>NC_142088.1:21679166-23148333 GCF_054644295.1 Miniopterus natalensis
CAGTTAAGTTACTTGAAATCATTTGGATGCTTTCAAAGGTTTGCATGTAAGCATGTTAGGGCAGCCCAGAGCAAACTTTAGTCTTGGGCTAATTTGGGCCCACTACTAAGAGGACAGACCCCCCCCCCCCGCCCCAATCCACCTAACATTTATTAAGCTCCTGCATTATTCTAGGTACTTGAGCAATGGAAATGAAAAGCATACCAAACCTGACAAGGACCCCATCCCCACTCACATGGGTCTAGTGGGCTTGAGAGACAACAGTAAAACAAGATGATTTAATGTACAATGAGTTTTCAGGGAGTGATGACTGCCAAAGGAATTGTCCAGGGGTAACTGCAAGTGCCTGTGGGAAACTGAGGGTCCCAACTTGTTTTCTGGGTCCAGAGATACCAACGGGCAGGAGGAAGAATGGTGACCACTGGAGCTCATGTAAGATATTTTCACTATCTTACTAGAGCTGTCTTCTGGGTGACTGGAATGGAGGTTTCCCTTCAGAGGCCCAGGATTGCACAGGAAGGAGGGTAAGACTCCATCAACTCCAGGGGCGAATGTTGATTATCCACTCCCACTGATATTATGGGGCCTAAGGAGACAGACTTTTGAGGCCTCTTCTCAATGCCTTGTGTATGACAAGTCTTTCTACTCTTAACTGGTTTGGGAACATGAACTATTTCCAGGCCTGTGTCATTTCCAGTAATTTTTCTGCTTACTCCTTTCTGGTTTTCTTTCTCCAATATCAGGTAGTTTCTTCACACACATGTACAAATCACTACTCAGTCAAAGACTCAAGGGGACCCTTCTGGAGATCTCCAGAACTCTGTCCTTGTGTGACTACCTCTTCTCTGTAGCCTCCAAAAACTCTGACATCTATCTTCTCTAGGCAATGAAACACACAGCCTCTGGGTTCCACCTCCTCGCGCTATGGCCTGGAAAATGCCTCTGGGTAGCAATCCAGGACAATCACAGGCTCACCTTGAGTTCCTTCTCTCTGGGTCATATTCCACCAATGACTGTTGTCTAGTGTCTCAAAACCTTTATTTTTAATATTTTTTTCTGGATTCCTGTTTTAGGAGAGAGGGTAAATCTGATTACTGTTGCTCTATTTTGACTAGAAATGGAAGTCTACCATTTCTTAATGTAAGTTCCCCAGATGATTGAAATGTGTGGTCAGTTTTCAGACCCAGTGAATAGCTTTAATTTCCTTAATAGAAAACTCTGTGCAAGACAGCACACTTTTTTTTCTGAGCTGATTAGTACTGAGAAGATTTTGAAGCTTGGTCCCAAAAGTACCATGGCATGGTTAGCTAATATATTCAAAGAAACTTTTTAATAAAAGAAATGCCCAACACTACCTTGTAAAGAAACTGAGAAACCATTATTCTTTGGAAGGAAGTTTCATATGGAGATACTTAAACTGAAATATCTGATATAAGATGCCACGAAGAATGCTTTATAAACCATGGGGGCAGGAATAACTAATAGTTTGGAAAAATCATCCTCTTCCTGAGTCATTCTAGAAAAACCCTTTTTTAATTTTTGTCTTACAGAAACCATTCATAAAGAGCATGTTCAATGGGAACAACACATACCATCAATAAAAAAATCAAATAGTCCTAGCCGATGTGGCTCAGTGGTTATGTATCGGCCCGCGCACCAAAGGGTTGAGGGTTCGATTTCTGGCCCCAGTCAGGGCACATGCGGGAGGCAACTGATTGGTGTCTCTCTCTCACATCAGTGTTTCTTTCCTTCTTTCTCTCTCTCTTTCTCTCTCTCTCCCTCTCTTTCCCCTTCCTCCCTCCCTTTCATTCTCCCTAAAAATAAATCAATGGAAAAAGTATCCTTGGGTGAGGATTAACAAAATAGTCACAGAATTTTACTAGCATGACTTTCAAAACCTTAAAACTTGTAAATTAAATAAGAATATACATGTAATACAAGCAAAATTTTGCTTACCAGTAAAAAAACAAAACAATTTTCTTCAGTACCAGTGAATTTCACGTCCACGTGTAGCTTTCTTCCCATCCCTCCAGCAGCCCTCTGAAACTTACCCTTTTCCAAGTAAGACCTTGGCGCCCACGGCGGGTCCTCTTCCGCGTAAGGGTCACTGTACTCAACCACGGCTGCCTCCTCCTCTTCGTAATCTTCTGGGGGAGGAGGCGGAGGGGGGGATTCATCAAAGACGGGTTCTTCCGCAGGTGGGGGTGGGGGTGGTGTATCTGAAACTAAGAATGTACCAAGCTGATAACAAACTACACCTAATGCAAAGTTCTATACTTCTTATCTAAGCTAAGCGTCTACGTTCATAAACCTAGACTTGAAAATAATCTTTCAAAACCTGAGTGTGCAAGAGACTTCCCCCACCAACTATGTTTCCAATCTCCAAGCATGCCGTTCTCCTCCCCACAGGTTAGTGCTTAGAGATGCTGAATAAAGTTTAGCCAAAACAATTATTAACTGAGCCTCTGGAATCTATTTATGCTAATACAATATAGTTTGGCCTTATATGATATCCAACAAGGAGTGGTCATTAGAAATGTTAACACTTTGGATATGTATAACCATATTTAGTTTATAAAAAATTAGAATGAGTCCAGTGAAGAGTGAAATTTTAATAATCTGCTTTTTCTCAATGAATTTTTTAAAAAATAGCATCTTACCAAATTAGCAAGGCAGAAATCACAAACAATTTTGGGTAACTTCATCCATGAAGATGTTTGTGTTTGTTTGGTTTTGGTTTTTCATATACAGAATATCAACTAATTCAGACTAATTTACGATGCAGAATTCTTCAAGGTAAATATCCAAGAATGATTTAAAATATTGTAAAGGTTTCACTGAGATCTGCTTCCGCGGCTTAGATATCAACATATAGTAATGTCCAAAATATTACCTCCAAACTCAGGAACTCAAAGCTTTTACAATGCTTGGTACATACTTGAACACAGCTCAACAAAATAAACTGAATTTAAAAAGCAGCACTGATCCACTGTCCAATTTTAATGAAGAGCACAAATTCTTATTTATGAGGTACCAGTATTGTTTCCGTGAAATTCTCTGAGCAATCTGCTTACTTTCTATTTTTTATCTAAACTTACTGATTAAATCAACTGATTTTCAAAGACAACTGATGCCTGGTGAGATTATCCATATCAACTTCATGCTTTGCCCTAATTCCAATTTTCTTCCCATCTGCAGGGCCACTCTACTTATCAACCTATCCACCTTATGCACTTCAAAACTTTACCCATTAAAAATACGTCTTTTAGTCCTGATGGGGTTTTTTAGTAAACAAAGCATATAGCTATCTGATGTTAACATATACTTTAAAACAAATTCAATATGGTTGGGGTAAGAGTCAACAATATATCCTATTTGCATTTATAAGGCAAAGGAATTGTCTTTAACCAATTCCACAAAAACATTCATCCAAAAGAACTCTGTCTTTCAAAACAATCACCTTGAGAAATTACATTACCAAATTACTCTAAGATGCTGCCACTGCTCATTTCACCTTCTCTAATATCTGCCTGACAGCCAGTTTAATAAGACTAATAAAAGCTGCCATTTTTTACTTAAAATATTCCAATTATCCTGCTAGTAATTTACATTATTTCATTTAATCTTTACCTTGGGAAGTGGTATTTTTAATACTCAATTTATGGCTGTGAAAACTGGCTTTCCAAGATTATCTTGGAAGAAGCCTACAGAAGTGGAAGAGCAGAAATGGAAACTCCAATGTTTATTATCTTAAAAGCTTACAGTACTATGGGATGAGATAAATACACTAACTTTAAAGTAATGTTTCATTATTCACTCAACGAACATCAACTGGAAGCCTACTATAGCCAGGTATTATGCTCAGCACTGGGAATAGAGCAGTGGGCAAAAGTCTTGGAGACATGGAAAACCAAACTTTTGTTTATAATTAAGGGCAGCAAGTGCTTTAAATCATTATGGAAAATACAGCAGACCAACCCTCTTACATGGGTTTCTGAAACCTGAAAGATGAGTAAGAGTTAATGGCTAGGGAGTGGGATGGAGTGGAGGTGGCTATTTCAAGTCAGATGTAAAGAAAAAAACGAATGCAAAGGTAAGAAAGCAGGGCCCCTTCAAAGAACTGACCAAAGTTCAGCAAAAAGAGGCATGAGGAGGTTGAAGAGGGCTAAGCAGGAAGGGCCTTGCAAGTCTGAACTCCATCCAAAGAGCCTTGGGGGGCCATAGAAGGGTTTATAGGATCATAGCTACCCTACTTAGCGCAGTATAACTGGTTCCAGATAATTCCAGAATTCTTCCAAACAGCAACCTTAATACAGAGTGATTATCTGTTACCACAGAGCACCTTCAAAATAATGTATTTGAAAGCTATGATGATAATCCAAAAAGATAGGTATATATCTTTCCAAGGTGAATGTTTTGAGTACAATGTTCATTTGAATGTATAAGTCCTACTGTGCCTTTAAAATCAACCACAGCACACCTCATACACAAAGTTTCTTATTTTCATATATTTTGTAGGTGAGAAATGTATATGACTATGGAAAGAAATGAGAAAAGATAACCCGAAAGGCAATCACACTGTGGTAATAACATAGGCTATTTTCAGAAATTAGCAAGTAGAGGTGCAAAGGCACCTGGAAGAAAGACTGAGCACTTAGTCCAGCAAGACTGGATTATAATTAGTTAAAATACAATAAAGGTGTTGATAAAAAGGGGGCATTTAGTTAGCTAGGGAAGCACAAAAAAGGAGGGACTAAAAGTATCTGCTGTGTCAGATGCTTTCCTAAGTGCTGGGGAAAAAGCCCATGAACAAAACAGGCAAAAATCCCTGCTCTCACAGAGCTTACATTCTAGTGTCAGCAATGCCCATGTCCAAAGGAGCAAGAGTCGTAAGCAACAGAGTGCACGTATTCCTATCCCACTGGTGAGGCCATCCATCCCTGTTATGAGACATGAATGGGCTACTTCAGCCTGACAACACTACATCTTTCATTAATGTAATTCCCCTTGTTCAGATTCCATGCCCATTAAGCAACCTTATGATTATGATATTGTTCCTCATGTAGACTGCTCACAAGAGAAGTCATCTACCATACAGACTATGTTCACTGGTCTCTGTAACAGCAACTTGTCACTGAATGTTGACACAGGCCTCCTGTTTTGCAGACATCAATCTCCTGAGCTTCCTTAATACTTCCCTAGGAGAAGACTTAATTTGTCAGTAAAATTAGTTATGCGATCCTGCATGGCTCAACACCAGACCACAGGCCAATGTTAATTCATTGCCAATCTCTGAGGCCTCTTGGGAAACAGAGAGGCAATTTGATCCCCTGGGACCTATATGGCAGAGACATTTTTATACCTGCAATCACAGAACCAGAAGAAGATTCTCAGGACAGCCACAAAGCCCTAAAATTCCAGTGATAAGAAATTAGGCTACTACTTGTTTGAGCATCACAGAGAAAAACATGGGATGGCTGGTGATTAAAGAGCACGTCCTCAGATGTGATCTTTCTTTCCTTACATGTGCCTTCTTTCCTGTTTTCTTCTCTTCACTACCAGATTTTAAGTTATTTGAAAGTAGAGAATTTCATCTTAATTATTTCATCATCCCTACTAGCTGCTCATACAGCGGCTTGTTCATAATATTCAAATACTTGAAGTATCACAGAATGAATATTTAGCCAATCACATATAAATGACATTTTATGCCTATAATCTGGTCTACAGCATAAAGAAGACATAAACTTACTATTTTCTTGGACTCTGGCCACAAATCCCATTAAAGGTAACTGAGGAGTTACCTGTAGGATGGAGGGAGGAGGAGGAGCAAGAGATACTGTAAAACAAAAAGGTGCGGGGAGAGGGGTAAGGGCGAGGTACACAGGAGGGCGGGCAGCACATAAAGCGACACGGGACCACTGTGCACAAACATCTTGTAAGATATATTAAGGAGCCTCTTTTGACAGATAATTCATCAACACACAAAGTATTAAGGGAGTTTTAATCAAGTTTTAAAAAATTACAACAGGAAGCATTCATTCATCATATACAGATCTACTCTAACATATAACGGCAAACGGATCTGACATCAATAACAGGTCTTCTCAGAGAAAGAATTTCGTCAGACTACCATGAATAATTTGGGCTTCTGGATTTTACCTTGATGGCTACAAGTTTAAATATCTGTCAGTACAACAGAAAAAAACATTATATCGCAACATCCTAAATTTAGATTTTATATTACATTAACAGGCAAATTAATTGGTTCTTCATTCATTCCTTAAATAAATATTTACTGACTTCCTACTAAGTGGCAAGCACTCTGCTAAGAGACCAATATCAAAACCATTCTCTGAGAGTTAGGTCTATTTCATTAAAATTTTTCCTAATCCCAATTCATACCACCTGTTCAAGCAGGTACATTTTCTCCCTGACCCTACAGAAAAATGTTTGCCTCATTCCAATCTCTCCCCTCTCCAGGGTCTTTCCCGCTATCTCAAATACCTGGTACAGTGTCTAGCACTAATAAGCCTTCAAAAAATGCTTAATGTATGTAAATATACAAATAAGCCAGGCATGTGCCAAACAATTTCCCAAGTTTATAGTTACAGTTCCCTTCAGAATGAGTATAAAGTATGGCATGCATCTTCTTAGAAAGAGAGAAAACCTTTATTAGCTCCAAACTACAGTTAAGACTAATAAAACTTTAAAAATGAGTAGGAGTCACTCCCCTCAAAGGGATCACATTCTAGCTGGGAATATAAAACAAAATAGTAACTTTAACCCAACAATATTTGTAACACTTTCCTGGAGGTGATGATGGTATAGTGTGACGGTGGTAGTGTCAGTGGGGTAGCAGTGAAGGAGACTATATAGATATAACTTGAGGAAATGGAGCTGGATCGACAAGAGTTGAGAAAGACAAGCTGAGAACCAAGCGAGGGCAGAGGCTTAGAGGTGACCAGCTCACAGGAACAGGAATGTTTACATATGGCTAGCATAAGATACCCCAGAGAGAAAGTACAAAACACAGGAAGGTGCGTGGGTGGATATAAAACAGAGAGGACCTTCTATGTTGGGTGAAAGAGCTCTCAGTGGAAAGAGATTGGGATTGCATGTCACCCAACATCAAATAACCTGATTCACCATTTCCTTGATGTTAGAACAGCAAGTTAATTAACTTCTTTGCACCTACTCCATAAATATGATATTTTAAAAAACAGATAATGCAACCTACTTCACAGAGTGGTTGCAAGTAAAATTTCAAAAAAACTCGAAACACCCCACAGCACATGAAGAAAGCCTAAGCCAGAGCCTAGCGCCAAAAAGTAAAAAATGAAAATCAAGGCAGCAGAAACAGAAAGAAAAGGAGAGAACTTAGTACCACAGTGTGGAAAAAGAATACTTGGTAACTAAGGATTTGGCTAGTACAGGAAGGACAGCAACAGCAAAAGACGATTTTTAGATTTTTATTTTTCATAACTATGAAGGTGGAGATGCCATTAGCTACATTAACCATGGCAGGTAGTACAGAGAAATGGCCTGGTGAGTAGGAAGGTCAGGGAGAGATAATGGTGCAATAAATCAGGTGGATGAAAGTGACTTAGGCATAAATATGGGAGGCAACTAGAAAGTCTGGGTTAAGTTTGTGAGAAGAATTGAGAGAGGTACAGAGCTAGCAGTGATGAGTAGAGAGGTATCAGTTGTGCTGTGGGCCAACGGAGAACAAATACACTGTGCAGACAAGAGTTACACAGCTAACCCTGAAGAATATCTAGATTTAAGAGACAGAGTATAACCCTAGAAACTGATACCTTTCTTCAAAAGATACCTTTTGGTTAGGTTTTTCCTTGAAGTCATACTTCCTGGTAATAAATCCTTAAGTTGTATGCCTGTCTCCCACTCTCTGAAGTTCGAAACAATTGTTGGTATGTTCACAATGCTCTGTTTCCCAAACTGGGGTAAGAAGAGTCAATGAACAGAGAAGGTAGCAGAGACAAAGCAGATAAAACTGAGGGACAGCAGCTGACAGCAACTGGCACTAGAAAAGTGGCAATTACGTGAATGTTCATATCAAATAAGATGAAAAGTTCCTCTTTTGTTAGCACCTGTCCCAACCTCCCCTGTCACAGAAAAGTAGGATATTTCCCACTGCAGTCATTGTTTCTCATTCAAATTAAAAAAAAATAAAAACCTTCTGGTACTCCAAAAAATGATTAGGTCCTTAACTAAGAACAATCTTTTTGTAGGTAGGCAGTTTATTACTTTCTTTTAAAATGAGTGTTTTACTTCTTTTCTAGTTCTGAAAGTGAAAATATGAAACCATGGTGGTTTTAAGAAGTCCACCAACAGCAATCCCAGATCTTCCTTAAAAAGAATTTGTTTATAACAAAACAAGTTAGGTTTTTTCAAAGCCAGCCCAGGGTATGTTTAAAATTTCAGTTCAAAATGGAGTTTACAAAGGGTGCCCCGAAATCTACATTTTTTGCCCAGGGACAAACCTTTTCTATGACGGCCCAAATCAATTCAGACACCACAGCATTTTCTCTTTGGACCATCTAGGAATTCAGATCAGAACGCCTGTGAACCAGAACATCCTACTTTAGAGTAGATTGGTTTTCCTTAGAGTTGAGTAGAAAATGAACTATTCCAGGAGTATGTAAGCAGGATTTTTGATGCAAAGATTCGTTTCCTATATTCAGTTTAGTCTTAGGCATCTCATGGACAGAAAGAAGAGGAAGGAACTATAAACTTGTTTCCACTCCATTTAACTAAGATGATTCCTCATATAACAAGATACCTTCCCTATAACCACTAAAAGATCTCCAAACTTAGATTCAGTAATATTATGTCCACAATATACAATGAGTTAATATGAAGACACAAGTTCACCAAGTGACTGAAGTTTACACAGAGATCTTAAGTAGAGCAGCTGTAAGAATTACAGCTCATCTGCACATAGAAACATGGAGACACAGAAACAGTAAAAGGCTCTTCAAGGAAACCAAACTTAGAAGGTGAGTCTGTGCTGATGAAATATAGTCTTTCCAAGTATGACCTTCCCTATTTATAAAATCCTTTGGAGCATAATCCTTTGGAGCATAATCTTTTAGCCTTTGTGTTTTGAAATGTCCAATTCACAGAGTTTTGAAAAAAGGCAGGCTTTACAACTGATTTTTACAGGTTTATAAATACTGAGAAAATTAAACAAAAAAACACTCTGCTACTTCCAAAACTATTAAATATCACTGTTAGAGACTATATAGAATTGATAGCCCATTCAAATTTAGTTGCTTATAATTTTACACTCTGGTGAAGGAAATAATCTAAGCAATTTATTTTAAAAGTAAAATATTTTTTAAACATGGGTAGCAACTTGGAACAAGGAGTATTGAAAAGTGACCCGAGCTAACCACACTCAGTACAAGGAGCCTCTCGGATGGAAAAGAATGTGGCTACCAAACAGCACCAGCCCTGCAGTCTCAGGGGGGTTAAAAGAATTGGAGCACTTTTGTTACTCAAGTAACAAAATAAAATAATCACCGTATATTGTTATGCCAAGAAAAGTAGCAAGACACAGAGTTTAAAGACATAACTTGTGTTTAATAATCAATGTAAAGGTCTATTTGGTTTATTTGGTCATCTGAAAAGATCCTTACACCTTTTAGGTGCTTTCTTGTTTTTTCTGTTCTCCCTAAGCATTCTCTAACAAACCCTAAAGACTGCCCCAAATTAAGGATTTAAGAATAGCTTCTTTTTTTTTCTTTTTGTCCCAAATATTACAGATGTCCTTTTTTCTCCCCATTGACCCCTTCCACTACCCCCCCCCCCCCCCCCCCGTACCTCACCACACCACTGTCTGTGTCCTTGGGTTGCGCATATGTGCATATATGTTCTTTGGTTAATCTCTCCCCCTCCATCCACCCACCGTCCCCCCTCTATCCCTGTGACATTCGTCAGTCTGATCCATGCTTCCATGTCACTGAAAAGAATACTGTTCTTTACTCATACTTTGCTTAGGCCCCATCACATATGTATTTCTCTGGAAATTTTTCGTAATTCTGTAACTTAATATGGTATAGCTTCTCTTGGCAATATCACTAACCCAATACTGTTTTTTCACTGTTTTTTTTTTTAATTTTTAGTTGCTTTTAATAATATTCAGGGCTTAGAGCATGACACACTCATAAATTTTCTATCGCATATAACTGTACAGTCATATTTCTTGGAACCAACACTCCACTTTATGAATTAGTGTTTAAGTTTTTGTTGTAAGAAAATATGAGCACTGCCCAGCCGGGCGTGGCTCAGCGGTTGAGTGTCGACCTAGGATCCGGGTGATCAGGGTTCAATTCCCAGTCAGGGCACATGCCTGGGTTGTGGGCTGGACCCCCAGTCGGGGGCATGCAGGAGGCAGCCGATCGATGACTCTCATTGTTGATGTTTCTCTCTCTCTCCTTCTCCCTTCCTCTCTCTGAAATCGATAAAGATATACTTAAAAAAAAAAAAGAAAATATGAGCACTAAAATGTAGAATATCTTCTAGAGAACCTTAGTACTTAAATACCACATTACTAATTCCTTACAGTTATGAACTTAATGTATATGTTCCCCCAAAATTCGTATTTGAAATCCTAGTTACCAATGTGATGTTATTTGGAAATGGGGCCTTTGGGAGGTGATTAAGTCATGAGGGTAGAGCCCTCACAAAAGGAATTAGTACCCTTAAAAAAGAAACCCTAGAGAGCTCCCTCTCTTCTGCCACCAAGTAAGGATACAACATGACGACGGCAGCCTGTAACCCGGAAGGGGATTCTCACCAGAACTAAACCATATTAGCACCCTGATCTCTGACTTTCAGCTTCCAGAATTGTGAGAAGCTTCTGTTATTTATAAGCCACCTAGTCTATGGAACTTTGTTATAGCAGCCTAAGACAATTACCAAACTAGGTTTATACATGTAAATCTATGTGTACAAATAAATATAGATATATATTCTTTTTGAACACCAAGGTGCTTCATTTTATATTTAAAATAAAAACTGTAACTTGTGCTTAACCCTATTTGTTTCAATGACCCTCTTTACTGCTGACAAAATAAATGATAAATTGGTGTTGCCATATTTTTGGCTGGATTAGATTAAGAAACAATGAGAACCAAAATGTTTCGGTTATGCCCTGGTCAAAGTGTTACTTTCATTAATTTATTTCTGAAATAATCTCATCAGAAAAGAAGTTATTGTGCTAGGACTAGACTCCAGACACGTGATGTTCTGAATTTTAATTCCTACATTATAATGCCCTTTCACACTCAAACCAAATATAGTAACGGTGCTGCTAGATTTATCTCTCACAGAAAACCCCAGTGAATTACATTCACATGTATACCAGCCTGTCAGCTCACTTCTTCAGACGCATGCATTCATGTCAAGCCTCCAATTGAAAAAATACATATATGCTCATATAACACACACCTGGATCGTTTTGTTAAATTAGGTTATTCGCTACTTGAAAAAGCAAAACAAATTTTCTCATTTTAAATATGAAAAAACAGGGACCACTGTAAGACCAGGAAGTAATACATGAGACTTATATGATATCCTAAAGCAGATAAAATAAAGGAGCATCTAATAGCCTTGCAACACTGGTTTGGCATTAAGTCTTGCAACAAAAGCTTTCCAAAGAACATGTTTTAGATTTAAAAAAATGTTAGTTTAGAAAATGCACTATGATTAATCAACTAATAAAGCTGTAGTTACCTTCTGTAAACAGTTACCAAATCCCTGGAGTAGAAAGGCAGAACTTAATAGAAAGGAGTACTGGAAAAAAGCAACAACCAACTAACTAAACTGTCTCACACATTATGCTAAAGGCTCATAATCTCAATTCACTGTACCTTCATGAGCATGAAAAATATTTTCATTAAAATCATTCCATAGAGTAAGATATTTTCTACTTTAACATACTTGAAAATTCAAGTATGTTAAAAACAGACTTATAATAAAGAAGTATTAAAATAGGTATTTAAAACATATATAAATATGTGCTGAAACAGCCTTCAAATAATTTCCACTAACAGCCTTCAAATAATTTCCACTCTCATAAAACCACTGTTTTTTCTTTGTACGTGTACACAGCATGAACTATATCCCTGCATATACATTCTGTATATTATGTACAGTGGGTCCCAAGCTTTAACAGTGAAGCATCTCAGCTCCATTACAGAACCAGCCCATTCTGGACTGACATCATTCTTTCAAAACTCTTTCCAAGTATGAGGAAGGGCATAAGAGCCCTAAGCAATAGTTGTCTAGACTTCCAAGAGGGCCAGGGAGAAAGCTTACCTTTAGAACTATGAAATAATCCACATCTAACAAACTAAAATTTAAAAATAAAAATGCATTTAGGTACAAAATAGCTCCTATTCAAATATAAATTTGGAACACATGATTTAAAAGAATGGATGAAAAGGCAGATTTGTCAAAATTAAGCTCAAAATGAGTTAAAAAGAATGACACAGCCAAAATCACTAAGTGTGATCAAAGACAGCAGTAAGAGAAGTATATTTCGAGTAAGGCAGTTGGTAATCACACTACAGGATGCACTGATTAGACTACAAATATGGCATTTACTCTACAAGAAAGATCCAAAACAGTGAAGGGGTTAGGATAAAGGAACAAGGGATTCATTCCATATTCAACAAATAGTTACTGAACATTACACAAAATTCAGGGTTTGTCAAAGATGGAACGAACTTGCTGGCCTCTTGACAAAAATCCAGAAAAACATAGTAAGTTGTCATACCATGTTCACGACAGTCATAAAATCTAAGACTTACTCTTACCCTCTCTAGAGAAGAAGCAAAAATTATTAAATATAGTATTAAATATATGCGAGATTAAGTTTTCTGTGTGTATGATGCAACTGAGAGATGACTGTTCTATCTCAATCAATGTGCCCAAGTCCATTTTCCCACCATAGGTTTGGTATGAGAACTGAGTAAAACAGAACAACTACCTAGCACAAAGCAGTTTCAAAAATGTCCCTTTTACTTTGCCACTTATAAACTCTGTCCATGTACACTCAATTTTCATTATTTGCTATTCATAGGGAAGAAATATTGTTTACCACAATATTATTTTTAAAAGCAAATAATCACTAGCAAATTCAAAGATTCTGTTCAAAAAAACTGAGTTCTACAACTTTATATGAAAACCACATTATTAATTTTTTAAAAAAAGAAATGTAAAATACAGTATTAGTAACCTTGTATTCATTCCTCCATTTACTAAAAAAAAAAAAAAATAGTACTAACCACCTACTATGTTCTAATCATTCATAATTAAAGGGTTTTTTTCTCTGTAACTGAAGATTTTCAACCAGGTACATTCTATAGAATGCAAAAGAAAATCTAACCTGGATTCTGGCTATAAAAAGGTCCTCCATTCATCTGATTCTGAAGGCTTGTTTGTGAAGTTATGGAAGGAGGGCGTCGATAGGGCAACGAGCCCCCTACTGTTGGGGGAGTATGGCGAGAGGCAGGTCTATTCATGCTGTAGAACTGGACAGGATGTCCTGGAAAAGGAAAAGAACATAAATTTGCCATTAAAAGAAAATTATCTCAGACAATGAAATACTTTAGGTACAATGACTGAATTTTAATAAGATAATGAAAAATAACAATGTTTAGCTAATTTAATTAGTTGTCTGACATATAAGGAAAGGTGACAATTATTGCTCAGCTGACGTATCGAAATACAAAAGGAGGAAAGCAGATTCACGATTAGGTTTGGAAAAGCTACATCTAAATAGATTACTAATTAATATTATACTTTTATTAAATTAATAATCTGATAGGATTTCAAAATCATCACAATTAATTAAAATTTAAGACTCACTTCCTCCACCACCACCACCCCAATCCACTAGAAGCACTGAAAACTAAAAGTCAACAAGAATGACATCTTGGAAAGCAAAAGAAAAAATGTTTGACACTGTCTTATTTCAAAACAACAACAACAGTAAATTTAAGGTAGCAAAGCAATTAAAGGAAAACAAAGTATTTCCAGCAAAAGGTCAAGTGACATAATCAAATCAAACACGTCTTTACTTGATTAAAGATACCATCTCTAAAACTACATTATTTTGTCTTAAAACTAGTTTAAGAAATTTAGTTATGAAAAAAAGTTAAGATACAAAAAGTGAATCAAAATATATCTTATTTTTAATATTATCCCTGAACCTGTACACATTTATCAGCAATTTCACTGTATTTTGATCTCTGAGTACTTCAATAACTAATGCCAACTAAAGACAGTCTTTCCTAACCATCCAGTTTCCTAAGGCAATACAGTTCCTAAATTTTGTCTTAACACAATCATTCAGCTGGGGGGCCTACGGTTACAAAGCACTAGAGCACCCAAGAGAGATCACTCCACCAGGCAAGGGAGGAAGAGAGGGCCCTGGCCCAGTGGCTCAGGTGGTTAGAGCATCGTCCCAATATAGCAAGGTTGCAGGTTCAATCTCCAGTCAGGGCACATGGAAGAAGCAACCAATAAATGCATTAAGTGGAATAACAGATCAATGTTTCTCTCTCTCAAATCAATTTAAAAATTTAGGAAGGAAGAGAGAGAGGGAGAGAAGAAGTGAAGTATCGGGAAAAGAGGAGGGGAAGAGAGAGGGGAAAGGAAATGAGAGCAGGCTAGAGGAGGAAGGGAAGGTAAAAGAAGAAAAGAAAAAAGAAAATCACATTTTTTAATGTTTTCCATGACTGTAAAATACTTTTACATAACTAAAATTGGTCTTCAGGAACTGTGTAAATTTATCAAACCTGGACTCATATGGACTCATATAAAGAATATCATAAACACACTCAAGATCTGCTATAGCCTCTGTCTTCTCTGCAATGGGAGCAGCTCTCCTGCCATACCTCTCATCCCCTGAAAATGTAAGCCTGAGCCAAGTCTGGCTCCACCCCTCCTTGGTCAGAAGCATCTCTCAGCTGCTGAGCCGGTCACTGTCTGCAGTGGTGCTGAACCAACCAACCAGAGACACTAACAGATGAGAGCCTCAGCAGCTTGGCAAGCTCATGTCCCCTGACCTCACTTATTTCTAGCTGCAGCTCTAAACTAGCACCATTTCAAGACATTGACAGAGCAGCGAAGTTCATTGGGGCTGGAGCTGCCACAGTAGGGGTGGCCAGCTCTGGGGCTGGAACAGGGACTGTGTCTGGGAGCGTCATCACTGGTTATGCCAGGAGGCAACAGCTCTTCTCCTATATCATTCTGGGCTTTGCCCTCTGAGGCCCGAGGGCTCTTTTGCCTGATGGTGGCCTTTCTCATCCTCTTTGCCATGTGAAGGAGCTGTCTCCACCTCCCATAGTTCCTTCTCCTGTGTCTTGTCTACACTGTATGTTCCTTTTCCTATCCCTCCCCAGGCAGCCTGGGGAAAGTGGTTGGCTCAGGGTTTGACAGAGGGAAGACAAATAAATACTGTATTAATAAAAAATTTTTAAATTTTCTATACCATTTAATATTACAGCAGTATCAAATCCTAAAAATCAATTCTGTTGTATAAAAATCTTGAGTATTAAAGCAGAAACATAATCCACTGTCAAGTCACTGTAACCATGATGAAAAATATAAAAACAGTATGAACTATTATTTAAAAGATACATTTTGTCATTTGAATCACTACATACAAATACATTATTGGTGTTTCAGTAATTAATCTGTAACAAACTTAAACATATGGGACTACATCAAACTAAAAAGCTTCTCACAGCAAAAGAAAACAGCCTCAAAATACAAAGGAACCACACGGTCTGGGAAAACATATTTGCCGAGGATGTATCTGATAAAGGGCTAATTTCCAAAGTGTACAAAGAATTCATATTACTCAGCAAGAGGAAGACAAACAACCCAATTAAGAAACGAGTAAAGGACCTGAGTAGACACTTCTCCAAAGAGGACATACAGATGCCCAAGAGACACATGAGAAAATGCTCAACGTCGCTAATCATCAGATGCAAATTAAAACCACATTGAGGTATCACTTCACACCTGTCAGAATGGCTGCCATCAACAAATCAACAAACGGCATGTGCTGGTGAGGGTGTGGAGAAAGGGGAACCCTAGTGCACTGCTGGTGGGAATGCAGACTGGTGCAACCACTATGGAAAACAATATGGAGAGCCCTCAAAAAATTAGAAATGGAGCTGCCTTTTGACCCAGTGATTCCACTCCTAGGAATGTATCCTAAGAATCCTGAAACATTAATCAGAAAGAATATATTTACCCCAATGTTCATAGCAGCACAGTTTACAATAGCTAAGATCTGGAAACAGCCCAAGTGCCCATCAGCTGATGAGTGGGTAAAAAGCTGTGGGGCATATACACCATGGAATACTACATAGCTGTAAAGAAGAAGAATCTCGTACCCTTTGGGACAGTATGGATGGACTGGAAAAAATTATGCTAAGTGAAATAAGCCAGGCAGAGGAAGACAGACATCACATGATCCCACTTATACATGGAATCTAAAGAACTTAATAAACTCATGAACAGAATAGATTCAATGACATGGAAGCATAGATCAGACTCACAAATGTCAGAGGGATGGAGGAGGGCGGGTGAGTGGAGGGGGAGAGAGTAACCAAAGAATTTATATGCATATATGCACAACCCAAGGACACGGACAGTGGTGTGGAGAGGGACTGGGGAGGGGGATGGGACAGGGTGGAACAGGTCATTGGAGAGAAAAAGGGACATCTGTAATATTTTAAACAAAAATAAAATTTAAAAATTAAAAACAAAAAAAATATCTGTAACAAACTAACACAAACCTAAGATCATCAAGTTAAACACATCTGATAATTAACACCATTATGAATTTTATATTAGATCCAGTCTAAAATCTCGCATGTGCTAAGTCCTCAGTGATTCAGAGACACTAGATAAAAGAGACCATTCATACCATTAGTAAAGCATTTACTTTGCTTTGGGTTGAAAACCAAAAAAACACACACTACAGTTTAATTACCAAAGACCTAACTGCAAAACCAAAAATGAATAACCTCTAAAAGAAAACAGGACAAAATCTTTATGACGTATGCAAGGTAAAGAGCTTACAAATATGACACCAAAAGCACAGTCCACAAAAGAAATAAAATCATGAACTACTCAAATAAAATGAAAACCTAAGCTCACACAAGAGTCTGTGTATAAATGTTTATGGCAGTTTTAGTCATCATCATCCCAAACAGGAAACAATCCAAATGTCCCCCAACTGGGAAAGAGATAAACAAATTGTGTACATCCACACAGAACTCCTCAGTAATAAAAAGGAACAAAATAATGAAACATGCAACAACATGGATAAATAACAAATGCAATATGCCAAAAAGCTAGATCCAAAGGCTATCTACCATATGCCTCCATTTACATGATCTTCTTATGAACGCAGCACTTTAGAGACAAAAAACAGATCAAGCGGTTGCCAGGGGCTTGGAGTGAAAGGGAAGGATTGACTACAAAGGGGGCATGGAAGAAATTAGGGGATGTTAAGACTGCTTCTACATCTTGACTGTAGTTGTGGTTACATTACTGCACACAATTCAAAACTCACAGAAATACACATTAAAAAGGGTAAATTTTACTGAACATAAATTATACCTTGATAAAAAGAAATAAGAAGTACTTGGTGTTTCAAAGACACAGTATAAAAAAGATTATATCTATATAAATTGTTATTGAGGCATTTACTACTCTTTTTTGTTTTTAAAAAAACTATAATTATCCACTCATACAACAAATGTTTATTCAGTGCAGACTATGAGCCAGCACCTGTTATTAAATTATGAAAATGCTGACTCTCAGCTGGGAGGTGATTTGTCCTTTCGGGCCTACAATGATTTCAGGATGCATTCTTTACTCTATCGATGCAGGAGCGCAACAAAATTCCTATATTTAAACAGAGCTGTATGTAGATTAAAGAACAGCCCATGTTTACATTTCCGCATGGTAGTAAGCTTTTCTTAAGCACTATTACAGAAGCTATCCCATAAAACACCAGCCAAAATCCATCTTAATATCTTAAACATCTACTTATGGCAGCAGAGCTGAACATACACTCTATGAAGTACTTGACAAACTAAGGTGATTTGTATCCAAACACATATATTTTTATAACAGATAAGAACCTATTTACTAACCAGCATCACTATTACATTTGCAAATATATTTTGTAGCAATTGAGCCCTTTTCTCATCCCCCATCAAAAAAACAGATTTTAGGCTGTAATTTTAAAACACCAAAACACCAGTCAACCTTAAATAAAACTTAAATAAACTTGAAATTCTTTAAAATTGTCTGTGTTTCCAATGCTGCTATAAGCAATAGATTCTGTTATAATAGATTTATAGACTTAAAAACAGCAATATCAAATATTTCCTATAAAATATACCTTAGAATTAGTCATACATTTTTCTTTTTGTTAATAACTTAACCTGTAACAAACAATAAATTTTTTAAAAAATATATCTTTATTGATTTGAGAGAGAGGAAGGGAGAGGGAGAGGGAGAGGGAGAGAGAGAGAGAAATATCAATGATGTGAGAGAGTCACTGATCAGCTCCCTTCTGCACACCCCCTGCTGGGGATCAAGCCTGAAACCCAGGCATGTACCTTGAATGGGAAATTAAACCTCGATCTCCTGGTTCATAGGTGGATGCTCAACTGCTGAGCCACACCGGCTGGGCACAAACAATAATTTCGTAATGAAGAGTTTTCAAAACTGTATATAAGGCAGCACCATAGTAAATTCAAAAATCTCTAGTAAAAGAAATTCAAGCAATAAAAAAATTTATATTTGTGTTGCTCTACTGAAAAAAATGTATGAGAAACTTTACCCTGATTTCCTCAGAATATTTTATGTTGGTCATGTGCCATTTTCTAGTTAGTAAATTATTCTCTGTGTGGTGTGTGTGTGTGTATATAATGTGTGTGTGTATGTGTACAAAGCACAAACAAACAAAAATTATAGAGCCAGAGTTCCTGGTAATAAAAGAGCCAGATGATTGGATTTTGCCTGCCAAGGAATAAGCCAATACTCACCTGTAGGGGGAGTAGAAGAAACAACAGGGGGAGTTGGAGAAGTGAAGCCATCAGCAAGGGTCTGGGCACCCCCAGAAGATGCGTCTGGGGCAGTGGAGGAAGGGGCAGTAGCAGGAACAATAGGGGCAGGGACAGGTGCAGAAGTAGCAGGAAGGGGAGGAGTACCAGCAGAGCCAGCAGGGGCTGAGGGGAAAGAGGAGTAAGAGGCAGCATTAACGAGGCAATCCCATTAGGCAGGACTAGAAAAGGCATTAGAGAACTTAATGTTAGATATTCAGTGCTCAACACTAACCAAAGAATAGAAGAGAGTGTTAAAAAGCAAAAAGAATAAAGCTTATGTTAAAGGATTATTAGGTGTACAGCAAATAATTCAAGAAGCCAGGGTAATGTGCAGGTTTAATTCATTAAAAACAAGCATTCCTTTTTACCTGAAAGCCACTATTCTGCAGGAAAAATGCTCCCTTTATATTGAAATATTTAGCATAACATTCTGTAAATAATATACAAAACTAAACACTAGGAAACAACAAAATTCCATTCTAAATTACCCAAATCAGAAAATGAACATATGTTCCAGACATAATACCTTATCAGGTAAAAAACTATTTAGAAAAACACAACTCTCTCTTTTTCATGAATTTTAAAAAGGCATTATCTATTTGTTATTAGGACAAGTAAATTAAATATGTGATATTCTATCCCCATGTCTTTCATGTCATGCTTTTAAAACTAAATTTTAACCCTGGTGTCCTCAGATTAAATAAGTACATTTTTCTGTTTCAGAGAAAAGAGGGTAGCATTTCAGAGACTATTAAGTTTTAACACTCCACTAAATTTAACTGTCAAACCTCTTTGATATTTGTTCAATGCTTTGTTACAAATATTATTTTCACACTGAGTCCCCTGTGTCCCAAGGTATGTGCTGTCATACACTAGCTGAAATTAAACATATACCAAGGTGGTAACTGAAACCTCAAAGCACCAACCAAACTACAGCACCAAAGACATACAACCAAAGTACAGAGAAGTGTGTGAGCAAAAACTTACAAATTACTTCGTTAAAAATAACAAATGCATAAATATTTCCCAACACTTATGGAGTCCTAACGGAAAAATAAATTCTGATTATGAAGAAAGCCCACTTTAATTAAATCAGAAATTTAATTCAAATTCAGAAAGGAAAAGTGAAGATGAAGCCCCATTCATGTTTTACCTGGAAAGACACTGGGAGGAGAGGGAGTAGGAACAGCAATGGGAACTCCCACACTCCCACTTCCACTGTTCTCCCGACTGCTGCTCCGACTACTTGGGTGGCTTCCTCCACTACTCCCACTGCTGCTAAAGAAACAGGAGCCACCAACACATGAGCACTTATATACAGCAAGAGATCTCTCCAGCATTTCCCAACATTTTCTGAAATGAATATAGTAACAATAAAGATAATTCAAGCCTTCCACTTCAAATATGAATTTATTAGTAGGGGGAAAAGCTGAGTTCAAGAAACTTGTTTTGACCACCTTTTAGTAGGCATACATTAAAGAAACTGAGAAAGAAGAGAAAAAATTTATAAACATAAATGATAAATGATGGGGTTCAACACAAAAACAGTAATACTTTCTCTTACGCCAGTTTAATGCCTGTCTGAAGAAATTTCTTTTATAAAAAAACATAGTCTTCCTAAACAGATTTAATTTTATTTGTAATAGCATCTTGATATACTATCCCATATTAATGTTTTATTGCATGTAGTTTTTCATCTGTAAAGTTCCACCAAAAAACAACTTGAAATTTCCCATATCAGGTCCATAATTTTTTTAAGGTCAACTATAACTATTAATTTTGCAGAGAAGTTTGTACTTTAACAAGTTTTGGGGTTTTTTCCAACTTCCTGTCTGCTCAAAGTTGCATCAGAACATGAGGAGAGAGAGGTGGAAGATGAGGTTTGGGAGAGTACAGTGAGGAAAGGAACTTAGTGCTTGGAAAATGAGAGAGATTTAACTGAAGGTATCTGAACAGATAATGGTACTATGACCATCACATTTTGCACTAAGGTAGAGAAAATACCTGTAAGTTCGATTTCTTTGATTCACAGAAGCTGTCCTCACAGGGCTCTGCTGCGAGGGAGCCATATTACGGGTTGGGCTAGGTACGTAATCATTTGGTACCACTGGAGGACGCACTGGCTCCAGTGTGCGATAGGGGGAGTGCCGCCTACAAAAAGAAGAGCGTATGTATTGTGTGATTAGCAAGTTTCGGCACAATAAATTCAAAGAGTTGCCAGTAGTGAAATACAATTTGTACTCAAGAGATAGAAAAATGTGTTTTTACATAACCCAGCTACCAATTTCAGTCTTTCCTTAAGTATAACTTCTCCATCATTAGGGTTTTGATGAGTATTGTTATTTTTTAGTCTCCAACCTCATTTCCCTGTGCCAATGCAATTTTGTTCATTCATCCTCAGTGAGCACAAAGATTCTCCCACCAGGTAAGTCAATGTTTCCCAGGCTCCTCTTTTCTTGGATGAGTTCAAATTATTTCAGTACCATGTCAGTCTCCCAACTGCACTGCATGAATGCACCAATAATCTTCCTCACCCCTCTCTCCCTAACCAAAGACACTCAAAGACAGACTCCACAACCCCACACTGATGATCTATAGCAATTATAACCTTACATTTCCTTTTCTATATAGTGACTACACAGAAATTAAACTATATCCATACACTAAAATAAACAATTTAATCTCATCTCCTTCCATTCTCACCTTGCTTCCTCCTTTAACTTTCACCTTGATGGCTCTGACCTTTTGGTCTCCCTCCCAGTTCAACATTTAAAAGGAGGGGGGAGAGGGGAAGACCTAAGCCTTTCTTCCTTATTTACTTTGAACTGTAAAGTACAAAACAAACTGGATTTTATCAACATATTTCCTCTTTCTCAAAGAATGAGAAGAATAAGAAAGGAAATATGGTTTCCAAATTCTTTTTCAGGGTGTGTGTTACCATTTAGGTATTTTTATTTTTTTCAATTAGTTTACATTTAATATTATTTTGTATTAGTTTCAGGTGTACAGTGTATGGTTTCAAAATTCTTTACAATGATAAATTCTCAACTGACATTTTGTAGATGAGATTCTGGTCTTTAAAAGAACAAAAATTGGGATCTCAAGATGTGAAAATTAAAGTTTTCTTTTCCTAAAATGATGTTGCTCACTTAAGTTATGAATTTCTCAGTAATTTCCAAAGTTCCCAAGTTTCCCTTAAATACTGCTCTCCCAGGTTACTCAAAGTATGGTTCACTGATTTTGGATGAGATCATGTCTCAATGACCCCATCCATTCCATTACCCTCAAAATCTCCTTGCATAAATACGTGTGTGTGTGTGTGTATACACACATTTATAGTTAAAAATAAAGGGCACTAGATGAGATATTGGGTCAAAAGAAAAAAGAAAAAAAAAGAAATGTCCAGACTTTGCATTTAAAATACTAAAAAGAAGTTTAGGCATCTCTGAAATTGTGATGTAAATATTAAAAAAAACATAAAATAGGAAATTGACTAACTTCCAAATACCTGATTTCCAGACAATTTCTCTCAGACAACAAAAATGTTCTGTTTTGAGCCAAGAAAAAAACCTTTGCTGGTTGTGAACTATACAATGAAGGCAATGATAAAAACAAGGTAAAAAACAAGGGACAGAGGAACAAAATATAGTGGCTAGGCAAAGACTGCAAGCAGCCAGGCTATGACCATCAACCAGTTTGTGGGGCTCAGAGACTGAGGCTCCTGCAGAGCCCTTGCTCATAACAAGGAAAACAAATATTGGCATATGAGTAAATCTTCAAAATTTGAGAGCAACAGAAAATTTTATTTTCCTAGAGACTACAGTGGATTAACTTGCTGACAATCTTGATTTAAAAACCTAACAAAATCCATTAGGTACTATATGTGACAGAATGTAGATGTTCCACAGGAAAATGAAGCAAGTACTTCCTCTTGATCTGACTCTCTGCTCTTACCTCTGCAAAATTATACCCCACCATGTCATCTACCTTCTACCCTGAAATCTAAATCTTATGTCATTCCTCTCTAATCTAAGCAAAAATTTTTCTTTTGTCCACCTCAAATAAAATCCTATTACTGGCTGGAATTCATTTTTATTCTTTTGTTTCCCACTGTCCTAACTATAATTTCCAACATTATCTTCCTTTATATCCCAACTCGTCTTTGTCTTGTCCTGATCCACAGTGCTTGATTATGTTGTCTCGTGTGTTTATTTTCATTTTTTGGTTTTTTTTTGGTGAGGGGGCCAAAAACAAGATTGTCAATTAAAAACTTTTAAGCATATATCATAAAGCCAATGATTGTCAAAGCATTTTGTCTTTGTTTTATACATTTTTTAAAAACCCAATTCATGGGAGTGATTCTGAAAAATTGATAGATGACAAATATTACCCCCTTTTACAGATGAAAAAACTGAATTACTAAGAGGCTGACTATGTAAGACCACAGAGCAGGAACAAGGCTGGACCATAATTTTGGTCATCTGGCTTCTGGGGTGTATTATGCCCACCTGATCACAAATCTCCATGATAAACCAAGTTTTTATACTATGATGCTACAAAAGAAAAAAAGTCAAGCTTTTCCATTAGTTGACCATTTCTGCCAAAAGTCAGATATGGAGCCCACTTCTGTAAGGACCAAATTAAAGCTCAATATTCTCGTATTACGAGAATACAGAATTTTATAATCCACACAGTGCTCTTCAGAGGAATCGTCTAAATAAGAATAGTCAACTATAATACGAAAGACTAAAACTTTTATGAAAATAAGAATTAGAGTGCAATTTATAATTCGCCATGAACTTGGACTAGGATTTTATCTTAAATGTAAAATTCATTAGAAAAATAATTTCTAAAGAAAATCTTTTTAAAATATAAAAATGTTTCCCAGGAAAAGGAAAAATTACAAAAAGATTATCCTAGGCAGAAAATGTTCTATCAAATACATGTAGTGTTTAGTTTTCCACAACACTACATGAAATGGTTTTCAGTTATTACTTAGTTACTCACCCAAGTGTCCCTTTCCCTGACATAGGGGGGCTGGGGGGTTTCTGAGTTGGAGGTGTTGTACGCGGCAGCCCACCCATCTTCATATTCTGGGTACTCACCTAAAAAAATGGTGAGGAAAATGCAATTTGTATGCAATGAAACAAAGTAGCACTTTTGGGAAATAATGTTATGCTATTTAACAAAGGAGGGGAAGGTTTAAATAGGGAAAAATTAGAGGCCATGCATTTCAACTGCAATTTCTACTCTACTATTATTCTACAGTTGTACTCAAAGGACTCTTCCTAATGTGAAATTTTCAAATGATTATAAACTTGTATGCAAAGACTTTATTTGCCATTAGGCCATCACACCAACAGATCACTGGTTGGACTATTTGATACTATACTCAACTGAAATTAAATAGGATAACTATAAAAACTTTAGTTTTATAGAAAATAAACTCAATCAGAAACACTGACGCCCTTAAGCAATTCCTTGTTTTTTAGATAGTAAGTATATCATTCAAAACAAAATACATGTTTTTCAATAAAACATGCAACTATAGTTTTGATCCAGTGTAACTAGAGAATGCAAAATAAAGTTAAATTGCATGATATACAGATAAAATTTTAGTTTTTGGATCAGCCTCACAATTCAGATTTCTTTAACGTTCGTTTCTGAAGGAATCACCTACCTGTAAACTGCCAGAAGTTAAGGCATGTTCCTAGACATCTGAACTAGAAAGTTAGGGCCGAGATATCCCATTCAGCTGTGAGCAGTACAGGGAACACAATCAATGTCCTAGTTCCAATAGGAATTAGACCCACTTAGGCCCAAAATGAAGATTAATTCAGTCATGGGAAAGATGTAAGCAACACAGTTTTAAATCAGAGCTGGGCCATGGCTCCTCACTATTCTATCCCCAACTGAAGATGGAAATGTAGAAAAGTTGGGTCATATGGGAACAATGGATGCCACGAAAGGAGTGTGTCAGCACTTATACAAAAAGCCCTGTAAATCTGGGTACCTGAAGGAGCCAAGAGAAGTCATTCACAAATATAATTCAAATGCAATCTCATATTGTTTGAGATTATCAATAGGTGAGAGTTAATGGTCACCATATAGGTTCATATCTGACACTATTTTAAGCCCCTCATAATTTGGATTGCCAAACACTTCAAAAAAGGATCTTAACTTTTTTAGTAAAAATGTCTATAGTATTCAAATTATATGTGTAAAATGAAGATTCAAGACATTACACCACTGAAATCAGAATACATTTACATATATAATTTCAAAAATAAATCTTAAGAAAATAAGTCATAATTGTATACAGAGTACGGAGCTATCAAAACTAAATGGAATTTTTTAAAATCCTGTAACACTACTTGTCATCTGAATAGGCAAAAAATAATACATTAAGAAACAAACTCTTCAAATAAACAGCCCAGTGAACAAGTTGTGTGTGATGATAAAACAATCTTTAATGACAAATGATACCTTTGAAATGTCGGTACTTTTAAAGTGAAGTATTTATCAGTAATCCTTTTGTTGTTGCTTTTAAACAATAAATATAAGACAAACTGGTTATCAAGTAAGAATAAAGGTTAGCTTATCCTTGCTCTCCCCTCATTAATAAGCGGAGGGTATACTAATCATATCTTAAAATGAAAATGCCAGAAGTTTTTTTAAAAATCAATCCACATTTGGGGGAAATTTTAGAAATATATGACAAATAACCAATAGCTTTTAAAACTATAAATTTTATGGTACCAGAAGATTTTTTAAAGTAGTAACCAAAGTCCTTTAAGCTCAACCTTAAACATAGACCCCAAAAGTTACTTTAAGTGATGAAGGAGAAGTAGGTGAACCAAACACTAAACTATACCAATCTGCTATCAAGGAAGGAAAAGGAGCAGAGACAGAAAAAGAGTGAAAGCGCATTTTATTCTATACATGGAATAGCTAAAATGCTTGAAATAAGCTTTCCAACCCAGATTTAAGTTTTTGGTATGTAAGGTGTTTTTGTTTAAATTGCAGTATCTTCTTTAGGTCTTTTACTCTAACCCCCAAAATATGAAATAAACAAGTCATAAATTAAAACCTGGTGGATATTTCTATACATAAAACTTGGTACATTTTATGATCTGTAGAATCATCATATAATTGTATTTGTTTGGTTAATGAGGTTTGGATGCGTGACTTAAATCACTTACAAAACCAGAGTCCCTATAGAATGGTGAAAAAATATCTATAATTTATACTTCACTGATACTGTACTACCTTTACATTAAGCAAAGAGTTTTTCACTATTTTGTGTGGTTTTTTGTAATCCTTACCTGAGGATATGTTCATTGATTTTTAGAGAGAGAGGAAGACAAAGATAGGGAGAGAGGAGGAAGTGGGGGGAGAGGGAGAGAGAGACAGACAGACATTGATGTGAGAAACATAGATGGGCTGCCTCCTGTACGCACCCCGATTGGGGATCAAACATTGAACTCGCAACCTGGGTATGTGCCCTGACTGGGAATCAAACCCACCACATTTGGGTGTATGGGGCAGCGCTCCAACCAACTGAGTCATACTGGCCAGGGCTTCACTATTTCTTAAGGTAATTTTTGTTTGTGAAAAATGCTTCTATACTAAGTAAACAATAATGATGCAGAATGTAAATATTGCCACCTAGTCTGAGAAAAGGGAAGAGAACAGGAATAACTGCTATTAATTTATCACAGGCAGGATCTGTATTAAGATTAATGTTAAGAAACTATATTTTAAGTCTAAAATATTTTTATAAAAATATTTACTCGATATCCATCACGGTTCTAAAAACTATTTTGAGGGAAGTTTATAGAGGGAAACAGTATTTCCTGACAAGTAGCAAAACACATGACTAAAGTGTGTGGTAAAGAGGAACAAAGGATGAGAGGGAGAGAAAGGAGAGAGGAAGAGAAGGAAAGAGGAAGGGGGGGAGAGAGAAGGGAGGGAGGGATGGAGGAAAGGAAGGAGAGGGAAAGAGAGAGAGGGAGGAAGAGAAAGGGGGGAGAGTAAACACACATACCATAAACTCAGGACAAAGAAAATAAAGCAATTCTACATCCAGTTCATAACAGCAATTCCACGAATCTTAAAAAAAAAAAAAAAAAAAAATTTGCAAACATAAGCAGAACTTGTAGTTAATGGTCCTGAATCATGAGTGGGACTGCTCATTATAATTTTCAAAGTTTTATTTGGGAACTGAAATTGGAATGAAACTTTGGTGTCTGCAACAATAATTCAATTATTTTTTAATATGGGTATTTTTTTATTCTATAAATAGGAAAGTCATCATTGAGAGCTAAGTAAAGCAGGTATTAGGCACAAGGAAAGAGGAACAATAAGAAAGGCGTCTGTGTTTGTTTTTTTCCCTACCAAACAGAAACCCTCAAAACAGAATAAATATTTCATTTAGGTGATGAGGGTTAATGCATTGCCATAGCTCAAATACTTTAATACTGGAGGTAGCAACAGTTCCTTTATGACCAAAGAGTGGGCTGGTCTCCTAGGCTTTGGAGAACTCTAAAACTAGCACAAACCATCAGGCGAATTCTTATATCTTAATATTTTTTCTATAGTGCCCCTACCTTTTCTGCTCTAACTCTTTTTGGTACATTCAATACCTCCTTGAACCCTGATATATAATATAATGTTCACTACAAATCTCAGTGCTTTCAAATACCGTGAACTTCAGTATTTTGTATAAAACTAGCCAGCTAGTTCATAAAGGACATGCCTCTGATACAAAAAAAAATCTCTGAAAGATGACCTGCTGTAATGTAACAGTGGCAGACACATTTTAAAATGATACTTACGGCATATCCTTCATTTATTAACCATTTATCACCTACCAGACTAGTAGGTATAAGGATAAAGGAATATGAAAAATAACAGGACACTAGGGGAACACGAAGGTATATAAAATGATTACTTCTAAGGAACTTATTAATATTTTGGAATTTATGACTTCAAACAAACAGGACTATCTACAAAGTATATAGAACACCCCACCCCCCCAAATAAATATCAATGTGAGAAGGAATAGCTACAGAAGGTTTCATAGAAAAAAAAATCTGAGCTGGACTGTTAACAAGTTTAAAAAAAGAGCAGGATTTAAATATGTAAAGAGAAAAGTAGTAGTGTGCAGGCTTCTGGATGTGTAGTGAAGACGGGCAGAAGGAGGCTGTGGTAGAGCATCTCCTGGGCCTTTATTCGCTGTCCAGTATTACTCCCCATTAGTCCCATCCGGAACATAATTCTTTGGCTTCCTAGAAATCTCTATCCCTCGCCAAAAAGGATATATGTTCCTACTTCAATTCTCATGGCTAGCAGGAAAAGGACCAGGAGATCCTCTGCAGGAAATTAGAGCTGGAATCAGGAATTTGAGTATCAATTCAGGAGAGAGGTAAAATTTTTATTAATAGAGTTAGAAAGACAAAAAGCCTAAGGTGCCAAGAGTCCTAAAATAATCCAATACAGAAATAAGGGACTACGAGATCAGGAGTAAAGAGGGAGAGAAATGGGTAAAGAAAAGAAGAGGAATAAAGATAGACAAACGTCTGTTTGATTTTGAAAATAATTTCTGACAACTGGCTTTTGCCAAGTGGCTCATGATTAAAATAGGCAAAACCAGATGGGTCTCCCAAGGGTTGCTGTTATTACAGAGTTTTTCTTCCAAATGTTCTGTCAAATAAATGCTGTACCTGAAAGCTAGAAATGTGAGGGGCAATTTATCATCCTCTGTAGGCAATGACAAACACTTGCTGAAAGATCACACTCAAGTGAAAAATGTAGCCCATTCTTTACACAGGGTTAGGTTATGGACCTTCAAGATGCCAAGCAAATTTTTCAAAAGCGGCCCTGGCTGCTGTGGCTCAGTTGGCTGGGCGTTGTCCAGTGCACCAAATGGTCACTGGTTTGATTCCCAGTCAGGTCACATGGCCGGATTTTGGGCCCCCAGTTGGGGGCACACAGGAGGCAGCCAACTGATGTCTCTCTCTCACATCAATGTTTCTCTGTGTCCCTCTTTCTTCCTCTCTAAAAATCAATAAAAATCTGTTTTTCAAATGTATTACATTCTTAACATGTTACTTATAAAATAAACCCTTAACCTCCTCACTAATTATTTAGAATCAGCTCGTGCAATACATTAACAGATCATATGTATTTACTATTTTTTATAAAACTAACATACTCATTTAAACAGTACTTAAGCTTAACTTCATTAATGACAACTTCACAAAAGCAGAAAAATCCATTTCAAATACATCAGTAACAGAGTCTTAAAACTCATTTTACTATTAAAATAAACAGTGGAAAAAGGATACCCCAGTTCAAGGCACACTTTAATATGGCCTCTGGTACCTAATAAAACACTTCCAACATGGCATTCTATCCACTGGCCTTTTAGGCCTTTCGTTGTAAAAATACAACCACATTGTATTCAAAGGTTTTATGAATTAAACTCTACAACTTTTCTTCCGTTGACTAAAGAAAAAGCAATTAACCCAAATTAGAGATGAAAAGAACCATTAAATAACACCAGAAAAGCCTAAGAGCTGCAGCAATCTTGAGAAAGAACAAAGTTGGATGGCTCACAATACTGGATATCAAACTATACTACAAAGTCATTGTAATCAAAACAGCCTGGTACTGGCACAATAAAAGGCACATGGATCAACAGAACAGAACAGAGACCCCAGAAATCAACCCAAGCCAGTATGCTCAATTAATATTCGCCAAAGGAGGCAAGAGCATACAATGGAGTAAAGACAGTCTATTCAATAAATGGTGCTGGGAACATTGGACAGGTACATGCAAAAACATGAAACTAGACCACCAACTTTCACCATACACAAGAATAGCTCAAAATGGATTAAATACTGAAATGTAAGTCACGAAACCATAAAAATCCTAGAAGAAAACATAGGCAGTAAAATCTCAGACATCTCATGTAGCAGAATTTTCAGCGATACATCTCCTAGGGCAAAAGATACAAAGAAAAAAAAATAAACAAATGGGACTACATCAAAATAAAAAGCTTCTGTACAGCAAAAGAAACCATCCACAAAATGAAAAGAAAACCCACTGTATGGGAGGACATATCTGCCAATAATACATCTGATAAGGAGTTAATTTCTAAAATATATAAAGAACTTGTAAACTCAACAAGAGGAAGACAAACAGTCCAATTAAAAAATGGGCAAATGACCCCAATAGATACTTCTCCAGAGAGGACATACAGATGGCCAAGAGACATATGAAAAAATGCTCAATGTAACTAATTATCAGAGAGATGCAAATTAAAACTACAATAAGGTATCATTTCATAGCTGCCAGAATGGCTACCATCAATAAATCAACAAACAACAAGTGCTGGAGAGAGTGTAGGTAAAGGGAACCCTAGTACACTGCTGGTGGGAATGCAGACCAGTACAGCCACTGTGGAAAACACTATGGAGGTTCCTGAAAAAATTAAAAATGGGCAGATACAGGGACATTTGTAATATTTTAAATTAAAAAATATAAACAAACAAACAAACAAACAAACAAATAAATAAATAAATAAAAGAACTCCCATTTGACCCAACAATCCCACTTCTGGGACTATATCCTAAGAATCCTGAAACACCAATCAGAAAGAATATATATGCAAGTGCGGGAGGCAAACAATTGATGTGTCTCTCTCACTTCGATGTTTCTTTCTCTCTCTCCCTTCCACTCTCTCTGAAAAGCAATGGAAAAAATATCCCTGGGTGAGGATTAAAAAAAAAAAAAAAAAAAGCTGTGGTATATTTACATAATGGAATACTTCAGAGCTGTAAAAAAGAAGTATCTCTTACCCTTTGAGACAGTATGGATGGACCTGGAAAGTATTAAGCTAAGTGAAATAAGCCAGTCAGAGAGAGACAAATATATCACATGATCTCATTTAAATGTGGAATCTAATGAACAAAATAAACTGACAAACAAATAGGTCCAGAGACATGGAAGCATGGAACAGACTGATAGATCTCAGAGGGAAGGTGGGAGTGGCGCGTGGGAAGAGATTAACCAGAGGAACTTACATGCATATATATACAGCCTACAGATACAGACCATAATGTGGTGAAGGACTGAGGCGGGAGCTGGACCGAAGGGGGGGAAATTCCAGACATCTGTAATCCCTCAACAATAAAAATAAATTAAAAGACAAACAAACCAACAAAAAACACTACCAGACTATGAGGTATAAAATGTTAAAAATTCAATTTTTAAGCATGGAGATCTCTTCTGAGTCAATTCCCATGTGTCTGATCCCAAAGCACGAACTTTGTTTAGAGTCTGTCCGAAAGGCATCAAATCTGACAGCAATGAAAGCAAAAAAAGAGCTCAAGAAGAGCTGAGGAGGAAATCAAAGCAGCAGACAACCCTATCAAACATCAGGAGACTTCTATGGCACTTGATGATAAAATCCACAGGCCACCAAGAAGCTCAGTTGGAAAACTATGGGACTAGTTTATCATTTGCAGTTCCTTACAACTTTAACATTATTTTCTTTAATTCTATTTTCTACCTTAATATATTCAATTATTGCATTAATCACTCTTCCAAAACCACTAATCTTTTTTTCCACCATAAAAGGAGAAATGATTTGCTATATGGTGAATATTTTTTCACTCTTTGTCTTGGTTCACCCAAAATTACTAATGTGCCACGTTTATACAGAAGACAGACATATTCACAAAGAGGAACAGGAAGAAAGGCAAGACAGAGCATTGGTGTACTCTAGCTTCTAGGATAAACTCAGGGTACTCTTCTCACTTTGTCAACTCCACTCAGGTATAGTAGAAACACCTACACTGTACAGAGCCACTGAACTGAGGAGTGGAGCTATTTGGTGCAAAGATGTTAAGGATCTTATCCAAGTGTGATTTTCCATGTTGGATCTTTCAAGGAACCCCTCATTTCCCACTCATTTTGGCCTATCTACCCCCCCCCACGAAGATCAAGAAGGAATCATGGTAAGGTTTGGAGGAAATGAGCGTGGGATAGTAGCTTAAGGCAAGCTGGTCTAAACTTTAAGGGTAAAGAATTGGTCCATTTCTGTGTTTTCCTTCAGTTAATCTCTGTGTACTTCACTCACTTTGGAGGTTACACATCAATAGCCAAAATTTGAATAGAGACTTTAGAGGGAAAGTGCCATGGTAGCCACACACAGTTCTGAGTTGGTTCTACCTATTTTATGAAAAAGAAATCTCACAATTCCACATGCCTCATTCACCAAGACTAAGCACGGAGCCAACACTCTGACCATTAACACAAGAAGTCCATTTGCCTGGGTTCCTCTAGTCACACCTCCCTACCACAATCTAGTGAAATTTCTGTGGCCACATGGTTAGTAGCTAGTTAATAATTCAGGTATCAGTTATCTTGTCTTCTTGTTATCACTTCCTACACTGAAGACATGGCAAACAACTGGGTATTAGAAAGAATATGTATTTGAAAAGAAATTATAAAATTCACCTAAGGAAAAAAAGAACAAAAAGAAAATGCAAGCTGAATTTGGTGAAATAATTTTAGTAACACACTATTTGACAGGCTTCTTGAATATACTAGAATGTATTTTACCATTAATTCTCCAAAATACGTGTTACTGAAACAAACAACAAAAAGAAATATTTCTCTAATTCTTAACTTGCATTTTGTTTAAACACTATCATGCACTTTTGATGTTTTGCATATAGTACTCAGCTTGAAACCTCTTAAAGTGATTTTATATTGAAACATACATTTTATATAGCAATTTGAGAAAAAAGGCTAATTTTTTTCTTTGCAAAATACATGATACTGCAACTTAAAAAAAACCCTGTAACACTGAATATTTTCTGTTTCTCAATTTCTTTAAGAGTCAAGAGATAATGACATAGTGGCCACATGGTATATAATAAAGCACACCATTTATAGAATAAAAAGGCTATTACACAGGGGGAGGGTTAAATAAAGCACATTAGTTGGCTCTCTAGCCCAGAACAAAATTTCTACATTTACAAAATCCAGCTAATTTTATTTCATAATGACCTTTTATGATAGGATAACTTATATTTCAGTTTCACAAAATATATTAATATTGGAAAATAACAATTTATTAAACAAATATTTACTAAGCACCTAATGAATAGTAAGGCACTGGTCTAGGCACACAAGAAAGGGCAATGAACAGACAAAAATAACTGCCCTCATGGAACATGAAGACACCACAAAGTTGTAGGACAAAATAAACAAACAAATAAATAAATAGAGGAATTATTTGGTTTTAAAAGGCCAACTGCCAAATATCTCTTCACTCCCCATATGTAATGTTCTACATAAGAACAAAGAATGGAAATCCAGCCCTGGAATCTCTTACCTTAAATCTAAGCAACCACTTAATGCATAAATGGAGCAAATAAAAGAGGTAAGGAAAAAAAGCATTGAAAGGTTAGTTGGAACTTCAGGATGTAAAGAGAAAGGGAAAAACAAAGAAAAAACAAGTTAAGCATTCAGCATTAAAAAATAATGTTTCAGTAGATCATAGAAAGAGTGGTTAAAGCAGAATGTGTCATGAACAAGAATTTTTTGATGAAATCATATGACACTGTTTTATTCAAAAACTTAATTTTATTAAAGATTTCTTCAAATTAGTGACCCCCTAAACATGAAGTCCAAACAATGAAAGGGACTGCAGAGTCCTAAAACAATAACATTTTACTTGAGAATTAAATGAGAATTGGAGTGGAGAATCACCTTTTTATCATGTAAGTGGGCAAGCACAAATAGTTTTATATTCTAAGTGTCTTTTTGTCAATTAGATTCTAGCAGTATCTTAATATTTTCTATTAGCAGTTGCTAGTCTTGAATAAATCTCAAAAGGTTTTCCCAGGCTGGAATAAATTTCAGTTTTTAATTATCCATCCAATTACATATCCTATTTTTACATGCTCTAATTAATACAGTAATCTAAATGTATGTAAGTATCAATTATAAAATTAAACATAAAATTCCAGATAATAGTGTTTATTATCAAAATTCTGAGGAAGAAAAAGATTTTTTTTTTTTAATTCACACTGACATTTTCATGCACCTAAATCTAAATTAAATTTAGATTTAAATGATTTCTAGCCATACTAGCATAGGGTATTTTTTTAAATTTAAATCTGCTTATAGTCATAAATCAACTGCATAAACTATACAGTTTCACTTATAAGCACACACATTCATTCAAAGTCACATTTCATAGGTTGTCTTTAAAATCACTGGTGAGATGCAAGCTTTAAATAAGTTAATACTTAGCTAAAACTCTGAATATTTTCTTAAGTACAAACATCAATTTAAATAAAACTCATATGCCTCTCAAGTTTTGATCATGGTACTTTATGTACACTGCAGGCACTCAAATACATTTTAGAAGATAGCCAAAAAACACAATGACTATATATGCTATACGCAAAAGCAGTGGAAATATTAATTCACATATTACTTTTATCTACACTATTCTCACCCAAAATGTTAAAATTATTTTAGGAAAATTAAAGTACATTTTTATGTTCTTTCTGAAAACTAATGTCCAAACTTTGCTGATAAATGTTTAAGATAAATACTTAATAACATACTGAATGATTTTTAATCAGTCATATTAAATCATTAAAAGATTAGAAAGATTACATCACATTTATTTATCATATATATGAGGTATTATCACTAATTGATTAAGCAAATGCAATTGAAAGATAATTACTTAAAACTTAAGAACACGGCACTAAGAAAGCAGCAAGGAAGAGAAAATAGTTTATAGCAGTAAGGAATCTTCAGAACCACAACTGGGCTAAGACTTAGTTCTCTAGGAAAGGAAAGATAAAAGCTTAATTCTCTAAAGAGTTAGTTCTATCATAGGCTATTGATTTAAAAAGCTTGACAAAAATTATACTTACCTTTACTCCATGTCCAATATCATCTAGAATTGTATAGTCAATAGGTTTTCTAATATAACGAACTGGTCGTTCAAGGTTGGCTGGAGCAATAATCTTATGTGTCCTTGAAGTGTTTTTATTGGTAGTCAAAATACCAATTTCTCTTCTTGCAACTTTCTCTTTATGAATATCAACGGTCTGCAAAATATAATATAAACATAACAAAAAATGTATAGTTCAAATATCCAGAAAAATTAAGATGTAAATGTTCAGAGATTTAACATCATTATTCATATTCTTAATCACAACTGTTAAATTTTCTCTTTTCTGGGCCAATATTGACTTTCTCCAGTTTTAGGCTAAAGCAAGGATTGGGAAACCATGATTGGCAAACCAAATACCACCCACCACCTGTTTTTTACAACCCAAAAGCTAGGAGTGGTATTTACATTTTTAATGGTTGAAAAAATAATGTTGTGATGTATGAAAATTATGTGAAATTCAAATTTCAGTTTCCAAATAAAATTTTATTGGAACCCAGCCATTCCACTTGCTTATGTATTCTGACACTACAATGGCAGAGATGAGTAGTTCAAACAGAAACAGTATGTCTTCAAAGTGTAAAATATTTATTAGCTGGGCCTTTTCAGAAAAAGTTTGCCAACCCCTCTCCTTTCCTCTCTTAAAAAAAAAAAAAATCAATTAGAAAATTAATAAAAATAAATAAAAAAATATATTAAATACATCTCAATTTCTTCATTAGTAAGTTAATGTTTCAACTAAGCATTTAATTATTCAAATTACAAACATGTGTTAAATTATTCACCTTTCATAAAACAAATTAGTTACTAACAAACTAAACTGGGTAATTTCAGTTACTCATTTTTTATAAAATGATACAGACTATACATATGCAATTACAGTGATACCTCGGTTTTCGAAAGTCTCCATTGACAAACATTTCCGTTTATGAATGCTGTAAACCTGGAAGTAAATGCTTTGATTTTCAAACACGCCTCAGAAGTCCAACATGCCACACAGCTCCTGCTGAGGGCAAGATCCTGAGGCCTAGCTGTTGGCTGTTGATTCCTCGGTTTTCCAAAGTTTCAGATCTCAAATGGTCTTCCATAATAGATTACATTCGAAAACTGAGGACCACTGTAATTAGGAACTGTGTAAGTCCTACTTTCTATGCATACTGATAACCTTTAGTGGGATTTCCTTAATTTGGGAATTTTTAAACAAGGCTTTAGAGAGACTTTAGACAAAGTATTATCTTACATGGTGAGTTTCTCAGGATTTAGATTTTCCACTTTTAGTACCTAACTCTTCAGAATTACTTCCATTCTTCTATTATGTTATAATCACTCTTTTCTATCTCCTCTACTTGCTACGTACTAACTACTTCAACACCTGGCCCAATAAGTTCTAGTCAGCTTTTGGATTAGAGAAATACAACCTTTTCATTTACATTGCCTTTTGACCTCTTGTGATCTTTTAAGTCACAATGAACTGAATACAGACAGTACTGACTGTTTTCAGTAGTTGAGAGAAGAGATGGGACGGCTTAAAAGAATTTTAGTTTGCCCGGCCGGGCGTGGCTCAGCAGTTGAGCATCGACCTAGGATCCAGGCGATCAGGGTTCGATTCCCAGTCAGGGCACATGCCCGGGTTGCGGGCTCGATCCCCAGTCAGGGGCGTGCAGGAGGCAGCTGATCAGTGACTCTCTCATCATTGATGTTTCTCTCTCTCTCTCTCTCTCTCCCCCTCCTTCCTCTCTCTGAAATCAATAAAGACATTTTTTTAAAGTAGTTATATGTACTTGTACAAGTATTCAGTAAAATTAAATGTTTGTTCTGATAACTACATTTTCTTGAAAATATTTAATGTTAATTTATCTCCTAATATCAGTCTGAAGATTAAAATTTCAGTTAGCTTTTTAAAAATATGCTTCCAAACAATTGATATAATAGCAAGAAAGCTAGAGATGGAATTTCTATAAAATTTATCATCCTTAAAATACCTAGGATAAACCACATCAAGAACCTATCCTAATAAAGACATACCTCAGATATTATAGGTTCAGTTCCAGACCACTGCAAAAGTGAGCATCACAATAAAGTGAGTTGCATGAATTTTCTGGTTTCCCAGTGCCTATAAAAGTTATGTTTACACTATTCTGCAGTCTGTTAAATGTGAAACTGCATTATGTCTACAAACAATTACATACCTTAGTTAAAAATACTTTATTGCTAAAAAAAAAAAAAAATACTAATCATCATCTGAGCCTGTTGGAAAACTGGTACTGATAGACTTGCTTGATGCAAGGTTGCCACAAGCCTTCAATTTGTTTAAAAAAAAAAAAAAAGCAATAAAGTGAAGTGCAAAAAAACAAGGTATGCCTGTACTTCCTTATGGATATGGTGAGTGTGGTATACATTAGTATACTACTTAACATTATATTGTCCTTTTAGTAAAAAAAAGTGTCTGATATTAAATATTCATAATTCTATCTTCTATTTCAAAATGTTTAGAATTTAGAGAATGGGTTATTAACTTTGTTTTTTTGGTGTGTTTTTTAAGTATTTCTTCCTGACACATAGTCGGTAGAGTCAATGAAGTTCCATCCTTAGATTCAAATTCGGAGTGATTTGGAGTACAGACTGAGATAAACAGCAGAGCCAACAGAACAGAAAGAGAAAAAAGCAAATACAAATCAAGTATCATTTTGGGGAATCTCAGAAGAATAAAGAATTCAAGATGGAAGATAGCTCAGAAGTCATCTAATCAGTCCTATCATTTTACAGATAAGAAAAGTGAAGTTCAAAGCAGCCAAATGTCACACAAGACAGCTGAAGAACCAAGGTGAAACCTAAATCCCCTACCTTCCTCCCTCCCAATCCTATTCAGTGTTTATTTCCACTAAAATGGAGAAAAGAGCTAGAGCATTAGGAGGCTAAAAAGTGGTAAGGTTCTTACTCAGGAGACAAAAAAAAGATATTGATGAGGAAAGAAATCAAATAGCTCAGATATATGGACTAGTCCTGAACCACTCTACCAGACAACCCTTATGACAATTCTTGCCACCTACTACTATTCCAAAAAGCATGTGATCTTTATTTTTGACCTGACTGAACCCCCACTTCGCTTCTTTAGTTCAATCTGCTCTCCAAATTCTCCAAACCTGGTATTTTTGCCCAAACGGGGGGGGGGGGGGGATCTGGTCTCCAGACATGCCCTGGCTGGTTTGGCTCAGCGGTTAGAGCATAGGCCCTTGGACCAAAGGGTCGAGGGAATGTACCTCAGTTGCCAGCTCGATACCCTGCACTGGTCAGGGCGTGTGCTGGAGGCAACCGATAGATGTCTGTCACATCTCTCTCTCCCCCACCACCTCCACTCTCCCTAAAAAATCCAATGGGGAAAATATCCTCAGGTGAGGATTTAAAAAAAAAGAAGATATCTTAAGAACTTCTGGCTTCTTCTAAAAACAAAGTATTTTTAATAAAAGCATAATAATAATAAATTTTAAGTACCAAAAATTTAGGGGGAAAAAGTATCTTAGGGCAAGGGCTTGAAAACTACAGCCTACATGCCAAATCTGGCCCAAGCCTGCTTTTTTATATGGCCCACAAGCTAAGAATGGTTTTTACATTTTTAAATAGTTGTTTAAAAAATGCACATACAAAGAACAATATGAGATTGAGACCATATGTGGCCCAAAAAGCCTAAAATATCACTGGCCCTTTATAGAAAAAGTTTGCCAATCCTTGAGTATTTACTGAGAATTTGTTTTGTAAATAGAAAACATTTTCTCTTAAACTAGAGAATAATCTTTTAGTCTAAAGAGCATCAAATAGTTTCGATGTTCAACTGACTTTTAAAAGAAAGAGCTCTAGCCCTGGCCAGGTAGCTCAGCTGGTTAGAGCATCGACCCCATATACCAAGGCTGCAAGTTCAATCCCTGGTCAGGGCACATACAAGAATCAACCAATGGATGCATAAGTAAGTGGAACAAAGGAACAACAAATTGATGTCTCTCTGTCTCTCTCCCAGCTTCCTCTCTCTACAAAATCAATAAATACAAAAATCAAAAATAAACCAAAGAACTCTATCTGTACATTAAACATAATTGAAAAAAAATTTTCAATCCTTAAGACAAACGTTAAAAAATACAATTTTTAAAAAATGTACTCTTTATTTCATAGATATAGCCTCCATCTGCCCATTTTTCCTACTCAAACCCTCATCCAACATACTGTTTTGTATAAATTTTTTTTAATATGTCTTTATTGATTTCAGAGAGAGGAAGGGAGAGGGGAAGAGAGAGAGAGAAACATCAATGATGAGAGTCATTTATCTGCTGCTTCCTGCATGCCCCCTACTGGGGATCGAGCCCACAACCCCGGGCACGTGCCCTGACCAGGAATCAAACCTCAGTCTCCTGGATCATAGGTGGATGCTCAGCCACTGAGCCACGCCAGCCGGGCCTGTTTTGTATAAATTTAACAGCTGCTATACAACTGCAGATCCCTCACTTCTTTAGGTACTGCTCTCCAGACACTCAAGTCCAAATGAGGATGGTTCAACAAATGTTTGAAAGCTCTGACAGAGGCCCCTGTTATTTCTGACCTACTAATCCCTATCCATTTATCTCTCCTGAGTTTTAGTTATTCCATTAGAATAGCTTTAAAAGATAGTATTAATTAGACCAAAAAATTTTGTTCTCGTTAAATAAATTAATACACATAATTACAACCTAGAGTAGACTTATTCACCTTCCTCTTTAAGGCCGCTACTCTTCTCTACCAAAGAATTACAGAATTCTAATCAGAAAATATATGATGATATTTCATTGTCATTTGCTTGTCATCATCTACTCACACAATCTCTCCTACTCCTACAAACTATAAAAACTTGTCCCTCCTTTTCAGAAATTCTTAATATATTAATTTATCTTCTGCATTTGCACTTTCTTCTTACTCTCTTTTTTGGGTCATTTGCTAAGACTGTAAACATGCTAAAACTTTAAGTCTCTCAAGTATAACTCTGAAATTCTATATCAGATTATTAGTCAACATCTCTCCTTCTACAGAAAACCATTTAATCATATACTTAATTATTTAAATGCCACTGACTATTTCCACTAGGGGGTCTTCTCAGAATAAATTTTACCTCTCACTCATTAAATTCACCAAATTCTTTGATGTTGTTGCTTTCTGGTTTTTTTGTTTTGTTTTGTTTTTAGTTTAAGAGACACAGAAACACAATATGCAATAAATTATTCAGTGTCTATAGAAGTTTATATAGGATGTGAAGAAACACTTATAGTGGCAAATTCAGATTTAGAGTTAAATAATATTAAATAAGGTATCCCTTTAAATCAATCTGATGAATTTTCAAACAGAAATCTAATTAAAATCCGTATATGATTCAATTATCAGGCTTGTAGTTGATTTAATTATACAAATTAAACATTAGAATTTGAAAAATTATTGGATTAGTCAATTTCAGCAATTTAAAAAGAGTTCCAAATTCTACAGATATTAAAAATAAAGATAATAAGCACATTTTAAAACTCTTTTTATTCCAGAAGAGTTATAATCATCTAGGTCTAAAAAGAGTGTTGAATACTACCCAAGTTACTCAAATGACAAGAGTGCTAAAACAGAAAAGTTCCAGAAATCTCATGAAGAAAGCAAACAGATCAAAACCCTTATCTTTTTAACGTTTTTAAAAGTGCATTTTGCTATTATAAATTGGTTTTTTCATTGCAGCATTATTTAAAATGGCCCCAAAATACAGGAATGGTTAGGAAAGTTATTATAAAGAATGCAGCCATTGAAAACGTTTATGAAGAGCTTATAAAATTATGGGAAGCCCTGGCCAGTGTGACTCAGTGGTTAGAGCACTGGCCCAGGCACCAAGGGGTCATAGGTTTGATTCCCGGTCAAGGCCACATACCTGGGTTGCAGGTTCAAGCCCGTCAGGACACATTTGGTAGGCAACCAACCCCTATGTCTTGCTCACATCGACGTTTGTTTCTCTCTCTTTCTCCCCCGCTTCTCCCTTCCTCCATTCTACTCTCTAAAAATCAATGGAAAAAATATCCTCGGGTGAGGAATAACCCCCCCCAAAAAAATAAGAAAAATCATGGGAAGATGTTTATTGAAACAATAAGTTAAAAGAGTAGAACTCAAAATTTTATACATAATATAATCACAGTTACATTTTAAAAACTATTTCAAAGAAAAACTATTGAAAAAAATGTATCAAGACAGTAATAGTGAAAAGCTTGAGTAGTGAGGAAAGGTTTTGTTTTTCCATTTATTTCTCTTTTTCTCTATATACTCATGAACATGACTTTTACAATGGAAAAAGTACAGCACTAATTTATTTAAAGTTCTACATAAAAATAATTTTATAAGGTCACTTAGATTACTCTTTCTGTTAAGGTATGATACCATCCTGGTAAACAAAAATCCAACTAATCCAACTAATAGCTATCACATTTACATTTTTAAAAAGATAAAATGTGATTTGGTAAAAGTTGGAAGAAATAAGACAAATTTTCACCTGAAGGCTGATTATTTTAGTATGACAACTGAGTTTTAAAAGAAACTATTAAAATTTACTTCCCTATCGAAATCACAGAGAAGATAATCACTCCACAAAAAGATACGGTGTGGCTCAGTTGGTTGGAGAGTCGACCCATACACTGACAGACTGAGGGTTCTATTCCCAGTCTGGACACATACCCAGGTTGCAGGTTCGATCCCCAGGTGGAGAGCCTCGCGTGGGAGGCAACCGATCCATGTTTCACTCTTACATTGATGTTTCTCTTTCTCTCTCCCTCTCCCTTTCCCTTTCTCTCTAAAATCAATGAAAGTATGTCCTTGGGTGAAGATTTTTAAAAAGAAAATAAATAAAAAAATACAAACCGAGTTTGTATTTTCCAAATCATACGTATGAGTTAACTCACATAATAAAGACTGCCAGCATCACAGATTGCCTGTGTTTATTAAGTGTTCCTCATAACAAAATAGAAAAACAGTATGGTCTCACTTGTGAAATATGATTAATTGATGATTCCATCCTTCGTAGTTGGGATGCCTGGATATCCAGCATCTGCAGTACATTGTTGGCCAAAGTATTTATCAGATAGGCAACACTTGCTAAGGACTGGGTGGTGTAGGCTTTGGTTTCTTCTAGGGCTCGCTGCTTATCCGCTGACTAGGGGGAAAAAAAAATCATTAATTCAAAGATAACCCATTCAATCAATCTAATCAATAATAACACTCATCAAAACAATTCTGTTGCTGAACCTACACACACTAGCTAAAAATGTTCTGAAAAGTAATTCTCAGCATGATGTAAACCCAACAACTAAACTATTGACAAAGTTCACAAATATTTTCATGGTGAATATATACATCTTTATACACATGGAAATAAAATCCTGAAGCCATTATTTAAAATATGAGATCCAATGGATATTTTGAACATTGGCAGCAAGTGTACAGCTTCCCAAGGTCACTGTTTAGAACCACAGCAGATCTGAATGTAAAAATTCTGGCCTACTTTTTCTGTTTTCCTGAATTCCTCCTTTCCTTCTATTCCAACATGTGAGATGTGTCTACAATGTAATGTCTGATTAAATTGATGAAGATACAATAATGATAAATAAAAATGATAAAGTAAATAAAAATGATATAATCATAATAAATTAAAATTCAAATAATGAAAACATCCCTTTCTTCCCAAGCATTTTAAGTGTTATAACTCTATGGGACACAAATTGCCAAGTCCTCAAAATCTACTTGAAAGCCAGAGTATACAGTAAAAAATAATTATTTCCAAAGTCACAATGCAAAGCAACAATAAAGATACATATGCTATGCTGCTAACTGCCAAACACCATCTTCTTGCCCTAGTTCTGTAGAAATCTATGGTTCAGCAGGAAGTACACAAGCCTCTGAACCAGAAACCTTTTTTCTTAATGTCAGTTCTACTACTTACTAAAACATGTAAACTTGGACAAGAGAGTTTCTCCATTTTCTCAATTACAAAGCAGAGGAAACAAACTTCTGTATCATTCTAAGTAGCTGTGAAACTCAAATATGATAATGAATGTAAAACCACTTTCTAAAACTACAAATCATTATATACAACTGTCATTAGCTCTTTGAATGGTCAACTATTCAAAGCCCACTATGTCCCAGTCTCCTCTTGCCCACACACTACAGGAATCAGAACCAACAACCCTAGATATAACTTTTTCCGGGGGGGGGGGGGAATATTCTTTTGAAGAAGCAGTTAACAAAATAATCAAATGATACCATTTTAACTTGAAAAGAGTTAAAAATTACTGTATTAACTTTTTATTTTTTATTTTCTATTCTAATCAGTAATCCCAGTCTTATCAATGTTTAAATTAACAACAGAGTTGAAACCAAATTTGGTTGAGAATAAATACTTTTAAAAAACACCATATAGACTTCCAGATTCTGGTTGTGCATGTAGAGAGCTTGGAAGTTGACACTCCATCATAACAAGTAAAAAGCTGAACACACTGAAAAAAAATCAACTTTTCTTGAATTCATAGTAAAAAACGGTAAGTCGTTAACATTTTGTAGAAATTACTCTAAAGCAGAGTATTTATTATAGAGAATAATCCAAAATTAAAACACGTCATTTATTAGTATGCTTCAAAGATACCTGGGGATAGATATCTGTACAGATATAATTCTTTCCTTTTTTAAAATTTATTGATTTGAGAGAGAGGAAGGGGGAGAGGGAAAGGGAGAGGGAGAGGAAGAGAGGTAGATGAGAGGGAAAGGAGGAGAGGGAGGGGGAACATCAACGTGAGAGACACACATCCATTAGCTGCCTCCTGCCTGAGCCCCGACCATTCTGTGAATATACCGAACATCACCTTACTGTACACTTTAAATGGGTGAGTTTTAGGGTATGTGAAACAGATCTCAATTCCAAAAATTTAAATGGCCAGTAACTACTATATTGAACAGCACAGACACAGAAAGTGCCTAAATTCAGAGGCCACCTTCTGTGAGCAAGAAAGATTTTTGTTTAAGTCATTTGGGAGGTAGGGATTGAGAAGAAAGGGAAAGCTGACAAATCAAATTTTAAAATAGCAAAGAAGCCCGGCCAGTGTGGCTCAGCGGTTGAGCAGTTGAGCACTGACCTATGATCGGGGAGATCGAGGTTCACAGCACATACCCGGTTTCAGGCTCGATCCCCAGCAGGGAGCTTGCAGGAGGCAGCCAATCAATGACTCTCTCTCATCATTAATGTTTCTTCTCTTTCTCTCTCTCCCTCTTCCTTTCTCTCTCTGAAATCAACAACATTTTTAAATAAAAAATAAAATAAAAATAGTAAAGAAGTGCTAAACATTTGGACTGTAATTGCTCAAAACTTTTGAATATAAATTCAGAAACCCAAAAGCTGTGGCCCAGGGACAGATGACTTCAAAAGAATGTTTCAACTCTATGAGCATGAGCTTCAAGCTTTATAAAAAGATCACTACAACAGCAGTTCCTAGACTATGCTGTGCTGGAGTATTTATTAATAGCTGCTGGGCATCCAAAATCAGTTTTGGGGACTACTATATTTTGTGAAATACTACATATAGGTAAGCTAAACAGGTTTCTTTACTTCAAGACTTCCCTGAACATTTAAAATAATACTGTGCTTAATAGGTTCAAAAAGGGGCACACTATGCAGTATCCACTTTACAACAGAAATATTTTCACACATTATGCAAGCTAGTTTGGGAAATACTGGACTATACGATTACAATGGCTCTGTCAGCTTCAAAGTTGTATGATTCTTAGAAACTATTTTGCTCCATGTCTTGTTCTTTAATTTGATTTAGCATAAAGGTAAATTAGTAGATGAGAAAAAATAATCAGTTACCTTTATATAAATATTGATATATTCCTCTAGGTTAATAGTCTAGTCCTGAAGTCATTAAGATATAAACCTCTATAATATTAAAAAAAGATCAGGAAGTAAGCCACGTTATAGACTACAACTACATATGAGTTAACTAAAGCCTAGGTACATACAAATATTATATAGGCATAACTACTGTGACTCTGTGATGTTAACTACTGATCCCTTTTACTTAGGATATCAAAGCAGCTGGAATATTGTCTGCTCTAAGAGTTTCCTCTATTTTATTGCACTGATTCCAAAATTTTCCCTAAATTATAGCCCATTTTGGTATCTTTTCAGTATCTAAAACCGGTCAGTTCTCTGTGAAGCATATTAGCACTGCAAAGAATTCAATAGTGAGATTCTTTCCTCCCTTAAACACATTTACTTCATGTTTTTTGGAGGTGACGAACTGTGCAGCAGGCTTAGGGTGTTCAAATCCTGCACATTCAAAAAAAGGACTAGCCTTTGGTCAGATCCCGGGGGAAAAAGCTGTAAGTCCTTGAAATATCTTCCTGGTAAAAGAAAGTACGCCTAGTGTCTAGGGCCACATCATATAGAAATACTAAACAATGTGACTTATGATGCTAAACAATGTGATTATGGTAAACACTTATTGTGTTCACCAGAGCCTCTGGGACATAAGGTATCAGTTTGGTCTCTCAGGGTGGGGGCCAGGAAGCCTAGAGCTAAGGTTAGTCACAAGGAAGCTCCATGCCTACATGACTGAGCCCCAATAAAAACTGCACAAGCCAGGACTTGGGTAAGCTTCCCTGGTTGTCAATATTCATATATATACTTTAAACAAAGACTTCATACGAGAGATAGGATATCAAAGAACAATGTTTCATCCCAAATAAAAGACAATACAAAGGGGCCATATCTAGGACAATTTTAGCATCAAAATAAGTAATGATAAAAATGGATTATAACCCAATGAATAAAATGGGCTGCAAGTTTACTAAAGAATGGGATATAAGTGTAGTATCAGTATTTTCCCAAGAGGTACTTATGAATTACAAAAAGAAATATTTCAAGAATAATTTCACCAGTAGAAAAACCTGTCAGACACAACTGTAATCAAATTATTAAAATGAGTATCATCAGTAACAGGACAAACTGAATCATCAGTAATGGTACAAATTGCAATCAGGACCAACTTGATAGGGAAGGAGGAAAATAATACAGCATCATTTCTGATATTCCTACCAAAAATACATTAACTTGAATCTAGTCACAAGGAAACATCAAACATTTAGGGATACTATCTTTAAAAAAAAAAAAAAAAATACTGCCTATAATCCTTAAAAGTGTTATGATCATGAAAAACAAAGAAAGATGAGGAAATAAGGAACTATTCCAGACTGGAAGAGACCAAGAGTGATGACAACTAAACACAACATATTTCTGAACTGGATTATTTTTTAATAAAGTACATTATTAAGACAGTTAGTAAACTTGAATGGGCATATGAGGATTTAATAGTAAAAATATATCAATATTACTTCCTGAGTTTGTTGGCTGTTTTGTGAATAACTAGGAAAATATCCTTGTTTATAGGGAAAACACCCTGAAGTATTTAGCAGTGATAGCACATCAGATCATCAGCAACATATTTCCAAATGGTTCAGAAAACCAAAAATTCTTTAATTTTAATTAAAACTAAAAGAAATCTCTTACTTCATCTAGATGAGTGATATTAAATTAGTGTGAGTTTAAAAAATTGAGGCAAAGTCTCCAGTAACTTAAGATTTCACCATAATTAAATTTTGCTCATCAATCTACTAACACATAACTTTTAATTATCCTGTCAACACATAACATAATTAAGCATGTTAAAAAAAAATCTTTCACAGTCACTTCTTCATATAAAAGGTTTGCATATAAATTATGCATGGGTGGGTTTTTTTACCACTCGTCTTAAGCTAATTACCTCCTGCATGCTTCATACCAATTAAAATAATGATTGAGTTTTAAAGAACTCTTCATGTTTAATGTGGAGGCTATTACTCACCAGGGATGAATAAACTTGAAAGTACTATACTGAACCTTAACTACATTTATTTAAGATGCAATTGCTAACCCTTTTCTCTTTTAAATCATTTCTCTTCATATTAATATATGATCACCCGGTTAATAACCAAATTTTAAGTATCTAGGAAGAATCTAAGTTGCACAATTCTGAAAACACTGCAAAAAAATAGCTCCTATATGTGAATGCTCCTGACACAACTGTCTAGCTTGGTTAGACAAACTGCCAAACCAAGATAACTCATTACCAAGATAAACAACTAAACAAGCAACTACAATTTCCCACCTGAAACCTAAGCATCATAATAGTATAATACACAGCTTAAGAATAAACCTAAGTACTTTTAAAGTATCACTTCAATCCACATATAATTTCTATTCCCAGCTCTCCAAAACAGGGACTACTGTTTTTATGTCTGTTATCTCAACTGACGAGAAAGGTTTAGCACATGGTGGAGGTCAATAAATGTCTGCTGAACTGGTCTTCCACTTCCCACTGAACTTTTTCCTAGAGAAGTAATTTAATTATGCCACTTAGGAAAAGTTATGGTTATCTGTATACTGGTCCTATTTCTATAGGCCCAGATGCCTCTTGAGAACCAGTGCACCTTTTATCTATGAATTGGAATAAAATCAGAGTCAGCATATCATCCATCCCATTTTCAGATGAAAAAAAGCAAAAAATAACAAATGAATTACTAGATGCAGAACTGCAGAACTCAAGTTTAGGTCTCATGATATTTATACTAAAAAAAAAAAGCTTTCCACTCAACTCACTTCTATGGTTTGGCCATGAACCAACTCCATCACTTTTTTGCCTTCTATGTGATGACGTTACAACTTTCTAAGGGAAATGCAATGCCTCCAAGCAAACTAACAAAAGTACATGATGTACACGATGTACACCTTGGATTTAAAGAACAAAACTCCATTTGATACTCACAAGAAAGAAAATATTACCTAAAGAAAAACTACACAAAATTAATGTGAACTCAGCTCAGTAAATAATAAATGAATGATTAAGTAAATTAAAAAATCCCCTACACCATATGAAGTGGGGTAGCAAAAGGGCACCAAGTATAGGATCTACTGGGTCAACTTTATAATATAATACTGCAAAAGTAGAAGATGAAAATATAAAGGAATGACACTTCAGTAAACAACAGGTTTACTATTTTATGCCTGATCTCCCTAGGGGAGTAAGCTAGCTCACCTTTTCCTACTTTATAGGTCAGTATCACTTCCCTCAAAGCAAAATGTTAACTAAAAAAGATAAAAGAAAAATGGGATGAGGAAAAAAAGAGCACAAGTTTACAAAAGAATTTAACCTAAGAAAATAAAAGGGAGACAGAAGAGTCAGACTTCAGGAATTAAAAAAATAAGAAATATGCTGTATTTATGATTGAACAGCTCCAATAATGGATAAACCTGAAATACAACAGATCACTATTTCTCAGTTCCTCACTTTCCTTCAACTGATGTGCTCATTCAGCCAGCAACATGGTATTACACACGCTGGTCAAGGAAAAGCTTACTAAGTGGCTTATTTCCCCAAACTGAAATATTTTCCTCAAAGATACAAAATATTCTTTTTTATAAACACAAACCTGAAAAAGATCCAAATACAAAAATATAGCATTTGGCAGACTCCTCTGGTTTCTTCATGTCAGTAACACTAATTTCTCAGATTTAAGTAGTTGGGAAGGAACTTATTATTCTAAAATTTTATTTGAACGTCCATATAGTTACTTTACGAGCAAACTTTTATCACAAACCCCTTCTTTTTTAAAAAATTAAAATTATAAAAAATTACATTGTTTTTTAATTTTCACTGGAATACACTTTTACTGCTGAAAAGCAATTACTGGCACAGTTGGGGGTTTTTTTAATTATCACTGAAGATTAAGTTCCCTTTCTATGGAATAACAATATTCACAACAGTCTTTACTTGTAAATACGAGACGATAACTATGCTCCTAGGTAAGATTCTTTCTAAACAAAGCTTAAGCACATCTGGAAAAGTATAAATCAACAGTAACATTTGGCATTTCAAGACACAGGAAATTAGCCCGGCCAGGCGTGGCTCAGCGGTTGAGCGTAGACCTGGGATCCAGGCGATCGGGGTTCGATTCCCGGTCAGGGCACATGCCTGGGTTGCGGGCTCGATCAATGACTCTCATCATTGATGTTTCTCTCTCTCTCTCCCTCTCCTTTCCTCTCTCTGAAATCAATAAAGACAGATTTAAAAAAAAAAAAAAAGACACAGGAAATTAGAAATACCTCTAACTTCTTGACTTTATAAATTAACAAAAATCTGCTCTTCCCATAAGCAGTGTGAGGTGACCTCTGAAAATGGTTTGCTATTCGCTTGACACAGAAAACCCCACAAAAATCATGCAGATCAAGAGGTTCAAATTGTTGTGTTTACTTTAAGGACACTCCTGAACTGCACAAGCCATCAAGGGAATGCATATCCAAAAAGCACCAAGTATCTGAAGGATGTCACTCTACAGAAGCAGTGTGTGTCATTCCACGTTACAATGGTGGAGCTGGTAGGTGTGCCCAGGCCTAAAGAGTGGGCTGGGCACAGGGTGGGTGGACCAAAAAGAGTGCTGAATTTTTGCTGTACATGCCTAAAAATGCAGAGAGTAATTCTGAACTTAAGGGTTTAGATGTAGATTCTCTGGTCACTGAGCACATTCAGATGAACAAAGGTCCCAAGATGTGGCTCAGAATTTACAGAGCTCATGGGCAGATTAAACCATACATGAGCTCTCCCTGCCACACTGAGATGGTCCTTACTGAAAAAGAGCAAACTGCTTCTAAATCAGAAGAGGAGGTTACACAGATGAAAAAGATATCCCAGAAGAAATTGAAGAAACAAAAACATATGGCCTGGGAGAAAATTCAGCATCAAATTGATGCTAGTAAAAGTAAGAACAGGAGAAAAATCAGGGCAAGTGAGGGAGGAAGCCAATTAATGTCTCTCTCACATTGATGTTTCTCTCTCTCTCTCCCAATAAACACACATCTGAGGAGGAAAAATATATTCTTTTAAAATAATTAGGTGCTAGTCTATAGTCTTTACACTTTCAATGAACAAAATGGAAATGGAATTAAGAATAAGTATAAAAAAGAAATGGAATTCACAGCAAGTATAAAAAAGAATACTTACTAACAAATTTAACCAAGAGGTAGCAAGACCTGTACACTAAAGCATCACTGAAAGACATTAAAGACGACCTAAATAAATGGAAAGACACCCATGTTCAGGGAATGGGAGACTTAATGTCATAAATGGCAATACTCTACAAAATGATATAAATTCAATGCAATCCCCATCAAAATCCCAGCTGCCCATTTAGGAGAAAGTGATAGACTGATCCCAAAATTCATACAGAATTGCAAGGACCCCAAGTAGTTAAAACAATCTGGAAATAGAATAATGAAGTTGGAAGACTCACATTTTAGAATTTAAAAAATTATTCTAAAGCTATAATAATCAAAACAGTGTGATACTGCCATCAGGATGGACATATAGATCAATGTAATAATAACCTTATACATCTAGGTCAATTAATTTTGGGGGCAGGTATGTGGAGAAAAGTCTTTTCAACAAATGCTCTTGGGACAACTTGCTAGTCACATTCAAAAGAATAAATCTGGACTTGTACCTTACACCATACAAAAATTAACTCAAAATGGATCAAAGACATAAATGAAACATACTAGATTATATACAATAAATACTATTCAACCAAATAAAGGAATAAAGTATTGATGCATGCTACACAATATGTACCCTGAAAACACTATGCTAAGTGAAAGAAGTCAGATACAAAAGACCACATAGTGTAGCTAAAACTGTAAAAACTCATACAAGCAAACATAGGTATAAATCTTCATGACCTTGGTTTAAGCAATGTTTTTCTTTTTTTTTTTTTTTTAATCCTCACCTGAGGATATGCTTATTGATTTTTAGAGGGAGGAGGGAGGGAGGGAGGGAGGGAGGGAGGGAGGGAAGTCAATGTGAAAGAGAACATCAATTGGTTGCCTTCCATACATGCCCCAACCAGGGGCTGAATCCGCAAACTAGGTATGTGCCCTGACTGGGAACAGAATCTGCGCTTTTGGTATAAAGGACAACACTCCCACCAAATGAGCCACCTGGCCAGGGCTAAGCAATGTTTTTTAAACATGACACCAAAAGCACAATCAACTAAAAAACATAGGTAATTTGGACTTCACCAAAACTAAAAACTTTTGTGCACGAAAGGACACTATCAAGAAAACGAAATAGCCCACAGAATAGGAAAAAATACTTGCAAATCATATATCTAGTAAGGGTCTGCTATCCAAAATAAAGAAATCTTCACAACTCAACAACAAAAACGTCAACAATACAATTAAAAAGTGAACAAAGGGGGAAAAAAGAAAGAACCTGAACAGACATTTCTCTGAAGAAGATGTATCAATGGTCAATAAACACAGGAAAAGATGCTCAACATTATTAGTCATTAGGGGAATTACAAATCAAAACCACAATAACATACCACTTCACACCCACTACAATGCTATACCTTTTTTTTTTTTTAAGCAGAAAACACCACATATTGTCAAAGATATAGAGAACCTGGAACACTCATACACCACTGGTAGTCATGTAGATAGTGCGACCACTGTGGAAAAATGTTTGGAAGTCCCTCAAAAAGTTAAAAATAAAGTTACCATATAACCCAGAAATTCTACTTCTGGTCATATACCCAGGAAAATTTAAAATGTATGTTTACTCAAAAGCTTGTACACAAATGATCATAGCACCATAATTTATATTAACCAAAAGGTGGAAACAACCCAAATGTGTGGATAAACAAAATGTAGTATATCCACATAATGGAATATTATTCAGCCATCAAGAAGAAGGAAGTACTGAAACACATTACAACATGGATGAAGTCTGAAAACATTATTATGCTAGGTAAAATAAGCCAGACACAAAAGGTCACATATTATGCTTATGAACTATCCAGAATAGGCAAATCTATAGAGGCAGAAAGTAATTTAGTGGTTGACAGGGAATACAAGGAGGAAATATGGAATGACTAATAAGTACACATTTTCTCTGGGGTGATGAAATGTTCTGGAATTAGATTGGTGATGGTGGCAGAACGGTAAATGTTTTAAAAACCACTGAATTTTACACTTTAAAATGGTTAAAATGCTAAGTTCTATGTTATATAAATGTTTTCTAAATTTTAAAAAATTTTAATAAATGAAGTAAGATTTTAACTACCTTTGAAAAGGCAGAGAGGGGACCAGACCAGGATTAGAGTAGTGGCGAAAGAAGACCTGATCTAATTCAGGTATTTTGAGCCAAAAGAGCCTATGTCCAAGTAAAATTAAATAATAAACCAATCGGAATTAATCAAATTTTAATCTATTTTTTTAAAAATCATGTTAATAACCCTAGTGATATAGTCTTTAATCAATGATTAAAAGAAGAAAAAGCTGGGGTATAATGCCTTGTCATTATATGTACATAATATGTTTAAAACACAAACAAAACTGCTGACATTAAATGTATATTATATGTACATTTTATGTACACATGAATTCATAACTATACATATTAATATTATAAACAAATGTATAAATGATACAAACCTAGCAACAATATAAATTTAGTCAATGAATTTAAATTTCTTCTCTCAAAAACAGTGCTATATATCATGCTAAGTAACTCAAATTCTTTCTGTGAACCTGGCCTGCTCTTCTATATTTAGAATAAAAACTTTTAAGGGAAAAGAGAAAGAATCATTATTCAAGCTCTATCTTCGGCTAAAGACTTGTAGTACTAAATATTGCAAAAGGCTGGCATCCCTTTTTGGCTTTCCCTATTTAATCTTGTTTTGTAGGTTCTGGAAGTTCCTAACAATGCATCTAACTTACCTCTATTCAAACTTGTCAATAGATAAATAGACAAAGCCAAGTAACGGTCAGCAAAAACAACAACAAAAAAGTAGTCTCATGTTATATTTAGTTCAAACCCCACTAATTCAGAATTTACAAAACAGGCCCTTCATAGGAATCAAAATGGTAACAGAACTAGACTGTCAAGTTCATGAGTTACTTACCACTGATTTCCCAGCATGGACAAATGCTCAATAAATATTCTTTTGAATGAATAAGAAAAAAATATACAATAAAAAATTTTAAATGGTGTGAGTCATGAGTTCAATTGTTTTACTCAAAACACAGGGGACACAGGGCAAAAAAAAACCCACAAAACATTATTCCTGTCTTAACAGAATTTTAGTTTAGCAGAGTCAGAGGTAAGCTTGAGTTTACTGTGATTTTTTTTTTTTTTTTTACTCAATAAAGCTTCATTTTTTTATTTAGCTTTCTGACTCTGTGCTTATGCCTTCAATAGTTTCACAATGATTTTTCTGCTCCCTCAATAAGGAAAGCACACTTGATACTGTCACGGGCACATTTAGCACACATGGATCCACCATAAGCCCTGATGACATATTTTTTCATCTTAGACAACCTCATTAAAGCTTTAGGTCTCACAGCAGGAGCTCCTCGAATTCGGCTTGGGCACACGCCAAAAGCAGATTTTGGTGTTTTCCCAACCTTCCTGGTATAAAGGTAAACAATTCTATTACCAGGAGTTCAGGGAAGCCTAGTTTTGTTAGAAGCTGTACTGTAGGACAGCCTTGAACGATGTGTCAAACACGGGACCATTGTGAATGCCTGAGGACACCATCCCCGGAAGAGCTCTTATCTGATTTTTAAAAAGGAATGTCTCCCTTGCTTACTTCCTAAGAAGCTGTAGATCAGCTCAGACAATTGATGAGCATCCAGTATAGAATAGGCCCTGCACTAAGTGAAAGTAACTGAACTGCTGAATTAACTCTAAAACACCACCCATGTGTGAAACAGTACTGTCAACTGTCAGTAGCATCTACATTCAATATACTGAACAAATGAAAAATACTGAACTTCATTCACCTATCCATAAATCTACAAACTCTTCAAATTTGGAAAACTATTTCATGGCTTTCAAAAAGATATTTCCTACTGCTTACTGGAAACGACCTAATTTACTCATTTAACAAATACTTATTTACTGAATGCCTGTTTTGTCCCAAGCACTGTTCCCGGTGCTGGCAATGAAAGAGATAAAACTCCCTGCCCTCATGAAGCTCACATACCAGGGGAGGGAGACAGGAATAGAAATGTTATGTTAAATAAAATAAAAAGAAAGCCTGGAAAGAAAAGTACAAGCAAAGAGAGAGTGAACAAAGGGCAGGAGTAAGTTACAATTTTACATAGACAAAGAAGGGGTCATCAAGAAGGCATTTGAGAAAAAGCCTGAAGGAGGTAAAAGATCCTGTCGTACAACTACTATCTGGGGATGAGTACTCCTGGCAGAAGGCATAGTAAATGCAAAGTAACAAGGTCCTGAGGCAGAAGTATGCTAGGTATGTTCAAGAAAAAAAGGTTAAAGTGGCTGTAGTAGAGTGAGCATGGGAGAGGAAAGGAGTATAACAGATGAGTCAAGACTAGAAGCTAGATCATTTGCAGCCTGTAGGCAATCTGAAGTCTCTTGAGTGTTTTGAATAGAAGAGTAACATGATCTGATTTAGATTTTTAGCCCTGGCTGGGTAACTAGGATGTCCTCCCAATACGCCAAAATTGAGGGTTCGATTCCCAGTCAGAGGACATACAAGAATCAACCAATGAATGCATAAATAAATGGAACAATCAACTGATGTTTCTCTCTCTGTGTTCTCTAAAAAAACAACAAATAAATTAAAAAATAAAATTCTTCTATTTGTAAAACTGTAGATTCCTAGTTAATCAAAAACATTTTTTAAAATATATTTTTATTTATCCTTAGAGAGGGAGAGAGAAACACAGATTGGCTTCCTCAATCAGCTGCCTCCTGAAGGCTCCCTACCAGGGATCCAGCCAGCAACCTTTCAGTGTACAGGACAACACCCAACCAACTGAGCCACACCAGCCAGGGCTCAAAAACATTTTTCCTTAAATTTCTGGAAAGTTCCTAGATTAGGCATAGATGTTTATATTAATAAATGAAGAAAAGAAACTGGTCTTACATGTATCTCAAAAAAAAAAACAACCCTTAACAATTATAAGTTCTTTTTTACAATCAGGTAAATATCAGCAAATTGTAGTTATAACTTTCTATCATCACATTTTAGAAAATTTTTCTAGAGGTTGAATAAAACAAAGATCATCTAAAATTTTACTACAGAAGATATTTAAATTTCTACTGTTAACTGCATTAGTAACATGGAAAACTACTACTTACAACCCTGCTCTGCTCTACCTGTAGATTTTGTATGTGTTCATACAGACAATATCTGATCACTTCTAATGCTGATAATATATCTGAAGGATATTTTTATAACAGAAACAATTTAAAAAGAGTACAACTGTTTTCAAAAGAACAGCAAATCATTTCCCTCCTTTGTTAATTTCACACAATATAATCCACATTTGGAATATTCTTATTTTTCTTAAATTTTTGAATACTCCTATGCATAAAACCAGCTATTTAAGAACAGTGAGGGGGGAAAAAAACCACAACAAAAAAACACCTTACCTTTTGTTACATATGATCAACAGATCTGGCCTTTTTCTGCTCTACACGCAAAAATTACATTTCCACAAAATAAAATGAGTGTCCGGTTGGTTATTTAACTTAAGCTAGTGGTTAGGGCATGATGCTATAATAAGGCTAAATTAACCACTTGGTCACTGATCCCACCAATTAACTTTCATCTATTACAGGGTCAGAAGCAGCATCAAAACCCCCACTGGTCAATTCTTTGGATTGCACGGAGAGCCGGCCAAATGTCCAGCTAGGTCAGCACAAATCACTATCATCATGTTCTATTTATCAACTTTACTACAAACAAATCATATAAGAGCTGTCATCTGAAAAGAGAATACCAATAATATACCCACTGGATCCTAAAACAGATGATAATATAAGGTAAATACATAAAATCTTTTTTAAATGCTAAATTGAACAAGTATTTTAAAATCCAAATCCATTTCTATTAATATTTATATTTTGAATTTCAAAATGCCACCACTAAATTTTGAGCTCCACTACTGAGACGGAGCGTGTATGAAAGACAACAATCACTATCCCTTTAACCTCTCAGCTTTATTAATCCATGTACTTTTACCTTTATGTAATTAACAGTTGTAACCTAAGGGGAAATATACCTTAAACATTATCTTCCAAAGAGAGACAAATCTGTTTCTTCTCTTTACTCACTGGTAATTTAGTGAAACAGAATCATTTGTTCACCCTTAATTTCTTTTCTGACCTTTAACTCTTTCCAGTAGTACGCTGGACAAGGCAACAGAATTACCACTTCGGTCCTTTAGTTGCCTCCCCTAGAGAATGTGAATTCCCTGAGATAGCATAGCTTCTTCCAATCCTTCTTCCCACCTGAAGTCCATTACAAAGTATAAACTGACACAGAATACAGTATTCATTAGCTCACAGAGCAGCTTTTCCTATTAACAGTGCTACGAAATTCTATAGACACTAGATGCATATCATCAATTCTTGATACAGTGCCAAGCCACAGGCCATAGAAGACTGACTACATTTGGTGGAAAATTGAGCAACTGAACCTTTGAATCTCTCCTTCCCCACTCAATATCAGAAAAGCACCCTACAAGTATGGACAACTGTATTTTTGTATAAATCTCTGACCCAAGACATATTCTTTTCCTACTAGCCATACTTTCAACTGCTTCTTTGGAGAAAAAAGCCTTGAACTGTGTCTGGTACATTCTGCAATACAAATATTCCCTACACGATAATAGTGCAGTATATATCTAATTAAGTAAAATCCCACAATACCATCCTTGATTAAACATGTGACCCTTACAAAATTTATGAACCTATACATTTTTAACATCTTTTTTAAAAAATTTAAACTAAGACTTGAGAATGCCTCCCCACATCTGATATTAAAAAGATGCCTGAAGAAACAGAGATGTAAGCAGGGGAAAAGAAAACCAGAGCATAGGAACAATTTAACATACTTCTTCTATTTCCACCTTTATCCCAAGTGAATTTAAATGGGAAGAAAAAAAAATGGAGGTAGAACCTGTGATTCAGAAGCAGCCAAACAACAGATGCTGAATTTGCAAACTGTGCGTTTTAACCTACTGTTTCAAGTAATTTTTTTTTTGCAAATAATTTTTAAATAAGGATTCTTGTTCTTTAAGCCACAGAATCTTTTGCTTCACCCAGGCGCAGCAGAATCTCATCTCACCCAATATCCTATACACACACACACACACACACACACACACGCACACGTCCCCCTCCCCCCCCCACCGCGGGCCCCTATGCCAAACCAACCATCACGGGAAAAATTTAACCATGAAGATCACTCCTAATGCTCTCTGAAAAATAGTCACAATTCTTTTTCCCACAGAAAAATTAATTACCTAGTCTAACGGGATGGGAACGGGGGAAGATTATCACGCAGCTTTGCATTCTCCATAGGGAGGAAAGCAGCAACTTCCAACAAGAGACAGCTGCTGGTCTACTGTACCCCCGATTGGAAGCTAAAACACAAGCAACCCCCCGCCCCCGCACGCACACGCGCACACACACACACAATCTCTTCAGGCATTCACATGAATAGAACACTGAGGCACTTCACTTTGCAGCAGCACAGCCCCTTTAAAAAAAAAAATCCTTCAGACCTTGGGGGAAAGGGGTGACCCATCAACCCCCCGACACCCCTACTACTATACAGGAGAGCATGATTCTGTCAAATAGAAAACGCCACTGTCCGCCGCCTCCGCCATCCAGAACACTGACTGGCACCGAGCGCGGGGGCGACCGAGGGCCAGAGAAGCGAAGAGGCGGGGACACCACACACCGCCTAATTCACGGTTTTTAAAAATGCTTTAAAGCTACAATTTCCTCCTCTCGGAGGATTCTCACCCATTCGCTAGCCCCTGCTCCCACCCTCCCCCACCCCCAATCGCGGGCCGAGCGGGGCAGCGTCCCCGCCGCCGCCTCGGCCCCGCGCGCCCTACGCCCCCAGGCGCGGCCCCCAGCCCGCGGGTCCCACGCGCCGCTCACCGCCGCGAGGCCGCGGGCGCCCAGGCCGGGAGATGCGTCTCACCTGGATGTAGTTGTTCTCGCAGTAATCGGCCACCCGTTCCAGATTCGTGTAGCTGTCGAAGAGGGCCCGGCGGCCCCCCGGGATTTCCTCCTCCAGCAGCATCTGCAGCTCCGCCATCTTCACATCCTCCTCCTCCTCCTCATAGAGACCGCAGAGGTAGCGGCGGCCGCAGCGCCAGGAAAACCCAGGAGGAGGAGAGGAGGAGCAGCGGCCACGGCGGCGGCAACTCCGGAGGAGCGAGAAACACCCGCCGCGAGCGACAGGGGAGGGGGCAGCAGGGACGGGGGCGGGGCGCCAGCCGCGAGCCGACGGACTCCGAGGACGGTCACCGCGGCGACTGCCCGCCGGGCGCGCGCACGCGCGCTCCCCTCCCTCCGCCCCCGAGCGCCTGAAAAAGATTCCCACCCTCGGCCGCGCCGCTCGCCCCTCCCCCACTTCCGGCGTCTCCTAGCGACGCCGGGAGTGGGGGCCGGGATGCGAGCAGGACTCCAGCGCCGGGTTAACCCTTGGGCCCCCGCAGAGTGAGCGGCTCGGGAAATCCCCCGGGTGGCCTTTGTTAGTCCGGCCGACGCCGTACGGGGTCCGGCAGGTCTTCCTGCCGGGGCCTCCCCGATCCCCCCCCCACTCCACACGCGCGATCCTCGGCCTGGGGTTGAATGCCGCGGTCATCGGCCTGAGGGGTATGTCAGCCCACAAAACTTCCTTGCAGCTTTAAGTGCCGCCTTTTCCTTTTTCTCTTCATCTTTGACCTCATCTTTCATTCTTTAGGACACAGAAGCACCTTCTAGTTTCCTAATCCCAAATTTCCAGCACTCCGGCTTTTTCGCACTTGCCATTAGAGCTGTTTTGCCAGTGCCCTGACCTCAGCCTTTTGTGGGAGCCCTCTCTGGCTCGCTTCCTCGCTGACCACCTTTTCTGTCATTTCTCTAGCTCTCTCCAGGTAGCTGTCTCTTTCTTCTTCCTAGATTTGTTGGGGGGCGGGGAGAAGGGCACCAGGTGTCATACCAGTGGTGTGAGACCCAACCTGGGTTCAGCGACCTGGGGTGCTTGAATCCAGCTAGCAGAGAATTTAGAGCCATAAGATAACATTTATTTATAAAATCACAGAGGGAGAAGAAATTCGTAAGAGAAATGGACTTAGAGGTTATAGAGGTAAAGGAAGGCCCCTTGGAGCTTGTGAAGAAGGTAAAGGTGACTCACTTGGGGGGGAGGGGAAAGCAGGGTCCTGCTCTCAGGAGGGAGACTGCGCTCCGCCCTGTCCTAAGGGCTTTAAGGGTGAAGAGTTTAGGGGCGGTCCCAGGGGAAGATCTCAATAGAATATTCAGCAGCTTTCCAGGTGTGTCCTTTCAGGGTCTAGGTCTCCACTGATTGATTGGTCTGTGTCAGGGCAGGGGTCATTATTGAATGCAGCTGGTCTGAAGGTCAGGACTAGCTTGTCTGGTTTTGCTGCTTTTCTGGGCCTGAAGCTGAAATACAACTGAGGCCTAGATGTTATCCTAGGGAAGAAAGGTCAGGGGGTCCAAACCCAGGACCAGTGACATGCTATGTGAGGAAAAGTCACCCTGGGACCTCGCCCCACCCTTCAACTGTCCTTTGCTAGGCACTGAGGACTTGCCACCCTGGTTACCTTCTGTACCTGGCCCACAGTCCTTACTCTGCTCATGCCTACCACAGATTCAGTGAAGTTTCGGAAGCAGTTTTGCTGGTACTAATTCCCTTCCTCACAGGGCTGTTACATGGATAAAATAAAAGCTTATGTGAAAGCACCTTAAAAAAGCGTTAAATGAATGCTACAAAAATTCAAGGTAAATCATTTCGATCTTGCAGTGCTGTTCTTATTCCCCTAATGCTGTTTTGTTTTTGTTTTTTCATAAACCTGACTATTCCACACAATGCAATCTTAAAAAACTAGAATCCCTGAAAACCAGTAAGATATCATAAAGTCTGTGACCTTTTTTGTACTGTGGAAAGTCAAGGTTGACTACATTTGTAGTTTAGAACAGGACCCATTATTTCAACTCTTGTTCTTGTTTTATGATCTCTTGGTTCCTCCTACAGTGATTCTCTGCCCTCCTTTTTTCCCAGAGGAGGAGGAAAGTATATTACACTTTCTCAAGAAATCATTTCAGTGCCTTACCACTAATTTCTGGAGCAATCTCTGATTGTAATTATACTGGCTTAATGATAAACATAATAGCAAATTGTTTGGAGTTTTCACTGTGGATCCCAAATAAAAAGACATTGAAAATGTTGGTCCAACCAGTTTTACTCATTTTTTAAAAAATATATCTTTATTTCAACAAGAGGAAAGGAGAGGGGGAGAGAGAGAAACATCAAGGATGAGTTATTGATCGAGCCCGCAACCTGGGCATGTGCCCTGACCACGACTAGAACCTGGGCTGCCTGGATCCTAGGTCGACGCTCAACCACAGAGCCACGCCCGGCCAGGCTCCAAACTACTTTAAACATCCTCTGTATTAGTGATTCTCAAACTTAAGTGTAATAAGCTTGTTTAAAAACAAAAGCTGCAGGGTCACTCTCCAGAGATTCACTGGAGATCAGTAGTGATGGAATGGGGTAGTAGCTACTTAAATGGCACATAAACTTGCTCCAGGGAATAAGACACTTATGAATAATTAAACGAGTAAAACATATTAGGTCAAACAAACTTTTCTTTTAGACTAAAGTTCAATGGGTCAAAAAGCTGCTGTTGAATTTGTAAGAAGCCCCCCAGATGAGTTAAACAGTAGGCTCTTCTCCCTTTACACTTTCACACCTAGCATTCTTTCAAATACTGCTTAGCAACTACCAAAATAAAAAAATCTCCCTGAGGGAAGATTCCTCATCTTAGGAATCACTGTGTTAGAACTCTAGAACTTTCTCTAATTAATTTGTGACAGCCTCTTTGTATCTTAGCTTCATTTGAAAAATCAAAGGGTCAAACTCAGGTCAATTGTTCTCAAACTTCAGTGTGGATTGGAGGGCTCACTAAAACAGATTGTTTTCTAAGGAGTGACCAGGTGATGCACATGAAACTGCCATTCTGGCTCTGAAGGTCCATGATTCCAATTTCTGGAATTTGGGAATCTCCCCTAAGAGAAACTTTAACAGTCATCGGAATCTAAGGACCCAGGGACATAGATGGACACTTCTACTGCCACCAAGATAATTTAAACAAAAAGGAAGGCAGCTACAAGATCTATAAAAGTACATGTACAGTGTGTATATGTATTACCTGAGTGGGATTGTAGGGCTTTTTGGTTTTGCTCTTCTTAATTTTCTAAATGACCAGGGATAATTTTTCTAAGAGTCCAGTAAGACTACTATCTCCCAAAATCAGAGAGAATACTTTTATTAATGCAGCCCAAGATGGCTTCTTTTTTTCAGGAATTTTATCATCAGCTTGATTCCAAGCATTAAAAACTCCTAGTTTTTTACATATTAACTCATACCAAGTACAGTTGATTTTTTTTAATGTAATGCAGTTCTTTATATTTACTTCCAATCAATTATACCTTGGCTTTGTCCCTAATTTAAATAAAAATGTTAAACAATTCAAGGCCAACAAGAGAGGCTGATGGCCAGTTGTTAAGAGCCACTATCAATATACCTTAAATTTGGCCAGTTGTTAATGTACCTTGACTCACACCTACCAAAGATTTCATCATTGTCACAGACTAGAGAGAAAGTGTCCAATTCTTCTGCTGAAATAAGGATGCAGTATATCTGTGGAATTCTGATGAATATCATCCTAGCAACTCTATCTTTAAATGAGGAAACTAAGGTAAAGTACAAAATACAATGCCTGATAGTATGGTCACTAAAGAAATAAATGTTGCTTAACTGAACTGTTTACATTGCATGTCACTCCAGACTTTCTCCTCAGATTCTTCCTGTGCACCATTGACATGCTGGTTACTAACACTGCTTGCATCATTAATTCTTTGCCCCCAAATTTTCAGTCAGTCAGTCTTTTAAATGACATCAACTTATCAGTTTTAGTACCTTAACATTAGAAGATGGTCAATTAGTATTTGTTACTGTATTTTCTCCTACCTTAAAAAATTTTATTAGAACAAATACATCTATGGCACCTAAATAATAATAGCAGCTGTTTGATATCCACGCAGTGGCAGTTCCTGGTTTCAGAATAAATGCTGGGAAACATTAAATAAGAAACTGTTAAATGTCTTTCTTCATGAAGATACTCTGGAATGTTTTGCTTTTTTATCTTGAGAATTTCAAAACTAGTTTTCTGGCTGCTATATGATTTTATCAGGCAATACCAAATTGGATATATATGAATATAATTTTATATATACATAAAATATATTTCAATGAATGAATATATGTGAATATATAGTTCCATGAAATTTTAAAGAATTCCTTTTTGTGCAATGATTAATATTTTCATAGTATTTACACACATTTCTGGGTTTTAGTCAGATTTAAGACAATCAGGAAATTTAAATATCAAGTACTTATAGTTTGAACATACTAAATTTTTGAAAAAAAAGTTCTGTATACGATCAAAAGATAAATGGCTGGAATCTAAGATTTACATTTTTAGGCAAGCTTTATCATCTTTGTACAATAAATATTTCGTGTTGTATAGTTGTACAAATACACATTTTAAGAAATAAGCTAATTTTCTGGTCTCTTTATTATGGAAATTACAAACATACAGTATGGACAATGGTATAATGAATACACAAAATGTTCATTAATTAGATGTAACAATAGCTTTTATTTGCCCCGCTGACGTGGCTTAGTGGTTGAATATCGACCTATGATCCAGGAGATCGAGGTTCAGTTGCCAGTCAGTCACATGCCCGGGTTTCAGGCTCAATCCCCAGCGGGGGGCGTGCAGGAGGCAACGATCAATAACTCCTCATCATCTCTCATCATTGATATATCTCTCTCTCCCTCTCCCTTCCTCTCTCTGAAATCAATAAAGACATATTTTTTAAAGAAACAACAGCTTCTATTTTACCTTATTTTCTCATATTATTCTTATGTTAAAGATTTTTCTTACTTTTTATTGACTTGAGAGTAAGGAGAGAAGACCGATTTGCTGTTCCACTTGTTTATGTACTCATTGGTGGATACGTGTACGTGCCCTGACCAGATATTAAACCCAGAACCTTGGCAGATCAGGACAACGCTCCAACCGAGTTACCCAGCCAGGGGGAAAGGCATATGTTTTTGAAGAATAAAAATTCAATTCTTTATGTTCCTACTAAAATTGGCTTTACATATTCCTCTCTGCAAAAAACACTGAATTTCTGAAATAAAGAATAAAACAGATAATAGTTTCCTCACGACAAATGACCAATCAGTTCACAAAAATTGAGTTTCTAAAATTAGCTATTTTTGTATTAAATTATGTTGAAGGTTTTATAAAACTTTAAGTCTCAAAATGTATTAACTGGCAAACTATACTGACCTTCACTTAATAGCATGAATTACTAAGAGTTTGAAATGTGCCAGTTTTTCTGATTGCACACTAATACCATTAGAATTTGCATGCTGAGTGTTAACTTACCTGCAGCGTGAATGATTTTCAAAGCTGCCAACTTTTTTTTTAAATAACAATCTGTTTCTTGTCAGTTTCAATGATATTGCAAAGAGGTTACACTTGCACAAGATTGCTAACTAAACACCACAGTGCACGGTAATAAGTTTCACTGGTGCAGTAAGTACAAAATTGGTAAGAATAAGGATATTCTTTGCTATGTTCATAAAATAGAATGAGAAGAGGTTAATAGAAAAAAAAAGATTCATGGTTTTCTTTGTCAAAGAAATTTTATGTAGTCTCTTAGAAAGAAAGGAGAACAGAATAATTTTGTATTTTAAAATCGCAGGGAACACTGAATTTAACTACACTTAAAAATGCAACAGTGGGATTTCTTCCTTCCTCCTCCACAGGAATTAACAATATATTTCTCACAGACCTCTGTTAGCAACTTCTATTATCTAAATGTCTACCCAGATGAATAAGTGAATGATTCATATTACTGAAATATTTCATAGGATTTTATTATGGTATTTCAGGGAAAAATACCATTTTATCTTCCAGCAGAAAAATCTTTGGCAATTAAGATTAAAATATAGCCCGGCCGGGCGTGGCTCAGCGGTTGAGCGTCGACCTAGAATCCAGGAGATCGGGGTTTGATTCCCGGTCGGGGCACATGCCCGGGTTGCGGGCTCAATCAATGACTCTCTCATCATTGATGTTTTCTATCTCTCTCCCTCTCCTTTCCTCTCTCTGAAATCAATAAAGATATATTTAAAAAATAAAATTAAAATACAGGAAAGTAATAGTTCCATCAGTGAAATGGGGTCTACCATGACATTATTAGTCTATTAGATGATCTCAGGGAGGCTGGGTAAGTTTTGGGGCTAAGATTTGATCCAGAATTTCTCAAATTTCCTAGCATCCTCCTATAAGTCCTCTGAATCTCAGAACAAATTCATGGTTCTACTTCTATCTAAAATTTCATCTTGGATTTGAAACTAGATCAGTCTCTGACCATGGAGAGAACAAGATGACATTTGGCTTGTTGGAATCACTGTGCTATAAGAATGGCCCAATTGCTTGATTTGCATTTTCCAAAATTATATAATTCCAACAGGGCACCATGCAGATAGAAATATACCACAGTGCCCAATTGTTGTGATTAAGCCCTGAATTGGGAAAGATGAAAACCTGAGAGAGACAGACATAAAATTTATACACACATTAAGAAGGGTTGTCATGGCAACTTTGCTCGAAGATATGTATTTTTGAACCAAAGTAAATTAAACATTCAAAATACATTTGCATCTCCCTCAAAGGTCCTGTATCAAGAATATATACATATTTAAATTCCTCAATTCCTTCTGAATCTATACCTTCTTGAAAGCTTAACAAAATTCTATAAATGTAACAGCAGCATAGACTTAACCACATATTTTCAAAAGGATATGAAAAAAATCCAAAGCGAAAGCCTAATAAAGTTACTACTCCCAGAAGTCGTAGGCTTCTCCCTCTAAATTTTTAGATTGTGAGCAGGCTATGCCATATAATCTTTACAAGATCCTTTTAAGCTCAAAAAATCAGTTATCTATTAGCTGATGATCTTGCCAACACAAGGGACAAATCATGAAAGTTGAACACACCAAGTGCTGCTGTATAATTAAACAATTCACACCAATGAATGTAATAAATATTGCTCTTTAACCAATTCTTAGCTTTATTTCTTCTCAGTCTGAAAGTTCTCCAATATTCCTATTTAGCATCAGTGTTAACAGTTTTCCTTGACATTGTTTAGTTCTCTTGCAGTAAAAATAACAAAAATAATGGTTTGACTCCTAACAGTTCCTTCTGCTTCTTCCCCCACTACAGCCTCTAACAGAAGCCTTTGTGTTCTTTGTCAACTACAAGTTACTTCCTTTTTGGCCACCAACCTAAAGGGGTCATTGAGCTGCCTCCAAACCCCAAACCCTGGACCTACAGAGCTCTCTGAGTGCTATTAAGCTTTGGGACATGAGGATTTTGGCTTCTCCCTCCTGGTGAAGCACAGGAGAAAACACCATAATGTCATGTCTGTTTTGTTCACTGCTATATCCCGTGCCCAGCATAAGATATGACTTGCACTAAGTGCTCAAAAAACAAAAACACACACACAACCTGCTGCTGGACTAAATAGGTCTCATTTCTTCAGATAGGAATGGAAGTCAGGACGGGAACAGGAAAGAGTCAGTAGAGCTAGAGGGCGCTGTGCCCTGGCAGAGACAACAGGTGGAGGTAAGGGAGCGAGAGAATATGGACTGGTTTGGTTCTAAGACTATGGTCATTCCTAGTCTAGAGAATCTCTGGACAATGTGCAGTTGAAGGAACCAGCTAGGACAGATGTTCCTTCAGATTCCTATTTGTCTCTAGATCATGTTAGACAAAATGGGTTCTATTCCCTAGAACAGCGAGTTTCAAACTTTTTCATTTCATGGCACATACATAAACTAAGTACTAAAATTCTGCAGCACACCAAAACTATATTTTTTTGCCTATCTGACAAAAAGATAGGTATAATTTTGATTCATTCCCACCAGGTGGCTATTGTTTTGGCTATTGCCATTTTTTCATTTGGCAATCTAAGGGAAAAGAGGTCAGTGCCCCTAACTAGTTAGGTATTGCACATTTTAAAAATTCTTGGGACACACTTGTCGGAAATCGCTGCTCTAGAACACTACTTCCACGAAACACTGGTTTTATAGGGTAATAGCTATGCCTAGAAAAAGGAGTACCTTCATCAAATACACTTGGAACACTAAGTGTTAAACCAAGTTAAAATAGGTTTCTTTACACTAGAACTTCTAGCACTACAAATATATTAATATGTATTATATATATCTGAAAAAGAACTTAGTATGGAGAATCTGAGTATGAATGAATATGACCAGGAATCTCTTTCCCAGGCTGTCTCACAGGATAGTGTTCGATGAGACACACTGGGAAATAATGCTCTCACAGGAGCCGGGTGAAGGGGGATAATAGAGGAAAAATGAGGGACATCTGTAATACTCTCAACAATAAAGATAAATTGATCCTTAACATTTCCTGGTTTAATGACGATAATGATGATATAGAAGAAACAAAGAAGTACTTGCTTACCAATTATTTGGGTTGATATTTTATGTAACTACAATCTATTATAAACCCATGTTCACACCTAATACAGGGATCACTGAATGGTGTCCACAACAACATCTTAAATACTTCCAGTAATGAGGTACTTAGCATATCACAAAGTACTATTAGCATTAGAGATGGTTTGGCTATCTGGAAATCGTTCAACTATTTAGTAATTCCAATTATTTCCCCTGGCTGGATAGCTCAGTTGATTAGAGTGTCGTCCCACTATGCCAAGATTGTGGGTTGGATCTCTGGTCAGGGTACATACAAGAATCAACCAAAGAATGCATAAATAAGTGAAACAACAAATTGATGTTTCTAGTGCTCTCAAATCAATAATTTTTTTTTTAATTTAGTCTACATTCACAGAAAACCTCAATGAAGATTTCATTCATTTATTCAAAAATATTGTCCTTTTGGAGATAGGCACTTTACAATCTATGATACATAGTTACAATGGTGAAGTAGCACAGTTTCATTCACTATCACTTGTTAAAAATAAAACATGAATTTGTAAGTATTTTAGATGTAAATAAATGTCATTTCAAAATTACTCAACTGGATATATTTGTGACTTATTTGCTCATGGCATTTTATCACATGTTCTAACAAGATCCATTCCCAATCTCTAGAAAGACAGCAGCCAAACTATAAACCGACTAACTGGGAAGTGCTACTGGAAGAAGGAATGTGATTTTCTGCCTTTTGTTTATTGCCTAGATGTTTCACAAAATGACTCCCAACTCAAATTTTACAATTATCCATTCATAAAACTCTATAAATCAAACAAGTTGATTTCTATCTTAAAAGTCTATTCACCCCCCTAAAAAAAATCTATTCCCTGAAGCCCTTGCAAAAAAGTAACAAAGGAAAATATTTAAAATTCATTAAGTGAAAAGTAAACTATATTGTTATCATTGCAATAGGTAAAAATATGTATGTGTAAACTGGAAAAAATTTAAACAGTTGTATAGTTGGTTGAGTTGGCAGCATTAGTTTACTTTTTAATGATTAAAAAAACTTTTTTAAATATATTTTTATTGATATCAGAAAGAGGAAGGGAGAGAGACAGAAACATCAATGATGAGAGAGTCACTGATCGGCTGCCTCCTGCACGCCCTGACTGGGAATTGAGCCCACAACCCGGGCATGTGCCCTGACCAGGAATCAAACTGCGATCTCCTGAATCATAGGTCAATGCTCAACTGCTGAGCCACGCCTGGCCGGGCTTAAAGATTTATTTTAATATTGTTGTTACAGTACTCTTTTAACCATTTTCTTTTTTTAAAAAAATTTTTTTATTCATTTATTGACCAGAGAGAGAGAGAGAGAGAAGAAGGGAGAAGGGAGGGGGAGAAAGAATTAGAAACATCACTTTGTTGTTCCAGCCATCCATGCACTCATTGGCTGATTCTTGTATGTGCCCTTGGGTGGTGTTCGAACCCACACCCCAGCATATTGGGATGATGCTTTAACCTACTAAGCTACCCCACCAGGGCTTAATAATTTTCTTTAGCTATTATGAATACTACATCATTTGAAACTACTGCTTGATTCCCTTTTAAATAAGAACAAATATACCAATAAACCCCATGTGAAGATATTAAGATACTGTTTCTTAGCTAGTATTTACCTATCTTCATTTACAGTATTTCTTCTAGCAGGAATGAAAAAACTAGTTTAGTTTGTCACTGAACCTACTGTTATGCCCTAAGGATTAAATGAGATAGGTATATAAAGTATTTGGTTCTAACAAATGCCCTTCCAGTCCTATTCTCCTTTCAGCTTAATTATTACTGCAAGTTTCAGTCTCACTCCTTTTTATCACTACAGGTCACTCACAACGGTTCAAAGCAACATTGTATTAAGCCTTTTTGGCTGTGCTGATTTCCTCTGACTTCTGTTGTAACAGTAACTGCTTTGTTGTCATGCCCTCCCTTCTAACGCCTCCCCTTCTCCCTCAGCCATTGGTCTTAGTAACAGGAAACAGGCAGAGAACTGGCTAAGAAGAAAAATAAGGCCACTGGTATCAATTCGCTGACATTATAAAAACCTGCCCTTCAAATAGTGTCCACTTCTCACAGCTACTAAACTCCTGGATGCTGCTACTGGTCATGTCCTCAGTTTGACACACGGTAGAATTGTGTTTTTAAGCAGTTTTCAATATGTCAACATAATCACATGTGAAAAAAATTATAGGTTAACAATGTTTTTTTATGGATCTGGATAAAAAATAAAGATGTTTTCAGAGGAGAATCTTAATCTGTTTGCCCCAGAGTACAAAAACAATAACAAAGATTCTTAAGATTTCCTCTTAAAAGTTGAAATGCCATCTCATTTGAACTTAATTATACTGAAGATTTTCCTTAGGATAATAATTTCATTTTTTTTTGTTCTATGAACAACTGTTCATTTTACATTGTCCTATGACTTTAGCAACTTAGATATACAAATATATAACTGCATTGTTAGAATGAAGACGTAAGGATATTTTTTAAGTTGAAAAGAATAAAAAGAATATCCGAGAAGGGAAAAAGAAAAGAATGCCAAAAATCTGTGCTTACATTCTGTGCAAGAAGACAACTGATGTCCCAGCTGTAGAAAATGCTACTGTTCTCAATATACTAAACGAAGAGAATGCCATATATGTCTGTAAAAATACGTGGATAAAAAGCTTAACACTGGCTATCTTTAAGTGATGGGAATATCACTGACTGAGTCTGCTATTTTTGTGTTTCTGTATGTTTTAGATTTTTCTACAATGAACCTATATAATTTTCATAAATTAAAAAACAGAACATTTTGTTTTTAAAATAGAAACTATTTTAAGGTAAAGAAAACAAATACATTTTGACATAGGGATTATAAATAAAATAGAACCTATTTATTAAAAAAATAAATAAAACTGCACATTTGTGGGCCAAATAAACACCATGTGAGTTTCTCATTTTTCCCAAACACATGCACAGAACTAATTCTGCCTTGCATTTTATGAGCACAAAGTGTGGAAGAGCCTTTTCATTCCATAAAAATGTGTTGTACTGATGTTTTTAAAGATAAACTTCTGAACTATCAAAAAGAATGCAGATCACAGTGAACCAATAGTTTTTTAAAAACCCAAAAAGCTACAAAACTTAAGTAAGGGTTCTGCTAGAGTTATGCTACAAGCCCTCGGTGACACTGTAGCTACTAAAATCTCAGTCATTTGATAAATACAAAAGACCAAGAACAACAGTGAATGACAACTTATTTTATACATGATTAACAGTGTTTTAAATTTTTTAATTTTTTTGAAGATGATTTTTTAAATGTTTTAAGTTAGTCATGTAACTATGAATAAAATATGCTTAGTTAGCTGACTCTTCTGGCCTCTATTTTCCTTGATTCCAATCATTATTAGTAATTATACAGTGCCTCATTTATTGGCAATATGCCAACTCCCTGACCCTGGCTCAATTGCTGTTTTTGCTGTGATCACTGCTGATTGGTCTCACTTTAAAATTCCACTTACCTCATCTGATTTTACTGACACTTGGTTTACATTTTGATTGCCCACTCTTACCTTTTACTGCCAGTTTCCAAACCAATTAAAGTACCTGGACAACAAAGGGAGATGTGCTAACTACACAAAACCATAGAAAATGATAGGTGGGGTGGGAATAAATTTAACAAATTATTTTGAAATATATCTTTTTAGAAACAACATGATGCTAGGAACTATGAATACATTTGATTTAAAGTTTTAAAATTTAAATTATTCTGTATGTTAAATATTTTGTCAGAAATAGAGCCTGCATCTAATTAAATTCTAAGTTAACCACCCATAACTAGGTCTAAATGTTAGCTACTTAACCATAAACACAGCATAAAATAATAATTACCAACTAAAGTACATTCTTGAAACTAAATTTACAAACGAAATTCAGAAGTGTAAAAAATAAGCTCACCTGCAACATTTTTCATTTTTCTTCCTTTCCTCTCTATCTGCACTTGGCATATTTCCTTCAGTTATTGTCTTTGAAAGATGTGTTTAAAAAAAGTCTTTAAGAACAGCATAACCAAAAAAAGTGGACTGAAATACAATACTATCAATAAAAAAGTATTCAACATAAAACTTATCAGCACTAAAGTGTAAGTGTTAAAATGTTAATGTTTTTGAAATAGCACCAATATTTCTTTACTTACTAGTGAGAATGACCATTTCTAAAAGTTTATTAGCTATTCCCTCCTGTAAAAGCTGCTATTCATATCTTTTATCTGTTTATCACTTGTATGTTTTCTTACCAATCTGAATGAACACTTTATAAGTTATTATCCATTTCTGTCATACATTTTGCAATTATTTTAGCCTATCTTTGTTTTCTTTTTAATTTGGTTTTGGTTTTTGATTAATGCTCTCTCATTTCTTAATCATAAATTCATTATGTTAAGTATATGACATAAGTAAATTTAGAAATTGTTTTTTCCACAAATGAGAATTAGTGGAGTAATTTAGTGTTAAGGAGAATTCCAGCAAAACAGAAGGAAAACAAGCCTTAATTTTCGTTTGTCACTTAGACAGGACACATGAAAACACCATTGTATTACTTCCCAAATGATCAGAACACTCAAAATGATGAGACTTGTGTAAGTCATGAAATGAACACTATCGTCTGGGGAGGCATAAAAGTAGCAAATGAGTAATGAAGCATAATAACAATGATTAAACACAAATTAATTTATGCTCAGACAATAAAAATATTAATCCAAGAAATAAAATTATGAGAAATCCTCTCTTCCCCCTTTAAGGTGATTTATTGGAACTATGGAAAAAGAATAGGCTTATATTTCTCTTTTATGAATATTCAGAAAACAGGATTCTCCAAATGCTGCAAAATAATTTCTCTTTTCAAGAATATTAACTTTAGAGATTAAACTAAGAAGAGTATATACAAATAATGGCATAGACAGTGATGACAAAAATTAAAAATAGAAAACTTACCATTAATATTATCACTATATTGATGGAGTAAGTCTAAATATATATCATCCATTAAGAAAATCTAATATACAAAAATACAAATTTACTAAATAAAGTACTTATATGTGTTTATATTATACAATGTTACTTGCTTTGTAAAATGATTCAATATAAATTTTCTAAATGGCCACTTTCCTCAACAAAGTTAAATGTATAAAACTTTAATATCTCTTTGAAACAGTGATCCACGCTTCTTCCTTAGAGGATGTTACCAGTTCATATTTAGTTTCAATAACTTGTCCCTCCACAGGAAGTAGGTGCAGTCTCCTCACCAATACACTCAGAAGTACTGTGGTCACCATATATGCAAACCTAGTCAGGAAGAAAGTTGATTAGTTACTAAAGATTAAAAATTACACTTTAATTAAATTACACTTTAATTATATAGATTGCTCATTCTCATCAACAGTGATCATCAACTTTATTAGTATAAAGTCTGAAACCTTTCCTTTCACTTTATCATCTCACCTCAACTCTGGGCATTCCTGTGTGCCTGAGAATCCAAGCATGGAGAAAGTTTTCATTATTGACTCATCATCAAACCGGTCTGGGTCAAACCTAAAAAGGAGATTGGCATTTTTTTAAAAAGTCATGCCAGTATATTTAATTAAAAGAAAAAAGAAAGTTTGGGGCTAATCACAATAGAACTCCATTGGCCTTTTACATATTTACACTGTAAGAACACAGGTGTGTAATAAAATTTAAAAACTACTGAAAATAGAAAATGTTATCACATTATATTTAAATTTCACCTATTATTATGTTCCTAAATTATTCAACATATATATTTCATCTCTTTCTGCTTATTTTGTTATTCTAAACGATAGATGTAGAATACATTTCTCTGGAACCAACAATGAATAAAATTTTAATACAAGTTTACAAGTTTAATACAAGTTTAATACAAGTTTACAAGTATTCTTATATGAGATATAAGAATAAGTCATATAAAATCACATAATAAATACTTAAATTTGAGAGTGTTCAAAATATCTGTGACCAATATGCAAGGTATTCTACATTGCCTCATCAATTAAATTTATTTCTTAAAATTGGAGACATCATACTTAAACTTATATTCATCAATTATATTACACCAAGACTTACTAATAAGTAAAGGAAATGAAGAAGCTAAGGTTTTTTTTTTACTTGTACAGAATTTCACCCTGTAAAAAACTGCAGAAAATGGATATATTAAAACAAAACAAATAAACCACCCATTATGGAGCATAAAATTTCGTCTCAAAAACAAGTATTTCTTTGAAAAGATCAACAAAATTGATAAACATTTAACCAGAATCAACAAGAAGAGAGAAGACCCTAATAAATAAAATAAAAAATGAAAGAGAAATAACAACTGACACCACAGAAATACAAAGGATTATAAGACAATATTATGAACAATTGTATGCCAACAAATTGGGCAATCTGGAAGAAATGGATAAATTTCTAGAAACATAAACCTTCTAAGACTGAATCAAGAAGAAACGAAACCTGAATAGACTGATTACAATAAACAAAATAGAAGCAGTAATCAAAAACCTCCCAAGAAACAAAAGTCCTAGACAGGATGGCTTTACTGGTGAATTTTACCAAACATTTAAAGAACTAACACCTATCCTCAAACTATTCCAAAAAATTCAAGATGAGGGAAGACTCCCAAGCTCATTTTACGAGGCCAGCGTTACCCTAATTCCAAAATCAGATAAAGATACTACAAAGAAAAAAAGTATATGCCAATATCCCTAATGAACAAAGATGCTAAAATCCTCAACAAAGTATTAGCATACCGAATTCAGCAATACATGAAAAAGATCATACACCATGATCAAGCGGGATTTATTCCTGGAATGCATAACTGGTTAAATATCCACAAATGAATTAATGTGATGCACCACATAAACAAAATGAGTGGTAAAAACCATATCATCATGTACAGGTGGGTGGCTCAGCTGATTGGAGCATTGTCCCATACACCAAAAGGTTGTGGGTTCAATTACTGGTCAGGGCACATACCGAGGTTGTGGGTTCAGTCTCCATTTGGGGTGTGTCCAAGAGGGAGGCAACTGATTGATGTTTCTCTCTCATATCGATGTTTCTCTCTCCCTTCCTCTCTCTCTAAAATCAATAAAAAACATATACTGGGGTGAGGCTTTAAAAAAAAAATTCATATCATATCAACAGATGCAGAAAAAGCATTTAACAAAATCCAGCACCCATTTAGGACAAAAACTCTCAGCAAAGTGGGAATAGAGGAAACACTCCTCAACATGATAAAGGACATACATGACAAATCCACAGCCAACATCATACTCAACAGGGATCTAAAAGCATTTCCCTTAACATCAGGAACAAAACAAGACAGGGATGTCCACTTTCACCACTCTTATTCAACATAGTGCTGGAAGTCCTAGCCACAGCAATAAGACAAGAACAGGAAATAAAAGGCATTCAAATTGGAAAGGAAGAAGTAACCTGTCATTATTTACAGATGACATGATACTGTATATAGAGAACCCTAAAGATTCCACCAAAAAACTACTAGAACTGATAAATGAATTCATTAAAATAGCAGGATAGAAAATAAATATTTAGAAATCAGTTGCTTTTTATACACCAATAATAAACTATCAGAAAGAGAAATTAAAAAGCAATCCCATTTACAACTGCATTCAAAAATACCTAGGAATAAATTTAACCAAGGAGGTAAAAGACCTGTACTCAGAAAATTATAAGACATTGAAAAAAAACTACGGAAGATACAAATAAGTGGAAGCATATATTGTGCCCATGAATAGGAAGAATAAAAATTATTATTATTATTATTATTATTATTATTGATCTTAGAGGAAGTAAAAAGAGAGAGGGGGAGACAGAAACATTGATGTGAGAGAGAAACATCAATCAGTTGCCTCCTGCGTGTGCCCCAACAGGGGATCAAACCCAAAACCTGGGTATGTGCCCTGACCGGGACTCGAACCTGCCACCTTTTGGTATATGGGACAATGCTCCAACCAACTGAACCACAATGGCCAGGGCAGAATAAACATTATTAAAATGTCCATACTACCCAAAGTTATCTATACATTAAACAGAATTTCTATCAAAATACCAATGTTGTTTTTCATAGAACTTGTAACAAATGATCCAAAAATTTATATTGAAACACAAAAGACCCCAAATAACCACAGCAATCATGAGAAAGAAAATTAAGGTGGAGGTATCATACTACCTGATATCTAACTACAGTACAAATATTCAAAACAGCATGGTACTGGCATGAAAACAGGTATATAGCTCAATGGAACAGAATAGAGAGCCCAGATATAAACCCACACCTATTTGGTGAATTAATATCTGACAAAGGAGGCAAGAGCATCCAATGGGGTAAAGAGCCTATTCAATAAATGGTGTTGGGAAAACTGGACAGATACATGCAAAAAAATGAAGCTACACCACCTTCTTTAACCACATACAAGAATAAATTCAAAATGGATTAAAGACTTAAATGTAAGGCTCAAAACCATAAAACTCCTAGAAGAAAACATAGACAGTAAAGTATCTGACATTTCTCTTAACAATATTTTTTCTGATATATCTCCTTGGGCAAGGGAAACAAAAGAAAAAACAAGCAAATGGGGGACTACATCAAACTAAAAAGGTCTTGTACAAACCAACAGAACAAAAAGACAATGTACTAAATGGGAGAATATATTCGCCAATGATACATCTGAGAAGGGGTTAATATCCAAAATTTATAAAGAACTCATAAAACTCAACACCAAAAAAAAAAATCCAATTTAAAAATTGGCAGAGGACCTTATTAGACACTTCTCCAAAGAGTACATACAAATGGCCAACAGACATATCAAAAGAGGCTCAACATCACCAATCATCAGAGAACTGATAATTGTTTGGTATTTTTAATATTTTCTGTCTTTGTTGAAATCCTCACTTTGTTCATGCATTGCTCTCCTGGCCTCTGTGAGCATCATTATGACTTATATTGAATTCTCTATTGTGTCAATCACTTATATCCATTTCCTTAAGATCAGTTTCTGCAGATTTATCTTGCTCTATTGTTTGGAACATATTCCTTTGTTTTTCATTTCCATGACCCTCTGTGTTGATTTCTTCTCTTTAGATAACGATCTCTTCCAGTCTTGACAGCAGTCTTGTGTAGGAGATAAACCCCATTAATTAGCACAGCCTGAGCTCCTGATTGCCCTTCACACTTTTGTGATTATGCAAGTTGCTGTCTTTGTTTTTAGTGGCTCCTAATAGTTGAAGGTGTGCCAGATCCTGGGTCTAAAAGGAAAAGGTGACAGTCAGCACCTACATGCAGCCTGATTCTGGACTGTCAAGCAGCAGCTGAGAAAATATGCAGTCAAACTGCTTCCAAGGAGAAATTGGGAGACAGGAACTTTTGTCTGTTCTCTGTGTGGAACCTAGGGGTACAGCAATGGGGACCCTCCTGTACCCATTTAAAAACTGTTTCTTTGTTTTCTATAGTCTTGTGGGACTCATGACTATCACAGCTAGACGATGGAGGCCCCCTCGGGTGGCAGCCATAAAAGCTGGACTGCTAGAAGTGCGACAAGCTCCTTCCTGGGAGATACTGACAAGTTGGCATTATTGTTGGAGCAAGAAGGCAGCAGAAGTGCCCACCTGCTATTTCAAGCTGGGGGAAGATCACAGTCAGCACCTAGATGTGTAGTAATTAGAGGCGAGACCCTCAGCCAGCAGCTTGTAAGGTATGTAGTCTAATCTCTTCCAGAGAAAGCCTGGGAGATGGCCATTTCGCCTGTTTGTTCCCTCTGCATGAACCTTGGGGGCGAAACTCAGCAAGTACCTGCATGCCCATTAACAACTGCTGCTTTGTTTGCTGTAGAACTGTGGGACTCATGAACACAAACCCCGGTAGATATCAGAGCCAGGTGATTTGGGGAATGACCCTCAGATGGCAGCTATGAACTGTATGTGAGCACAAAGGAGATGCTGGCGACTTAGTTTTACTTACTGCTGGAGTGGGCCAGAGGAAGAAGGTGCCCACTGGCTCCTTCAGGCTTGGGGGAAGATCACCGCCAGTAACTAGATGTATGCTAATTAGAAGCTGGACTCTCAGGCAGCAGCCTGTAAAGTATGCAGTCAGCCTCCTTCCAGGGAAAGACTGGGAGATGGACGTCTGCCTTTGCCCTCTACACTAAGCCCTGAAGTAACAGTGGTTAAATGCTTGTGCTCTCATGGAGCTCCCAGGTGGTGACAGCCAGTGGGAAGGGGGCTGGAGGCTGGGTGGAGGAGGGCAAGGGGGGGAAATGGGAACATCTGTAATAATGCCAACAATAAAAATAAAACAAATAAATAAATAAATAGTGGTTAAAAAAAAAAACACAAAAAAACCCTGCTTGCCTGTTTGCTACAGTCCTGTGGGACATATGAACACAAGCCCTGATGGCTTTCAGAGCCAGGTCTTTGGGAGCCCATCTCTCATAGGTGGGAGTCTTCCAAGTTGAGGCACTAAATGTATGGTCCAAACCCTTTCCCTCAGACAAAAGCTGGGAGTTGGGGGTTCCCTCCTAATTGTATGGCTCTGTGCTGGGGTGGGACTTAGCAAGAGTGTGTCTCAGCCTGTCCTACTTGTTTCATTGTGGGTATTTTCTCATTTGCCCAGTGTGTAGAAGTCACTCAGTTTCTGGACTTCTCTGAGAAGGAATTGCTCATGTATAGCTGCACATTCAGTATATCTGGGGAAGAGGGAAATTCAGGAGCCTGCTATGTCACCATCTTGTCCCAGTCCATACTGGGGTTTTTGATGTTTACCTTCATTCTTTTCAAATGAGAATTTTATTTTAGTTTGGTTTTTTAAGTTGATAATATTTCATCATTTGGTATAGTGTAATACTGACATTATTATCCATTTAAATCATAGAATTTGACCCAGGGTTTCTTGCTCTGAAACACTGCCAATATTGTAACAGTAATAATGCACATCTATGCATTTTTGTAAATAAAGCACAGCCAGACATTTTTCTGTAGGGAGAATAAGTTAAAGTCAGTTACTCAAAAAGAAAACGTATAAAAAGCACAACAAAATTATCACCACATACCTATTAGAACTAAAATTAAAAAGTGACAATAGTTAATGCTATTGAGGCTGCAGAGAAATTGGACCTCTCAAACACAACTGGTGAGAATCTCTGAAGAACAGCCTAGCAGTTTCCACACAATTCAGCAATTATATTCTTGGGCATTTATCCCAAAGAAATGAAATCCTATGTTCACAAAAAAGCCTATACACAAATGATCATAGAAACTTCATTCATAATAGCAAAATACTAGAAACAACCCAAATGTCCTTCAGTGGGTGAAAGGTTGAACAAACTCTGGTAGAGCCATACAGGAGAAAACTACTCAGCCATAAAGAGAGATGCAACATCCACACTGACCTCAAGAACATTAAGTTTAGTAAAAAAAAGTCAATCTCTTCATTCTCCTCTGTGTGACAAATATATTTAAACTGTAATTAATTAATTGTCTCCACAAGGTCTATCTCAGTCCTCTGTACATTTTCATTAGTGTGAACTGTCTCTCAAGAATCATCTCAAGGTGCTGAAAAGAAAGAATCTCTGGACTTTCCAAAAGAGATGGGTAAGGAGGTGCCCAACTTCAGAAAGCTTTTCCTTAGCATACAACATCACTACTGACATCTCCTAAATTTGATTACATTTGATCCATAAAAATGATTTCTACATTTTAGCATATATTCCTTTCACTATTTTTCAATTTGCATCCTATATTTTCTGATCCACCAATGCATAGCTTTAGTTTTGCTATAAAAGCCACTTGGAATATAAAATTTACTTATATTTTTACTTATAGCATATTTTGAAGGATTGCTATTTCACTTAATAGCTTTCCTTTAATATCATTATAATATTAAAAACTAAAATAATAGGAACACTTAATATGTCCCACCCTTATCCTCCAGAAGAAGGTTTCCTAGGACTTCAACCATGCCACCAGCCCTGCCCCACTGCTTTTCACACAGCTCTTTTACCCTTAACCAACTCAATATATAACCTTCTTCCAGGACAGTAAATCCTAATCCATTTCCTTAAGATTTTACTGGATGCCTATCTAGGAGGCAAACAAAAGCAACTCTGTTCTTCATCTTCTCCCTCCCTCGCCATTCTCACACATAGCACTTATACATACAAAACCAATTTTCTGAATTTTACTAAAGCACTTAATAATTGAGACCACTTAACCAAAAAATGAATTCCAGCCTGGCCGGGCGTGGCTCAGCGGTTGAGCATAGACCTAGGATCCAGGCGATCAGGGTTCGACTCCCGGTCAGGGCACATGCCCAGGTTGTGGGCTTGATCAATGACTCTCTCATCATTGATGTTTCTCTCTCTCTCTCCCTCGTCTTTCCTCTCTCTGAAATCAATAAAGATATATTTTTAAAAAAATAATAAGAATTCCAAAATTCCACTGAAATTAAAGGATAGTTGTAGAGATCAAGTAATTAAATAGATCTTGGGATAGAAGTGGTAATAGGAGAGACAAAAGAGTAGCAGACAACAGATTCATGAAAGAAAACGTAGTAAGCAGAAGATATAAATGAATCATTGTCACATAATGAATTCTCCTCAAAATTTAGAAAAGAAATGCAAAACATGAAAACACATATAAATCAATAATCACAATGACAGTGACAGATATTTCATACTTGCATGGTGATGGCCAAGTACTGGGATCTTGAAGTACCACACCAAGGGCATAAAGAACAAGTGTCTAAAAAAAAAATTACTCCAGTCAATCAAGACCTAACAAAGACAAAATGACTCCCAGAAAGCCAACTCATCCTAAATAATCTTTTAATATAGATAATGAATACAAAATAAAAATATAAAATAATAGAAGAAAACTGAGGCTATTATTTTGTAATCTTACAGTAGGGAAGGAATCCCTAAGCATGTCATAAAAGCCATAAAGTAATAACAGACTTAACTATATAAAAATTTTAAAAACTGATTTAGTCAAAACAAAATATACCATAAATACCAGTAAGAGTAAATAATAGAAAGAAAAAAATATTTGCCATATAACTGACAGTCTGTATAATACACAAAACAACATATAAGCTCACTAGAAAGAACAGTGAGTTACAAGCAGATAATTCACAAAAGAAATACTTTTTATATATGAAAAGCTGCTCAATCTCTCCAATGATTAGGGAAAAGCAAATTAAAATCATGAGATAATTTTTCATATAAATTTCACAAAATATGTATGATTCATAAATCCCCAGGTGGTGAGGATATGAAGACAAAAAGCTTTCCCATACATTATTCCTAAAAATATAAATTACCTTTTAGAAAGCAATTTCAATTCAACATACATATGCACTTTGGCCCAAAAACTCCATCTCTACAGCTCAATCCAATACCTGTACAAGTATATAACTTGTAATAAATAAAAAAAAATCAATCTAATCTCCATCTATGAGGATTGCTTAAATAAATTATGGTACATGGAATACTACACATCCATTAAAAATAATGAGTTGAATCTGGATCAATTGCCAGTAGCCATGATAAACTCAATAAAAGAATAAAATTAAAGAACAATATATAGAGTAACCTTTCACATATAAGTTCAGTTTTCAATATGCATGCACATATATGTGTATATACACACCCAGAGTAACATACATACACAGAAAAAGGTCTATAAAAATAGACACTAAAGAGAAAGAACTCATGGACACGAACAACAGTGTGTTAATTTCGGGGGGGGGGGTGCCCGGTCGGGCGTGGCTCAGCGGTTGAGCGTCGACCTAGGATACAGGCGATCCGGGTTCAATTCCCGGTCAGGGCACATGCCCGGGTTGTGGGCTCGATCAATGACTCTCTCATCATTGATGTTTCTATCTCTCTCTCTTCCTCTCCTTTCCTCTCTCTGAAATCAATAAAGATATATTAAAAAAAAAAAAAAAAAGTTCAGGTTTAAAAAAAAAAAAAAAATTTTCGGGGGGGGAGGGTGGTGGGTGGAGATGTAGCAAGGTATAGGGGGGATAAATGGTGATGGAAAAAAATAAAGAAAAAAATACACACTAAACTATTAACAGTAGTACCCATGGGAAAGAAAGCTTTTCTTTGAACTTTAGAACAAGCATATATTATTTTGTCATTTAATATGATTGTGTTTTTGATTTAATAATAGGTAGCATTTATTGGTCACTTTAAACAATAAAAGTAAAAAATACAGACTAAGAGTTGAAAAGAGTATCTGAGTGACTTAAATGTTTCCTACCTCTCGAGGAATAATGAATTTGTCAACCTTTCCTTCAACATCTTGAAGCCGGGCAGAAACTGGGGTCAGTTTGGCAGTCCGAACAGTTTCACAAAGCACCTGCCGACAATATCTGTTTCAAAAAAATATTTTTTGAAGATCTTTATTTTGGAGAGGCAGTTAGAAATGTAGAAACATTTCAAAATGTCACTCAACAACTTTCATAATCTTCCTAATTTGAAACAGTCACAGGATAATTCTTTTTTGTTTGGAGATATGTTACATATTAGATGTATATAAAGTCTAGGTGGGTAAAGATTTAAACAAATAAAAACATCCTTTAAAATACCAAAGAAAACTCAAAACAATAGTTTTATAATTTTTGAGTAGAAAAGCCCTTTATTTTTTATAAAGGATTTAATTAAAATTTTAGTAAAGGACTTTTCTACTTAAAAATTATATAAATATTGACACAATGACGAAACCATAAAGAAAAACAACCTGCTTATGAAATTTCTTATATATTTGCAATTATCATACATAAAATTAAGATAACTAGGAAAGATACTGACAGTAAATCTATCCTTAATGTATCAAAGCTCTTTAAAAATCCACAATTGAAATAATCAAACACCCCAATAGACAGATATATGGACAGAGAATATAGAAAAGTGATTTACAAAATAAATACAAATGGCCTGAAAACATATGAAATGATACTCAACCTCATTAACAATGGAAAGATTGCATATCAGAGCAATTTTTTTTGCTGGGCAGATTAGCAAAGATGAAAAAGAATGACTAATAAAAATGGGGAAAAAGACACTGATAGTCAATTGGTGGAAGTATAAATTGGTATAACCTTTCTGAAGGGTAATTTGGTTAATATACAGTATAAGAATATTAAGTGTGCACCACAATGAGGAGAATAAAACTAAAATGTATTGAAATCTTGCCAGGAGCCAGTTCTGTTAATAGTTTCTATACAGTATCTTTTTTTTGATTTCTTTTCTTTTCATCCTCACTCAAGGATATTTTTTCCATCGCTTTTTAGAGTGGAAGGGAGGGGGAGGGAAAGAAACATGGACATGAGAGAGTGACTGGTTGCCCCCCGACCTGGGCAGGGATCAAGCCTGAAACACAGATATGTGCCCTTGGCTGGAACTGAACCCAGGACCCTCCAAGGATCAACACTCTAACCACTGAGCCAAACTGGCTAGGGCTAGGCAGTATCTCTTTTAATCCTTGTAAGAACCTCATGGATCCTGTTATATGTTATGTATTATATGTTATGTATATTATATGTGTATGTTATGCATTTTTAATGTTTTTTAAATTTTTTGTTTTAAATACATATGTATATATGAATGGAAAAGTAGTAAAATACTTAACAATTTTTATCCCTAAAGGTACATTTACAAAGAATGTACCCTCTATCCCTTCTACTTCATACACTTCTGTATTATAAAAATTTCACAAGACAACTATATACTACTCTTAAAATTAAAGATGGTTATATTCAGTGTAACAAATAAAACTTCCAACATTCTGAAGACTCTGTACCAGAAGCCTCCCTGTGAAATCCATGCTTTGAGGTTTTTTCCCAATGGCTGTATCCCTATCTTCATTTCTGATTGAAAGATGTTCCAAGATAGGGCTGCTTGTTACCCAGTCTCAGACTTTTAATCCCCTAAGCAGTCACAGCTGCTATTTTTAAAAGTCTTTTAAATTATTACTTACATACAAATTCATCTATTTTTTTAAAATAAATTTTTATTTTTCAGTTACAGTCGACACACGATATTAGTTTCTGGTTTCACTTATATGTGGAACCTAAAATAATTTCATTTATTTTAGCTGTGTAATTTGATGAATTTTAGTAATTGTATATAATTGTGTAACCACAGCCACAAACAAGACACAGAACAAGGCCTGGTGGGTGTGCCCAGTGTTTGAGCGTCAACCTAGGCACCAGGAGGTCCTGGTTCCGTTCCGGTCAGAGCACATGCCCTGCTGCAGGCTTAGTCCCTGGCCTGGAGCGTGCAGGAGGCAGCTGATCAATGTTGATGTCGATGTTTCTATCTCTCCCTCTCCCTTACTCTCTGTATAAAGAATCAATAAAAACATATTAAAAACAAAACCATAGAACAAGAACAGTTCCCTCACCCTAAAACCTTTATTCAGGACTCTTTGTAGCTGATCCCCTCCACATTCCTTGCCCCAAACAAGCACTGATCTGCTTTCTATTAGACTAGTTTTGCCTTTTCTATAATTCCACCTAAATGAAATCATGTTGTAGGCAATCTTTGTGTTTGACTTCTTTCACTTAGCATAATGAGACTTTCCATGTTGTGTGTATTGATAGTTATTTTTTATTTTAAAAATATTACTTTCCTTACATCAGATATGCCTCAAGAAAAGTAATTTTATGTTGTATTCTACTACATTATAAGTAGATTGAGAAGTATCATTTCATGGTCTTTTACCTATAAATATAAAAATAAAGACAACAATGTAACAGTCTTATTTTTCTTCATGGCAACTCCTCAGTCTGTTTTCCGCAGTTAGGGAAGGAGGAGGGCAACCTTCTCTGTGCCTCCCTAGTGTTTCTCGAAGCTCTAGCAGAGACATTTTCTGCAATTGGTTTTCCATATTTGCCAAGAGTCTGTTTCCTCTTAACACTCAACATGTTTAACAGAAGTCTTGTAATAGTTCCAAAAATAATAAAACCCCAAGCATAAAAGTGATACATTGGTTTATCATTGTGGCTTTGGTTTTGCTAAGTTCTTTTAAACAATTTTTAGTGTCAAATGATGTGATAGAAATAAAGTTTTCCTTCACAGTAATAAAATCCACTAAGAAATGCAGTCAATGACTTGTACAGAGGGTGAGAATTATCTGCTCAGAGGCCAGCCCAGGACAGTATGGCCATCTCAATGTCTGAGACTTCTCATTAGTGATATGAGGGAGGTTTGGTTAACTTCAATGCTATATTGTGTTACTTTTTATTATTTGGTAATATTCCATGGTAAGGATATAATACAATTTGTTTATTTACCAGTTGATGAACATGTGGACTGCTTCCAGTGTTTTGCTATTATAAATAATATTGCTGGGAACATTTGCATGTAGATTTGTGTGGACATTTGTTTGTATTTTTCTTGGGTGAATGCCTAGGAATAGAATTGTGGGTCAAATGATAAAGGTATGTTTAACTTTATAAGTTCTGCCACACTGTTTTCCTACAGGACTGTTCCATTTTCCATTCCCACCAATAAAGTGTGAATGTTCCCCTTACTTGACGTCACTGATACTATTTTATACAGGTTAATGTAAAGCTTGCCCAGAGCTACCATATGGTTTTAGAAAGTAAATTAAATTACCTATTAAAACCTTATGTAAATATAACGATTTAAGTCCTATAAAGATATGTAGCTTTCCTAGATGTTAGCATTAGCTCTAAATTTGATAGTCAAACCAATTCAAATTTACCTTTTAATGATCTCCTCTTAATGTGTTCTTACCTGAGCTGCTCAATTTTCTCTGGAGTAATAGGACCCTTCCCAAAAACTTGGTCTATCTCTTCATATAGTTTTTTCTGCACTTCTTCTGAGGTGGTTAAAAAACAGATTGCCCAGGTGCACACTAAGTGAAAATATATATTAATAACAATGAAAACAGCTAACTCATAGTTTGGGTGCAGAATAAGAAAAAAACTTATTTTTTTGTATTTTCCTTTTTTTATAATATAGAAGATAAATGCTGCCAAAAACAAAAAAGTAAAACAAGGTTGTTTAAAGGATTTATACTTCATTGAACAAAACATAAATATTTAAAGAATACTCCCCAAAACAGAAAGTGCAACCTGGAAGATTTCTCTCTTAAACTGGCAAGTAATTGAAGCTATGTTTTTAAAAAATTTATTTTATTTTTCTGTCACCATTTATCCCCTCTACTCCCTCTTCCACCTTCCCCTCTCCACCCCCCTCTCGCAATCACCACACTGTTGTCCATGTCCATGACTATACATGAGGTGAAATTGTAATGATAATAAACTTAACTTCAGGGGGGAATGTTAAATGTTGATAACTTTGATGGATTGTCTGGTTCACTCAACCTTGAAAAATCAAAAACTGATTTATCAGTTCACTTAGCAGCCCTAATGAAATGACTTATACAAATCAAAGTTAGCAGGAGCTTTACCTACAAATCAATATTCTAAATTTTTACTTGTAATAGGATATACTGGCTCAAGAACTCAGACTGCTTATTGCTTAGGACAGTGGTTCTCAAAAATCACCTGGGAGTTGGTTGATGGCAAACTCAAATCCACAGATTCTTATTTAGTAGGTTTATGGTAGGATCTAAGCATCAGTACTTCTAACAAATACCACAATTATTTTGATGAACACCAAAACTGGAGAATCACTAGCTTATGGCTTACTTTTCGTTAAAATGGCTTATGGATTAAATTCATTGTGGAAATGAAAAGGTAAGAAAATTACATGATGAACATAAAACAGAGAAAATAGTAATCCTTTAGTAATCCACTGGGATTACAACTAATCAAAGAATTAAACCATGCAGATATATAAATTGCTTGGCTCAGCTCTACTTTTTCTATGTCAAGAACGTTTTAAAATACACTCACTAATTTCTACCTCTACTTATTATCTCTTTTCCTGAGCTAATAAGTGCTGCACAAATTTGCCTCAAAGTTAAATTTTTTTAATGTTTGCCTAACTCACACATTATCCAATTCCTATGCCTAGAAAAGATATATTTCACTTTCTGCACTAAATATTATTAATGAAATCAATAGCTATCTAGTCCTCAATTATTTTGATAATTTACTCAAATCTAGAGTTCAAAAAAGGCACATGATAAGTCACTGCCTGTCCTTAACATTTTCCTGCATATGTTTCCTTATTATGGCTTTTGAGTGAAATGCAGAATTTCTGTTTCGCAAACTAAACGAACAAGCAGAACAAAAACATACTCACAGAGAACATTTGACAGCTGCCAGGTGGAGGGGTTTGGGGATGGGTGAGAAATGTGAAGGGATTGAGAAGTACACATTGGCTGCTACAGAACAGTCGTGGGGATGTAAAGTACAGCATAGGGAATACAGTCAATAATATTCCAGTAACTATGTATGGTACAGAGGGTCAATATTTATCAGAATGATCCCTTAGTAAGTTACGTAAGGTCTAATCACTGGGGTATACACCTGAAACTAATAATGTATGTCAACTGTAACTGAAAAATAAAAATGATTTAAAAGTGGGAAAAAACAAGTGACATGAAAGCTAGTGCAGATGGTGTACAATATGTGTTATATGAAATTTTACAAAACTATACAGTTAAAATACTGAAAGATTTAACACAAAGATCTGAATACAGTAGGTACTCTGTATTCAGTACACCTTGCTTGACTAAATAACCACTTATAATTAATATAACTGTATAAGCTTAATAATCTCAAACATTGGTTCTTTTGTAGAACTCTATTAAAAATAAAGTATGACTGGGGATAGCTTAGAAGTGTGATTTTTAAGCCACCAAATATTCTTTAATAATACTATTGAACCACCAAGACACAATTTTATAGTTGGGAGATACCTTGGAGGTCATCTATGGCTAAATCCTTATTTTAGAAAAGGAGAAGATGCAGAGGTAAGCACCTTGGTTCAAGGCTAATAACCAGCAGAGGAGAAACTTTAAAGTTTCCTGCTTATCTTGCCTCTCAAAAACTTCAGAGGTGACTTAAAAAATAACCAACCCACATGCAAAGAAATACTGACACTGAAAATTTCCCCTACAAACAGCAAATAAGATTAAAATATTAACTCAGCCTTGGAAATGGTCACTTTTTGTGGTCTCCAGAGAACAAATGATTCAGATTTTTTGAAGGTCTTTAGCAAAAATATATATGTATTTCACTTGTTAATCCTCACCTGAGGACATTTTTTCCATTGATTTTTAGAGACAGTGGAAGGAGAGGGAGAAAAAGAGAGAAATATTGGTGTGAGAGAGACACACCAATCAGTTGCCTCCCACAGGCATTCCAACCAGGGCCGGATGGAACCTGCAACCCAGATATATGCCCTTGACCAGGAATTGAACCTGTGACCCTTTGGTGCAAGGGCTAATGCTCTAATCACTGAGCGCAAACCGGCCAAGGGGCAAAAATATATTTTAATGTAATATAATTTTAAAACAAGATAAGCATTGTTTTGAAAGGTTCAGTACAGCCCTGGCCAGGTGGCTTAGTTGGTTGGAGCATCATCCCTACACCAACAGGCTGAGGGTTCAATTCCTACTCAGGGCACTTACCTAGGTTGCAGGTTCAATCTCTGGTTGGGGGCAACCAATCAATGTTTCTCTCACATCAATGTTTTTCTTTCTCTCTCTAAAAATCAAAAATCAATAAAAAACATCCTTGGGTGAAGATTAAGAAAAAAAGGTTCCCTACATTATATTTGACACAAGCTTACCTAAAGTCCATTTAACTTACAATATCTGGACATCTCTAAATGTCAACAATTTTACAATGAGAAAAAATTATGGGAAGTTTATATTTGTAGTCGTTTTTAAGAAAACTTCCTTCAAAAGAAAGAGTTATAAACAAAATCCTTGAAGTGAACATAAATTTTTTTACATTTTAAACTGATGCTTTAATACTTCCTTTAGCATTTTATGTTAATATATTTTTATAGCTATATACAAATTTTTACAAATACTGTATAAATGACTGGCACTCTGCTAAACTGAAAACCAGTAAGGAAACTTAAAAACATATCACACAATTTTAGATTTTTAAATAAAAAATCACCTCAATCAAACAAAAGATTTCTTTTAAACCATGATTTCTGTGGTGTGTCTCTTCTGCTGGTAGACCTTAATAACAGCAGATTGAACTGGAGTCAAAGTGAAATGCCTCAGTAGGAAACTGAAAAGCACACTGCTCAGTAGTAAAGGTGTCAATAGCAGTTCATTTTAAAAGCACTAACTAGAATTCACAATCCAAAAACTGTGTCAAAAATTTCATGGCAATATTCAGAGGTGGCATAGAACACCTGGGGTTAAAAAAAAAAAAAAGGTACCTGTGTGAATCAAACCTTTCAAACAAGAATGAAAAAGAAGAGGGAAGGAAAATTATAAAGAGGTCTTGAAAGCAGTGTTTCCTTTATTTTAGAATAGCTTTACCTTTGTATATTTTATACTCTTGTCTCAAGAAGGAATCGAGTTATACTTACATTTTGCAGTTATTATGCAACTGGCCAGAGAAAATATCATACTGTCTTCTAGGATCTAGGAAACAAAATTAAGTTTAGAAATACTAAAGTAACCTAGAGTATAGAATTAGGGTCAAGGAAAGGGGAAAAGTACATTATTTCTTTATGATGTCTCAAGTTTAAAAATCTATATAATATATAAAAACTAACCTAAAAATCATATTGCCTTTTTTTATGCAGTAAACATGTATCTATAATATTACTATCTCATGATACATTTTTGCAAATAAACTGGCTCAGTCCTCTCTTTCTGGCTTGGCTGGTGGAACAATGAAGCCTCAGGAAAAATGGCGAAGAGCCTGCCACTCACTGTCTTTGGAGCCTGATTCAATTTCTACACTCACACACACACACACATGCACGCGCGCCAAAAAGCCACTTCTGTTCTATGAAGGCTTGCAACATGCAGAACGGGGCTGAGGCTTCCTACAACAAGAGGGTGTGGCAAAATGGGTTCACTCTGTCCTTTGCCTGACAACACCACACAATGGTGTGCTGGGGGGTAACAGACACACACTGAACAAGCCAAGCTGCCACATCTGGTTATGGGGCCAGAGCAGTTTACTTGATCAAGGCTCATACAGGTCCTCCTATTTTATGATCAGAGAATTTTGGCTCAATATTTGCTTACCCAAACATTAAATAATATACAGCTGCTTCAAAAAGCTAAACAACAGGAGACTAAATATTATACTGTTTATGGATGATGTACAGTAAAAGAAAAGAAAGCTACTGAATTTTGGAGGGCATTTGGGTTAAATTAATAAAAAATGCACTTCACACATGTGTAATGTATCTTTTATTTGATAAATATTTAACAATTACATTACCTGTTGGTCATTAAGGTTCCCCTGTACTAAGGAGTCGATGAAAATACGTTGACTGAAGTTCCTTCCTTTTCGTTCTTTTATGATTTTCTTCAAAATAGATTCTAGTTGCATAAGGGCTTAGAGAAGAAAAACAAAAAAAGATTTTATAATACAAGAACTTGTACAGATTAAACTTTTAAAACATTTCTGTACAATGCTACTACTGCAGAATGACATTTTCAAAGATAAAAGAGATAAACCAACAATTTTTAAAAAGCTAATTTATGTTTAAGTTCATCTACTTTCTTTCCTTCTCTTTACTAAATTTTACACCTGTTCCAAAAAAGTACATACCATACACACACACACACATCCAGTCTAAGGAATATACATACAGTCTAAGGAATAATTATAAAGCAAAACACCCATAATATCACAACCACGTCATGAAGCAGAACAACGCCAGCACCTTAGAGGCCTCCATACACATATCTCTCCCCGAGGATATTTTTTCCATTGCTTTTCAGAGTAGAAGGGAGAGACAGAGTGAGAGAGAAACATCAATGTGAGAGAGAGACATCGATTGGTTGCATCCTGCACACACCCCAACTGGGGCCAGGGATCGAGCCTGCCACTGAGGCACGTGCCCTTGGCTGGAACCCAACCCAGAACCCTTTAGTGGGCAGGCTGACGCTCTAACCACTGAGCCAAACCGGCAAGGGCACCACTTTCTTTCTAAATTCTGTCCTCTTAACTCCATTCTTCTCTCAAATCAGGCATCACCCATTTAGGGACAGAAACAAATCTGAAATAACCGGAAAGGTAAACTCCTGAAACCTAAAACATCAAATAAATAACGGATATCCAACAATCAAAAAAATTATCCAAAGACCATTTCTCAGTCCCCATCTGGCCTAACCTATCACGGCATTTGCTGACGCTCATCACTTACTCTCCAGGAAACGCCTTTCCATGTGGCCTCCAGGACCCACCCTCTCCTGGACTCCACACTTCCCTTCCACTCTGCTGCCTGCTCACGCTCAGTCTCCTTTGCTGATTTCCTCTCATCTCTAGAACTTTTTCATGATCGAATGTCACAGTCAGGGCTCAGTTTTTGGACTTCTTCTCTTTTCTATTTACATTCATCAGATTGGTGATCACCAGTCTCAAGGCTTTAAATACTATCTACATACTTAATACTCCCAAATTTGTATTTCCAGTCAGCACCTCTTTCCCCTGAACCCCCGACTCATGTACCTTAGAACTCCTTCAGCACCTCCTCTTGGGTGTCTGAAGCGTATTAATCATAACATATCCAAAATTAATACCTTGATCTTTCTTCCCAAAGTTGCATCTTCCTAGTCTGCCCTCTCTTATTGTCCAAAAACCTTAATTTCCTATTACTCAAGCCTAGAACCTTGGTGTCTCCTCCTCTTGTCCATCCCACATCTAATCTGTCAGCCAGTGGTGGTGGCTCCGTCTTCAAAGTACAGAATTATTATTCTCCCTTATTCTTTTTTCCTTCTGTATTTTCTGCTGCCTGCCATTTCGTCCGCTCCACATTATTTCTCTTGCGTGGTTCATTGCAATAGCCCCCTAAGGAGCCTTCCCACTTCTGCTCTGGGCACCTACGACCTATCATAGCAGCCAGAGTGATCCTTTAAAAACATAACTCAGATCATAACTCTGTTCAAAACCTTCCAGTGGCTCCCTCTCTCAGAATAAGAACCTAGTCATACAATGATCTATAAACCAGGCAAAATCTGCCCCTCTCCCCAATTTTCTGCTTCACCTTCTATCCGTCTTTGACTCACTTCACTCCAGCCATGCCCCGTTATACCTCAGACACCCCAGGGAGAACCCCACCTTAACGACTTGGCAATTACTTTTCCTCTACATGAAAAGTAATTATGTCCTTTCCCTTGGACATAAGGACATCCACAGGATCTGCACTGACTGGTTGCCTTATCTCTTGCAACTGTTTGCTCAAAAGTCACCGAATCTTGGTGAGGCCTTTCCTAATAACCTTATTTAAAGCTGTAACCTCCCATCTCTAGCACTCCCTATCCCCCTTCCTGATTTCATTTTCTCCGCAGCACTTTTCATCTTTTAACATACTATTCAGTTTACTTATTTAGATTATCATCTGCCTCTTCCCACTAGAATGTGCTGCCACAAAGACAGGAATTTTTGTTTGTGTTGTTATACAATCTATTTAGAATAAAAAACTATAAATTATTAAACTTTCATTTATATAAGCTGAACCAATGTTTATGAAATACATTTTTTTATTAAGGGGAATTTCTCTAAATGCATTCATCAAGAAAATCCAAATGGTTTCAAAAACCAGATAGCAGAAAATGTGTCAATCAAATTGGCTTTAATGGACTTATGTTGGACATCAGTGGGATCACTAGAATGGTAAGGACAGGGATTGTTGTCTTCTATACAAAGAAGAGAGCCTAGAACTTATGGGCCTCAATAAACATTTGTTGAAAGAATAAAGGAAGAGAATCCTGAGAAGCAATACATTATTCCAATGCAGTTTATATATTTTAATTTACCCAGCCTACTTCCAAAAAACGAATTGAAGAAGCTTGGAATAAAGGTATTAAAGCATTACAATAATTAAATTACTGACAGAATATATAGAATAAAATTAAAAGGGGGTGAATAATTTGGGGGAGCCATCTCAAAGTAAAATTGCTATTTTTCTGTGTTGCGTTTACAAAGTTATAACAAATGCCAAGCAATTTTGAAAATATTTTCACTCAATGTTATAATGAAAATAATTTTTTGTTGCTACATTTTTTACAAATATCTACAAAATATTTAATCATGTTGATATGATTTCCTTAACAGTTCCTATATTGTTGGACATTTAGGCTGTTTCTGGTTTTCTACTTGCAGAAATAACAGGAATAAAAATATTCAAGGATTATTTTTCTTGTTCTAGATAATTTCATATATCATTTATGATTCTTAACACATGTAATCAAATTGCTTTCCCAGGATTGTACACTTCTACCTTCCACTAATCCTGTAGGTTATACCAACTCTACAGCATTCTCATTCTGCAGTGAGTGCTAGAGTCTCATTTACTAATTCACTGCTTTTCCTCTCTTTTGTTTAAGATGAAATTTCTTTATAGGAAATGTGGTCAAAAACATAAAGAGAGGAAAAATACAAGACTTACTTATAATTTCATTGTTCCAAGATAATCCTATTAAAATAGAGCACATATTCTTTTGTCCTTACTAAAAATTAAGGGTGGCAAACTTACCATCTTCATATTGTTTTTTCCGAGGAGTATTTTTATCAAGTGATCCATCTAAAAAGCCTTTTCCAATCTCGGACCAAACCTGAAAATAGGAAAACATATCCACTATCTAATATGTAGATTTTCTAAATAATACCAAGCAACCTAAGCAGGTAATTGAGGAACTCTTATCTCACCAACAGAACCGATAAGTTCTTCCTTCTAAGTAAGCTACATAATCATTTACTCCACAGTCTCTCAGAATAGTGCAAATACATTTTAGTAATTTCAGTCAAGACATTTTCAAACTAATTATAACTAAAAAGTCAAAAGTTCCTTTCTGTCCTTGCTGGTGTGGCTCAGTTGGCCAAGAGTTATCCCCTGCACCAAAGGCTTGCAGGTCCTACTCCTGGTCAGGGCACATACCCAGCCTGCAGGTTCAATCCAGTCAGGGTGTGTGTGGGAGGCAACTGATCAATGTTTCTCTCTCTCTCTCTCCCCCTGTCTCCCTTCCTCTCTCTCTAAAATCAATAAAAACAAATTTAAAAAGAAAAAAGAAAAAAAGTTCCTTGCTTTAAGAAAAGGTATAAGAATGGAGAGGAAAAGAACACAGCAATATAGTCAGTTCTCAATTTTTTATTATTATGGCATGAGTGGATAAATAATTCATAGGGAATTCACTGGGAATACCAACTTTTACTTCACCTGGGATACTGATAAGATAGATGCAGGAAAAGGTTAAATATTAGTCTAAGATTTTGAGATAAACAACATAATAGGCTTCCAATTATTTCAAAATTGGGTGAATAGCCCCTGAAAAGACTTTAACTTGTTTATAATTCAAAAGTTCTTAGATAACTTGGGAAAGAACACACCACTTATTAATCAACGCTAAATATTTTTTAAATTATTAATAGAGTTAAGAGCACTCAACTCTTACCTGACAAAGATATGCCTTACAGATTATTTAATGTAAAATGTTAACTATTAAAAGTACGATAAAGATATATAGTAAATATTTACAATGGGAATACCCTTAAAGCGAGAAAGGAGTTTTCAAAGCATGACACAGAGCACAGAGCAACAATTTATAATAAAAAAGTTGAATTCATTGAGCTACTCCATCCCAGCAACAAAAAGCTGAACAGACTGAAAAATCAACAACTCTTCTTGGGTCCTCAAGACACAGGAAGATGCGGGGCAAACTGAAGCCCCAAGACAGGAGAGACAAGCCCAACAGGAAGTCCCGTCTTACCCAAAGACTTAACAAGCAGAAATCACCTCGGGAACCGTGCTGGGCTGTGAAAACCGGAACTGCAATTAACAAACTGCTGAGGTTCAATATTCACAACTCTGGGATTAAAAACTCCTCTAAGGAGACCCACTCATGGGAGGGAGGCCCCCCAAATACTGTGAGAATTGCCTCTAGAAGCTTGACCAGGTTCCCACAGTAAATGCTGGTGGAAAAATCCCCTTGGGCTCCCAGGACCAAGGAATTTAAAATAACAATGATTAATATGCTAAGGCCTCTAAAGGATAATACAGTAAAAAGCTATAAAATAGCCTCAGGTAAAGGCTAAAGTACACAGCAAGCAAGAAAAGACAGGCACTGTGAGCAGGGAGATGGAAATCCTAGGAAAGAACCAAAAAAGGGAAGCTAGAGATCAAAAACTCTAACAGAAATGAAGAACGCCTTTGCTACACTTACTAGTACACTGGTCACAGCTTAGAAACAGCCTCTGAGCTGGAGGATATACCAATAGAATCCACAAAAACAGTTTGCTATAAAATTAAACATATTCTTACTATAAAGCCCAGCAACCCCAACCTTTGATATTCACTCAGAGGAGTTTGGAAACTTACGTCCACGCAAAAACCTGTGCACAGGTGTTTATAGCAGCTTTATTCACAACTGTCAGAACTTGGAAACAACCAAGATGTCCTTTGGAAGGTAAATGGATAAACTGTGGCTCATCCAGACAATGGAACAGTCTCCAGTGCTAAAAGAGATGAGTTAGCAAGCCGAAAAGACACGGGGGAAGTTCAAATGCCTATTTCTAAGGGAAAAAAGTCAATCTGAGAAGGCTACACAGTGTATAATTCCAACAACTCTTCTTGGATCCTCGGTAAAAGATACATTGGAGTTCCTTGTACTAGTTGCAACTTTTCGGTAAGTTTGAAATTATTTCTACTTTGAAATTTGACAGCACAAAAACATGCAGAATGGGTATCAGCAGCTTTTGGAAGAAAATCCTGGAAATACCAGTAGAGGTCTCATTTTAAAAATACTATCTAATCAACATGAAAAAATTGGACATAAATGAGTCAAAAATTGATTCTTCATTATAATATAAAGGTATTTTAGGAATTCCTTAACCTATTTACTGTGCCTGGGTACACAGAATAGTTTATCTAGGAAATGGAATTTAGAGTGATTTTTCTACTTTTATTCTTATGCTATTGAATGTTTTATAAAAAAATGTACATTTTTTAAATCTTCAAACACAAGAAATAAAACTATTTTTATGGAAAAAATACAACACTAAACAGTGAGTGACAAGGTGTTAAGCCAGTTACTAGTGGTTTTTGTTTTAAACATATTACCTTGATTATTTAACCACTTTTATAGATTTGAATAAAATAAGAAATAATCTCTCAGTGATCCAATATGCCATAAAGTAAATGACCTAAGTACAATTACAATCAAATAAATTAAATATTGAATTGATAAAAAGAGATTTGTTATTTGTTCTAGTTCTGTGAAGAATGCCATACAGATGGCCAACAGACATATGAAAAGACACTCAACATCATTAGTCATCAGGGAAATGCAAATCAAAACCACAGTGAGATACCACCTCAAACCTCTCAGAATGGCTATTACCAAAAAGTCAACAAATAAAAACTGTTGGCAAGGATGTGAGGACTGTTAGTGAGGTTGTATACTGTTGATGAGATTGTAAATTGGTGCAGCCACTATGGAAAACAGTATAGAAGGTTCCTCTAAAAATTAAAAATAGAACTGCCATATAAGTCACCAATTCTACTTCTGGGTATTTATCCAAAGAAAATGAGAACAAGAGAATGAAAAAATAAAAACATTTGAAAAGATATATGCACTCCTCTGTTCACTACAGCATTCTTTACAATAGCTAAGATATGGAAGCAACCTGCATCCATCAATAGAGGAAAATAAAGATGTGGGGGCAACCCTTTTCGGGACCCCTCTCACATGCCGAGAGCTTTGCTTTCTTTACACAATAAACCTTTGCACTCTTTCACTTAAAAAAGAAGATGTGATATAGGTACACGATGGAATATTACTCGGGAATAAAAAAGAATAAAATCTTGCTATTTGCGACAACATGGATGGATCTAGAGGGTATTATGCCAAGTGAAATAAGTCAGAGAGAGAAAGACAAATCTATGATTTCACTTACATGTAGAATCTAAAAAATAAGCAAAACAACTGGATAAGCAAAACAGAAAAGAAACAGACCCACAGATACAGAGAACAAACTGATGGTTGCCAGGACAGGGAGGTGGGTAGTGGGTGAAAAAAAGTGAAGGGGGAAAAGCGGTACAAACTTCGGTCATAAAATAAACAAGCCACAGGGGTGCAGCGTACAGCACAGGGAATGTCAATAGCATCAGAGCAACTGCACAGTGACAGGTGGTATCTAGGCTTATCGCAGCGATCACACAGTAACGTATGCAAACGTCAAATCACTCTGTGGTACACATGAAACTAATACAATGTTGTATGTCAACTACACTTTAACTTTAAAATTTAGTTTTTTTTTAAAAAGAAGAAAATCAATCCCACATGTGAATCGAGAAAGGGAAGACAACAAATCAGTTTCAAACTAGATTAGCCTTTCTTCAAACCACATTCATCTCATTAGCATTTTAATGCTTACTGGCTTTACCTCCTTTCTATATAGGACATAGTCTAGTTGTATTAAGACTAGTTTTTTCTTTATTCTAGAATTCAGTATTATTTTATAATATACTTGGTAAGTATTAAAAGAAAATTTTTTTAGTTATCTAATTTTTAAATTTCAAAAAGTAATTGCAAAAAGTAATTCTTACATTTTTGAAAGAGACAATTATCTTTGCTTGCATTGTTGTGTTTAGCCCAAAACAAGGAAATTCTATACTAGACAATCTTAAGCCTTATTCTTGAAAGGCAAAGCCTACATTATTTAACTATCCAATTCAATGAGAGAATAATTTTAAATTTCATCCTAGACTTACAGTGCCATGGTTCTTCTGGAAGCAAATGACTTCCTGATCATCTTCAAATGTACTACCCATTACCATCTGTGTAACAGACTTCATAGCAAAGCCAAGCATATGCTGGCAAAGGGGTACATGCTGGGACTCTGGGTAGGAGAGCCATTTATCTAATAATTCTTCTGATAGCTGAAAGAGAACGGAAAACCACAATGATTTATTGCTTTAGAAAAATTCCTCAAGTAGATTTATTTCACAGTGTCAGGCTAACATAGGCTCCCCGTAAAATTATATATCCTCAGTGGTTCATATTCAGATTCTGTCAAAGGGTTTGTTAGGGGCAGAAATATTAATCATGCTCTTTAACCATGATTTTTAGCTATAGCTATAAGAAATATTAATCATGCTCTGTTAACCGTGATTGTTCTGCTCTGATTTGAGAAAGCACATTCTAACCTGGCTGAGAGTTGTACTCCCTGGGACGTGGGAGTTAACTTTGAAATTCAGTCTATCATCATGGGAAGATTAACAGCCTTGTTCTCGAAACAATGGAATTTCCAGAAGCACCCACCCTTGTTGACCCCCACATTGCCTGTAACCTGTTAGCATTATACCTTGTCTACTTCCCCATGCTTGTAATTCCTACTTTCCCATGTAATCTTTGTCCTTCTACCCAATATAAGCAGCTGGCTTGCGGGGGAGAGGTAGAGCAGATTTTTCAGGATGACCTAACTGCTCTCCCAAACTGCCGGCATTATTATAAAAAACACTCATATACTATTAAACCTTGTTTCTGCTTAATTGGCTCAAATGTTGACAGGCAGCCCGGACTCATCGTTGTCCGGTTTCAAGTTGATTTGCAAAACAAAACAGAAACACTATCACCGGGCCAAACTACTGATCAACTTACCTTTAGCAGGAGAGCAAAATTACTCTGCAGAGAATCAGTCACGCCATTTTCATACAATTTTTTTCTTGCATAGTTTTCACTCACAGTCCCACCACCAGATTGATACCTTAACAATGACTTTAGCATGGTTTCAAAAGGGTCCACTGAAACAGACAAATTAAACATTTCTAAGTCAAAGCAATCACTCAAAAAAAAAAATCCTCAGCAAAAGGACATAGAGATCAGGGAAATATGGGATTGGGATTGCAGCTGAAAGCATGGCAACTCTTTTTTTCCACAACTCCTTTAAGTGTCTTTCCTAAATAGCAAAAGTTAAAGAGGCAATGAAAATTGTCACGAATATAATATCCTGCTCCGCCAGGCATAGCTCAGTGGTTGAGCGTCGACCTAGGATCCAGGAGATCGGGGTTTGATTCCCGGTCAGGGTACATGCCCGGGTTGTGGGCTCGATCAATGACTCCCTCATCATTGATGTTTCTATCTCTCTCTCTCCCTTTCCTTTCCTCTCTCTGAAATCAATAAAGATATATTTTAAAAAAGAATACAATATCCTAACAAGGGAATTCCACTATAAACTTTCTACCTACAAGACAATACTATCTTTGACTTCTAAAAAAAACCCCAAAAACTCATGCCCTGGCCAGTGTGGCTCCATGGTTAGTGTTGGCCTGAGGACCGAAGGGTCACAGATTCAATTTCTGGTGAAGGGATCTGGGTTGCAGGTTCATTCTGGCCCTGGGTGGAGCATGGCAGGAGGCAACCAATTGATGTGTCACTCACATTTTCTCTCTCTCTACCTCCCTCCCTCCCTTCCACTCTCTCTAAAAAATATCGTTGGGTGAGGATTTACAAAAACAACAACAAAAAGCTCATTCCACTGATTTTAAAGCAAAATTGATAATTCTGTGTAATCGTCAAGTGTTAAGAGTTAAAATTATTTAGCTGAGTTCAAAAGTTTCTTTTCTCCTTTATTCATTATTTGAAGCGTTTCTTTAATGACTTTGTTTTCACACACATACAAAAATACATTGTCCTGGTAAACAACTAAAAAAGAAAATAAAATATATCTAAATCACACCACAGAGATGCTCAGTGTTAAACATTTGAGGTTTTTTTTAGAGCTGTTAACATTTCTTAACAGAGACAGACAGAAAATTCTGTCAGATTTCACAAAGCACTACAGTCCCTTGTTGTGAGGGCACTTGTCTCAGTGCATTAGTGTGATCACTTCAATGCTCTTTACATGCTTCCCCCACTCCCCAACACTAAACTATAATCTCCACAGGAGCAGAGGCCACATCTGGTTTTACTCAGCATTGTATTTCCTGACAGAGCCATCTTTCTATGTTGTGGAAAGCTTAGACCAGACTGCCTAGCTTCAAGTCCCAGCTCCACCACTAATTAGTGGTGTGACCTTGGGCAAATCACTTAACCTCTCTTAACCTCAATTTTGTCTTGTGTTAAATGGGAATAACCATAACACCTATTTCATAAGGTTGCTCTGAGAATTAAATAACTTAATATTTATAAAAGGTTTAGAATAATAGTGCTGGCATATAGTAATTGCTATACAAGTATTTGGTAAACAAAGTTAAATAAATCTGTATCATCATATTAAGGCCTGAAGGTAATATTAAAAGTATTATTTCATGCAGCCACTGATAAGTATTTGCTTCAAATTTTTATTATAAATAATGCTAATGTCTTTGTCATTTATGTGATATCAATTCATGATAAATTCCTCAAGATTATAATTGCTAAGTCAAATGTCACTGCCAACCTTCTCTCCAGAAGGTCTGTAAAACATTTATACTCCATGTTTCTCCATTCCCTCATCAACAATGAGTTTTGTCAGTATTTTCATCTCTTTGGTCAGGTAGGGAAAAACTCATTTTTATTTGCATACTACTGATTATTAGTGAGGTTGAAATTTTTTCATTTGCTTATTGGCCATTTATATTTCTTCTTTCCCAATTACCTTGTTTTTACCCATTTTTCTACAATTGCATTTTATTTTTTTCTTATTAGTTTTTTTTTAATTTTTATTTATATAATAATTTCTATTTTAATCCTCACCCGAGGATATGTTAATTGATTTTAGAGAGAGAAAGAGAGAGAGAGAAACATCGATGTTTGAGAAAAAAACACTGATTAGTCACCTCCAATGGGGGATTGAACCCACAACCTAGGTTTGTGCCCTGTCAGAATCAAACCCACAACGTTTTTGGTGCACAGGTTGATGCTCCAACCAACTGAACCAACAGACTGGGCTTTCTTATTAGTTTTTATTTACTTTATAAATAGATGGGTGGGAAACAGTTTTCCCATTTCTTTTAAATTTTTTCATACCTTTTTATTTTACAAAAATATAGTCATTAGCCCTGGCTGGTGTTGCTCAGTGGTTAGAGCGCCAGCCTGCGCACTGAAAGGTTGAGGGTTCGATTCCCAGTCAAGGGCATGTACCTGGGTCTTGGGTTCACTCCCCGCCCTCAGTCAGGCAAGTGCGGGAGGCAGTCAGTTGATGTGGCTCTCTCACATCCATGTTTCTCTCTCCCTCTTTCTCCCCCTCTCTCCCTCCCACTCTCTCTGAAAAAGCAATGGAAAAAATATCCTCAGGTGAGGATTAAAATATGTGTGCGTGTATAGTCTTCAGTTAATACACACTACGTATAGTAATGAGTGGCCAATATTTTCCCATTTCTCTTTCTCATCTTTTTCAAGGTGTTTCTATTATACTAAAATTTTTCATTTATATGTAGACAGATTTATCCAACTTGTGCTTGATGGCTCCTAGGTCTCATATCATGGTAAGAGAGGGTTTATCAACACCACCTTCAAAAATTTAATATTTAACTATTTTTTTCTATTACTGTTATGACTCCATATTTTAATCATTTGGAATTTATTTTGATATAAAGAATAAGGCAGATTTTTTCCCCAAATTGCTAACCAGTTTTCCCAATACCATTTATTAGCTTTCTCCTTCATCATAAAATGCTATCTTTATCATATATACTCGGCTTGTCTACTGGACTACTTACTCTATTCCATTAGTCTGTCTAGTCGTATCACAATAAAAGATTCTTTAAATTAACCTAGCTTTATAATACACTGTTCTGTCTGTTGGTAGAGGTATTCTCCTCATTAATGTTCTTTCCTAGATGTTTCTTGGCTGCTCATGTACATATATTCTTCCAGATGTACCCTGGAACTATTTTATCAGGTTCCCCCAAAAATTTATGTTCAGATTTAATTATACATTTATATATAAATACATATATAATTTACATATATATGAAAAAAATAATCATTTTATAATACCGTGTCTTAAATCAGGTAATAAACATAAAAACTTCAGCACAATGCCTGGCACACAGTATAAAGCATTCAACAAGTTAGCTATTCCTATCCACGAACAATGTATGGCTCTTTATTTACAGACAGCTATTCTTAAAAGAGAAGGATCAGCTAATCAGAAAGAAAATTAAACTTACCTGTCTTATTGGGGTTGATATGCTGCTTCAGTACATCAACAGTGCCCAAACTAACCACAGGGCGCCTGCCAAACCAGAAAGAGACCACGGGCCCATATCTCTCATGCAAATTAACCAGGAACTCATGCAAACTTCCACTGTTCACAATATCTGGAAGATTACCATCTCTGAGAAAAGAGCAACATTTGACAAAATAATCAATTGACCCTGGAAGAATCAAAAAAGCAATTGACTGTGTCAAGAGATGAGACCAAAAGTACATGAAATTCAATTACTGCAAAATCCAAAACTCAATTATATTTGACTTGTTTTCTAAAGATATACTTAGATACGGATTTGTCTGATATTTTGAGAGTTCATAACACTTCAAACCAAATAAGAAAGGTACACAAGAAACATCTGACTTAGAAACTTAAAAACAACCCAATTTTTGCAGCAGCTCATTCTGAGATAGCAATCATCATCATAGGCTGATGAAAAACATCAGCTCAGATTCAACTTTCACTGTTAGGGCAAATGAAAGCAATTAAAGGTTTTGATTTATACAGCCCTCCTTTCTGTTCTTAACGAAGTTTAGGTTGTGTGCTAAGAGGTAAACTGGGAGTAAATAAAGGAACTAAATAAACTGAGTAATCTAAAAATTTGGTTTAGTTCGCATACCAAAAATTGAGTTGACTCTACTTGATTCAAAAAAAATTACTCACTTTTCTTCAGTTGGAGTAATCCCTGGAATTCCTGCAGCTTGTCTGGAAGCCTTAAAGAAAAGTTTTAAAATAGTTTATTTAGTATAATGAATTATCATACGTCCCGTAAGTCAGACATGTTTTGCCAAGACATCTGCAGTACCTTAAATATTGGCTTTCCAATTTGGTTGAATCTCAGGAATTATTTCTACGTTAAATACTAAAACTGGGTTCGTTGTATTTATTTATTTCATTTTATTTGTTAAAATGTTTTTATTGATTTCAGAGAGAGGAAGGGAGAGAGGGAGAGAAAGAGATAGAAACATCAACGATGAGAGAGTCACTGACTGGCTGCCTCCTGCACGCCCCCCACTGTGGATCGAGCCCACAATCCGGGCATGTGCCGACCGGGAATTGAACCTCGATCCTCTGGATCATAATGGTCATGCACAAACATTGAGTCATGCCAGTTGGGCAGGTTTTTTGTATTTAAAAGAATTATCTTAATATTCTTCCTCTGTGTCAATTAATCTAAGGGGCTTAAAGAATTTAACACCCATTCTACCTAAATTAATACATAATCAAGCATATTTTTCTTTGTTCAGTATCTATATATGGTCCCATCTAGCTTCGCTTAAAAAATAAATCAATGTCATGCTTAAAATAGTTTGATTTCCTAAAATAGTTCTTTCTAGTCAAAGAATTTACCAAAACACAATATGATAGTCATCTTTTGCTTAGTATTATTATCAGGGCCATAGGGAGGTGTCTGATATAGAAATAAATAAAATAATTCACAGCAAATTGTTCAAATGACAAACTTTAAGAAATGAGCTAGGGGCACCCGCCCAGGCATGGTTCAGAGGTTTAGCATCAACCTAGGATCCAGGAGATCGCAGTTCGATTCCCAGTTAGGGCACATGCCAGGGTTACGAGCCTCAATCACCAGTCAGCAGAGTGCAGGAGGCAGCCGATCAATGACGACAATCTCATTATTGATGTTTCAATCTATCTCTCCCTCTCCCTTCCTCTCTCTGAATCAATAAAGATATATTTAAAAAAAAAAAAAAGAAATGAACTAGAAAGAAGTTTGGGGAATTTTATGTTTTATAATTTTCTACCAGGTTTATGGTTGCTGTGTTTGGAGTCAGTGCTACTTTTTATTTTACAACAAGCAAATCACTTTTATAATAAGACTTTTATAAAATAATTTGTAAATAAACTACTTACAGAAAAAATAACCTAAAATATTCAATTCCAGAATCAATTCTGAATTTTGTCAATTTTTACTAGTGTGAATCAGACTTTATTTGACATGTTCTACTTAACATTATGTAAATAAAGGAATCTTATTTATTTGAACATTTAAAAGCTAAGCTATGTTCCACCATACAGCCAGAATTGCTTAATCATTTTCCTGCTCTACCACTTTAAACACCTGGGCTCTGTTCTAGCTTTTGTTTTTTCATTATTGTAAGTAGTGCTATGAAAACCTCTGTGCACCTTTCTTCCTAATTTGGAGTGTGTATGCTAAAAGAGAAATTCTAGGTTGAAAGGTACTAACTAAAGAGTTTTATGGTTTCCACTAATTACTATAAGAATGCTATCTAGACAACAGTATGTGTACCTTGCATTTAAATGATAACAGTGAAACCTACAATGTGTAATTCTGTCCTATAGTCTCATTAATAATGAATATTTTTCAAGTTTAATATCACAAATAGTGAGAAAAAGGAGGGGAGGAACCCCATAACTTGAAAAAGATAAAGTCAGTGGTATAAAAAAAAAATCCTATTTTTGCCCTGGCTGGTGTGGCTCAGTTGGTTAGAGTGTCGCCCCACATACCGAAGGGTTGTGGGTCTGATTCCTGGTCAGGGCCGGTATGGAAGGCAACCAATAGATGTTTCTCTCACTCTCACTCTCTCTTCCCCTCTCTTTCTCCAGCATCAATGAAAAGCATATCCACGGGTGAGTATTTTAAAAAAATCCTATTTTTATTTTCTAGGCTGAAATTATTAATGACTGAAACAAGTTTCCTGATTTCTAGTTAAACACAGTAGATTGCTAACATTCATTTATGTCTTGCTCCTGGAATCCCACTAAAATGAAAGTGAAGAAATAAAAAAGGAAAAAACAACGATAAAGAGAATGAGAGAGGAGACAACAGTAGATGGAAAATTCAACCATTTTTTTTAAAGTGTTAAGCTGTTGGAGGAGTGATTAATTGACATAGCTGTGAGGCCACGTCTGGGGGTCTGCAGAGGAAGATTCCTACAAAATGCAATCTGACTGCACTCAGTAACCAGAAAGGCAGGGTAAGACTCAATAATTTAACAGCTAGTAATAGATCAGGATACAGGTCCTCTATAGACACAACCCTAGGTGTCCTTTTCCATTCCTGTGATTACTATCCTTCTGGAAGGAGACCTAAAGATTCCACATTATTGTTCCTCAAGAACAACAGGCTGGGGAGGCGGAAGCACCTATAATTCTAAAGAAAAGTTATTTCCAACCTAGAATTTTATACCAAGCCAAACTATTATTCAAGTGTGAAGCTAGAACAAAAGATTTTCAAACAAGCAAGGTCTCATAAAATGTATTTCCCATGCATACTTTCTTAGGAAGCTATTGGAAAATGATGTACTGTAGCAAATAAAGGAGGGGATATCATGTGGCATCTAGGAAAGAGGGTATCCAATACAGCTGAAGAGAATACCTACAGCAATAGTAAAAGAGTAAGAACTAGGCAATCCAATGAGACGGTAGGTAACCAGTACTGACAGGGGAAGGATGATGGATCCAGAACGGATATCTTCGCAGGACAGAAAATACAACTGATATCTTTGAATACTGGGACAATTTCACAGAATAGTGTTATACACCAGTTCTCACCAACTCTGTTACCCTAGTCCATGCTAACACCATCTCTCACCAAAAGTATAATAGCCTCCTAACTACTCTGCCAGCTTCCACCCTTGCCTCAGGCCCACAAGTTTGTTTTTAATGTAGCAGCCAAAAAAATTATTCTTCTAAAAATTTAAGAAAATTAAACTTTAACTCCCTTAAATTTAAAATGTCACTCTTTTGTTAAAACCCTCCAGTGGCTTCTCACCTCAGAGTAAAAAAGCTACCCATTAAATGGCCTACAACTAAAATCTGCCCTTCATCCCCATAATTGGGAAAGCATCTTTCTTGACCAGTCTCTTCACCGCAGCCACACTGTTCTCCTTGTTTTTCTGGAACACACTAGGCGTATTTCCCCCTAAAGGTTTGCATTTGCTATGCTCTTTGCCTGGGAAGCTTTCCCAGATACCCCGGGCTTGCTCCTTCATCTCCTTCAGGTCTCTGCTCAAATGTCTCCCTATCTCTTGACCATCTACTTAAAAATAGCGTGGCTGAGCGTTTGAGCTTCAACCTAGGATCCAGGCGATTGGGGTTCGATTCCTGGTCAGGGCACATGCCTGGGTTGCGGGCTGGATCCCCAGTCGGGGGACATGCAGGAGGCAGCCGATCAATGACTCTCTCATCACTGATGTTTCAATCTCTCTCTCCCTCTCCTTTCCTCTCTCTGAAATCAATAAAGATATACTTTTTTAAAAAATAGCAATCCTACCTACCCAACTTAATTTTTTCCGTAATACTTAACACTAACATACTACATGTTATTTGTTTATACTGTCTGCTTCCCCTCACTAAAGTCTAAATTCTGTCAGTCAAGAACTTGCTGTGTAGGTGCTCACTGCTGTATCCCCAGCACATAAAACCCTGTCTGGCACACATCTGGCTGAAAGAATAAACCGTATTGCTCCTATCGGCTAATCAAAGCACAGTCTCATATAAAGATTATCAAAAATTCAACACCTGGGGCCCTAACTGTAGCTTCTCAGTAATTAAGATACGCCAGGAATTCCAGATGAGTAGTTGCAATATTCCAGCCTAATCTGCCCAGATGTAAGGTGCTCCGTCAGTCTCAGGGATGTATTTGCTGCTGCTCAGCCACTTCACAATTTTTGCTATCAAACCAACCCCTTGCTTTGCTGACCGTTTTAAAGATGATTCATTCCTCCTGTTTCCAGAACCACCCTCCGAGGCTGACGGTGGCAAGTGGAGAAAGACCGCTAGCAGCAGATTCGGGATAAAGCGCAGAGGCCAAGTCCAGCTCAGACAGAAGGCAGATGGAAAGGCGGCACGCGCACGCACACGCAGAAACACGCGCGCCGAGAGCATCCTCGGGAAGGAAGGAGCGGCGCACCCAGGGGCTCCCGCACAGAAATTTGGGGTTGGCAGAGGTATCGCCACAGAGTCACCCAAAGTACTTGCGACCCGCCCCGACAGGGCGCGGGCAGGCCGGACCCCAGAGCTCGGCCCGCCCCCGCCCCCGCGGGCTGTCCTCGGCTCCCCGGAGCCCGAGCTGCGCCCCCGGGGCTGGGAAGCCGCCGGGCCGCCGGGCTCTCCTCTCGGCCCCGCTGCGCCGCGCGCCCCGTGCGTCACGTGCTCCGAACGCGGCCCGGGAGCCGCAGCGGCCGCGGGAGCAGGCGGGGCGGGAACCCTCCCCTTAGGCCCGCCCCCCGCGGGCGGAAAGACGTGGACGGGGGCCAGGCTGAGGCTGGGGCGGCGGCCGGAGCCTCCCAGGGCCCAGAAAGCGGTTACCGGGTAGAGGTAGAGCACTGCTGCCACCAACGCCAACAAGAAGGTGACGGCGAAGATCGCGAAGTCCAACATGGTCTCCCGGCGGGAGCCACGTCTCGGCTCCCGGCGCGGCGGCGGCGCCTCAGCCTCGCGGGACCTGAGGCGCGAGCTTGTGCACTAGGCTCCCGCGGGCCGGGCGAGCGAATGGGCCCTGGGGGCGTGGCCAAGGCCCGGAGCCGCAACCCTGGGCGGGGGTGGGGAGGCCGCGACTTCAGGACACGCCCCCGGCCTCGGGACGGAGTTCTCGAGGGGAGCGGAGCCCGGCCTTCAGCCCCAACCGGCGCCTCTTCCAGCAGGCTGACGATGAAGCCTCTGGGGCGCAGGGGGTGCCTCCCGGGCTGCCGAGGGACTTACTGGAAAAAAATGTTTTTACTGTGCTTTTATTGATTCTTGATTTCAGGCAACTCTTTTGGCATCTATAGCAAACGTAACAAAACGTTGCTATATGAGATTTAATTAGGCAGAAATTCTACTTTTAACTCTCGTTCTCTGCCCACAGATGTGTTTCAAGTTTATTTTTCAATCTCTTCTTTGGAATTTTTTTAAAGTTGTTTTTTTTTTTAATCATGAATGGATGGTTTATTTTTTATTTTTAGAGAGAGGATGGGGAGAGAGAAAAACATCAAGGTGAGAGAGAAACATGGATGGTTGCCCCCTGTACATGCCCCACCCAGGGATCAAGGCCGAAACCTGGTATGTGCCTTGACTGGGATCAAACCCGCCACCTTTTGGTGTATAAGACAATGCTTCAACCAACTGAGTCACACCAGGAACGGTTCAGTCTTTTCTTTGGATTTTGAAGACATTTCCCATCAAAAACATGTTCCAAATAGGTTTTCAAAACAGTAAATATCAGGTTTTTAAATGCATAATTTTGCATTTAGGGCTAGTAACTCTAGCCCTAGCCAGCATCCTCCAGGATATCTGCACTGACTCCCCCTGTAGTCCTAAATTGACCCTTTTAGTCCTAAAGTAGCCTGAGACCCCCCGAACTTTGAGAGTCTGTGAAAAAGGGACAGAAATTACGGAGGTTGAGCAAGGCACAGTATTTTAGAGATTGAGTCTCTAAACCTGTACAACAACCTCCTGTGTTCTTCAAATTTTTGCCTAAATGTTTCCTAAAAGTATTTTTGAAAAACCATATACATGTATATACTTTCACACATTTTTGTGTTGACATCTAAAATATTTACCTTCACTTTAAAGGATTAAATTTCTTATAAGAAATTTAATGTAAATATTCACATTCTGAAATTCTCTATTAAATGTAGAAAAAGGAATTTAAATACTGTAGTGATGTGATTGATGACTATCAAGCATTTTTTAAAATACATATCCTCTTTGTGAAGAGCTGGAATGGAATTCTTGCTGTTTTCTGTGCCCCGTTGGGGACTAGGACCTATTATGAAGAGCCCAGAGTTTGTGGGAATGGAAAGCACAAAGTCTCCCAGTGGATCATTAGGAGTGAAAGTCAGAGGTACTACTGTTACATCCACTCCCAGATCTATGTATTGTTCTAATTGGAGCCATAGAACCATATTAAAGGCTTTGACTTAATGAGAATAGTAAATCCTTAAGGATAGCACCTCATTCTTATAGAGCAACTGGTGTGCAGCAAGAATTTTTAAAACATGCAATATCTGATTAGTCAGGGACATTGACCTCTTTTCCCTTAGATTGTCAAATAAAAAATGACAACAGCCCAGTCAGTGTGAATGAATTAAAATTATACCTATTTTTTTGGTCGTATCTGCAAAAATCTTTGTTGTGCCACAGAATTTCAGTAATTAGTTTGTGTGTGTCATGAGATGAAAAAGGTTGAAAATCGCCGTTACAGAGTAATAGCCTCTAACCTGATGCTTCACCAACCTATTCCAGTGCTCTATCAGGATGACAGCTTGTGTGTGATGTATGTCATATGATCAGTGGATCCCACTGTCATGGGTTTCCTCCAACACCTCTTTACTATAAAGCGTACCCATTGGTCTGAAGTGATGTTATATGGGATACCTTGCCAGTGAATCATATACTCAAAGTCCTTAAGATAATGGTGCTGGTTGAGGCCCTGTAGACAGAAAAGGCAAACCTACATAAAACACATGTCTGTTCTTGTGAGAATGAACCTCTAGCTCTTCCAGAATGGAAAGGGTGAAAAATAGCCAACTTCCCAGCAAGTTTGCCCATTGGTCTTGCTGAGGAATGATGCTCTATCAGCACTAAGCATTGCTTTTTGCTGCTGATAAATTGGACATTTAGTGGTGGCAGTAGCTAGAAGCCGCCTTGGTAAGTGGAGAGTTCATGCTGCCGAGCCCATGTAGTCTCCATTTCTGCGATTATGGGTACTTCTTTCCTGTACCCATTGTGCCAGCTCTGGAGCAGCCAAGGCAGAGACAACCTGACATGAACTGGATTGATTTGTCCACCTGATTGTTTAGTGCCTCTTTCACAGTAGGTGCTCTTTGTTGGCTGTTAATAGGTAATTAAAAGATTTTCATATTTCTTTCCCACTCCCATATGTCTGTCTATATACCTATGTCCCAGACCTTTTTGTCCTCAATCTTAAATTTTTTTCCATTCATGCCTCTGACCAGTTGGCCAGGCCTTTCATCACTGCCCATAATTCCATATATACTCACCTTGGGCCTCTTCTCTTTTCACCCTATGTGAATGACATGGTACACCACTGAAGATCTGCCCACTGAAATGGTTTTGACTTGCCACCATCTTTCAAGACTGCCCATAAATAAGGCTTCAATTCAGCTGCTACCCATTTTTACCTTTATCCACATACTAAGCCATCCCACTTATAAATCAAGCTTAGGCTTTTTTCTTTCCTCCATCTGATCATACAGGATCACCCAAAAAACCAAATGTGTTAGCTGAGGAAAGAGCACTGGTGTAACTGGTTGTTAGATCTGGTATACTTCAGATCTGCCTCTACGCTGTGGTCTGTGGTCTGATGAGACCTAGCTGACGATAGCCAGTGTTGAGAAACTGAGTTCTGGACATATCTTTCCAAGGATTTGTACAGCAAACCTAGGAAGGCAGAGATAGACTCCCTCTGGAATAGAAGGCAAGTCTGCTTATCAGTAATAATAAGGGCTCCCTCCAGGACTAAGGTCAGGCAGGTTTGCTTGCAGCCCACTCTAAAAGATTCAGCTTTCCTAAACTCAGATTCTTCGGCTGTGACATAAGATTTTGAAATGTAGTCTTATGATTTCTTCTATAAGTTTATAGTTGTAGGTTTTACATTTAGGTCTATAATTCACTTCAAGTTCGTTTGTAAAGGGGACATCATTTTTTTATATGGATGAGTTCTAGCACCATTTGTTGAAAAGACTGTTCTTTCCCACATTGAATTATTTTGGCACATTTGTAGACAATCAGTTCATTATGTCTGGGTGGATATATCTAAAGGGCTTCTATTTTCTTCCATCCAGCTACATCTCTCCCTATGTCTGGATTACTGTAGCTCTACAATAAGTCTGGAAGTCAGGGAGTGTGACCTTCCAACTCTGTTTTTCTTTTTCAAATTGTTTTGACTAATCTGGATCCTTTGCATTTCCATATAATGTTTAGAATCAGTTTTTCAGTTAGTTTCTTCAAATCTCATTTCGTTTTTCCTCAAAATTTCTCAACAATATTGTGTAGTCCTGCAAATATTTTATTACATTTACTAAGTATTTCATAGTTTTCAAATATATTGTTTTGAATCTCAAGTTTTTATTACTAGTGTATAGAACTCTAACCTTTTTGTATACTGACCTTGAATCCTGTGTCTATACTATGCTCATTTATTCGTTCCAATAGTGTGTGTGTGTGTGTATCTGAGGATTTTCTACATACACATCATGTTAACTGCAACAAATGACACTTTTATTGTTTCTTTTCCAATATGTGTTGTGGTTTTTTTTTTGGGGGGGGTTGCCTTATTGCACGAGTTAGGGCCTATAGTACAATTTGAATAGTAGTAGTGAAAACAAGTATTCTTGCCATGTTCCTGATCTTAAGAATAAATATTTCAGTCTTGCACCATTAAATATTATGTTAGCTATAGGCTTTTCATTAATACCCTATATTACATTAAGAAAGTTTCTATTTTTAGTTTGCTGAGAACTTTTTATCTTAAACACATGACTTTTTGTCAATTGATTTGCCTACATATATTAAGATGACTATATGGGGTTTTTTTCTGTTAATATGGTGAATTATATGCAATGATTTTTTAATATGTTAACCTCATCTTAAATTATTTTTCACCTCTAGTCCTTTAACATTACTTCGTTTGATCCCTAAGCCATCATAATAACTGCTACTTTACAGATGAAGTAACTGGAACCAGATAACTTAAGTGTCTTATTCAAAGTCCTTGAGATAGTTGATAGTAGAAACGTAACTTGAAGACAGATCTTTTGTTCTAGGTGCATGCCCTTTCCACTCTATCACATTCTGCCTATTAGAGATATATGACAATATCTCAAAATCTTGCCCAATACTGTTGACCACAGATCAAAATTTATATTATGTTTGCTGTTGTTTCAATATATTTAAAAAATAGTAGTGACCTTAGTACACTAGGGTCTGTTGATAGTATATAAGGCAACTGTGAGAAATAAAATGAAGGTTGTCTTCAGAAAGAATGAGCACTTGAAAATATACTGCATTATAAATTAGTATTTACATTGTAATTTTTATGTATCACTCTCTTATGAACTTGTGCTAATTTGCACTCTCAAGCTTATCTTTAGGAGACTGATAGGGCTAGATCCTGAACCATGAGTAAGTTCAAGGTAATACCATCCTGAGAAAGCCTGCACCTGCATCAATCTCTCTGTATCACCATAGCTCTAATTAATACTATTACTATAACCACTACTCGTTTAATCGATATGGGAAAATCAGAGTAATTGCATACAACACAATTGTTCATATTTATATGATTTTGTTTTAATATAAATTTAGATTGTTTTCTCAAATAAAAGTTCCAGATGATCTGCATATTCCCTTTCAGATGTAAAATCTGATGAACATTGTTTTTAGGATGTCAGTGCTTTTTTCCTTTGACACAGTGTTCAAGTTCTCACATAAACAAGTTCTCGTGTTTTTCTGTCTATAAATGTCTCTGTGATGTTTCTTGAAAGTATACTGACAAAAAAAATACTTAAATAGGATTCTGAAAGTATGATTCTAGGCTGAATTAAGTCCATCTTCACCTCTTTAATCATATATGCATGTGAGCAATTTGGCACACACTTTTCTTCTGAAACCTATGATATGTTAAAAAATTTGGGCTAGCCCGGCCTGCATGGCTCAGCGGTTGAGCTTCTATCTATGAACCAGGAGGTCAAGGTTCGATTCCTGGTCAGGGCACATGCCTGGGTTGCAGGCTCAATCCTGGTGGGGGGCGTGCAGGAGGCTGCTGATCAATGACTCGCATTGATGTTTCTGCCTCTCTCGGACCCTACCTCTCTCTCAAATCAATAAAAACATACTTTAAAAAAAAGATTTGGGCTGTAAGTTAAAACTGAATGATGTAAGAAGGCACCTACTTTCAAAAAGAATTTTATATCACTAAAGCATGGATAATGGGAATTCATAATTTTTCCGTAGCCTTCCCCTAGTTCTTCCAATCTTCAAAGTTACAATTGAATCGCCTCTGAATGGATACAAATTTAGAAAATGCACCGAACACTATGTAAGTAAAGAGTTTTATAAGAATTTAATAAACTCGCCCGGCCAAGCGTGGCTCAGCGGTTGAGCGTCGGCCTAGGATCCAGGCGATCGGGGTTTGATTCCTGGTCAGGGCACATGCCCGGGTTGTGGGCTAGGCAGTCAATCAATGACTCTCTTATCATTGATGTTTCTGTCTCTCTCTCTCCCTCTCCTTTCCTCCCTCTGAAATCGATAAAAATATATTTTTTTAAAAAAAGAATTTAACAAACTCAAAATCATTAAAAGTTTAGTAGTGAAAAAAGTTAAAAATCAGTAAGAAATTCATAATAAAAAGTTTTTTAAAATTATTTAATCATTAACCAAATATATGGTGAAAAATATGTAGACTCCAGTATTACTGTGTAAAACACACACATTTATTTGATGCTTGATATGGTGTTACAGACATATTTCACATCACAAAAGCAAAGTGGCCATAATTAAACCTGTAAATGACCTGGCTTGGATTGTCCAGTAACTGAGCAATTTCACCAGATGAATTAATGCAGGATGTTTCCTATTCTAGCAAAGTGTCTGCAATTAAAGTGAAGAATAGCACATAGATGGTGCTAGGCCAGAAAAAGGTTGATTTTCATTTCTACTGTCCTGTTACTCTAGATCTAGAGACAAAAGTACTATCAAGAACCTGAAACAGAGCTTGGGTTCTGCCTTATTATGGATTAGGTTCTGTTAAGCTTAACAAAAACAGAAAGGCTAGGTCAACATTTAGACTGCCAAAAGTTGATAAATAAAATATTTTAATTATGAAAGAAAAAATACAAGTAAAATAAAATACCAACCTAATGTAGTGTTAACTACAAGTGATTTCTGGCTAATGAACATTTTCTGGGGGAGGAAATGTAACCATGTTTCTGACATGGCTTTAAAAGCTTTATATCTGTCGTTACATATGACAAAAACTGGTCAATTAACATAACATTTATCTTATGCACAAAGGACTATAAAAGAAATTTTGCTCATAAGAGAAAGAAGTAGAGATCAATTTGCTGCTTAACAAATACTGTATTCAATTCCTTGCCTACTCAAATAACTTAGCCAAGGTTAAGATGTAATCAGACTCTATGAATTGAGAATTACAAATCAATCAAAGAAAGTAGCATCATTTTTTAATTTGATTCAAATCCATTTTCATGTACAAAGCTAACTATGTACAAAATAAATGTACATTCTTAAAAACTGTTAGAATACAAATTTCCCAAGGACTAAAAAAAGTGCAAAATTTTCAATTATTATTTTCAATCATGCTGTACAGAAACAAATAAAACATTAGCTCATATACACACATTGAAAAATTTTAAACCAGCACTCAATGTAACAAAACAAAACATACATCTTATACATTTAATTTTAAAAGGATGAGGAAGGGAAGAATGTATTGCACCAAATTAACAGTAACTTCATTATAATGAGAATATTAATCAAAATTATTTACACATCTTTATTAAGTTTAAAACTTTCTCAACTTTAAAACCTTTTTTGGCATACAAATATTCACCGAGTCACAGTTTGCACAGTCAATAATTAGATATAAATAAGGCTTAATATTCTTTTCCATGGTCCATTCCAGTAGAAAAAAAGAGAAGGAACGTTTATAACTATATAACTTTTTGAATTAAATATTTAAATAGCAGCACAATTTGAAGGTTTTTTTAACATGTAATTCCAAATTTTCAGCTATCTTCCTCTGAAATGACTGTGCATGCATGTATACACACACACATATTCAAGTCACTGTCACCTTCTGTAGTAACACTAAAATGCTTCTGTTTAACCTGGGTCCCAAAAAACTGACGTAAAAGACAAATCATTTGTTTGATATTTTTCTGTCTTAATGGATGCACTTCTACAACAATGCATCTAATAGAAAATGAACGTCTGGCTAGCTCTCTGGTTACTTTTTGCAAAATTTTTCCTTCAAGTCTTTAAAAACAAACAGTTAAGGGAAGAAAAGCCATATCTGTTAGGAGTTTCTGAAGACAGCAGACCAGCCCTATGGTTTTCTAACAATTTTTCTTATGTAAAGCTAACTATAAGACAAACAGTAGCCACAAAAAATTTTGGTTATGGTATTTATGAATCACAGAAAGCTGCAAAAAACAGAGTAAGAAAAAAGTCTAAAATAGAAAAGATTTTTAACAGTAAGATCTACTGTAATATGCCATAATTTTGGGAAAAGTATAGAAACTATTATAATTAAATAATTTATGTTATCCAAAAAAGGCAATCAAAATCCCAAAGGAAAAAATAAAATTATTCTCTTTAATCCCTATATAAGAAACTAAGAGGTTGAAATTCTTTTCAGTTAAGTCTGACAACGGGTTCTTCCTTACCAGAACCAGTTTCTAAAGTGTTTATTAATATCATTTTAGCATTCTGAAGAGCAAAATAATGTCTAGCACAGATAACTTTTTTCCCTCCAAAATGCAAAAGAAATATCTGTTGACTTCGTAGGTCAGCCCACTAAATCTTAAAACACACTGCTTATGGAATATGGGAAAATGTTTCCAAGAGAAGGAACATCAAAAATAGCACTTTAACATTAATTAGTACACTGGCTACCAGAGAACCTCTAGTTTTAATACATATTAAATTTAAATATGTTTTTACCAAAATAAAATTTTTAAAGGTCCAACTGGATTAAGACTTCTTTTTTAAAAGTTATATTTTAATCAATAAAATATTATTTTCCAATCTCACCTAAATCCTAACCGCTTCTATTCTCAAATTACAACACAACATTAAAACAGTATTACAAATATTAAATCACTTTTTACACTCAAAAATAGTTATAAATTAAAATAATAAGACAGCTATATTATAAGTGAAAACACACACACACAACTCCACTAACAGTCAACTGTGAAAAATGAATGGGTAATTCTTTCAGTGACAAAATTGTGTTGTTATTATTATGATAATATTTACAAAATAAGTTTCCAAGGAAACATATTAAAACTATACCATGGAAAACAAGTTCAATTGGTGACTTTCTACTTGTTCTTTTCCTTTGTATTTTCAGTTCCTAAGATTATAGGCATTAAGACAAAAGTAAATAGTTATATCTTTTTTCACTAAAACCATTAGCTTCATAGGTCAAAATCCTGCAGTGTATTTAGAAATCATCCACGTATGACAAATATGAGATAATCCAACATGTGTCTGAAGAATTACTACAACGTACCAGAAAAGTATTTCATAATAGTCACTTTTACACAAGGTTCTTATATTGAAGAAAAAAATCTTAAATCCTATAATCAAGGATGGCCTTACATTATTACTGTAGAAAATTGAACAATTTCCAGTATAGGCCTAAATATCTTAAATGTTAATCATTTTCTGTAATACGAGGACTTTTCATATGAAGAATTAAAGATTTTTTCCATACAGAAGCTATACCTGCCAAAGTCATCAGAAGTGGAAGGAATTTATCCAATGCTTTTGAACTAGGAAAATTCTATTGATTACTAGTGCTTCAAGGTTACAGAGATCTAATTCTATTTCTTAAACCTAGCATTCGGTTACTCGTACTTTTTATTAAAACTTTTAAATGTTACCTAATTCAAATATGCAAATATTCACTGATAGTCACTAGGAATAAAAAGCAAACATACTTTTGAGGGCAACCATTAGTTGCAAGTTTAAAATATGAAAAATCTGAAGAGGGTTTATGATAATAATGCAACTGAAAAGGAAATTTAATTGTTTCTATAGCATGCAATACAAAGAACCCATTCCAAGCAAATTTTAGATAAAATGTCTCCAAGGATAATGATTAAAACTATTTTCAAATAAGCCTTTGAATATTAGATCTGATTTATAAAACTGAATTTCTATAGAATAAAATATTTTAAGATTTAATATAATAATGCTGAGACATAATTTATCTTATATGAAGAACATCAAGAAAAGTCATTCAGAAAGTCCAGAGTAGTGCCTAGACCTCTGTATATTTATAAAACTTCAGTAAGTCTCATCTGCAATCTCAATTAAGAAACACTGGCCTAGCCCTGGCCAGCGGCTCAATTGGTTGGGGCATCATCCTGTACACCAAAAAGGTTGTGGGTTCGATTCCCAGTCAGGGCACATACCTGGGTTGTGGGTTTAATCCCTGGTCTGGGGATGTACGTGAGGCAACTGATCAATGTTTCTCTCATGTTGATGTTTCTCTTTCACATCGATGTTTCTCCCTCTCCCTCCCCACCTCCCTCTCTCTCTCTAAAAATCAATCAAATCATATCCTCGGGTGAGAATTAAATAAGAAAAAAAGAAAGAAACACTGGCCTAGAAAATGCTAAATTCAGATTAAAGAAGGTTGTGGCCAACACTTTAATCACAGCGAAACAATGGTAACAATACATTGGCACTGCAGGATGTCATCAGAAAGAGTACCACTGGGACTCTGATGAAGGAAAACTCTCCAGAACAATGTTATACATATGGTCAAGGTTAAGACAAATCAGATGTTGAATATATATGATAAATGAATTAAGCAAAAAGAATATTGAGAGTTGATATTTGTTGATAGAGTGATAAAAATGCTTAAGACTGTTCATTTACTGGGAATGAACAGTTTCAGTTGATGAGAGGAACAGTAATTAGGATAAGCTATGTCACTGGCTGATAAAGGAAAACAGATTAGATTTAGAAAGAAAAAGAACATATTTCATTTCTTATATCACCCAAAAACTATATCCCAAAGACAGGTTTAAGAATGTATTTATGGAAGACAACTTTAATGATGTATTTGAAGAGACCAACCTTCACCCCCCACACACTATTACAAATTATATTATTTAATATTTATATAATATAGTCCATAAACTTTCATCTTTCCTTGGAAAGGTGATAAAGACAGTGCTACTTCTTTTTAAATATAAATATATAAAAGGTGCTAACATCTTTAAATTCAATTAAAAGATTTCCATTAGTGATTTCTTCAGTAGTAACAATATAAAATATACTTAAAGACAAAGACCATGAGTCCATCATTAAATAAAAATCTGGTATTCAAGTTAAAATTTTCTTTGCCTATTCTTATTCAAGAAAAATACAAAAAAATCTTGGGTTAAGGTTCAACTTTCACATCGAAATTCTAATTAAGTATGAGGATACACTTATTCCTTCAGAAGCATAAAACTGATTTGCAATAACAGTTCTTTAAGAATATTTATATATCTTACACAGAAAGAAGGGGGGGGGGGAACCTTACTGATGTCCCTTACTAACGACAAGTGACTACTTGGCATTTTCTCTCCTAGGAAAGCATGCATCCTAAAAAAAGCACTGCGACCTAAAGAAAATAGAAACTTATTCATAGCTGACATGAGCTTTACAAGCTTAAAATATTTTTAACTATTGATTTTAGAGAGAAAGAGAGAGAGAAGCATCAATCTGTTGTTCCACTTTTTTATGCACTCATTGGTTGATTCTTGTATGTGTCCTGACCGGGCATCAAACCCACAACTTTGGCGTATCCGGATAACACTCTCACCAACTGAGCTATCCAGCCAGGGCCCAAGCTTAAAATATTTTAAACCAACTAACCAAGTTTCATTTTTATATACTTTCCTAATTTTCATGCCATGATTTATTTTATCTTCTCTCCTCTAATTTTAACTAAGAAAATGACAGAATACTAACTGGGGAGAGTTGGAAAAAGGCTTATAAAGCCTCTTTATTTTCTAAGTGAACACAGCTATTGTATGTTTTCATACTTGACCTCACTTTCTAAAAGTAAAATCATCTTATTATAAATCTCTCCTAATCAACAGGATGCTGAGAATTTTATTTCCATCATCACCAGTGTCAAGAAACAAAGACAAATGAAAAGTTCTGCAGACTTTATAACAGCCAAGTTGAGATATTATATTCATTAACTGAAATGTCCACCTGTTAGTCCATTCTAATGATATTAATATTTCCCATTATATAATATAGAAACAATTTCTATGGATATCATCTAAATACACCAGAATCTCCCAAAGTATATCTTTCCAGTGATTTTATATAGTGATTTTTAATTCATTGGACTAAACTATTTAAAAGAGAAATATATTATTTAACCAATGGTTCCACTATATTTGCTTATTTTAATAGATAGGCTTTAAGTTCTGTTCCTCTAGACTGTTGCTAGTATTCTCAAAGATTTTCCTCAAAATTCTACATTTTGGGTTTTTACTTTTTGGACAGAGTAATAAAAGGTATAATTCCACTGCTCTGCACATCTACTGTTAGTGTAAGTAGGGTATCTGTTTTAGTGTGAACAAAGCTGCCTGTTTGTGCTATAAAATGAATACTGCTTATTCAGTTGCTCCATCTAGAAAGCAGCAAAGTAAAAAAACCATAAATTTTAATTTTCCCTTGGTAATCTAAATTAAACTTTTTATAACTTATAAGCATTCAAAATAATTTCCAAAACCTGTATTAAGTGGCCTTAAAAATAAAGAAGACATCCTTATACCAAAATATCTGAATAAGTAAAAGTTCCAAAGTTTTAATTTTAAAAGTTGTGGTTTTTTCACAGATTAACATTTAAAATGCCAAAAATCAATCATGTTAGTTCTGCTAACTTGAAACTTCCTAAAAATGTAAAATTAAAATTAAAATAGAATGACAAACTAATAAAAGGAATAAGTCATAATTCTCTCTACTGACTTGTTTTGAGACATTTTCACCACAAATTCCTCAAAAAGGAAACCTTCACATTTATATGTTCTATTTTACAGTTGCTGCACCAATTTATTTCAGTGTTATTTACCTCAAACATAACTGTTTTTTACTGAATAAAACAGGATTTAAAATAATTAGGAAGAAATTCTTCTAGTATATAACCTTTTATTAATCCAGACTCAGACTGAATGTACTCAAAAAGCTTCCCTACACAGAATCATTTACTTCTTATAAATTTTTACTAACTCATAGAGTTATAAAGAAAAGGGTAGTAGATATTGCGGGCAACAGGAGAGAAGAACTGCAAAGGGGAAACTTTTCAAAGATTCAATTGAGATGACAATTGGATATAAGGAAACCTATGATTTGTGGAATGAAAAAGAATATTCTTATTTTAAGAAGCTATTAGTGTGGAAAATATTCTTTTTGTCCTGATCACAGACCCCTTTAAAAAAGCCATTCAACCATTCATTCCTGAAAAGAATGTAAACACACAAAATTTTCACACAATCTCAGGGGACTCATAAATGCCCCCAAACCCATGGAATCTCAAATTAAGGACACTCAGAATTGTAAAAGCTTTCTGACCTAACTCAAAAGATGACCTTATGAAAGCACTAGGTTTAACACTCTTTTTGAATTACAAAATAAATCTACCAGCTTTTTAGTATAAAATCTTGAATAATAAAGCATAATATAACATTTACCTCTGCATAATAAAAATAACTGTAATCCTAAAAGTTATACATAACATGAAATAGAAATCTGTATTTTTAAAAATTACTATATCCAAATGACTAGTTTAAGTTATACATGTCTTTTCCATTCATTCATCTATCACGTGGAAGACCTACTGAGAAATGTAATATATTTGAGTATTATTGCTAAGTATTCTAATTATCACGGGAAAACAGAGTATTTGCTTAGTAAAGAAAAAGTCAAGAAATTTTGAACTTTGCAGAAATAAACTGTGCTGCAAATGCTATGGAAAGAACCCGTCAAAATCATAACCAGTACTTTGTATCTCTAGTTTCTCTTATTCCTACTCAACTTTTATTATTTAAGAATAATAATACATTTCAATAAAATTTTACTAGTAATGTGCTAAGTAGTAGTGGAATTAGCCAATGTACCAGTTTCAATAGTCTTATTTTCAACTTATCATGAAAACCTGGAATTTATACTGAGTTTTGAAAATCCAAATACACAACAAATACCTTTAAAATATTACTTCCAATCAGGAGTTCCACAAGTAAATTGATTTTTTTTTTAGTTTGGTGGTCAGTAAATAGGAAAATTATTAACTAAAATATATTAAAAGCCATGTCTTTCAACTGTCTTGTTATCTGTACTCCTTTATTAGATATACCTTAAATACTGCTGTTTAGAATTATAAGCATATTAAATCTAACTTCTTCATTTTTAGAAGTTCGTTTTTAAAAATGGATCTAATGATCATTAGAATGGACCACTAACTCTAATTAAGTGTATTTTCTCAAATCTATCATACTGGGGACCAAGAATTAGTTTAAAAGATTGGATTCAATAATGTTAACCAGAAAAGTTTTAAGTGAATTATAATACAGCTGACATCTTTATACATATATCATACCAAATTTTGGTAAGCCCAAACTGATTTTCAGGGATGAAAGCCCCGAAACATTTCACATAGTTGAGAGATGTGGTTAAAGTGACAAAGCAGTAAATCAAGTTTCAATTACCCATGACATAAGATGGAAATGACAATCAGTTGGAATCTTGAGTATTATACTCAGTTTCTCCCGATGAAATCTGGCTGAGCCGCTTGCTAGATCCCCACAATTTTCTAGAAAGCTGACCTGAACGCATCTGTTTAAAATAATCCAGAGAAATGGAGAATAAATATTATTAAGGAAGGAAAAAAAACAATAAATAAAATTGATAAAGATGACATTAATTTTGTAGAATGCAGAAAATAAGTTGTTAGCAGAATCATTAACATTTTAATGATTCTTGATGAATAAAGAAAGGTTTCCCTAAGTTGAATGTCTTTCAGTTGAGAATAGTCTAACACCAACATGGAAATTATTAAATTAAATATGTCCCAATTATATCAAATTTACCAGACTGCCTTACTTTACATTAACAAAAATATTTTTCACTTCATTAAAATGGTCTTTTCAAATTATATTTAATCTAGCTAAGAAGATACATAGGTTTGAGATTTTTCTCCTCTTGTATGCAGTACTATTAATGCTAATTACAATAAGAAGTAATATGTTTCAATGAAAATAAATTTTTAATATTTGATATAAAAATTTCAAAAATTATTTAATGATAAAATTTTAAAAAGTAATTTAGAAAACAAGAAGAGCATAAATCCTTTGATGGTAAGAATCACATTTTGTCCACCATAAGATTTAAACCACTTAGCACACTTCTCAGCATATAACAATTATTAACTAAATATTATTTTTATTAAATATTAATTGAATCAGTGAATAAATGCCCCTCTAAAAATGCTTAGACTTCTAGGTAGGGAAAAATATAAAAGCCACATGGGAAACATTTCTCAACCTAACTATATGATTTATTGCAATTACTTTCTACTTTTAAATGGTGATTTATCTGCCGCCCTTTTGAAATGCTTACTTTTCCAGTGTACATTTACTGGAGTGATAAAAGGCAAGCCTCATGCAAAGACACTATGCCATGCTTATTTTGCATTTTTGTTTCCAGATGTATTTCCAGAAACGAATTTCCATTAATCTATTACCACTTTACTATCTAATTTATAAATATGAAATTTCATACTGACAGTATAGTATATAAAACTGATACATGTTTTTAAAATACACATCAAGATTTTTATCTTTTAGGGAAAAATAGATCTTAAGATAGAAATTTTTCATAACTACTCATCTATTTAATTTCTACACTGTCATATAACAAGATTCTAATATTCAATTATTTACCAAAGTTGATCAATAATTAAGCTAATACATCCAAAAATATAAAAAATACTTTTATTCAAAATCTACACACAATTTAGGTTGTGTTGTAGACTACATAAGTCTTCCAAGAGGACAAAATACTTATTTGGTAAATATTACATAACATTGATTTAAGCCTATAAAATGAAACTGCTTAGGCATTTTTCCCCCAATTAAGTTTTAAAGAAAATGGTCATTTAATTTTTAAAACTTCAGTACAATCAGAAACTGACAAATTACTTAAGGTGAGGGGGAGCGCAGGCAAATTTAAAGGCAACTGAATAAACTATAGGGAGTGAAGCATAGTCAAAGAGTAACATCTGGGCAGAATTTTTAAGCAATCTCATTAGCAGAAGACAGGAGGGCACTATTTATTTAGGAAATGTATTAATCAAGAAACTTTACTGTTTGTTGAATGAAAGAATGCTTAAAATGTTTTAAATACAAGTGAAATACCAAAATATAGTGTTACTGACACTGGGGGACTGTTACATCCAAAACAAAATATTGTTGCAGTCACTTTAATAAAACCTATCTTGTGTTTAAATAATATCCTGAAAAAGAATACGACTAATGAAATCTTAAAATATTTATGAAACAAAACAGTTCCCATTATTTGTGATAGTTTATTAACCACTGACATTATATTCAGTAATATCTTCTCTTGAAATAACCACTACAGATGTCATATTTTAGATTTCTCAGAAAAGATCAATTATATCAATAAAAATTCATAATGCTTAATTTGATGCTCAATACATTTTCTAGAATAATCACTAAATTACGTGGAGTGCCTGCTACTAAGTTTTCAAGAACAGTGTTACATTTATGATATCTGAATGTTCAGTAATTGATAAGCTATTGGCAAATAAATTCACAGTGACTACAGAAAATTCATGGAGAATTAGCAAATTATATGCGGATACTTGTAGTTCCAAGTAAAAAATGATGTCCTTTTGCTTTTACAAAAGGACAACTGATACACAATCATACTGAGTATTCGTTGAAATACAGTTTTATACAGATTAGTTTTGCATGTTCTTGAACTTCATATAAATGGAATCATTTAGTATGCGCTCTTTTATGTCCGCCTTCTATCACTATGCATCATAAGTTTAAAATTTATGTTGTTACATGTTTCAATAGTTTGTTCCTTTTATTGCTGGGAAGTATTCCATTGTACAGTTATCTCAAATTTATTTACTTCCCTGTTGACAGACATCTGAATTATTTCCAATTTGAGATTATTATAAATAAAGCTAATATGAAAATAAAGTGGTTCTATTGTTTGAATCTAGATTTCATTTTTTTATAGAGGCTTATATATACTAAAAATCCAAGAAGTGGTCTTAAATCTATATTTGGGAAGATAGAGAATAAAAGAACTTTCTTATTCACATAGAGTGACACATGGAAACTGTTAAATGTGTGCTTTCAATTATATCATAACATAAGCATCATTCTTTAATACTAACTTTAACCCCTTTTTCATAGTCCTTTGAAATATCAAATTTTTAAAATTTCTTTATCTATAACAGATATTTTTTAATTCAATTGGAACAAAGGAGAACCAAAAGAATCCCCCAGAGTATGGGAAATGAAATTCTTAACTAGGTTTTACCTCAGCCTGCTTGCCAACACCCACTACAATCAATTTTCCATCTTCTAATCCTACCAGAATATGGCTGTATTCTTTGGTTACACAAACACAGTGGATAGGCATTCTCATGGCTAATGGGGTGATGCTGAGAGTCAAACTAGGAGAGAAAACAAAACCACACACATAATTACATGGGTATATAATAGATTCTTAGAATTTTATACCTGGAAGTTAACTTAATGATGATCTAGTTCTGCATTTTAATATTGCACATCTGGGATTTAGGTTCAAAAAGTCTGAGTGCCTCACACAAGGGTCCACATTTATAGCATTACTTAAAACACTTAACAGATCTTTTCTTTATTCCCAACATGTTTTTCTTCTAACCAAACATATGAACTCTCACTAAACAATTTTTATCTTGTTGACTAGCAAGTTAAAGTTGGATAAAAAGGGCAAAAGCTCAAAAAATATGTATGTGGGAGGAGAAAGTCAGTAAAATTGTTCTATTTACTTTGTCTTAAAAGATATATATAATACATAAAACATATAGAGTGTAAAATAATAAATATTTAAAATATGCTATGAAATATAACATGCCATTATGAAAAATGCCCACAGCTTTTATAGAAAATTAAGAATTCTATGATGTAATTAATACGTTCTACACTAACCTGCTAAAATATCCCATTAATTTTTTCTAATTTGGGATTTTCTTAACAATATTTTGAAATAAGGGTTGTAAAACAAAACGCTGGAACAATGTGATTAGAATGGGGACTCAATGCTCTACCAGAGATGAAAGATAAAAATGAGAAGGAAAAATACAAAAATAGAAAGGGATGTTGGTTAAAGAGTGATTCTGATTGAATGCAATAAGACAGAACATCTTGAATCAGGAAATAATTCATAAAAAAAGGTTTTGGGAAAGGCCAAGATAGTTTGAGGAATATAAATAAGCTACAATTTTTTATAAAGAGAAAAAAAAAGAATGTATGTGAGCATAAAGGAAACAAAACATAACCACTATTCAAACACCCTTCTCCTTCACTGTATTAAACAAGATTCTCCACTAATGTTATCCACACACATAATCATAAACAGATACATTAGCCTTTAAAATACTTTAGTTTGGCCCTAGCTGATTTTGCTCAGTGGTTAGAGCATCAGCCTTCAGACTGAGGGTCCTGGGTTTGATTCCAGCCAAGGGAACGTAACTCGATTGCAGGCTGGGCCCAAGTCAGGGCACGAGCGGGAAGCAACCACTCAATGTGTCTCTCTCACATGGATGTTTCTGTTTCTCTGTCTCTGTCTCCCCCGTCCACTCTCTCTGAGAAAAAATATGCTCGGGTGAGGATTAAAAAAATAATAATAAAATAAAATACTTTAGTTTGTTTTACCACAATTTAAAAATTATTTTTTTAAAGGCTAACTTTAGTTTGTAAAAATTCAAACTGTAATTGGACAAATTTCCAAATCTATAATCCAGGGTTGGCACTTTCTGGATATTTTTAAAAATTTTTTAAATTGTGGTAAAATATATATAGCATAAAATTTTCTACATTTAAAAAATGTACATCTATATTTCACTTACTAATCCAGGAATAAATTAGCTTCCTCATTTTTTTCATACTTGCCAAAAAAGACACATTCATAATAAATGACAAATCAAAAGATTAGAAACTTTACACTGCTGATTTTCACTCTAGGTCGAAAGTACTATCCTTTTTAAAGTGATACTTCAATAATTCTTATTATTTACCTGTGGAGGTCTCTTATGGACAGGAACCCTTGTAAACTACCCATGACAATGTGTTCTCCAATTATGCATATATCTGATACTTGTTCCTTCAGGACTTGAGACCCTAGATACTTTCCATTTACAGAAAACAGATGCAATGCATCCTTATCCTGCAAAGATTAGATGAAGACAATTTAATGATCTCAATTTAAAATGGAGTTTTAATACTAATAAACTATGACTATAACTGAATGGTTAGCGGGTAAAACACTGAAAGAAACACATGGTTATATTTAAAGAGAAAGTGTGTAGACAATATTATCAAACCACCAAGTATATAAATATTAAATAAGAACTCCTACTCCTTCAAAAGAATTAAAATCTCACCCAGTCCAAAAAAACTCTACATTCTTAAAACAAAATAGATTCTCTTAATTTTTAAAAAGTTTTATCACTGAAAGGAAACATAAAATTCATGTCTTGTTTATTTATACCTTGCCTTGGCAAAAAAAATTTAATTTGGTTATAATATCCACTTAAGCTTATGAAGTCCCACATAATCAGAAATTATTTTTGAAATCATATATAGGCCAATAGAAATCCCTAAAACAAGATACAACTATGAGGCCAAGATTGTGACAGGGTAAGGTAATGGTAAGGAATGAACAAATCGAATGATGAAAGGAAAACAACCTTTTAAAAATATGGTCTTCTTTCCTTCCTCAAAATATTTCATATAAATAATGTGGGAAGGGGAAGACAAGCTTATAGTATAGCCCTATTGCATGAAACTGTTAGATACCTTGAGGGTGGTCTTTTCTTCAATGCTGGAATAGATGACAATATGTCCTTCCCAAGATATAGCCAAATTGGGAATGGTCACGAGCAGAGAACTCTCACAAGGTGGTCGTAAAGTCCTCATGTACTGACCTTTCTGAATAGTATGTATAATCACAGTGCCATCCTACACACAGAAAATATTAGAAAATGATAAAGACAAATAAAAAAGACACCAAAATAGAAAATAAAAGAAGTGGGCTGAATAAAGAAATATAGGAAAGAAACTGAGAAAGTGATTATTCCATCAAGGACAGATGTGGAAAAATTCCAATCATGAAATTCCAAACAGTATTTTATTTCATAAAATGCCCTGTTACCCTTAATAAGACCAGTAAATTCCCCAAATAAAATTCTCTTTAAGTTTGTTCTTTTTGCAAGTCTTCTAATTTTGCAAAGTCCTACTCATAGTAAAAAATTTCTATAATTTTATCAAATCCCCTACAAAAAAATTAAATACAAATATTGCTCTAGCCCTGGCTGGGTGGCTCAGTTGGTTGGAGTATCATCCTGTACAACTAAAGGTTTCAGGTTCATTTCCAGGTCAGGGCATGCACCTAGGTAGCAGTTTCTATCCCCAGTCAGGGAGCACATGGGAGGCAACCAACCAATGTTTCTCTCACATAGATGTCTCTCTCTCTCTCTCCCTGCCTTCCTCTCTCTCCTAAAATCAATTTTTAAAAAACCTCAGTGGATATATATACATATATATAATCTTCTAAATTTATAGAAAAAATTAGCATTTCTTAAAGGTGAAATCTTACCCTTGATCCTGACGCTGCCATATCTAGCTCAGTGCTGATGCCGACACTCAGTACCTCATCAGTGTGTCCGTACAGAATCTGAAAGGGTTTAGATGCTAAGCCCACAGGAACACCTCCCTAATATTAAAAGAGAAAAGCAAAGGTAATTTTCTTGTAGGCTATTTTCTATTAAAAGATTTATGCTGTATTTAAACTGTTTAATTACAAACTAACATTGCAACTAGTTCTTACCACTGATTCTGTTCACAGGACTCATTCTTGTTTCTCCTTAGGTTGTCAAATTATTCTCAATCTTTGGTAGCTCAAAAACAATCTGAATAGTTTCAAAGTTAATTATTTTGGATTAATTTTAACAGGTATATTGTTTCCCCTTTTCATCTATAGATTATTATCCCTTCACTTCAAAGAAACTTTTTGTATTATATTTCTGAATACTTTCTCTTTTTCATTTTTTGGAGTACCTATTTCAAGGATGTCAGTCATCTTTAAGCTAAATTCTCTGATTTTTATAGCAATTCTTTTTCTAATTGCTTTAATTATTTTGTTTTTACATTTGTATTCACTTTGATTACTACATTAATTCTATCTTCCATGATAATATTATTTTTAGCCACATCAAATCTGCTCTTTACTGTTTCTGCTTTGGATTTATGATTTTAATCTGTTTGATTCTTCCATACAATCTCCCTTTCATCTTAAAATGCTATTTTATAATTTCAATTCTGAGGTTCTATATTCTATAGAATATGTGCATATATTATATATAATATTACATATTACATAACATAGAAAAATTATTTATCAATGAAGTAAATATTGAAATGTAAAGCAAGAAAAGTATTACAAAAGAATTTTTAGTTAATACTTTTATAAATCTGGAGAAGGAAAAAGGCTATTAGACAAGGTAGAAAGTTCAGAAGCTATAAATAAAAAAGATACTTCTTTGAACAAACATTATTATGAGAGTAAAATAAGGCTGATGAAAATTATAAATCTGTAATTTCTAGCAGTCCCACTGAAAGGAAAATAGGAATATTATGTTAACAGGACAAGAAAAACACTTGTTTTCCTAGAAGAGGTTAACAAAGAGGAGTTTCTGGAAAATAAGAGGGGATAAAAGGTCAAGAAAGAGACAATAAACATAGGGGAAAATGTGATGGTAATTTAGAACAGGGCAGAATGAGGGTAAAAAATGCAAAGGAGCTCAAATAATCATTCAATGCCAGAGAACAACTCCCTATTCTGTTAGAACATTTCAACAGTATTCCCAAGGTGAATCTCGGATCTAAATAGAGTATTTAAATGCATAACTACCTGTTGTGTTATCTGCCATATCATACATGTAGTATCTCTGGAACCAGAAATCAAATGTATTCCACAGTAATCTGTAGCTAAACAAGTCACAATATCTGTTAAGAAAAAAAAAGATTTTTTTCAATAAAATGGCTTGGTTTTGCTGGAACAGAACAGGGTAATTTTACTTTATGCTCAAACTATTACTAAATCAGTTGTTCTAATGGAGAAATATAGGACTGGCATTGGAAAATCATTGGGAAAGAGTGACACTGAAAAGGAGCAGTATTAAAATCACATAAGAGCTTTTTTTGAGGTCACCTTTCTTTGAGGGTGAAGTGTAGGCATGGGGTGGGGAAATGCCTATCAGAATCTTGGTAGGAGGCCCGGTAGCTTAAAATAAAGCCCCGGTAAATTTTGATCCGCTTCTCTGCTCACTCATCCCCATTCACCTTCCACTCCCACTGGGAACTGCAATCCTATATAATGTGACCTTAACCAACATAGTGCACATTACACCATAGAGTCACAATATAAAATACATTTTTCCTCAATTGTAAAAATCTCAGTTAAGTGATATCTTAGAAGTCACTGGTACAGAATTAGTACCAGACTCTATTCCTTTTCTTATTACGTTTATTAGGGGAAAATCCACTCGTTTTCTTATACTGAACACCAAAACACTAAGAAGTACCAGGTTAAAGAATTCAACAATTTTCCCTCCTTCATGTTTTACTATTAACAAAGTAATAGGGCAGTTGATTTATTTATTCAACTATGACAGATTTTTTTTACCATTGTCTCAAAATTCTTATTTCTATCAATAATTTTTTTAAAAAGACTTAGCCTAACACCTTTAACACACTATAAAATTGTTTAATTTATATGGTGCTTAATATACCCAAAATATATTATTGACGCTCTGAAACAAAGCATACAATATTCAGAACACTTCATCAAAAATTTCACTCAGCTTCAAAGGTAAAATGTGATGTTTTTTCTAAGAAGTATGTACTACTTTTTTTTTTTTTTACACTTCTATAGTTAGAAAAAAGAGACATTTGTGTGTTTGGGGTGGAAAAGAACGTTAATGCTTACCCATATGTCTGATATTGTGTGAAATAATTTTGCCTTTTGTAAGTGACATCACTTGAATGCTATTATCCCAGTGTCCAGCACTGAAAAGCAACTTCCCATCATGTGACACTATAAATAGCTTAGAAGTGATCTCCAGCCCTGGAGCAAAAGGACCATTCAGGCTACGCTGAGTTCTGTAAACACAATTAAATATTAGACTTTTGGTACTTAACTATTTTTTTAATGTCTCTAAAAAAGAAATAAAAATAAGTCTGTTCAACCTTCATTATGAAATGTCTATTGATAAATGATTAAGACTTTCAGAAAATACATTAATCTTACTTTATTCATATTTTTCATGAAATAAAATTTCATATGACAAAGCCTGCAGTTAGATTAAGCATAAAGAAAATGAGACTGTTAAAGATGTCAGAAAGATTTCAATCTTGCTTTTTCAAAGCCAACTAGTAAGATTGTAAATTCTGTAAATTGCAGCTTCAAAGTACAGGGTGGGTAAAAATAGGTTTACAGTTGTACTACATAAATAACACAATAATAATAATAACACAAGAATAAACTCTGTGTTTCATGTACTCACAGCTGTTAAACTACTTTTGCACACCCCTGTATAAAGACAAGATAATATATACCAGCACTGGAAAAGTCAGAAATAAACTGAAACTAGGGATCTACTGCACAGGCAGATAAATGTGTATCTAACATGAAGATCATTTTCCATTCCAAATAAAGAAAGCATACGGGTTTTATCTGCTTCCCACTGAAATAACTATGCACTTAGCAAATCTAAATTCTACAGAAACACACAAAGAAGTGATTATACTTCAGTATGTGTTCTGGAAAATGAGGGCCAATTCTGACACTTTTTTCAGCCTTAGACCTTTATTATTCAATATTAATGTGCTGAAGGTATGCAAAGCCCAACAGTACCTACATGGGATAAGAAGAAAAGACATTGCCCCTAATAAATATATAGCTAAAACAACTCAAGAGTCAGGGAAACATCACCTGAACTTAGAATATAACCTTTGGATATTTTAAAAGATAACTAAGGTAAATAATAAAGTCTTATTATATAAAACACATTGATAATACCGAACAATAAAAATACAATTAAACCTAAAACCTATTCCTAATAATTTTTGCTTCCATAATGGTATGATAGAAATTGTTTTGTCTTTAAACTGATATCAAGTCAGAGGGAGGGAGGGAAGGAATAAATAAAAGATAGAGAGGCCAAGCCTGGCTCAGCAGTTGAGCATCAACCTAGGTTCCAGGAGATCATGGTTTGATTCCCAGTCAGGGCACATGCCCAGGTTGTGGGCTCCATCCCCAGGGGGGCATGCAGGAGGCAGCAGATCAAAGACTCTCATCATCAATGTTTCTCTCTCTCTCTCCCCCTCTTCCTTTCTCTCTCTAAAATCAATAAAGACATATTAAAAAAAAAGAGAGAGAGGATGCCCTAGCTGGTTTTTGCTCAGTGGTTAGAGCTCAGCTTGTGGACCGAGGGATCCAGGTACAATTCCAGCCAAGGGCACTTACTGGGTTGCAGGCTCAATCCCCGGCCCCAGGCCGGGGCACATATGGGAGGCAACCAATAGATGTGCCTCTTTCACATCAATGTTTCTCTCTCTCTCTCTGACTTCTACTCTCTCTGAAAAGCAATGGAAAAAATATCCTCAGGTGAGGATTAACAATAAATAAATTAAATAAAAGAGGAGAAAAGGAGAGAGAAAAGAAATCTGGATATATATAATATTACTTTCAAAATAAAACCAATCAATCAATCTAGTTGTTTTTCTTGGCAATAAGATATTGTACCTGATTTGCTTTAAATGTTCATTTACTTACTTTGGATTTGTCACAGTTTGATCCTTGAAGAATGTAAAGTAATTAGAAATGTCTCTGTCATAAGGCAGCCATCCATGGGTTCCAATAACATAATTCATGCTCACTGTTATCTAGAAAAAGAACATATGAAGATGGAAATTAAAGATTACAAAAAGCAACACTGAATAACCAAATGCTCACACGATGTAATCAGAAGTAGAGCTTATGATGAATTGTCAAGCTGTCCCTTCTTAGTGACAGTCACTGAATATCTTCTTTTAAAAATGAAAAGCTGTTCTCTCCTATGATTATAAAAGTAGGAGATTACCAAAAAGAAAAATCAGATACCTTTAAAAAATACAGGTATTAAATCTGAAAAATTACAAGAATTCTACCACTCAAAAAATACTATTATTATTTTTGTATCTTTCCCAACCTTTTTTTTCTGAGTAAACATACATTATACATAATTAGAAAAACAGGTCTAATTCTGGAATCTCCACTGTTCACTCCATTATACTCCATTTTTATAATTTCTAAATGATAAAACTGAAATAAAACAGGCCTAGGTTTGGTCCATGTACCAGGGTCCCAGATCCCTTACTTGCTAGCTCTGTGATTTTCAGCAAGTTACTTCTGAGATTTAATTTCTCATCTGTAGAAGAGAAATAGTAATACTGCCCATCCTTACAGGGTATTTAGATGGATTGACAAAATTCATGTAAATCACTCACTAGCATGCCCTGCATGTAAACTGTAATCAATTCTGTATTATCTCTCATTTTCATAGTTACTACTGCTATATGATAAATTTTAATAGCTCATAAGATGTTATATTCTATTTTTCTTATACAAAATTTCCTCATATTTTTATATATTTATTATTTCATATAAACTTTAACATAACAGCTGTGTAAGTGAAAAATACATTTTTATACTTGGTCAAATTCTATAAAAGTTTTTTCTTTTTAAAGCTTTAAAATTTTTTTATTTCCTCCATTTCTGTAAGTTGTAATGGATGGCAGTATGAAAAAGGTATAAATCAACTTACCAGTAGCTCAGGACTGCCTTGAGACATAAAAGAACGAGACTGATTTTTGGGGACAACGGCCTTTATTAGTGGAATACCATCACTAATTCCCTATAAAAGAAAGAAGTTTAGTGGCTGATTCTGCTTATTTTTATTAGGCACAAACTACTGAAAATTGTTTCTTTAAACAAGAATGAACCATGTAATAGCATTTTATTCTATCAAAACATATCATCACTTCATTTAAAATGTAGGAAAGAGCCTGGCCAGCGTGACTCAGTGGCTGAGCCTCGACCTATGATCCAGGAGATCCCGGTCAGGGCACATGCCTGGGTTGCGGGGATCATCCCAAGTAGGGGCCGTGCAGGAGGCAGCTGATCAATGACTCTCTCATCATCGATATTTCTATCTCTCTCTCTCCCTCTCTCTGAAATCAATAAAGACATTAAAAATATATAGGAAATATATATACTATGTTTGAATGGCATACTTGAAACTTCTGAAACCCATCACCTTCATGTATTCTACTACTCTGCTGTTCAACTGAGATGCAAATTTTAAGGAGCATCAATTATTTAGGATCTTTCCTTTTCACTAGCCATACTGACATGAACATAAAGTAGAAAAATACAAACCATATAAGAGTAAATTGTAACCTAACATTATTGGGTATACACTATGTGCCAAGTGCTATTTTAGGAGCTGTACATAACCTAAATATGAATTATAAGCCATATGAAGTAAAAAGTTACTAGACACAATGAAAGGAATTTTATCAGCATTACATAATAAATATAATATGTCCACCACATTATGAGTAAATAGGGTGTTATGGGCTGCCCTATGTGTAATAAATAGTTAACATAGCAGGACTGAGACTGCTCTCCTTGGAAAGGCCTGCCTGCAAGATTGGCGCCCTTGCTGGCATCTGGGAACTTGGTGAGCAAAGAGTTCTTTACAATGATTTAAAACCTGTCCTCAATGATGAGGGTGGCTCACTATGCCTGGACTATTTGCACAAAGAATATGGTTCACGTTGAACACCTGCTTTTCTCCTGAGTGTGTGAAATTTTGGTATGGTATACAGAGGGTACCTGTGTGACCAACCTCTAATAAAAACCTTGGGTGCTGAGTTTCTAATGAGCTTCCCTGGTAGACAAAAACATGTTTTTGCATTTTGTTACTGGAAGAATTAAGTATGTTCTGTGTAACGCCACTGGGAGAAGACTCTTGTACTTGGGTTTCCCCAGGCTTTGCCCCACATGCCTCATGCCTTTTGCTGGTGTTGCTTTGTGTCTTCTCACTGAGCTAAATCTTGGCTGTGAATACACCTATATGATGAATCTGTTAGTCCTTCTAGAAAAATCACCAAACCCCGGCGTGGTTTTGGAAACCCAGAACACATCCTAGGAATTAGTCATCATTTCTAAGCATTTTTTTTCTATTTGTTCCAGGAAACTGAGAAACTTTTGGAAAACAACCAGCTTTGTAGAGTTTGTATGGTTAAACATTAAATAAACATCTCAAGAAACATGTATCTAGGAACAAAGTGACAAAAAAATTAATTTGAAGTGTTTTCACAAACATGTGAAAACATATTTATATTAAAGCTGTAATTCATACACTCTCTAAAAAATTTTACAGTAAATTATCAAGAAATTCTATAAAAATTTCCCATGATACTGAACCTAAGAAACATGCTACAATGATCCTTTCTCTAATGCAGAAATTGAGAAATTAGGCCTGTGGGACAAATTCAGCCTACTACCTGTTTTGTAGTTTGTAAGCTAAGAATGGTTTTATATTTTTAAATAGTTACTTATATATATGTACATACACACTTTGATTTTGTTTTAGAGCCACAAAGTCCAAAATGTTTACTATGTGGCCCTTTAAGAAAAAGTTTACCAACCTCTGCTGTACTGCATGTGAGTTATTGCTTTTTCTATGTACATCTCTGAACTACTCTAACTTTTTTGCCAAAAGAATTACTATTACCTGTCCTAACCAAACTCATAGATATAAATGCATTTCATATCCACATTCTGAATTATTCTAAGTAATTCAGTATGTATATTTAAACATCTAAATTAGAAGGTACTCTTTCAATTACAGCATTAACCATCTTGTTTTATCTGACTACTCCTGATATTAGCAATTAACAATCTAACTTATTGGGCCATATTTTATACTTGATCAGATATTATAATTAAGTGTTATTTTAGACTCCCTCTACCCATCATCTCAATTGTCACAAAGAGCATTTAAATAAAATGATTTATTCTTCCTTGTCAGGAAAATGTGAAATAGAAGAAAGAAAGCCAAAAGAGCCCGCCCATTCAGACTACCACTCCATAGCAAACAAAAGCTTTCAATAAGATTGTTCCAAAAATCCAAGAACAGATAATTCAGAATCATTTACTATTTTGGATTAAATATTATAACCCACCCCTACACTGAAGAATAAAAGGAACACTGAGGTGTACAGTAATCACAGAGAAAACTCTTTGACATTACCAACTTGGACATTACCTCTATAAAAAATGACTTGAGTTCAGGGAGGTGCTGAAATAGGTTTAGGATTGAAGTCTCAGTTTTGGTCTGCTTCTGCACTGCTTCCTCTGCTGATAATCTAGGGGGGTGTGGTTCCTTTAAAATAATTTTAAGGAAAAATAATTTCATAATTATATTAAAACATCTCTCACTGTATTCCTTTATACGTACTGGGCCCTAACTATAATGGACTACATACCATGCACTACTGCCAATTCCAGGACAGTGCTCAGACTATTCCCTCAGTAGAGTTCCTACCATCTTCATTTCTAGAGAAACCTTACTTCTAATTTAAAGTTTTTCTTATTGGTATCTTTCTAAATACCTGTCAGAATTAACTATTCTCTTATATTATCCTGAGCACATTACTTTATTTAGTATTTTATTCAGCACTTATTTCTTTCTATGTTGGATTACATATACTTCTTTCTTCCTATACTCTTTCATATACTCTGTCTTCCTATTAGGCAATAAGTAGCTTAAAGTCAGAAAACAAGTCTGATTCATTTACGGTTTTTCAACACCTAGAACAGTATCTTAAATATCTCAAAGTATCTTAGTAGATGCTTAATAAATGTTTGGTAAAATTAAATGCATTATGCAAAAGTCAAAAGTTGTAATATGGGTGAATCTTTAATTCCTGAAATAAAATAAAAATGTCAATACTATCAGAATCAAATTACAGACATTGCTGCATTTCTTTTCAAATAAATTACTGTTTCTTAATGTTAATGTCAGAGACATAGAACAGTATTATCTTTATAAATAAAAAGAAAATGACAAATCAAGTTAAAATTCCAAAGACACAGTTAAAATGCAGAATAGAATTTTATCTAAAAGGGATTCTTCTATCTCCATCACAAAGTATTAGATTATAGGTAATAATTGTGGCAGCTATAAGTACATCAATATTTAACTCTCAATTATTCATGTAAGTATTATTCACTTTAACTAAAAGGCTCATTTTTGTGTCATTTTTTAAGGTGATAAAGACTAATTAGCACTACTCTTGTTAAAAAAAAAAGATAAAATATTAATGGTGCAAAAACATTACAGAATCTATTTCAAAGCCCAATGAAATGTTGTTTTATTGTTACTTTTGCCTTCTGTTTCAATCAGCAGGTAACAAATCAAGCACTGACTTTAAATATGACTATCATGTAAAAATCAATGTTGGAGGTTTTAAACTGTTACTAAGGAATAATAGCAATTATAAAATTCAGTCTGATAACTGAAAAAACAGAAGTACACCTATAACTTAAGAATTTAGACATACTGTTGCTATAATTACTGTGGAGATTTCAATTAAAAGAACATTTACTGCACACATACTATATGCCAGAAAAATATAAAATGATGAAGAGACGATTGCTGCCTTTTACATGTTTATAATATAGTGAGGCAAATAAATATACAACTAAGGCAGAAAGTGTCAAAATTAGGATTATAAATAACAGCCCAAAGAACATGGAAAAGTGATCTGGTTCAACAAGGGGGCTTACAGCTATAAATTCAGAGGAAATATGGCATAGCAGAAAGGATTTGGAGTTTGATGGTCATACATTCAAATCCTGCCCCCGTAACATTCTAGTTGTGTAAACTAGAAAAAGTAGTATTTGATTTCTCTAAGGTGTTGTAGGCTAGGTATTATTTTCTATGAGGCTTGGTTTCATCACCTGAAAAATGAGAATAATTGGGTATTTATTGTGAACGTTGAGTCAATCACCTTGCACTGTGCTTCCATAAAAAAATAAATACAGACAGACTTAACAAGTAGTATATTATTGTGCCCTGGCTAGTATGGTTCAATTGATTAGAGTGTCATCCCATACACTAAAAGGTGGCAGGTTCAATTCCTGGTCAGGGCACATACTCAGGTTGCGGGTTTGGGTTCAATCCCCAGTTGGGGAGCGTACGGGAGACAGCCAATCGATGCTTTTCTCTCACATCAATGTCTCTCTCTCTCTCTCTCTTCCTCTCTCTAAAATCAATTTAATAAAATTTTTTTAAAGTATAGTATCGTGTATTTCTCATTTCTAAATTCATATACTAACAAAGATCAAGACATCTTTGAAATCTAATATTGGATTAACTTCTATGAATCCAAAGCTGCGTGTAATCAAAAAGACAATTTAACTTTAGTTTAAATAATTTTAAACTAAGGTTTTAAATCATTAAAATCCTTGAAAATACTGGTAGCACTATTATTCCTTAGCAATTAAATTCTAGACTTCTGATATACTCAGTAACTTTTATGATTTACCTTTAACAGTTGACAAGGTGTTTGCCCAAAATTATTAATCATTCCTTCTAAGGCTTTTCTTTCCTTCTCATCTGTTAAGGCATCCAGATCCACAGCTCCTAAAACCAGGAGAAGTAGTCAACTCGCTACAGAGTGAAAATAAATCAACAAGCCACACAACTGAATGATATGTCAGAGACTGATTAGTATATTTTCATCAAAATATTATTCCATTCTTTAACTTATAAGAACACTTTATGGGGTAATGTTTTAAAAAAGAGTAAAACACCAAAATTAAATATGTAAAAAATAAATTTTATCCAATGTTTAGAACTAAAATATTTTAAACAAATTTAACAGGTAGTCTAAAAAAGTTTCTCTAAGAAAAATACAAACTATACTTATAGTATACCTAATTGTTTTCCTCATCATAGTCAAGTTGAAACAAGTTTAATAACCACACAAAAATACTGCTATTAATAAATGTTGGGGAAGGTACTATTATGGTTAACTGATTATACCCAGCTATACCCAATATGAATTGTTACATGCTTAGTAAATGGACAAACTAGGTCAGTCTGATTTCAAAGTCTATGCTCCTAACCATCAGGTATACTACCTCCCTACAAATTTTTATAGAAGGAAAACATGTCTGTCTAGTTACAAAAAGGCTCGTGGGCTCTGCTAAAATTCATATAACTTCATACTATTCACATTCTTTAGAACTATTAGCTCTACTGAAAGATTAGAAAAGAACTGCTTCTTATGGCTTTTAAAGTCTTCAAAAATGTTCTCGATCCTGAGCTAATAAACATTAGAATGTCATCTTTATCATTTAAAGAATTGTTATTTGTAATTCTAAAGACTTTCTTCCAAAGTCTGCTAAAAATTTAATACTAAATATTTAATGTAGAACCCGACTGAATAGGACACATATGGCCAGAGATAAAAACTTTATGCTACTAATAACTGACATTTATAATTAGCTTTGCAAATATACTCTTATTTTTCACAAAAATAGATCTCTCATCTCTCAAATAGAAAAGATCACTAAAACTATTTTAATGTAGTTTTTCTCATGTTAAATAGTTATGTCCAAAATACCATGTTATAAACACATATCAAATAATACTTTCTATCACTACAATGCAAGAGAAAAAATACATAGGCTTATACCTTCATAACTACAGTAATAGAAAACATTGAGTGCTTCCACTGCAGCTGGCCCCCTCTGTTTATAGCCAAAAATCAAATCTATCCATTCATGAAGATGAGCAGAAACATATTCAGACTCCTAGAAAAAGAATAAATAAGTAATACTTAATATAGAGATACCTTCCAACTACAATGTAAAGATGGGTCCTTTATAAAAGAGGAAATTAAGCATTTCTACACAAAATCTTACCACTGTAAATAAAATTATCTCCAAATTGATATTAAACAATTACTTATCATCTACTACATATATTGACTATATTCTATCTTGTACAATGTAGACACTGTATTTATTAATATTTACTACATATATATCTCCCAACTAATGGTGAAAAAAATAACACATCTTCTAATAGCCTAAATATTAACAAAAAATTAATGATAGCTCTGGAATGCATCTTTGCTGTAAAATTTCTATTGAAATAGTTGTCTAGAAATTCAATTCAAAGAAATAATAAAATCACGATGGGGTAAATGAAAGATTCTGTATATAATTCCCTCCACCCCATCCCACCAAAAGGTGGACTGAGTGGCAGGCAGAGGCTTGAAGGATCTCCTGGAGCCTACAAGATACAGACAGTAAGGAAATTATTACTGAAGACAGGAGAAATGGGGACTCAATGTTTTAGTTACATGAAAAATAGAAAGGGTAAATAATGAATTCATGGATCTGGGGATGGAGATTTCCAGGCAGAATGTTTTTAAGTGCTAACTGGCTTCTCTTAGCTGCCTGTGATAAAGTGTGGGAGGAGTAGGATGAGTTGGAAAAACAACAACACTGTTCAGTTTTAAGCATAATTACAAAAATATATATAAAGGATCCCGGTCTTGCTGGGTTCAAAATAAAATTATTTCTCATTCCCAGGACCACTAGAGAGTAAAGATTCCCAAAGTGACAAATGGCCTAAATCAATGATCAAATCAGTGTCACCAGTAAAATATGGCCTCAGGCAAAAGCTTAGTTCAGGAGTATGGCTATCAAACAAACTGTTAAGAGCTTTTCCCTCATAGAGACACTCAAGATAATATAAAGCATCTTAAAAATCTTAAAGAAAAAGAGAGACAACAATCTAAAAATGGAGTCACTTGTGCAAACCACAACTTAATATCTAATCTCATTGCAATTTCAGCCTATTCCAGGAATATTAGCTTTAAAAAATTCAGTCTGGAATTACCTGATCAGCACTAGTGAGAAATTTGCATGACAGACCCTTGCCTTTCCCCCATAGAAAGCTGGCCTGCCTGAAACAATTCATTCTATGTTAGACTTCCTTTTTCTGCCCCCTTCAGCCTATAGAAGTCTTCCATTTTGTACAGCATCTGGGAGTTCCTTTCTATATGGTAGAAGAGATGCTGCCCAAATAATGAATTACTGAATAAAGCCAATTAAATCTTCAAATTTACTGAGCTGAATTTTGTTTTTTTAACTAGAATATTAAGGGCATTTTCCCACAGTAGCCTCCCACTCACCCAAAGGAGATAAGGGACTGTTTTGTAAACTAATTTGGAAGATTTTCATCTAATAGAGTTGATACATAAGAAACCCATACAATTTTAAAAGAAACTGTACTAGTTCAGCCTGAAAGATAGAAACTGTTCAAAAAAGTAGACAGACCTTTGGCTTCTAAGCTACTATGGTTAAGAAAGAAGCTGACAAAGATACTCATGTAAACAATGTTATTTTTTTAATGGAAAAGAAAGAATGATTGGGTGGGAGTGGTTTCAAGAGCTCAAGAGTAGAACAAAAGAGCCATGGAGAACCACTCTTAGAGAACAGCACTGGATCCTAATAAAGGCACTGAGAGCATGTTCCTGCTAGAATTCTGAATTGTTATAAACCAGTTACTGCTACGTGCCTCTTGTTTTCTCTCCCTTTTCAATAAGAATGTCTATTACAGTTCTGCCCTTGTCACACCACTGTTGTTATGTGGGGGAGGGTAACTTACTTCTTTAATTCAGTCTCCTGATCCAAGAGGAGACAGATCTGAGCAGTTTCATCCACACATTTAGATGAATATGATGATTCTGGACTTTAGGCCTCACGTCTTAATGCAAGGATCAGCAAATTACTGTTTGTGTGCCAAATCTTACTATCTGCCAGATTGGTAGATTGGTCCAACACAACCACACCCATTTATTTTGCACTACAATGGTAGAATTTTGAAACAGACCTTACAGCCAATGAAAATATTTATTATATTGTCCTTTCTGGAAAAGGTTTAAAAATCCTTGTCTTACACAGATGACACTCTGGGAGGGTCTTGAGAAGAAACATGTTTAATTTGCATGTTGGGGAAATGTGAATAATTTATGGCCAGAGGGCAGACTTTGTGTGGTAGATTTAAGATGGTTGCAAATTCTTTCTCACTTTCACCATTGGGAGGTGGAATTTACTTTCCCTCCTTTTGTATCTGCTCTGCTTCTGTTACTGTTTAACCATTACAAGGTAGCAAAACTGATGCTGTGACAGCTCACAGCCTTAAGCCATGAGAAAATGTGGCTGCTTCCACTTTTGTACTCAGGGGAGCCCTGAGCTGCCATGTAAGAAGTCTGGCTACCCAGGTAGAGAGACCACATGAAGAGGAGATATCCCGAGACTACATGGAGAGAGAGAAAAGTCCAGTGTCTCCATGAAGCCTACATGACTCTAGCCTTAGCTATCGTATGACTCCAAGTGCATGAGAACTCCAAGCAAAACCAGGAGAATTACCCAATTGAGACCAGTCAACTCAGAGAACCGAGAGATAATAAAATGGCTATAGTTTAAAGCCACTGCCAGGCCGGGCGTGGCTCAGCGGTTGAGCGTCGACCTAGGATCCAGGCGATCAGGGTTCGATTCCCGGTCAGGGCACATGCCTGGGTTGTGGGCTGCAGCCGATCAATGACTCTCTCATCATTGATGTTTCTATCTCTCTCTCTCCCTCTCCTTTCCTCTCTCTGAAATCAATAAAGATATATTAAAAAAAATAAAATAAAATAAAATAAAGCCACTACATTTTGGAATAGTTTGCTTCACAGAAATACGTAAGTGAAACACAAACTTCTAACACCTTAATAAGGAGCGTGCTTTCCTGAAATCCTGGACCCCTACTGAGTGTCACAGATAATACAGAGGAAAGTATCTGAGAAGCTGCTATAAGAAACATTGTTTTTCAGAGTTGACTTACTCATACATAGGGTTATTGCTTACAATTATTATAATCTAATACTGAGTATCATAAATTTAACAAGCTATATGCTAATGACAAGGAATGTTTCCAAGTATTGGCCTAATTAGTTTTAGTGTCTGCCAACATTTCAGTTTAAATAGAGAACTAAGTGGGCTATTTGGGTGGGGGGGGAACCACATCACCTGCAAGATAATAATAAAATATCAACATTAACCTAATTCTCACTAGTCCTTTGATTCCAAACTGAAAATATAGCTAAAAACTAGTATTACTACCCAGCAGGGTGTGGCTCAGCGCTTGAACGTCGACCTAGGATCCAGGTGATCGGGGTTTGATTCCCTGTCAGGGCACATGCCCAGGTTGCGGGCTTGATCCCCAGTCGGGGGCATGCAGGAAGCAGCCGATCAATGACTCTCTCATCATTGATGTTTCTATCTCTCTCCCTCCCTCTCCTTCTCCTTTCCTGTCTCTGAAATGAATAAAGATATATTTTTTAAAAAACTAGTAATATTTTTTAAAGTGGCATTTTAGGATCTAGCTATCTTAGTAAAAACTTACAGAAATCCTTTAGAGAAAACAAACACGTACTGATCCTTATATTAGATTTGAAACAAATGTGGGAACTATAAAACACCAAACTACACCCAGCCTGGTGATTAAAATAGTTTCACATACAACTGGCAGATACCTTATAGAACTGGATTTATTTCTGCTATATATCCATGGGACTTTACTATACTTTCACTATATCAGAAGATTCATAATCTTGGAATAAATTACTATATTATACTTCTAAAACATCATATATAATAGATTACAAATTAATCTAGAAAAATAATTAACAGTCAGATATACTTATTTCCATCCTCTGAAAAACACATACATCTTTATCTTACTAATCTCTCTAACAATGAAACATGAAAATCTTACCAGAGCTTTCCTATGTTTACGGATGAAATCTTCAGCTGACTTAGCCCATTTGGGGAGAATGACATCATTTACTCGTTCTTTGGAGGCTTGTAGATGACCCAAGTTAAATTCTAAGACATGTAACAGACAAACATATTGAGTCATTTTAGATTTAAATAAATCAAGTAAAACAAATAGGAGGGCACATTCCTTAGCAAAACTGAAGGCTTTTTTCTTCTTTAATTAAGAGTGAAAGGTGAAAATCAAGTTCTCGATCTAAATTTACTGAATAGGTAAAAATAATTCTCATCTATTGGAATGTATTTATCAATTTAAAAAGTAAATGAAAATAAAAACATTTTAAATTAGTTATTACAAGGTAAATCAGATTAATAAAAATTAATTTTGAGGGAATTTTTAATTAATAACAATTTTTTTGTTGAGGAAAACTTATAGCTTTGACCAACCAAAACCTTAATCTGAACAAAATGCAAGATTAAGTATTCTTAAATTTAAAAATAATTAACACACTCCCTCTAATGGTTAATTTACAAAATATAACTCCTTATAGATCTTGGTTTAACCCATACCTTAAACTCAAGATTTATACTTGTTTTATGAAAGAAAAATATATTTATATACCACTACTCTAAGTAGATACTGACATCATAAAGATTTGCTCATATAGTTAGAAGCCCAAAATGAGATTATCTTGCTCATACAGTGTGGGAAGGGAAAAGTGTTACTACAAAAGACCTTCATAAAAGAAGCTGCCTTAAAATATCAGTGTATCTCAAAGTAGGAGAGGGGTTTAATGTCATAGGATGACAGGACACATAGGGTCTGCAGTTTTGTTATCCCAACGACTGTAGAGCAGATATTGTTTGTTGGCCACCTGATAGTCATTCCTTGTTTTGTAGAAGAACCTTGATTTTATTAAGTTGCCCATTCCTGCCCTGTAATTCATGCCTGTTGCAGGTGACTGGTGTAGGGGTTGGCATATGACCCAGCTCTGGAGAATGAGGGTAAGTTATAAAAAAGGGTTTCTCACTCTTAAGAAATGACACAATTAACATTCTCACTTCTTTCTAAAACACAATTATATCTGCTTATGATACCTAGAACTGCTTTAATCATTTGTAACCATGACAGGCACTAGCCGAGGACAAAGCCAAAACACTGAGAATAGCAGAGTGAAAAAACAGAAAGAACTTGGCTTAGATGATATTAAGCCACCTGAAGCTATCATACCTCAGGGTTTTTTATGAGGGAAAGTATTAAAATTTTCTTGCTCACACAATTATAAGTTGTTTAAATCAGTATCTGTTTTACTAACATAATACTGACATTAATATTTGTTGGCATTCTAACTAATATACTTTGCTTTCTCCCACCTAGCTTATTTCAAACAAAGAGGCAATGAATGCACAGAAATGAAGGCCACCAGGACAGTAATGCAAGACAGCAACTGGCTCTGGTGAATGTCAGAAATTGTCAAGCTAAGAGTACCTTAAAATCTGCATCCAAATTTAATATGTTCATCCCACCTATCCCAGATAACCTGCTTTAGGAGATTCCAGTTCTATGACCGACTAAGAGTTTAGGATCAGACTCAGTCAACAGATTCACTTGACTTTCTGAAAGGGACGAATTCTAACTGCCTACTCTGAGAATCAGATTCCCTGCTAACAGCCTGTCCCAGCATGCATGGCTAAAGGACATGAAGCCCTGAATATGCTCTCCCTGGCCTGACAAATAATTCGACTGAGCAAGCAAAGGTCAAACATTAACATTACATGCTAGGGGAGGAAAAAGAAGTTGGTAATGGTCCTTTGACACTGTGAAATTTCCCTAAAGAACACCAGTAGTAACAATCTTGCCCATTTCCTTATTTGTGCTTAGACTAAATCTAAAACTACCTCATAGAAAAAGTATTTGGATATTTTTAAAGACTGTATTTAGCTCCATGATACTCTCCTTCAAAAACATAATGTGATTTCTCAAAAATTGTGATAACTAATGCTGTCATTATTTTCAGTTTACCTCCTGTCTTCTCCTCTAAATCAGAAGTCAGCAAACTTTTTAAATAAAGGGTCAAATAATAAATATTTCTGGCTTTGTGATCCCTATGGCCTCAAATCTGCTGTTTTACTGTGGAAGCAGCCACAATGTGCATGTAAATGAGTTGGTTGGCCGGCCATGTTCCAACAAAATTTTATTTATAAACACATAAATTTGCCCATGGATTTAGCCTATGGACTGTAGTTTGCTGAACCCTGGTCTAAATCCTCAAATGCTTTTAACCTAAGTTGCAATATGGCTAAAATTGCATATGGTCATTTTTGCTTTTCTAGTAAACACTGTGCTCTGACAAATTCTTTTATCAATTCAAATTTTACTCATTTACCTTACTTCATTGTAGCACTTCCCTGGAAAGTAAGACAAGTGCCTGAGCATCAGTAAGCCTGTTACTGAATAATACACAGGCAGAAGGAATCTTAAATACTCTATAGGACATCACGAAAACGTTCTGAAAGATATTTTTAAGGGTCCTCCACTGGGACCTGTTTAGTAAAATTTTTAATCTCCTATTTCTTACGATTTTGATTTTCCAAAAACTCTGGAAAATAGAAGAATTCAGGAATAAGTTCCTTCACATCATTGGGATTGTCCATGAGAGCCTGCCAGGTAGCAGGGATGGAATGGAATTGTCGATCTGCACAATCAAACCTGCATGTGGAGATTGAAAGAGAAAGGTGAATACTGGATGAGAGCAACAACAGGCATGAAACAAACCTTTAAACTCCCTTTAAGCTTCCTAATGATTAGTTTCTCTTTTCTTAATATTTCTCCTTAATGCCTAAAAACACAATTTGCTCTCCTTCGTATGACTATCTTTCATACTCTGTTGTCAGGAACTAAATACTATCATTTTAATCACTAGTATCATCTTAGTTAAAATAGTTGAAAACCAAATCACATTGGAGAAAATTTTTAATTAAATATAAACCTAAGACACCTTAAAAAACAGCACAATTTTTTTTTCCAATTACAGTTTACATTCAATACTATTTTGTACCAGTTTCAGGTGTACAGCTTAGTGGTCAGACAATCATACCTTACAAAATGCTCCTCCTGTGATCCCAGCACCCACCAGGCACCATACAGTCACCACAACATCACAGACTATATTTGCTGTATTTTACATCCCCATGTCTATTATGTAACTACCCATTTGTACTTCTTAATCCCTTTGAAAAATGGCACAATTTCTGCTGAGTAAAATTTATTATAGAAAGTGAATGTTATTTGGATAATTTTAAATCACAGAGTTTAAATATCAAAGTATTATAGTGTTAATATAAGTGGTTAACAAATCTATAAGAATGCTGCTGACTTAACCCTTGATACATAAATATACTTACAAACTCTTTTACTAAAAACCAGAGGGTGATTTAGGGAAACAGTCCTTGCATATACTATTACCTTATTTTAAAGTTGAAAGAAGCTCAAGTGGTCATGCTGCAATTTTATTATGCTTTCTCTAATCACAAAAAGTGTAAACTCCTTTTGTTTCATCAACAATATTATTTTCCTGGAGTAATTAAGTAATGACTTACTAAGTGACACTGATAACTAAATTGACTCTTTTTATGCCTAGGAATCTTGGTTTGAGGCTAAGCTAAACTTAGGAGAACTCTGAATTTAATTACCGTCAATGACTGGGTCATTAATACAGTCTAATGATGATGTATCCAAACTCAAGGAGAGGCACAGCTTTAAAAGTAGAATCTTTTTGTTTGTTGGGAGAGAACAGCTTTATTGAGATGTAATTAACATAGATATAATTCATGTTCATTATAAGTAGAAAATTCAATGATTTATGGTTTTTAGTATATTCAGAGCTGTGCATCACCACCACAATCAATTTTAGAACATTTTCATCACTCCAAAAAGAAAGCCTGTATCTATTAGCAGTCATTCTTCATTCACCCTACCTCTACCCACTAATCTACTTTCTGTCTCTATGAATTTCCTACTTTAGACATCTCATATAAATCATACAAGACATGGCCTTTATGCCTGGCCTATTTAGCATACTGTTTTCATGGTTCATCCATGTCATAGCATGCATCAAGCTTTCATTCCTTTTATTCACTAATGGCCAAATAATATTCCATTTATGGCTATACCACATTTTATTTATTCCTTTATCGGTGACAGACATTTGGGTGTCTCCATTTTTTGCCACTGTAAATAATGTTGATATGTACATTTGTGTACAAGTTTTTGCATGAACATATGTTTTCAATTATCTTGGGTATATGCTTAGGAGTGGAATTGCTGTCATGTGGCAATTCTATGTTTAACCCTTTGAAGAACTGTCCAACTGTTTTCCACTGGGACTGCATCATTTTACATTCCCATCAGTAGTACATAAGGGTTCCAATTTCTCAGCATGCTCACTGACACTAGGCATCATCTGTCTTGATTATAGCCATCCTTGTGGCATCTCAATTTGGTTTTGATTTCAATTTCCCTGGTAACTGATGATATTGTGCATCTTTTCATATGTTTACTGGACAGTTGCATATCTTCTTTGGGAAAATGTCCATTCCGATCCTTTGTGTCCAGTAGTAAATTGAGTCATTTGTCTTTTTATTATTATGTTGTAAGGGTTCTCTATATATTCTAGTTACAAGTCCCTTATCAAATATACAATTTATGAAATTTTTCTCCCACTGAATGGGCTGTCTTTTCACTTTCTTAATAATGTTCTTTGAAGCACAAACAGAATCTATTTTTGAAGCTTTGTAAAAAATTATTCATGAAATTAAAAGCGGAAAAAAAAGGTTATATTTTACTGGTGGGAAAATTACTTGCTATCATGGTAAATGTAACATTTGGAGATGTGTAGTGATCTTGAGGACAGAGTCGCTCTTCTTGAAAGACAAGGTTTAATGTAGTAAAATAGGGACTAAGAGACCCGCGCTAATTTTGAGAAATAAAAGCTACATGTAAAGACAGTACAATAGGCAATGTTTACATAGCTCTTAATTGGGTAGGAAAGGCAAACGGCAATGTTAAAGAATAAGGCAACATGGAGCCAAAGTGTAGATCAGCAGAGAACTACCTGGAGGACACACTGAGGAACTGAAGATTCATGAAGAAGCTTGTTCCTTTAGGATCATTAGGAAAATGTGTATCATAGATAAGTTTCAAAAATGATAGGTAATATGATATAGTGGCATCACAGACCTGTCTGAGCTGCTCCTAAGAGCCCCTCAGTCCTCCTCCTTTTTATTCTTCTTGATTAATAAATATTTTTAGGAGAACTACACAGGCATTGGTTAGGTCTGAATCTCTGGTAGATGTCTTGGATCTAGCTCTAAATCAGTTCTAACTCTAAATCTATGGTGGGTTGTTGCTAAAACCAGTTAAGAATCACAAAGGTACACTGGGTGACAGTAAAAAAAAAAAAAAAAAAAAAAGCAATTCTCCCTAAAAGTCATTCGTGGCCTGGCCAGCATCGTTCAGCAGTTGAGCATCAACCTATGACCTAGGAGATGAAGGTTCAATTCTAGGTCAGGCCCACGCCAGGGTTTCCGGCTCAATCCCAGTAGGGGGCATGCAGGAGGCAGCCAATCAATGACTCTCTCATCACTGATGTTTCTATCTCTCTCTCTCTCCCTCTCCCTTCCTCTCTCTGAAATCAACAAAGACATATTTTTTTAAAAAAGTCATTTGTGGCCCGGCCAAGAGTGGCTCAGCGATTGAGCGTTGGCCTAGGATCCAGGAGATCAAGGTTCAATTCCTGGTCAGGGCACATGCCTGGGTTGCAGGCTTGATCCCTGGTGAGGGGCATGCAGGAGGCCGCCCATCAATGACTCTCTCATCATTGATGTCTCTACCTCTCTCTCCCTCTCCCTTCCTCTCTCTGAAATCAATAAAGACATTTTTTTTAAAAGTCATTTGTGTAAATCAATTTGAGTGACTCATTCTCAAACTAGTTTGGCTATGAGGCTACACAAATCAAAACCTAATAGAGGAGAATGAAAAAGATGTGGCCCTGTTATACAGTACATGACATGAAGGCAAAGAGTTTTTGACAACAACACACAGTCTTAAGAAAATAGTACATTTACACAAAACATACCTTCCACTTTGAAGCTGGATGTGGAGGGTAGTGAATGGTTCTGTCCGAATAAGATAGTGCATAACCCCGGCAGAATTTGAATAGTGAGTACCATAATGAAATTTATCAATAGTTCCCAAAGGATCCTCAAAATTTTCATATCTGAAAAAAGAAACTAAAGTTTTGTAACCATAACAGTAAAATTAAATTAGGAGGACATATAATACTTGTATTGCATTGTTGAAAACAGTTTTTAAGAAGTCCTTATTGCCCGGCCGAGTGTGGCTCAGCGGTTGAGCATCGACCTGGGATCCAGGCGATCAGGGTTCGATTCCCGGTCAGGGCACATGCCCGGCTTGTGGACTCGATCAATGACTCTCATCATTGATGTTTCTATCTCTCTCTCTCCCTCTCCTTTCCTCTCTCTGAAATCAATAGATATATATATATTTTAAAAGTCCTTATTAATATGTTTCAGAATGTATGCATGTAACCATATGATCATACCATGTTAATAAATGAAAAATTTTTTTTATTCAGTAATACTTTTTCCTGAACAATGAAATATCACTAATAATGGATTCTGGAACAATTCTATATATTATGCAATAATACATGTTCACTGTAGATAAATTAGAAAACAAAGAGAACAAACAAAAAAACCCAACCCTTAAAATCAACTATTAACATTTTTGTGAATATCAGTAAATTCTTAATGTATAAATTAACACACAACTATTTTAACAAAAAAGTGCTATATGTAATACATTGTTACAACCTACTATCACTTAACAGTTTTAACATCTTTCCAAATGATTAGTCTATTTTTAATAGGTGTGTGGTATTTATAACAGGTACATATATGAATATATGACAATTTATAACTATTTATTACTTTTAGATATTTAGACATTCTATTGTGGCTAAGGTAATAGAAGAAATAAACAGAGAATCAGTCAAGAATTGTGGAAATGCATGCCTAAAAATCTAAAAGAAAAAGATGAAGGATAGTGGATAGGAGGAAGGCCTCAACCACATCATTATAGAAGGACATGTAGTGATTCTGCAAGCACTATCGCTCATACTTATAGGTGTAATTGTTTTGAATGGTTTGAATGGTGACATCTGAATTACTGGATATAAAATTTGAATACGAATGAACAGTTTTTTTGAAGAAATAACCACTGAAATTTTTAAACCCAAATACTAATCAGCTCCTCAAGCTGAAGCCAGTTTTTAAAAAGTGAAATCACTAATATTCAGGGGAATAAAAAAAAGTTTTCAGGTCAAAGTCATTTTTATCTACGCAAAAAAATATACTATTGAAATTTGAAATAACTTGTATGTTTGATTATCAATAAGTTTTTTATATGATAAGTATTTCCTGTGGCAGTGTTAAAAATAAACGTTTTATTACTGTCAGAAAAAAATGTTTGACTAATGGCAGTGAGGTAATACATATACAGTCAAATTCCACTAGTAAATCAAATAAAATATTATACAAAAGGTCCTGAGGTAGATTTGCAAAAAAAAAAAAAAGAAAGAATAATGTACCACCTACTCCCAAATAAATCTACAACTAAGTTTGTTGGCAAAACAGTTATTTGTCATTATTAAAAGTCATAACTGACTAGTTATCCACAAGTTCACATGGAGAAAAAGGAAAGTGAAAATTATTCTTTTATTTGTCTGCAGGTGGCCTTGAAAAAAAAATTGTGATACATTTACAGGGTAGATCATAAATTTACAAATCTATAAAACCCTTCCTAATTAAAATGACACTTTTAAAATATCCACACACTTTATTGTTCTTCATTCACATTAGTTGTGAATAATAGGTTAGTATTATTAATTTTATACATACTAAAATATTACCTAGATGGATATTTTTACATATTAGATTAGAAGGTTAAGTCTACTATACCTGGGAAGAAAAATTTCAAGAATTTTTACCCTTTAGAACATAGTTATTACAAGGTGAAAAGAAATTCTAGGCAGTATGTATTTAAATCTGGCAAAGAAGAGAAATAGCCTAAAGTTAAGATACTTAAAGGACAACCAATACATTTTCAAGAAAACTTAGTGAAGGAATTATCAGACTGATTATCAAAAGTAGTTGTGCACTTATTTATTTTAATCTTCACCCGAGGACAGATTCTCCATCAATTTCTAGAGAGAGTGGAAGGGAGAGGGAGAGAAACATCAATGTGAGAGAGATACATCGATTGGTTGCCTCTCGCACACGCCCATATCAGGGTGAGGAACCTGCAACAGAAGTATAAGCCCTTGACAGAGAATAGAACCCTCGACCTTTCAGTCCATGAGCTGACACTCTAACCACTGAGCAAAACCGGTCACGGTGGTTGTGCATTTAAATAGAGTAACAGCCTGGCCGGGCGTGGCTCAGCGGTTGAGCGTCGACCTAGGATCCAGGCGATCGGGGTTCGATTCCCGGTCAGGGCACATGCCCGGGTTGCAGGCTCGATCAATGGCTCTCTCATCATTGATGTTTCTATCTCTCTCTCTCCCTCTCCTTTCCTCTCTCTGAAATCAATAAAGATATATTTTTTAAAAAATAAAATAAAATAGAGTAACAGTTGCCCTGACCAGTGTGGCTCAGTGATTAGGGCATAGGCCTGCACACCGAAGGGTTGCAGGTTCAATTCCTGAGCAAGGGCAGGTACCTGGGTTGCAGGTTTGATTCTGGCCCACTGGGGTTCAAGAGGAAGGCAACCAATTGAAGTATCTCTCTTTTTTTTAAAATATATCTTTACTGATTTCAGAGAGAGGAAAGGAGAGGGAGAGAGAGAGATAGAAGCATCAATGATGAGTCATTGATCAGCTGCCTCCTGCACACCCCCGACTGGGGATCAAGCCCGCCACCCGGGCATGTGCCCTGACCGGGAATCGAACCCCTATCGCCTGGATCCCAGGTCGACGATCAACGCTGAGCCACACCCGGCCGGGCTGAAGTATCTCTTTCACATCCATGTTTCTCTCTCTCTCACTGCCCTCTCTCCCTCCCTCTCCCCTCGATTCCCCCCTCCCTCCACTCTCTCTAAAAATCAATGGAAAAAATTATCCTTGGGTAAGGATTAACAAAATAAATTAATAAATAAAAATAGAGTAACACTTCATTAGCCAAAGAAATAAACACAAATTCAAACAAGTGATAGGTATATTTCAAAATGATAAAAGGCACTTACTTTTCTCTCGTGGCTTTGGCATTTTTATCATTAACTACCCCAATTGGTTTAGAAAGATCTCGAAATACAGATGGGTTATTAAAGTCCAACTCTTCTGAAGTATAATCTTGTAAAATCCAGGGGAACTAAGAGACACAATTTACAATTTAGACATCCCTTCCTAGAGAAGCTACTATCCTCATATCTAACATCAAATGCTTATCTAAAGACAAAAAAGAATAGTCTAAAATTACTTTCCCTGTTGCAAATGTTTATTCATCTTTATTCCAATAACCAGAAGCATTATTTCCTATGATTCCACTGGAATGTTTTCAATAAGGCAAAGGAAAAAATGACACTTATTTTTTCATTATTTTTCATGTTTATATTTCTTGAAAATAGGAGGGTATAAAATATACAGAATGGCAAAAACACATTTATATCTTTTTAAAAATAAAACATAACTATCATGCACATATACTTTTGTGTATTACAAAACTGAAAGGCTATTCCATATTTATATAAAACTTACCACAGGATACTGCGCAAGGTCATTATAGGTTCTTCCCGCCATTGTATTTATTTGAATGAGGTAGTCAAAATTTGATATCTCTCTATTTACCCATTTCTAGACAGCACAAAAAAAGAAAACCAAAATTAATCTATGCCTCCGAGAAATCAGTAACTATTACTGACTACTAACAATCTTTTTTATCATCTCTATTATCTTTCTGATAAAAGGAATGGGCTTCAAAAAAGGTCTAACAGGGACATAAAATTAATATACTTTTCCTAAATTCACTTCCTTTTGAAAATTGGTCTCTAGAAAAGGAACAGAAACTTCCACATAAATTTTACACTGCAGACTAAAAGATCTTCATAACAATTACTTACTTCAATTAAATATTTTATTAAATATCTCAAAAATTTTAAATCTAGGACTGTCCAACATTGACAATTTTGTTATAAATGAAATTTTCGTAAGTGTACATATTTAAAAAAGAGTATCCTAATATACTAGAATGATCTACAAATTACTTAACTTCAGAACACTGTCTTCATAGAGCAATGGTAGAAGGATTCTACACTGGATACAAAATTTTCTAAAGAAAGACAATCATTTTTTTCTTTTAATCACCTTATTGCACCTAGCCTACTAATTACTCTACACAGTCTGGGTATGGTGGAGAATTTTGCAGACAGATTAACATTCAAGGGATGTGCTTATCGGAAATGGTGAGAAGTTAATCTACGTATAGATTTTATTGAAAGTCCAATTATAATTGTTCCTAAATGCCAAAATGAGGAATCAATACTTCAATGAATAAAGTTTATTCCACAGAAAACAGGGAATGTATTTTATTAAATAAAGCTTATTCCATAAGCAATAGGAAAGAGCTGTTGATGACTTTCCGAACAGAACAATACTTAAGATTATGATTCAAGTACAGCACAGAAAATATAGTCAATAATATTGTAATAATTATGTATGGTACCAGGTAAGTACTAGAATTATTGGGGGGATCACTTCATAAATTACTGAATTGTTTAACCACTATGTTGTACACCTGAAATCAATATAAAATAATATTGAATGTCGACTGTAATTAAAAAATAAAATTAAAAAAAAGATTAATGCATATATAGGAGGAAGGACAGAGCCAGGGTCACAGACTCTAATTAGGAAACTACTAACAGTTCTGGAAAGCAAAAAACAATGCCCTTTCCTTGGATTTTGACAGTACAAATTAAAGAGATGCTGGGATATAGGTGAGGGTAAAATACACAGAAACATTAGTTAGGTTTGGCTGTCAGAAGGAATGGTGCATTTTTTTAACCTTTTTCCCATGATATCTTTTGTATTTTCCCATTTTTTACCTCATGCATGGATTATTTTTACTATTAAGAAAAAACCCACATTATTTTTTAAAAAGAGAAAATTAGTAAAAAAGAATTCATAAGATACGTCTATAAATTGAGTGATATGAGAGCTGGAGAACAGGGCACTATATGTGTGAGGGAAACAAAGCATCAAAGATAATTCAAAAGATCAATCTGAATGGAATACCAGCAGCTGTAATAATCAAAATAAAATAATCAGAAGCAGCAAGTTTTACTTTTAAGCAAAACTACGAGATATAAAATGAACACCATTTCCTACCTGTGTCAATCCTGATGCTTTGAATAACTCCTGTGGTGATCTGGTTCCATAACTATTTGGAGAATGAAATGACAATAGTCTGCTATATACTTTGTTCCTAACCTATAAAAAAACAGCATTTTATAGTTGGAAAATTGATCAAGACAAAGCAGGATTATGGCTTTTGTAACAGCTGCTGTTGAGACAATTCCCGTACCATAAAATTCACCATTTATGTATACAATTCAGTGGGCTTTTTTGTATATTCTGACTTGTGCAACCATCATCATTATCTAACTTTGAAACATTTTAATCATCCCCAAAAGAAATTTACTCACTAGCTATTGCTCCCCAATTCCCACTCTCTTCCATCTCCTAACAACCACTAATCTACTTTCCCTCTCTATGGATTTGCCTCAACTGGACATTTCACATAAATAGAGGCTTACGGTTTTAACCTCTCTATTATACTAGGCTTGGTGAAGTAAAGACAAGTATTTTTTGAGGAAGTTATAGTGTATAATGGAATGATCATCAGACATTGAATCAGAAACCAAATTCAAGTTTGTTGCAAATTTAGTTCTGTCATTTACTAATCACCTTGGCAAATCAATTAATTTACTGAGTCTAATTTGCACATTAAACACAATAATCTCTACTCTTAATAGTTTTGCAAATTATTCAGGGCTATACATATGTAATAAAATTCATCTTTGAACTTCAGTTTCCTCAGCTATAAAAAAGGAATAATGAAATTTCCCATATCTAATCTGAAGGTTGCTATGAAGATCAGATTTTATATAAAATATGCTTTAAAAACTATGAAGTTATACAAATGTACAGAATTCAACAGGAACACATTTGGTTTAATTACATGACATAGCTTTCTAATAAACACATGCTTTACATTTTCCTATAAGGGAAAATTGTTTCTTAATAGTAAAACAGTATTCTTTTGTAAAAACAGAAAAATTCTCTTTGAACATCTAAATCAAATCATCTATAGGTAAACCTCGAACCCACAAGTGAACAGAAATGTAGTTTTTGTGCTAATCCAGGTCATCTGAGAAGCAGATGCCAAGACAGACTTGAACATGAAACAATTTTGAGAGATGCCTCTGAGAGAAAATGGAGAGCGTGCTAAGCAAGGTGAGAACAAATGTCAGAATGTGATGCAAGTCTGACTCCAAGTGAATGGCAGAGGGAAGGAAAAATGGGGCAAGTAATGCTTCAAAGGTGACGGTTACACAGCTAGTAGTGGAGCAGATTCTTGGACCCAGGGAATCTGGCTTCAGTGGTAATCTATTAACCACTTATACTGTTTAAGAAGTTACTCTACTCTACATGAAATACATGTCTCATTATTGTTGAACTGAACCCAACTAACCCCAAATCAAATCATATTATATATATATTGCATATTATTTCACAATTGGATACTGTGAGGTACCTATTGGCTAACACTCAATATTCTACTACCTACCCATATATAAAAACTGGAAACAAGCACTCTCTACACAGTCAAACATAAATCCCAACAAAAATTCATATACTGCTTAGCCTCCAAAGTACAGGATGGGGCAAAAGTAGGTTTACAGTTGTGAGTACATGAAACGGTGTTTATTCTTGTATTTTTATTAATTATTGTATTACTTTTTCATATGAACTGTAAACCTACTTTTGTCCAACCCTGTATATACTTTTTCATCTAATATTCTGACTTGATGAAAGAATAGAGTCCAAAGTTTCAATATAGCTCACTAACTGGAAAATTATTTCAAGCTAATACTTTGGAGCTTCCAGAAAGGTAGCATCTTACATACCTCTTTTTTGAAATTGAGAAAGTAGTTGGATTGGTCAACATGAAAAATCTCAAGGGCTGACCTCCTCAAGTTGTAACGTCGCAGGTGAATCTCTCGAACTTGAGAATGAGGCCACTTGAAATCAAAGCCTACTCCTTAAAAACAGAAGAAATATTGTGACTAAGGTACCATATAAAGTTATTCGTGCTATGCACAAAATATCTCCTACTTCCTGACAAAAGTAGCACTTAGGGAAAGGGAATTCAATTTCTATGTCAAAAAACCACTTGTTAAATTTATTGGACATTTATATTGCTTCTCTTAAAACTATTTTAAAGCTCTATAGTTGTTCTACTTCCTTCCCATTAGAATAGAGAATAATTCTGAATATTTTATCTTAGAAACATTTTTCTCTCTTTATGTTGACATTTTAGACTTAAATATCCTTTTATTTTCAGATAAAGGATTAGGTGAGAAGCCTACAGGAATAAGTGGACATACAAATAAAATTAAGATTGTATTTTATAACTCAAGTTTATAGCAATCCCCTCAACCAAACCTTTGATAACATTGATAAAACAAAAGCATTCCCCCCCTTCAATACACTGTTGAATATATATTTAAGCCCATACTGACTCTCCATTTCTCCTTTTACATGACAGATTATAATTCCACAGTCCCATTTAACTTCTCTTTTCTCATTAATGATTGATAAACTGGATACTTAACTATTGAACAACAGAAATTATTCCCCCAGAACTCCTCACCATCTTCTTTTTCAGTGCTGCCATCATAGAAGTAAATGTGTTGAGTAGTGATTTCTAATCTGCCAGGAATTATGTCAATTATTGTAATGAGTTCACAGTCTACTGAGAACACCAACTTTTCTTTTTGATCCTGTTCTTTATTCTCATCACTGTAAAAACAAAAACCAACCAACCAAATAACAAACATCTAACAATGTATTTTGTGTAAATAAAAAAGAATATCATATTCAAATTTAAATCTTATGTCTATAAAGTTAAAAACCAATAGAGTATTTGAATTATCTACAAAAAATATTCCACTGCATATTAAATTACTTAAATATTGTCCAAATATTCTTATTACCCAATAACTTAGTTTCAAAAATATGTTTTACATTTTAATTGTATATGACCCATTAAAACAAAGTACAGTGAATCTTTAATACTACTGGCAGAGGTCAGTTCACACATGCAGCAATACTGGTCATATAATTTTACTTATATTAGAGAAATAGGAATTGACACAGGGAATATATCTATGAATAAAGAACTGCATCATTAGTTGTTTCATCAATTATTAGAAGTACTAATTATAACTCAATCTTAAACTGGAAAATTAAGACTTTTCAAGAGCAAATCAAACTAGAGTATCATCATTATACTATGCCCTTACAAGGAAAGATATAATACTATGCACTGCTAGTCCAATACCTTACTTAAAGTGAAGTCATCTTGATTTGGATGACTGATATAATTTATATTTACTGAAGGGTATAACTAGGAAGTGACAGTCTTCTGGTGGCTCGGGTGACTTTCAACTGCCAAGTACAGAAATGGGGACTCCTACCACTCACAGAATATTATTCAAGTAAATCCTTCAAGCTAGCTGCTCTGTGGTCCAGATATTTCACATCTGTCTCATTTCCAGGACAGCAATGACTAAGTCTTTGTTTCCAATGGATTTCCATGAGGAATCTTTATCTACCTGAAATATTGCAAGCCTTAACTTAAAGCTAAGCTTTAAAAAAAAAAATTAAAAATTGAGAATGTTTTCTTAAATAATGAAATTCCAGTACTTACTATGATAAAACTGGGAATAAGAGACCTATGGTGTAAATAGTCTAAATGTTATTACACTTAAAAATAGTTAAAATAGTGAATTTTATGTTAAATGAATCTCAATTTTCTAAAACTATATCTCATTTTATTTAAAGTAGCCAAAAATGAAGGCAAAATAAAGACCTTCACAGATAACAGAGAGATTTTGTGGCTATCAGAGCTTCCTTACAATAAATACTAAAAGAAATCCTTCAGGCTGAAAGGGAATGACACCAGATGATAACCTGAATGTACACAAAGAAATAAAGTGTATAAGTATGATAATTATGTAGACAAATATAAAATAAAGTATAATTATTTAGTTTTTTCTTCTCGTACGTGATTTAAAGACAAGTACACAAAACAGTAACTATAAAGCTGTATTGGTGGGCTTAAAATATATAAAGGTCTAATATTTATGATAACATAAAGGAGACATGAGAAAATGAAAATATATTTACTTAGTGGAAGTTTTTAAATTACAAATTCAAAATTTAGAAATATATCTAAGGCTATTCAGATTATATATTACTTCCTGAGGGAGATTTGGTAATTTGTATCTTTTAAGAATTTATCCATTCCATATAAGGTCACAAATTTATTGGCATAAAGCTGTCATTAGCATTTTTTTTAAATCATTTTAATATTTGTAGCAGTATCTCCTCTTTCATTCCTGATACTGGTAATTTATGTTGTTTTTCTTTCTTTCCTAACCAGTATTGCTAGATGTTGTTTTGTTATCTGTTTTTTAATAACCAGCTTTAGTTTTCTTTTATCTTTCTTTTTGTTTTTTGTTTTTATTTTCCATGAATTTCTTCCACTTGCAAAAGAATTAAATTTCATGTTGTATCTTCCGTCTAAACACAGCTTTAGCCATATACTATAAATCTGATGCTACATTTTTATTATCATTCAACTCAAATACTTTCTAATTTCAAGATCCAGCTTCAAGTTATCCCAGTTCTAAGAAGCCTTCCTCAATAATCTCAGTTAACAATGATACACTCCTAACAGCTGATCCGCATTAACTGTTGGTCCCTGGAAAGGTATAGTATTAAAATTTCAAGCAAGTTATCTTCCACAATTTTACAATCCTATTTCTCAGAACAAAATAATTTTAAATTCTTTCAAGTACATATACATACATATTTACTCTGGCTGTTATTTCCTCTTCAGAAAGATCTAACTTATCTTCCTCCATATCACTAACTTTTACTTGTTTCACTACTTCCAAAAGCAAAGAATCACTGGAAGGCTGTGAGTGTTGGACACCTGTTTAAAAACAAAATATCTATTAAAAACAAAGTTAAAAAATCATAGTATAGCTCTTCTGTTATTTCTGACTGTTAATTACATGATAAGAATGTGCATTACAAGTAAAGAAGGTACTTAGCTCTCTTGATTAATTCTATGGCATCAACTCTATTGACCATTAAGGCAATTTTTAAAACATTTAAAAACTGGTACTAATTTCATCTGTAACTTAGTCACTAAACACAGTAGAACATATTGGACACAATGGAACACAGGTGGCTATGGTAAAGTAACTACAATTTAGTATACACACGACTGGCCAGTGACTCTTAATATTTGGGGCTATTTCACAGACCTCTCTTCCAAAAGGGAGAAATGCCAAGTTAGATGGTTAGAAAAGAATGGTTTCCTAAAGAATTGTAGAAACTCTTTAAAATCTGTTTCAAATTACTGCTGGGCTATGTATTTTTAAGCACTTTTTCCTAGAAAAAGACATTGGCCCATCTAAGATACTAAGTATCTAGAGTTCCGTAACAACATGTTATAAAAGAAAGGCCTAAAATTGCTAAGAATTCTAGATATATTTAACATCAGCCTCAGGGTTGGTAAGCAAAACTAAGGGGAAAGGACGATTATTTCAATGTACCGTAATGGATATTAGAGACAACACATTTCTTATCAATTACAGTATAATTTTATGGTTTTAAATTATGTTACTGCTTGAAAAATTACAACCAGTTTAAATAGGAAGTCATATTTAGGCCAAAGGTAACAGAATTTAACATATATAACCATTTAAATATCAATTCTAAAACATCACCCTTCTTTCATGAGTAAATAATTTTGAAACAATAAAAACCAACCCCACCAACAACCTTACTATCTTCAACAAATAAATAAATAGCCATCGGAACTCACCTAGATTATCTCTCAAAGCACTAGCTTCATCATGGGTCTTGAAGTTATAATTTGGCACCAGTTTAAGTCTCATACGCGAATAATTTTCTACATTAGCTAGTTTCCAGTGAATTGGATTTTGTTTCCTATGGACATTCATAAGTAAACACATAAAATTATTTACCTTAAAGTTACAAAGATTGAAACAGAATTAGAAAGTATCAGGTACTTTATATGTGTTTAACATCATTTTATAAAAACATTCACATTCATTAACTCAGTTGAACCAAAAACATTAGTGAAAGAAAACCAATGTGAGTATGCATAGCTAGTTTATACATGAGGTATCTAAGACCACATAATTTTTTGGTGTGTAAAATGCCATGTGGTTTACAGGTACCAGAAGTAAGATCTGAACATAAATCTTCAGTTTAATATCTTTTAATTCTTTCACTGTTGTATGGAAGTTTTTAAGTAGCTATACAAGTTTATTCCAAATACAGTTTTCAAAATAAAATAATTTTATTACAAATAAAGATAATGTAATTGCAAATGGATCAAAGATCTAAATATAAGAGTTAGAACGCTTAGAAAAAAAGATGGGGTAAATCTTCATGATCTTAGAGTTGAGAATGGTTTCTTAAATATATTATCAAAAACACAAGCAACAAAATAAACAAACTGGACTTCAAAATTCAAAACTTTTGTGCACTAATGGCCACTATCAAGAAAGTGAAAAGACAGCCTACATATTTGCAAATAATATATCTAATAAAGACCTATTATTGAGAATACAAAAAACTCTTACAACTCAAGCACGAAAAGTCAAACAATCCAATTTAAAAAATAGGCAAAGGACTGGAATAGAGATATCTCCAAAGAAGACATATAAAACTGGCCAACAAGTAAATAAAAAGATCCTCGATTTTCATTAGTCATTAGGTAAATTTAGCATCATAAGGTATCACTTCACATCTACTAGGATAGTCGTAATTTAAAAATTGGAAAATAACAAATACTGGTAAGATTGTGGAGAAATGAAATCCTCAAGTATTGCTAATGGAAATGCAAAATGGTGCAGCTGCTGCGAAAAACAGTCTGGCCACTCTTCAGCAAGTTAATCATAGAATTATCACATGACCAGCAAATCTGTTCATAGGTATATACTCAAGAGAATTGAAAACAGGTACTGAAACAAACATCTGTTCACAAATGTTCATAGCAATGTTACAATGTTATTCACAATAGCCACAAGGAAAACAACCCAAATGTCCATTACCTGATGAATGAATACACAAAATATGGTGTAAAACCATACAATGGAAAATTAGTTGGCCATAAAAAGGAAAGAAGTACTGATACATACTACAATATAATGAAAACATGCTAAGTGAAAGAAGCCAGATACAAAATGCCATATATTATATGATTCCACTTTTAAGAAATATTCAGAATAAGCAAACCCAGAGTCAGAAAGCAGACTGATGGTTGTCAGGGACTGGGGGAAGGGATAATTGGCAGTGACCACTTAATGGGTCCAGGATTTCTTTTTGATGTGATGAAAATATTCTGAAGCTGGACAGTGGTGACGATTATACAACATGTACTTAATGTTACTAAACTGTACATTTTTAATAGTTAAAATTTTATGTTTTACCAAAATTAAGAATGACTATAAAAATATATTACATCACATAATATTATATTATGTGATATTACTTAGGATCAAGTAAAATAATTGTAAAATATTCAAGCACAAAGGATCACTAACCCTAGCTCAAAGAGGTAGTGTCAGGAAGACAGAAGTAATCTGATTCAAAACAAACTCTTTATCATAGGGTAAAATGAAAGGAAATAAATCCATGGTGGAAAATATATAAAGCTCAAAAATATCAGACCTATAATTCAGAAAAGACAAATTAATTAAAAGCAACCTTTTATAAAAAAAACTTTGTGTTTTGAGGAGGGATAAAGAGATAAGAACAACAGGCTTTACTCTTAAGGAGCAGAGTTTGGGAGATACATATACAAACTACACCACAATTCAGAAAGCAAAGAATTCTAATGGTACCAATAAAAACCAATTCATGCCCTAGCAGGTTTGGCTCCATGGTTAAAGCATCAGCCTGCAAACTGAAGGGTAATAGGTTTGATTCTGGTCAAGGGCAACCACCTCGGTTGCAGGCTTGATACCTGGCCTCAGTCAGGGTGGGAGGCAACAAGTGGGATGTCTATATCTCCCCCTCCCTTCCACTCTCTCTAAAAAATTCAATGGAAAGAATATCCCTGGGTGAGGATTAGAAAAAAAACACAACAATTCAAGTATATATCTTAATTATAATTATTTTTATCAATACCCCCAATTTGTATGTGAGAGAACTGAGGTTGAAAATGCCTCCTTTCCTAAGGTCATGGAGCTTATAAATGTCAGAGTTGAGACTTGAACCCCAGGACTTGAACTTCAGTAGCTCATTTGCTCTAACACTAGGGTCCTACTTTTCTCAATCTTCTTTCTCAGGGACAAAGATTCTCATCTGTAGATCCTGGGCATGCCTTGATTTCTGCATCCAGATTAATATTAACTGTGGACTTCTTGCTTACTGCCAAAGTCTTTTGCCACTGGATTCCACCTTACAAGCAAGACTTACTATGTGCTACTGACATCTGTCAATGAACTGGCATAGTCCTTTATTCTCCTGAAACCACACAGCCAGTTGGTAGGCTTCCCACAGCACCTGGAGATGCCAGTAGCTATTGTCATAGGGACCTTCTTTCTTATGCTAGAGCTCAGATGCTGGGTACATACAGTTTGTTCTTCAGCACCAGGACCAGAGGACAGCTCCAATAAATTCTGCACTGGGAAATACCACTGTGTTTCATCTGAAATAGCTCTTTCAGGACTGCAGTATAATAGTCAATTTTATATTTTTGGTTGTAAGTAAATGAAACAAAACTCAAACTTCTTATAAGCACATAAAACATATATTAGCTCTCATAACTTGCAAGTCTAGTGGTGCATTTGGTCTGGATCTCCACATGATGGGTGAGATGGCCGAGACTCACATTCTGTTAGCTTAGTGATCCCAAAAGACACAATCTACCCTGACAGCACCAGCAGCAAAGTCTCAGGAAAGAGTAATTGCCTGCCTTGAGTCTGTGGCACCTTTGTGGCACCTCACAAAAAGGAAGGGCTTTAGTACCAGGAGGAGGTAGTAGTGCTAGAGAGACAAAAATAACAGGGTTCCCTGTAGCTGGCATCATCAGGGGAACTCTCACAACCTACAAATAATCTGAGGTCTGTGGTGGGATAGAACCATCATTCCCCTTGGTAGTGCCTGAACTCAGCTTTCCAGAAGACTCAGCAAAAGCTCCAGATTATAATTCACCTACCTCCTCACTGTCTCTTCAATAACAAATAGGCCCCGGGACACATATGCAAACCAGGTCCAGAAATAGCCTAGGGTGCTTGAAAATACCCCAGGATTGGTATGCAAATAAAATCCTAACACTGAATCCAGGTTCCATTAATAACCTTCTCTCTACTATGCTTATAGTGCAGCCTATTCTATAATGGCTTCAAAGAATGTGTAGTAAATGAGTATTTTTAAAGAAAAAATCTCCTTTGTCCACATCCTCACCAGCACGTGTTATCTGTTGATTTATTGATGACAGCCATTCTAACAAGTGTGAGATGATATCTCATTGTGGTTTTAATTTGCATTTCCCAGACGATTAGTGATATTGAGCAACTTTTCATATGTCTGTTCGCCATCAGTATGTCCTCTTTCGAGAAATGTCTGTTCAGGTCCTCTGCCTATTTTTTAATTGGGTTGTTTTTTGGTGTTGAGTTATATAAGTTCTTTATATTTTTTAAATATTTCAAGAAATATACAGATTCAAAGCAAATATACAGATTCAAAGCAATCCCTATAGAAATACCAATGGCATTCTTCTCAGAATTAGAACAACTAATCCTAAAATTTACATGTAACCACAAAATCCCAAATAGCCAAAGAAATTTTGAGGAAGAACAAAGAGGAAGGTATAAATCTCCCTAATATCAAACTATACTATAAAGCTACAATAATCAAAACCACATGGTTACTGGTGTAAAAAGAGATATATAGGTCAATGGAATAGACAGCCTAGAAGTAAATACTCGCTTACACAGTCAATTAATCTACAACAAAAATGGCAAGGACATACAATGGGGTAAGTCTCTTCAACACGCAGTGCTGGGAAAATTGGGCAGATACATACAAAAAAATTAAACTGGGCCACTTTCTTACAACATAGACAAAAATAAATTCAAAATGGATTAAAGACTTAAATATAAAACCTGAAACCATAAAAGTCCTAGAAAAAACATAGGCAATAAACTCTTTGAAAATGGTCTTAGCAATATCTTTTTGGGTATGTCTCCTCGTGAAGGGTAACAAAGCAAAAATAAACAAGTGAGACTACATCAAACTAAAGTTTTTGCACGTGAAAAAACCAACAACAAAATGAAAAGACAACCTAATGAATGGCGGAAGATACTCACAAATGATACATACAATAAGTGATTAATATACGAAATACATAAGGAACTCAGATGCTATTTTAACTTGGATTTTAAAATTCACACGCTTGTGCAGCTGTGACTTGTGACTGCAATGTCTGCCAGCAATTTCTTTCCTCCACTGTTTATTTTCCAAAGGTCATCACTGATAACGGTTAAGTGCATTTCTTTTTGGTCTTAATCTTTGCATTTTACATACCTTGATGATATCCCATATATTTTGAATCTTTTTTAAAGTAATGATTGCATTAACATTTTCCAGACCTTTAAAAACTGTAAGCCTAATTCTAATCATGCATCATATTCCAAAAAAAGGATGTATAACCTCACAATTAATTTATTAAAAAAATAAATATATAACCCCTTCTCCCATCTCTCACATTCTTTTATAAACTGAACACTTTTTAAATTGGATCGAAGAGGCTATTGGCTTAAAAAGTTCTAGACCAGACTTCAAAAGAAAAAAAGGTTATTTAATAAATTATATACTCATACCTTTCAGCCCAAGGTCCCCTTTCACATGTAAGATAGACCTGTATTGCCTTCCAGCGTCTCAGAGTGGCTAACTGTTGACTGTTAAGTTGTTTAAGCATATTATTATACCTCAAGTTCTCTTGGCGTGCTTTTCGATTAAATGGCTCCACAAAAAATTCCTGAAAGAAACAGCAATAAATAATACCACTAACTCATCTATTTACAGGTATATTTTAAATTTTAATGCCATAACTTTAAAATTTTGACCCAATAAAATCATACAGTAAAAAAAAAGCTGGTAATCAATAGGATTTTCTTATTCTATTGGAATAAGTTTCTTTAATGAAGCATGATATGATTCTAGCAATAATTCACTTGCAGTTTTTAAAACTTAAGAAAATAAGCAAGAAGGAGCCTATGTTACGAAATAAACATGTATTTTTTATTTGGTCGTCTTTGTTTCATCGGTATTTTGTAGTTTTTAGCCTACCAATCATGTACATATTTTGTTAAATTGATACCTAAGTATTTCATTTCTTTTTAAATACTCTAAATAGTATTTTTTTTAATTTCAGTTTACAATTGTTTATTGTATGTTTATTGTTTCTGTATCTTAATACAGAAATATAATTGAATTTTGTGTACCGATCTTGTGTCCTTCAATCTTGCTAAACTAGTTAATTACAGGAAATTTTCTATAGATTATTTAGAATTTTCTACAAAGATAATCACGTTATCTGTAAATAGTTTTATTTCTTCCTTCCCAATGTAAATGTCTTCTATTTCTTTTTCTGTTCTTACTGCATTTGCTAGAACTTATAGCTCAACAGTGATAAGGAGTGGTGAGAGTAGACATTCCTGCCTAGTTATCTTCTCTGTCCTATAGAGAACACTCAGTTTTTCACCTTTAAATACCAAGTGAGCTGTAGGATTTTTATAGAGATTTAGGTAGTTCCCTTCTATTTCTGAGAGCTTTGATCACAAATGGATGTTGAATTCTGTCAAATACTTTTCTGCATCTATTGATATGATCATGTATGTTTTCTTGATAAATCTACTAATGTGGTCCATTCTACTGATTATCAAATGTTGAACCATCCTTGCAATCCCAAGATAAACTCCATCTGGTTGTGATATATTATTTTTTCATATATTGCTGGATGTTTTGCACCTATGTTCCTAAGGGATATCGGTCTGTAGTTTTTTTGTACTATTTTGTATGACTTGAACATGAGGGTAATATTGTCCTCATATAATGAATTGGGAAGTGATCCCATTTTTTTTATTTCTGAAGAGATTGTGAGGAACTGGAGTAATTTCTCCATTACTTTCGTAAAATTTGCCAGTGAAACAACCTGTGTCTGAAGTTTTACCCTTTTAGAAGTTTTGTTTTTTTGTTTTTTTTACCAATAAATTCAATTTCTTTACCAGATAGAGGACTATCCATGTTGTCTACTTATTATTGAATTAGTTTTGGAAATTTGTACTTATCAAGAAATTGATTCACTGCATTTAGGTCATCTTATTTATGTTCATAGATTGGCTTGTAGCAGTCTTTTTTTATCACGTTAACCTTTGTAGAGTCAATGGTGATACCTCCCCTTTCATTCGGGTATTGGTAATTTTTCACTTTTGTTTTTCTGCTTTGTAAATCTGGCTAGAAATTTATCAATTTTATTGATATTTTGAATAACTAGATTTTTATTTCATTGATTTTCTCTGTTTTTCTCTTCCAATTTCATTGACTTAGAAACTAATTTAGATTAGATTACGTTTCTTTTTCTAGTTTAAGTTGGAAACAAATTATTAATTTGAGGCCTTTCTTCTTTTCTAATATACATATTTTGTGCTATAAATTTCCCTCTAAGCACTGATTTATACCCAGACTCCTTAGAGAAACCTATTATCAGCTTAATAGGCTTTTTACATAATCACTATTAAATTTTTTTCACTGCTCAATGTTTTCCTTCCAATTCTGAAGTAATTTCAGACAGATGGAAATACTATTTGTTTTCAAAGTTCAGACTTGATATTACTTGAAATCAATGTAAAAAAACTAGATACTAAAAGCACTTAACAGTTTTACCTGGAACTTGAGCTTGCTTTCTCCTCCTTCCCGGTCTCTTTTATGCATATTCACCATTAAGGCTTCGTAACAATCCTTCCAATAAAGTGCCATGTTCTCATGACCATCATAAAATGTATGGGTTTCATACTGCTTCATATAAGGTATAATCTTATAAAAATATATACACAAAATTTAATATATACTTCTATAAAAATAAGTTAGCAGAAAAATCTCACTCAAAAAAGATAAAACTTACATATTTTTCAATGTAAACTTGCCATTCATTTGAACTGCAATATTCTTGAAAATCTTCAAAAAATGAGGAACTACCATTGGTAAAAGGTAAAGAAGGCAGGTGCAAGTTCATGAAGAGAAGATCATAAATTTTGGAAACCAGGGTACGGACAAGGGGAATCAGAAATGAGTAGATTTCCGTCTGTTCCTTGATTGATTGACTTAGAACATGTTCTAGCTTTCCTAAAATATAACATGCTTCATCCTGATTTTCAATCACTTTGGTCTGCAGAAGGGTGTTTAGCTTAGCTGATGCCATTGCACAAACCTAAAGGAAAATAGGTGAGATAGAGCAGAATAAAGCCAACATTTAGTGATAGCAAAAGTTTTTTCACTCTTCTTAAAGTTTTTTTTAAAGAAATTATAAATGTATTACATGTTTAATTTGTAATAAACAGTAAAGCTGTGGTGGATAATTAATCATTCAACAGCCATTCCACTTCTCATAGTCTGCAAGGATGGGGGAATGATTCCATCTCTAGGTTTCAGTAACAGGTTGGAAAGGTTAAAAGCCAAACAGGATATCCAATCCCTTGCCACAGTGACTAGTTCAGTCAACTCACATCATTGTCTTTGTCAAAGGGATTCATTCAGGGATAGCCTTATCAGTGCAAGTTCAGAATTTTTACATAATAACTGCTACGAAATGTGAAGGGTCTCAGAATTTATCTCACCTCCAAGCTAAAATGTTAGCCTACCACAGTTTCATAGATACTGGCAGAAGACATTAGACTCCTGGGTAGGAAACAAAGATCTACAGCATTAGTAACAGCCAGAATATCAGTGTTTACCTCGATTCCCCAAACTGCAATTCCCACCATGAGAGATGAACAGGACTAGATGATGCCTGCATGCACAGTGGTTGCATTACAGGAGAGGAACCCCGAGCACAGGGAACTCAAATCTTTTATATGGGGCAGTAAGCGCATCTAAACATTGCCTGGGAGGGAGACATTATCTTTATTATGCTTGACAGTACACAGACCTGCTTTTTGCTCTGGAGGGAAGACATGATCTCTGTCTTCCAAAGTTGTTCACTATACATGCATCCTCAGAAAGACTATTCATAACAAAGGCATCCAGTGTCTCTATTCATAAGATATGCAGAAACACAAAAGATCCATGAAGAACTATCTACTGTAGGAAGAAGCACTCCCTTTCTCTGGATATGAATAAGGAAGCATGTAGCCCCAAAAGCTGTTGGTAGCCATACTGTGACAATAAGAGCAGCCAAGCTTAGGACCAAATGACATATGATGGAGAGCAGTGCTGCAAGAACAACAAATAAATGTAACTGGACCTTCAACTGAATCATGCCTTAATCTCATCTTAACTATGGAATTTTGAATTACATGAGTCAATAAATCTAAATAAGTCAGTTGGACTTGATGTTTCTGCTATTTGGAATCAAAAGTATTCTAATACAGGTACACAGGTACAGGACAGGCAGGTACAAAGGAGACCAAATACTTGATCAGAAATCTAATTATCCTGCGCTAGCCAGGTAGCTCAATTGGTTAGAGCATCATCCCAATACACCAAGGCAGCGATTCGATCCCCAATCAGGGAACACACAAGACTCAACCAGTGAATTCATGAATAAGTAGAACAACAATCTCTCTCTCAAATCAATAAATAAAAAATAAAAAGAAATCTAATTATCCTTGAAGTTCCCAAGGAAAATACATATTCCAGGCACAAATCCATGCAAATACCCCATATTGCTATTAAGCTTTGACCTCAAACTCCAACACAGAAAGGTAAATGAGGTCACAAAAGGGCCTCCTTTTGTCTACGATAAAGATCTAAAATTTAAGACCATATCAAGACAAATGACATAAAGTGTCTCCTCCCTTAACTCTAAATCCCAATTCTGAATTGTATTACTTTCAAAATTTTAAATAGCAGGAGAAAAAATAGAAATTATTAGAACCTGACATCACTTCAAGAATGCATTTGTGCCAAAAGCTAGTCTGACCTGTGTGCACAGGTCTTTACGGGCCAAAAAACAAGAGACAGCGGGCATTCTCTCCATGCAAGCCTTGAAGAAGCAAACAACACTGGAGGAAACAATCTCTGAGAAGGCTCAAAACTTTAACTTTTCTACTTTTAACTTGAGCTTTTACTACTAATGAAGCTTCTCTACCCTCCTCAGATTTTCTCCAAACCCCATCATTTTAGTCTGTGAATCTGACTAAAGAAGATTAATTCTAACAGAGGCCAACAAATGTAAGAAAAAAAGTCATACGTTTTCCCATCAATCAGGAAATATGAGTGCTAGTATTCTGGGATTTCATGTTATGTGTTTTTTAAAATACTGTTTATATAAAAAGTGGAATATTCAGTGCTTTGCTTTTAATTTAATATTATGGTATAAAATAAATATAAGTTTATATGTTTATTTAAAAGTATAAAGAGATTTTTAATAAATACAAAATAATTTAGTTGACCACTAAGTTATTTCTCAGTCACCTGAGAAAGTACAAAATATACTGATGCCCTAGTTCCCCATTTCTGATTTAATTACTATGGGTAATGCTCCACAAAGGTATTTAGAAAAAGCTCCTCCACCACAGGCTGAGCTAAGACAACTGGGAGAGTAGAGACCCAGACAAACTAGAGACCATGTATTGCATCTAAATAAATGCAGCTTTCCAAACAACCACCCAGTCTCACGTTAGAGACAAGCTAGAAATCTTGATGTTTATGTAAAATTTCCTAATACTTAAAACATTGGAAATTAGCTAATATGTGCCAAGCAAAGGAAGTTTGCTAGCAAGATTCATTTTGCAAGCAGTTCTATTAAAACTTCTATAAGGGAAGAGGTTCCTTTCCCAGCCTTTAACATGCACAACCTCAGGAATATATTCTTTCATTTTAGAAAGAATGAAATTAAACAACTGGCTAGTGAGAAATGGTTTAAATCACTGACTACTGGTAGGTAGGATCGGTCTCATCTATAGGTGCTGTACTCATTTATTTGACAAGTATTTCTAGAGCCCGACTATGAGACACGCACTGGATATTTAATGTTGAACAAACCAAAGAAATAGACATTTTATTTAGTAAAATTTCATCACAGAGAAAAACACCGAGGGTGACTAAGTGGAACAAAACAGAGTCCTAATATCTGAAATAAATAACTACCCAGCACGCAGGCTGTGACAACTGCATTAGTAGTCATCAGGTTAACATTCATGAAAAAGCCAAAACATCTATTCTCAGTCTACTTCTAGGTACAGAAGAAAAGAATACTACAATGAATATCTATGTGTACAAAGGCTGTCAGTATTTCAGATTACTATCTTAGCATATAGTTTCAGAGCATAATTACTAAACAAAGAGTATAATGTTTTACAGGTTCTAGTTCATATACTTTTAAATTGTATTTAAAAGGCTTCACAATTCAAACTTCTACCATCTATAAATTACACTGCCCATTTTCTTGTTTACCTTTTCTCCAATTTCCATGTTTTTTAACAATGAATTTGTGTTACTTTTATGACAAGAAAAAACTATCTTTAAAAAGTTAGTAACATGGAGAAGTGAGTTTGATATAATCGTGAAAGAGAAAAAACACAAATTTATCAAAATATTGATGATTCCAATCATCTAAAAAATACATGCATAGAAAAACACTAAAATAGTTATTTTCTTTTAGGCTATGAGATAATGAATATGTTATTTATTTTTTCCTCTTTATGCTTTTGTATATTTCCCACAATGAGCTTGTGTTACTTTTATGATTAGGGAGGAAAAAAATCTATTGAAAAGTATGCCCTTTTTGAAACAGAGCAACCTTATGAAATTTTAACCCCCTCATGCTCTTATCAATATTATATCAAGTTTATGTATATCAGAAACCACCTTCAACCAGATGCCCCCTGAACCCCAAGTACTTAAAATTCTAATACCAAAAGAAAATAAAAAGGGCCAGGTAAATAGCTAGTGGGATATATGTCATGACCCAGTTTATCATAAGTATCCAATGTAAATATAAAGATGACAGACTAAAATTAATATGAAATTTTTCCAACATTTAAAATTTTTTATTTTTAAAACAGAAATGAGAAATATTCCTTTGGTATATATTTTATTTCTTTTTTTTGGAAACCTAGCACAATGCTAATACTTGGTAGATATTCAGTAGGTGTTTGATGAATTAGTGGGTTAGAAGAGTAACAGAAAATGATTTTTAAATAACTTAAAAAAATGACTTTCCTAAACTGTAAATCCTAAAATGCACATGTAATAAATAGTCTGTGCAAGCAGGATAGCTCCTAGCTGCACTAAATATAGATATGAGCAATGCCTTCTAATATAAGCTATGTATAAATACTTTAAAAGGAAACCTTGTAATTGATACCAAGTCATAAACATTAGGAAGAAATAATTAGCTGACTCACAAAACTGAAAGTAGAATAAATCATAAATATTTTGGAATAAAAAAATTAAAATACTGATAACATATTATTTAGTTATCACACAAATAATTCCTATATTCCTTGCAAGTATAGAAAATAATGTAAAAGAATTGACAAACCTGTAAATTACCCCTTTCAATAAATCCTAGAAGCAACTGGATTTGAATTTGAGAGAGCTTTACCCATAATGGACTTTCAGAATAGCAAACTGACAGAGAGTCGAAGAGCAGCATCATATCCTCTAAAAGCTATTGCAAAGGAAAAATTGAAAAGGAAAAACATTTAGTTCTTTAATTTACTGATGATGACTTTTTCCCAACACTAATACAAATCATAAGCATTTCAAAACTAGTTCAATGTACAGTTAGTAAAAGTCAAAAGATTTATCCTAGTAGCAAGCTAACAAAATCTGTGACTATCACATCTTATCCATGGTTATTTGCATCTGATTAAATATCAATACTCAGAAAAGAGGGGATACAAAATTTCTTTGTTTAAATAAAGTCCTTCATTACCAAAGAAATGATTTCAAAGAGATATTACTATACCTTCTCATTCCACGTGTTTGAATTAACTAGTCCCTCAGACTGCAGAAAGTCCTGTATGATCAACATGAGTCGGAAGGCGTTTTCAGCAGTTACTGGATTAGTTTTTGCTTCTCTGTTTTCTGTGACTGCCCATTCTAACATCTTCTGCAGCAAACTAAGTGTAAAATAAAATCCTCTTAAAACCATTTTAAACTTAGAAAAATAGTAGGACATTTTTTTAAAGTTATTATTAAATAAGACTGTATCTCCAAAGATACACTATCTCTGGCAGGCATAATAAAACACTTGGATAGAATTTAATAACAATGAAGCAATTTTTTCATCTTTGGAGTATCTTTTTAACTAATTTTAGAGAGGAGAGGAAGGAAGAGGAGGGAGACAGAAATATCCATGTGAGAGAGAAACATCAATCAGTTAACTCCAGCACGTACCCCAATCAGGGATCACACCAGCAACCTGGAAATGTGCCCTGATTGGGAATCAAACCCATGACCCTGTGGTGCATGGGCTAATGCTCCAACCAACTGAGCCAGACTGGCGAGGGCTGGAGAATCTATTTTAATATACCTAATACTAAATGGCAAAGTAAAAGTTATCTGTTGACTATTAAAAAGTTATGAAAATAATTCACATTCAAATCTCCATGAAATACTTAAAAGTTTCTTTAAAGCTGAAATTGGAAAGGTTAGAAAAGGGAGTCTTATTATGCCTTATAGCGGGTCAAGCTCTGTGGAAAAACAAAGAAGTAAATCTCTCCTAGTGTGCTACTGTTAGTGTTCTATCTTATGTAGTGAACTCAATGCTTTAGAGAAGTAATTTTCATGAAAACACTACTCTCCTCCCTTAGCATTCAAACACTTAAATATAGACAAGCCCATAGAACACAAGCACCAAGTGCTTAGATACTGCAGAAAACTATTTTTTGTTACACGTTTTTATTAATTTCAGAGAGAGGAAGGGAGAGAGAGACAGAAACACCAATGATGAGAGAGTCACTCTTTGGCTGTCTTCTGGACACCCTCTGCCGGGGATCAAGCCCACAACCAGGGCATGTGCCCTAACCGGGAATTGAACCTCGATCTCCTAGATCATAGGTCAGTGCTCAACTGCTGAGCCATGCCAGCCAGGCTACAGAAAACAATTTAAACAAGGAATATATAATGTCTTAAAACCCAAGTTAATTTAAGATTTAGCCCTAGCTGGTTTTGCTCAGTGGTTAGAGCATCGGCCTGTGGACTTAAAGGTCTCGGGTTTGGTTCCGATCCAGGGCGCATACCTCGGTTACAGGTTCGATTTTCACCCTGGTTGGGGTGCATGCCGGAGGCAGCCAATCGCTGTCTCTCTCTCTCACATTGATGTTTCTCTCTCTCTCTCTCTTACTTCCACTCTCTCTCTGAAAAGCAATGGAAAAAATATCTTCATGTGAGGATAAACAAAACAAAACAACAAAAAAAGATTCGTCTCTTCACATTGGAGCTAGTTTTGGATTTCTCTCTAGATCCTAATAGAATGGCAACAGACAGAAAAGGGGCTAAAAACAAAGTTTTTCTCTGCATCTACTGAATACAGGATAAATGTTCAATAAAAAGTCTTAGACTCCTGCGCACTCCAAGAAGAGAGGGGGAGTAACCAACCCAATGCTTACATTAGTTTTATTTCATCTGATGGTCGAAGTAGCTCACTGGATATTCCTGATTTAGTTAGTGCCGAAAACACTTGTCCCCGTTCAATCCAAGTACTATCATCAGACTTTTCTAGTCCTTTACACATTACATAGATCAAAATATTTGTCAGTAATTGAAGAAGCTCCTCCTCACACCTCTATAAAAAATATAAAGTAATATTAAATTACTGGAGGGAGGGGGTGTTAAAAGCACATAAGAACCATCACATATACTGACTGTAATCCTTTAACATATTAAAGTGTCTGGATGAACTTGGAACTTTACTAGTAGGTCCTACAGAGATACAAGGATGACTAAGACACTGCCTGTGTTCTCAAGACACACATAATTTAGTGACTTATAGGCTTCTAATATCTTAGGTAATGAGACTTAGAACATGAATATAAAATGAAATTGTTAATTACACATTTCTAAGGATTAGAAGTATTTAATAGACATATAAAAATAAAAATAGTATTTGGACAAATAAGGTATTTTACCTCTTGGCTTTCAAGTAAAGAGAAGTCATCACTAAAGCCCGTATCATTTGTGATGCTGCTTTCTTTGTCAGATTGCACAGAAAATGATTTAGAAGACTCTATCGGGGATGGCGTGCTAGGCAAGCTATCTGGCATTTGACTGCCACTGTCACTCAGTTCACATGAGTCAATTCCACTGAGATCTAAACTCAAATGTGAAGGGTTATTGTGCCAGAATTCTTCCTGATTCTCTGATTTGAAAGACAATTCTCCCAAAGAGCTATCTTCTTGAAATAATGGTGTGTTTGAATCTAGAGAGTGTCTATCCTCCAAACTCCACTGATCAGAAGACAAATTAGCTGAGGCAAAAGAGCTGATTTTTTCATCATCTGTCTTTTCATCAAAGTTCCTCCTGATATCTTCAGCTGATATATTTTTATCATTGTCTTTCATTAAAACAGCCCTATTGTGCTTATGAAGAGTATTTCCATTTTCAAAATTTGCTTTAACAAAAAGCCTAACGAAAGTGTCTTGCCAACCCACTTGTTGAGATATTTGATGTGCTGCATCTGGCTGGGACTGTAAAATCTGTAAAATCTGCAAAGAGATTAAGAACACAAAATTCATCAAAAAGTACACAGTACTTGACATAAAAAACAATTTCTTTTCAGTTATTTTAATGACAAAGTAACTTAATGAGAAATGTTCAGAGGATATACTTTCAAAAGATTATGTTTTTGTTTTTTTAAAATATGTCTTTATTGATTTCAGAGAGAGGAAGGGAGAGGGAGAGAGAGATAGAAACATCAATAATGAGAGAGTCACTAATCAGCTGCCTCCTGCATGCCCTCCACTGGGGGTCAAGCCTGAAATCCAGGCATGTGCCCTGACAGAGAATTGAACCTCAATCTCCTGGACTATAGGTCGGTGCTCAACTGCTGAACTACACCGGCCAGGCAAAAGATTATGTTTTTAACTGGACTAGAAACTATTTGGAGAGCAAACATTATGTTTGTAACTAATCCACATATTTCATTACAAAGTAAGGATGTACTCAAATATGTGCTGAAAGATAAAAGAAAAAAGATAAATGATCCTCCACATGTCAACACACTCATGTTATTAATTTAATTTGGTTAGAGAGAAAATATAAATAGAATGAAGGTATATTTAAAATGTAATAAAGTTATATCCTCTTAACTAAATACTTCCCATGAGACTACTACATGTTTAGCAAATATTGAACATCTACGTAGCAGGCACAGTTCTCGTACTAGGGTTAGGGGAGTAGACAGGACACACAAGACTCTTGGACAGAACCTAAGTGCCCAAAAATAGTGTTTGCCCATCTCATTTTTTTCCCTAGACAAAGTTGATGGTTGTTTTTGTGAAAACATTTTTTCCATTCACTCTATAATGTGCAAACAAAACAAAAACAAAACTTTAATTCCAAAAAAACACCCTAATTCCAATAAAATGGAAGCTGCTATTTAAATAGAATAAGAAATTGAAATTAAAGAGTAGACACTGACATGGTAAAGTGTATGATCTCCACTACCCAACTGATTTCAGATTTTTGGGGAATAAAATAAGTTCTCAAACACTGTCAAATTTAGTTAAGATCTTTAAGACATTTTTAACACAAAGCCAATGAACTTCTACATAGGTGAAAAGAACTCTGGCTCCTGGCATTTAGAGCATCTCTTTTATCAGAATTTCTAACTCTGAGAGGTTTCATAGCAGGAGATGAATAATGTTGGTAGGAACTTCAATATTAATAGTTCTAATGTACACTGATGCTGATACAGAAAGTAATGAGGCACAATGACATGTGAAGTTTCTTTCTTCATTAATGCTATCAATCAGTGAGCTCCCATTACTCTATAGGTGCAGTATACCAATTCTTTTTTCTTCCAGATTAAGTTTTGCTTAGATAAAAACTAGGTTGCATGGACAGCTGTTTTTAATTGCACACTGAAAGGAAAGGATTAATTCACATGACCTGCTTCAAGGACAATATGGCAAAATTCATCAAAATGTAAACTCTAAATACCCTTTGATACAGAAATTCCATTTCACAGATTATGTCCTACAGATGTATCACCACAAAGAGATAAAGATATATGCAAAAAAATGTTCTTAATAGAAGTTTATTAACATGAAAAAAAGAGGAAACAACCTAAATGTCCATCAACAAGGAAGCAGATAATACTTTACAGAATAGTCAAAAAGTGAAAAATTATGTAGCCATAAAAGAGAAAGATATTTATCCACATTTACTGATGGAAAAATACTGTGAGATAATCAGGGAAAGATAGAAAAAAAAGCAAGGAAGCAAATTAAATACCAGTGGAGTAGAGAGGTTAGAATCTCAAGGAATAACTAGTTGTTGACTTAGTTAAAGGTTAAATGGGCGCACTGAAGGCAAATCATTGTTGGAATAGTCATAAATAGATTATAGAAAATTCTTTCCACAAAGTTCAAGTTTCAGAAACTTTAAAATACAGTAAATGAATTAGAAATGGCCACAATCATTGCAAGTTCTTAATAAAGAAACTATTCTCTGGTTATAAATGTTTGACTCTGAAAGGGCAGATTTCCAGGACCCCATGTAGGGCTAAGAAAAATAAATTCATATGTTGACTGCTTGTAAGTACATGAAGTTAATTCACCTCAAAAAAGGAAACTATAAAATCATGTCATTTATAAAATAATAGATATTAAAACTTATATCTGGTGCAAAGTACTCCATCTAAAAGTTATTCACAGTATAATGACACTGCTATTTTTAAAGTCTATCTTTAAAAGTTTACTAACCTTTCTGCAGATGACCACTCTGACATTTATGTATGTTCTGTGAGATATATATACCACAGATAACAGATCTTTGAAATTAATAGCAGGATCTGTGGTGGGGAAAAACAAAAAGTTAAAATTAAATTCCAGAGATAACCAAAGAAAGAAGTGTAAGTAATTAGTTATATAAATGCTGAAACAATTGTTTCATTTTAAATAGAAAGTACAGATATGTTTAAATTTTATGAAGACAATAGGTTTAGAATGTTTGACATCTTCCTGAGTAAACTGTAAATAATTACACTTTTCTTTTGATTGCCTGAACATACTGTCCATACTACTTGATCTCATACTATTATCTTTTTAAGTACGTTTTGTCTTATCAACAAAATGGTAAACCACTCAAGACAATCACTTTATCTTACAGCACGATACAAATTTTAGTTTTTAGTATGTACTAAAAAAAAGGTTTATAAGAAAAAGAATATCTGAAATTACTTTTAATTTTGCCTTTAAGAATTTAAGCTCCATAAAGAAAAAAGATAAAGTATTTTGTACACATTTTCTCTAGTGTCCTTTTCTTGTTATAGAGACTCAGTTATTTACTAATCACTCAGTCAATAAACATTAACTAAAGGCCTACAAAGTAAGGCCCTGTGTTAGTCCTAGGAAGAAAATAAAAGACAAAGGTACATAAGAAACAGTACCCAAGGGAAGCCTTGCTGAATCAAGTAACAGGTAATTTACAAAGCAATTTGAGGAAGGAAGGAAAAAGGACCTCAGGAAAAAAAAAATTGAGAAGCATCAAATAGAATTATGCTGCTATGAAAAACATTTCTTAAAAATAATCAATATTGCCCTGGCTGGGTGGCTCAATTGGTTGGAGCATCATCCCCGTACACACTGATGTTTGTTTGTTTCTATCTCTCTTCCCTCCCCCCACCTAAAAAAATCAATAAAAATATATCCACGGATGAGGATTAAAAAAATATTTTTAAAAAATCATCGGTATCATCAGCCTCAGTCATACCTGTATTTATGATCTGATTGGTGAGGTTTTTAATCAGAGAAGTATTAACAGGCGCTTCATTGAGAAGGAGTCCCAATCCTGAGTAGCCAACTTCTCTGAGTCGAATACGTTGTTTACTTCGTTCATAAACATTCGTGCATTTCAACATTTGTTCCATAACCTGGTCACAACAGTAACAGAGTCTTCTCAATATAGAGAACTAAGAACAATTAGTCACTTAGGTTAATATTGAATAAAATATTAGTGTAATATGTTTTCTGTAGCATAATTTTACTTCTTAAGTATTAAAAAAAACAAAACAAAAAACCACCACCACCACACAGCACTAATAGGGAGGAGTGCTCCATATCGTACTCATTCAAAAATAAATTTAAAAATAAATGAGACTAAAACACATCTGTATTAGAATAATTAATATGTTGAAAATTATAGTTTACAGTTATTTCTTATCAGATGAAAGAGATAATTTTTCTTTTAATGGCTAAGGGTGTAGGTGGAAACAAACCCTGTAGTTTGTAAGAGATACAAAGATGTGTTCTGAAAGATCTAGGTACTTCTAGATCAACCTAGAAATCCATTCATGTAACAGTTATTAAAATATCTTTTAATAATGAAGAAACAGTTTGTGAAGCAACCAATCCATATGCTAAAATGGGTGAATAAATTAGCAACCCCATACTTCTTGGAGATCAACATTTTTCAAAGTGAGATACTAAGACCACATATGGAAAGGTTAATCCTGAAAATAATATCATGAAAAATCCCTCAGAGGCCATTTTTGAAGAAATAACATTTAATCTCCATAAAGGAACACTTATATGATCCAATGCTTTAAAGAGTGGCCTCAGGGGTCACCATAACCAATACGCAAGAGACTATGTCAGACCATTTTTAGTGCACCTTTGTTTTCTAAAGTTTAGGGATCTCAAACATAGGCAATCCAAATATGACCCCATAAGTAGACTTTATAATGTAACACTAATGCTGTAAGAGGAAACAACTGTTATAAGGCAATTAAGCATAATAAACAGGAGAATAAATAAGGAAAAAAAGACTGCATTCAGCAGTAGAAATATGACTAACTCCTCCGTTTTTAGTTAACAAAAAAGGTAGAGTGGGTGGCTTCAGCAAAAGTTCAGAGTTTGGGATATTATAGATAGTTTGATAAAATACATTCTACATCCTTTGACAAGGAAGCCTCAGTTTCTTCATCTGTAAAATGGGGATGAAAATAATATCCACTTCATAAAGTTGTTGCAAGTGCCTGACAATAGTGAGTGCTACATGAGGTTAGTCATGATCTGCCACATAGACCTGTCATAAGTCAAAGTGGAGATGAGAGATTTTATATTGAGGATGATATGACAAACTACATTATCCACTGAAATGTACTAAATATAATTAGTTTTTTAATATGCAAATAACAAAACCACGAAAAATATATACCGAAACAAATGTGACAATTTATAGATAGAAGTAGATATGAAAAAAGAATTTATATTCATAGAACATATATATTCCAAGTAAATTCATATACCCTAACGGCCCCAAAATATAAAGACATTTAAAAAATGTACCTTAAAAAAAAAAGTACCTTAAAAATGATTTCCTTCAGTCTGTCAGAGTACTTCTGATTTAAGAGCAGGGCATAAAGTATGTCAGCACTTCCTGGTTCAAACAGCAATAAGAAAAGCTGACCTCTAGTTGGGCTGGTACGCAGAAGACTAAAGAGTATATCCAAAATTCCAACGAGCTTTTAAAATTAAACAGGACAAAACAAAAAACCACATTCATTATGGAAGCCAAATGAAATCATAAACCACAACCAGTTATTTAAATCCTACATACCCTAATATTCTAGCTTAACTCAACTATCTGATGTCTTCTGACCTGTGCCTTTCACTCCATTATGCTTTTGGTTTATTACATTTCCTTAGGTATATCTTCTCACTACTATATTTACCTGCTGAACTATACCTATCCCGTTTTGTCCACATGGAAAGCAATCTCTTCCATAAAGCCTTTCCTGGTCTCAACATGTAATACTCTGCTATGAAAACCTCATAGGACTTTGTGTCTCTCAGACAGATGTTACCATACTCTGTTTGTTTGTTTATTTCATAATTATTTATAAACTTCTCTTATTCACCCGATTCCATTAAGCTAAAAGTAAAAATGATAACTGATTCATCAATGTAAACCTACAATGCTGGTATGATATATTTTAAGTTTTCAATAAATAATTCTTTGAATTCACTAAGGAAATATCATTGGCAATTAATTATAGCAGGTGACAATAGAGCTATCAAAAAATAAGATGGCTACTCATTCTAAATAATAAGCTTTTGAAGTAGTCCAACCATACAGGAAAACTGGCAAAGTTAATTTATCTATATAATACTAATTATAAAGTCATGTAATCATTGAGTAAACAATGAGTATTTCATGATACAGGGAAAAATTTTGAATCAACATAAATTAAAGCTGCTCAAATTTGGTGTTGAGAGTGATATACAGAAAGAGCACAGAAACAACAGTAAATACACTCAGTTCTTCTAATCCCAGGTTTATCAGCTGTGTGACTTTTTAAGTTAAGTCACCTAATCTCTCTGAACATATATTTGCAAATGTACAAGTGGGAAGAGTAATTCCCAGTCTGTATATTTTATACCAGTGGTTCTCAAATTCTACCATGCGCCATAATCGCCTGGAGAGCTTGATTCAGCAGTATATTTTCATTTCTAAAAAGTTCCCAAGTAAAGCTGGTCAGGAACTATACATTGAGAACCACTGTGTTAAAGAATAGTTCTGAGCTATAAATAAATAATGTATATAAAAGTATTTAAAAACAGAAATACATTTACAATTTACTTTATGTAAAGTTTTTATGAACCTATGTTATGTTAAAATTCATGTTAGAAATCTGCCCAGTAACTCTGGTGAAAGGTAAATATACATTATGTGACCTATGAAAATAGGCTCAGAATTGCCAGACAAAGCAACCATTCCACATCCTACTTCCTAGTTCATTAAAATATTTTATTACACTGCCATCTAATTTATTAAACTTTCAGTTAGGAGATAAATTTTACTTCTTTAACTGCATAATATTGTATGTGATACTATAAGCATTTTACTCTTAAAATATGTTTATTATACATGTATAAGTTTAAAAGATGATGATATAGCAACTTAAATATTAAAAAGAAAAATTAGATTATCTTGGTCATAATACCTGTTCTTCTTCATTAATAGCAGCTATGTAACCCATAATACTTTGTATCTCTTCATGAGTTCCACCTTTGCACAGAAAATATTTAATTAGTCCATACAAAGAAGTCCTTATTGTTCGAATATCATCTAGACACAGCTCATTATATTTACAATCACTCCTGAAAAAGAAAGTAAAAATGCAAGAATTTAAAATTTTTATATTTGTGTATTTTTTATATAAAAAATTCATATTTAAAAAAGATATTTCGGCCCTGACTGGTGTGCTTAGTGGTTATAGCACTGGCCCATGCACAGAAGGGTTCCAGGTTCCATTCCTAGTCAAGGATACATACCTTGGTTGCAGGCTCAATCCCTGGCCCTGGTCAGGCATATATGGGAGGCAACCAATCAATGTCTCTCTCTCACACTGATGTGTCTCTCTCCCTTTTTTTCTCTCTCTCCCACTCCCTCCCTTCCACTATCTCTAAAAATCAATGGAAAAAATAAATAAATTAAAAAGATGTTTCCCATGTAATTATTAGAATTCATAATATGTTATTAACCAATGAACCCCAATAAATTTAATTTTTTTAAAAAAATTCATGGTATCTTTGGCTTTTTCTACACAGGAAATCTTTGAAGTTAGGCTTTTCAATGACAAAAATATAAATGTACATCTTATGTAGCACTCACTATGTGGCAGACACAGTTCTAAGTGCTTTATACATTATTAACTCATTTAATTTAATCTTCAACACAATCATCAGATGTCTCAGTTTTATTATATCTTGTCACAGAACAGGAAACTTAAACACAAAAAAGTTGAGTAAGTTGCCTATGGTTAGTCAATTAATGAAACGAAAGATTCAAACCTATCATTTTGACCTCTACATTATCCTGCCTCTCTGAAGTTAAAAGGGTATTAGAATTGCTGGAAAATAAACAATCTAAACATTCCAATCAAGTAGCAGGCAGAAAATATCAAACTGAGAAGGTGTAAGAACATCATACCCATAATAAATCCTAAGTGTATCTAGTAGAAACTGCACACCATACTTCTTTCGGAAAACTCTCCTGCTGTCTTTGATGATGGTAGAAAGATACTGTATATGACCTAAAACAGAAAGTTCATTCTTAAATGATACACCTAATATAAAGTCACATTATGTAGTTCTAAATTTCTAAAACAACTATAAAATTTTATCTAATAGTCTGCTCTCACCGATTCGAAAGGGAAAATCTCCACGGTTCCAAATACGGAAGTCGAAGAGTAAATACTGATACATTTGTTGCAGGAGCTGCATATTTTTTTCTAATGATACTTGTTCAATTAGTAATTGAATTGCCATCAATACATTAACATCCATCAAGGTGCTTGGCACCTGAAATCCAAACAGAAAAGGGTTCTGTAAAATTCAGCTTAAATAACTGTCATTAAGCTATAATTTTTTCAGAACACCTACTAAATATAAAATTTAAATAAATTAAAAATTAAATATAAAAATCTTGATTAGAAAATGTAAACAACTTAAAACATTAATTTTTCTGAAGTAATGATAGAACATATTTTCCTAATGTTATAAACTGATAAAAATCGCAAATAACAAAGCTAATAAACAAGGTCCCGTTATGTTAATTATTGTATATAAGGTGATTAAATAGCTCTTAAAATCTACTTGTGAAATAAATTATATCCATTAATATACAGTGTAATATTTTTTTTAAAATACTTATTAGGAAGAAAAATTTCAACACTAACTGCTAATTACCATCATCAGCCACATCTACATAATGTTAGACTAGCTCACCTTCTGAAGTAAGGCACCAAGAGTGGCAACTCCACGGGAGTGAATAAGATTGTCCTGGTTAATAGGATGCCTTTGAAGAAAGTGTTTCACAATCAAGATAAATGTTGCAACTAAACTTCTCTCTAGTCTTGACTCTGTGGAATTGTGAACATGTCATTAATTATCGTAATTAATCACTTTTATATCATATTTTCTATATCATAATGAGCATTGTAACATACAAAGAATCTGGTTAAGAAATCTGCCTCCAAAGATCACTTATAAAATACAAATATCAGAGAAACCAACAACTGCATACTGTATGCTTATATGCACATGTAAATATTTCCTCTACCATAAATTTAACAATGTTGTCATATTTTCACTAAGAGGATAAACTAAGAATAAGAGTAAAACTAACAATTTAAGTTTTTTGACCAAAGAATTATAAACTTTCTGAACTACATTAGTAAAATTAGGGATGGGCTGCTTCAGCTATAAATGGTTAAGTTTCTTCTTAATAGTGGCAAGACATTTTAATCTATTTTTCAATTAATTCTCCAATTTTTCAATGACTACTTTGTATTAATTTCATCTTAATACCTGATGTCTTTGTAGAGGCTGATACCGTAACCCACTCTCCTTCTACAGGTGTTATCAACTCAGAAACTGTTCTTTCACTCATCCCTTCAGGAATCTGTCCACTGAAGAGGCTGATTTGTTCCAGTAGAGGAAAGAGTACATTTAACCCACCTATGCAGTTTATTACGTCCTGAAAAAGAAAATTACAATTTTTTAATCTTTAAAACAAGGGCAATTTTATCATTTATTATCTACACAGCATGTATGAGGTTATACTTTACTAAATCTTTAGGCATTGTATGGGATAGTCTATGCTAAAGGAACCCTTCTATGGGTACATGCTTTAAAGAGCAGTCTCAGGGGGCACCATAATCAATAATCAACAGAGACTAAGCCCGACCATTTTTACTGCACCTTTGTTTTCCAAAGTTCAGGAATTCCAAACAGGCAGTCTAAACATGACCCAGTAAGGTGAGTTTATAATGCAACGCTGATGATGTGAGAGAAAACGGTCACAAGGTAATTAGGCATCAAGAACAGAATAAATAAAGAAAAAAGTTAAAACATATTTGGCAGAAGTACGACTGGCTCCTCTACTTTTAGTTAACAAAATATTCAATATCCTTTGACGTGTTACTAATTTCTCTGCCTCAGTTTCTTCGCCTCTAAAATGATATTGATTCCCACTCTGTACAGGTGGTACAAGGGTGAAGTAAGCTAATATGTTAAAAGTGCCTGGTGCCTGACACAGTTAGTCTACATAACGTCAGCTATTACTAACTGCTAAAATGCTCTCAACTGCCATGGAGGCCCAGCTTAAGTCTGGAAGCAACCTCTTCATATTTACAAGCCTTGTAAAACCAACCTTACGAGTGACAGCAAAAGTTAACTTATAAATTGGTAAAGACATCATAAATTTTACTCTGGTAACAGATAAGAAGTGTTCTTATCTGTTCTTATGGCCAAAGAGAAAAAAGATTGATACCACACAAGTAATGAGTTTAATACTAACTGATGGGTTCATTTTTACACAGGAAGAATTATCCTAATGATTTGTTCTATCGAAAGAATAAGCATATTCAATTGGTGTTAAAGTAACTAGAAGGGGTTGAAATCTGCAACATAGTTTTAGGGATTAAATACCTTAACAAGTGGAACAATTAACTAAGACAGTATATTTTTCTCACGAAAATTGTTAAGCTGATGGTATAGTTTAAAAACTAAATTTCAAGCATATCAGACATTCAACTACTTATTTGTTCATCCTTCAAACTGTGTATCTTGCCTACAAACATTTCAGTGGTGACTTATTATTAAAACCAATCTGGTGGTGCTTAAAAGATAAATCCTTCTAAAGGATCAGTAAACTTATATGTTACCTGCCATTTATCATTAACTTACCTTAATGTCCCAGTTCACTACTTTGTTTCCCGTTAACCTTCCATGCAAACAATTAGTAGATAAATCAAGACAGATTGAATTTTTGCAGGCCTAAAAATAAATTTAAAAATGGCAAACAACTAAGCACAATGAAGACAAAACATACCTTTAACTATAGATGGAATATTTCACCATAATTTTAAAAGGTATATAGTATAGTCAATGACAAGATACCTACAATATTAATAAGTTTAGTATTATTATTCTCTGACTGTTTCTTAAAAGAACCAGAGACTAGATTATAAAGTACCCATCAAATGCAGGTCACTGCTGCTTGTCATCTGACAGAAGAGCTATAGCTAGAACTTACCACTTACCAACCACAGTTTTAAATTTTTTCTCTTTTAAACCAATATATTCAAGAAGATGTTTTTGACTTTCTAAAAATGTTAATAATTGGGAAATTTAGGTGAAGAGTATACAGGATTTCACCTTCCCATTCTTTCAAATTCTCTCAAGGTTTGAACTGAGTCAAAATAAAAAGTTAGGGGGAAATACCAACTGATAAATTTTATTAGGTTAAATGTAACAGATGAGTATTCAAAGTAATACATTATGGCCATATACTAGCAAGCTAAACTAGGAAAAAAGTTCTATAACGTATAATCTCACATAGCATTTTCTGGGTCAATGTAACATTGAATATAATGAATGCAACTGATATTGCTTGTTTATGCCACTTCTTCCTTTTCTTCTTCCCAATTCTACCTTTGATCTTCCTTTACTCAGTTCTTGCTGATCTTTTGTCCACGGAAAAATGACTAAGCATGGTATGCTTATAGGTGGTTGCTTTTTTCTCTTTACTAACTAAACATTTCTTTTTTTTGTTTCGTTTTCAAGCATATTTTAAAAATTAACAAAGCAAATGCTGAGAAAATTCTGGTTTCTCTCTCCTTCCAAAAAAGGAGCAGTCCACAGTTTGGCTCAGTGGTTAGAGCGTCAGCCTGCAGACTGAAGGGTCTAGGGTTTGATTCCAGTCAAGGGCAGGTATCCCAGCTGCAGGCTCAAATCCTGGCCCTGGTCAAGGTGCTTGCAGGAAGCAACCAATCAATGTCTCTCTCTCACATCGATGTTTCCCTCCCTCCCTCTCCCTCTCTCGCTCTCCCTCTCTCCCTTCCAAAAGCAACGGAAAAAAATATCCTCTGGTGAGGATTAAAAAAAAAAGAGAAAAATGTTTAAACAGTTTCATTTACTGAAGTTGATTCATTAATGCAAATTCCCACTACAGCTATTACCATTCACACTATTGGGATGACTAATGATCAGATTTGAACCATAGATGAGAGGCACACCTTCATTTTTAATGCTTCTCAACTTCCTTTGAAAATTAATACTTTTTTAAAATATATCTTTATTGATTTCAGAGAGAGGAAAGGAGAGGCAGAGAGAGAGAGAGAGAAAAACATCAATGGTGAGAGTCATTGATTGGCTGCCTCCTGCACACTCCCGACTGGGGATCCAGCCCACAACCTTGCATGTGCGTGACCAGGAACTGAACAGCGATATCCTGGATCCTAAGTCGATGCTCAACTGCTGAGCCATGCCCAGCCGGGCAAAAATTAATAATTTTTAATGGCAATTCAAGCCCCTCCTTCTCAATTACCCATTGAAATGACAAAAGAAATTTTAAAAGGAATTCTAGCTCATAGATAGCATCGTTAGTTACAGCTAGATGAACAATCCATGCATGTACTCTGACCTTTGCAGTGTAGTGAAGAAGGACATTACCAGGAAGGTCGGCCATGTCAGACTCTTGAAATTTCCAAGGGCTTAAACAGTTTGGACCTGAAAATTATTTATACACACACACACACACATATCATTGAACAGATACAGCCTCTTAGGTTCTGTGTAATCAGAACAAAACTTAAAACTGAGCTGTTTCAAGCTACTCATATAACATAGTTAAAATACCCTAGCCAAAATGTACTTTATTTTTACATCGCTTCCAATCTATCCAAAACCTAGGAAAGTTGGGGGCATCAATCTCCACTACAGAAAGGAAATGTATAAAACTAATATCAAATATAACAAAGCTTATCCATTAATTTATCTAATGTAAACCAATTCAAATTTATAAGACAAAATAGCAAAATAATCAATGATATGAATAGATATCACGGAAATGGAATAACAAATGAACAGGAAAAGATTCTTGACTTTACTGGGGGGAAAAAAAATCAAAGAAATACAATTAAAACTGGTTCCATTTTACATAAAAAAATGGAGGAACCAGTACTGACCATTACACCTTAATGAGGCTGTGATGAATCTGGTATACTTATGTATTACTGATAGGGAATGTCAATTGCTACCCCTTTTGGAAGCTGACTGGGTAACATGTGTTGAGAGCCATAACAAGATTCACACACTTTGAATATTTATCCTGAGAGTTTATCAAAAGTAAATACATCAAAATAAGAAAAAACTAATAAGTACAATTGACCATATTTAATATTTGAAGTTTATATCAATATTAAATATTATACACAGCCTAAGTAAATCATGAATTATGAACCCAATATAATATGCAGCCATTAAAAATGATTATGAACACTATATAACAAATGATTATTTACAAAAGTAGAATTATAAGCAGGGAAAATTGTAAGAACAAAATCCAAACTATAGAGCTGAGGATTACACTAAATGGCTTATTATTAATTTGGAATTTACATAAATTATAAAGCTCAACTTCAAATACTTTGGTGAGTTTTAAAGTAATGAAAAGTTTCTAAACCTCGAAAATTTGGACATTCTCATTCATCTCAAAACTCCCATGTAATCTAAAACAGAAATTTTGACAAATAATAAGCCATTCTGCACAGTTAATATACATGGCTACTTAAAGGCTTAACTCCTGAACAATCTACAAAAACAGAGATAATTCTGAAAAGTAATTATGACCCAATAATAATCTGTGTATATCTGAGATCACAGCCAAAAGAAAAGAAGTCAAAATAAAAACAGCTCATAATTTTACCTGAGGACTCGTAATCCTACCGCCTTCATGAATTCTTCAGGTATATTAACACATCAATTATAAAAATGACAAGTTTGAAATAAAACTCATGATTTTAGAAGCAGTCATGTAATTTCTTATGAAGATGGGCTTATATTTTGTTTCCTCAATTTATTAAAATCTGTCAAAAGTATTAAGGACTGAACTGCATATCCCCAAAATCTGTATGTTGAAGGTATAATCCCCAACGTGACTGTATTTGGAAATAAGGCCTTTAAAGAGGTTATTAAAGTTAACTGATGTCATAAGGGTGAAGCCCTAATCCAATGGGCCCCTTATAAGAAAAGGAAAAGAAACCAGAGATATCTCTCTGCACACATACAGAGAATAGACTCCAAGTGAGGACACAGCCAAGAAGGCAGCCATCTACCAGCAAGGAATAGAGGCCTCACCTGAAATCAAGCATGATGGAAAATTGATCTTGAAATTCTAGGTTCCAGAATTGTAACAGTGTTTAAGCCATCCAATGTGTGGTATTTTGCTATTGCAGTCCTAGCGAACTAATACTAGGCAGTTTTATGGGTCATATTTGAATATTTCCCAAAGTTTTGTTCTATTTATGCTTACCAAAAAGAGTATGGTGTACTATAAAATTAATAATACCACATAATATACTTGAAAGTTGTTAAGAAAGTAGATCTTAAATATTAACACATATAAATATGTTAATTATGTGAGGGGACAAAGGCGTTAACTATTATGGCAATCATTTTGCAATACACATGTGTATCAAATCACGCTGTATACCTTAAATGTACATATGTTACATGTCAATAACATCTCAATAATGCCAACGGGGGAAAAGTATGGTGTGTGGTGGGGTTTTTCTTCCCTTTAAGCTTCAATGAAAACAAATACTCTTTTCAGACTTAAGCAACAGAAAAAACTAAGTTTAATTAAACAGTATGAATGTTAATATACTCACCTGCTAAATATAACGCCTTCACCTGAGGAGGCTGTAGTGCTTCATAGAAGATGATGACAGACCCTAGCTGACCCTCCAGAGATGTGGGACATCCCCATTCACTATCCTGGGTTCCTGCCGATATCAATTTGGTAACCAATTTTGATTTTTCAGTTGTTCCTCCCCAGGATGCTGATGACAGAATTCCACCAAATGATGTCCGATGAGGGGTAATGGGAGAAGAAAAAGGTGGATCTGGGATTTGGGATGGTGGAGGAGTGGTGGTTCTTTGCCCAGCTGAACCAATGCAGCAAGAAATAAAAGGCTAAAAATTAAGGAACAAAACAAATTACACAATTTTAATTAAATCCCTAACCTCAATATTTAAAATGAAACAGTATATAAAATTAAGCAAATAAATACATCTGCTGAATCATGATACGTGTACACATAAGAAAACATTACAGATGATAACCTTTGGCCTAATTGATTTGGATGCATCACTTCTATAACTCACTTTCTATCCTTTAGCAAATTTTGAAATTTTTAATGAGTGTATATTAACAAAAATTTTTTAACAACTTTACTATATTCTAAAATAAGAGAAATCTCCTTTTCCCCCTTCAAATTTATAAACAGAGAATTATACATCAGTATCATAATGCTAATTACAGGTTATCCTGAAATGGTCATTAAGACAAACAGCACAAGAAATTATTAGAATCCTACGACTTGGGAAGTAATCTAATCCATTCCATTACTTTCAGAAAAGGCCCTTTCAAAATTATCCATATACTCTCAAAGAACTTTTACACTAATGTTCTTTAAGAGTCACCCTAGAAAATAAATCCTGTCTTATACTAACTACAACATGAAGGTATAAAGTTTCTTCATTATTGTTTCCATTTCAATGGAGAAGGAAACAGGTACACCATAACAATCTGTAAGTACTTTGTATTCTAGGAGAGCTTCATTAAAGGATCCTTTGCTCTGCTCTATTCATTTTCTGTGGTTTTCCTTTGGCTGTTGTAAGACTTTAGTTACATTTGTTTCTTCCTTGAATTGTTTTTCTTTATTACATGTTGTCTGACTTCATCTAATGATGACAGGCTAACTGAATTAAATATTAACCTACTGTAACTTAGAATGTAGAAAACATTAAAATTTACAGGCACATATTTAGAAGAGAACCTTCGACATTAAATTGAAAAATTTCAAGAGTTCTCAATCAATTAGTCCTATAAAGAATAGGTTAGATGTGCTTACTTCATTCATGGCAGGAAATCTGAGAGGGGCAGAGACCTTTTGCTGTCCATTGTCGTAGATATAGACGAGGCTCTGACCAAAGGGCCTTTTTCCAGGCATGTGAACAATGGTTATGTTGTGCTGGTAAAGTAAAACATATATTTAAAAAATAGGGAAAATCAAATCAAGTTTTGGGAATGACAGTATTTTCAGAGTATTACTCTATAACTAGTTTATGTGAACAGCAGAACATTTAAATAAAAGCGTAACAAAATGCCGATTATAAAATGACCTTAAAATAACATTTTTTTCTACAGTACTATAAAAGCACTTACGTCTATTCTACAAATCTATACACAACTGTAACACAACATATTTTCTGCATTTTCCAAGTCTATGATTATTCTTTAGAATCAATTTTTTTCTAATGAAAAACATTTTATATTTTAAGAAGAGCAACAGAAATAGTTTTTAACAATTTATGTTCTCATTTCAAGTTGGAATTCAAAGTCAAATTTAATTCTAGAACACTTGAAAGAAACATTTCATTTTAATTTTTTAGCAGAAAAATGATTACTGCTAAATTTACAATGAATGATAAATGGCATTAACCTCCTTATAGATGAACTTCAACATGAACAGAAAGTGAAAATTAATCAACTCTCCAAAAGCAGATGACAACACTTGATGTACATGCACCAAACATGTGCTTTTTAAAGGAAAGAATCAAGAAGTTAAGTGTGATCTCTAAAGCCTTACCCAGAGGGAATCACAGAAACTGTGGTCAGGAAGCATAACTGTTGCATATTCTCTTTTCGTGCACACTGCCACAACCAACATACCTGAATGGGTAATAAAAGCTTCAAAACCCATGCCACTTCCTGTAAAAAAGCTAACAAAAATATATATTATCAGAACTTCTGAAGTCAGTTATTCAGTTTTATCATCACTGAAGCATACAAAGCCATAGTGTCATCATAAGTATCTTTGTCAAACACAGTGTGGCTTACATTCTATTGCGACACGTCAGTCCAATCTTGCTTCAAAGATGATTTTTAAATATTTTTTGGGCATAAGAGTTTAGTAAATTATAAAAGGTAGTCTTATAGGTGGAATTCCATTAGTAAACTATAGTAAAGCTATAAACCTTCTAATCTTAAAAATTTGCCCAAATAAGAATCAGAAAACATGAATAAAGGTCTTAAAAATCAAAGACATATTAAAAATTATTACTGAAATAACTAATTTTGGATGTACACACATATAGGATTTCTGGTACTTCATATAATTATATAGCACCTTCAATCGGACAGAGATTACCATTCAAGTTTATTATTCCTTTTTTCTCCATTTCTACAATATTTTTAAGATGGAACTTGTTTCCAAACTAACCTCAGAACTTAAATAGCAAAATATTTAAGATATACAATTAACATTATGAAAGCAACAAAGCATCTATAATTAAACTGTGTATACCCTAAGGATGAAGAAGCTTTAGATAACTTGTATATTTAAAAATTAGATGCTTGAGCTGCATTTGTGCTTCTGAACTCAACCATCTATATAGCACTGTAGGGGAAAGGACTGCTGACACTTTCATTAAAGTTAACTGAGAAATAAAAATTTTTAAAAACAAAAAATAGGTGCTTGGAAAAGCTTTTTTCTTTGTAAGAATCACAGCATATATCCCATGAGAGTATTCACTTAGATTTCGTAACTTGTACTGGTACCTGTACAACTGTTTTCTTTTTCCTCCTTTGTTAGCATTGCCAAGAGTCAACTGATCCAGATCTAAGCAAAACCAAGCATTGAAGGAAAAGGCAGACCCTGGCCATTTCTGTATGGAAGGCACAGAAATTCCTGCCATACTATGAGACAAATTGAAATACTGCAGTGCACTCTCTAGACTTTGTTTTCGGGCCATTGTCAGGATTGCCCGAGTCACAGGAGTAGTATAAGGGTGCATATACTCAGATTCATCCACTCTGAGCAGTCTCAGCAGTCGATGCAATTCTTCTGAGCTCACTGACTGACTCCCCAAGGAACCATGGAGAGCGATCAGGTTCTCCGCACAAGTTCGATGGAGGGAAGAACGGCAATCAAGGGTTTCAATGATTCTAATTCCCATATTTGTATTGACACAAGTAGTTCGACTCTGCCTGTTAATACAACAAATTCTTTTCAGCCAATCAGAGATGAAGATCTGCAGGTCCTGGGATTCTAGCTCAGGAAGCCACCGGATAAGAAGCAAGAGAGGCTGCACATTACTAATGCCCAAAATACCAACTGAAGTGTGGTCGCCCTCTACGGCCTGTAAAACAACACAAGAGACAAAAGGTGAATCACTGTCTCTGATATGGAGATAACAGAACTTATTTTAATAACGCTAAAAAACTCACCATATTCATAAGTTCTTTAAGTAGTTCCAGTGATGGCTGACCCAGGGATTTTAATACTTCAAACATATGTGTATAGCCAATTCTTTCTTTAAATACTTCCTAGGGGAAGGAAAATCACATCAAAGCACATTTTCAAAGACCAAATTTGCTAGAATATTTTTTAAAATATTGAATAATAACCATTTAAGCTAATTAATATTATAAAGATTATATGAGTTCAACATTTCTGTTTTCTGAAATCACATGTCTTCATCTTAAACTTCATATACCTTCTGGAATACAATGTTACAATAATCTACCAAAATGTAAAATAAAATTAGCAATAGATGTGTATTATAAAATTATTATATTTTACAGGTTAAGTCACATGACACTTCCTTTACTTTGTTCACTTGATTTATAATTACAGAAGTATTAAGTCAAAACAAAAATGGAAAAAACTAAGGAGAGTTTGGGAATAACAGGAGTCAAACAGCAGCCTCAAAGGACTAAAGAGTCCTGGCAATTTTGAGTAGTGGCCAAAAAAACCCAAAAACTTCCTAGGTAGACTCTATCTAAAGGGTCTGAATTAGCTGGAGCACTGAGTTCACTTTAGTAAGGTCTAAATCATGTATTTTTGAATTAATAAGACACAAAGCCATAAAGTAAAATAGAAAGACAACCAAAAAACCTAGCAATACTAAACTGGTCCAGTAAAGTAAGCAAAAATATATAAAATTAGAAAATCAAAAAGCTTAAACAAAATGAGTAAGACTGGTTGTCTCTGAGGAGAGGAACTAGCCTACTGTGAATCAAGGGTAAAAAGAAAATATTTTCAAAAGGTATTTTTTAAATAATCTTTTTAATTTTAAACTATGCAAGGTATTATATACTATAAAAAATTATCCTGTACAAAGCTTTGAACATCATTTTAGGTTTGAATTTTGTAATACAGTACAAGCACAAATCCATTATACTCATAAGCCAAATTACTTAGAACTTAAATGTGATCTTTTTCCTTACAGAAACTGTTATAAATGGAGATTATATTCCCAAGCCAGCCTGTAACAGTTGTAAAAGCCTATTCAGCAGAATCTAACCAAGAGTCATATATAGCAACAATATAGGACAAAAATTAGTCTCCTAACAAAAACCAACGAAGAGTGGACTATAACTGAAGGCATGGCGTAGGGAACAAGGAGTAATTCATTATTTCTGGTACTAGAAAGGTAATTAAGGCATGAAACATATTAGAAGTGATGGATAAAAAGGTAAAAGGTAATAATAACAAGGAATTACATTTTAAGCCCTTATCATGTGCCTGGCACTGCTATGCTTCCCACTTTATACAGATGATCTCATTAACCCTTAAAACTACTCAATGAGGAAACTACTAGCACAAGGTCAGCATAAGTGGACAGCAGGGCAGAGTCAGTGGTAGTAAAACAAATGAGAAGGGAAAGAAAATCCTGAGGGTTAGTGATTACAACCAAAGAAGCAGAATTTTCATGGGCATATGGAAAAACAAGTCCTGAATTGGTAGGGCTGTTGACATGTGAAAAATGTTCTGTTCTTGGCAGTCAGAAACTGACCAAAGAGTGAAAGAGTGGTTATTTTCTTAATAAAGAAAAACTATGATATAAGATTTAATTCTTTAAACACGCTACCATAAAATCACTTAAAAAAATCATTTCAACATTTCAAAGCCAGTGCTTTCTTCCTATGCGTTGACTGACACTATAAATGCTTACTAACTTGCAGTTTAGTCATCAATGTCTAATCCCAAAGCAGTGCTCACAAGCATCTGTCTTTAAAATTATCAGAAAAAAACGATTCCTATACTAAGATGAGATATTTTTTGTGAACTATTTCATTTCAGGTGTGAAACTGTACATATTACACACTTTCATACAAGACTTTGGGAATTATATAATGAAAACTGGCAAATCTAAGATAACATTTTAGAGCTTGGGGATATATGTTTCACCTTAGCAGCTGGAGATTTGTTCATTACTGCTGTCAAAGCCTGAATGGTTGATACAGCCAAACAATCCAACTGCCCCTGAAATGCCTACCAGAGAGGGGAAAAAGGCAAGAAATTAACAAATGCAGTCAATATTTATATTCAGTTAGGAAACCTTTGTTCTGGAAACCTGAAAAAATAATTATTTAACATGCAATACATTCCTCTTCCAATAAAATGGATTTCTGAAACACTATAGAACCTGTAAGAAAAGTTATCTACTTGACAGAAAATAAACCATGTGTCAAGAAGGATAGGGTTACATTCACTCATTACATTAAAATGTTTTGGGGGGGAAAAACCACAAAACACCAAGCTTATTACATGCTGTGTTTTTTGTTGTTTTATTTTAATGGACAATCTCCAGAGGAAGGGAGGGAGGTCTTCTACTATGTTTTAATTTTCCTTAAAAATATAAATGAAATTCCTAGGTTTAAATTTTATTAGCATGTATAGTAAGATGTCTAAAATAGTCTTGTCTACTTAGTTTCCAAACCCTAAAATGGTATGTGCATATACCAATCAATTAATCACACTTGCAAACAATAAAGTGTATCTATTTTTGCATAAAATGCAGAATTTGAAGAACAGAAAATGAAATATGTATCTATAAGGATTGTCATGTTTTTGAGAAGGTAACCTTTAATACCAAAGTTGTAAGAAAAAATAAAAACCAGCTCTGTTTTGTCTATTTCTGTTTAAGCTTCATCATAAAAAGAAGATGTGTTAAATTTCAGGTCAGTGCATTTATAGCAAAAAAAAAACAAAAACAAATATAACCTCAAAAATACTAAAAAAAACAAAACTCTGAACATTGTATCATCAAGCTTAATCAACCATGAAAGCATAAAATAAGGACTAGAAAGTTGTAAAAACTAATAGTCCTGAAAATTTGCTTTTGGGAATATGTTACTATGATTTGAAGCTAGTCCCTCCACAAATAGGATTTTCCTCTCTCCCTCCCACTAAAAAATATCTGAGTAAAAGGGAACTGATTTGACCTATGCTGTCTTAAGCCAAGCTCTATCACTTTCAGGCAAGTTATTTAAGCTGATATCTTGGTTTTTGTTGATGTTCTTTGTTTATCAAACATTACATAAAATAAAATCAAAAATTACATTACATTAAACATTGTGCATACAGAATTGCATACAAATAAAATCTCTCCTAGAATTGTCTAAGAGGACTAGCCATCATAGTATCTAAAATTAGAAACATTAATATAAACCTCTAAGAAGATTACAACTATTTTGTTAATCTATACGAAGACCCTAAGAGGGACTAGTACTTATAGAGAAATCTAAAACAGTACTCTGTAATTGATATTGCACATCCAGAAGAGAAAATGATAGATTACCATGTCTCTTTCTATACCATAGCTCTACTTATAAACCTAACATTAAGATAATGTGAATAATGACATTATGTAGGCTCTTTCAAACATTTTAGGAAAGAAAAACAAAGCAATTTTGTAGATGGTCTATCCAAACTAAATAACATATTATAAAAAGCAATATAACTATTATATTTCTACCTTATTCCCATATAGAGTTGAATATTTAGAAAAAAGTTAAGCCTTATTATAAATTAAGACTGAAAGAGTTCGGCATCTTCTTCCCTTCCTCCAAGATTCAGGCTGTCCATTGAATTATAATCATTATTTGTCAACAGGAAGCAAAGAATCAAGATATTAAAATTGACCAACATTTTCATAAACAAAGCCCTAAAATCCCAATACACCACAATGCTTAGAAAAGGAAGCCCCCAAAATAAGAAGTCACCACCAGGTGGACAGCATTGATACTGGGATCCCATTCCTGTACTTTATATCTCCTCACACTGAAAAGAACATACACATATACAGATGGAAGGCTGCAGATCATTTATATCAACCACTAAAATTTTAATATATTTTATCTTTTAGATAAAAAATTTTAAAATTCAAATTGCTCTTAACAATTTTCAAAAATAATTTATAAAGATTAGAATTAGATAATGTTTGATTATTTTAAGACAAAAGAAAAAAAGTACAGGAATAGTTGCTCCCATTGACTGATTTTGGACTTCAGCTGAAACAAGATGCAGGCTTTGTAGATACCTGGTCCTCATTTATTTCTGTCAGTAATTTGTTGGCAAGGTCTTTCTCGTTCTTGTCTGCCACCTTATTGTTAGCATTTAAAAATAGCTGTTAAAAACAGAGACAAGAATAATGGAGAAAGAACATTAAATTGTTAACCTATAAGAAATAAAGCTAAAATGGATTGCCATGTCTCATGAAAATAAATTCAAGAATCCACTTGTGAGATATACCACTTTTAAACTGACAATCAACTATTCATTTTTTATAACAAACAGTAGATCATATACTATAATTATTATTTATTTCTCTCTTAAAACTCAAAGTAACTAAAATAAGAAACAGCAATAATTAAATTAGTTGACATTCCTAAATTCTTAAAGAATAAGCAGAGAATGTCCCACAGAAAATATGTTATTGAGACAGACAAAACTGTAGTAATATTGTACAGTAAAAGTTCTGTAGACAAGTATGTTTGTGATATGCTATTAAATTAACTTCAAAAAGGGCTTTAGGTTTTTTTCAGAAATACTTTTCAAAGTCTCAAATATGCTAATGCGTACTTTGACAAGAGAGGTCAACGGGCAGCTTTTTCCAAATTTATCTGACCACACGTTTTATTAAAAATTCTGTAACAGTTTTCTCCAACTACAAATCAACAGTATTAATTTTGAGTTTATTCTTGTGTATGCTGTAAGTTGGTGGTCTAGCTTCATAGTCTAGCTTCATTTTTTTTTGCATGTACCTGTCCAATTTTCCCAACACCATTTACTGAAGAAACTGTCTTTACTCCATTGTATGCTCTTGCCTCCTTTGTCAAATATTAATTGACCATAAAGGCATGGGTCTATTTCTGGGATCTCTGTTCTGTTCCACTGATTATATCTGTTCTAAGTTGTGAAACCATAAAAATCCTAGAAGAAAACATAGGCAGTAAAATCTCAGACATCTCATGTAGGAATATTTTTACTGATATATCTCCTAGGGCAAGGGAAACAAAGGCAAAAATAAACAAATGGGACTACAACAAATTAAAAAGCTGCACAGTAAAAAAAAAACCGTCAACAAAATGAAAAGGGAACCCACTGTATGGGAGAACCTGGTCACCAGTGATACATCTGGTAAGGGGTTAATTTCCAAAATATATAAAGAACTCATACAACTCAAGAAAAGGAAGACAAACAATCCAAGTAAAAAATGGGCCAAGGACCTGAAGAGACACTTCTCCACAGAGGACATAGTGATGGCCAATAGACATATAAAAAAATACTCAATGTCGCTAATCATCAAAGAGATGCAAACTAAAACTACAATGACATATCACCTCACAACTGCCAGAATGGCTGCCATCAATAAATCAACAAACAACAACTGCTGGTGAGGGTGTAGAGAAAAGGGAACCCTCATGCACTGTTGGTAGGAATGCAGACTGATGAAACCACTGTGGAAAACAGTATGGAGTTTCCTCAAAAAATTAAAAATGGAGCCCTGTCTGGGTGGCTCAGTTAGTTGGAGCATTGTCCTGTACACCAAAAGGTTGTAGGTTCAATGCCTGGTCAGGGCACATACCTAGGCTGCAGTTCCATCCTGGGGCTCAGGACGTACAGGAGGCAACCGATCGATGTTTCTCTCACACATTGATGTTTTTCTCTCTTTCTCTTTCTCCCTCCTTCTCTCTCTCAAAATCAGTAAAACATATCCTTGGGTGAGGATTAAAAAAAAATTAAAAATGGAACTGCCTTTTGATCCAGGGATCTCACTTCTAGGAACACATCCTAAGAATCCCAATTGGAAAGAATATATGTACCCCTATATTCACAGCAGCACTATTTTCAGTAGTCAAGATCTACAAACAGCCCAAGCGACCATCAGTAAACAAGTGGATAAAAAAGCTGTGATACATTTACACAATAGAATGCCACTTGGCCATAAAAAAGAAGGAACTCTTGCCCTGGCCAGTGTGACTCAGTTGGCTGGGCATCCTCCTGTGCACCAAAGTGTTGCCAGTTCAATTCCCAGGCAAGGCACATACCTAGGTTGCATGTTTGGTCCTTATCGGGGCACATATAAGAGGCAACCAATCAATGTTTCTCTTCACATTGATGTTTCTCTCTCTCTCTTTCTCTCTCTCTCTCTCCCTCTCTCCCTCCCCTGTCCTCTCTCTAAAATCTATGAACATGTCTTCGGGTGAGGATTGAAATTATAAGAAACTTTGGACTGTATCATACAAGAGCAAATATTAGCTCACTATCATGACAGCTATTTCAAACAAATTTGTAATTTTTAAAAAGATGTTGACTGTGACATATTTTTAGAACTATACCTGAGTTTCATATATTGAAAAAAATCACACACTAATAAATTGTAGTAGGAACTACATTTTATATTAATGATTTATCCTTCTATAATGTGTGAATGGTAGGTTCTCTACATATGTGAGATTTTGTCTTTATCAGTGAAGTTGCCTTTATAGTTGAAAAAGCCAAATGGCATTTTTACAACAAATAGAAGGTTTTATAAACATTTCTCTTATGCTGCTTTCATTTCCCCGGGATCTCTTTCCCAAGAATGAAGGGTTTCTTTAAAATATGTTTCATTGATTTTAGAGAGAAAGGAAGAGAGAGAGGAAGAGAGAGAAACATGAGGGAGAAACATCAATGGTTTGCCTCCTGCATGCGCCCACCCGGACTGGGGATAGCACCCGCAACCTGGGTATATGCCCTAACCAGGAATTGAACTGGTAACCTTTGGGTGTATTGGGATGACACTCAGCCAACTGAGACACACTAGCCAGGGCAAGAATGAATGATTTTTAAAAGGAGGGGGAAGGCATATTAAATCTCTAGTGGTAATCTGGTACTTACACATTGACTTCATAGATATTCACTACTATTTACTTAAATTAATATATCCTTTTTTATGCTATTCTTTACTATTTTACTGTTAGTTAAGCATAACAGTTACATTAATGCTTTCAGTGTGGAAAAATTCAAGGAGCTGATATTAAAATCCTTATTCTGAAATATTCTCACAGAATCAAAATGAACCTCTAGTACTTTTCAGCAGGGAGTCCATGAAAGGAATTCCTCAAATAAAAAGGTAAAAGCTCTTTGAAGTAGTTTCATTTTCAAAGGCTTCTCCAGCAGCTCTCTAAAATATCTGATACCATCTTGAAATTTATAAAAATATGACATAATAACCAGAGATATTACTTATGTGCTTATACACAAATCTGCCACACGTGTAAATTAGTAAAAAATAATAAGTATATTGGCAGCATACATCAAGGACTTCAACAGTATTTCTAGTTTTCTACATTTCCAATGATTTAAGTTGTTTTAATACAATGTTCCTCAACCTTAAAAAAAGCTTATGCCCTTTGACATAGCAATGCTACTAGAAATAAAGTTATATTTTATGAAACTTGAGAGTGTTATGTAATAGGAAAAAACAAACAAAAAATTGGAAACAAATTAAGTATCTACCAGTAGGGAACGATTAAGTAAATTGTGATTTATCCACTTAATATAACATCATGTAGATATTAAAATCATAACAGAAAAATACTAATGTAAGTCATAAATGAAACAGAAGTGCCAAATTATACGCATCAAATGCTCACATATTTTAATAATGCATAACAAAAAATACTTTAAAACTCAACAAAAGAAACAAACAATGCAATTTTAAAAGATACAAAGAACTTGGAATGGACATTTCTCCAAAAAAGATAAACAAATGGCCAAAAAGCACATGAAAAGACGCTATTACGAATCATCAGAAAAAGGCAAAACAAAACATGAGATATTATCTCACACCCATTAGGACAGCTCTTATAAAAAATTTTTTTTAAAAAGGCAACAACTCTTGATGAGAATGTGGTGAAACTGGAACCCTTGTGCACTACTGGTAGGAATGGAAAATGGTACAGCCATGAAAACACTGTAGCAGTTCCTCAAAAAATTAAAAATTGAATTACTATATAATCCAGCAATCTCACTTCTGGACATATACCCAAAAGAATTAAAAGCAAGGTCTCCAAGAGATATCTGTATAGTCATTCACAGCAATATTACCCATGACAGCCAAAAGGTAGAAGGAAAACGATGAATGAATAATACAAAATGTGGTGTACCCACACACACACACACACACACACACACACACACACACACACACTCACTCATACACGCAAACTATTATTTGGCCTTAAAAAGAAAGAAAATTCTGCTATATGATACAACATGGATGACTCCTGACGACATTATGCTAAATGAAATAAGCAAGTCACAAACAAAGCAAACACTGTTATGCTTCCACTTACATGAGATACTAAAGGTAGTCAAAATCAGAGAGACAGAAAAGTTGCTGAGGGAAAGGGAAAATTTGGAGTTGTTTAACAGGTATAGACTTTCAATTTTACCAGGTGAAAAGAAATATGGGGAATGGATGGTAGTGATGGTTGCACAACTATGTGAATGTGAATGCACTTAATAATGTGCTCTGTACACTTAAAAACGGTAAAGATAGTACATTTTATGTGTATCTTTCCACAATAAAAATGGTAATAATAATATGCTCAAATTTGAATCAAAACATAAAATAACTTCTTAAAAACAAAGAACAGTAATAATAGAAAAATACCTTGCAATTCTGTAGCAGTCGTATGAGATGTTCAAAGCAATTACTGTTAAGAAAAATGGCCTGAAGAACAGGTCTATCTGTGCAGTCTAACATCGCTGTGATGGTATCTAGGAGAACAAAAATAAAATCATCCATTTATAAAGTAGAATATTTGGGATCATAGAAATATTTACTCTAGCCATATTTTAAATTTAGGCTTTTCAGATGACAAACAGACGTAAATTAATTAGGAAATAACAGGGATGGGTAGTAGGAAAAAAATCTATGCTTCTAACTTGATAAGAAAAGCACTTCTATACTTTATTATTAAAAATATTTAATTTTATACATGAGTGATATATATTTCCCAGAGTTTACTTAATTGTTCTTCAATTATAATGCTCAAGTATAACCAAATGAGTTCCCAACTTTCTGTTACTAAGCAGCATGTGATAATGTTTGGCAACATAATCTCATTTATATAGAATAAAATTAACATATGGCTACTATGAAAATGAGACTCAGTTAATTAATCCATCTGTGATGGTGCTTTGCTCCTTTCCTACTGAAGGCTCCCATTCAGAAGTCAAAGAACATCTGCACCCCTATGTTCACTGCAGCATTATTTACAATAGCCAAGGTATGGAAACAGCTCAAGTGCCAATCAGTAGGTAAGTGGATAAAAAAGCTGTGACAGCATGAATGGACCTGAAGATTATTAAGCTAAGTGAAATAAGCCAGTCAGTGAAAGACAAATACAAGATGTTCTCTCTTATATGTGGAATCTAATGAACAAAATAGAAACAAAGGTTTCCATGGATACATGGAACAGACTGACAGCTGTCAGAGGAAAAGGGACTAGATGTAAGAAGGTGAAGGGATTAAATTAAAAACATATATATAACACACATAGACACTGTGGTGACAGCCAGAGGGAGAGGAGACTGGGGGTAGGTGGAAGTGGGGAAAGGGGGGAATAAATAGGGACGAAAAGAGACTTTGCTTTGGGTGATGGGTGCACAATAGTGTGTGCAGATGATGTTTTGTTAAGTTGTACATTTGAAAGCTGTATGGTTTTGTAAACCAATGTCACCCCAATAAATTCAATTAAAAAAAAGAATTCAAAGAATATTTGGCATAGGTAATATGACAGTTTCCAACAAAAAAGAAGTCCATTCAATATAGTCTCAAATTCCCTTAAAAGCTTACAATTTATAATTATAAAACCAACATGTTATAGCATATAAAAGAATAAAATACATATAAGATGGATCTTATTTCTCTATAGAAACACTATTGTAGTGGCTCATTAAGTTTCACCAAGACTCTGACATCCAATATATTTAAATTGGACACCACATACACACCCACATAAACTTTTTTTTTTAGTCTGCAGAGCTACACAACAAACCATTAATGTTGGCTATGTCTAGATAATAGGATATAAAAAGTTTTATTGTCTTTTTACTCATGTAAATTTCCTAATTTAATTGTAATAAAAATATTTTCATTCTATAAAAAGGAACTCTCAGTAATATTTTTATCTATCAATCTAACATGGGAATACAATAAACAATTACATATTGGTGAAGGAGCTTGCAGACAGATAAATAAGCACAGAGAGATGGCACATAATAACCAACACAAACGGAGGAAAAGAGAAATAAGACAGATAGACACAAACACCCACACAGGTTCTGAAGAAAACAAAACAAACACCAGACGTCCTCTACAGGAAGGACAGATGTTGAAGTAGTCTCTATAGAGATGTTATAGAAGCACATACAAAATTGATTGTGACTCTTTGCCATAGGTTAGAAACTACAAATAGCACTTTCTGAAAATACGGGTGGAGGAGAGGGTGTGTATATTAGGAAGGGAGGGGTAGAGGGATTAAGTAAAAAAAAGAAACGTAAAAAATATATAATGGCCTTGTATTTCAAATGAACTTGGGAAACATAAAAGTAAAAAAAAAAAACAGACTCAGAGAAAACTGAGTATGATAAACTTAAGTGATACTTACTCAGCATTTTTATCTGTAGAGCTATGAACCGGCTTTCCCACTCTCTGGACCTCCTTTGATTAGGTAAAGCTGAATGATCTGAATTCAGTAATTTAAAATAGTTCTCCAGAATAGTGCTGGTTTCCACCTGGCGCTGGTCAGAGCTGCTGGTGAGAAGGATGTGTACCACTTCTGTGAGGCACTGGAGAGTCAGCTCTACCTTCCTACCCGCGTCTTCAGGATCTCGGTCCTCCCAGGGATCACAGTCTGCCAAAGCTCTCATAAGGACTTCCATGGTGGCTGGAGAAATTGCTTGCAAAGCATTCCTCTGAAACATGACAGACAACAAAAATGAAACCCAAAAAACTAAAGTTCTGTATGTTTCCAAAAAAAAAGGAACTCAGTCCTAGCTGGTGTGGCTCAAGAGGCTGGAGCGTCAGCCCTCAAACCAAAGGGCCATGGGTTTGATTCCCAGTCACAGGCACATACCTGGGTTGCAGGTTCGATCTCCAGCCTTGGCCAGCGTTCACACAGGAGGCAACCAATCGATGTGTCTCTGTCACATCGATGTTTCTCTCTCTCTCTCACTCCCTTCAACTCTCTCTAAAAAGCAACAGAAAAAATATCCTCAGGTGAGGATAAAAAATAAATGATTTTTTTTAAATTAACAAGTCTTCAGACAACTTTTTATTTTAGTCTATCAATTATAAAACATTTTAAATCAGATACTCCGACAGACAATAGTAGTGTCTTCATTTCCTCACTAACAGAATCCTTATTAAGACAGCAATCTCCCCACACAGAAAACTCACCACCCCCTCTTGCAGCTAGGAATAGTCATATGATATAGTTTTGTCAAGGATGTATGCCAGTAGACTATAAAGAGGATATCACTTTACAAATAAAGGACCCTTTGCTCTTGGTCTTTTTACGTGTTTCCTGCCTAGAATGCAGACATGATGCTTGGAGTCACCTTTATATCACAAAGAAATAAACCCAAGAATTAAAGTAAGCAGGCTACAGATAGCAGAACAGGAATACTGAAGGACCATAGTCCTTGGTGGTATGATTGAGTTGCTGTACCAGCCCAGAATTGCCTACGTCTGGATTTCTTGTGTAACAATAAAAAAAAGGAAGAAAGAAGAACTCAATTTGATTTAGCCTCTCTCAGGTTCTCTGTTGGTTATAGCAAATCCATCTCAAATAATACAGATATACAGGGTGTCCCAAAAAAGTGTATAAACACTTTAACAGCTGATAACTCACTTAACTTTCACTCTCTTTCAGGTTTAACTGATTTGAAAAAATAAGTGAAGCCAAACTAAGCTTTGAACGAAGAAAATTATCCTAAAGTGCCACTCGACTTTTTTTATGGGAATACATAAAAGATAAAGTTTATAGTACAAAAGCCAGGAACAGTCAACGAATTGAGGGCACACAAATACCAAACTAAATGATTCTTGATGTTTGTGGTTCCATTGCTTCACATTATCAGCAATGCCTGGACCAAAAACAGTCATCAGTTTGAAAACGGGCATTGACAAAAAAAATTACTCATTTCTGTAGATTCTTTTAAATTTTGAAAATGAACTGCATGTTAGTAAACATTGAATCTATAATCTTTCAAAGTGCATATACATTTTTTTGGGACATCCTATATATATGGACTGGCGTGGCTCTAAGTCAACACACATTTCTGAAATTTTAATTAACTGGTAACTAGTTAAGGTGATTCATTAAACTTAGAAATAAACAATATATATTGCCCTAAATTGTTAAATTGAGATATAATGAATAAGAACATAGTCATACAAAATCATCTAAAAGTTATACTGAGGCTATTAGGACTGGTTATTATCAACATAACAAATAATATCAATAACAAGTATTATAGAAAAAAATTGCTGATGGTGTACTCATAATTTCCATTTTTCTCTGCTTCCTTCTGAACAGAATCCTTGATATTCTGCTGGATACACGGCTACCAGTAATAAAGATTACATTTCCTAATCTCCCAGCTGCTAAGGAAGCAAGTTTTAACAAAATTTTTATCTGAGTGTATTTGCCCTTTTTGCAATTATCTCATGGAGTTTAGCAAATGAGATAAAAAGACATCAAGTGTCAGCTTTTTAGCATCTCATTAAAAGACAGTTGGTGCACACCACTTGTCTTCTTCATCTCCCCTTTCCTCTTTGTGTGTAAAATGCCCGAAACCTGGGCATGTGCCCTGACAGGGAATCAAACTGTGATCTCCTGGATCGTAGGTCAATGCTCAACCACTGAACCACACCAGCCAGGAAAAGTAACTTCTAATTTAAGCTGTTATAATTTTAGTATTTACTGCTACTTAACCGGGAATCACATAAATCTAATACACCTGTGATTTACTTAGTTTTTATAAGCACAGGTATTTTGTTAAGTGTTTTACATATATTATGTATCATTTGGTCCTTATGACTACCCTATATGTATTACTATTTCCAAATTATAAATAAGGAAACTAAAACACATGTAAATAGTTCCTCCAAGGTCATACAACTACTTAGAGATGGACATGGAATTTAAACCTATGTCAGTCAATCAGGCTCCAAAGCTTTTGTTCTTAACATAACACAAAACAAAACAAATATGCCAATGGTAAGGCATGATGCTCTGGGAAAGGAGAAGAGTCATCATACTTCAATATTTCTGCTCTTTATAACATGGTCATTCTTATGCCTTTAGATACTCAGTTCATCTAAATATCATCACCTCATAGTGATGCTACAGTCAATATACAACCTTTTTGACTTCAATATAGTAATTATAGCTATAACCTGATTATAAGGATTCTGAGTTATTTTCAGTACATAAAATAATAAATTTAGTCTACTTGATTATCATGTTAGTTTTAATTACTGGAGGTCTCTCAGGGCTTGATTACCCATGAACACTAACAAGTCTCTGTGTGTTAAAAAGGAAATGGGATCAAACCAGCTTCTTCCATTAGTTAAAGCAATGTCATTTCCAATTTTATTCACATACACTTATTAATTCTTATTTTTAGTAGTGGAGAAATGATGGCCATCAGGAAATACTAAAGCAAAAGAAAAAGATATCAGCTAATGAAGGTAGATGATAAAGCAAACAAATTGAAAAATACAATTTTGGTCACCATTCCTCTTATTACAGAGACTCCCTCTCTTCTACTAGAGTGAACAGGAGAAGGCAAGGCAGCTCAAGAGGAAACCCAAGTAATATTATATTAATATCTATTATTTTGTCACCAATAGAAATCATATATATTTTCATATATTATAGTTGTTACAGTGTCTTAAAACATCATTTATCTTCCTCTCTTCTTTGAAATTACATTAATTATACTAGACTTGCTGGCATATCTTTTTATTTAATGTGTTATAAAGCATGTATTACTATGTTACTAGTTTGTTTTATTAACATTTTAGTAACTGTATTTCAGCAAAATTAGTTTCACCCTGGCAGGTATTGCTCAGTGGTTAGAGCATCTGTCCTCACACTGAAGGGCTGTGGGTTCAATTCCCAGTCAAGGGCACGTACCTGGGTTTTGGGTTCGCTCCCTGACCCTGGTCAGGGTGTGTGCGGGAGTCAACCAGTGTCTCTCTCAGTGTGTCTCTTTCACATAGATGTTTCTCTGTCTCACTCTCTCACTGTCTCTCTGTCTCTCTCTCCCCCCCGTCTCTCCCTTCCACTCTCTCTGAAAAGCAATGGAAAAAAATAAATCTGTTTCCTTTGTGATCTTATGTATTTTATTATAGGCATTTGAAAACATTCTGATAAGAGGCTCTATCAGAATGCCAAAAAGGGTACGTACGTGATACAAAAAGTGTTAGAAACTTCTAATCTCAACTGTGTGGCTAAAGAATGTAGAATGTTCTTTCTGAACTATAATCCTGTTTTCAACTAGTAATTATACACAAAAGTTTACCACAGAACAGCTTTTAAGATGTTCAACTTAAAAAAATAAACATTACAAAATAAATATTTTTTTTCTTAAGCCTTTAAAACCTTGTTTATATGCATTTACTAATTATAAGTCAACAGAAGACTAAATTCACATCTTAAGATATCAAACTGCAGAGCTTGATTTCATCAAGTGAACAAATAGGGCTGACTATCCTCTATACTCTAAAGTTAAAGAACAAATAGCTGAAAAGTCAACACAAGTAAGAACTTATAATACCAAAAATTCTTAAATCTGGTTATGCATTAATTTAATTTTTAGTGTTAATGTCATTATTTAGGTTTCCAGGAAGTTAAATAAGAAAAGTAAGCAGATTAGTTTTAAACAAGATGTAAACTTCAAAAAATATTTGTATGGTTCATGAAATTATAAAAAGACAAAGAATACATTAAATAATCCATGGAAAGCTTTTTGCACTGTTAACTCTTGTTTTATACATTAGCATTCACCACTTTCCTCACCTGCCCACCGGCTATAATGGCTCCAAAGAGATGCAATAAACAGCACTTGAGGCTTTCCTTGAGATGCTCGCTTTCCTGAAAACATTCTGTGAATATAATACACAAACAAACAAATAAAATTTCTCTTTAACAGTATGATTTATGCCTAAGGAATGTCTGACACTGAAACATTAAGAACTATTTGTGAAAAGGCTAAAATCTGTTCAAAGGCAAGGTTGATATGTATTTTCTCACAAGAAAGGAAAAGAGAAACCATCTATCAGGTAGTATTTTAGACACTTTATGCCATCTCATTTAATTCTCACAGTACTCCACATGAGGATGATACCTTGTCCCCATTTATGAATGGGCAAATGGATGTTCAGAATTTAGTATTTTGCCTAAAGTTACAGGGCTACTAAGTAACATCAAAATCAAAGTAAGAGAAATTAGAGCGGTTACTTACGATAAAAAAAAGGGACAAACTCCACGGTGAGAGAAGCTGGCTTGTATTTCTGTCTGCTCTTTTCCACTGTACTGAGCATTCGTCTATCATTAAGAAGAAGTTAATACCAAATTACATCATGGAAAAAAAGAAATGGCACAATTAAAAAAATAATTATAAAATAAATTTAATATCTTATTTTTGATTTGTGTACTGAATAATAAATCTTTTTTTAAAATGTCTTTATTAATTTTAGAGGGGGAGGGGGAAGGGGAGGGGGGAAGGGGGGAGGGGGGAGGGAGAGGGGGAGGGGGAGGGGGAGGGGGAGGGGGAGGGAGAGGGAGAGGGAGAGGGAGAGGGAGAGGGAGAGGGAGAGGGAGAGGGAGAAACATCGATGAGAAAGAAACATCAACACCAATCACCGACTCCTGCATGATCTAGGGATCGAGCCTGCAACCTGGGCATGTGCCCTGACTAGAAATCGAACCGGCAACTTCCTGGTGCATGGGGTCAATGTTCAACCACTGAACCACACCGACCAGGCTGACAGACATAATCTTAAAGAGGAAGTCTAGCCAATAACTTAAATGCTCACCAATGAAAGGATTTCTTCTTTTGAAGTAAGCAAAAAATTTTTAAATGCTTAATGGTCTAGTTCAGGTTAAGTCTCTGAACTAGAAATGGAAAAGGAACTAGCTATTTAAAATTTCCAATCTGTAAAAGAACTTGTTCAGCAGTACTGCTAATGTGATACCTAAGATAGTAGTTTATTACAACAGTGCCACTGAAATGCATCAGAAATTAGGCTACTCTGTGCCACTATCTGAAATTTTATTTGGATACAAACAGTCCACACTACTGGCTTCTTCCATCTTAACATAGTTCCAGAATGGGCTGGGATCATTTTTGTTTTTAATGACAATTCCAGTAGTTTTGATGGCTGAATTACTTCCACAGACTTTCATAAAGCTAACACAAACAGAATGTACTTTTGCCAGCTACATTGCCAAGCCACCCCACTGCTGGGTTCACCAACAGTGAGTACACGAAATGGAGCCCAGAAGGTTAAAAGAGCAATAAATGGATTCGTTCCTTATTCCTTATTTTTTACCAGCTAACAGTTCTTAACTGTAGCATTCACAGTTGGTTCCTGTCTCCGACTTATTTTTGGCAATCTCAGAATTAGCCTCTTTATGGCTGCTCAGCAATACCCCCACTGGCTAAGCAATGCTCTTTCCTCAGAGGTTCAAGCCCCAGCACTGCAGGAGCTCTCCAAACCTCCAGCTTCTAATAACTCCAATCTTTTCCTTTGTTCCCTCAGCCCCAGGGAAGTAGTTGCTTCCTGAAGTCACTGTTTGTATTATCGGTGTTCCCCTATGCTTTTTGAGTTCTCTAATACCTACTAAACAATTTCCTTGTATTATACTGGGTGGACCAGAAGTAGGTTTACAGTTGTTCCGATGGAAAACAATACAATAATTAATAAAATACAAGAATAAACTCTGTGTTTCACTTACGACTGTAAACTTACTTTTGCCCACCCTACAGTCTCTCTTTTTAAATACTAGTATGGTTTCTGTTTTCCTGCCTAGACCCTACAAGCTTCACTTAATAAAAATGGACAAAATATTGTTAAAAATCATTTTCAAATTGTGCAATATACTTTAAAAACAGAGACCTTTCCTTGAAAAATATATACTCTCTACTTGATGCTACTGTGCTTTGAAATTTTCCTACCTGATTATTAGCATTCAATTGCATCACAAAATAAAAGTTCACAGTAAACTGATTATCTGGACGTGGCATTTATCATGAATTCATTACCGCCAATATAGTTCTCTACTGCAGAGGCAGAAATGGGAGTCGTCTTATATACATCTTACCAATTGCTTTCACAGAGAATAAGACCTGCTTTGAAGAATTGCATATAATGTGACATTCAGGTTAAAGTGTAAATTATGACTTATAAGACATACCCTGAAATTCTATGTCTCCAATTCCGATGTGGATCATATAAACTTTCACAAAATGCCAATGCATGGATCACAAATTCTTCAATAGGTGTCTGATCTGCCAATTCCTTCTCTTTTTTTTTGCTTTTTAACTGAGAATAAAGTAAATCACAAGATTATATTTAGTTAAAAATATTAAACGTATAACATCCTTAACTACTTCGTTAAAGGACTACATACTTCATTCATCATCTAATAATAAATCATTTTTATTCAAGTAAGTCTAAGTTCCATTTGAATCTAAAGTATACAGTCAATCAGACAGAATGAATATAACCTCAAACTTCATTAATTTATCAATTATTATGTCCTCTGAAGACACATTTAACTTTATTAACTATACTACTGAAAAAAGTAAAACCTAGTTACTCTCAGTAAAGCAACAAAAAGGAATATATTAATTCACACCTACTTGCTGGATATAAAGTGTTGTCATAGTGATGACATGATTAATGTAAGAGCAAGTCCCAATTTCTTCCACATTAGATAGATTTCTGTGGGGGAAAAAGAATATATATACTTATTACAAATGAGTAGCGAGAAAAATGTATGCTCATGTATTCAGGCTGGATTCTGAAAACACATGTTGACAAATGAAATACATTTGTTAAAGCTTAAAATAAATAGTTACATAACTGCTTTCTCACTGAGAATGTGGAACACATCTCAAATGCCATTTAACCTACTATAAACAGAGAATGTTTAAGAAGTACATGCTGATTAACATTTATTTATTACAGAAAAATTAGAAAAAACTACAAAGTAGAAACAAAAGAGCAAATCATGAATATTCTCATGAACCAAACAGTAAGTATTTACATTTTAGGTTATTTTTCAGGATTTTTTTTCCTATGCAGATTCTTAGTTTGGCTTTTGTAAATATTGTTGCCCTTATAACACATGTGCAGTTTTATAGTTTTCACTTTATTTTTTGAAATTATAGTTACCTTTTTGGACTTGAGGGCATAGTACATTTCTTGTTTAAAGAACTGAGTCAATAGTGTTTGGTATAAATTAATATATGTTCCTCGTTTTTATTCCAGTTTTACAGATTGAGGTAAGACACATAAAATATTAACATTTCCTATAGCTAACATCACCAGTCTTTTCCTTGGCATAATACACTCTATTAATGTTCTTTTCTGGGGTACCAGTAATGTCCTATTTCTTGACCTGAGCATGATGATGTGGTATATTCAATTTATAATTTATTTAGCTGTACATTTGTGATCTGACCACCTTATGCATGTTATATTTCAATAAAAAATAGTGTCATACCAAGGGTAAGACACTAAAAGCAATGTCTGTAGTAAATATAGTGTCTGTAGTGAATTTAAAGACAATAATAAAACTGATGAAAAACCAGTCTACTTTTTTAATATCGCCAAGTGCCAGTGACTGGCAGCTATTGAACATTAAATTTCTCCTACTATAAAAAATATTCAAACAAAAAATGTGTTGAAAATTACATTTCTTCCCTCTATTACCAAGAACAAAACATACTGGATTTAAAACAATTATCTATAGGATTTTTTATTTCAGTAAAATTGTACTAGGTAGTTAACAGCAGAAAATATAGCAATCAACTATCACAGCAGCCAGCTCATGTCTTACCACCTGAGTAAACACTTTTCCCTCAACCCTTATAATTCTTGTAATATTTTCCTAAATTTTAAAAACAAGAAAATAACACAAAATCAAAAATATGCCTAAGGTTCTGGGAGAGCCTAAATTAGGGAAGAAACGTTTTAATAATTTTTGCTCAATCTTTTAACGATTCCTGCAATCAAAGGCAATGAACAATTAAGTAAAAGGTAAGTAAGTAAATTAAGTCCCTATTTGTCTACTAATTACTATAAAATATTTATAAAGCAAATAGTATATACAACAGGACATGCCCTCAAAAAAACAGATTTTGGCCCTGGCCAGTTTGACTCAATGGTTCAAGTGTCGGCCCACGTACCAGAGTGTCTCGGGTTTAATTCCTGGTCAAGGGCACATAATTGGGTTGCACATCCGATCTCCACCCCCAGTCAGGGCCCATGTGGAAGGCAACCAATCAATGTGTCTTTGTCACATCAATGTTCCTCCCTCCCTCCCTGTCTCTCTCTTTCTCTCTTCTCTCTCCCCATCTCCCTCCCTTCTACTCTCTCTAAAATCAATGGAAAAAATATCCTCACTCCTTGGGTGAGGATTAAAAAAATATATTTTGCCCTGGCCAGTGTGGCTTGGTTGGTTGGGCATCGTTCCATGCACTATGAGGTTGCCAGTTTAATTTCTGGTCAAGGGCACATGCCTGGGGTTGTGGGCTCCATCCCTAGTGGGGGGCGTGCAGGAGGCAGTTGACTGATGCTGTGCTCTCACAATGATGTTTCTCTCTCCAGCTCCCTTCTGCATCTGCTAAAAGTCAATAAACTATTCTTTAAAAACTAGATTTTTAAGAGGTATGCGATGGCTCAACTCAACAGTTCTCAAATTCTGATATGCAGATTAACTTGGAATTGGTGAAAAATAAAAATGCCTGAGCTCTTTTGTATCAGAATTTCTGTAAGTAAGGCTCAACCTTTGTATTTCTATTAAGCTTCCCATTTGATACTTAGGCATACCAAAATTTAAGTACCACAGACCTAGTTATCTATAAACCTAGAAAATACAAGCTATAGAATTATACTTTCTTGGAACATTTATAAAAGGAAATATTAGAAAGATACATTTCAAAAATGATAGTGCACAGTAGTAAAAATGTATATATGTCTATAGGTCAGGACCACACAGAAAATACCAGTGCAATAAACTCTTGGTTGTTGCACTGTTACTGTCTTTACTCTAGAGCAATTTTTTTTCCACCTTGGCTGAATCTCTCTATAGCTAGGTATAGTGACTAAAAGGCTTTCCAATATAACAACAAACCACAAGCCTATTGCAAAAGGTGCACTCATTCTTTAATGCTCCATATAAAAAAAATACCATTAATAATCAATAAATGCATTACCATTTTGGTAATATTTACTTAAAACAAATAACTAGTTTATTTGCACCAGATACCTGCAAAGAATAATGAAGAATTTGACAAGCAAAATTGATAAGGCTTGCTGTTGTTCCTCTAACCCATCTGCCATTTTCTGAACACAGTGTAGTAGCTGGATCCTCAGAACCTGCAGAATATTGTCAGGAAGCAGAGATATTCCTGGAGGCACATCATCTACCCTACAATATAAGGGGAACAAAATAAGAAGGGTGTTTAAATACAGGAAGAAAATGTTTTGTGCTTTAGAGAAATTCCATTTTCCACTCAAAACCTAAAGAAGCTCTTTTATTCCAGACACTCTGTGCCGCCTTCTCTGCAAGGCACCACCAGATGATTAGTGACACTTGAGATTATTAGAGAGGAGTGGTTAGTCTTACTTTAGAAGAGGCTTACTGAAAAAAGAGAGAAAGAGAAAGGCTTTTTATGTTTTCAACCGTGCTATTTTTAAAGAAAATATTTAGAATACAAATTAGTTCACTTCCTATTTAGAAATACAACATATGTGTGTATACCATTTCTACAAGAAATAAGAACTAGCAAACAGAACCTGCAGAAATGTAGTACCTATACCTAGCTTAATATGTATCAACTGTTTACTAAATAAACAATATTCACCTACCTATAGGTTTCCCAAGCCATGTGATAACATGAAGGAGAGAAGATAACCAGCAAAAGTAAAGTAGAAAGATAGAGAGGTGAACGTAGAATCCCAAGAATGAACATCAAGAAAAGATTTTCTTAAGTAATATTTCAGTATTTTTGACAACTGGTTCCTGTTTAAGACTATACAGTTCTTTAAGGGCAAAAGCCAACACTAGATGTGACTGGCTCCTCTGTGTGAATCTTATAATAAAAATTCCCTAGATTCAAAGTCAGAAGACCTGCGTACAAAGTTCCACCTCTGTAACATGAAGCACTTCATTTAATCTCTAAAGTTCCCTAATCTATAAAATTGTATTATCATCTGCCTTATTTCACAGGGCTCTGAAACCAGAAAGTCAATGTGTATTTTTAGCTTTGAACTATGTAAAGAACTCTAAAGATGTAATATATTTTAAATATACTATCACTAAAGTCTAAGAATCTTTTCATAAGCCACTATATACTAATTTTCCCATCTCTATTAAGAAAAATGTCCAAATCACAAAGGAGCACCCTAAAAAACTCCTATTAAACAAAAATTATACTTCATAATTGTCTCCCTTCCAATAATGCTTAATATTAAGTATTACTACTACTTTACACTGAGTAAAAGGCTAATTCATTCACTGTGGCCAGAAAAATGTAAAGCACATTACTAGTCACATAAAAATATTTTAAAAATATTATTAGCCTCTTTCTGAACCACACTACAACGTAAAGTGTTTTATAAAATGAACACCTGATTTTAATTAAATTACACAGAAAATAAATCACAGGGCGCATTGCCAAGACCGTGAAATTCTATAACCATGTTACAAAAATACATGTTTCATTTTAGTCTGGGCATCACTTCACTTGTAGCTGTGGATTCTTTAATTCTCTCTTATTTATAGATGGTACCAGAGAAACTCTACTTTTTTCTTGCTAAATAGCTAAAAACAAGGTGATTAGAAAAACCAGAGTAACTTCAAAATAATAAACAAAGATTTAAATATAACTGATTTTCAAGATTAAGCTTGACTATTCCTCCTCACTTTTCCAAAACATAAGTCAACAAGAAAGAAAACATCACATTTCCTAATATTCAATCCTAGTTACTTATTTGTCCTTAGTTGTTCCATTTTCTATTTACACATGCTTTTTTATTTTACTAGATGGAAAAAAAATAGTTTCTAAAAAAGAAATCTATGTTTGATTTTTAAACTAACTCTCATTATAAAATTGGGACTTACTTAGAACACGGTATATAAACAAAGTTGAAATGTTTAGCCATGAGGAGGATTTAATAATTTAGAAGCACTTTCCCACCTCTAGGACTTTACTGTCCAAAATTCTATGCTCCTTTTCCTAAAATTTCCCAAATCTGTTGCAGAAATCTGTTCCACTCTTCTATTCAGCTATTGAATGTCTCTTTTAAAGAGCTGCTAATTGTTGTTTCCATCTATCACAGGAAGAAGTCCAGCTTAAATCTCAAGGCTTTAATTTCTGGTAAAAGTAATCCTTGCCTTGTGTTATGAATCCTCTAACTTGTAAATTCTATAGAGTCAATTTACTTTCAATGATTATCTGTGAGTTTCTTATCTTTAAGGTTGACTGCTTTCATACATCTTGTACACAGCATTCACTTAAAACACTGAAAGTTTTCTACTAGTAAAATCTAAATTTATCCTTCTGTTTTCTGACAAAGATATGAAATACAATTTTAAATAAGCCAACAAAATCATGAATAAAGCAATGCTCTTGGTATTACTCCACTTACTCAATATAGTAGTGATGATATAAATTTACATAATGTTTTTAGAAATGATGTCCCAAGAAAAGAGACATTTATAATGTAAGGATAGTAACAAGTGCCCCTTAGAAAATCCCAAGCATTCAAAGGCCCAGATCTTAACTCTGTAAAATCCTTAGGCTCAAGATTTAAAGTGAGATGTAACTTATTTTAAAAGCACTTCTAAGCACAAACTACAAGAATACTCTTTTTATGAATAGGAATCAATAATATATCATCTTATTCTGAGCTAAAGATTTAATACTTTTCAACCTTTATAAACCTATTACAAATAATCTAATGAGGAAGAACTCTGAAACTGTATTTATAGATAGTGAAGCACAATTGCTTTTGAAGCATAACCACATCCCTTCTTAAGTTCAATGCATTGCTCCAATGCTCTTCCAATTTTTTCTCTGAATTATTAGTCACCTCTTAACTGGGTTTCTTGCCTTCAGTCTCAATCCTTTCCAATCCAACCTCCAAATTCCACCAAAGGAACTTTAAAAAAACTTGATCATGATGCTCCTATGCAGAAAATTCTTTAGTGGAGACTCCTATCTTCCATAACAAAACATCGAAGTCCATTAACGATGCATGTCTGGCACTTCAGGATCTGGTTCCCATTTGATTCTCCACATTCGTCTGTGTCTCCCTCTTCCTGCCCACCTCCATCCCCAAACTGCACATACCTTCTTCCTTGAAGATTTTTAATTCTCCAGATAGTCTTTCTCATCATCAAACACTATTCATTTCTCCCCTCCTCTCTCAACACATCTCTATAAATGGAATTTCTTTTGTAGCTAAAGTGTCTCCTCATTTCTCCAGCTTTTTAACTCAGCCAACCTAACCTGTTACCTGACTCATAACTAGGGTCTTCAAGATGGCTTGAGAGCCCAGCCAGCGTGGTTGAGCATCAACCTATGATCCAGGAGATCACATTTCGATTCCGGTTGGGGGACATGCCCGAGTTGCAGGCTCGATCCCCAACAAGGGTCCTGCAGGAGGCAGCTGATCAATGACTCTCTCATTATTGATGTTTCTATCTCTCTCTTCCCCTCTCCCTTTCTCTCAGAGATCAATAAAGACAAGTGTGTTTGAAAAAAAAAAAAAGATGGCCTGAGATACCACTTCATCTGGGAAGTGGGCCTGGGAATGGTGAGAGTTGGAAAATGGGGGTAGGAAGATGAATGGGAGAAAAGATGTGTACTTTCATTTGGACTTTTCCATAATATTTGAATTTTCCTGCCATTTTATATTTTCAAATCTAGATTTTAAAAATATAAATATTTCACATCCTCCAAGATGTTTTTCTTTTTTTATATCTTTATTGATTTCAGAGAGAGGGAGGGGAAAGGGGGACGGGGAGGGAGACGGAGAGGGAGACGCAGAAGCATCAATGATGAGAGAATCATTGATTGGTTGCTTCCTGCATGTCCCCTACTGGGGATCGAGCCCACAAACTTGGCATGTGCCCTGACCGGGAATCGAACCACGATCTCCTGGATCCTAGGTCAATGTTCAACCACTGAGCCACACCTGGCCGGGCTCCAAGATGTTTTTCTAAGGTACTACTCTAAGACCAGAAATAGAAAAGTTTCAACTTTAATGCCTGTGGTATATATAATAAAGAAATTTTATGTAAATGAAGTGGTTCATGGTAGGCCCTTAGACAGTTCTGAGAAAGGCTAGGCTGGCCACATCTGAAAGACCCCCTTCCCCCTGACTTTCTGGGAGGGGGAAGAAGCTGGTGACTGAGTTCAATCATGCAGTCAATGAGGTAATAAGACCCAATAAAACTCTAGACACCCAAAGCTCAAAGAATTTCCTTATTTGGACACACTGATGTTCAGGGAGGGCAACATGCCCTGACTCTATAGGGAGAGAGCATGGAAACCCTGCATCCAAGACCCTTCCAGGCCCTGTCCAACACATACCTTTTATGATAAAACCATAATCATAAACATTGCACTTTCAGTGGGTTCTGTGAGTTGTTGAACTCACAGAACCTGAGGGAGTTCTGAGAATCCCCAGATTTATAGCAGATTGGTAAGAAGTGTGCGTGGGTTCCACGACTTGCAAACAGTGTCTGAAGTTCAGGCAGTCTTACGGAGGACTTTGCCCTTAAGTTGTGGGATGTGGAGCTAACTCAAGGTAGTTTCAGAATTGAAGTGAACTGCAGGACACCCAGTTGCCAGGGACTGATCAAAGAAGAAAAGAGCCTTCTAGAAGCCAAGTCTAGCAAAAGAGACTGCTGTGATCAATTAGCAATGTCTGTGATGAGCGCAGGGTTATACAGGAGTATCATGCATGTCACACAACTGCCATCCTTGTACATGTCATCAATGAAGTCTTTGTGCCAAAAATTAACAAACTCACCCAAGGGTAAGAAATTAAGTGTTTCTACATACCTGGTAGGCAGCTTTTCAAAGTCAACATCTAAGAATTGTTCATAGCTAGCAACAAAATTGTCCAACCATAGTTTCAGGTAATCTGGATCTTTCTGAAATAAGAAAACCGTTAGAGTATTAAGTATATCAGTCAGAAAAGAAAAAAGTTTTTACTCCTATTAAATAAATTTAAATTGATAAATCTAAAGAAGAAATAAAATCTACGAGTGATATTCAGGAAGACATATGTTCTAAGTATAGTGAACCTTCAAATGGCTTTTCATGTCACTCACACAAAGAGCTACAATCTTAATAGTCTATAAGATTCTAAACAATTTGCTCTCCCTACCTCTGCACTACACTGGATTGCTGGCTGTTACTAGACGTGCTCCAACCTTAAGGCCTTTGTAATGGCAGTTTTCTCTACCCAGAACACACTTCCCTCAAATAGCTGAATGGCTAACTCCCTCATCTTCCTAAAGTCACTCTTCAAATGACACATTCTCAATGAAGCCTAATTTTACCACCTTTTCTTAAAATGCAAACCTTCTTACTCACCTTTACCTTATCCTATTCTGTTGCCCCACCTCATGGTTCTTTCTCACCTTCTAACATACTCTATAATTTATTCATTAATTTGTCTGTCATTTCCCCTAAAATGTAGGTTTCAAAAGTATAGGGCCTATCTAAGGGCCCACCAAGAGTGACCTGTTTTTGTTTCCTAATGGATACCAAGTGACGAAAATAGTGCCTAGCACTGACCAGGTGCAACAAAGGGGCACAAAGGGAACTTTCCAGGTGACAGAAAAATTCTGTTTTTTATTAGTGTAGCAGTTAATGTGTGCTTATATTAAAACTCATCAAATTTGACTTATAATCTGTGCATTTGTGTTTTATAAGTTACATCTCAAAGCTGACTTGAAAAAAATGATTCATCAGAAATGTCTTTTTAAATTGTAACTGCAGCCTGGCCAGCCGTGGCTCAGCAGCTGAGTATTGACCTAGGATCCAGACGATCGGGGTTCGATTCCCAGTCAGGGCATATGCCCGGATTGCGGGCTGCAGCCAATCAATGACTCTCATCATTGATGTTTCCATCTCTCTCTCTCCATCTCCTTTCCTCTCTCTGAAATCAATAAAGATATATTAAAAATAAAAAATACTAAAAATAAATTAGAAATAAAAATAAATTGTAACTGCATCAGTAAAAATGATGTTCAAGTTTGTTTCCTTCAAATCCTTAACATTTCTTTAGTCAATTTCAACATGATACTCAGGAGTCTTAGTTACTTCATCATTAGTTATTTCCCTAAAATAAAAGCATTACTCTACAAATCAGAATTCCTAAAAGAATGTTCTCATAATATGTAGACTGCTGACCTTTTGTGTGTTTGTTTTTCTATTAATATACTGTTCCAAAATCAGACTGTAAATTGCCACTATCTACATCATCACTGAGAAATAAGATGGAAATATTTCAGAAAAAATAACTATCTCATAAGCAATTTTCTCAAAGATTTCATTACTTGCTTTTTTCATTCCAACTAGCATGTCATTCACTCATTCATTCATTCATTCATCAATTTAGGATACGGCTCCAGAAATACAAGTACCTGGAGTTTTCCTTATCCTTTTTAATAAAGCAGAGGATTCTCTCTCTGTAAAAGTTAGAAACAAAAGTCTTATAATGGCATAAAGAATTAATGCATTTTTCCTCATAGTTTATTTAGGAACTCTACAGTATCTGGTTCTAAGTCTAAAGGTCAAGCTACCAAGTGTTTGGCAAGTACAGAGCTCTCCTAGGAAGCTGAGCAACTATCAGAAATGGTACTTAAATTTGTAAATGTTTCATTTAGTAAGAAGTAAAGCAGTTTTTTGAGCACCTACTATATTCTAAGTACTATAGCAAGCATTAAAGTATATCCAATTTATTTCTTACAGCTCTCCTGAGGTTTCATTTCCCCCATTTTAAACATCAGAAAAGGGAAGTTCTAAGGATATGTAACTTTTCCATGGTCACACGGTTAATAGTCAATAGTTCTGGGTTTAAAATGCAAGGATATATGAACCCAATTGTGTTCTTCCGACTACACTACACTGTATTTGAACCATGAGAAATAAAATGGAGTTTAGTGGGGAAGAAGAGGATAAGAGTTCAGAAAGAATCAATAAACTCAAGGCCTTAAACAACTTAACACAGAAATCAGCCACATTCCACACAGCCTGAGTAAAGCCTTTGAGGATCTATACTTGACTACTAAAGGCCATAAAAAGAAAGATCTCCACACACTCGGAAACAACATTAATTAAATTTCAAGCTTAGTCACTTCCATGGTTAAGAGAGTTTAGTATACTGAAACACCACAGGATGATCTATCTCCACATCTGTACAGTATTTATTAATATAGCACACAAATGTATTAAGTACTGCAGGAGCACTGGGGCCAAATTATGTGAACCCTAATCACTGCTCTGTCACTTTCTTACACAAGTCACCTTATGATTGCACATCAGTTTCTTCCTCTATAAAAATGAAAATGATAGTATCTTTCTTTACAGTGCTAATGTGAAAATTAAGTAACCTAATATGTGTCAAAGGCTTAGGACACAATGCCTAACATATAGTGTATGCTCAATAAGAGTATTATTTTTAGCCCCACAGGGCATAGCTCAGCAGTTGAGCATTGACCTAGGATCCAGGAGACTGAGATTGGATTCCCGGTCAGGGCACATGCCCCGGTTGCGGGCTCTATCCCCAACAGGGGGCATGCAGGAGGCAGCTGATCAATGACTCTAATCATTGATGTTTCTCTCTCTCTCCCTCTCTTTTCCTCTCTCTGAAATCAATAAAGATATACTTTAAAAAATAATAAATAAAAATAACATTTTTATAACCTACTGTGTGCCAAAATTAGGAAGCTCCACAAAATAGCAATGTTCCCATGCTACATGTAAACATATTTAAATATTTCATGATCCCGCTTACCACATGACTTTGTATTCTTTTCCTTTCAAATCTTTTGCATTTACTATCTGTAAAACCACACTGATGTTTTTCATCTGTAAAATGAAGATAGTACTTTCTATCTCATAGGGCTGTTAAGAGCACTAAATGAAATAATATAAAGCCTGACATTTAGCAAATGTTCAAAACATGTTGGCTATCATTATTAGACATAGAGTCTGCTATGAAATCAGTCATGGTCCAATGTAATAAAATAAGCAATTATAAATTAATTACAAAATCAACTTTATTGATTTTGCGCTCACATATTCATCCAATCATCTGCCATTGTTTAAGACAAATACTCTTTCATTCTAACTGCTATGTAGCTTACTGCTGGTCTCTGCAGCTTCAATTTCTCCTACCTATCCACAGCTACTAATGGAATTTGTCAAATTTAAATCTAATAATCTTTTCTTTCCTTTTCAAATACCGCCAGTGGTTCCCCATTACCATAAAATGAAATCTAAACATTTAGAGATGTGCTGTCCAATACAGTGGCCACTAGCCAAATGTGTTTTAAGCTACATTAAAGCAAAAGAGGCTTTTATCTTCCCATAACATCCATTCCCTTGCAGGGGAGCTTTAGCAGGTAATGGAATTAAGGAATCCATACAATTTCACCTAGTTCTTATCAGTAGACTCACAGGGAAGAATGAGGGAAACACCTTACTCCCTCTGTGCAATATTATTTGAGTAGTATTCCTTCAAGCTTTAGAGCTCTAAATGTATTTCAACCGTATGTTGGGCAGCTCCCAACTTACATATGAGTTGGATTTTAAAAGTTCGTTTAAGTCATCTATACAGGGAAGGGCAAAAATAGGTTTACAATGGTTCATATGGAAAATGGTAAACATTAATAAATAATTATACAAGAATAAACTGTTTTAGGTATGCACAACTGTAAACCTACTTTTGCCCCACCCTGTATTCATAATGTATTTTCTAACATCCACCAAAAGAAGATAAATTCCCCCCAAAGAAACTATTATTAATAGTGATCAATCTTTAAGGCCAGCCCTCAGGTTTTTCTGACAGAACCTAGCTACTTCAAAAAACATTTAGTAAGTACACACCGAACATGTATCAACCAAGGACAGTGCTAGACTCCATGAAGACAAATGAAACAACTTTATGCCAATTATACCTTAATTTTTTAAAAAACAAACAATCTTGTCCTCAAAGTGCTATTTTTTTCATAGAAAAAGAGGCATAAAGATTGTAAATTGGTGTAGCCACCATGGAAAACATATGGAGGTTCCTCAAAATTTTAGAATAGAACTACCATATGACTGAGCAATTCCACTTCTCAGCAATTATCCAAAACTCTAATTTGACAAGATATGTGCACCCCTATGTTCACTTCAGCATTGCTTACAAAAGCCAAGATATGGGAGCAACCTAAGTATCCATCAATAGATGGATAAAGAAGATATGATACACATATACAATGGAATATTGCTCAACCATAAAAAATAGATCCAGACATAGAAGCGTGTAACAGACTAACGAATCTCACAGGGAAGGTAGGGGTGGGGAAGTAGGTAGGTAGGGAGAGATTAATCAAAGAATTTATATGCATATATGCATAACTGATGGACAGAGACAACAGTGTGAAGGCCTGAGGCGGCAGCAGGTGTGGGGTGGAGGGGGTCAATGGGGGGGGGAGGACATCTATAATACTTTCAACAATAAAGAATAACTTTTTTGAAAAAGAATGAAATCTTGCCATTGGTGATAACATGGGTGAACTTAAAAAAAAGTATTTTTCTGCCCAGCCTGGCATGGCTCAGCGGTTGAGCCTTGGCCTAGGATCCAGAAGATAGCAGTTCAATTCCCGGTGAGGGCACATGCCTGGGTTGCAGGCTCGATCCCCAGCTGGCGGCGCGCAGGAGGCAGCCAATCAATGACTCTCTCATCATTGATGTTTCTCTCTCTCTCTTTCCCTCCCCCTTCCTCTCTCTGAAATCAATATATTTTTTTAAAAAAAGAGTATTTTGCTAACTAAAATATGTGAGAAAAAAGACAAATACCGTATGATTTCACTTATATTTGGAATCTATAAAACAAAGGAACAAACAAAACAAAAACAAACTCATACATACAAATTGATGGTTGCCAGATGGGAGGGGGTGGTGGGTGAAAAAGGTGAAAGGGATTAAGAAGTATAAATTGCCAGTTATTAAAATCATCACAGGGATGTAAAGTATAGCATAAGGAATATAGTCAATAACATTGTAATTACTATGTATGGTGTCAAATGGGTACTAGACGTATCAGGGTGATCATTTCGTAAGGTATATAAATGTATAATCACTACGTTGCACACCTGAAGCTAATGTCATACTGTATGTCAACTGTAATTAAACAATTTCTTATTTTATCTTTATTGTTGAAAGTATTTCAGATTTCCCCCCATACAAAACAGCATGAGAAGCAAAACAGTGTGACAAGTTTTGAAATAATTCAAAGGAGAGAATTATTGACTCTGTCAAGGCTGGAGATAATTGAGTAGCTGAAGCACAAATTTTCATAGATCATAAGCAGATATTCTCAAGGAGGGAGGAGAGGAGGGGGGAATTCCAGAAAGACAATATAGCAAGATATGTTCAAAGATATACAATATTTGATACTGTTCTAGTGTAGTAATGACAGGAAGCAGTGGAACAGGTACATACGATTATAGGACTGGAGAAGTCATCATTTCCTAAGCAAGTACTTGGCAACACTGTTCACTTGGATGAGAAACATGGTTTGAAAAGTTTTATAAAAGTTGGCTGGGCTCAATCAAGTTTGAGATGCACTTATTAAGCAAAGTTACATGAGATCTTCAGTAATATATTATCTTTGAGATGAAAGATGCCTTGTGAATGGCATTGGAAGGGGCGGATATATTTGAGCTTTCCAAAACAAATATAACAGCAAACCTTATCTTCCTGACTCAATTTCATTAGTTTTATCAAAGAACCAACTTATTTGGTTGATCCTTTCCATATGTTCATTATTTCATTGATTTCTACTCTTTCTAAAAGCATTTTATTAAAATTTCAAACATACATAAAAGTAGAGAGAATGGTATAATGACTCAGCTCCAACAATGATCAAATAATGCAAAATCGATCTTCTTTCACATATATCACCATCCTCAACTAGATTAAAGTAAATCCCAGTATCATATCATTTCATCCACAAATATTTCAATATATATCCCTGAAAGGTATCTTTTTAAAATATAACACTATTACCAAATCTAAAAAAAAATCAGTTCCTTACTTAGTGTTCAAATTTTCCTGATTCACTTATAAATACCTTTAACTGTTTGATAAGATCAGGACCCAAATAAAGTCCATAAATTATACAATTGGTTGATATACCTTTTAAGTCTTTTTCAACCTATAGGTTTCTATTACATTTCTTTTTTTGCCCTAAACTATTTGTTGAAGACACTAGATCATTTGTGATGTATTTCTCACATTAGGAATTTTGCTTACTGTATATCCTTATGTCGGTCTTCTGTATTTTCTATGAATTAGATCTAGAGACTAAGATTTGGGTTCTTTTTTTCTGGCAAAAATATTACATAGGTATTGTTATATATGTCCTTCAAAGGGTACGTATCTGGTTATCTCTTCTGTGATATTAGAAGCTACAGATAAATATTTCCTAGATCCAGTATTTTATTAATTTCTCCAATAAACCTTATCATTTCCTTATATCACCATGACTACTAGAAAGATTTACAGAGAAAAGAGCTATTAATTTACTCTTAATCTTACTTCCACATTCTTATGATTATATGCCAGTCATCCCAAAACGTTATATAGTGGATAGTAGTCAAAATTAAACATATTCCTTAATACACGTCGACCTTCTTATATATTTCCTGCAACCATTGAAAAATAAACATAATAAATTTAAGGATTTTCACATTAAAGGGGAAAAAACGTAATTTCCTTTACTTTCTTTGGGTTTATTTTATTCTTTTCTTATCTTCTTGAAATAGATATATTAATAATCTATTCCTGCATAACAAATTAAATTAAATTTAGGAGCTTAAACAACAATTATTATCTCAGTTTTTTAGGGTCAGGATTTTAGAAGCAGCTTAGGTGGGTGATTCTGGCTCAGAGTTTCCCATGAGCCTATAATGAAGATGTCAGCTAAGGATGAAGTCATAGCAAACATGACTGGGCTGGAGGGACTACTTTCAAATTTACTCACATGGTGGTTGGCAAGGTTTCAGTTCTTCACAACATGGGCTCCATAAGGCTGCTCACAACAGAACAGCTGCTTCCCCCAGAGCAAATGATCCAGGGGGAAAAAGGGAGTAACTGCGATGAAAATAGTGTCTTTTCTTATTTGACAAATGACATACCATCACTTTTGCCAATTCTATTGATCACAGACAAGCCCTCGTACAACGCAGAACACTTTTTCAAGAGTTTTTATTGTGGCATTCCTATCTCAGTTTCACCACTATTTTGTGGGCGCCAGATTATCAAGTGTCTTCTGAGGTCAGCGGTATTAGCATGACTAGAAACCACAATTGAACATGATGTATATCACCAGATCTTGGGATTAAGACTGATATCATGAGAGACTTTTGGAGTTCTTAAGAAAGACATGAAGTAGACATTGCATATGGGAGAGTTATGAATAATTTCAACCAAGAAATATGGCTGTCGTAGACTGGATTCTGGGTCCCAATTTTTCACTCCTTTGTAGTAAATATGCCACGTAATATTACAATGGGAAAAGTAAACTGTAGAAAAGGCAAAGTTGCAACAGTATGTCAGATATTGATTGAGGCTTGTGTTTCTGAAACTGGGGTGCAACAACACTGGGGTAATTAGAAATATTTTCCAAGTCCACATAAGAATTTTTAAAGTTTGCATTAACACTTCTATTAACTTTTAAATTAATTTAAGCATATTAGAGCTGACTACCTTGTAACTAGTACTTTTACTCAATTTCAGTGATCACATAGGCTTTGGTACCAAGTGACCTGCCAGTGACTTCAATTTGTAGAGCAGTATTTTTCAAATTACAGATGGATTCTTGGCAATCTGAAAATTTTCAGATGCTGCTGAGTACTATGGGAAGTACGGTACACAGACCAGTAAAGGTACTTGTCCAGATAAGGACAAAAATCAGGAGTAAACATTTAAAAAATTTAATAACAATCTGGCAATAAAGTTGTTGAATTTAAAAATAGAATAAACTTGTACTTTCAACATCTTTTTCCCCACTCTTAATAGAACTACTTTGCTAAAGCCTCCAACTTTATTTACTTATTCTTTTAAAGATGTCTTGTTATTTTTTTTAAATCCTCACCCGAGGACATTTTTCCCCATTGCTTTTCATATAGAGTGGAAAGGGGGGAGGGAGGGAGAGAGAGAGAAGCATCAATATGAGACACGCACATTGACTGGTTGCCTCCTGCACGCACCCTGCAACCGAGGTATGACCCTTGGCCGGACCCGAACCTGGGACCCTTCAGTCCGCAGGCCGACAGTCTAACCATTGAGCAAACCCAGCTAGGGCTAAACCCTCCAACTTTAACTGTCAAATCTAACACATGCTCCATAATGCTTTTCTTCACTGCTTTGTTGAATTTTACACTACTGACTACTCCCTTCTTTATAACATCCCTTACTTTCTGAAGCAACCACTCACTCCTGGTTCCCCTCCCTCTCAAACTCCTTACAAATTCTTCTTTCTCCATTCTCTCCTTAAATGATAATGTTGTCCAAGACTCCCTGACTCTGACCCTCTTCTCTTTCTCTCATATAATTGCTAACTGCCAGTATGATTAAATCTCAAACATTTACTTCCAGCACAGACCACCCTTTTTGACTCAACTAGGTGGGGTTTATCTCTACCTAGACGTTGCACAGGCACTGCTAACTCACATGTTTACCTGAAAACCTAGTGAATCTGTGCTAATCTGGTGAATGGGATGACCAAGCACTAGTTTCCAAAACAAAAAAACCTGAAAATTACTTTAGACTGTTCCTTTTCCCTCATGTTCCACATCTACACATTTAAGTACTATCAATTTTACCTTCTACCAAGAAATTTTTCAATTGATATTCAAAAGGAAAAAATAAGAAATTTTCATGCATCTTAGCAACTTTTTATAGTGCATAAACTCAAGTCAAACCACAAAGGTAATATTTCTTTCCTAATAGCTACTCCTATGTCTATAGATATAAAATATTCATTTTTTGCTTTCACATCTAACATCCTAAAATGAAGATGTAATTGGTAACCACTGCTACTGAGCTGCTAATGATTTTGTTTTGTTTTGCTTAGAGTCAAATATTACTTTCCTTACATACAAAGTCATGATTTAGCCACAGAAAATTAAGAGCCATTTATACACTCTACACATACCAAGACTTACTAAATGCGGTTAAATTATAAGGGTTGATGTATATTGGTGTATCTTAGAAAAGCTTCATTTAGGATTATAACCAAAATTGAACAAATACATTATAATTTTCTAAGAATATTCATTCATTCCACTTTTTCCAAATCTATGTATATAAAGAGGTACTTGCCATTTTATCTGAATGAAGCACCTCTATAATCTGTTTTCTTTATGGAAAAAAACCCCTTTTATTCTGAAAAGGAAGTTTGCTCTGAGCTCATTGCAAAACTATCTATCTCAGTCATATTCCAGATTTAGCAGGACAAAGGGCAACAGCAGGAAATGGAGCATCATCAAGGGCCAAAACAAACTTGGTTTAGGGTTTTTAAAAACCTCAAATCATTAGGATTATTAAGCACTAAACTTAAAAGCAAAAATACAGATTACAAATTAAGATTTTTATGAGCACAGCTTCATCACTACTGATAAAAAGACAACAAAATATTGTCCTCTATTATTACACAATATGAAGGTAAAATGAAAGTAACATTGATATACTCTCATGCTTATATATGTATTTTTTAAATAGTAATAAAGATTACATTTTTATATTTCTTACCCTTATGGTGCATTTAAATATAATCAATCCATTTTTTTCCTCAACAACTTTGAGAAATATGCAAAATAGCTATTTTTTCCCCCCATGTGACATATGAGAAAGCTGAAAATACAAATAAATTAGGTAACCTGTTTTTAGGTCCTTAAGATCAGAAGCAGATGTGTACTAATCTTGGCTCTAATTCTGTAGCTTCACAAAATTTTTCTGTGTAAATGGAATTATCAAAAAATAAACCAGCTAATGACAAAAATGAACCATGAATTTCAACCCACATTGCCACATTTCAAAATGTCATGCTTTTGAGTCACTTTGTATCTTTTTACTGAGCCAATGCATTTGATACTTTCCACTAGACAGAACAAAAATAACTCAATCTTATCAAAGAATTTGATAAGCCTCTCAAGGCTCAGTTTCTCTTCTGCATATTATGGTGGCCAACTGCAGCACTCTCAAAAGGCTAAATGTCGAACAGAAATATATCCTTATTCCTATCCAAGGAGAGCAACTGAAATAGGGACTTTATGATACATATGTCTTGTTCTATGTAATACATGAATTCCAAAAAGTTGTATGATAATGTGGAGACTAAATGGTTCTCAGGACTGTCTCTTACCACAAGCACATTAAATGAAGCAATGTCAGAAAGATACAGAAATAATAAGGTGCCTAATACTGGTAACATACACTAAAATCTTTAGATATTAAAAAGGAAGTCAATTTGCATTCTACACTTAAGAAAAATATGCTCAGACAAGAAGTAGTAGTTAAGTACTGAACTAAAATCCAGATACAACATGAAACCTGTTCAAATTAATGTTTAACTTATAAGAGCTATATGAAATGCATTGTTAATGAAATCCTTGACCCTGGGTGGGGATGACCGTTGAGAGGCAAGAAAAGTTCAGACTATATAATTTGAATTAGTCTCATACACTGGTGAGACAATCTGTAGAGAGCAGGAATGGTGGGTGATCAGAAATTATCCTGTCTGTATCATGTAATGATAATTACATGTGGTTAACAAATAACCTACTAGAAGATCAATGTTTCTAACAATACAATTAAATCTTATACCTAGCAGGAGAAAGTGAAAAGTTAGACCTAAATAGTTTGTTTAAAAAAACTGCAAAGTTTTTTTACCCAAATTCTTTTCAAATATTGAGTTTAACATGTGAGCACCCATCTGCTAAAAACTGAAACCAGTAATTTATTGTAGTTCTATTTAAAGGACTTTAATCATAATTTTCAGGCTTACAAATGAACCCAAACTAATAGATAAAAGACATATTTATATATTCTCATAGTATTCCTTTGACAGAACAATATTACTCAAGGGTTATTTCTGACATAATTCAACTTATTAAACATCTACTAAACTTTTATAATGCTCAATGGCAACTTTTAAAACATCACATTACATACAAACACTGCGATGGTACCTTAATATCAATCTATTGCTAATACAGTGTAGAATACCTGTGCTAAAGTTAGCACTGTGGCAAACGAGGAGGATGTCTTAACCTTATGCCCTCCCTGAAGTGGACCTTCAAAAGTCTTCAAAGTCATTTTCTCTAATCAGGTGTGTATACAATGTTTGGCATGGATAGCATACCAACTAGGGCGGCAAAATAGTAGACAAAGTTTAAATTTTAATCACTAAAGATGAACTTGATACTCAAGAAAAATAATTGGTCACCTTGGAAGGGTGCTAGTAAGTCAAGTAATTGTAGAAACAAAGAGAAAAATCAAGCATTTATTATGCCTGCTTTCCCTTTAAGGAACTGTCATCGAATAACTGATGAGGGGACATTTCTCAATATATGTTCTAATAAATATAGAAATGACAGAATTGGATATCACAGCTTTGCAAACTCCTAAAGAAGTCATTAATGAATATAGACAAAACCCACTGATAGCCAAGATGCTCATAAATTATTCCAGCCTCCCCCACCACCAAGTAGAATGTGAATCAATCAAGCCTCTAGATATTCCAGTTTGTAAACACCAGCAGAGAGGCACAAATAATTTAAATCAAAGAAATTCAACCAGCAAAACCCAGACTGAGAAAAAGACTCTAATGTTAAAACCTGGTTTCTTCAACATATAGAGGGAATAAAAAGTATAGTGAGGGACAACCTATAGATTAAAAACTTAACAGATGTTTTCAACAAAACGTGTATACTTTGTTTAAATATCAAGTAAAAAAACAACAAAAAAATTAAAACATTTATGATACTACCAGGAAAGTTTGAACACTGACCAGATACTTGATGATTTAAAGAATTATCATATTGTGATGTTTTTAAGAGGAGTTCTTATTTTATAGATATATTTTTAAATCTTTACGGATAAGGTCATATGTTGTCTGGAATTTGCTTCAAAATAATTCAGGGGAAGAGATGGTGTAGAATAGGGTTACAGATGAAACATTATCAAAAATAAATTGATAATGACTGAAGCAGGGTGACAGATACAAAAGGGCTCACTACAGTTATCTTCTCTATTTGTGACTGCTTGGAATTTTCCATAATAAAAGTCTATAAAAGAAAGATGAACTAAAAAGTTCTATTGACAATCCATAGAGCGAGGACAAAAAAATTCCATGTCCCTCAGAGGTCAAAACAAATGAACTAAAATCTTAATGGTGAGTTAGACAAGCATTCTCCCTGTACACACACTCTATTACTACTTGACAAGCGAGAAAACTGAGACCCAAAGAGGTAAGTCTTGCTCAAGGTCACAAAACATCAGCAGAGCCAAAACCAGACTCCACAATTGCAAGCCCAGAAATAGCTCCAAGTTGGATCTAAGTTAAAAGAAGATGTAAGCAGTCCTGAAGTAGTCGGAAAGCCCATCAAAGATGTAAAAAAGGTCTTAAAAGTTAGGTGAAAAAAAAGTAAGCTGGCTTGGAGGGCTGTATGCTAGAGTGAGAGCAATAAAGCTAGAAAGTATAAAAAACTGTATATTTGGTAATCATCCTCACTAGGGAGCAGAAGTGTTAAATCTATTATGTATATTTGAAAGCTACTTGAACTGAAGGTGTTTGTGGGAAAGAAAGTTGTTGTCTAGCTTACAAGTAGCTTATTCTTGAACTGGTGAAACATGAAATAACAATTTTTTGAAAAAAATTGAAAAGAATTTTAAATCTTAAGTGGACAAGTGATTTAAATCATAAGCATAAACTTGGGACTTATCTTCCTGTCCAAGAATAGGCTTCAAAATTTGACTGTGAAGGGCCTTCACTGTTTACTTAGATCTTGATGAATAGAAGGACTCATTTATATTAAATGTCATTAAGAATAAAATTGTGTATGCCAACGAACTATGCTGTCTTTTCAACTAGTGCAGTGTCATGTAAATAAAACATGAACTCAACCTAGAAACAACATAACTAATTAATAAGACAACGTAACCCCCCATTTACCTTTTGTCATCCAGAAAAATAGTAAAACCTAGTAAGTTTGAGGTATTTTTAAATAAATCATTTTCAAACTAACAGGCATTCATACTAAAATGCATTTTAATTTTTGGCTAACATGTGTTAGTGACTATTTTCAAAAGTGTCTGGTGATTTGGATTCTTTTTTATTGGAAGAGTGGTCTATTTTTAAAAAGACATTTCTGGCATTAAATTACACAAGACTAAAAGCTATTTTAAAAATCCCTATTAAACATTTCAAAGTATACATCCTTCCATAATTGTAAGAAATACCAAACCAGAAAGTCAAAGAAAATTCCAGTGTGACCTATAAAATTTAATATTACAGATAACTGAGATTATCTGTTAAAGAATAACTTATTCTTTAAAGAGTTGAAAGTATAAAAAAGGAGCCGGAAGGGATGATGCAAAAACGGAAGCTGAGACTTGAAAACCACTAGAGACCTAAAGTAACTTAAGTAGATTAAAGATGTTTCTCTGACCCTTGCCAATATCTTCAAAGTGATAATGTAGCTTCTCACTTGAAAAAGATGTTTTAAGTAGTACCCTTCTCCTCCAATAGCCTAAAATCAAAGCTAACGTAAAAATTCACACGAAGGCAGAGAGAAAGGAAAATTATTTTTCATTGACAAAATCAAAAATATTAAGGAGTCATACTGGATAAGACCATGGACTTGAATCCGGCAGTACTGAGTTTCTGGCTCAGTTCTGCTACTCACTAGCCCCCCTAACTTCAGCATCAGTTTTCTCATCAGTAAGATAATTACAACACCCATCTCACAAGATTGTTGTAAGAATCAAATGAGACAATGCTCATCAGGTGCTAACATCACAGCAAGCTTATAGTAACCATCTCAAATCAAAAACCTTTTTATATAATCAGTAACCTTTTTTATACAACTTAAAAGGTTAACCATGAGAAAAATGCTTAATGCTCTTCTCGAAAAAGTATCTCTATCCTCCCACTTATGGGAGAAAAAGAAAAGCACAAACAAAAATTAAAATATTTTATTTTCTCTTAAGGTCATAATTTTACTTATATAATTTTGGGATCACTGAAAACAAATATCAAATAAAAACCACATCCTGCAGGTTTTAGTAGCATGCCAGTATTGTGCACGTGTTCAAACCTGAAGAAATGGAAACAGCAAATCCTGTGTTTTTACATTTTGGGTCATTACTATCAATAAATATGCTATTATCCATTAAATAAAGTGATAATAAGGCCAGTAACAAAATTTTATAACAAAATACTTTAAAACTTAGAAATAAAAAAGCAGTTACCTTTGTACAATAAAGCATCCAAAGTTCAAAGAGCCTCTCTCTGGATGCCATTCTGGCTTCCACTCTGGCACTTTAATTTTTCCTCAAAAAAAAAAATTATGTTCAAGACCACAGCATGTTCATTTTATTTTCCAAGTTTTTCAGCTGTTACAGTATATTTCAAAGCAGTAGGGAAAACAAAAAGGAGTGAAATAAATGGACTGTCTTCTGGTGAATAAAATTCAGTTTCAGCAGTAACTCCAACTTATCTTCATCAGAAGTTGGGCAATTAAATAAACCTGTGAAAAAGAAAATATGCAAATATCTGCTAGAAAGAGATCATACTAAAGATTTTAGATTTATCAGACCTAGAGATCTATCTACTTAACTTCCCACAAACGGGCTAAGCTTTTATTTACAGTTAGATTTCACAGAAACTTGAGTTTCAGGAAAACATTACAGTTAATAGTATTTCGCATGAATACAAAGTCAGAATCCTCTAGGGCAGACTCATAAAGATGCGTGCTCAAAACCAAAAATGCGTCCACTGATGATAAACAGCAACAGGACGTTCCCACGCATATTTTCTTTAAAAAAAGAAAAAGCACACTTACTTCTGACATACAGAATCCCTCAGAATTTCCTAGTACGCTTCTTAAACTTGCTGGAAATGTTTGTTGCTGTGCAGCAGGGCGTGGGGGTGGAGAGTGAGGAATTCCTGGTTTGTTTGTTTTCACAATCCTCAGAGAGTGAAAATCAACCTGCCCACCTGGCCTCTGCCTCTCCCCAACCAGGAAGAAAGGAGCTCGCACGCACCGGCGAGGAAAATGCCCGGGGAAAGCCTCCAAGTGTTTTCGGAGATCTTTAAATTTCCTCTCCGCATCCCAAACAACCGAAAGAGAGGCAAACTTGGTGGGCCAAGTGGCCAAGAAACGCTCTGGAAGTGAGGCAACGAGAGCTCGCCGTCTCCCACCCGCTACCTACGCCCGCCCGCCAGCGCCGCCGCACCCCCGAGCCAACCTCGCCCCTCACAGCCGCCGCTCACGCCACAGCGCGCCCTCCGCCAAGCACCCGGGGCCCTCCCACTTCTGCCACGCAGACCCCCTCTTCCCTACGACCCGCTCCCCCTCACCGCGCTCACTTTAGGGAGTTGCGCCGCCGCCGCGGGCCGACGTCTAACTTTGCCTCGCCCCCTAACCAACCCGAAGCCCCGAGTCACCCCGCAGCTGGGCGACGGGCGGGAGAGGGAGGCGGGGCGGCGACAGCGCGAGGCGGGGCGCGAGGTCTGGGAGGAGCCAGGGGCGGGGTTGTCCCCTCGGCTAATCATTCCGGCCTCTGAAAATGTATTCGGCCCCAGGGCAGTCGCTGTTCATTGGCCGCTCTTGCTGGGAAGGGGCGGGATGACATGAAGCCCCGCCCCAGCATGCCTGCGCAGTCTCAGTCTCTCCATCCCTGAAAACCCAGTGGCTGTCGCCACTCCAGTCTTCCCCCAGCCCTCGACGTGTAAGGGAGGGGCCAACGTGCTGACGTCAAACCCTGGCCCTGCTGGGCTCGGCAGACGTAGCCTTCGGCTAACAGCGTCATTTCCGGGAATGTGCGGAGGGCGGTGGGCAGTACAGTGAGAACTCAGGTGCATTTCGTTTGGTTTTCTTGCTGTGCAAAGGGGATTGGTCCAGGTAGTATACAGTAATGTGAAAACAGACAACTATCCCTACACCCCTCAAAAAGTCATTTTCCTTAAAATGTGCTGATGCCTCCCTCGTGCTTTCCCGTTCGCCGAGCGTCAAGTCCTAAAAGCTTATTTTGCCACAGCTAAAGGTTTCAAAACGGTTTTACCCTTTCAGGAAAAGAAAAGAGAAACGGCTGCATTTACGAGATACGACTTTCAGAGTTTTTTTAAAGGAGGAGGGGAAGACTCGTAAGATGTATCGCCTTTGGTACACATAAACAGTTTTAAATTTTTTTATTGTGAAAAATTTCAAGCATATACAAAAGTAAACCAGTATAATGAAATCCCACATACATATCAGCACCGATCTTTCAAAATTATCAACTAACATCCCATCTTGTTTCATAAGTTCCAGCAGTCAGCAAACTGTAAAAATCCGGAGAGAAAATATTTTAGGTTTTGCACAAAACTTACATAACAAAAATCAAAATAAGAATAATTCATGATATGTGAAAAATAGGTGAAATTCAAGTTTCACTGTTGTAAAGGTTGTTGGGACGCATTAATAGCTACTTTCACTCCAAGATAACTGAATTGAGAGTAATTTAGAGCAGTTGTTTGCAAATTGAGCCTTTTCAACATCCCTCCTTGGTTGTCTAGCAAGCATGTGAAACTTAGCACGTGAAAACTTCAGGAGAGCGAGGAATTTCTCTTCCTCTTCCCACGAATCCCCCATTATAGTTATTAGCAGTTCTATTCTTCCAGCTGGTCAGTCCAAGAACCTAGGAAGTACCCTTTCCATCTGTGGCATGTACCTCACATTCAATCCAATCCTTTCAGCTATATTTGCAAAATATATCTGGAATTTAACCATTTTCTACACCACCACTACCACCCTGACATGAATTACGATGAAATCTTTTCTGGTTTATTGTAAAGCCAATTTATCTCGTTGCCTCTACTTATGCACACTCCCCACCCATCGATGATTTTCAACATTGCAACAAAAGTGATCTTTTAACATAGAGATAAGATGCCGCTCCTCTGCCAAAACCTCTCCAATGGCTTCCCTTCCTACTTAAAATGGCCAGGAGGGGCCTGTGCTTTCCTCCCACACTTCCCTCTCTAACCTCTCCATTATCCTGGCCTTCCCTTATTTCACTCCAGACACAGGCTTCCTTGCTTGTTGCTCCTCACATTCACTAAGCATACTGCAGTCTCAAGGATTTTACATAAACTGCTCCGCACCTGAAATGCTCTTTCCCCTAATGTCCACACACAATCTTCAAGTCTCTGCTCAAGAATCCCCTTGTCCATTCCTGCAGTCTGGATGTTTGTGTACTCCAAGTTTTATATGCTCATGAGCATCCTAACCCCCAAGATGGTTGTATTAGGAGGTGGGGACCTTTGGGAGCTATTAGGTCATGAGAGAGTAGCGCTTTAGGTCATGAATGGGATTAGTGCTTTTATAAAATAGATCTCTCAGAGCTTCCTAGCCCTCCCTACACAAGAAGTCTGGGAGCTGGAAGAGGGCATTCCTCTAATCATGCTAGCATTCTAATCTTGGATTTCCAGTCTCCAGAACGCTGAGAATTAATTTCTGTTTAGAAATGACCCTGTCTGGTATTTTTTTATACAGCAGCCCAAATAGACTAAGATACCAGTGAAGCATTCCCTGACCCTTTGTTAGAAAATAGCATCCCCTTTTCTTCCTTTATTTTTTACTATAGCACTTAACAGCTGACATAATTTCTTTGTTTATTATTAGTTCCCATCGAAAGAATTAAAGAGATAAATTAAAATCTCAGGGTTGCTTTTTCATCATGATTCAGAGAAAGTAAAATTAGGTTAACTTGATGAGTAATGACATCTTGTATGTATAATAACCTGTTTGCAATCATTCCAACTCTAGGAAACCTGCCAACTGAAGCAACTGTTCAATTGTGCTAGATAGAACATAGTTTCCCTTGGACAGAACTGAAGACATATGAGCAAGTTTTTGTTTTTCAACCATCCCTTTCATAAATTCTATCCTGGCCATTGTGATTTAATCTATACCTTTTCAGTTAGCCTTGCAGAAGCTTATCAATTTTATTGATTTTTTTTTTTTAATCCACATTTTGGTTTTGTTGACTTTCAATACTGACTTCCTGTTTTTCAATTTCATTGATATCTGCTCTAATTTTTAATATTTATTTGTTCTTTTTCTAGTTTTCTAAGGTAGGCATTTAGAAGATAGATTTTGGATCTATCTTCTTTTCCCATATATACATTCAATGCTATAAATTTCCCTCTAAGAGCAGCCTTTTCCATATCTCACAAGTTTTAATAAGTTGTACTTTCATTTTCATTAGTTCAAAATGTTTCAGTTTCTCATGAGATTTATTTGACCATGTGTTATTTAGAAGGGTGTTGCTTAATACATACCTAATTCAATATGTTCTTACTATTATTATTTTGAACAATTATCTGTTAGATCAATTAAGAATAAGAAAAATAAAAGGTTTTTTCCTGTTAGCTGGATATATTTCATTTTTCTGTTTTTTTGTTTTGGTCACAGAATGCTGTTTGCAGTAAGGAAGCTGGCATTGCAGGATGGTGGTAAAGTGGCTTGTTCACATAAACCAGTACACATGTTCACCCTTAGTGCAAAAGGCCCTAATGGTACGTACCCTATCGAAATTCAGGACATCTACAATATTTTGTTTTGTTGTTTGTCGTCTGTCATCATTTTTTTAATCCTTACCCAAAGATTGTTTTTTATTGATTTGAGAGAGAAAAAAGGGGGGAGAGAGACAGACAGAGAGAGAGAAACATCCATGTGAGAGAGAAATATTAATCGGCTGCCTCCTGTACTCGCCCTGACCAAGGATTGAACCTGCAACCTAGGTATGTGCCCTGACTGGGAATCAAAACTGCAACCTTTTGGTGTACAGGACAACTCTCCAACCAACTGAGCCATCCAGCCAGGGATTGTCTCTTTTTTTAATAAACATTTTCAAGGTTTGTCCAAAAAAAGGACCACATAGGTTCTTGGCTAGCAGATGACAACTCAGAATAGTTGTTGCACACTTGAACTGTCACCTTTTCCAGGCTGGCAGTTGATATCTTTTTTTTTCTTCAACTCATTTTTCTTTTAAATTTAATAATGCTCCAACTGAGACAGGATAATAAGAAGATAGGAAAATTCTTTGGCAAGTGATATGGGGAAACAGACAGCTGAACTAGCTGAGCAATTTATAGCCAGATCGAGGTCACTGGGGCAGAAAGCCCCAGGCGCCTAGCAATGTGCAAAATTGGCATATCCTCCCCTGGCATATTACTAGCCATGCGGTTTAGAACCCCTGACCTTTCTTATCTCTGGTCATGGGATTCAGACCCCCCAACCTCCTACCTTTCCTCCCTAGAGATAACATCTAGGCCTCAGTTGTGTTTCAGCTCCAGGCCCAGAAAAAGAGCAAAACCAAATGGGCAATGCCAGGACCAGCTGTGATGACTTAATGACTCCTGGTACCAACCAATCCGTGGAGACCATAACCCTGAAAGGGCACACCTGGAAAAGCTGACGAATATTCTATTGAGATCCTTCCCTAAGACCTCCCCTAAACTCTCAGCCTTTAAAACCCTCAAGATGAAGGACCCAGCTCCTGTTCTCCCTCTCCAGAACACACCAGTGCCTTTCCCTTCTCCTTCTTCCCCCACAGGAGTGCATCTCCTAAACTCGAAGGGACCCTACAAGACTTGCAACCAGGGGAGCAATGGACAGGGGCCGCTCTCCTGGGCTAAACCCCTAAACCTGTCACCTTTCTCTGACTCTTCAGTGAGCTGACAGCAGCCCCACCTTGGCTCACTTCTTTCCTATAACATTTCTAGAGAGCCAGAGCAGCCCCACCTAGGCTCTCTCCTGTTGCTTCTTATATCCTAGGGCCTTCCTTGTTTCACTGCCCCCAGTTTTAATAAATATACTCTCTAAATCACCTGGACTCATGTTGTGAAATCTTCCCTGCACGAAGTCAAGAACCTACACACGGTAGGCCAGAGGCAGACCCACTCCTCCTGCCTGGTCCCATTTCCGACTGCAACTAGTCCTGATGGCTGGCTCAATAATTTAGATTTCATTCTGTATAAAATTAGAGTTTTAGGTACAGACATGACAAGATTAAAACTATATTTGTTGTTCTAGACTTCGTGGTATCTTTCCCAAGGCAACATGTAATCATACACCCCACCCCATATAAAATATACTACTTAAAATTCAGTTGAAACATAAAAGAAGACCACTTTGCTTTCATGTATAATGAACTTTCTATGGTGGCTGGGAAGTAATTGAAAGCTAAGACTTCACAATCTAGAATAGAGAAAAATTCTTTAATCAAGAACAAAAAGGAAATTTTTATTTAAAAATTAGCATTTTCTCCTTTTAAATTCTTATTTCCTGTGAAGAAAATAAAATTTTGAGACTGGGAGATATTTCTTGTTCTAAGAAAGCAGTTTTCTTGAAATTCAATTGCTCTAATTCAAATTCATGTTAATCAATATCTGGATTTCTTTACTACTTGTTATGTAACAAGGAATATTTCTTTCTTAGAGCAATACAATGCTGTAACAATTAAAAAGAAAAAACAAACCTTTGTGCAATCTCTACCCTTGTCTGCTGTATCTATCACGCATCTCAGTGACTTTCTTCCCTACATTTTACACAGTAAAAAGTCAAATAATATATTTCTGACCAATCTATTAGCATTCCTAGTAACTATATCCGGTACTGTTTTCAGTTTTTTAAATAACTGTTTTAATTTGTATATTCGTTTGATTTATTGGTTCCTCTTTACTGTTTGAGTAATAAAGTGGGTTAATAATTATCAGTTTATTTGGAATTAAGGCTATAAGAGTCAGAGCTTCAGGGACAAATCACCATAACTGTGACTCATGGGGCCTTACTTTTTTCATATAACACCAAGATTTTAATAGTAATCAAATAGGAAACACTTAAAAAAAGAATCTTGGATCAGGGAGTTCCTCGTTGTAGGGACAATCTGACACATAATAAAGGCAGTCAATTCAACAATGATTAAAACAAAAGGTGCTTCAGTTTTTCAAAGATATTTCTGAAAAAAGTACATACTATTTCACTTTTCCTTTTTTATTATAATGGATTACATGTAAGGGGATATATTTTTGTTTATTGAGCATTACATTCTCATATTTATTTCCTGCCAAAAGGATCATTAGCTTTTGTTTATCACATGATTCATCGTAATGAAACACATGAGTAGATCAAGAAGATTATGGTTTCCAGCTGTGAATAAAGAGATGGAAAATAGTGCCCTAAAGAAATAAGTATGAATGAAACAAAAGCTTATTTCAGTATAAATTAAGAGGGAGAATAGACCATTAAAGGCAATTTTTTTTTCCAATTTAGTTTTTAAGTTTCCAAATGAGAAATCAAGCACTCCCTGTAAAGGATATACCCTTAGCTAAATAATTTTATAGACAGAAATGGCATCACAAAAGCCTAGTTTCCTAATTTTCCTAATTATATTTTCTTATTGTTTGCAGTTACCCACTCAGTCCCACTAAAAGCTTTCTGATGTTTTATTGGATACTGAAGGGTCATTTTACTACAAAAAGGAGAACCACTTAGGGGTGGTATAGAATAGTAAATTATTACTTAATGGTTATAGAGTTTCAGTGTGAGATGAAAAAATTCTGGAGATGGACAGTGGTGATGGTTGCACAACAGTGCGAATGTACTGAATGGCAATGACTTACATACTCAAAAATGACTGAAGTCGTAAATTTTACCTTATGTGTAGTTTATCATGAGAGAGAGAAAAAGAAAGAAAAGCAGTTATTCCACTTGACTAGGTTATGGTAAAAAGGCAAGAAATTCTAAAAGCCAAATTAGACATTTTGTGTAATATTTTATGCATTATAAATTTTATTTCTCATCAGTCAGTTTTAAGAGCTATTAAAAATAACAGATGTTATGGAAGTGATAATAAATTGCATATAGATACTGAAAACATCAACTTCTTTTCCTTTTAGGTTCCTCATCCTCCCCCTTTTACAGCTTTTGCTTTAAAGTGATGACTTGGTAATTGCCAACTTTGCCTACTTCCTAGGCTGTGCCCCTAGAAATCCTGTTATCTTTCTGTCTCTCCATTCCTGTTCTTAACTACCTGAATAAATTAAGGGGTGCATTAAGCTAATGTAACAGAGATACCATAAAATACAGTGGATTAAATAAGACAGGATTTAAAGTCTTTCTCTTGTAACAACCTAAAGGTAAATAAGCTGTCCAGGTGGTAGGGCAACTCAGCTCCACAATGAGTGTCAAGAACCCCCATACTCCCCTTCTCATTGTTCTTCCAACTCCTAGGATGCTGAGCTGTGCAACCAGCTCACAGGAAGGGAGAAAGAGGGGAAATGAAGAGCCATTTCCTTTTAAGCAAAGTGACATGGAAGTTGCACATCACTTCTCATATTCCATGGGCTGAACTTTAGTCAATGGCTACATCCAACTGGAAAGATTATTTCTCACTAGGAATTCATATGCTACGTTAGTTCTGTGGAAAAATAAATTTGGGGAGAGGGAGGGCAAAAAAATGTGCAGTCTGCCACACTACCCTACTCCCACTGTCATTGGTATAATTGAACTTGATTTGATTCTCTGATGATATCAATATCTCCAGAGACTAAAAACTATTAAATTGCATCTATCATAACATTCTTCTAAAAGGTTCCTATAAGTTTTTATTCCAAAATTCCTGTATAACAATCTACCTCAAATTTTAGTGGTATAAAACACCGTTTTATTGTGCTCAAACATTCCACAGGCCAGGAATTTGGGCAGAGCAAAGAAGGGATGGCTCATCTCTGCTCCACAATGTCTGGAGTCTCAGCTGGAAGACTCAAAAGCTAGGAGTGAATCTGTGGCTGAGGAGTGAAATAATCTGGAGACATCCTCATTTACATGTCTGATGGTTGGTGCTGGCTGTTGGCTTGGCCTTCAGCTGAAATGTCAACATAGCACCAACCTGTAGCCTTTATAGTTAGTCTACCTACATGGGTTAGTTTAGGCTTTCTCACAGTGGTTTGTTAAACAAGAAACAAAAACCACTAGCCATAAGGAAAAAACTGATAACTTTATTTCATTAGGATTAAGAAAGCCTCTTCTTGAAAAGCACCATAGAGAGTGAAAAAAAAATTTTTCCTGGAATGGAAAAATATATTTGCAGCACATATTTTGATAAAAGGCTCTTATTTGGAATATATGAAGAATTCCAACAAATAAGCAATGTAAACTATCTAAAAAAAATTTTAATGGGCAAAATATCTGAACTGGCCATTCACACGAAGGGAAATACAAACGGTGAACAAATATTAAAAAGGTACTCAAACTCAATTGCAATTAAGAAAATGCAAATTAAAACCACTGTATATTTATCAGCTTTGCAAAAATTAGAAAGTCCGACAATAAAAGGTATTGTTAATGATACGAAACAACTGGAATTATCATACATTGTAAGTGAGGGTATACATTGGTATAATCAATTTGGAAATCAGTTTGGCACTATCTGGTAAAGATAAAGATAAGAATAGCCAATGGCCCAACCAAACACTACTTTATATATAGGCTAGAGAAACTGTGTGCATATGTACCAGAATATATGTACCAACTTGGTGTTCAAATATCTATACATATTTGAACATCAATCTATGTATTTCACCAATTAAACTGACTGAAGGATAGAAACCACATAATCATTTCAATACGTGCAGCATGTGACAAAATTTAACATTCATTCATAATATAAACTCTTGGCAAACTGGAGAAGATCTGAAATATAAAGAGCTCTAAATGTGTATGAACTACAGAATATAATGCTTGCTTCTTAATTTAAATTTCCTCTTAACTATTTGGTATACAAAACCTAAGACAGTAGTTCAGGACCAATATTCCTTAAAGATTTTCCTCCTATTTATTACATTTTTATAACATTAAATATTTTTTGCAAGGGATTTCAAAGATCAAGGTGTTTGAAAATGAAACTAAAGTGTTAATACTACTTTGGAAAAAATATAGTTACCACGTTAATATATTAATGTATATCCTAAAGTACCTTATCTGAAGGACCACCTTTTAATTTATATGTGGGAATTCTCTAGGTTAGCAGTAAGCATACTTTCCTTATGGTGAATTTTGATAGTTCATGAATTGTTTAATTTAGTGTCAAATCTGTTATAACACAGAATTTGAAGTAAAAAAAGTCTTGATTTTGTATCTTTGATTTTTGGTTTCCTAGCTATGTGATAGTGAATAATCAGAAAGATTGAATAATCTTTCTGAGTTTGTTTTTCTTCCATAAAATTGTGGTAATAATACCCACTCCAGTTGTGAGGATTAACTGATAAATAAAAAGCATCTGGCACTCAGTAAATGTTATCTATTATCATATTTTGGAGCTAAGTAAATATACATTAAATGAATAACAGCTTTACTTTCCACCATTGTTGAGAGTTCCAAATGATGCATAGCTTGGGGGAGGGTAGGGCAGACAAGTTAAAAAAAAAAGTGCATGCTGCTAGGTAGCAAGTCATTAAGTAATTCTTCCTTTTAAATGACTTTTGAAACACTGAGACTTGTATTGTATGTTCGTTCCATGTACATTACTCAAAAAAACAAGTGATTAAACATGTCATTCAGTGTGTTTAATTTTACAGCTATGTACAAAGTCTATACAATTCTTTATAAGTGAATATAATTCCTTTCCCATAACAAGTGATTCCGTTGTTCTGCTAATTTCCTCTTTAAAATAAATGCTTTTGTCCTGCATTATGAGCAGAATTACCGCAAAGCTAGAAAAAGTACAGAAATTTCAGAATTCTAAGATTTAATGGTTTTGGCTTACCTGACCTCAGATTTTAAGATTACTCAGCCAAGTATCAGAAGACTACTCCAAATGATTATGTCTGTATCATTTCAGTTCCAAATGATTTCACCTCTAATAAACATGTCATTTACTCCCTACAATTTAGTGTTCTCAGCTATAAAACAGGCAAATAATACATTTGGTTCTATTAAAGAAATTTTGTGAAGAAAAATTAAACAACATGTAAAAATACTTAGAAATAAAGTGAATAACAAGTCCTATCTTTTGAGGGAAATACCAAGATCAAATGAGATATTGTATATACAATGGGTTTCTTTCTACTATACCACACTTTGCAAGGTATTTTTATGGTTGTTATTACTATTACTACTACTATAAGGTATTAATCAAATACAATAGTATCTAACAGGAAGATTAATGCAAAAAATCAGCCTAGAGGAAATTTTTATAATGCATGCAGTAATACATTTAGCAGTAACTGTATTATTATGTAAATATAGTAAATACTGATGTATTTCACAAAATGCTATCTTATTGGTTTCATATCTACAAAATTTTAACTACTTGATTTATATGCTGTGATTTAAATAATTTTGCTCCTTCTTTTCAGTTTAATATTCTACTGTTTCAAGTATTAATGTTTTTCAAAGTGCCCTAATATTGAAAGTTAAGAAGAGAAGGGGGGGGAAAAAAAAGAAGGGATACTTTTCCACTGATATTTTTTTAGCAACTAGCTGGCTTCCTCATGACCCATGATCACCATCATTAAACAAATGAATCTGTGCTGCTCACTCTAAAGTATAATGCATGAGGTTGCCCACGTGAAGTCACTTGATCACAAATCAACATCTCTATGATCTTCAACTCTTATGTGTCCTTCAATTTTGGACTCCTATTTAAAACCACTTCTTGCCCGACCGGGCGTGGCTCAGCAGTTGAGCGTCAACCTGGGATCCAGGCGATCAGGGTTCGGTTCCCAGTCAGGGCACATGCCTGGGTTGCAGGCTGCAGCCGATCAATGACTCTCTCATCATTGATGTTTCTCTCTCTCTCTCTTTTCCTCTCTCTGAAATTAAAAAAAAAAAAAAAAATGCCCTCTCTTTAAAAAAAATAATAAAAAAATAATTAAAAAATAAAAACAAATAAATAAAACCACTTCTTTCTTTGCCTGGCTGGCGTGGCGCAGTGGTTGAGCATGGACCCAGGATCCAGGAGGTCACAGTTTGATCCCAGACAGGGCACATGCCCAGTAGAGGGCGTGCAGGAGGCAGCCAAAATACTACTGGTGGTTATCTCTGGACAGAGTTCAGGTGATTTCTATTGTTTTGAAAACATTTAATGTCTAGATCAAATGTTTTATAATGTTCATGTGTTGTGCATATAGCGGGGGAGTAGAAAAAGTAAGCTCTCGACTACATACTATTAAGTGAAGAAACTAAGACATGGAGCAGTAGGTATTATATGGTCCATTTACATCCATATGTATTTATAATGTTTAAAGAGGGTGGAGATACATACATATTAATAGGACAAGGGTAAGAATAGTGTATCTGACACGTTGTTGGCAGTGGTTCCATAAGGAAGGGAGCTCAAGAGGGAATCATTTGTTATGTGTACTTCTATATAGATTGAATGTTTTATAACTAGAATATAGGGTGTCCCCCCAAAAACATATACACACACTTTGAATAATTATAAAGGCAGTGTTTATTAAAATATATTTCATTTTTAAAAATTGGGTATCAGCTGTTAAAGTGTGTGTACATTTTTAGGGACGCCCTGTACTTAGGTCTTACTCAAGCAATAAAGAAAAGACAAAATCAATCCCATAGAAATGTTAAGACAGAAGACCAACAGAAAGTTTTTTAAGTAGATTGCAATATAAAAATGGGCTAGCGAAAAAAAATATTTCACATAACAAAAAAAATCTATGAAAAATACCTCACAAATAAAAATGTTAATTTTAACGAGATATTTCTAATTAGAAAAGTTTAAATTATCATATTTAATTCTCATGAGGACATGATCAGAGAGATACACAATCAAAAATTATTGTGAGATAGAGTAAAACAATAATAAATTTATAGAAAGAAATTTTATATTGTCAAGAGTATGAAAATGCTTATGGTCTTTAAGTAGTAATTCCTTGCCTAGAAACCTAAACCAAAAAATGTAGTAGTCAGAGATGTAAAAATGAATAATTTTTATACAAAAAATATTTGGCATTAAAATATAGGAAATATCTAAATGTGGAGAATGCATAAACATGTAAAAAGCCTACATTATGCAATATTATGCATTATTAAAAATAACAATTTTGAAGAACTTTAAGGCAATGGAGAAATACAATGTAGTGTTCAGTTTTTAAAAAGTATCTCTGCATATGATTCAAGTTATATTTAATGAAGAGAAATTACAAGGTTTTCAATATAACTTTTTCTCTTTTTCAGGTTCCTCAATGGGAGCTTATTAATTTAATAATTTTTATTACTTTTTGAATTAAATTTGCTCAGTAGCATTTTAAAATGTTTCAGACAATCAATTGTCTGTTTAATCTTTGGTTTCCTGATAGAAACGTAACTCAATACAATAAAAATAATTTACTGGGTAAAGCACTGAACCTTTTCAAGTACACCTGAGTTACAGCTCTAAATCTGACACTAAGTATATGACTCTGGGAGAATGTTTTATCCCCTCTGAGCCGAATTCACTCATCTGTTTCTTTTTTTAAAGCACAGGATCTGATTTTTAAGGTATGTTTTAGGTCTAAAAATGTTATGATCTAGATAGGCACAGAGAGGGAACTGGTGGTTGCCAGAGGGAAGGGGAGTGGGGGACAGGGTGAAAGAGGTGAAGGGATTAAGTAGTACAGATTGGTGTTTACAAAATAGTCATGGGGATATAAGTAAAGCATAAGGAATATAGCCAATAATATTGTGATAACTATGTATGGTGCCAGTTGGGGTACTGGAAATATCAAGGGGAACACTATTATCTAACCACTAAGCTATACACCTGAAACCAATACAAAATAAAACTGAAAGTAAAAAAAGTTATGATTCACTATTATTTATTGCTACCACTGATAAAGTATAAATCTCTTCCTTCTACTCTAGTTTGATGGTTTATGCAAATATGATGGATTAGTTCAAGAATGTTAGTAAAACTGAGGATGGCTGGGTTAGAACTTTAGGGTTAGAATTAACTGAATTAACCGTCGGCTATTGTACAATTGTACAAACTGAGGCCAGAGATAGTAGCTAACTTATAATCACAAAATAGAAAAACCGAAAACAAAGTACCAAAAGTAAAAAATCTATCACAGCTAATTATTAAGATGAGTGATTTCCAAAAGTTTCTTCTATATATCAAAACATTTCTTTGATTTAGGCACTCTTTGAATAAAATAAAGAAAATGCCATGAAATTAGTAATACTTTAAAATCACTGCATATTTTTATTTATGCAGTTGGAAAAGTAATACATATATACATGCAAGTCATATTATTTATTTGGTTAGAGACTGTGTTAGAGTCTCAGACCCCTCTAATTAATCTACAGCCCCACAGGGGTTTCAGCTAACAGGTAGGGAACTACTGATAAAAGCAGCTGGCAGATATAAAAGGAAAGAAGCTAAATCTCAATTCACACTAAAAGTTTAAAGTGGTATTTCACATTGTATCTTCAAATGTTGAATGGCACTTGACAGAATTTTCTTCTTTGAGTCTCAACTTCTTTTATAAAATAAGAACAGTAGTTGCTGCTTATAGGATTGCTATAAAGATTTGAGAGATAATTATGTATAAATACAATGTATAATATATAGTAGATATTCAAATGATGTCAGTTCCTTTCCCTCTGCCCTCTGCATTTTGAAAATTACCATGATCAGATAGGAACAGAACCTGCAAAGCTTATACAGTACATTAGGAAATTTAATGATACAGACAGAAAATAAAGATTTCCTAGCTATAAAATCTGCATCAGACTCATTTCGTGAAGAAACTGATCCATTTTAATAGCTTTTTATTATTGGTCTGCATCCAATCCCTGTTGACAGATTCCCATGTCATTAGAAGTATTATCAGCACTGGGGCCCAAGGGGATAGTTTCCACAAGCCACGGGCTCTACAGAGGCAAGATATTTCAAAGAACCACTGCATTCTATCACTCACCCTCACTCTCTCTGGTTGCAGATGAAGAATTCGAGGGCCAGTGAAATGAAGAGACTCACCCAATATTACTCAGCTAAGAAAGTGGCAGAACTAGTTCTCTGCTCCTATTATTTCACAGCAGTTTCACATATCTCACAAACTACTTATCCATTGCTCGGTTTTCTATTATAGTTTACTTCCTGTGAAAATACTTTTAGCCAAAAGGTACAGACAAAAATAGAAGAACTAACTGGATATGAAATTGCAATGCAGGTTTAGATGAAATCAGAAATAATCAATTACAGCTACACGAACTTCTTGATCACTTTAAACTACCTTTTCTTCCTTTATATTTTTTAAACTGGAAATGGGTAAAGCTCTAACTTCTGTGCTTACTACTAAAGTTAAAATCTATGGAACTGTAAACTCTAGTGTAATTAAATATTAAAGTGATCTCAGTGTTTCCATGGAAATAAAGACCTCATGAATAAAGAATTACTATTATGCAACTGATATAGAAGTCTGTTACTTTGAAAACCACACAGTTTTATAGCTACTACAAGCTAATGTTTTTGTTTTGTTCTTGCCCATATCCCTTGGTTAAATTCTTCTTAAAGATCTAAATATGCTCATATTTTTTATTATAAGTCTGATATAAAAACATTACAATGTATTTTCAAATGTTAATCAAACCTGAAAAGAGAGGAAAAATCTTAAGACAGTATATTTACATAATTCTAGTCATCTTTTTTATTTTTATTTTTTTTAATTTCAAGATCTAATTGGCTTTATTAAGCGATTCATGAATGGGGCGGCACCCCTTCTAGCAACCAGAAGGATGCTCTAGTCATCTTTTGAAAGCCAAAATTATACTGCCGACAACCATATTTTAGGTAAAAAACAAAATAAGTGAAAAGTCCAAGTTTATTAAACCAAAAACTGAATAATGTATAAAAAGATAGAAAACTGACAGCTTAAGGCAGTTTATTAAAGAAAAAAGACTAGAGCCCTGGCCAGTGTGTCTCAGTTGGTTGAGCACCATCCTATGCACTAAAAGGTTGCGAGTTTGAGGTCAGCCCAGGTTGCAGGCTTGATCACCAGTAGGGGGCGTGCAGGAGGCAGTTATTATAAATACTTGAAGCATGGAAATGAGAGTGGTGCCTCTTAGGTGAAACAAAGAGACCTTTCTCTTTTAGACCTACAAGACCATCTCCTTATGAGGTATTTTGGAGGAAAGGAGAAAAGGTCAGAAGGACAGACAGAGAGAGAAAAATGAAGGACAATAGGATGAGACAGTGGAATAGAAGAATAAAGGATGTTATATTCAAATTGTGATTTTAAGGGATCTAAAATAGTTAATTTCAAAATTTTCACAATTTTCTCTTGCCTTTGCCAAGGAATCTTTTAAGGAGGCAATTTCATAGACCCTTGAATATATTTTGGAAGTTTCTTCTTGCTTTAAATGTAGACAGGCCCTAGCTGGGTAGCTAAGTTGGTTAGAACGTTGTCTTGATACACCAAGGTTGTGGGTTCAGTCTCCAGTCAGAGCACATACAGGAAGCAACCAAGGAATGCATAAATAAATGGAACAACAAATTGATGGTTTTTCTCTCTCTCTCTCTCCCTCTCTCCCTCTCAAGTCAATAAAATGTTTAAAAATGTAGACAATTGTATATTTTTGGATATTGCCCCCTTTATGCTTCAGTGTCTCCCAAAAGAACAATTTTGTTCATATCAAAAGTAACCACTATAATTCCAAATAATGTTTATATCATTTAGAAAGTTAAGAAGACACATTTTGATTCTAATATAAATACATATAAGATACTAAAGTTCAGCCCAAAATGAGTACAGAACTAGACTAAAGATAAATCTATGAGTCTGACAACAGCCAGTCAAACCTTGTGTACCTTGTTATCTTGGGACAGACAGAGAGAGAAAAATGAAGGACCATAGGATGAGACAGTGGAATAGAAGAATAAAGGATGTTATATTCAAATTGTGATTTTAAGGGATCTAAAATAGTTAATTTCATGCCCCCTTCAAAGCAAACTAGACCTTCATGGGCAAAATAAGAGTGAGTAAAGTTTTGATAAGGTTTTCATAAATGACCTGAGACAGTTTTTCCAAAGGATGCCAGCCTGAAGAGAAGTCCTCTGAGCAAACTAGCTTACACCCATCTTAGTCCCTATGAACTTCCTCTTACAGGCGAATAATGAAGAAATGACAAGGACAAACAGACACAAAAGTACTGGCAGCAGTAATGCAGATTTCTACCAAAAATAAAAAATTTTCAAATTTGATCAATCTGGATTTTTATAGAGTGTTTCTTATTCCTAGATACCACTCCCAAACTAAAAAAATTAAACTTAACATTTGGAATGTTTGATGAAAAAATAAGAAATCAGAGCTCAAATTCAATATGAACTCACCTTCCCATCATCATCGGAGAGACCCTGTGCTGGAGACTCAGAGGGCCTCAGAAAGCACGCTGTTTCCAAGTTGACCAGATTGTGATAGGACCTCCAAGACATCCAATGCTGGCTCCTTTAAAATACCTCCAAAATAACCTGTTGGTAAAGTAAAACTGAGTTTTTTGCTTACTGCAATAAGGGAGAATATCTTGACAGTCTTTGCAGTCCCTCATGGGGGAAGTCAGAGGTGCAATATTTATGAAGTTTGGGGATCTAGTTTAAGATGAATTTCAAAGCAGGGGATATGATTGGTATCAGTACAGTTTTTACATAATAGTATTTAATGTGTAATGGTATTTACATAATAGTTTTTGACTGAACACAAGGAGGTAAGAGTTTGGAAGTGATTCTTTTGCAATCTTTTGCCTTCTTACAGTAATCTGCTATTCCCTCTACAACCTGAATTGCTCACCAACCTGGAGCTTCTTTAATATAAAATGTTTTGCTTTTGTTTGAATTGATAGTACTTATCACACCATTTTACAACTGGTTGATTGTATATATGCCTGTCAATACACTGTGAGTCCTCATAGGGCTAGGGTTAGGTTTTGTTACTATATCTTGGAGCCAGCAGGTAAGTGACTGGTTCTCAGTGAGTACTCAGTCACTGCTGACTGTAGCTAGAGTAAAACACACAAACATGCTGACTAATCTGGATTTCAATTTATGAACATAAACTTCAAATGAACTCTTAATCAAGCTGACCCATTAATAATACAGGGATGGACAAAAATAGGTTTATAGTTGTAATACAAATAAATAATACCATAATTAATAATAACCACAAGAATAAACTGTTTTGCTTACTCACAACTGTAAACCTCCTTTTGCCAACCCCTGTATTATACTTCCCTAGTCTAACTAATTCTACTAGTTTTTTTCAACTCTCCAATATACTTCCCTCACACACCCATCTTCATACTGGCCGAACGGCCTTGCTTCTTATTTCACCAAGGAAACTGAAGCAATCAAGAGAATTTCCACAGAATTTCATTTGTTCCCACCTGCTAGCATCTTTACCCATGTAGCCTGCCTTATCGTCTATCCATAGATGTGGTATCTGTGCTCTATCTAAAGTCAGACCCTTTACTTGGGTGCTAGATTCCATCCCCTTTCTCTTACTCAGACATCTCTTCAGCAATTCTCTTCCCTTGACTTTCCCATCTCTCTTCAGGTTGTTTTCCATTTTTTTTCTATAAGGACACTCCAAAATCTTAAATGCAGATGGTCATTCATTCAAAAATATTTTCTAAGCAGCTATCACTGTGATACTTCTACAAGCAAAAAAAGACAGACCCCTACCCCATGCAGTTTATAATCTAGTAGGTGGAGACAGACAATTATAAAGTTTATTCCTAACACAATGGTCAAAGCGATCTTTTTAAAGGGTAAATCATGTTGCCATTCCTCTGCTCAAAACTCAGCAATGGCTTCCCATTTTCACTCAGAGTAAAAGCAAAGTCTTTATAATGAATTATAAGACCCTACATGACCTGACTCCCTGTTATCTCTCTCATTGCTCAGTACTTTCTCACTCTACTCCAGCCACACTAGCCTTCTTGCTGACCTTCAGGCACAGCAAGTAATTCCCAGTCTTGCAATTCCATCGTATTGCACTGCTCTGCACATTATCTGCATGACTCAACTCTTGTATTCCCTTCAAGAATTAAAGGATACATGTGCTCTCTCAATGAAGCCTACTCTGATTGCCCGATTAAAAACGGCAATTCTCTTTACATCAAACCCCACATTTCCCTCTTCCTCTATTCCATTTTTGTTTCATATCGCTTACCCACTTAAAGTACATAATACACATATAATACACAGAAGTACATAAATATACTTACATATGAATACATATACTTATTAGGTTTGTTATTTATTATCTAACTCCCTCTACTGGAATGTATGCTCCAAAAGGGCAGGAAACATGTCTGTTTTGTTGAAAGAATATTAATCTTTAAGGGTTTAGAGTGTCCTTGTAGAATATAAATGTAAACTACTCAAGGGTTTTAAAAGCAATTATAGATGCAATAGTTATGGCTAGAAAATTGTTATATAATTTTATTACGGTAATCAATAAATTACTTTATCACCTCCTTTTGGTAATCATAACTATCATCAGAAATCTGTAAAGCTTCATTTTTCACCCAGATTTTGGGAAAGCTTTTTGATCCAATGGGCTCTTTTAATAAATTATTTAAATAAGAATTTACCCTAATACATGCTAAGTAAAATGTAAAATCCTTAGCCTGGCCTTCTAGAATTTCTAGCATTCAACTAGTCTTATCTTTCCAATCTTTCCCCCAGCTTCTTTCCTTCATTGAATCCTAAAGTTCTCTCCAAAATAAACTTACCAGTACCCCCAAAGGTGCAATATAATGCTTCCTATTTGTTCCTTGAATTCTACACATCTGCATTTTAATCCTATGTCCATATCCTGTCATGAGAGATTCAACTCAAAGATCCTTTCATGAAAAGATCACTTGCTTTTCTGGACTGTGTAGCAAAAGGAATATGGAATGATATTGGACAGACCTTGGTACCAATATGAGCTTTTTAACGTTAATAGTTGTGTAATAACCTCAGGCAAGTTATTGAATTTCTGGATTTCAGTTCTCTCATTTGTGGGAGACACCATTTAGTGACCTAAACAGTATTCAATGAATTCTGTCTTTCTCTCTTACTAATATACAATTTTTCTTGAGGTGGTAATGTGCCAAGATTTTTAAAAGAACTACACTTCCTAGCATCCCTCATAACTAAGATGGTCATACAACAGTTCTAATGAGATAAAAGTGGAAGCTGCCATGAATTTTCTGAGAAAGACCTTTGCTCACTCACCAGCACAGGCCTTTACACATTCCATTCTTCCTGTATGAGCTCTGATCAGCACTGGAGGTAGAGCAACCATCATGGACAAAGGCAACAACTATGCAGATGAAAGCGATATGTTAGAGATGGTTACATAAAAAGATTAAACTAGTCTGGGTTCCTGATGCCTGGGTTGTATGCACAGGAGCTAAAAGAAAAGAGGGCAAAAAAATAGGGCAAAATAAAGACTTTCTCAGACATGATAAACCTGAAAGAACTCATAAGCCACAAGTCTACAGTATCAAAAAGTTAAAGTTCCATTTAAAGGAATGTTAAAAGGAAATAAAACAAAAAATGATACCATATGGAACTATGGATTTACGAAAAGGTATGAAAAACAATGAAAATAATAACTGTGGGTAAATAGAAAATTTTTAATTATTTAAATGTCTTTACAAGGTAATTGTTTAAAGTATAAATAATAATATATTGTGGGGTTTATAAGATATATAGAAATAGAATGTATGACAATAGCACAAAGGTGAGAAGTGGAAAAATGGGAGTATACTCTCGTAAGACTCATACTAAATGCAAAATAACGGAATAGTACTTGAAAGTAGACTGTGATAATTAAAAATGTATAGTTTAAACACTAACACAATCATTAAAATAACAAGAATTACAATGAGTAAGTCAAAAAAGGAGGTAAAAGTGAACAATAAAAAAAGTTCAAATGCACCAAAAACAGGCAGAAGAAAAAGGGGACAAAGTACAGATGGAAAATAAAAACAAATAGGCAAATGGAAGACTTAACCCAACCACGTCAACAGTAATGTTAAATGCAAATGAAACCCGACAATACATAGACAGGATAACACGTCCTGGTGAACAAGAATGATTTTATTCCAGGAACGCAAGGACGCAAGGCTGCTTCTCCCTCTGAAACCGAGTCAATGTCTCTCACCTCACTGAGAGACTAAAAACAGAAAAATCAAATGATCTTCCCAACATACACAGAAAAAGCACCTGACAAAATCAAATATCCATTCCTAATAAAAACTCTCAGCGAGCTAAGAAGGAATCTTGCTCGATTTGATAAAGGACATATGCAAAAGTTGTTAACATCACACTTAATGGTGAAAGACTAAATGCTTTTTCCCTAAGATCAAAAACAAGGCAAGGATGTCCACTCTAAACACTTCTAACCAAATTGTACTTTAGGTTCTTGCCAAAGTAACAGTAGAGAAAATAAATAAATAAATAAATAAAAGGCATCCAGATTGGGAAGATATAAAATAACATGATTGTCTATGACGAAAATATGACAGAATCTTCCAAAAAGCTATTAGAACTAATAAGTGAGATTAATAAGGTTACAAGATATAAAATCCATGTAAAAAATCAATTATATTTCTATATACTAATGAAAAATCAGAAGTTGAAATGAAAAAACAATGTCATTTATAAGTCCTCAGTGACAAATCTGACAAAAGATATGAGACTTGTACACTGAAAAGTATGCAGAAAAAGATTAAAGAATCAATATAAAGAGTTCATTTGTGCCCCAATGAATCGATATATTCTACATAATTACAATCAATATGCCATCGGGCGTTTATAAAAAACTGGCAAGGTGCTTCTAAAATTCGCATGGAAAAACAAAGGACTTAGAATAATCAAAACAAATTAAAAAAAAAAAGACTTAAAAGTTACCATAATCAACACAGTATGGTACCGGCATAAAGATACTCCAGAGTTTTTCAATCTCGGTACTCTTGGTATTTTCGGCCAGATAATTTTTTGTCGTGGGGGCTGTCTCACTCATTATATGATGCTGAACAGCATCTCAATGTACCAGAAACTGGCAGTGTCTCCCTAGTTGTGACAACTAAAACTATCTTCAGACTTTGCCAAACGTCCCCTGGAGGAAAATTGTTCCAGTTGAGAGACCACTGAGCAAAAAATACATCAATGGAAGATAACAAAGTCCTGTTAATAGAAACACTGGTCCACATGTTAATGGATTTTTCATCACAGGTATTAACCTAATTCAATGGATAAAGCATAGTCTTTTCAGAAAATGGTGCTAGATATCATATGCAAAAAAGAAAAGTGAATTTATGCCTTGTACTAGGTACGTAAAAATTAACTCAAATGGATTAGAGTTCTAAATGTAAAACTAAAGTTATAAAACTTTTAGAAGAAAATATAGGAGAAAAATCTAACCTTGGGTTAGGCAAAGACCTCTTAGATAGAACACAAAGGTATGGTCCATAAAAGACAAGTAATAACAAGTGTTGGAGAGGTTGCAGAGGAAAAGGAACCCTCATTCACTGCTGGTGGGACTGTAGACTGGCACAACCATTATGGAAAACAGTTTGGCTGTCCCTCAAAAAATTAATAGAGCTACCATAAGACCCAGCAATTCCTCTTCTGGGTTATCCACCCCCAAAATTTGAAAACATTTATTCTCAAAGATATATGCACCCCTCTCTTCATTGCAGCATTATTTACAGTGGCCAAGACATGGAGACAACCAAAGTGTCCTGTGATAGAGGACTAGATAAAGATGAGGTACATATATGCTATGGAATACTACTTAGCCATAAGAAAAGATGAAATACTGCCATTTGCAACAACATGAATGGATGTTGAGAATATTATGCTAAGCAAAGTCAGTCAGAAAAAGCTAAGAACCATATGATTTTACTCATGTGTGATATAAAACTGAAACTCATAGACACAGACAATAGAATGGTGGTTACCAGAGAAAAGGGGTGGGAGGGATGAGAAAAGATAAATGGTGACGGAAAATGATTTGGCTTTGAGGGGTGGGCACACAATGCAATATACAGACCATGTATATCATAGAAACATACAATTGAAACCTATGTGATCCTATTAACCAATGTCACTCCAATACATTTAATTTTTTTTAAAGTTAAGATAAATTAGACTTTATCACAATCAGAAACTTCTGCCCTTTGAAAGATTCTGTTAAGAGAATGAAAAGATAAGCTACATATCAGGTGAAAATGTTTGTAAATCGCATTTCTAATAATGGACTTGTATCTAGAATACAAGTTTTAAACCTCTATAAGAAGAAAATAATTCAACTTAAAAATGGGTGGAAGATTCAGACAGACACTTCACTAAAGAAGATATACAGATGGCAAAAAAACAAACCACATGAAAAAATGCTCAATGGTGTTCATTAGAGAAATGGAAATTAAAACCACCATGACATAATACTACACACCTATTACAACGCCTAAAACTTAAAAGCCTGTCCATACCAAGTGTCAGCTAGGATAGAGAGCACCTGGAACTCTAATACACTGCTGATACAAATATAAAATGGTACAACACTTTGAAAAATCAGTTGAAAATTTCTTATAAGGTTAAATATATATCTAACATGTCAGAGCCATTTCACACCTATTTACTCAAGAGAAATGAAAGCATATGTCCATATAAAGACTTATACAAATGTTCATAGCAGCTTTATTTGTAGTAGCCAAGAACCATAAGCAACCCAGGTGTCCATCAGTAGGTGAATGAATAAACTATGGTATATTCATACAATGAGGTACTGCTTAGCAGTAAAATAGAATGAATTGTTTATCCTGTGATGTAGATAACTCTCAAAATAACTATGCTGAGTGCCAAAGGCAGATAAAAAAGTTGATACTATGTGATTTCATTTTATAAAATTATAACAAAGCAAATTGATCTTTAATGTCAGGAAGCAGATTGGTATGTTTGGGGATGATGGGGTGGGTCTGGGAGTGAGGGAGAAGTGGGATGGACTATAAAGGAACACTAGGAATCTTTTGCGGGTGACGGATATGTTCATTATCTTAACTTTGATGATGGTTGCATATATGCATACATTTACCAAAATATCAAATTGTACACTTTAAATATGTGCAGTTCATTGTATGTCAATTATACCTCAGTAAAGATATTTAAATTAAACACTGCTGGTATCTGTCTCCCACTCTTTCCTCTGGTTTTAGAGTTCATTTTTTATTGATATAATTAACATATAATATTTTTTAAGTTAAGGTGCACAATATACTGATTTTATAATTTACACATTACAATATGATTACCATCATAGTGTTAGCTAATACCTCTTTCTCATCACATAACTTTTTTGTGTGGTGATAACAATTAAGATCTAGTCTCTGAACAACTTTAAAATTTATAATAAAGTATTGTTGACTATAATCACTATGTTGTACAATTAGATCTTTAGTAGTTTGGTTGTAAATTTGTACCGTTAGATAACATCTCCCCTGCACTCTTACACCCATATCACATTCTCAAAGGTTTTCCATACTACCCATACAATTTATTCATTTTTCTCATGAATCAGTTTAGGATCCATTAATAAGTGAGGGGTTTTTTTATTTGATTTTATTGCTGAAGTTTTAAGAATTCACTCAACAACAAATATTTTTATTATTTAACAATAGAATTCATAGCTAACATGTATGTAGAAAAACAATACTAAAGCTTTGGCATTACAACTACATTAAGTAAGTAGAATTGCCAATAATTAGATATCAAAACAATACACCATTTAAGATGTCTAAAGCCTAAATCAGCTGATGGAGAAGATTAAATGCAGTCCCCCTTCTGGAGAGAGAAAGATTTTCTATGGTCCTGAAAAATAGGCAGAGTGGAATTATGCCCAAAAAAAAAAAGCAAAGAGGGAAAAAATTAATGATCCCTCCTGTTTAAATAACATATTTCTATCATTACTCCAAAAATATAAAGCTGTACTTGAAAATGTCACAGTACTACAATGTGGGGGGAAAGAATTACTGATACCCTACTTCACACATTGTTTTAAAATATTGATGGTTGGCTGAGCTGAGAATACTAAATGTAAATATATCCTCAAATGTAATAACAGGAATTAGTAGTAGTTACACTTAAAAACTTCCAAATTGAACATAAATCTATCACCAGAATTCTCAGATATTAGAGTATTTATTCAGCATTTTCAAAATGAACAAAACCACCACTATCTCCAGGAAAAATATAAAAAGAAAACTAACAAGTTTAGAAAAAAAGCACAGTATTTTAATGAAAAAATTACATTATAACAAGGACACTATACATTAAGTTACAATATATATAGTATACACACATTTTTAAAACTTTTAAAAAATCCTGCTACAAATTAAATGACATCTTTCTCATACTCACATGATTAAGTACGTATTTTGACAGAATATAAAGATGGATACAAGCTGGTGGGCCTCAAAATTAGAAACTTTAATGCAGGACCAGGTCCCAAAATTTGATTTCTATCACTTGTGACTTTTAGAAAATATTTACCTGGTATAAGCATACACATTTTTTTTTTAAGTATGTTAACTGCTTACACAAAAATCAGTATTAGGAATATGCCCACCGTGGCTATTTATCTATAATTCATTGTAGTATATATAAAATTCACTTGGAGACTTGGAACATAAAAACTACAATGAATAAACAAGCTCATCTGTAATTATGAATTTCTAAATGCTTATTTTGAATGTCCAACTTACTACTACAGATATTACACTTTGTAATACATGACACAAAATAGCATCTGTCAAACTTTGCTGTAGAGCTGTTAGGAGAATGCCAAATATAGATACTGAAAATTGTATGCACTTGTATTCAATACCCTGTACATTTTTAAAATAACTAAATATTTAAAATATGTAAACACACTTTTAAAAAGGCGATGCTAAGCACCTTTAAAATACAATACTGATATATTGTGACTGAATATGCAGTTAGAGGACAAATAAACTTTTAAAAACTAATTTAGAAACCATTTTTAAAGAACTACTCATTGAAATACTTACATGAAAATATTGATAGTTCCAGTTTCTACCTAAAAACCAAAAGAGTATATAATTAGGGATTTAAACTTCCTTCATGCACTTTTCTTTAGTTTTTTGTTTGTGGGGAGGATGCACAGTAACTTTCTGTCCTCATAATAAAAAATCAAAAAGTATCAGAAGAGACATTCACAGAGAATGAAGTGAGAGAAATATTTTTAAACTATGTTTTGTTCTTGATCAAGTTCTAAAGTCTGAATCCTTGGACATTTCTCATCCTCATCAGTAAATGACTAGAGTTTGTATCTTAACAAGCATTTCTCCTTAGCAACTCAACATCAAAAAATAAAGGAATGCTTCCAAAGAAATATAGTTCAATTGGTAAAATATTTAATAATAAATTACTGTCACTAATGAAAAGTGAAGATTATATAAAATCTTGAAAAAAGTTTCCATAAAAACTAAAAATAACAAATGAAAAGAACATTACCTACATGCAACACTAAACTATAAATTAGTTTGGACTTATGCCCTTTAAGTGCACACAGACTAAGAGAAATCTGGGTTTGAGGTAACTAAGAGTTGTGTTTAACTTATAACATAACAGGTTTGGCAGCCTAACTCTATAAATACTGGCAAATATTTTCATTTATTAGGAAAATGATAAGCAAGTCTTATTAAAAATCACATATGTAACTGAATACTAACTTTGCATTAAATAGAGGCTTAAATTATAAATTTTATATTAAATAGGGTATAAATCTAAAGAGCAAGGAATTTTAAAATTCCACCCACTTCTAATATAAGAGCGCTTTATACTTATACATGTTGTGTACCTGAAACCATTAAAGTGAATTAAGAATGAGAGATTGGACTTAGAAAAGCAAAAAAAACCTCATATTCATGTAAAGTATTCCAGTTAAATTTCATATAATATTTACATGCTTTGAATATTAAACATTAAAACCCATTTGAAATCCTCATTACTTTTAAATATAACCACAGATGGTCTCTGAGGGGGAAAAATGTCTTTAGGTTGATTTCTTGACAGTTATAATTGATGTTTCTAGTTTACCAGCCTTCCAGAAAACAGCAGCTTATATTCAATATTTGAAGTAAATATACTTACTCAACAAGCAAATATATATAACACATCAGTTGTTTTAAAGTTTTAATATAAATTAAATTTAAACTATAAATATTTACCTTGAAGTACTATAAATTCTAATACCATCAATTCAGTAAAAACTCTGGCATAAAAAAATAAATACAACTCAAATTCTTTTCTAACCAGAGCTGAATCTTCAATATAAAATAGGAAGAAATCCTCTGCCAATATCAAAAAGTTCCCCAAATTATCTGTAAACACCATGGAATTCTATTCTTTCAGAATCCTCTCAATTTCTACATTTTTCTACCCATAAGTAGAGATGTACTACAATACTGCACAAAGCCATGCAATATAAATTTATTTCTGTTCCTTATCTGATTAATTCAAGTTAAAATTCTCAGTACTTACCAAGATCCTTTAAATTTCTACTAGATGATCATTAGTATGCTATTGGTTTGTAGTTATAAGTATAAAAATCAGAATGAAAGAAGCTAAAATGCAACTACACGGTTTCCACAGATGTGAATGTTGGGCTTCATGTTATGAAGTAAAACCTATTGTTTTATCTTTCCAAATGAGACAGACTACAAATCTTCTCTCATCCGTCTCCCAATTTAAAAAATTTCTTTACAACTTTAAAGAGGGAATAAGTTCTTTTAGAAATTAAAAAAAGGCATCTCACACACACACACACACACTCTCTCTCTCTCCCTCTCTCTCTCTCTCTCACACACACACACACACACAGTTTTTGTTCTTTTTCATTTTTTAAGAGCTAAAATTGGCTATTTCCAGAGAATAAATTAGATAACTATTTGTGTCCAGGCTATATTACCATGGATAAGTTCAGAAGACCTTTTGAAATACTGGCCTTATCAGGTATTCAAAAAGCATAAGAATTATACAAAATAAGAGGTGTAAAATATCTCTTAAGGTAAAAATATGGAATTCGTAACAAATATATCAGTTTTAAATCAAAGCTGCTCATCAAACCAGTCTTCAGTCCATTTATCACACTGCTGAGGTCTGACAATATTCACCTCTTTTCTAAGACATCAGAAGTCACCAGAGTTGTACAATTCTGAAAAGCTTCAACAATTTATGTAGCAGATAATTTCTTACAGTTCAATTTTTTTTCTTCCATAGTCAATGCTGGTTCTTTGGGTTCTTGTTTAACTTGGTTCACAGAAATGGTATCTTCTGGATTTTCTTCAACTTAAAAACCAAACATAAAAGAAAAACCCTAAATTATATGAATTATATGAATTTAGAAGCAAAGCATACAACAGTAGTTTGGAAAAAAGAACCAAGTAATTTAGAAAAGCATTTGGTGTGATTGAGAATTTAGTGCTTCTGACATCTTAATAGTCATTCATGTTAAATTCCTCCAGTATGCTTCTGGTTATGAAAAAAAAGAAGAGACAAGACATCTATAAAGTTATTCTTCTCTAAAGGTACTCTGACAAAAACCAATCCATAATGTGATAAAATTATGAGTAATAATTAATATTTAAACATAATTGTAAAAGCATGTGTGACTAAAAGTCAGGAACCCTCCCATTATTTCAAAATGATTTCTTTTGCAAACAGCAGGCATATGTATCACAAATTCACAGATGTGTTACCATTCCCATATGGTTTCCATATGTGGTCATATATTAAGAAAATGTTACCTAAGGAAACTTCACTACGTAAGTACTTTAGGGAAAAAAACCACATCTTAAATGATAGCTCTACACGAGCTATGTATTTGCTGATCTAAAATATTTCAGAATGCAATTACCATTCTGATTTCAAAGAACTTATGGCCAAATTAATCTAAATGTAGCACACCAGAAACACTATTGTGAACTGGTAGTTGGTTTATCTAAGATAAAGTCTTTCTCTCTCCTTCTCAGGAATATCAGTTTTTCAGTTGCTCTAAGATATTGAAGTTAAAGGGACCATATTTGCTCAAAGAAGTGTATTGAACACACCTTAATGCATGTCATATACGGGTGTGTTGGAGTTTGGCCCAAGCCATAGAGAAAACCAGTGAGGATAGATTTAAATGACCACCAGAATAAATATTCTTGTGAAGTAGTCCCTCAGATCATGAGCTAACGTGATAAATCATGCAAATTCAGATTCATAGAGGGTCTCCTTTAAAGCAATCTGAGATCCCAGAAATTAGGTTTAGAGATCCCAGAAATACGGTGGTACAATACAGAGGGAGGAAGCATGCTAGAATGGAAAAGCTTTGGAGGCAGTTAGATCTGAGTTTAAACTCCTTCTTTGTCACTAGATGTGATCTTAGGCAATTACTTAACCTCTTTGAGCCTTGGTGTCCCCATCTGCAGAAAGGAGACATCATCAATTATTTTATGGAGTTATTGTGAAGATTAATTCAAGTATATTCCTTTTACCTCTTCTACTAAAGTTCCTCAGTAGTGACAACTGTCACAGACCCTCTGGATAGATTTTCTTAAAAGTAAGATTTCCAATAAATTTAGAAGACAATGATTCTTTTCTGGAAGGAACTATCTCACACTTTTCCTTACTGAGAAGAATGATGATTAAGAATGGAGGGGAGTAATATTTTAAACAAAAATAAACAAACAAAACAAAAAAAGGAAGAAAAAAAAAAGAATGGAGGGGAAATATATGTTCTAAGGAGAATTTCTGAGAAGATTTTGCTCTTCAAAGCCAACTGCAAATCTTTTCCCACTACACTGCCCAATCCAGAACAATCTTTGGAAAAAGAAGTGACATAGGTCGAGCAGGAGTTAACAGTTTATTACTATGCTAACTGGTCTCATTACAAAGTGAAGGTACCAAAGTCATGTACTAAACCCAAGTCTTGGGGACTTGGGTTTAGTACAAGTTCTCTTTCAATTTCCATAGAACTCGACATTTAAGTCTGTAACTTAAAATTTTCCTTTTAATCCTTTTATCTGCCCACTTTATTCCATTTTTGTTGTGTGCATATTAATTTTTCCATAATAACCTTTACACTAAATAGTTTTCCTTTTAAAGTTCCTTTACTTTTTTCATGCATCCTAAAATGACCTGTCTGATCTGACATCATCACAGATTTTCCATGTAAAACTAGGTAATTAGAGAATGAATAATTACAGTAGAGAGAAAAATTAAAAGTTTAAAAGTTATTAAAATGTAATTCATGAAATGTCTTCCCCTTTTTCTCAAAGTTTTACCTGATTTATCTATATATTATAAACTCACTGAGTAGAAATGACAGTTTTTTTTCTGTAGAGTAATAGTGATGGTAATCCATAAAGTTTTAAAAAACTAATAATTTGATTTTAACTTACTAAGAGCTGGGTGGCTGTCTATAATCTGTATTGGAATGGACTGCACATTTCCCAACAGAATCCGATGAACACTTCCTTCCAGATTCTCTGTATCTTCAACATCTCCAACATCTATCAGCTTATCCACTGCAACCAGATTTTGATCTGATCCTGGAAGTTTATCCATGGTAGAGGCAATACTATTGTTTTGGGTAAGGCATGTATCTGTTTGAAGGCTGTGACTTTGACCAAGCTGTAGAGAATTATTATTCATTATAGTACTTCCCACTGAATCTGGAAGTCTTGAAGGACTAGAGGAGGGGTGGTCATTTACTGGTATCAAAGCCGGTGATCCATCAGAAGTAAATCTTGGTTGCAACTGTAAACCCTTTTAAACCAAAAAGAGTTACATCAAAATGTTTGAATTTACTATGTAAATTCTCATAGGCTATATTAGTCTTTTGACACAAATTGGAATAAAATATAAGAGTATAGTCGTAAACAAATATTAAGTGAGGACAGAAACAGGAACCAAAGGAAAAGTAGGACAACTAAATTTTACTGCATGCACAGTCAACTCAAATTTTTTCAAAACATATTGTTTAAATTATCATCTTAAATCGAGATACAAAAAGTCGAGAAATTAATAATGAAACCATCTTTGATCATTATTATAATTCTATAACAAATCTGTAAAAACCCTAAGAGAAGAAGAAGGGAGACTGAAGAACAAACAAAGGGCTTCAAATTTGGCTATTTTATTGAATTTCTACCTGTAGTTGTGTGAATATTTTTGGCTGAAATGAAGAAAGTGAGGAGAGCAAATGGGCTGGTTCTGGAGACAAAGAATCCCTTGTGTGATTTATTTCCACTTTGGTGGTAGTTGATTCTTCTGGTGAATTTCCTAAATTATATAAAAAAATAAATTATTAAAACAAAAAAAAATTATAGCTTCTAGGATACTACACTTTATTACACCCTAACTATCAGGAAATAAGATCAAAGGTTTGAAAAGGACTTGTAAGAAGTTATCTAGTCCACTATTTCCAGATCTTGTTAGGTAATCAGAATTACTAAGGGAACTTTAAAAACATATAAGTTCCTCTTCAACCTCTATGTAATTTAATTCAGTATATCTAGAGTAAATGATATTTTTTTTCCTTCAAAGACTCTACATCTGTAACTAATCAAGCCCATTTTCAATGCCATGATTCTGGATTACACCTAACCTTCCCTAGATGTGGTGAACCTATCAAGCTTCTGAATTACACAGATCAAACTTAATTCATCTTTGGTAGCCCTAGGACAATGCCTGGTATACAGCAAGTCCTCAATAATAAGAGTATTAAATTGCTTTCAATAATCCATTAAGGAATAAGTACAAGTAAAAATCAGTTTTCTTAGTATCTTAATTTGTAAAGTAAATTGTCCTTAGGAAAAATTTGATTCCTTCTCATGTAATTCTTATGTTAACCCAAATATATTCATCTCTTTAAATCAATTAAACCAATTACCAACAACTATTTATTGCTTTCATACTGGCCTTTGAGTGACTTTTTTTTAAATGGCACTGGTGTCAGACAAGGATGGATTTAAGCGCTGGCTTTTCTCTGTAACCTTCGACATGTTATTTAACCCAGTTTCTAAACTTCAGTTTTCTCATCTGTAAAATGAGGATAATAAGAGAATCTTCCTCAAAGGACTACAGAGAGGATTAAACAGGGCTCACATTTCTTGGCTTCTTCCTTTCTAATTGTCCTATTTCACTCTGTTGCTACTGCTATGGTCATACCCTGGACTATTCTACATTCTCTGATCACAACCGCTGACCCTCCCAGGGATTTTGCTCGGGTACTCCACAACAATGGTTCTTCAACCTCAAGTGAACCTCCCACCAATTGATTCTTGTTTTCTTCAGATCCATCAACCACTTCCTTCATAAAATTCTCTCCCCGTCCAGCTTAGCGTACTGGGTTTATAATTTTCTCTCTTTTCTTTTCTTTTTTATCCTCACCTGAGGATATTTTTTCCATGGATTTTCAGAGAGAGTGGAAGGGAGAGAGAGAAACATTTATGTGAGAGAGACGCATCAATTGGATGCCTCCTGCATGCACTGGGGCCAGGCCAGGGATTGAGCCTGCAGCCAAGGTATGTGCTCTTGACCGGAATCAAACCCGGGACCCTTGAGTCTGTAGGCCGACACTTGAACCACTAACCCAAACAGGCTAGGGCTTTAGTTGTACTCTTGCAAATATCCTAAACTCCCCCTTGCCTCTCTGTCTTTTGGTCCTATCCACCTGATAAAGTCCTAACTCTGGATGAAAATGATTTCCACTGCCTATACATGTGAAGTCAAATGCCACTGAAGATGAAACTCACTGCTACTACTATCAATTCATAATCATCAACATTGACCTGACCACCGCCTATATCTGACAACCTTACAATATTTCTCTCTGACTCCATATTAGGAATGATATCTAATCTCCATTTTCTTAAAATCTTGGCCAACCTTCCTGAGATCTTCCCTCATTCTTAGTACTCTTACTTAAAGAGAAAAGAGAGCCTGGCCAGTGTGGCTCAGTGGTTGAGCAACTGACCCATGAACCTGGAGGTCAAGGTTCAATTCCCGGTCAGGGCACATGCCCGGGTTTCAGGCTGGATCCCCAGTAGGGGGGCATTCGGGAGGCAGCCGATCGATGACTCTCTCTCATCATTGATGTTTCTATCTTTCTCTCCCTCTCCCTTCCTCTCTCTGAAATCAATAAAAAGCAAAAAGAAAAAAGAAAACATATTTAAAGAGAAAAGAGAAGCTATCTCAGATAGAAATTTCTTCAACTTCCTATCACCAAAGCTATTAAGTACCTTCATCTTCATCTATTTCTTCAGGTCTCTCCTGTCTTAAAATGCTTTCCCTCGACCCCATACTCCCTTCATAGCAAACTAGCAAACTTCTTGAAAAAGTGGTCCACGTCGTCTCTACTTCCTTCATCTACCACTCACTCTTCAACCTCCCCAATAAGGCTTCCTCCCAATCCACTCTATTAAAAGGGCTCTGATACACAAACTTTCCAAACCTGATCTCATGATCTTTTTTACTCCCCTGCGGCCACCAATACCTATTCTAATGCCAGTGTTACTGAGCTCAGTAAATGCCACTATTAGCCAGTTGCTCATGGAAGGAACTCAGGAGTCATTCTAAATCATCTCCACTCTTTCAACTCCCACACCTATTCAGTTGATAACGAAGGCCTTTGAGGTCTACTTTTAAAATAACTCTTAAATCTGTCCAATTCTAATATAAATGCTACCACTGTAGGCTAAACCAGCATAACCTTTCAAATGTACAGCTGAAAGGGCTTCATAAACCTGTTTTGCTTATCCAGTTTTATCTCCAAGCATTATCTATGCTTAAAATCACACTAACTTTAAGTTCCTTCAATATGACAAGCTCTTTATTGCTTAGCCTTCAAACATGCTATTCATTTGATTGGCAAATTCCTATTTATTCTTCAGTTCTTAGTTTAAAAATCACTTTCTCAAGTGTCATTTCCCTACTCCCTGGACTAATAAGTTATATGTCTCTATCACTATTGCCACATAAGTTTGCAAAACTCTCTCACGGCCCTTTTCCTAATAGTAATTAATTAGAATATGCTTGTTTAGTGTCTTTTTCTTTTGTTAAACCTTAAATTTAATGAAGAAACTTACTTGTTCTTTTTTTATGCCCAGCATTTATCACAGTGAGTGAAATATGTGCAGAACAAACAAATAATGCTAAAGAATTTGAAAGTTATCTGTAATCAGTGACTCAAAGGTTAATAAGCCAAAGAACAAAGAAATAATTGTATTGTATATAGTTATTCATACATTTATTTTAAAGTACTTATTTAGGTATTAATTTTTTAGCAGACATCATGCTCTGGAACAAGATACAATCCTTGCTCCTGAGGAGCTCAAATCATAATGAAAGGTACAGATGTGTAAACAAAAGGATATCATGTAAAATGAAGAGGTAAATACAAAAGAGTGAGTACCTCACTTTATACAGAGGATGAAGTTGGGAGAGCACTTACAGCCAAAGAGATTGTTATTTGAGTAGTGAGTGGAGTTTGCCATGCAGAAGAAAAGATATTTCCAGAAGAGAGAACAAAAGGGTTGAAATAAGCTTGGGCTATTGAGAGAACATAGGAATAAGAACATACGAGAAAAAACAAACCATACAAAAGGGGCAATAGTTTCCTCATCAGAGTATCTTAGGGTTATTACTACTGAAATTAGCCTAACTTTATAGTAAACCACGATAGTAATCAGACTCAATTTTCACTCATAAAGAAGCATAGCCTGGCCGAAATGGCTCAGTGGTTGAGCATCAACCTATGAGCCAGAAGGTCACGGTTCCATTCCTGGTCAGAGCACATGCCTGGGCTGCAGGCTGAATCCCCAGTAGGGGGTGTGCAGGAGGCAGCTGATCAATGACTCTCTCATCACTGATGTTTCTATCTCTCTCTTGCTCTCTCTGAAATCAATAAAAACATATAATTTTTAAAAAGCATAAAAGCTGATTACAAGAGGAAATTTAAATAGCTGGATTTATTTTGATAAATCCTAACATAGTTGCTCTTGTCTCTTTGGGCCATGGTTACCTTATCCATAAAATTTGATTAGATGAAATAGTATCTTAAATGTCTTCTAGTTTTAACACTGATTTTATATTTTAAAGGTATGTAAGATAACCTACCTTCTGCAAATGTAACTGTCACAGTCTCTCTGAGAATATTCCCACTGTCCGTAGTCCATTGAAGCTAAAAAGGGAACATTCACTTCAGTAAAAGTAATATTGAAAAATATTTTAAAACATCAATACAATTGTCATATTTTATTGTCATAGGATAATTGTGTTTTATTCTATAATTATTGTCTTCACTTGTTCATATTCTCAAAGCACAGGTGTACTTCACTATCCAAATGCATTAGTTTCCCAAGTTCAGATAGCAAGATTTTGGTTAGCAAGTGTCAGTAGCAAGGACCATTGCTAACCAAAACTGTTTTCGTTCCTGAATTTTGGATAGAGAATAATTAAGAGTTTTGAATAGCAAAGGATAGTAGCTCTAGCTTTTTAAAAAAATCTAAGTTTATTCAGTTACTGAATTTGGATAGTAAAAATGTGGAGAGCAAAGAATATTGCTGCTAAGATTTTAATACCATAGTCACTGCCTGCATTACAGTTACTAGTTTCTGGGTAATTATACTAATCTCTTCAGAGTAGGAAAAATTTTCATAGAAATGACCAATATTCAGGGGGAAACTATGATAATATGAGGTAACACTAATATCTATAGATGTCATACAGAACTAACATTATTATCTCATTTATTCAAGTCTGAACTATTCTATTGAAATTTACCCATCTACTTTAAGAGGGGAAGATATACACAGCATGTAGTTAATAAATGTCTGCTAAATGAATAAGATATAGTTTTTACAGAGATAAACTACATTGATTTTTAAGTAAAGATTACTATTATTATTATAGTCAGAGTTGGAAATTCACTAGTTGTTTTTTTTTGTGAGAGTAATAAAAATATTTAGTCAAACCATCATCTGAAAGTTCACAGTATTTACATTTTAAGAAAAAAATACCCCTCTTTTTCTCATATCATAGTTATTTACATGGCCTAATAGCAATCATCCCTGTTAGTCCAAATAGTAATGGAAGCTGAGAAAGATTCTGTAATAATCAAGGAATTACAGTTGTAATCATACCGTTGCTGGAATAATCTCCGAGTTATATATATTATCTCCATTTCTCAAGGATTTCTGTACTTCGTGGATGTGGTTTTTTAAATCATTCACAGTTGGAAAGAAGGATAAATTATGTCTTTCAGGGATCTCATCAGGTTTGAATAGTTCTCTTTCCACAAACTTTCTGTGGAGAATATAAAATGGATTAAAACATAAACAACCTAGCGATTTACTTTAGATCACATGAGAGAAGGTCCTCTTTGTGTAAAGCATGGTTTACAGCTTTATAAGTAGTTTATATTTTTCCACTTTTAATTTTTTCCCTACGTTAAATCATAGAATTCATGCAGATTAAAGAAATGTAATATTTTTTTTAAAGTAATATTTACATTGGTTAAACAACTGTATATCTTAGAGTGAGCTTTGCATTTTTATGAATTTAAAGGAATCACTATTTTAACTTTAAATATGTTTTTGAATGCTTACTACGTCAGGCACTGCTCTGAACACTTCACATCAAGTATCTCCTCTAACCCTTAATATGATCCTTTGATGTAGGCACAATTAGCATTCCCACTTTACAGATAAGGAAACTGATGGATTGCAGAAATTAAGTAATTTGCCCAAAATTATACACTTACCTAGTAAGAGAGCTTGGGCTTACACTCAGGTTATTTGCATAAAGATGTTATATTGCTTCCAAAAGGCACCAATTAATATCATATAAAGTATGGTTTGCTTGCCTTTTACAAGTAGACAAAACAGAAGATAGAAATAGAAGGCAGTATTGCCACATAATTGGATAAAATAGATAAATGAAATGATATACTTTGTGCATTACATTCGGTAGACCGTATCACAGAGTTGTATTAAACCTCTGCTCTTAAGATTCAGGTTTAGTAAATAGTAGTTGGTTTTAACAATTCTGGTTCTAATCTAACAATGTCTCCATGGAAGCAAATATAAAATGTCTAAGGAATCTGCCAAATAAGAAAGTAATATATTAATTAAGGAATAATCCTAGGAAATATTCACTATGTTATTCAGATCAGACTATAGAATAACCAGTACAAACAAGGTCAGTTAAGTACCAGAAATTAAGGCAAAGAGCACAGGCTGCAGATCAGATCTAAATTTCAGTTCTGCCTCTATCTCTTAAGCTAGTTATTTAACCACTCGGAGTCTCCGTTTTCTCATCTGCAGAATGGGGATAAATATGCCAGCTTTATAGTAGTAAGAATAAATGAGTTCATGCATAGAAAGTGTTTAACACAATACCTGGTACACACATGGTAAGTGCTACATGACAATAATAGTTAATTATTATAACCTGAGTATCAATAAAACTAGACCAGAGTGCTACATATTAGATTTTATTAGACAAAGAACTATTCATATTTTTCTGTTGTAATAAAATATACTATATTTCAAATAGCTTAAACTAAGTACCTTGACCTAGAGGCTTTAAAATCTTTGGTTCTACATTTAAATGTTAGACTTGAAACCATAAAATCCTAGAAAACAACATGGGCAGTCAAATCTCAGACACTTCTCATAACAGTATTTTTTCTGATCTATCTCCTTGGGCAAGTGAAACAAAAGAAAAAATAAACAAATGAGACTACATCAAACTAAAATGTTTTTGCACAGCAAAGGAAACCATCAACAAAAAGACAACCCACTGAGTGGGAGAACATATTCACCAATTCATCTGATTAGGAGTTAATAACCAAAAGTTACAAAGAACTTATAAAACTCAACACCAAAAAACCAAATAATCCAAATTAAAAATGGGCAAAGAATCTAAATGGACACTTCTGAAAAGAGGACATACCAATGGACAATAGACATACAAAAAGATACTCATCGCCACTAATCATCAGAGAAATGCAAACTGAAACCACAATGAGATATCATCTCACACCTGTCAGAATGGCTGTCATCAATAAATCAACAAATAACAAGTGTTGGCAAGGGTGTGGAGAAAGAGGAACCCTCATGCACTGTTGGTGGGAATGCAGATTGGTGCAGCTACTGTGGAAAGCACTCTAATAGCATACATCCTTGAAAATGTCTATAATGTTAAGTGTATTATTTAAAGCAACAAACAAAAATGAAAAACAGAACAATTTGTTTCTACTGTACCTTAGCTGTTTCCTTACTGCATACACTTGTTCTATCCCTTGTGATACTAAATCTTGAATCTTATGTGCTACTTGAGGATGTAGACGTGAGGGTAATGTACAATTCTCATCTCTAACTGCAGTTTCCTCTTCTTCAAGAGAGGACATTGGAAAGGGGGAAGGTGACAAAGGGAGGGAGGGAGTCTCTAATTCGTGATACTGATGAGCTTGCTGTGTAGGTAACTGTACATACCACCTAACAAGAGAAAATATTTAAAATTATATTACTAGACAAAAGCAAGAATGGTAATTACCTATGTTAATACCAAGAAAAGGAATAGTCTTTTAAGAAAAATTATATATATATATATTATTATATATTAAATATAAATTTAAATTGTCCTCTGGTTAACTCTTCTAAGATTGGCTTTAAACCCAATTACATAAAAATCTTTTTTTTTCCTTTTTGCAGACTTTATACTATGGCCCTAAAGTTAAGGAGGGTACAGGATTTAAGTATATATGAAAATGGTATTTTAGATCATCACATGAAGGGGCAAAATGCTGTCAGTTTGGTAAACTGGGGGTGGTGTCTCAGCACCAAGATGAATTGCTAACCAATAAGCTAGCTCATCAGGAATGCATAAGCCAAACCTGGCCCTGCCCAATATTCCTCTTCTCTCCTTTTATCTTCCCCACGTCTACACTGTTTTAAACTAGTGGTAAAAAACACATAAATTTACCATTTTAACCATTTTTAAGTGTACAGTTCTATAACATTAAGTACATTCACACTGTTGTGCTACCATCACCACCATCCATCCACAGAACTCTCTTCATCTTGCAAAAGCAAAACTCTGTGCCTATTACATGTGTTCCCCATTCCACCCACTCACCTTCTTAAATTAACTTGTTTATTAAAAACCTCTGTTTCTAAAATTGCGGGGGGCGGAGGGAAGAAAATGGTATTTTAAATCTCATATTAAGTAAATTTCACCTCAAAATAATGAGACTTTTTATATCATCTTTTGAATTGTGTATTTTCCCATTCTTCCACCATTTTGTCCCCAGATTATGACTTCTGTGTTGCACCCATTATCCTTCCAACCAAAGAGTAGATATAATTCAGAGTCTATCAAGATTGAGCTATGTGGGAGAATCGTCTCTGGCAGGAGTTCAACAAATTGCCTCCACAGGACTCCAGCTCATGTTACCCCAATGAGCAAGACAGTCAACTAAAAGGTGAATACAGGTCTCTCGTACAACAGTGCAGGGCAAAAAACAAATGCTAAGAAATGAACTGATCTGGTAGGATACTGTTTTAATTTACATATTTGTACAAAATGCTTTCAATAACTGATATTGCATAAAATGGAGCCTACTTAAAAATTACATGCAATGTTCTCTAAACTGAAGGATCCAATTATTATGTCTATTCATTTTTCATACATCTGAAAGTTTTTTTAAAGATCACACAGGATATGGTCATATCCTTAAACACATTATACAACTGCAAATTTTTCACCTGGACTGACACATGAAAGAAAATAAGAAAGCTAATATCTCTTCTTATTTAAGACCTTAGAGACCCAAATATATAATGATGGAAGATGATTCCACTTTGGGTGGTGGGCACACAATGCAATATACAGGTCATGTATCATAGAAATCTACACTTGAAACCTATATAATCATATTAACCAATGTCACCCAATAAATTTAATAAAAAAATAAAGTTAAATTAAAATTTTAAAAAGACCTTAGTATAAAAGGTATAAAACAGAATGGCTTAGAATTCATTTCTGGTGGCCACAAGTAATCAAAGATGGGTTTAAAATATATTCAGGTGACTGCAAGTTTGGCTCCTAGTAAGTGCCTGAAACAAAGTACTAATTATATAGTGAAATATGTTGCTAAATATGTATTCATCATTTTGGGAAAAAACTTCCATATGGTATACAGAATTGTCAGATTTAGCCATGATATTTGGCTGATAAACTCAATGGCTTATACAGTGGCAAATCATTTTAATACCTAGGGAACTACTAGTGAGACATCTACCTTATAAAAACCATTTAATAAAATAACTGCAAACCATAAATACAATTTCTCTTACAGAAGGAATTCTTGCAAATGGAGCTAATTAATTTATAAAGTAAAAGAACTATATAAATGTCATACCTAAGAACACCACCAGCATCTACCAAGTTCTTCTTTAGCATGTTAAAGGCTTTCTCTTGCTCCATTCGTATTATTTTCTTATCAATTTTGGGGTCTGTAGGAACTCTATATTCAGGAAACTTTTGTACCTTTTTAATGTAAATTCTTTTTATAAAAAAAAAAAAAAAAAAGATTTTTTATTATATTGAAATCTCAAGAAAACCCAATTTGTCAACCAGAAGTTTATTTGAAGCACTAAAGTTTAGAAAAAAATCAATTATTCTAGAAACCATTCAGAGGATTATGTGAAAGACATACCATATACTCAATGCATCATAATACTTAGCAAATTAACAATAATCATGATTTCAGAAAAAATATCTAAATATTTCTGAGTATTAGCTTTTTTTTTCTGCATTTGCCTCTTCTCCATTCTCCTGGAAGCCACAAACACCTCATATGATTCTAGCTTTTTACCTAATCTTACTTTCAGTTACTTCAAACATAAAATTGCTTTTCCTATGAAAGTTATATCACCTTAATGAAAGAATCACCCTTCCTCCTTTGATACCAAATATGAAATCATGCCATATCTTTATTTATATAGTTCTCCTAGCCTACAATATCTTTCCTTTAATTCACCTATCCAAATTCAATCTAAACTTCAGCAGGATTTCTTATTTAAGTACTTTCTGTCCTGTTAATGAGTTTACATGGACATATTCCCTCTCTGAAGACAGTTAGCTAATCCATACGATACTATTACATTCTCTAACAGTATTTTGCTTACTGATCTATTCCAACATTTTCAGTTCCCCCATGATTAAGTAAAATCTTGTATGTCTTTTAGTCTCCCTCCTTCTCATGACACCCAATGTACACAGAGTGGATACTTATAGAATAAGAGAATAAAATTATTTCTTCACATACACAGATTTTCTACCAAGTTACACGTAAAGTTTTAGATTTATTACCCTATGTAAAAATCAGTTAAAATTTTTGTTTCATGGTCAGGTTTAAATTTTGTCTAAAGTTAACATTATCAGATTAAACATGAAAAGCCTTCTGAACAGGGTTTAAAACCTGAGAATGCTGCCCAGCAGGTGTGGCTCAGAGGTTGGGTGTCCACCCATGAACCAAGAGGTCACTGGTTCGATTCCAGGTCAGGGCACATCCCCGATTGTGGGCTCGATCCCCAGTAGGGGCATTCAAGAGGCAGCTGATTGATGTTTCTCTCTCTCATCACTGATGTTTCTATCTACCTCTCCCTTCCTCTCTTTAAAAAAAAAAAAAAAAAATCAAAACATATTTTTTAAAAATTGAGAACGGTCAGCACATGGAGCCGGGGATGAGTGGAAGTGGAAGAGGGCATAGAGGGGATAAAAGGTGATGGAAAAAATAAAATTTAAAAATAAAAACTCAGGCCCAGCAGGCCGTGGCTTAGTGGTTGAGTATCGACCTAGGATCCAGGAGATGGGGGATCGACTCCTGGTACATGCCTAGGTTGCAGGCTGCAGTCAATCAATGACTCTCCCATCATTGATGTTTCTATCTCTCTCTCTCCCTCTCCCTTCCTCTCTCTGAAATCAATAAAGATATATTTTTTAAAATAAAAATAAAAAACAAATAACTCAGAATGCTGAGGTCTGTGATACAAGATGTGGTGTTAAAATGTTTCAAAGATCAACTAAATCCAACCTTTACATGTTATTTTTTTAAATTTTATTTTAGCTAATAATATGAAACATTTTCAATGTCTGAAAAAAAGAATATTAGTAAAGGATATTACAAAAATATTTTATTGGTTCACATTTTTCATTATCACCAGAGCAATAACAACTCTATAGTCCTACTCTAACTAGAACAAACTATGTTGGTCTCATACATTGCCGCTATGAATATAACTAGTAAAATCTCTCTAAAAAGCAACTTTCTAATACCTGTCAACATTTTAAAAGAATATAACCTTTGCCCTAGCAATTTCATTTCAAGGAATTTATCCTACTGATATACTTGCACAAGTGTATAAACAGGTACAAATGTATAAATAGGTGCAGCTTTGTATATAATAAGAGTACTTTTCAGAGTCTAAATGTCCATCATTACAGGTCTAGTTAAATAAATGATAATTCATCCACAGAAAATTATATAGCTATTAAAAAGAAGGAATCATGAAACTAATATGTTGTATGTTATTTTTCAATTTTTAACATAAATTTTTAAAAAAATTTTAAAGAAATAACCAGTGATTTTATATACAGATATGGCGGCTTTGAGATATATTTGGAAGAATAAAAATAAAATGCAGAGTAGTACATGTCATTACATTCAAACTAAGCTGAAGCATAATAGCTATGCAGTAAATAATCACAATAGGCATTCAGAATGAACATAAATCAATGTGGATTGACAGAAGGAAAGAAGGTACACTACTATCTAACCTGAAGGAAAGAAAATATTAGTAAGCTTTACTGAGACCTTTAACATTTATGAGGGCAAAGGAGAATATATATGCATATACACAGAACATCTTCGGTAGGTTACTCAAGAAACTGATAAGAGCTGTTGCCTTAAAGAGGGACAAGGGAGCAGGGGTAAGAAGAAACTCAGACTTCAGTGTATATTTTTTGGAGCTGCTTAAACTTTAAAAAGTGCATATTAGCTATTCAAAAATAAGTACTTAATAAGAAAGAAATAAGAGAAAAGAAAGCTTACCGAGCTGGACAAGTGGCTTTGTAGAGTTGACAAGGCCTGCTTTCCTGCTCACTGATTTTTTTTAACTGGAAACCTTTTCTCCTTGGCCCATACTGACACTCCATTACCACAGCTCTACTCCCTGTGGGCCAAAACCAACTATTGATATTAAGTCGAGTATCCATCCGTTCTGGATACTAGATTAAAAATAACTTGGTGGTGGCGATATCAAAAGCTATACTTTCATTACACAACTTTAAGGAAAGAAAACTGCAATAAGTCTTACTAAAATAAAATGTACAAACAAATTTTAAAAGTTGATTGTAATATTTAGCAAATGTACCACATTATATTAAGTAAATGAGTAAATACTACATTTACTGAATGTCAATGTTACTTACATACCTATGATTTTTTTTGTTAATCCTCACCCCAGGATATTTTTTCCATTCATTTTTAGAGAGAGTGGGAGAAAGTGGGGAGAGAGAGACAGAGAGAGAGACATCGATGTGAGAGAGACACATCAATTGGTTGCCTTCTGCATGAGCCATGACAAGAGCCAAGGATCAAAACTGCAACCCAGGTACGTGCCCTTGATCGGGAACTGAACCTGTGACCTTCTGGTGTGTAGGCTGACGCTCTAACCACTGAGGAACACCGGCCAGAGCTACATACATGGTTTTAATAATAAAATTTACTATTTTAATTAGAAATTAGCACATGCTACATTTGTTAATAAATATTAACATCATTTAAAATTTTATTTCCTTTTATAATTACTTATTTCCTCTTTTCTGTTTGGACTGTTAGAATAATGTGGTAAGCAGTCACTAAAATGGCCCCAATGATCCCTGCCTCCAGGTACTCATGTCCTTGTGTAATTCCCTTCCCTTGAGCATAGGCTAGACTTAATAATTTACTTTTAATGAATATAGCTGAATTGACAGGATGTTATTTTTGATACTAGGTTATTTAAAAAGTCTGTGACTTCCATCTTGGATACTGTCTTGCTCTTGCTTAGACTGCTGTCTGGGGAAAATCAGCTGTCACGCAGTGAGAGCTCTGTGTAGAGGCCCATATGGTAAGGAATAGGGCGTGCCACAGCCACATGAGTGAGCTTGGAAGCAGATGTATCCCTAGTCAAGCCATGAGATGACTGCGGCTCCAGCCCACACCTTAACTGCAATCTTGTGAGAGAACCTGAGGCAGAACCACTTTGCTAAGGCACTCTTGGATTCCTGACCCACAGAAACTAAGAGGTAATAAATGTTTATTGTTTTCAGCCACCAAGCTTGGGGTAATTTGTTACACAGCAACAGATAAAACAAATAAGTAGGTGTAAAAACTATAGTTTAAGATTTTAAGTTGAATATCCTATTCTAGGATACAGCAAACTTCTAAAATATAAAACGAAAAATGCAAATCATAAATTAAAATATTGATAAAGTTGACATTAGAATATAAAATTTGTATTTAAAAGGCCTAATAAGTAAAGGTAAAGTAAAAATAACAGTTTGAAAAACAGCATTTTACAGTACACATAACAAAAGATTAATATGCAGAATATAAAGAACCATAAATAATTTTTAAATAAACAAACTACCAAACAGAAAAATGGGCAAAGGGTATGAACAGGCAATCAGAAAGGGAAAAAAAGGATATTAAATAAACAAATAAAAAGATGTTCAACTTCACTAAGAAAGAAGGAAATGCAGTCTGGCCAGGTATGGCTCAGCAGTTGAGCATCGACCTACAAACCAGGAGATCACGGCTGGATTTCAGGTCAGGGCACAAGCCCAGGTTGTAGGCTTGATCCCAAGTAGTGGACATGCAGGAGGCAGCCAATCAATGACTCTCTCATCATTGATGTTTCTCGTTTTCTCTCCCTCTCCCTCCTCTCTATGAAATCAAGAAAAACATTTAAAAAAATTTTAAAGAGGGAAATGCATATTAAAACAATAGTAAAATACTATCTCACACTCTTCAGGTTGTCAAAAATGAAAACAATTGATAATACTCTAAAATAACTGACTCCACTGATCAATCTTAACATCACTAAAAGATGTTACACATAAGTAACAATAAATACTTTTACAACGATTAAGTCTTCATTTAGTCAAGCCTCTAGATCTAACAGTTTACAGGACGTACAGGAGATAAAAGGACATGTTAAACTACACCACAGAGATGGAATCACAAAATCCAGAATAGGGCAAATTCTACAGAACAAACTATCTGGGGGGAAACAGGACAAACATTTTTAGACGAAAATAAATTTAAGAGATATATTATATTAACCAGTTATAATCTATGAACTTTATTTGGATGTGAATTTGAACAAACCTATGAAAAAAGAATTATGAGATAAAGAAATGTGAACATTGGACATTTTACGACATTAAGAAGTTACTGTTAATTCTTTTAAAGTGTGATAATGGGATTCCCTATATATATATATATATTAGAGAGAGAGAGAGAGAGTCCTTGTCTTTTATAGACATACAGAGGAAGTGGGTTGGGGTATAGATGAGACAATTTGTTGAAGCTGGATGATGATACATGGGGTCATGGGATTTCATATATTATTACCTCTACTTTGATATACATATGAAAATTTTCATAATATAAATATTTTTAAAAGAATCACAATACTAAATCATAGAGTGAATAGGGGAAAGGGAAATTTTCATACATTTCAGAAAGGATTAAAAATTGGTACAGGTCATCAATTCTTCGTGTACATTTCTGAATCTAAAAAGCTCAAAAAAAAGTTTGGTTTTTTTTAAGTTTATCTTTATTGTTGAAAATATTACAGATGTCCTCTTTTTACCCCCATTAATCCCTCCACCACACATCCACCCCACCCCAGGCCTTCCCCAGACCCGTGTCTGTGTCCATGGGTTATGCTTATAAACATAGAAATTCCTTGATTAATCTCCCCCCTGGTTCTCCAGGGAGGTAACAAAAATTTTTGGAAGCCATTTACCTCCAAAACCTGGCCTGAACTTTACAAAGCTATTTATAGTCTCGATTTATTCTTTAGTGTGACTATCCATAAAATACTAGTGTGTGTTGATTATGTGTTATTGTCTACAGAATACATGCTAGAAGTATTTTGTAATATTACATTACTACAGTCCAAAAATTCAGACTTCTAAAACACATCTGGCCAAAAACAATTTAGAGAAGGGATTTTTGAACCTGTACAACCAACCACTTTAGTGAACAATTTGAGAAAATCCTGTAAAGATGAAATGGGCATAGTTCACAACTCTGTAATTCCACTTCAAAGCATGTACACTAGAAAAACTACATCTTTTCAACAGAAAATGTACATTGTGGAGGTCTGACTATGGTATTCTTTATAATACTGAAAAGTTGGAGACAACCTAGATGATTGTTTATAGAAAAATAATTGTGGTTTGGTCATATGCTGGACTGTTATATAATGATGACATTGAGTTAACTGGGATCCATAAGTATCAATAGGGATAGATTTCAAAACTAAGGGTGAGTGAATAATTTACATAATAATGTCTATAGTTTACTATTTATGTAGTTTTAAATATTCAAAATGACAAAATATATTACACATACAAACATGTATAATAAAGTATAAAAACAGACTGGAAAGATACACACCAAATTTATATAGTGGCTGCTTGTGAAGAGTTAAGAAGGGGATTAGAACCAGGGATGTAAAAAAATGTTGCATTTCTTTTTAGAATACCGATAAACCTGGGCAGAAAAAGTTACGTTTATCTTATCTTCCTCTAAGTGTTTCTCTTTACCCTCAGAGGTCCAGGATGAGGCTGCAACTCTTCCAGCTGAATCAGTACCCGCATAGCCCTGAAATAAATCACTTATTTTTAGGTTCTGTGGGGTCTGACTGGTCCTAGGATGAATCTCTGGGAATTGTTTGAAGCTCTACTGCTTTAGTAAACACTAGTGTTTGAGAATACGATATATAATACACCTGATGCTTGAGAACCCTAATATTAAAATTCTATATAACTCTTGATTGTGTACAATTCTATATAGTAACTCAAGAGTTCTAAGTTATATAAAACGGACATAAATTTGCACAAGACAAACCAAAAGAGAAGAAGAGAATATATGGATTGGATTAAAAACAAAAAACAAAACCCAAGATATATATATATATATTTAAAATAAAATTGCTTATTGTTTAATTTGTATTAAACAGGTCTACCTGGAATTTCAATATTTTTCTTTTCTATTTTCAGCATAATAATCAAAGGAAGCATGATTCATTGAATACATTAAAAGGCAATTTTATAACATAAAAAATTGGTTATATTTACTATAAGTTTTCTTTTTAGTTTAATATACATTTTTATCAATTAACATTTAGTTATCATCTACCAAAATGAAAATGTATCACCTTAGAAAAACCACAGTTTCACAATGGATCATGGATACTGCTGAACCTTTTAAAATATTTCTTTTAAAAAGTACCTGCATTGACAAATGGAATTCCATCATATGGGACATACTGGGATTTCCACATCAAACGTGTAGCTGGCTTGGCTGGGCTTGGAGACTGGCGGGTGCCCCAAACACTCTGTGTTTGCTGCTTGTGAAATGTTAAAACACTTTCTAATTCAGTCTCACTTACACAGTAGCCCCGGTATGAATCTCCAATTTTCTGCATGCAGTAAAATTAAATAACAAAATTATTAGCAAATATGTTCCATTGTACAAAAAATGTAATAATGTGATTGTCCAAGATGAAAGACTCATCAGCTCTCAAAAGAGAATGTCATTCCTCCTTTCAGATCAATGGTCTACTACAACCAGTGGATATGATCTGAATTCAACTAGTTCACCAAATAGATATTGTCCAGGTATTTGTTAGAGAATGCCAAACTCACTGGCACACTATCAAATTCTTATTTGAGACAAATAATATATAGGGAAGATAACTTGAAGAATATATCATGTATCCATTCTTCCAGATATTTAAAACTCTATCCCTGTATCCAACGAAATCAGCATAAAACTGGCCACAATGCACTGAATCCCTGTGGGCTTCTTAACTGAAACTGACTTTGATATGATGCCATGAATCTATTTGAAAACCTTTGAAAATTGTGATGTATCTAATATAAAAATGATGTGAAGGAATTTGTTCATTATATCAAGATTCTTTTCGTGAAGATCCTTCTTTGAGAGAAATTCCTATCTGACCTTAGTACCAAAAATAAGTAACGGGTTTTTCTCTTAGCTTATGGAAATTAGCATAGTTACTTTTATCTAATGAACACAGAATTTACTAATTAACTTGGTTTCCCCTTTTAAATGTAGATGCTTAGAATAGAGACAAATACGTATATGTCTCTGTGTGTGTATACACACAATATTTTATACAGATAATGTATTATAGAATTGTACACCTGAGACCTATATAATGTTATTAACCAATGTCACCCCAATAGTATCAATAAAATTAAATAAAAAAGAAAGAACTAGTGATATAGATTTGGGGATCATTTTTATAAAAGTGATAGCTGAAAGTCAACAAAGTTGATAAGCTCTACAAGGGATAAAAAGTAGAGAAATAAAATAAGGTCAAACAGTGAACTTTGAAGAATTTCCACCCAGAATATGAAAATAAATAAGCACAAGCAAAGAAAGAGAAACATGATCGCAAAGTTTCATGAAAGACAAGGGACGAAATAATAGTGAGGTGAGAAGATTTATATGATCTCTGCTTTAATAGAGTGTACAATCTCTAAGGAATAAAAGAATAGATGAGATCAGATTTAGAACATGAACAAAGTATTACAGATACAGCTTCTGTCAGTTGTATTCAAAAGTGGATACTTTGGGATAAACCGTAGCTCCTTAAGTGAATCTAGGTAAGGGTTGTTTTTAACTCACCTCACAGCTCCTAAGACGGCAGGCCCATATAGGTGTGTTAGAAGAAAGTGGCTGGAGAGGAGCCAGTAACGGTTCTTCAAGTATTCTGGGACGGGGGAACAATATATTTAAATACATATTACAAGTTACACATACACATGGCATTCAACTGCTTTATTCTTTTAGGCAGTGTCAAAGATAAAATACTGAGGTCATCAATAAGAAAATGTAATAATAATGACAGACTGATCTGATGGCTATATTAATTAGTTTTCTTTAATCACGATTATTTTAATACCTGCTAATGAAAGGCCCACATTTGTTCTTCCAAGTACCTGTAGTTCTAACAAATTCAAGTATTTTATCTGTCTCTCTAATAGCTTATTTTATACTCTTCTCATTATATACTTATTTCCATTTATTAAAAAAATTAGCTAATAAAACATCTTCAGGTGACTTGTTAAGAACCTCATGATATTATGTCAAGTTCTAAGACTAAAGGTCTTAAGTATTGTGTTAATTTCAAAATATTTTCATATTACAATTAAAAAATGTTAATAATACAAAACCATGTCTACATTTCCCTAAATTATTATAAAGTGTCATTGTAAGGGAAAAATAAAAGTTGAAAAAGATGTTAACAAAACACATTTTAAACACTTTACAACATTAAATGCATAAAAATGTGATGAGACCATTAAAAATTTTAGGAACTAGAATAAGTATTTCTTCATTCTAAAAACTCTTAGTCAGATATTTTCAGGTTGCTTCAAAATATCACAGGCGAGTGTCACTGGGGAAAAGCAAAACTCTGGAATTTATATCTTCTAGAGTAGCTTCTTTGTTGCCAAGATGCCATTAAAATAAAGATGTATTTCATAAGAGTCTATTGTATTTCCTGAATTTCTGATCTTTTTCATAGTTAGCCAGCTTTAGATATAAAAATTTTTTAAAGTATTTTCATGGTGATAACAAAAGATGAGCTCCTTTTTCCCACTGACTCACCTGGTCACTGTCTTTTGGGGCAATGTGAGGGATGCTTGTGGATGCACAATATAACTACTGCTATGGTCTGCTAGAGCATCCACTCTTACAGTTGGTAAGTTTCTGTTGCTGGGTTTCTCTTCAGAGGTATCTTAACCACAAGAACAAGAACAAAACAGTATCAATATCTTGAATAAGACCATGAGAATATAACCAACTAGAACTTACATATTTGAAAAAGGAAAGGGAAGATATGTTCTGAAGCTAAAGATAACAAAACTTGCAATGCTTTATTGAGAATTTATCTGATAAACTTGTTTATTTTCCAATGATAATACTACTAAAATTCTTTAATTAAGTTTTTGGAACTTATATTGAACAGCTAGAATATAAGAGTGGTAGAAGTGCCCAGCCGGCATGGTTCAGCAGTTGAACATCAATCTACAATCCAGGAGATCCCAATTTGATTCCCGGTCAGGGCACATGCCCTGGTTTCGGGCTCAATCCCCAGTGGGGGGCATGCAGGAGGCAGCCGATCAATGATTCTCTTATCATTGATGTTTCTATCTCTCTTCTTCCCTCTCTCTGAAATCAATAAAGATATATTAAAAAAGAAAGTGGTAGAAGTAATTGTTATATGTATTAAGAGTTTCACAATATAACAGGAAAATGTTAAACTGATCTTTTTTGTTTCTATACCATGTTGTTATGTTTTCTGCAAACTATGTTTTTTTCCTTATGTTTCAGCAACTGTTAACAAAGACAAAGAATCATAACATTAAGGTAAAAATATCTACCCTAAATCATTAACTATGAACAAGCGACAAAAGAGTGTAGCTATGATGTTAGAAAAGAGATTCAAATAGATGGAAAACCTAGGAAAGCAGAAGGAATAGAACAGTGATATCATTAAATAAGTAAAGAAAAATAAAAAGAAACTGGGAATATATAAGTCTCCTTTCTGAACCTGAAGGAACAAAGAAAGAAGAAAAAGAGCAAAGAGGATGAAAAGAATCACTAAAAAGAAGTAATAAGTGACACAACTAACAACAATATTGACAAAAACACAAATGTAAAATCTTCTACAGTAGCTATTAGCACTATGTTCTTGTTACTGCTGTTGTTATTATTACTGTTATCATAATTAAGAAGAATTTATTTTATGCTCACTGGTCATTTAGGAGGAAGCAAGAGTCAACCAGCTTCACAGAATTCCAAAATGAAATAGACAGCTAACCTAGACAGGAGTTGAAAAATGAACTTAAAATTTATTTGGGCTAAGAAACTTTGTCTACTTATTCAGTTCACAACCTCACCCACAGAAATCAATTTTAGCACTGACTTTCATGAGGTGTAATATGTCCCATTATTACTCACCCCGAGGACTATTCATATCCACAAGTTGCCCCTGAGGTATAATCACTTGTGCCATTTCTGTCTGGGTAGATGGAATTACACGAAGCATCTGTCCATTTTCTGATGATTTGGGAACAATCATCTTGGGAGCATTAAAAAAGACATCAAATGCATAAGCCTACAATAATTTAACAGAGTTATTACTTAAATTATTAAAGACATGCCTACCTCTTTGGCCAATACTATTAGTTCCCTCATTTTATAGATGAAAACACTGAGATACATAAAAAAATTTTCAGTCTCACAACTGGTAAGTGGTAAAGCTAGAATATAAAACAGGCAGTTTGACCCTATGTACTATGATCTTAACCACCTATGGTCTTAGTCATTACACATGGGTGAGATCTAATGACAGTAATCTTAACAAGGCTCTGACTGAACTAAATGTATAAACTTTTTAATATTTATTGTATTATCCATACATGTTTTTTTAAGTACTGTTTGTGTGGTAATCATCCATATTTTAAGTCATTTTATTAATTAAAATACAGTAACTTGTAGATGTCTAATTAAACAGTTTTGTTTTTATAGCTCTGCATTTCTATATATCCTGTCTTGGTCTATAGGGAACACTACAGAGTCCCCCAAAAATCTAAAAACACAGAGAAAAGTGTAGGCTTATTATACTTTTTTCAGGTTAATAACTGAACCCATTGCCTCCAATTTAGAGGAATGTAAACTAAAAAGGAGTCTGAAGTTGAAGAAGCTATTATTTAAAAATACAACTAATAAATTATTTGAAAACAAGTTTATGTTATAGTGCCAGACTTTTTGGGCACTCTGTGAACTTTATTATCTAACATACTACTTTCTACTGACACTTTTTTACTGTTTTATCTCTACCTAGGGAAAGCAACTCTCCTTATTCTTTCCAACCCACCTCCCCAGACTTCTCTATTGCTATGTAAAACATGAAAACACTGCTGGATTCCTCACAGAGATTGTGTTCCCCCTTTTAAGAGGGTCATTTGAAAAAAACTAAATTGGAAAAAAATTAATAAAAACCAACCTTGACAAAGTAGAATGCTTTAAATATATTCATAAACATTTTCCAGAAATTAAGAATAGGAATTGTCACCACCACCACCCCCCATCAAGGTTTATCATGTTTCTTAAGATAAAAATATCTTGCCATACCTCTTATCACTTCAGCATGAAAAAGTAACTGTAAAGTCTGAAGATGACAACTGCTTTACATTTGCTGAGTGCATACTAAGTGGCAGGACTTTACATGTATTACCTTATTTAATGTTCATGACATGTATATGGAGTATATACATTTTTATACATCAGAAAACTGTCATACAGAGGTTACAAAATTTATGCAAGGTAACAGAAATTCAAACTCAAGCTATCTGACTCCTTTTAATCACTACTCTGTACTGCCTCCTGATATCTGATGATGTTACTTAAACCTAAAAAAGACAAAAACAAAACAATACAAAATGCTCTCGAGGCTAAAGAAGGCAACAATAAGAATATTGCTTTAAATTCTTTATTCCTTATAATGAGATTAAATATCTGTGAAAATATTTCATTAATTCATAGAAAATAAGAGTGCTGTGGTTATTATAAAATCCAAATAAAACACATATATTTATAATTTAGTCAATCATATGAAAATGTCATAATTAAGACTGATCTGAAACTGTTTCCCAAGCACAATGAAGAGTCTTCTCTATTTTCTCTGCTTAGCTTACTTCACTTGGTACCTAAAAAACTATTTTCAATTTATGTAATTTGGTAGTATTACTTCTCCTATTAAAAAAGCAAATTATCTTTCATCTTTGCTATGAAAACAAACATAGTTTTGAAGAGTTATCTGCTGGAATATATCCTATTTGAGGCAGACCATGAAAATTATCAGAAAAGCTTGGCTAATGAGTAGTCTCAAAATTATTGGGCTCTCTGTGTATAACCTATCTAATAAATTAAAAATACCATCCTGCTTCACTCCAAAAACTCTGTAATCATTTCATATTCATTTACCCACTACAGAATCTTTACTAGCTCCTTGATAGCTTCTATATTAAAGAAAGAAAAAGAAAGGGAGGGAGGAAGGAAGGGAAGAAGGAAGGAAGGAAACACTTTTTCAATAATCTCCACTTGCTGGGGGATGCTCATAATGGGGAAGGTTATGCATGTGGTAGGGGAGCAGGGGATATATGGGAAATCTCTGTATCTTCCCCTTAATTCTACTGTGAACTTAAAATTGCTTTAAAAAGTAAAGTCTATTAAAACAAACAAAAAAACTAAAAAGTTCCACTAAGTTTCCCAGAATATCACCACTTTCTGATCTTTGGGTCTTGAAAATTTTCATATACTTCTCTATGTTTCTTACATTTATTTCCATGCTTCATGCCACATGTTTCCTATTTCTCTCTTTTTCTTTCTTTATTCTCACCTGAGGATATGTCTACTGATTTTTTAGAGAGAGAGGAATGGAGGGGAAGAAAAGGGAGGGGAGAGAGGCGGGGGTGGGGGGGGAAACAATGGACCGACGACACATCCATTGGTTGCCTCTTGCTGTACTCGCAACCTAAGGGTATGTGCCCCGACCAGGAATCGAATCTGTGACCCTTGTGACTCTTTGGTGTACCAGACAACAGGATGACACTCCAACCAAGTGAGCCACAATGGCCAGGGCACACGTTTCCTATTTCACAGCTTTAAATAACCATCTGTATCATCTCCTACCCCAAACAATGTAAAAATCACCTGTATAATCATTCTGTATAGAAAGTTTAATACAATTACAAAGAGAAGAGAACTCTTTTTTTTTTTTTTTTTTTTTAGTTAAACAAACAACTTTAACATGCTTTTCAGGAAAGGTACTATGTGTAAAATGCTAAACCTTCATACATTTATTAGACTCCTTGATCTTTCTATCAGAACATACAGACTTTCCAAATGTTCTGAGAGAAACTAGAATAAATGTCAAATAACAGGAGAATTACAAAAGTATTTCATTCTGCACATGAAATATTAAAATGTAGTTGGTTCCCATCTAGATTATTTATTGCATATTAACCTCTGCTGGTGATGCAGTATGGTTACAGAAGCTTACCCTTACCTTGCATTTCAGTCCTAAAGTAAGCCCAGAAATTTGTTGAGCCTGAACACATACAAAAATCACTTGTCTACACTTGGCCACTTCTCAACCAATTACTCTCAACCCCAGAATTTAGCTGGATTATAAGGGAACAAAAGGACAGAGGTTAACTCCACAATGCTCTAGACTAAAAATAATAGAAACAAGGATTAATTTTAGATAAAATGGTTGTTTACTTGTGGTATAATTTATAATCAAAGTTATGATTTTTAAAATTATTTTAATTATGAAATTAATAAATATTCATTGTAGAACATTTGTAAAATACAGGTAAACAAAAGAGCTACATAATTCTTCATAGTATTACTAATCTACATTCTAATCAATCAGAAAGCAACTTACAAGTTTTTCTCAGTTACTTTCTTTATTTAAATCCAAACCATCTTTCATCTCTTCTACTCAAACTATAAACTTTGTCATAAATACTTTTAGCTAACAGTTTAAAGCAGTATTTTCATATTTATGCATTGTTATTCACATGACAAATATATATCTACCTACAAAAATCATCAAGGGTGTGTCTAATTTCCAGTATACCATTAGTACTTCCACTGCTTTCTTTTTCAAGAAAGCACACTAGCATGTGATTGAGATTTGATAAAGCAATAACCTTGAGTTCAAACATCATACAAAAAATAAATGTAAGTCAGCCCTAGCCTGTTTGGCTCAGTGGTTAGAGCATCGGCCCTCAGACCGAAGGGTGCCGGGTTTGATTCTGGTCAAGGTCATGTACCTCGATTGCAGGCTTGATCCCAGCCCCGGTTGGGAGCATTCGGGAGGCAACCAATCAATGAGTCTCTCTCCCCTTGATGTTTTTCTCTCTCTCTCTCCACTGCCCCCTTCTACTCTCTCTGAAAAGTAATGGAAAAAATATCCTCAGTTGAGGATTTAAATAAATAAATAATAATAAATAAATAAAGTAATTAAGTTACATGTAAACTCTGAACTTTAGCACTAGTTACAGATTATGGTACAGATTATGGTATTTCTGATCTCAAAGCACCAGTGCACCTAAACATAGTGGCTGGAGCTACTGGTTTGAAGTACTATTTGGTACTACTGAAAGGAAATCGTTTAAAATCCTTCATAACTTAAAAATGAATGTCATGGAAAGAGTATTTTTAAAGCAATGTAAGTCAACAGTGTCAAGAAATTGACTGGATAAAAAAGGTGAAGGAATTAAGAAATACAAATTGAGCCCTGGCTGGTGTAGCTGTTGGTTGAGTGTCATCTTGTGCACACAGAAGGGACACTGATTCCATTCCCAATAGGAGGCATGCAGGAGGCAACCAATCAATGTTTTGTTCTCACATTGGTGTCTCTCTCTCTCTCCTCCACCCTTGCTTTCTTTCTCTCTAAAATCAATAAAAACATATTTTTTTAAAAAAGAAATACAAATTGGTAGTTACAGAATTGTCATGGGAATGTAAAGTAGAGCATAGGGAATATAGTAAATAATATTGTAATAACTATGTGTGGTGTCAGGTGGGTACTGGAAATATCAGGGGGAACACATTTTATATGTTTGTCTAATCACTATTCTGTACTCCTGAAACCAATACAAAATATTACTGAAAGGAAACTGTAATTGAAAAATTGAAAAATAAAGAAATTAAGGTCATCTAGTAAGAGTAATACAATTTGCTAAATAGCATAAAACTAGTTATTTATATACTCACCATTTGTGCATTAGAATCCCCCAAAGACTGAAGTTCATATGGAACAGGTTGCCCAGTTTGGTCCACTAGGTCAAATTGCTCTGCAGAAAGAGTCTGTGCCTGAGTCAGGGGCCCTGGTATATTCTGTGATGTGAGTGAATTATCTTCATGAATAGTGATGGGTAAAATTCTACCAGAACTATTTTGTCCAAAGGAAGGATCCCTGGAGTCCATACAGGTTAAATGCTTTGCAAAAAAATAATAAATAAATAATCACTTGGGTGTTTGTAAAACATAACATCACAATTTTTTTTAAAAAATATAATGTTTATAATAAAAATGAAAAGATATTCTTTTTTCAGTTAATTATCCACTTTATACTTTGCAAGAGTTGTCAATTCACAGACTAATAGACAGAAAGCAGTTTTTAAGTGAAATTGTTGATTTTTATTATATTTAATTTCAACTTTATTGAAATAAAATTGTCCATGAAACACAACCTGAAGTGATGAAGTACAATTCAATATATGGATTTTCCTTGTGATAAAATTTTATGAATATATAAAATTAAATGATAGAATTGTGGATAACACAATGTTAAAATTCTTGAAAACATAAGGTATAACACTATTCCTTAAGCATAAAAAGTTGTTAAATGGCATGCTGTTTTCCCTCAGAATGGCAAAAAGTTCCCAGTTGAATCCCTACCTCAAATTACCTGAGAGTCTGTTTTTGAATCTTCAGGATCATTATGGTTGACTATTAATGAATCATGAGACTGTTCCATGCTGATATCATATTCAATCCCATTTTCTTCTATTATTTAATAGCTGAAAGAGTTCAAATATCTGATCAACTAAAGCCCTTAACATTTTTACAAAGTCTATGTCTAAAACAAATCCCTCATCTCCCCCACTGTATACAGCTTAGGTTAAATTATTGCCATTCTATAAATAAGAAAATAAACATTTTTGCTAAATGACTTGCCAAGGCAACAGAATATATTCAAGGCAGAATATAGTGTTACATAGTTCCTTCTTCCTATCCTTAAGTATACTCACATACTGGCTTATTAAGATTGCTATTATGTGGAATGTACTGTTATACCCTTCAAATACTTCTAAAATTCTCATTTTACAAAGATTTAATAAAAATAAAGCTTTTTAACTTTATGAGTTAGTTGTACCCCACTGTAACATTAAATAATTTCAGAAAATATCTCTTGGTATAGGTCGAGATTATGAATACATAACTCTTACCATAATATACAATCAGACAAGCTTTGAACATAAATAAATATGTATTCCAAAACGTTTGAGCCATTAAGGCCTAGTACAGTGATTTTCAACTGTGGCAATTTGGTCTCCTCACATACTCCCCAGCCCTCAAGGATATTCAGCAATCTCTGGAAACATTTTTGGTTGTCACAATGTGGGGTAGGGGAGAGTGCTTCTGGTATCTAATGGGGTACTGCTAAAAATTTTAAAATGCACAGGACAGCCACCACAACAAAGATGTCAGTGTCGCTGAGGTTCACAAACCCCTACTATATTGTAGTGAGTACAGGATTCTGTATTATCTTAAAATATATATATTTTATGTCTTAAAACTGGAGTAAGGCTAAAATGAAACTGAAGAATACCACTGAAAATTTATAATATAAAATAAACCTCATAGAATCTTTTTAAGAACCCACCCATTTTATTTTATTTTTCAAAGGACAGCATACATATTTTTAAATCTTTAAAATTTTATTTTTTAAATTAACATGCATTAAATTGAACTTTTCTGTGTGCGTATAGTTCTATGGATTTTAATAAATGTGTCTATGTAACCACCATCACAATTAGGATACACAATAAATCCATCACCCTAAACCCTAATTTAAATGTATACCTTATACTTTAGATTTATTTAGCATATATATTTGAATACATTAAAACTTATTTTTCTGTGATAGTATGTAAGCATTCATTTGTAAAATTAACCATTTCATAAATCTATAAGGTTAGCCATTTCCTATTTCCAAAATATTGAAACTATTTCTACCTCAAATATAAATTGTAATAGGTTATAAAATCACTCTTATTTTTAATATATAACTATGAAATATCTTTAAATTGCTTCTCCTTTAAGATTTTAAATTTTCACTTGTATTCTAATCTATTACAAAAATTCCAAAAAATTGTAGTTGCTTTTTGAGCTGTAAGAGAAAAATTTTATAACTTTCTGTTCTGAAGTTTTTACACTATATATATGTGTATATTTGTGTGTGTGTGTATATATCTTAAGAATATTTTTAAAAAGGTGTTTAAAAAATAAAAAGAAAATTCTAATGACAATATGGCAGATTAGACACCATAGAGGACTCTCTTGCTATAAAACAAAATATAGAGAGTTGATCTAAAAATCTTTGTGTCTGGGATCTGCTACAGGAAGTAAAAAACCAGAGGCCATTCCCCATCCTCCCTCCTCTCCCCACAGGAAAAAAAAAAAGCAAAAGCTGTGAGCTAAAACCTAAGTGATAAGCACAAGCAAAGAGAAAAATCTCCCCAAAGGCCAGTGCTAATACACATTTTATGGCTGGGAAACTGGGGCTTAGACAAGCAGCTGATAGGGCAGGAGACTTTACTCCCAAGATAAAACTAAGAACTTGAAAGGTCCTAAACCAAAACTGTAGCCTGGCTTTCAGTAAGAAAAAAATGCACCTATTATTTGGAGGAACACAAGCCCAAATAAGGCTTTGGTTTCCTTTTACATTAAGATCAATGGCAAAAACACAAGGAAATAACCACCATAAGAGTCAGCAAATTTAGAAACTCCCTAAAACCTTCAAATATTCAACCCATATAATACTGAATATAAAATAATTATTTAATGTTTAAAGAAATAAAAAGAATGAATCACAGCAATAAGTAGGCAATGAGAGTATCAAAACTGAAAAAGAACCAAACAGAACTTTCAGAAATGAAAACTGTAATTGCTAAAATTAAAAAAGCAATGGATAAGAACATATATGCATTTATGCACAGCCCATGGACACAGACAGCAATGTGGAGAAGGCAGGGCAGGGTAAGGGGGCGGAGGCTGGGTAGAGGGGAGAAGGGAGGGAATAGGGGACATCTGTAATAGTGTCAACAATAAAAAAATATATCTGAAATATTTAAAAAGAAAGAATTACTAAATTGGTAGACAGATTTTAAAAAACTATCCAGAATGCATTATAGGAAAAACAGAAATAAAAAATACGCAGAAGAGAAATTAGAAAAATAGAATGAGAATGTACACCATATCTATAATTGGAGTCACAGGATAGAAAAGAGAAAATGGGTGAGACAATATTTGAAGAGATAATAGCTGACAATTTTTCAAAACTGAAGACATGAATCCATAGATAAAGGAAATACAAAATGCACCAGGATAAATCAAAAGAAATCCAAATGCAATGTAGTGAAAATGTAAAATTCTAAAGAAAAACAGAACTGAATCCACATATTGATCTAATTGCAGACTAGCAAACCTTAAATGCATACTGTTAAGTGAAAGCCAGTCTGAAAGGCTACATACTGTATGAATCCAAATACGTGCCATTCAAAAGGCAAAAAAAAACTATAAACATAGTAAGAAGACCAGTTGTTACCAGAGGTTGGTTATGTGAGGGTAATGGAGAGATGAGCAGATGAAGCACAAGAGATTTTTATGGTGATGAAATGATTTTTTTATAATACTGTAATGATGGATACATGACATTACACATTTGTCAAAATCCATAAAACTGCGTAACACTAAGAGTGAACCTTAATGAAAATTATGGACTTTTGTTCATAATAAAGTATCAATATTGGTTTATTAATTTTAAGAGATGTACCACACTAATGCAAGATGCTAATAATAGGAAAAACTGTTTGCTGGGGAAGGGGTAAGTAGTGGGGGAAGAAATATGGAAACTTTTGTATGACTTGCTCAGTTTTTCTGTAAATCTAAAACTAAAACTGTACTTAAAAAAAAAAAAAAAAAAAAAAAAAAGGCAATCACGGTGACTGTAAACTAAAGCCAATAACAAATCACAGTATATAAACTTCAAAATTATCTTGAAATTTTTGGTTAAGTTGCTACACTCTAGAGTAGACAATGTTGGAGTTAGGGTGTACGAGAAAATATATTATTTTTTCATTAACTTCTAAGATAAAAACTGAGAGGGTTTTGTTAGTAAAATGGTATAAAACAGTCGAAGAGAGTGTTCTGTAGTCATGTAGTATGGGTTTGAATTTCAGTTTAGTACTTACTTGTCAAATTAGTTAACCACTACTCTGAGCTTTAGTTTTGTCATCTGTAAATTGGGAATAATATTGCATCCATCTCATAGGGTTGTTATAAAGATTAATAATGTATGCAAAGGGCTTGGTGAAGTTCCCAGTATACTGTCAGTACTCAATAAATTATTTTACTACCTATAATTATGCAAACTAAGGTCAAAATTTCACCTAAATAGATACCTAAATATACTAAATAAATCCTTGAAAAAATATAAAAACTTTTACTCTTTAAGATGACTAATAGGCTGTATTTCAATATTATTGTTTAGTTTAAAAATTCACACATCTCATAAACGTAGTAGAGAAAAAGCTTGGGGTTAGTCTAGATTTGATAAAAAAGTCCAAATTGTTACTTTCTCTGAACTTCCATTTCTAGTTCTTTAAAATGAGTCAGTATGAGTGAGCTCTAAGATCCCATCTAGTTCTAAGATTTTGTTTCTAATAGTTGGTTATCCTGATGATTTAAAAAATTCATTTGACTATTGTTTATTGACTGACTTCTAACGTGCACTGAGCAGAAAAATAAATTCTATTCACAGAGAAAACTTTTACAAAGTTTAATTCCACTGAAAATAAGTCCTACTGAGGGACTTATTAAAACTGAAATAACTACTGTCATGAATATAACATAATTTTTAAAGTAAATTAAATATACTGAAATACTGTCTAAACATGATATTAAGACATACTTTTGAGAGCTCTTTATTTACTTATTTTTGTTAATACTCATCCAAGGTTATGTTTTCCATTGATTTTTAAAGAGAGTAGAAGGGGGCAGGGAGGGAAGGGGGAGGGAGGGAGAGAGAGAGAGAGAGAGACATCAGTGTGAGAGAGGCACGTTGCTTGGTTGCCTCCTGCATGTACCATGACCAGGGCTGAGATCAAACCTGAGACCCTTCAGTGAGGGGGCTGATGCTCTAACTGCTGAGCCACACCGGCCAGGGCTGAGAGCTCTTTATTTTGATATTTAAATATAAGTACTTATTATGATAGAATAGATGATTTAATGTCTATTGAATGCTTTTAAACTTAATTATTAGCTAGATTAACAATCACTCTACTACTCTGTGATGTAGGACCTATTATCACCGTTTTACAGAAAAGAAAATTGCTCTCTGCTCAAGGTTATAAGGTTATAATTTACTGAGCACTTACCATGGTATAGAGCTATGCTAAAAGTGTTTTAGATATGTCATTTATTTAATCCTTTCAACAACCCTTCGATTCAGTTACTTTCTCCAATTTCCATATGAGGAAATAAGACTCAGACAATTAAGTAACTTTTATCAAGGTTACAAACATAGTAAGTGGCTGAGCAAAGACTCAAATCTACATGTATTGATTGATCTCAAAGCCGACTCTATTATTATAACAGAAATGTTTTTGAGGGAACAAAGTTCCCTCCTTCCTTCATTAGTCATAGCTTTAAATCTTTTTTTTTTTTTTTTTGATAGGTTAACAAATTAAAGATGCTAAAAGAGGTTCTTTGTTCATTGGTTCTCAACTTTCCTTGGTTGTAATTTAATTATGGGCAATCCCTAATACACAAAAGCCCTCCACCAAGCAATCTAAAGATCTCTGACCTCATCAGAAAGCTATTCAAGAGCTTGGGAGAAGTTATAAACTGCAAATAGCTTAGGGGCAAGAATTCTAAAAATGTACTCTTAGCTTCCTAAGGTGCACTGATCTTATTACAAATTATCCCTTCTGGCCTAAATTTTTTTCATTTTATTTAATTTCTTTAACCCTGTCTAAAATTTCATCAATGAAATTTTCTTTAAAAACATTTTTTTTAATTCATTGATTTTAGAGAGAGAGGTAGGGGAATAAAGAGAGAAACACTGATTTGTTGTTCATGCATTCATTGATTGCTCCTTTTATGTGCCCTGGCCAGGGATGGAACTAGCAACCTTGGTGTATGGGGATGACACTCTAACCAACTCAGCTACCCGACCAGGGCTCATCAGTGAAATTTTCATTGAAGTTAATAAGTATTTTCTCTCAAAAAGAAAACTTTGTAAATAGTATCAGTCATTAACAAATTTGTGTAAATTTACATAAGGATAGCTTTCTTCCTTTAAGGTAAGTTAAAAACAGCTACAGTGAAAAGTTTAATTTAGAGGTGAGAAAGCAAGTACATCTGAGGCTCAGAGCACTTAAAAGGGATTGGGCAGGCCTGACTGAGCTAGATGCTGCAGTGAGGATGTGGGGCAGGATGAATGTCCCGGAAGTGTACTAAAGCAGGGGCGGGGACGATGTTAAAACGAGGAAGACTGCCAAACATAAACCACTCACTTCAGAACTTTGCCCAGACTGGGATCCTGCCAATGGAAGAAAGATAACTTATTTTTCTAATGTCTTCTGGGACCTGAAAACTCAAAATTTTCCTTTCAGTATGTAGTACAATACAACTGTACTGTGAGTTAAACAAGCTTTTAGTGATTGCACTGGGAAAATACTACTTAGTTTCTGCACACAAAATTGCGTTTCATTATCTATTGACCTAACCCATTGCTGATCTGGAGATTAAAAGCACATTTTTAAGAAAGACACCCTTTTAAAAAATAATTTGAATGCAGTGTAAAGTATTATTCCTTCCTCCCCTAATCTTTCTACTAATCTGCATTGCCTTTAAATATGTCAAAGTAAAGTTTTTTCAAGAATGAAGATATTAATATTAAATAACTAGGTATTTTCCAACAGATAGCCATAAACATAACAAAGTACCTATGTGACTTACAAGGTATAATGTGACTTTTTCCTTAATTTGTAATGGACAATAATGAACTTTTATGACAGCTATTGCTTTCAATTAGTTAAAAATAAAATTATTACCTTCAGGAAGTAGCTCAAGTTTAAATTCCAGGCCTCAAGCATTCTACTACCCCCCAAAATGCCCTCTTGTCCACTGAAGCTCTTCTTTTCTGCGGCGCTAAAATCATGATAGTAGTAGCTTCATTTATGTGAAAGATATAATTATGTCTTCATAGCAGCATTTTTCTCTGTAATGAGAAGGTATTCAATGTATATTTTATTTTCCTACACAGAAAGAAAAATACTAGATTTTGTTTGCAGGTTTTATTATAAAATAGCCATTACAAGCCTTGTATAGTGGAACCGTGAGCTTACTCAACCGACGAGAACGAAAGACTAGAACTGACTTTACAGAGAACTTCCCTTGCCTTGTGATAGGTGACTTAACCTGTTTCCTTATCTAACACCAGGCATTTGGACTAAGTTTTTGTTTCAACTCTCACATTCTAGAACTACTGAAACAAAGACCTCAGCAGCAAATTACATTTTTTTCTACAATGAAAATATTTACTAATAGAGCATCTTTTGGAGCCATGGAAGCTTCAGAATAAAGGCCTCCTCCCGATACCCCACCCCTATAAAACCCTGAAATTGATCTGAGAAGCTTATTTCTTAAGCAAGTAGCCTTGGGGTTGGATAAGAGAACAGGAGAAAGTATTAAACATGTCACCTATACAGCTAATGATTGGACTTCAGAACACACACTAAGGCATTAAATTTTGCTGGCAAACTGCTTTCTAGAATGTTTTATACTACATTTAAAAAGTGGATTTTAGCCTGGACGTTGTCGACTCACGAACCAAGAATTCACCAGTTCAATTCCCGGTCAGGGCACATGTCCAGGTTGTGGGCTTGATCCCCAGTAGGTGGTGTGCAGGAGGCAACCGATAGATTTTTCTCTCTATTCTTCTCCTTTCCTCTCTCTCAAAATCAATAAAAACATTTTTTAAAATGGATTTTACCTTATTGCAAAAGCAAAGATTAGGAAGAAATTGTTAAGTTAGATGTTTTTATTTATAGGGAAAAAGGGCTTTTTATTGTTTATACATATTTACCATATGGCAAAGAGGAAGAGACTATTCAGGGTGCAGTCACTCATATCTCTGTGGGCCATGCTTGGGCTACTGCTGTTTTGATTTTATTCAAGAGCATTTCTATTTGTTCAAAAACTTAGAGGCAATCCTCAGCTGTAATTTCTAAAAATCTGTCTTAATATCTGATTATCTTGTTTTCTCCTATAGACTTTTATGTAGTAAAATTTATCCATTAAAACCAATAGTCTGAGGATAAATCCCCAAACAGCTAAAGAATAAAGCCACTTGAGGTTTACAGTTTCTCTTAATTCTATGCACCTTGTTTAGTGTCTCAAGATTTAAAGCATCCTGAAATCTATTCAATATCAGTATCAGATCTGATTGATGACATTTAAAAAATATTGCTCAAAAGTACTTTAGAAAATGTCTTTCATCTTTTAGAGCAGGTAAATGACATAATGCACCTTTTATGATCTATACAAAATTAATATGAATCAGTGGTGTCAAAATTAAATAAGACTACTAATTCACAAATATTTTATAGAATAATTTATTTTTTAAAGATGGGTGAAAGTTATAGCGTGCTAAATCAACATCAAAATTTTAAATTTATGTAAATTTATATAGAAACAGTAACCTATTTTAACTTTTCATTTTTCAGTGAAAAAAACTTCAGGCTAGTGTTCACAGTGTCTCTCTGATCTAAAGTTGGTCCTCCCTATAAATTCCCCTGTGATCTTGGTTACTATCCATTTCTTACCACATATGGACACACCCCTTTTTACCTCTTTGCTCTTTGAGAACTTTACAAATTATTTCATGTAATCCTCACGATGACTCTGAGGTAGATCTTATTATCTGTATTTATAGGTAAGAAAACCAAAGCTGTCAAATAACTTCCTTAAGGTCACAGAGAGCATTAGAGCTCAGATTCAAAACTAAGTAGGAAGAAAAACCAACCCAGAACAATTAGGACTTCAAAGCCCATGGAAGTCTTTACATCATACCACATCATGCCGTCATATACAAAAAAACCAAAAACCTATAATAAAAAAATATTTTCCAAGCTTCTGTTCTCCAGATAACAATGTGTCTTCATGAGGACCATAGTAAATGAACCATGCAGGAAATCATTAAGACCCAAACTTTGCAGTTAATAGTCTAAGTAAACTTAAAGAAGGCACTCCAAGTAAAAGCACCTAACTACCCCAGGTATTGCATGGCGACACCGCCAAATATAAGACTGTCACTGTTGAAAACACACCAAAGCCATCATACTGGGTGTTTACTTATTTTGGAACACTTAAGTAGTTTTTCCTTAACTAAATTTCTCAGTCAAATGAAAAATGTATTTTTGTGAATTCAACGTTCTGCATTGCCAATTTCAGTTTTATCTTTGAAACCTTCAGGTTCTGTATCTTACTGATATTTTTCATTTTGAATTAAGATCAACCTATATTGACTCTTATCAGGTACTATATTTTTATTTTGATAAATTTCAAGTTGATAGTATTAATCTACTAATTAATCTAATTAACTATATTTTTAAAAGATATTTTGACCAATGAGATATTACCAATAATTTTAAAATTATCTGAAAAAGAAAATTAAGATTTGAGGTTCAGTGAAATTTAATTCAGGCAATTTTACTGCTGTAACTAAAAAAATCACTAATGATTAAAGAAGAATGATGTTTAAAACTTTCCACTTCTACCAAATTAAAAAAATATGGATTACATATGGAGCCTTCAATTAAGCAACCGTTTCAAGCGTCAGGTGGTCTAACTTCTTTAATAAATAAATCCTCACCACTACAATGAATCACATGGTTAAATAACCACCCAGTCATTTAACCAGCCCAATCCTTTCCTAGATCTTCAGCAAAGAGGTTTTATAATTTTATTCCTCTAACCACCAGGCTATTCTCCCTTATCTGTTCACGTTGGCAAAGCTAGTTCAATTGGCATTTGAATGGCAATGATGGTAATAACAGTCAACATTTACTAGGTGGCATTTACTTCTCACAGCTGACCCAAGTGTGGCGCAGAGGTTAATAAATACAGGGGTGGGCAAAAGTACGTTTACAGTCGTTGTAAGGAAACAGACCCTCGGGGTACGATCACAGTAGCTTTGTTAACTGTTTCCCGTACCCACAACTGTAAACCTACTTTTGCCCATCCCGTAAGCAGTGAGGCAGCATTCGAACCCCGGCATCGGGTTCCGGGGCCCCTACTCCAAACACTGAAAACAGTCCTAGTGTCACGTCATTGCTATCTAATAAAAGACTGGTTTTTGCTTACAATTGTTTAAATCACTTCTTATAGTCTATGATTGACTGAAATATCGGGTGTCTAAAGTACATCTTTAAGCAACTTGTTAAAAAAGGAAAAAAAAAGAAAGCTTTAGTTGTCTTCACCTGTACACATACCGCTCTGCCCACAAATTTTGCAATCCAGTTCTGCCTGATTCTAAACTGCAGTCTCTTGAAGTCCCCTTCTTGGAGCTTTTCTGGCGAACGCCTTAAAAAGTGACTGAAACCTGGACAGTCTCTCTCCACCCATCCTCCCTCAGAAAAACAACTAAATTTAACTAGAATAATTACCGGTCACTGAGAATAAGACATAAGCCTTAGAGTAACTTCAAGACCCCAAAAGTCAAAAAGCAAATACGCCTTTCCCCTTCTAAACATAACATATAAAGGGGCTCATAAAGAGCAAAAAACGGGACGCGGGGCAGCGCGAAGGGCCACACTCTGGGTGCTCCCGCCCAAGGGTCCGGGTCCTTCTCCGCGACGGGGGCACGTCCTCGGGCTCGGCGACCCTCCTTCTCAGGGCACCTAACCTCCTTTTCCAGCCCGCCTCCGCGGGACCCGCGAGCCCCGTCCCGGGCAGGGGCTAGTGGGCCTCGCCATGTAGGGCCCGGGGAAGGACCCGAGATGGGGTGCAGGAGGCGCCCCCAGGGTCCCGCTGCGGCAGGGGCGGGGGCCAGCGGTTGCTTAGGGACCGGGAGGGTCAGCAGGTGATGGGTGCAGGAGGCAGGCGGAAGAAAGGGGGGGTTGGGAAGTAGCGTCCGGTCCGTCCGCGCAGCCAGCTCTGTCAAACCTCCAACTCCCCCAGTCCCGCCGCCGCCGAGAGCTCTACAGGGCGAGGAGGGAAGTCCACAAAGTGCTGGAGCAGAGGGGAGAAAATTCAAAACGAGTCTACTCAACCTCGTCTTGGCTCCGAGGCCCCGCCATGGAGACCAGCGCAATGCGCAGGCGCGTCCCCTCCGAGCGCGCAGCGCGGTAGCGTGAGGTAAGACCCCTATCGGCCGCCGTCGTCGGCTTCGAGTCCGATTCCTCCTTCTTTTGTATTTCCTTCCTCTCATCTGGATTTAAAGCGTGAAGCTAGAGGCGAGAGCCCACGAAGAATCTCGCTAGTGACGTTCTGCTTGTGAGTATGCGTGGTAAAAGTGGAACGGCTTTAGTAAGTTAAAGCTGAAGACAGAGAAAATAAAATAAATACCTGGCTGGAGTGGGGATGGCTTAATGCAAGTAAAATATCCTGAGGGCAGCGTGGCAAAAATGACTACAATTCCCAGTGGTTACAGCGTCTGAGAAGCGCTGCTTTCTGGGGGTTGTAGTATCCAGGAGGTTGAAGTATCGGGTCTAAAGACACCCTCTTACATTAAAAAAACGAGAGCGAGAGAGCAGCAGATTTGATTTGGGCCTTTCTGTATCTCCATACCCGATCACAGGCCTAAATATATGAAAATGCAAAAAGATTAAAGGGATACTCCGTCTTTAAGACTATGTTTTCCTAATCGACGACTCCTAAATCTAGGAATAGGTAGTTGATGTTTGAGGGCTGGGCCTCTGGAGAAGGGCCTCGTGGTCTGGCTCGGTGAGGAGGCCGGACGGGAGAAAGCGGAATCCCAGCCCCGTACCGCAGCTCGTGCTCCCCTGAGCTGCCTCTTTTTGTAATCCTAAGGGACCAGAGAGCCCGCTGTCGGACTATTACCCCGTGCGTTTCCGTGGGCAAGTTTTGTGTGTACCCCCCGCGATGGCTCAGCTCCAGACACGCTTCTTCACTGACAACAAGAAGTAAGCAAGCTCCTCTCCTCTCTTCTCTCCTCTCCCCTACCAGCGGTCCTTTCCAATGACTCCTTCGGTATAACCTTGTGGATCCCAGTGTTTGCTTTATTCACTTTTACACTCCCCTCTTTTTCTTTTCCTGGATTCCTCGCTTGACCGTATTTTCCGCTCAAGTGTAAGCGGTACCTCTCGAGGATTTCTCAGGGACAGACCTGTGATACCTCCTTACTGCCAAGCTTCTCAGATTCTATACAGTTTAAATTGTGAATGTACAGGAGCCAGAGGTCTTCAGGCTTGCTTCCCGAATGAAGCGTGTTATGTAATTTAACAATGGACCAAGTCATTACAGGCTCTCTGCCAGTGGTGTTTCAGTATGTGTGTGTATATATACACCTCTGTGTGCATACATGTGTATATATACACATTTTTAACAATAGTCCCCAGGTCTGTAGCATTCATTTGAAGCCTAATTTCATTCTGCCTTATGGTGTGTTTGTAGCTTTATGAGTTGACCAGGTAAATCGTATCCACTCCTTGTATTGTTGCTTACATAGACATGAATTGTATTATCAATGCACATGAGTACATATACATAGTCTCAATACTTCCCAAGGAATGTGATGATGCAATATCATGGCCACTGTACTTTTTCTAATTGAAATTTTTATTATTGTTGATTCACGTGAAGTCTTAAGAAATACACCACTGTATTTTAACCCGTGAGATGTCATATGTGTATATATGTGTGTGTGTGTGTTCTCCAAAAATATATGTTCTGGTCAGTAAAATGAGGGGTTAAAATAATTTTATTAATCTATATTTATATAATTTACATATATATATTCATATATGTGCATGTGAATCATGCTACTCCTCCCCCTCCCCCATTTTACTGACCCAAGTGGTAAGTGAAAAGAAGAATGGAAAATTTTGTTCTGTTACCTTTTGGAGAACCTAAGTAACTGCTTACTATTTTTGGCATGATAAATATATAACTATAGCCTTACGAAAAAGTGTAGTTTGAGGACCATTAACATCAGCATAACTTGGGAGCTTGTTAGAAAAAGCAGAATCTCAGCCTCCACCCCAGACCTCCTTATTTAGAATCTACATTTTTACAAGCTCTGAAGCCCCCCACCCCAATTGCGGCAAAAAAAGACTTACTGCAGCATTTCTTGATGAGCCCTGTAGCTTCCACCTTAACATCTTTTGAAACTCTTTCATTCCCCACAAATACAGCTTCAATTTCAGCTTATGGAGATTTATGTTTTCTTGTCTTTTTCTATTTATTTTTGGTAAGAACTTTGAGATGTAATTCACATACAACAGAATTCACACATTTAAAGTGTTCAATTCAGTGGTTTTGCAGAATTATGCAACCATTACTATAGTAAATTTCAGAAGATTTTTTATTACCCTTTAGCTATTACTCCAGTCCTTCCACTCCCCCAGCCCTAGGCAATAACTAATCTTTCTGTCTCTGTATTTGTCTGTTCTGGACATTTCATATATGTGGAACTATATAATGTGGTCTTTGGTGACTGGCTTGAAGAGTCATCCATGTGGGAATATGTATCAGTACTTCATTCCTTTTTATGGCCAAATAATATTCCATTATATGGATAATACCACATTGTTTCCATTGTTCAGTTGATGGAGATTTGGGTGCTTTCTACCTTTTGGCTATTAAGAATAGTGGTGATGTGAACATGTGTGTTCAAGTTTTTCTTGTGTACATATATTTTCATTTCTCTTGGGTATATACTTAGGATCAGAGTTGCTGGATCAAATGGTAAGTCCATGTTTAACTTTTTGAGGAACCCCACCAGCAATGAGTAAGGGTTTGATTTCTCCACATTCTAACACTTATTGTCTGTCTTGTCTTTGGTTGCTATTTACAGCAAAATCACACTTTCTGGAATAGGCTGGGTGGGCAATTTAATAACTTTTATCCATTGTTTTGCTGCTCTCCCTGCTTTTCTGCACTCCTGCTTTCTATCCCTCTTTCATGGGACTCACTTGCTGTACTTCTACAAAACAAATCACAGTATCAGTATTTGAGTATTTATTTTGTATAACAACAAATGCCAGACTCTACTCTCCCAATCCTTTTCTCTAGTTGAAATGAGCTATGGCTTCTTTGTTCTCCCATTTTATATATTATTTATGATATTATTCTTACATAGTTTCATTGTATTTGGTTACTACACTTTAACCCTTTCTGAGAACAGAAACCATGTCTTCATTCATTTTGTTTACCCCATGAAGCCAAATGTCTGACATGTGTTAGATACCCAAGAAATGTTTGTTGTATGAATAAATGCACATTCGTTAAAATAGTCTGTGGACTTAATCTTGATGTTTTATTTCTTTTTTATAGATATGCAGTAGATGATGTCCCCTTCTCAATCCCTGCAGCTTCTGAAATTGCTGACCTTAGTAACATCATTAATAAATTGCTGGAGGCCAAAAATGGTGAGTAAAGTTAGGAAATACCACTAACTACAATAAATTCCATCACATTAATTTTATTTCCCTTTTTTGGCCTTGTTTTATAATACTGCATGCATTTTATAATGGTAAAATTTATAAATTTTAACATATGGGTTTCCCTGCTACATGATAATTTGAAAATGCTTTGAAATAAAAGTTTTCAGAAAAAAAGGTATTTTAGTTTAATCTGTTTTTAAGACTGTGGAGATAAGGTGGTTGAGATTTAGGAATAAAGATTTTAGTATAATAGTTGTGATGTAGAAGTAATCAAGACATTGTGATTTTGCTGAAGAGCGCTGAGTTGGGTAGGCAGAGAACAAGCATCTAGGGCTTGGGACTCACTTGCTGTACTTCTACAAAACAAATCGCAGTATCAGTATTTGAGTATTTACTTTGTATAACAACAAATGCCAGTATTCATACTGGTATTTTTTTAAGTATTTAGAATTCATAAAATGAATGGATGAAACATTTATAAACATGTAAGAGTATCAAGTAAAACATTTATAGAGATACAAATATTAAACATATGGTATGTGTGAACATAAGTTATTAGCCCATAAAATTAATATAAACAATGTATGCAACAATATTGATTAAATAAGGCTGGCCATAAATTGATAACTGGAGTTTCATGATAGGTTTATGAAGGTTTATTATAATGTTTAGTCTCCATTTTTGCATATGTTTGAAATATTCTATAACAAGATGGTTTTTTAAAAGTAAAATCATGTATGAAATAGACTTAAACATAAAAATTGAAAGTAACATAAAGTGTGATTTTTAAAAATGAAATTTGTTGATGGAGACACCATTTAGAGGCAAATGTTTTTTATATATATATCTTTATTGATTTCAGAGAGAGGAAGGGATGGAGAGAGAGATAGAAACATCAATGATGAGAGAGTCATTGATCGGCTGCCTCCTGCATGCCCCTGCTGGGGTTCGAGCCCACAACCCCGCATGTGCCCAGACCGGGAATCCAGCCATGATCTCCTGGATCATAGATGGATGCTCAACTGCTGAGGCATGCCAGCCACGCAAGGCAAGCATGTTTTTAAGCAGATGTTTCTGATGACCCTAGTTAAGTTTGAGATGATGTTTTTGAACAACTTTTCAGGGGCACAGAGTCTGCAGTGTTTTCATTTCTAGCAAGCTGTAGTTCTTGATTCAGAGATAGTCACATAGCATTTACTATCAGTCTCTGTCTTTCATCATGGATGTATAGAGATTCTGATGCATACCTTTTTAAATTTCAAAAATGTTATATATTCTACCTATTAAAAAGTCTCGAACTAGAATAAGAATTATTCTTACAATAGAAGCTTTGCAATACCAACATATTGTTGTTATCCAAATATTTGAATATTTTCTAAACTTGTACATGGACATTGGTTTGTCTTTTGAGTTGAAGGTGCAACTTATTCAGATTTCAGATTTTTAAAAAGTAACAATCCAGTCAATGAGGGCATTCTTTCAGAAGGATTATCTCTAACAAATGCAGAAAGAAGAATTTTTACCACATGGTAATTCCAAATCAAATAATGGATTTAAGCAGTGATTATTGGTAGCTTCTAAAACCATTAATTAGGTAAAAGACTGATAGAGAACATGATGGGTGGGATCGTATCGACATCATCTGAACCCAGAGGTGGATCTTAATCATAAAAAGAGACACGGTGAGATAACGTGCTTGCTGAAATATATAATACTGTAAGTATTCTCGTGTGTGTGTGTGTCCCAAAAAAAGGGCAAACCTGAAATCTAATCAGAATTGTCTAGATCTTCCTCATGTACAGGATATGTAGGTGGTAGAGGAACATGTTAAATGACACTTTGGAAATGTAATCAACCAAACCCAGAAAGTAAGAAATATTTTTAAAAAGACAAATGACCCAGCTTCTTCAACAAATAAATGAATGGCAAGGGAAATAAAGAAACTGTTAAAGATTATAAGATATATTATTATAAAATACATTAATCAAATATAATTTGTGGAATTTGGATACTGATTCTAAAAAGCTCACTGTAAAAATAGGAAATAAGGAAATATGAACATTGGCTATTTGATAGTCAAAGGAATAAAATATTTTAACGTGACTTTTTAAAAGTCTTTATATTGTAGAGATACATACTAAAGATTATAGATGAAATGATACCAGACCTGAGGTTTGCTTTAAAATAAAGCAGTAGAGGGAGGAGTTTAGATGATTATCCATGAGGTAGTAACTGTCAAAGTGTGTGATGTGGATGGGGATTCACTGTTATCTCTACTTTTGTATATATTTGAAATTTTTCATAGGATAAAACATTTTTTTAAAAATCAAAGTAATTATACCACCAACAGTAACAAAACAATTTTACCAACAGAACAAAGTGTTTCTGTTCTTAAAAGTCATATAATATACTGGGATACATGGCCTGATTATGCCATGGAGAAATTCTGGAGAAACTCGGAGGCTTCACTGGGATAATAGGTACCTGTTTGTTTTGGGGTCTGTCATATACCTCTGGCAATACCACTTCAGGTCCTAAGAGTGATGATTTTATTATGCATTTTCTTTAGAGGTCCACAAACATGTGGAGTTTGATTTCCTTATCAAGGGCCAGTTTCTGCGAATGCCCTTGGTCAAACACATGGAACTGGAAAACATCTCATCGGTAAGTTCAAATGTTTACCTGCTCTATTTTACTTGTTATTATCAGATAGTGTAGGTAAACTCCATTTAGAATCAGGCTGAATCTACAGCAACCAATGTCCTTTTGATTTTTTTTTTCTCCCTAGAAATTTGAGCTTCAGTTTTTTATATATTCATGTTTGAAGTCCTTTCTTCTGAGAGTATATTATTCAAGAAATGCAGATGAATGAATATGGAAAGATACCTTCATATTTGTGGAAAGGCAATAGCAAATACATGTTTAGTACTCTAAAGATGTACAAAATGATTATGTACATATAACAACTTATAGTTAAGGTTATTGTGATTTGGAATGATTTTTCTCCCTTTCCAGTTTTCAAACTTTTCTTAATATTGCTTTTATCATTGTAAAATTAATTTTGGGAGGCAGTTTTTAGAACTGTGGTAAAATATACATAAAATTTATCACTTTAACCATTTTTTAAATTTATAATTCAGTGACATTAACTACGTTCACAGTATTATGCAACCATCCCCACTATCCATTTCCAGAACTTCATCATCCTAAATGGAAGCTCTGTACCCATTTAACAATATGCTTTTGTGATTTTATAATTTAAGTCTCTTATATTCTTTTCCCCCCCACTTTTATAAGTTTTACAAGGTCATTAATACTTCTTAATGGTAATCAGCATACTGTTAGATCAAATAAAGTTTTTCACCTTTTGTATGGCTCCAAATTTTCTGGGTTATGAAAGGGACAAACATGAAGGAGATATATTAAATTGAGGGTCCTTTATCTTCATAATGTACCAGTTTAAGACTGCACCACCTGATTGATTTCTGGTTTCTCTCTGTGACTAGGAAGAGGTGGTGGAACTAGAATATGTGGAGAAGTACACTGCACCTCAGCCAGAGCAATGCTTATTCCATGATGACTGGATCAGTTCCATCAAAGGGGCAGAGGAATGGTATTGCCAAATGAATGTTCCTATATCCCGTTTTTAATGCCACCTCCATCAGTCTTTTTAAGTGCCTGATGGGAGTATTCTCCTCTGATTTCTCTTTTCTTTGTAAAAATAATTTGCTATATATGTGTCTATTAGCAAATTTTCTGTGTCATGACATTTTTATTCTGAATAGGTCAAGTGTCAGGGCATTTATTTGATTTATGTTGCTTTTAAGACCAAGGATATAATTTGTTTTATAGAGGGGGGAAAATCCTTTTGTAGTCACATGTCTCCTGGCCTGCTATGATGAAGATGCAGATCATGTTATTTTAGGGCTAAAACTGACAGACTGGAATCAAGAAATTATGGATGGCTCAGAACAAACAGCCACTGGCCTTACCTGTAAAAAACCACCTCAAGAGTGGTATATAGTGGTAGCTTACATTTAAAGAATGTCTCCTTGCCCGGCTGGGCATGGCTCAGCGATTAAGCATCGACGTATGATCCAGGAGATTGAGGTTCAGTTCTCAGTCAGGGCACATGCCTGGGTTGTGGGCTCGATCCACAGTCGGGGGCATGCAGGAGGCAGCCGATCAATGACTCTCTCATCACTGATGTTTCCATCTCTCTCTCTCCCTCTCCCTTCCTCTCTCTGAAATCAATAAAGATATTTTTTTAAAAAAGAAAAAAAAGAATGTCTCCTTGGAGTTACTACACAAAGTTACATTTTTACTAATTTTATTTTTCCTTTAAGTGGTTTTACTGTTTTTCTATTTAATGATTTTCACTGGTTAAATACAAAGGACTGTTAGGCTTTACAAGCAACTTGCTTAGCTTTCCTGACAGTTGTAGTATTTACAACAATAGTAAAAATGAAATCTAGGATTTCTCAGTTATGTTTTTATTTTTAGCAGGTTAGGAAAAGCCAAATGTAACATCTTCTGTTCTAATGTGTTTTTAAATCTTAAACTTCATGTTAAAGGAGAGTTTAAAAGTATAATCCTCAAGATTGACTTTTTCATTACCTTAGAAATATAATTGATTTCAGGGTTTGAAAAAGCTGCTTTTTGTATTTCATAAGATTTTTTTCTCACAGGATCTTGACTGGTTCTTATGACAAGACTTCCCGGATCTGGTCCTTGGAAGGAAAGTCAATAATGACAATTGTGGGACATACAGATGTTGTAAAAGATGTGGCCTGGGTGAAAAAAGGTAATTATATCAGATAATATATATTTTCTGCCCTAGCTGGTTTGGCTCAGTGGTTCGAACATCGGCCCACAGACTAAAGGGTCCTGTGTTAGATTCCAACCAAGGGCACGTACACTGGTTACAGGCTCTGGACGGCTGAGTGCGGGAGGCAACCAATCAATGTGTCTCTCTCACATTGATGTTTCTCTCCCCCTGTTCCCCTTTGTCTGAAAAGCAATGGAATAAATTTCCTTGGGTGAGGAAATACATATATAAGAGAGAGAGAGAGTGTGTATGTTTTGGGTTTTTTTTTCTCCAAGTTAAGATTGTGTTAAGCTCTTATAGTATATTTTAATCATCCCTCTACACTGTAAGTTAGCTTCTTTTTCAAAGCTGGACATAATGAGCTTTTTAATCTTTTTTTTTATCCAGATGTCCCCCTTTTCTTCCCCATTGACCCTCTCTACCCCACCCCCAGCTTTTTTATCTTTTTAACATTTTTCTCAACAACATCAAATTCAGTTCTTGGTTTCAGAGCACGGTGTATTTTAAATTTCCGTACATGTTATTCTTGTGCTCCTTTCTTCAGACAACTTGTCTTGCCTACTACTGAGTGCCTCTATGGATCAGACTATTCTCTTATGGGAGTGGAACGTAGAGAGAAACAAAGTGAAAGCCCTACACTGCTGCAGAGGCCATGCTGGAAGTGTGGATTCTATAGCTGTTGATGGCACAGGAACTAAAGTAAGTAGCTGCTATGTTATCAGTACTGTGTTGAGTTAGACTTTGAACTTCTTATACAAAAATTTGTTTCTATGTATATTCATTGTGATTGGCCTACTTTCATAACAATTGGCGACTAAAGAATATGATTTCTAACCAAAAAGTAAATACTCATATAATAAAAGAGATTCACTTCCTCAGTCTGAGTATCTGGTTTAGAACTAAACTGCAGAAATTTTAAGAAATCGGGTAAACAAGCAATTTCTTTATGTAACCTTAAATCATAGTGATCAACATTTTCAATCTTTCAGCTACTCACAGTGCTATCATCAATTGAAAATGTCTAGTTCATCATCTAATAAGCCTTAGCATACACTAAGGTTAGTGTTAATAGAAGCTGTTTTACTATTATCACTGACTTTCTCTGTCATGACAAAATGGTAAAAGCTAGTTAAAAGGAAACAAACCTGAAGGCCACACTGGTATTGACTTACGAGGGATTACAGACTCTCTGACCATTTGAAAGTTCTGTAAGCCACTGTGAAGTGTTCTGGATTTAAGTGTTTCTGCAGCATTTCTTTGCCAGTTAGTGTAACAGAGGACATTTGATGCATTCAAAGTTAAAGATTTATTATTATTACTTTGATTTGAGAGAGAGATCAGTTTGTTGTTCTGCTTATTTATGTATTCATTGGTTGATTTTTGTATGTGCCCTGACAGGAGATTGAACCTGAAACCTTGGCATATTGGGAGGATGCTCTAACCAACTGAGCTACCTGGCCAGGGCCAAGATTTATGATTATTCATATCTGATCCCTCAAGAAGGTTTACATGCTGTCGTGTCCAAACTTAAGTGAATTAATAACTGTACCCTGTCTTGTGGCTGTAAGAGAGAGGAACTCATCTAGAATTTTTTTCAGCTTAAAGATTATGAGATCCGCCCTGGCAGGTTTGCCAGTTGATTGGGCATCGTCCCATGCACCAAAAGGTTGCTGGTTCCATTCCCTGTCAGGGCACATGCCCAGGTTTCGGACTCAATCCCCAATAAGGGGCACGCAGGAGGGAGCCGATCAATGTTATGCTCTCACCAATGTTTCTCTTTCTCTCCCTCTCCTTTCCTCTCTCTCTGAAAATCAATAAACTATTCTTTAAAGAAAAGAGAAAGAAAAGATTGTGAGATCCAAGGAAAGAGTGAACCACCACGTCACAGTCAGGGTGATAATGCATTTGGGTCTTAGGAACCAGGGAATGGAGGCTTGAATGTGGCCAGCACACCCTTCCATCTCATCTACCCAGGTTGACGTTAGTCTCTCTGAACCTCAAACTGGTGTTTTCCACATGGCAATAAAACTTGGCCTTCAGCATTCTCAGGTTTTACATTTTGTACCATCTGTACCTGGGAAAAGACTAACTTCACTCTCTGGAATACAAGTTTTTTAAAAAAAAGGTCCTGAAGGAGAAAGAGACCTATTGGCATAGTGGAGGTCAGTTGTACTCCCTGTTCTAAGCAACCACAGCCAGGGCACCAGGCCATAGAAGAATGGCAGCTCCTTCAGTTGCCATGACACTGAAAGTATAACTTTCAGGAGACCAGGAAGACAGGCAGGTGATACCATAGTAGTAAGGATTTCTGAGCAAAGTAAAGGTTTTAAATTAAATAGAAAAAAACAAGGAAAATAATATAATGCATTATATTACAAACTCTTTCCTTTCATATATATCTGTTCAGTTTTGCAGTGGCTCCTGGGATAAGATGCTGAAGATCTGGTCTACAGGTAAATAAAAATATTTCTTTTACTTTGACTTATTAATGATATTTCAAGAATTTCATTGAAAGAGTTCTTTTTAATCCATATTTTACCAGAAAAAAACAAAAAAAAAAAGGTCCAGGGCTTTGTAGGACACAAAGGAGCATAGTATAAAAAAAAAATAGTATATTACTTTGTGTTTCAAAATGTTTTCCTACCTCACCATGCCTGTATTTACTGAAATACTGCAAGTGTCAATAACATGTTTGGTGTAATGGGACATAACTGCCTGGTTCTCTTATTCAGGGACCTGGAAATAAAAATACTTTCTGAGTAATTTTGATACTTAAGCTGACTTATTTAAAAACACCAAAAAACTTTTAATACAGTTTTACCAAAGTTCTTACTTGGAAAACATAGATTAGAAGAAACAATTAGAGGAGGAAGGGGAAGAACAACTCTCAGAGTAAGGTGCCTTTATAGTAGTAAGAAGACACTGAAAGAAGAAAAAAGGCAGGGGAAACCACAATATTTAAAATTTTAAAGTAGTAGTCTAGAACTATTTATTGCACAGGTAAACAGATGAGAATACCTCTGTTATTTCTGAAGTAATTGCTATATTACAACATAATACCCTAAATACAGTTTACGAAGCTTGAAGAGTTTTAAATGATTATGTGTAAGATGGCAGAAAATAAATAATCCACTTTAGTAGATATTCCAAAAATGCGTAAATAACGGTTTTGAGGCAGAAAGTGGCTTGTTTAGAAATTTTCCCCTTTGTGGAATATTTAATTTTTTGATAGTTCTGGGTAAATGAGATATATATATTGGTTGTTACCCTTAAGGCATTTATAGTCTAGTTTGGGAAAAACTTTAAATTCATAAAATAATTACAAAACATTAAAATATATGGTTTTCCATCTGGGGTTTGCTACCTGGTCAAATGATGTGTAACAAAGTTTTTTTTTTTTAATCAAACAAAAAATAACTATCTATGAAACACTTAAATTCATTGTTAGAAAAGTAAAATAGTACGTAGAATAAACGTGGCTGGAATGTATGTCCTTTTACTATGTGTTTATCTCATGGCATTCTCTTCATAATATAAAAACAATCTGGTCAACTAACAGTAAACAATTTTTCATAGATATGGTAAAGTAATGAATATTCATAATGATCTTAAAGACGTAGTAAGATATCAAACTGGTTAGGTTCTAGGATTTTAATATACTTTCCTTTTTACTTCCTTCTGGAAGACTGATAACCTGGGAATTGTTTTTCTGTATCCAAAATAAGTCGGAATGTCTATTTATTCCCCAGCCAATTGAGATAATATATACCCAGAAATGGAAGAATTCTTTGAGACTGTTTGCAATTAATGTTTACCATAATTTTTTAAAATATCAAATCTAATTTTCTATGATACAGTCCCTACAGATGAAGAAGATGAAATGGAGGAATCCACAAATCGACCAAGAAAGAAACAGAAAACAGAGCAATTGGGACTAACAAGGGTAAGTATTTATGAGAACTGCTATACTTGGCTTAGGTCTGTAATGACAAACATAATTTATTATACTCTTTCCTACTTAAATTTCCTTTTGTCTCACCTTGCTGCTGGAACCATAATTAAATTTCCTTTCAGTAGATTTGTAAATTTTCATTAGAAATCCTCCTGTACTATACTACATTTATCTGAGTCTTTGAATGGAGTAGCATTGAGCCAGGCTTACAGATTGGCAGGTTGATTAGTTAGCTGCTTTATTTGACCTCATGGTACACTTTGAAGTAAGATCTTTCCGTTGTTAAAGTTAAGTGAAGCATCTCATTACCTAACTGTTTAATAATGATTGTTTCGTACACTGAGGATGTAATTCTCACTAGGGATGCTCGGGGTATATCCTAAATCACCAGAAACTAAGAGTTTAATTGAGGTTTTGATTTCATCTTATAGTTACTACATCCAATTAAATCAAACTCAGGAATTTCACCCATATTCCTGTTCTGTTAGAAAGATATTTGTGGTAATATGTTAATATACTTAATGAGAAGGACAACACTGAGTCAGGTTTAGAAAAGCATTTTTTCATTCATTCTCTCACAGCTGTAATGAACGTGCAGTAAATGAAGCACACATTTGCACATTACCCCTTGTAGTCACCAATAAGGTACCTTATAAAAATTATTGAAAATGAGTAATAAAGTGTGATCATAAATGATTCATCAAACTCACATAAAATGCAATAAACAGTGGCACTTACTGGCAGTAGTGATTTACAATTTAAAGCATTTAAACATGAACTGCTAAATTGCAAGAGGAATGATCTGGCAGCAACTCAGCTTCCGTATCACTTAGTCTAGTAGGACAAATTCCTTGCATTTTGGATATTGTGCCAATTGTAATTTATTGATGCATATCCTTGATGTTGCAACTGGTAAAGAATATATCTGAGAAGATAATTTCTTGAATTATAAAAATTCTTTACATAGAAGGAAGCTTTTTTTTTTTTTGGCCTTACCTTTAATTGAAGTTTGGCATACATATAATTAAGGATACAGCTCAGTGAATTTTCACAATTGTGTATACCTAAGTAATCACTATCCAAATCAAAACATTGAGAATTATCAACACCCTGAAGACTCCCCTAGCCTCCCTGGCAATCTGTAGACCCTAAAGGTAATCGCTGTTGGGACTTGTATCCTAGATTAGTTTTATCTGTTTTTAAACTTCATATAGTATCTTTGAGATTATAAGCTGTATGACCTTGGGTAGGTTGTCTTTCTCAGCTTCAGTACTTCCATCTACAAAATTAAAACATAAGTATCTGTCTTGGAGGATTGTTATAAAGAAGAAATAAGCAGGATATAAAAGCCAAAGCACCTGACAAAATATCTGGCACATGGGCTTCAGAAGTACTAGCTACTATTAGTTTCAATTACTCTGAACTGAAAATGCTTTACCTTTTGGGTGTCTTTCATTTCTAGACGCCTATAGTGACCCTATCTGGCCACAAGGAAGCAATTTCCTCAGTTCTGTGGTCAGATGCTGAAGAAATCTGCAGTGCATCCTGGGACCACACAATTAGAGTGTGGGATGTTGAGTCTGGCAGTCTTAAGTCAACTTTGGTAAGAGATAATTTCAGTTGTTCTCTGATTAACTTTGAGCTTTTAAATGATAAGCTTCTAGAGATGATTACATTTAACCCACCACGGTGAAATGTCCTTTCCTTTTTATTTTTTCAGACAGGAAATAAAGTGTTTAATTGTATTTCCTACTCTCCACTTTGTAAACGTTTAGCATCTGGAAGCACAGATAGGCATATCAGACTGTGGGATCCCCGAACTAAAGGTGAGTCATGGAAACCACTGAAGGAAAAATATGTGTAAATAACATCAATTTCTCTTCTCACTAGAGATGTGTATAAAAAGATACTTTTCTACATATTTTCTTTTTAGATTTGTTCTGCCCACTTCTAAAATTCAATAATTGTTTTTATTTTTTTTTTGCTTTCTTCAGATGGTTCTTTGGTGTCGCTGTCCCTAACCTCACATACAGGCTGGGTCACAGCAGTAAAGTGGTCTCCTACCCATGAGCAGCAGCTGATTTCAGGTTCTTTAGATAACATTGTCAAGCTGTGGGATACAAGAAGGTATATCCTATTTAAATCCACAAAAGAAATATATCAATTGCCTGTTTACACAGAGAAAATGAAATAAATACTGAAATGATAAATATTGGTATCAAAAAGAAAGACCAGGATCAAAGGCATCTATCTTCTTCATGTTAATATGTTGTTTTTGCAGCCTGAAAGAATTTGAAATATAACTATAGAAGTAGGCCAGTGGTCTCTGAATAAATGGAACTGTGATCAAATTATAAATTAGATGTTAATAAAAAGATAGCCAGATATTAAAGATTTTTTTTAACTCATGGGCTAGTGCTACGATACTAGTATATGCAGAGTGCCCCCAATAAAATGCATACACAATATATTTACATACTTTGGTAGGATGGAGAGGCATTAACCAAATACATGTTTGTTGTTATTTACCTTAAATCTGCTTTCTAACATCCTTATACTACCTTATGATAGATGATTTGTTAATATCTAGAAGGTATTTACGTTTTAATTGGATACTTTACTTTAGCAATTACCATAGAGTTTCTGATAATAGTAGTTAAGGACTACAAAGAAAATAAAGCAGAGTAGCAGCACTTCTTTGGGGAAGGCCTCTCTTTGAAAGTAGTATTCTAATAATGAATTGAACAATGTGAAGGTATGGGCCATGCACAGATGATGGCAGAGGGAAAAGCGAATAAGGTGGGGAAATCTTTGCATACTGACAAAATAGCAAGAGAGCCAGTGTTGACAGAGTGGAGTAAGCAAGGAGGGTGGCTGTACATGAGTCAGGTAGTGGTTATATTGAGTAGGACTTTGTAGACCACGGTAAGGAATTTGGGTTTCATTCTAAGTGTGAGGAGGGCGGCTTTGGAGGTTTTTGAGCAGGGGAGAAAGAATGAAAGCAGAGAGGCTAATACCATAATTCAAGAAACTGAGAACAGTGATTTGGACTATGGGGGATAGCATTAGAGGTAAGTCGTTGGATTTTAGTATATTCTGAGGATAGCTTTTTGGCAGGATTGGCTCATAAAATGAATATAGAAATGGAATCTAGGATAATGCCTCTTTTTTACTGAGCAATTGGGTGATTATTGGTGCCATTTGCTATGATGGGCAAGAGTAGAAAAAGAAGTTTGTAAGGGAAAAATCAAGAGTTTTTTGGTGGTTTTAAATTTGTAGTGCCCATAAGACATTCAGCTGTCAGCCAACTGGATATATATACCAAACTCGGGAGAAGTTCGGCTAATATTTACATTTGGGAGCTATCCGCATATAGATGGATAGATAAAGGGTTATATAAAGCCATGATTCAGGGGTAAAGTAGTAGTAGTAGGGGTAAAGTAAAGTAGTAAAGGAAGTATGAAAATGGGCCTACTTATAAATTTTTATAAATAAATAGCATTTTTCCTGAATAAAGTTGTTGTAGTAAGTCTCAGTTGTTTGCTAATGATACAGGAAAAACAGGAGAGGTGGTCAAGTAAATACCCAGAATTTTCATACTGTGTGGTTATAGAGGCAAGTATGGTGAACTCTGTAAGTTTTTAGGAAAGTGTAAGTGATTATTCATATATGTTTTAGTACTATGAAAAGCATATAACATGTCAGCATTTTCATCTTTTAGTTGTAAGGCTCCTCTCTATGATTTGGCTGCTCATGAAGACAAAGTTCTGAGTGTGGACTGGACAGACACAGGGGTAAGGTATTATTAGTTATTTGGTGAAGAGGGAAATACATTAGAAAAAATCTGGTGTTTGTGTTTGCAGACTAGTTTCAATATAGCTGATATTTATAATTCTGTATTCTAAGTTTCCATTAATATTATTCTTAAAATCTCACATCCCATTCAAAGAAGGAACAAACTTGTCCTTTAATGTTAGGAATAGTATAATTTGAAATTTGAAATTTTTAAAGCAATTTTGTTCTTATGAGTATTTTAATGAAATATTTCAAGTCCATGAACTTGCTATTTTATACTATTGGGTCAAAGTATTTCCCATTTAGAAAAATCTTATATAATGAACCTAGATTATAAAATGTGTTTAAAGAATTACAGTTTAGTTATGTTTATGTATATGCATAAGCTCTTATTGCCTAAGAATTCTTTTCAAATATATAGGTCTTAGGGCTACTTGGGTAATTTGTAATATCCATTTACCCACAAACAATTAATGTGCTGTCCTTTAAATACTTAATTTTCTTAAATGGGTAAAACTATATTACTTTCCAAACAATTACTTAGCAAATGCTTCATAGAAAGTACAATAGCATATTCACCTTAACCAAATTCAAATTATCGCTTTAAAGCTTTCCTATACTGTATTACAATATAGTAGTGAACACTGGTGTAACCAGTCCATTGAAGTATTACCTCTCAGTGCAGGTTAACTGCTCATCCATAATTGCTCTGTAATCAGAATCATCAGTATTTACTTAGGTTTGCTATCGGATGAAATAACTGTCTTTACTTCTATTTGTGTGTTTTTTCTCCTTTTATGCAGTTACTTCTGAGTGGAGGAGCAGACAATAAATTGTATTCCTACAGATATTCACCTACCACTTCCCATGTGGGGGCATGAAAATGAATGATAAATTTGCCTACAGAGATTCTTTCTGTAAATGTAATTAATAAAGAATACTTAGATTACATCAGTGCAGATCACCCTTGATAATAGTTATTACTGTCTTTATTTTGTATTTATTATATAACATTTTGCATTTTTAAAATAATAAAGTGTGGTTTGCATTCTCTACCTTATGTAAACTCTTGAAATTAAACTGAGTTTTTTATTTCTTTTTAAAGGTATTGGTTTGAATTAAGATTTGCTTTTGAAATGCTATATAAAGCATATATTAAAAATACAGTACTTGTCCAGTTTTTGATGTGTTTTTTTCTGATGGAGAAACAACTTTTTAAAGTTAGCTGTTTTTTAAAAGCATGTAAAAAACTAATACATTTTAATACAGAGAAAATTAGAAATACAATTTGCTTTTGGTAAAATAAGTAATGTCTAAGTGTAATAAGACTTTGTAGGTATTTAGAACATTAGAACATGTAGATGTTGCCAACTTATTAAGTTGAGATACTTTAAGTGAAGTACTTCATATGAAAGATATGTCACAATCCTTTAGAAACTGCATACAGATTTCATGGTAACCAGGAATCCCCTCAACCATACTTAATCTTGTGTATAGATAAGAATAGATTCTGTAGACCAAAGTTTTCAGTCAGTATTAGATACAAACATTCTACAAATTTTATAGCATTGATCTAAATTCATATGTTATATACAAAATACTTAAAGTAAATGCCCTCTTAAAATATGACTTCCATCTTTATTTATTTTTATTTTTTTTAAACCCTCACCCAAGGATATTTTTTCCATAGCTTTTTAGAGAGAGTGGAAAGGAGAAAGAGGGAGAGGGAGGGAGAAAGGGGGGGGGAGAGGGGGAGAGAGAGAGAGAGAGAGAGAGAGAGAGAGAGAGAAACATCCATGGGTTGTCTCCCATACACACCCCAACTGGTGCCAGGGATTGAGCCTGCAACCGAGGTATGTGCCCTTGGCCAACGCTGTAACTATAGTCAAACCAGTTAGGGCATGACTTCCATCTTTAATGGATTGGCATTCCTCAGGCAGAGCACTTCAGCTTCTGAATAATATATGGGGAATGAGTTTGATCTCATCACTAGATTCTATTGCAATATATGTTTTTCATTGATTTGAGAGGGTGGGGAGGGAGAAACATCAATGTAAGAGAAACATGATTGCCTCCCATATGTGCCCTGACTGGGGATCAAACCCACGACCTTTCAGTGTACAACACAGTGCTCTAACCAACTGAGCCACACCAGCCAGGGTTCAATATAGGTTAAAAAAATTTTTTTTTAATTTTTAAATTAGAGTTGACATACAATATTATAGTAGTTTCAGGGGTATAATCCTATGATTAGACATTTGCATAACTTACAAAGTGATCACCTCATAAATCTAGTACCCTTCTGGCTGCAGTTGAGAGCCAAATTAACAGTGGATTAAACCAGGTGGGAATTTAGTTTCCGTGTGGCAGTCCAGGGCTGGTACAATGGTTTTATTCCACACTCCTCAGGGACTCAGGTGGACTCTACCCCATTAGACAGACCAAGAGCTATAGCTCCAGTTACATCATTTCTTAGTGACAGTACATTTTAATACCCAAAAAGTGAATAAAGGTAACTAGAAAATTCATACCCAAAATCTGTTTTTTCTCATTTAGTGCAGATTGGTATAAGTTTCATATCTGTAGTTTCTGATAATCTTTTCTTTTTCAGAGAACAGTGATAAATTTATATTTTTGTTCTGGGTGGTCACTGCATGTGCCTTGCAGGCAGAGTTGTTTAAAATATCTTTCATAACTCAGCCAAGCTGGGCTGCTCAAATGCAGTATGCGTACACTAGGTTGTTAAAATAAAGGTAAAGAGGCCTATTTTTAAGACAAAGGACGAAGAAGGAAGTGGCATCACATCCAGTTCCACTACCTGCTCTCAACCCTTGTTTCAGGGCAGGATACATCCCTGCGCCAGGTATTCTCCCTCGGGATGGGCAAAGCCTAACCAGCCACATCTCAGAAAAGGGTTATCCAGGTCATCTCTGCAAACTCTCCCTGTGTAACAAGTGGTTAGACCTTACTCCCCTAACAGGAGGAACGTAAGAGGCCTGGAAGACTCGGCACTCTTAAAACAGTACTCCTGCTCGCATCCCCTGCCTCTGCTTCAAAAGTAAAGTCTCCTTTTCCATGGTCCATTTTCCTTCATTTAGTTACACCAGAGACAGGGCATTCCATAGGTTTGTTTATCCTACTGTCTTGGAGAGATGAGTGGAGCTGCTTTCCTAGCACGGGTTAAGGTAGGACCCAGACAGTGCACTGTCCGGGACCTGCAGACCTCTACAGGGCAATTTATGCTGTATTGCCATCGTAATGCAGTTCATGAACATGTTGATACTTGCTCTTCCTTCACCAAAGTTTAAAGAAATTCCTTTTCTTACTGTTTAACAATAAACCTCCTAATTTTAAAGTTAGGCTCAAAGTATATCTCACTGCCGAATAAGTCAGTTCAAGGAAAAAGGCTGAACTACCATGTACCAAGGTCTCTGCTGGGATGGAGGAGAGGGGGGGAAAAAAAAAAAAAACACAAAAATATATAAGACATGGACACTACCTTCAAAAAGAATGCCTTCATACTCACATAGGAGATGCTCATTTAAAAATTAGTTACGCCCAGCCGGGCATGACTCAGCAGTTGAGCATTGACCTAGGATTCAGGAGATTGGGGTTCGGTTCCCGGTCAGGGCACATGCCCGGGTTGCCAGCTAGGTGCGTGTGGGAGGCAACCAATCGATGTGTCTCTCTTTCTCTCTCACCCTTCCACTCTCTCTGAAGAGCAATGGAAAAGGTATCCTTGGCTGAGGATTAAAAAATAAAAATTTTTTAAAAAGCTGTGACACATTTACATCATGGGATACTATGCAGCTGTAAAAAAAAAAAAAGAAGGGTCTTTTATCCTTTGGCACAGCATGGAGGGAACTAGAAAGTATTATGCTAAGTGAAATAAGCCAGTCAGAGAAAGTCATCAGTGACACATGATGTCACTCATATGTGGAATATAATAAACAAAATAAACTGATGAACAAAATGGATCCAGAGACATAGAAGCATGGAACAGACTGGAGGATCTCAGAGGGAAGGCAGAGGTGGGGGAGTGGGTGGGGAGAGATTAATCAAAGAACTTACAGGTTTATAAGCATAACCCATGGACACAGACATTGGTCTGGGGAAGGCCTGGGGGTGGTGTGGATATGGGGTGGAGGGAATCAATGGGGGTAAAAAGGGAACATTTGTAATATTTTCAACAATAAAGATAAACTTTTTTAAAAATTTTAATTAAAAATATATAATTTTTTAAAAAATTGCATATTAAGGCATTCACCCATTCCTTGAAATCCTTTATATCTCAGGGTAAGAATTCCTAAAGACATCTTAATATTTTCAGTCCAAATTAATTCTGTAGTATTAATAGTGTACCGCTTTTCCTGTTCTATAACTACTTTTTTCAGATTTTTAAAGGAAGTACTTTATAATAATTTAGAATATCATCCTAGCTTTTATGTCTTTCGTGATCTTACAGACTTTAGCTATCACTTCAAGTGTAAGCTTTTTTCACCTTGTTAGTCTATACGTCGTCATTGTAATTCTTAATTTTTTTTAAGTTTTAGGACAGTTGATAATATTTTGGGGGGTCACTTTGAAAAGAAAGTCTTTGAATTTAAATTATTTTCACCAGTAACGTAATTCTTCTTCTGCCTTATTTCTATCATTCTTTTTCTGAAGTTCTTAGGCTCAAATTTTACCTTTCGCTCTTGAAGACGTTTACGACAACAAATCATGTGCATTCGAGGTCAGTTACTGACAGTTGCTAACCTGACCCCTTTGCCCCTTTAAGAGCTGGCACAGCCCGTGAGCATGTCCCGCGCGCCGGCACCTGCGGCAGCGCCGAGGCCCCGGAAATGACCCCGCTCCGCTCGGAGCCCGGCGGGGTGGCGCTGGGGCCCGCAGGTGCCGCGGGGCCCGGGGGAGGCGGGGAGGGGCTGGGAGGCCGGGCTGCGGGCTCGGAGAAGGAGGCGGGGAGCTCCGCGCACTTACCCGCCTCGGGGGTCTCACAGTCCGTTCCTTCCGCCGGTGCTCCGAGCGCTTTCTGCTTTGTCACCTCACGTTGTGTAAAGAGTTCGGGAAGGAGGACAGAGCGGGGCCTCAGTTTACTCAAGAACCAAAAGCCGGGGCCCGTCGGGCTGGGCGGGAGCGAGAGGGGAGGAGAGGGGAGGAGAGGGGAGGGGAGGGGAGGGGAGGGGAGGGGAGGGGACGCGGACACGGACACGGACACGGACACGGGGGCGCGCAGAGGGCAGCGCGGCCTCCGCACGCGCCAGGCTGCCGGGTTTAAATCTCCCGCCTCCCGCAGCCCGAGGCCGATACCTCCACGCGCCGGTGCGGAGGTGCACGGGCTGCGGGAGCACCCGGCAGCGTCGCGGGGCTCGCGGACAGCGGCGGCGGCGGCGGCGGGAAAGGGCGTCGGACGGACCTCCGCGCGGCTGTGCGCGACCCGAGGCGACGGGGAACCCGCGCGTCGCGGCTACGGCGTCGCGGTGAGCTCTGAGGCCTGCCCTCGGCCCCGCTACGTCCGCGGCGGCGGTCGGGCCGCGCCCTCCGGGGCCCAGCTGCCAAACCCTTGGTTTCCATGGCAACGCCCCAACGTGAAGACGCCGCGGGAGGCGCCCGCCACGCACGCGCGCGGCCTCTCAGGGCCTCGCTGGCCCCCGCGGGTTCCTCCGGGTCCTCGGCGGCTGCGGCCACCCCTCCTGGTCTGAGCTCCTCGGGCAGGACCCGAGGGGAGCGGGCTTGGGCGGGGCCGGGGCCGCCCGCGCGCCCGGGTAGCGAGCGTGCGCAGCGGCCTGAGGCTGGTTTGGGTGATTTCTCCCAAAGGTGGCGTCCTTCACTAGAGGCAGATGCTCACAGCCTTTAGGTACTTTCCTGCCCACCTCCTTCTGCTGTGCTTATTTTTATGTCATTATTTTGAAATGGAAATAACTTCTTTAGAAACTAAGTGGCAAGCAATGGGTGAAAGCACAACCTAAGTGAGTGCGGTTTAAGGCGAACTGCGGAACGCGCGAGCTCCGCCGGGGATGCGCACAAATCGCGCGGCCGAGGGCTCGAACCCCGCCACACGCGCGGACCCGGCTTCTGGAAACACGGATCGTCTGGTCAGGTGCCCAAATGAGGTCGTTGGTCAGATACCTGATGCTCCGAGAAAGATGGAGGGGAAAATCCATCCTGGCAACCGACCGCGACTGCTCTGGGCGTGCCAGTAGCGGGGGTGGGATGATTGTTCATGTAATAGGTGATGCACAGGCAAAAAAGCTATTATAAACCATAGGTCGCTGTGAGATGGCCTGTTGGGAAGGTAACGTTTATCCATGGTTTTAAGTATTTATGTATTGACTTATTTGGTTCTGACTCAGGCAACGTACGGTAAGGTGATACTACTTTAATCATCTTCACATGAATATTTATGAAGTAGCCACAAGTGCCTCATCCTTTACTAGGACTTAATTATACTTTGTTGGCCAAATAATCATCGACTGGTACGTATGTATTGTTATAGGACATATTTTAATCGCTTTGTATTTGTTGTCTGTGCCTACCATACCCAGTAGTCTTTGAAATTTCTGTATTTATTTAATAGTGCAAAATTGTACATCTAGCCATTGAAACAGTTATGTGCAAGACATTGTTCTAATTACAAGTAATTAGACAAATCATTATCATTTCAGAGTTAAATGAGTGCTCAGAGATTAGCCAGTGCAAAGTGCAAAAACTGCAAATGCCTGGTGGAAAAACTAGGAAGCCACAATTTTTATTACAAATACTTATTCTAAAACAATAAAATTAATATTCTCTAACAACAGCAGATAAGGTGTGTGAAAGACTTTTAAATATGTCTAACTGTAAAGACATCCTCATGCGTACTGGCTTTTGCAATTTAATAATATCTTTACTACCTCCTTGCATTTTGTTAATTTTTCATTCATCTCTTAAGTTTTTCCTTTTCTTTGAAGTCAAACTTTTCAAACTTCTTCTTCGATCCAATATTCACCATTAAAAGTTAGTCGCCTTCTATGTTACTCATTATTATCATTATTGTTGTTATTAGTAGTATTTTGCCATTTGACAGTGTCATTTGCAAATAACACTGTATATTTTTTTAATTTTTTGTTGATTTAGTTTAGTCTTTGTCATAAAATTTTTTAATCTAAAGTACCACAATACATATATTTACAATAGCAACATTAACCACTGCTAACGTTGTGTCATATTTTTTTCAAGTATTTTTAAATAAAGAAATAAAACATTTCCAATAAAGCTAAAGTGGTTTTTTTTCTACCATTACCATTCTCTTCCTGTCCACCTGATATTGCTTAATTCATATTTTTCTTTCTATTTTGCTTGAGCAGTCTTGCTGGAAGCTTATCATTTTGGTGATTTTTTCAAATGAACCAACTTTCGATTGTTGATTTTCTCACTTATTTTTTACTTCATTTCTTTGGGTCTAATTTGTTCTTTTTCAAACTTAAGGTAGAAGCAAAAATAATTGATTTTATACCTTTTTTCCTTTCATATAGGCATTTTAAAACTATTTTTCCTCTAAGCATGCTTTAGCTATATCCCACAAATTTGGGTGTTTTCATTACCATTTAGTTTAAAATATTTTAAAACAGCTCTGATTTCTTTGATCCATTATTTTCATTTTATTTATTTTATTTTATTTATTTTATCTTTTATTTTATTGTATCCTCCCCCGAGGATATTTTTTCCATTGCTTTCCAGAGATGGTGGGAGGGAGTGAGGGAGAGAAAGAGAGAGTGAAGGGAGAGAAACATCAATGTGAGAGAGACACATGGATTGGTTGCCTCCTGCAGGTACATGCCCTTGGTTGGAATCAAATTGAACCCAGGACCCTTCAGTTCACTGTCCAACTCTCTAACCACTGAGCCAAACCGGCTAGGGCTGTCCATTATTTAGATGTGTTATTTTATTTCCAGATATTGGGGGATTTTCTAGATAGATCATTATTGATTTCTAAATTAGTGATGTGGTCAAAGAACATACTCTGCATTATTTCAATACCTTTACATTTATTGATTTTAGAGAGGACAGGAGAGAGAGAGGTTGATTTGTTATGCCACTTATTTATACATTCATTGGTTGATTCTTGCATGTTCCCTGACTGCGATCCAACCCACAACCTTGGTGTATCAGGACGATGCTCTAACCAATTCAGCTACCCAGCCAGGGCCTCCAGTCAATTTTTAATTGTAGTTATTGAACTTTGCAACTGGAGACTTTCACTTGTTTTAATATTTTCTCATTTATTGTGCACATATTCTACTTAAGTCTTTTCATGTTTGTAATAGCTGCTTCAAAGAACTTTTCCGATAGTTACAATATTTGGGAAGTCTTCATAATCTGTTTTTATTGACTGCTTTTTTTTTTTTCTGGAGCATGAGCCACATTGTCCTATTTCTTTATATGTCTAGTGTTTTTTGATTGGATATTTGAAATTTTAAAGGATGAATTTTAGAGACGCTGGATTCTGTTTTGCTTTCCTAAAGAATAATTTTTATTTTAAAGGCAATTAACTAGGTTGAACTAAATCTCCAGCCTGTGTCTCCTCTGTAGTGGTAGCAGCTGAAATCTTTACTGAGTTACTTCAGTTTCCAGGAGCTGATTTTCTGCCAGGCCCCCCAGGGGTCCCCTCCCTCACCTCATGATTAGCACAAGTCTTGGGAGGACTATGTATATAGATTTTTGGGATCAATCACCTCCTCTTTGGCTGCCTCCCTCCCAGAATATTTTTCCTAAATTTCTGGTAGTTCTCTAGCCTGAACTCTATCATCTGATATCTCAAGCCGGTATGATTTGGCTTTCTGCTCAACCTACCCCCAGTGGCAAGCAGATTTAGCACTGCCCTCAGTCAAAAAACAAACAAACCACAAATGTGCAAATCTCACCTTTTGCAGATTTACCCACTCAGCCAATGTCCTCCCCTTGCCAGGGACTGTGTGCGCTCTGCAGGTGGGATAGCTTCCAGAGAGGAAAAGGAAGACTCAGTGTATTGCTCTCAAATCCAGTCAGATAAGTTACTCTTTCTCCCCCCTGAAGGGGATACTGAGGTAGTGGAAAGAGGCCAGGAGAGGGCTGTTTGAGCTGCATCAGCCTGGAAGTCTGGGTAAGGAATAGATGTTCTCTTCTGATACTCCCTGGATTTTGACTCCCTGCAGTCAACTTAGTAGAAGAGATCAGTAGTTTGTCATCAGTGAGACTGACGCTCATGCTAATAACAATCTGGGGTTGGGGGAACTAGTCAAAAGCAGGTCAAGAGCAACCAAAAGCAGAGAGAAATGGGAGGGGAAAGATGAAATGCAAGTTTTCCCTCAAGACTGTGTCAAAGCAGTATAAAGCTTTTTGTTCTGTATCAGGCTGTCTAATGCATTATAACAGTGTAATACTGTTTGTTTTAGATGGATCCCAAATAGCATATAGTTAGACATCATTTTTTTGTTTTCTATGATTTAAGGTTCTTTGTGGTTAAGAGGAAGTTTGCATTTATCATACAAAATAGTATAATTCTTCTTATTCCATCACCTTAGTTTATACTGTTGTTTTTTAATGTCGACTTACTTCTGTTTTTTCCCTCCCTGCATTTGCTACTTTTTCTTGTTTTGCCCCTAGTAATTTATAAATTAGACATCCTCTTTTTATTTAATTAGTAATTACTTTAAAATAAAAAGAAAGTGAGCCTCTTTCTTCACCAACATTAAGAATTTGTTAGTATCTATTGATTCCTTTGGAAATGATGACTGCGTCACATACTTTAATACCTCCCTTTGTTCCTACCTCCCACCATTTGTTAGAATAATTTGGGTTTTTAAAACCATTATTTCTTTTTTTACTTCTCCTTAAGCAGCACTTTTCACATTTGCCTTTCTTATGTAGTCATGGTAACCATGTTAAGAATAATCACTTTGACATTAATTTTTAATCTTACAGGTTATAGTTCCCAGCTCTATTTGTTTTATAACAGATCTTCCCTATATCTAAGATCTTTATTTTTCAGATACTAAAGTATTCCTTTGAATGATTTTTAAAGAAGAGTATGTATCTGAATCTTTGCATATCTCAGAATATTTATTAAATGTGTATTCTTCTGACATAGCAGTTATAACCATAGGAAGTTTCCTAAGGAAATGAGAGTGGTATGCAAAGATGTGTGCACAAGTTCATTTTGCAGTATTATTACAAAAAGGAAATATTAGAAACTAATAAATGTCTACAAAGAGAAATTGGTCAGATAAAGTAGAATTACTTCCAGCCATTATTACAAAATCTTAACAGTTTTATTACCTTATTCATGTAACTCAAATTAAGTATCATTAACCCTTTTACCTGTTACTTGCACAAGTTAACATTATTTAGATCCTACAAAGCAACCATTAGCATAGCTATTAATATTCTATTTAGCATCTTTTTTTAGTTTTTTAAATTAGATTAACTATTGGCTAAACAAATAATTATTATTGAACATATTTTTTAAAGACCTTTAATTTTAGGGCAGGAGCAGGGTGGAGGGGGGTCAATGGGGGGAAAAGGGGGAATATCTGTAATGCTTTCGACAATAAAGATAAATAAAAAGAATAAAAAAATAAAGACTTAATTTTAGTCTTTTCCTTGTAGTGACTACATGGATTCCTTTGGGCAACCTAGAACAGAAGATGACCAGTCAGTAGTCAGCAGAATGCAAAAGAAATACTGGAAAACGAAGCAGGTGTTTCTCAAGGCCACGGGCAAAAGGGAGGATGAGCACGTGGTGGCGTCTGACGCCGACCTGGATGCGAAGCTTGAGGTGAATCCGAGGCGTCCGTGTTGCATATAACTGGTGGTTGTGGGACTACAAGGGGGACTGCAAGTTTTCACATGAAGAACTTACTGGGATAAGTGCAAATCTGATAACACAATGTTTAATTGTGTCCATCTGTTAGCTCTTCTGGATAGGTGGTCACAATTTTCACAAATTGAGACTTAACAGAATTAGTGTTCACAAATTAGGTAAATCATGAATTAAGTCATTTCTCTTGCATAAGTAGTATAGTTTTTAAGCTAAATGTTAATGAATTCATTATATCTTTAATAGAGACCACATACTCATATATCATGTCATAATAGTTTTACTACATTTATGGTAAGTCTTACACCTCACTGAAATAAACTAATTGAAATCAGATAGTGAGAACTTTATGTTAGAATTTTTGTTTCAATTACTAAGGGAAAGAGTTATTAAAGTATTTGATAGTACATTTTTTCGCTGTTTTTTATTTTAAATAAAAGGAATAATTACTATGAAACAACTTTAAACTTATAAGTAATTAAGATAATTAGAGGAAAAGTCTCATGTATATTAATGAAAGGCCTGGATTTTTAAATGCAGATTTACCAATTCCATGAACATATACAAATTTAAGATAACTTGTACAAAGATTTCCAAGCAGATGCTCTATTACGCTTGAAATGATTTGTTGGGAGTCTTAAAAATAAAGGTCTAATTAAATAGAACTTAATCTACTAAGTATTTTCATTCTTAGTAAATAAGTCAACTATGCCATTGCCATAACAGATATGGAAATGGATAACAAATTAACAAGCTTTTACTATTTGTTTTGAAAAATATTTCTCTTAGGATTCAATGTCAAATGTGGGGAGGGGATGGGGAAAGGGACTTTATTATAAGTATTATATGTTTTAACACTACGGGAACGCTTCACTGTTTTCACCCATATTCCCTAGAGGTAGATTTTTTGTATTGTTTTACATCATTAGGTAATCTATGGGTGATATATTTTATATTTTAGTAGTATTCTTGTTCATTAGATAAATATTTGGAATCAACCAAGAACTTTCTTCCACATTTATACTATTTTTTTTAAGAATGAGAAATATTATTTTTTGTATACTTATATCAATAATTATGTTGTATACTTTATGTTATAATTTTATTTGTGAAATTACACCTCACTGAAACTGAAAAAAAAAATATTTTCATTGTAAAAATAAAAAGCAATAGTATATAAATCTTTCAAGGACCCCTGGGGGAAAAAATCAACCGTAATCCCTTCATCATAGTACAACTATCATTTTTGTATTCTTTTTAGTCTTGTTCCATGTGAATTTAAAACAGCCTTTTAAGTTGCCAAATCCATATACCAAATGCAATTCAAACATACCTACACTTACATGAAAAAATGATGGTTGCTTTCCATTTAGATTTTAGTGTCTGTTATCAATCTTCCTTAGTTCTGATCAAACATCAAAATAATAGCAAAACCTCTCCAGAGATAGGATGATCAGGCTTAATGGTGATATTGGAAATTTATTTGATAATCAAAGGATTATGGCCTAATATATCACAGTGCCAAGTTCTTTTTGCTAGTTTCATAGCAATTATTCAGCATAGGAGTTTGTTAGAAGAAGGCTGTACCCTAAAACCTGTGCCAGCGATTTATATGTATGAAGAGTGACCTCATGTGTATGGGTCCTACTCTCAAATTTTCATGTGCTTACTTTCAAATGGGAGTGTACTGGATCATTTACTTTTCTGTTAGCTATTAGCAATCATAGTAATAAAGGGATTACATGGAAAATTCTAAACAAAAATAATTTACAAGTAATTTATTTTAATGTTGTGATATACATTATTTAATTTTTATGGTAAATTCACTGACCTCTTTTGCTTAGACCAGTATTGGAGAAAACCCAGAGTCCAAGTTAACACTTTCGAAGGTTATTTACACTCTTTCATCTGTGGTTGGCGATCCTTGATGCAGTTTTCATTGGACTTACCTTTCTGCTGTTTAGATAGTTCAGAGCTGAGGGAGGACACACTCCCCGTTACAGGTTTTTATCAGCTCCCAGGTATTTATCACATTTTCCCGTGCATCATGAGGGAACTCTGAATGTGCTTTCTACATCAGGAATAAAACCAAACTGCAGTACACCACAGTCCAGGAAAACAGGCATAATACTTACAAGAAAACGTTCTGCTTCTGAAAGAGTACTTACAACAGATATTTTGTATTTGTTTATGGTTCTCTAAATTGTTCTAATAAAATTTATATTTCAAAGGTTTTTCACACTATTCAAGAGACATGCACTGAACTTCTGAAGATAGTTGAGAAATACCAGCTAAGACTCAATGGTATGAAATCATAGATATATATCCCATAATTCCAATGTAATATAAACATTTATTTGAATGAAATGTTTAATGTAAAAATATTTTATTGAGCTGTTTTATGAATTGTTTCTTATGACAACATATAAATATTTACAGTGTCCTGTGACACAGAATCATTTTGCTGAACTCAGTTTTCCTGCCCAGAGAATTAAGTGGATTTGCTTCCATCATTTATAAACTCTCTCTCTTGACCGCCCCCCAACTCTTGCCCTTGCAGTTACCATGCCGTTCCTCTGCTCCTTTAATAGAAAATTTGGACAATTATAATTGTCTGTATGCACAGTTTCTTTATTCCTGTCCTACTTTCTCTTGTACTCACTCCAGTTACATTTTCATCCCCACCACTCCACCAAATTGCTCTTATCATAATAACAAAGAGCTAAACCCAATGACCAATTCTCAGCCCTTCACTTACTGGACTTACCACATGACTGAACGCAGTGATTATTTCCTCCTCCTGGGTACGCTCTCTCCACCTGGTTTCCAGGCACCATACTTCCCTGGGTTTCCTCCTACTGGTCATTCCTCCTCCTGCCTTTGCTGGATTCTTCTCTCTTCTTGCCGTCTTCCAGTTGGAACTAAATCTTTGGACCTCTTTTCTTGCTTCAGTTGCAGTGGCCTACTGGACGTGGCCACCGCTCGGATCCTGGTTACCGCCCTGACCTCATTTCCTAACACTCCTCTTCAGCCATATTGATCCGCACAGTAGCCATATCTGCATAGCAGGCTCCCTGACTTCCTTTAGAGATTTGGTCAAATGTCATTTTTTCAGTCATTTTTTAAAGAAGATGAAAATTATAAGCACACCTTTCAGAATAAGCAGATATGTAATCCTTAGTGAAGTTAGTAAAAGTTTCTAAACCGTTTCTCAGTTTTGGTACTTACCACAGGCTGGTAACAAATGGTTCTGGGCTGACATTGGTTCGTGGACCACACTTTGAGTAGTAAGGTACTGCACAACTTTTAGGATTTCAGCAGCAAAATTGTGGACATCTGTGGGTCTGTGGTACTGAGCATAAGAAACTGAAGCCAGGATGGGAGTCAAGAATAAGTTAAATTTAAATAGGAAACAAATGTTTGTAAGAGGCAAATCCTAAAATGCACCTCTGCACATTTGAAAATGCATCATTTGTGGGTTTGTTTTATTTTGTGGGATTTTTTATTCTTATGTTTTACTAAAGTCTTTCCCAAAATGAGTTCCATGCATTCACTGCATCAAAACCATCTGGCCCTGGCCGGTGGGCTCAGCTGGTTGAGTGTTATCTCGTGCACCGAAAGGTCGCCAGTTTGATTCCCAGTCAGGGCACATAGCCAGGTTGCAAGTCTGATCCCTGGTCTGGGCATGTGCAGGAGGCAGCTGATTAATGTTTCTCTCTCTCCCTCTCTCCCTTCTTCTCTCTCTAAAATCAATACAAACATTTTAAAAGACACATCTGGAGTGCTTGTTTAAAAAAAAAAAAGAAAGAAAGAAAGCAGATCCTCAGACCTATAAAATCAGAATCTCTGGAAATGGATCCCAGGAATTGCATTTTTAAATGTCTTCTTCTCCCCCTCCCCCCCAATAATCCTTATGTATAGATAATTATTTCTGTGAGAATTGTAGTTGTGTGTGTGTGTGTCAAACAGATGATAAAAATGAAACAATTAACTATACTGTAATTTTTCCTAGTTATATCAGAGGAAGAAAATGAACTAGGGCTCTTTTTAAAGTTTCAAGCAGAACGAGATACAACGCAAGCTGGCAGAATGATGGAGGCCACTGGCAAGGCCCTCTGCTCCTCAGCCAAGCAAAGGTTCATGTGGTTTTGCATCATTCTTAAATTTGTAGTCACTATGACAGTGTGATGTATGTCCCTAAATGTGCATATTGCAAAGGTTATTGATCATTCCAGTAGAGGGTTAAAAGAGAAATATATTGCAGCATATAATTGTTTTGATGCCTAACTCTTATTTATTTTGTGTTTTAAATAATTATTTTAAAACTGACATTCTTAGTTGCTTAATTCCTAGAAAGAGACTTTAGGCCTGTATTTAAATTTCTTAAGGAGTTTAAAGTAACAGAGGCATAGCATAACTAAAATTGAAATATGTATAGGTATATATTTTTCACTTTTTTGGAAACTATACTATCCATGAGTACATTGGAACTTTTCTTTTTAAGCAGAGAAAATGTTTTCTTCTTAATTATATACTTTGCATTTATCATTTTGTAGTTTTTTTTATCTTAAAGATACCTGCTGCAAAGAATGTCGTACAATTAGTGAATACAGCCAAAAATCTTTGCATTTTTCTAAAGAAAATGCCGGGCCTTATCAGGCCTGTAATGACAATTGACAACTTAAGTGGTCTTTTTTCTGAAACACCAAGTCAGCACCAGAGTCCATCTTTAAGGCAGTGACTCACACTCGATACAGGACCCTCTAATGTCAAAAGCCGACCAGAGGAGCTGGGCTGGACTGCGGTTCTTAAGGCCTTGTTTCTTAACGTCAGCTGCGGAGAACTCGATCCTCACTAGTTCTTCTAGTATTTCACCTGCTTTTCTATACCCAAGTTTTTCCTAAATTTGCCAGATAAAAGGCTTTCTATTTATAGGATAATGCTTTATAAATACAGAATCTCTTTGGCCCATGGAACTCTTTTAGAAATGGCAGGTTTACTTGATAGGTTATATATGTGGATTAACATCTAAAATGTTGCAAAAATAATATATTTCCTAAAATAAGAAAAGGGAAACATACAGACACATTTTTATTGACAATTCAAAGTTGGCTATCTGATCCTTATTTGCTTTCAAAATCTCTTTAGGCATCTTAATAATTTCCTATTTATAGGCTCATCTTGACAGCAAACATGCTTTATGGCTGTTGTAAACCTTTGTTTTTGTTTTGTTTTGTTTTGCTTATGGGATGTACAGCTCTCTGATTTTTACCTCTCTGCCATTAGATTGGCCCTGTGTACGCCCCTGTCTCGTCTTAAACAAGAAGTAACAACCTTCAGTCAAAGGGCAGTGTCTGATACCTTGATGACAGTTAATCGGATGGAGCAGGCACGCACCGAGTACAGAGGAGCTCTGCTGTGGATGAAAGATGTATCCCAAGAACTGGACCCAGACACCTTAAAACAAATGGAAAAGTTCAGAAAAGTATGAAAATACATCCCTCTCCTTTTCTTGATGCATAAACCTGTTGAACTTCTACAGAATAACTTAATCAAGGTCAGACTATTTTTGACAAAATGGGATATTATAAATTCTTGGCTGCTTGGAGATCTTGGTTGATGTACAAAAGGTTGTCACCCTTTTTTTCTGTTCTTTGCGTGGCATCACCAACCCATCAGTCCCATCTATCAGTTTCTTTATCCCCCTCATAATAGATCTAACTACCCTTTAAACGTTTCTTACCTGGATTTTTGGGCTTGTTTTCAGGAGGAAATAGTTTATTAATGAGGAAAAATATGTAAGTAAAAATTCAGGTAAAATGATTATTATAAGTAAAGTAAAGGTGATCAAATTTTTCATCCTGCCACAATACATAGTTTGACCAGACTTTTAAAGCAACTATCTATGTATGGACATATGTTTTTTCTGAATAAACTCTTTATTATAAATTGTATCACCTAAATTTACCATACATGAATAATAAAATTCATCCAGTCCTTCATTTCATAAATATTTAGAGGACCTATAATAAAAATCATATGTACTATTGATGAAGCCTTTATTCTGTACCAGCTGGCATAAGTAGTTTGCCTCATTGATGACTCCCAACACATCTGGGAAGTGGATGAACACATGGCCTCAGGCCCCAGCAACCTGTAATTTTATTCCCTTTATAATACTTGGCAATTAGAATACAGTCCAAGGCAGTGGTTGCAGAACACTGTGGATGCATTAATATCACTTAGTTGTAAATTTTCAAATGGTTAAATGTTATGTGGCTTTCACTCCAATTAAAAAAAAAAAAGAATACAATCCAAACCTCTTATCTGGATGCAAATATTCCTGCACAGTCTGACCCCTGGATCCTCTACAGCAACATTTTGAACTGACTTTCTGTGCTCCAGCAAGGAATATGTTCTACCCTGTTCCTTCCTGTTCTGCCAACACCTCCCATACGCAGGACGTTTCCCCATGCTTTCCCTGGACCTGGAATGCTCTCCTTAGCGTGTTAGCATGGCCTGCTCATCACCTTTGTGTCCCAGTTCAAACATCATGCATGAGCCCACCAAGGGCTTCCCTGATTATCTTATCAAAAGTAGTCACCCATTTCTGTTCACTTATGTTATCTTTACAGCTTTAGATTATCTTACCTATTTATTTACTTCTTTTTTTTCCTGTGCTTCCCACTCAGGGATGTTGGGGAAGAAACCTGTTTTGTTCACCACAATAACCCAGTGCCAGCACAGTGCATGGCACATAATAGATACCTTACAAATATTTTTTGAATGAATGAGTATATTTAAAAGTTGAGTATTCACACTACTTGGTGACATATGACTCATCTTATGTATAAGAAATAGAATAGGAATGCATTTAAATGTATAACTATATCCATGACTTAGAACTATTATTAATGCTTCTCAACACTTCTTAACTATATCCCCTTTCCATTATTCTGCTTTTACCTAAATATTGCCCATCAGTCATTTTGGACATTACTTTTCACTTACTGCTTTTTTTCTTCTTCTTCTTCTATATACTTTCCATCTATCTTTGCATACTATCTCAGCCTAAAGAGATCAGGAAAGAAACGCATACAATTACTAAAAATAGCCAAAATCTTTACCATTAATCATGAAATAATAATACAGGGAAAAGGAATTTGTCTTCTTTTTGTAATATCATGTGTCCGAAAATACGTATCATGAACCTTTGTGGTATATTTATAATTTGTATTATCAGTAATAATAATTAACATTTTTGTGGTTGCAGGTGCAGATCGAAGTGAGAAATAGCAAAGCTTCTTTCGACAAGTTAAAGATGGATGTCTGTCAGAAAGTGGACTTACTTGGAGCGAGTCGCTGCAATATGTTATCACATTCGCTCACGACCTACCAGGTACCCACCTCCATGGTCAGCAGGTCCTTGCAGGAAAGATGAGTGGTGAGATTCCTTTTTAAAGGTTGTCTAAAGGATGTAACAGAATGTAGAACTAATCAGATTCCTTTGATTTGCTAAAATTGACTTACTGAGGTTATAACAGTCAGAAAATCATAGAATTCCAGACTGAGAAAGACCTTAGGATCGCCTACTCCAGTAGCTTCACATTACCCCCTTGTTGTCCCAGGAGAGAAAGAGAGACCTAGAGACGGTCTAGGGCTGAGGAGGGAGGATTTCAGCTACTCCACTTTGAACTTCTGCATATAATTTCACTGGAAGGAAAGACGCTGTGGCCCAAAATGTTTTTAAATTTTTCTGTCATTTTAGGGATGAGGAAAGTGAAACCTATGGGAATTAAAGTAAACGGCAATGTTGGGCTTAAAAACCTACAATCTCTAATTCTAGGTTATGTGTTCTTTTTATTCTGCCAAAGTTGCTGTCCGCATCACTTTAACCTCAAAAGTCTCACTTGTGCTTATATTACTACCCCAAGTCACACATAAATAGCATACGATGAACAAGATGGATATTAACAAATAGCAGTTACTGATTTAAACGTGTATCTGTAAATGGCAGAATAGGAGCATAAGCTGTATTTACACAAAAAAGTAGTAAATTAAAGGAAATTGACATTCACTGCTGCTTGTAGGAAATCTTCCTAATCATTTCAGGACTGTGCAGTTCAGGAATCTAGAAAGGATGCGCTCAAAAATAAGAGTGTATGACAATCTGTAGCACAATGCCTGAGCCACAGGAGCCGTCTGCTCAGTTCTCCTCTATTCTCCATTCATCCCCCTCGCTTTGAACAGGAACCTTAGAGCAGCAGGGAACTTGTATGGGTTGAGGACACATTTTGGGGGCAAGTCTTTCTTGAACCGTAAATGAAAGACCAAATTTAGCGGTGCATCTTATCTTTCTCCAGGTAATAAAAGACCATATATACTTACAAACATAAAGATTTACACATACCCCTGATACAAATATGGTATTCTTGTGCTTTTAACATTCTCTTTTGGATTCCTCAGGGGGTGTTCCGATCCGCCAATTTCATCTGCTAGGCTGCACGTCCCCTCTGCTGGCTCCAGTGTCCGTTCCAGCGCTGTGTACAGACAGCTCACAGACATGCATGTGCACAGCCAGTTCTTGGGCAGAATTAGTATTTACAGTGCTTTCTCGTTCCCCAAACTTGAAAATTGATTTTAGTTCCTGCTTATTACTTGGCAACTATTCATCTACCACACGAGTGGGGGAAAATAGCACTGAAAAAAATCATGGAGAGGAAGCAGAACTGTAATGTCAGCTTTTCTTTCTCTGCAGAGAACACTGCTTGCATTCTGGGAGAAAACAGCTCAAATGATGTCCCAAATCCATGGGGCCTACGTTGGCTTACACCCATATGATTTTGTAGCTCTCAAGGTACATTTCTTTCCGTGTTCTTTTGTTAGATATATTACACTTCATTTGGGTAATAACATTGAAACTATTTTTTGCTAAGCCTAATTTCAAATTTACAAAACATTGGGAAACATTTTTTCATACTCCTTCGGCCAGTCATTTATCTGCACTTCCCTGATTCCAAATGCCATCAGCAACACTAAAAAAATACCTGGGAATATTGCTGGTGGGCTCAAGATAATAGGGGATAATAGAAGAGGGAGAATGTGAGAAAAAAATTAAAATGCAAGAGAGATATAAGATTATAGAAAGGAAAAACTTAAGAGGAACAAGTGATAGAAAGTGGTCATGTGTTTCAAAAAATTATCAGGTTACCTACCTGACAATTGTATAAGTTAAAGAAAAAGTTCCTTGCTTTACTTTCACACTCATGTCTTAGATGTGATTCATGATAAAAAAATTGTGCCAGTTTGGTCATTATATATGTGTGACTGCACCTGAAGAGACTACTGCATTAGATCAGCTCTTTCTGTAACACCTATGTATAAAAGGTGCCCTCTGCCTATGATTATAATGCTTTTAACATTTGCATATCTTCCTATCCACCTTCTTTGCACACGGCTTATTCAGCAGAGTCACACTGTAGTTACCGTTCTGCTAGGCTAGATTTCAGTAACTTCAAATTTATCTTTCTGCCTTATTTTCAGTAGAGTTTGAAAAGGTTGATAGATTTGTTCAAGCTAGACATGGTGTCTGTGATAGATTCATGTCTTGTTACTGTATATTCCTGGCGTTGCTATGGATTTTTAAGTCATGTTCTGACATAACATATCACAGTCTAATAATGCCTTTGAATTAGTGCTTTTGTTTTTTGCTGTGTGTGTGTTGTTTTTTCACTTTTTCTATATTAATACTTCACTGGATAGCATACTATGTATTTAGCCAAATTTAATATCCAATTTCTGCTCAGAATTGAAGTTGAAAATCCTGAGCTGTTTGTAAAGCATTGTACAGGCTAGCAACACAGTATAAGTTGTCTTTGGCATATCACAAAGTCGTAAACCCTGTGGCTAGCCCACGTTACTGTGTGTGTGGTTTCCAAGGACACGGGGCTCAGTTCAGTTCATACTGGCACACATTGCCCATCTCTCTCTCTATCTACTTCAGAGCTGTTCCTATTTTATACTGTTCTTTAGAATTTTTATTCTCATTTTGTTTGCACAAAGAGAGGAATAGATTCTTCTCACACACTTAACAGTGAATTTCTCATCCTTAGCAAGCACAAGACACTTCAAGCAAGTTTACCAAAGGCCACGGAAAGGAACACACGGAAACCAGTCCACTCACCGAAAACCTCCATCAGTAAGCAGGAGGAAGTTGTGTCTCATATGATGGGGGGCCTGGATAGGATTGCATATTTGGAAAGAGTTGTTTATTCTCGGGCGTACTGAATACTTACTTCTATGTCATTTTGCCAATTAACATTAAAAATTTGCTTTGAAGCCTCATTTTTTCATCCCATTTTTAACATGGCAAAGTCAAAGACAGGACTACAGACCAGACTGCAGCAAATTCTATAGTTCAGGAGGAGACTGAACCTTGTATTAAGAGTTTCTACCTAGCCCTAGCCAGTTTGGCTCAGTGGTTAGAGCACTGGCCCGAGGACTGAAGGGTCCTGCCTGGGCTCCATTCCAGCCAAGGGCACGTACCTCAGTTGCAGGCTCAATCCCCAGCCCCAGTCGGCCAATTGATGTGTCTCTCTCCCATCTCTCTTCCTCCCTCGCCCTCCCTCCCTCTCTGTCTCTCCCTCCTTCCCTCCACTCTCTCTGAAAAGCAATGGAAAAAATATCCTTGGGTGAGGATTGGGGAAAAAACACTCTACCTAGTGACTCCCAGAAGAGGCAGCTTGAAAAACAAAGGGACAGGTGCCAGCAGGGAGTACAGAAGCTGTTGAAAATCAATCCTCAAAACAACCCAGATGGGCCTGGGCCTGGTTACCTGAACATCTTTCATGTTGCCTATTTCCCTTTTATTACATCTTACCTTTGTTTCCCTTTTAGAGCTGCCACTTACTTCCCATTTTAACCAGATTATACTGAGTATAATAATGGACCCAGAAATAAGGCCCAAACAATTATAAACCATATACTGTTGAGTGGAAAGGGATCTGAAATATAAGCATTTTCCTCTTTTCTCTGTGGGGAAATTCAAACAAATTTTTGGCTAACTTGAATTTGTAAATATTTTAGGATGTAGATTAAATAATCAAGTGAATAGTTATAAATTAAGCTTAACTTAGTTCTACAGTGACATTTAAAATCATGTTAAATATATTAATCTAGTAAATTTTTCCCAGTATCACATTTCATGAAATTTTTATTCAAAATCTTCTCATGTATCTTCAGCATTATGAGAGCTACCTTTTGAGTTAACAGATTCCAAAGCATTCCACCTTCTCTTCATCCAAGTTGTTTGAAAAACCATGTATGTATCCTGGAAATTTCATTCTAAGTCATATGTATTTGCTCTGTAGGCTTATTTTTGTGGTATTTGCAAATAAGTATTGTGTTGTTTTTTTAAATAACCTTAAAAACTTATTAAAAACAACCTTCAATACTAGAATTATGAGGCTATATTCCAGGAATGACTAAATCTGTGTTCAATTTCTTTGTCTCATTTTTTCTTCTTTATTTTTTATTGATTTGAGAAAGGGAGGGGAAAAAGAAGGGAGGGAGGAAGAGAGAAAGAGAAACATGAATTTGTTGTTCCACTTATTTATGCATTTATTGGTTGATTCTTATATGTGCCCTGACCGGGGACCTGCAATCTTGGTGTATCGGGACGACACTCTAACCAGCTGAGCTACCTGGCCAGGGCATCTTTTTCTCATTTTTTTATTTTCACACCAGATGGCTGATATAAATATCCAAAATTAGTATTGACTGAGAATATTTTAGGCAAATTTGTATTCTTTTGCAAACATCACTTTGTTGTTCAAATTAGAGTACTCCATTTTTCCTGCAGTTCTTCGTTCCCTCTCTGTAGTTCCCAAGTGTTGTTGAGTAAAAACCCTTCAGTGCTTGAAAGCTAAACTTTATATTCAATGGCTTTGGTGACAGATGTTCTCAAAAATATAGTGCTACCATAGTGCCTATAATGCTGAACACGGTGGGTGGTGCTTCGTCAATACTCAGTAAATGTTTGCTGAGTGAATAAGGGTGAAGGATTATGTTCTCATCAGTGTAGATCTAGAGGAGGAGCAGGATTTGTCTCATACAGATTTTAAGGGATCTACCCGACAACCAGTTTAAAATAAAATAAAAACCACATATTAAACTGTGGAATATGAGTCCCAAATGCATTTTAACCAAAATTTTGCACTTTTTGGTTTTTACTGTAGGTTAGTTTTGTCAAATGAGGAAGTGAGCTCAGGAAGTGAATCAGGTAAGATGGTAAATTCATTAAAATGTGAAATGTTCACATTTTAAATGTCAAAACACTTTTTTAAAAACTATGACAAAGCGTGAAATGATTGACTATACATACATAGCATGATATTAGTGACTATATTCCCTATGCTATACGTTATATCCTCGTGCCTATTTTGTTACTACCAATTTGTACTTTTTAATCCCTTCACCTTAGTCACCTAGTCTCCAAAACCCCCTCCCCTTAAGTCACTTTATAAATCTCTTATGTACAAACACTTTTGATTTAGCTTTATTTATTCTACTGTATTGACTTGTAATTAACATTAACACTGTGTAAGTTTAAGGTGTACAGTGTGATTTTATATATATATTACAAAATTATTATCACAGTAAGATTAGGTAAAACATCTATCACCTCTCATAATTACCATATTTATTTTGGGGGTAAGCACATTTAAGATTTACTCTCTTAGCCACTGTCAAGTAGCTAACTAATAATTATCATGCTGTACATTAGATGCCCAGAACTTACTTGTAACCTTTGACCAATCTCCCCATTTCCCCTCCCCCCCAGCCTCTAACAACTACCAGTCTACTCTGTTTCTATGAGTTTGGCTTTGTTAGATCTCATGTTTCTCTCTAAAAGACATCCTTGCTCTAGGAGTTGAGTACTAAGTTAGGAGAGTAACAGTAGTCTTAGGTGTTTTTGGTTTGCCTCTTCCTGTGTAAAACTACCACCTTATGAGCAAGGTTAAGTGATGAGGGCCCCCATATTTTCAGCGTGCCAAATCAGCCTTCATCTGGGGTCTTGGTGTCTCAGTGGGAAATGGGAGCTTCCATCTTTTGACCGTACTCCCCAGGACTTTGCCTTAGCAACAGGTAACTGGGGACAGGATATGAAATGCTGACATCCTCCTGTTCCTCCTGGAAAGAAAGCTCTTAACTGAGAGCTTGGGAGAGAGAGAGGGAGCCTTATGTTTTTGGCTGCACAAGGCTGGAGTGGAATTTCCATCTTACTGAACTGGAAGTGGGGAGGAAGGGAGTGGTTCTTAGTTCAAATGCCAGTCTCTCATTCTTTCTGATTTTTAATTTATTTTCTTGAATAAATTTTCTTCATTCGATGTGTGCTCTTGGAACAATTTCTAGAGAATTTAAATGGTTATTTTAAAAATAATTTCCACCAGTTATTTAAAAACTGGTGTGCAGGTCCATAGACCTCCTCACTCTATCATGCTGAAAGCCCCTCTCTTTCATTTTTATTTGGTAAAGTTGTTTAGGGTCATGATTTTTCCTGTTAATTGCTACTTAAGTATCCCATGAATTGATTATACAGGGTGTGGTGACAGTAGGTTTACAGTTATATATGAGTTTATTCTTGTTATTATTATTTTCCATATCAACAACTGTAAACCTACTTTTGTCCCACCCTGTAATATGAAATGTCTTCTTTATCATTATTTTTTAGAAATTCCATTCCCTTTTCAACCAAGAGTTAGTAAAATGTATTAAAATTTACAGGTAGAAGAGCCTTTTCATTTTTTGTTTCATTTTTAAAATGACTTCATTTTATTGCATTATCAGAGCATGTTGTTTATAATTTTCCTACTTTAAGAAATTCACTGATTTTTTTTGTACCTCAGTATAATTCATTTTTGTGAATTTTCAATGTGTACTTGAAAAGAAGGTATATTTTCTATTAGGGTTTGTATATATTCAAAACAGCTACCTTATTGATTATGCTGTTTAGGTCTCTTATATCTTTACTTTTCTCCTCTTGGACTTTTTTACCAAGTGATACATTAAAGTCTCCTACTATTAATTTGTATTTCTCCTTGCATCTCCTGTAGTCTGTCTTACATAGGTGGTTGCTTAATTATTTCATATATAGATATTCATAACTGTTATATGTTCGTTGTGAAATGTCACTTTGATCCATAGCCTAATTAGAAGTAATTTTCACATAAACTTCCAGTTTGTTTATTAAAAGTTATGTTAATAAAATATGAAAGCAATGAAACAAATTTGACTTGCCCTACATCCTACCCTTACTTCTTCAAAAAGAAAAAATCCATTTTGTTTTTATTTTCACTAAACAGTTGCAAAAGATTTACCTGTAGATTCACTGGAAGATGATTTTGAGAAGGAATTCTCATTTCTGAACAACCTCCTAAGTCCTGGTTCTTCAAGTACTAGTGAATTTACTCAAGAATGTCAGACTGCCTTTGGGAACCTCATGTTCCAGGAGCTGTCTGTGGGGTCTGAGCCTCTTGCTCATTCCAGAAGTTTCCTTCCTTCACATCTCTTTGACCTTGGCCTTCATGCTGCTGGAGCTTTCAACAGTAAGTGTCTATGAAACATTTGGACACCCATGACTTATTTTGTCTTTGTGAAACAAAATATTGTACATGTGGATGCTAAAATCAACAAGATTGATTTTAATTAACTTCAGTACTGCTAGATAAAATCCGCAGTCACACCAGTCAACTGGAAAAATAACATATTATCACCACTGGAGTCTATCAACAAGAGTGAAACACGGGCTGCTTTCCTGCCACCTCCACCAAACCCCACATTTTCTTCATTGACTTTCCCAGGTATCTTCTCTACGTAGAAAACCAGTGTCTTGTCTGAAACTCTTGACCTGCTAAGTTACCCCTACCTAGGGCAGGCACGAGGTTTCTTCCACCTAGCAGAACTTGGTGTGTTCTTCCTGTGGGTTCCGAGTTGACAAGGGAAAAAGGAGCAGCTCTGGAGGCTGGTTCTATGGCAGCCTTCTGGGCAAGGCTGCAGGCATGGGGACTACAGGAGAAAGCTGGGGGCACAGTATTTTCCTGAGGAAAGGGTCACCTGCTTTGTTTATATGTCAAAGACTCCCTCTACTCACCTACTGTTTATCGTCCTGTGTCCAACCCAGCTCCTTGGGAGTCACTTTGCTCCCCACTTCCAAGCCCTGTCTATTCTCCTTCTAAAACGCCTCAAATTCCCCACTTTCCCTCTCTGCCTCCACTACCTACCACAGCCATTTAGAACCTCATTTGGTTTCCTGGGTTTCTGCTAGAGTTGTCCTCACAGGTCTCCCAAACTCCAGTTCATTCTCCACACATCCTCCAGAGTGTTCTCTCCATGAAGCACATTCTGCCAGTACCTGCTCACATTATTTAAAACGAAGCACCGTGGGCGCTAGGATAAAACCTGCCTGTGCCCGCATGTCCACCCTTATCTCCTACCTTCCTTCAAAGCACTTTCCATTTTCTATAAAATGAGGATTTTCTATAGTGAGCATTTTCAGATCCTTCTGAGGCATCTTTGCTGTGTCACCTCTGTCACTTACGATGTTTCAGTTTTGGAACTTGGGCTTGAGCCTGAGTATTAGGTTCGCCACCCAGTGTCTGCTCCAGGACAGCCAGCCCTTGACGATTTCCTCAGTACTGCCAAAGGGAAGTGGTTTCTCCCTCCTCTGGCCACGTAGTGGTTTATGTTCCCATGGTTCTAATCATAGTTTATCTTGCCTTATATCTCTATCCCCTAGTAGATTTTAACCCTTGAAAAAAAGCCTCACAGCACCTAACAGTGTCTTAATGCATTGTACTTTGTATTAAAATACCTATGTTCATACTTTATCTGCAGGACCATTATATTTTATGCAATCTGCAAGCACCTCAAGGGCATGGCCTGTGGGGGGATTTATTTTTGCAACATAAAGTTAACTCAATAAGTAAATATAAATATCAGTTAAACAGTCACTAAGTAAGAATTTGTTAAATAGCCTAAATGTAAGAATGGACAGTATTATTTGATAAAGAGGCACTCTAGGGTAATTCAGATGTTTTGCAATAGTAAAGTTTTAGAAAAAAATAATTCTCATATGGCATATCGATGACTCAGGTGTTATAAATATTTCCAAACTGATTCATTCTCCCCTATGAACTTCTGCTCTTTCTCCTTAACTTGCCACATCTCTAGCAGCACTGGATTCTTCTCTTTCTTGCTGGAAATACAATCTCAACAATCTTTCTTCACCACTTAGAATATTTGTTCTGGTCCCTTCCTGTAGGCCAACAGGGTATTTCCGTGTACTAGCTGAGGCCACTGAACTCAGTGTGTGTGTGTGTGTGTCTTGCTTAATTTAAGGTAATCAGGCTGTTTAAAGTAAAGAGGAAACCAAAATCTGGTTTCCTGCCTCCTAGTACAGGACTGTTTCTACAACACTAGCCTTTCCTTTATGTTTATGTCTTTTGCTCCTGTGATGTAAACAAGGAAACTGAGCTGCCCTGAGAGTTAAAAGATCTATGTTATAGGAACCCCAAATAGGATCTTGCACCTCAAATGATCTCTTCTTTACAAGGAAAGCAGTAGGAGGATAACCTAACTTCCTTTCTAGTGCTGTATTTTAATTATAGTATAAATAATGTCATGTTACAGCAAATATTTCCCTGTGTTACCAAGAGTATTCATAATGAACTTTTAAATTACTACATTGCATTTTGTCACATTTATCCACCATCATCTACTTAATTCCTTCCTTATTATTTCTACTTTTTCATTTTATAGATAATGCTGCAGTAAACATAACCATGCATGCACTTTTTCCTTCAAATTATTTCCTTATATTTCTAGGATTGGGATTACTGAGTCTAAGAGTATAAATACAATTGCTGGTTTCAGGATTCTAATTGTCAGATCTGTTTCCTCTCTTCCGCACTCCTTAGGACTTCTCTTCCTATACCTTATCCATTTGTAATTGTTAAAATAAAACTTGGATATTTACAGTCATGTGCCCCTTAAAGATGGGGAAATGGCCCTAGCCAGTTTGGCTCAGTGGTTAGAGCGTCGTCTGGTGGACTGAAGGGTCCTGGGTTCAGTCCGGGCCACGGGCACGTACCTCAGTTGCAGGCTCGATCCCTGGCCCTAGTTGGAGCATGTGCAGGAGGCAGCCAATCAGTGTGTCTCTCTCACATGGATGTTTCTCTCTCTCCCCCCCCTTTCTTCCTCCCTCCCTCCCATCCACTCTTTCTGAAAAGCAATGGAAAAAATATCCTCAGGTGAGGATTAAAAAAAATAATAATAATAATAATAGTAAAGATGGAGAAACGTTCTGAGAAATGTATCATTAGGTGATTTTGTCGTCCTGCAAACATCAGAGAGTGCACTTACACAAACCTAGGCAGTATAGCCCGCTGTAACTGTAAGTGTGTTGTGCTTTTATACACTGGCCGTGCAAGCTTGTCTCACCAGCGTCACCACAAACACGTGAGGAATGCACTGCACTCTGTCGTGTTGTCACGATGGCTGCAACATCATTAGACAATATGAATTTTTCAGCTCCATTATAATGTTATGGGACCACGGTTTTATATGTGGTCTGTCAATGACTAAATTGTCATTATGTAGTGCATGACTGTATTTCAGAAGCACTTTGAAAAGTGTAAGGAAGTCTAACTCTAGCTTGGACTAAAATTAGATTATTTGAATAAAATACATAATTGCAGATAAATTCTAAGTGTTTTATACCTATTACACTGTAGAATCTTACCCTGGAACAAAGGTTGGAGGACTTACTAGATATTTTTACCTTTTCTTGTTTTTCTGATGCTACTTGCTATTTGATTAATAATAGACAATTCATTACCTCCCTCCCCCCAGGCTGGGCTTCCAAAGGGGGACTAGAACTTCCTCTTTCGAACACTGATAGCCAGCCAGTGCCTTCACACAGTCCAAAGAAATCAACAAAATGTAAGTTATTTATTTATATTCTTTGCCATCATAACAATCAGTCAAATTCAGACAAATTTAGAAAAGGGTCACTTTAGAGTCTTCATCTCATATTATCCAAAAAAATATTTTATAAATGTATTTATAAATATAAATAAATATTATTTTATAAATTATAATGAAAGCTATACCTGGCTATCCCTCACTATAGAAAGAATTGAATAGAAATTTGTGATCTTGCTATAGTAAACTAAATTCTGTAATCTTTTATATTTTGTGTTAAGGTTAGTTTATAATGGATAATACCACTGGGGAGAGAAGATCCTCTTTGATTACAGGACACTTAATGATAAATAATGCATTCAGGCACTCATTAGCATAGGGCCTGGTACATAGTAATTACTAACATATCGCTTACTTACATATTAGTGTCTGTAGAGCTGGTCCATATATCTGTTGGCCATCTGTATATCCTCTTTGGAAAAGTATTTTTTCATGTCCTCTGCCCATTTATTGATTGTACTGTGTATTTTTTTGTTATTGAGGTATATGAGTTTCTTATATATTTTGAATATCAAATGCTTGTCCAATATATCATTAGTGAATATCTTCTCCCATTCAGTAGGTGTCTTTTGTTTAGTTGATAGTTTCCTTCACTGGGCAGCAGCTTTTTAATTGGATGACATCCCATATGTTTATTTTTGCTTTTATTTCCCTTGCTTGAAAGGACATATTCAAAAAAATATTACTGAGACTGATATAAAATATTTACTACCTATGTTTTCTTCTAGGCGTTTTATGGTTTCAGGTCTTACATTTAAGTTTTTAACCCATTTTGAGTTTATTTTTGTATATCATGTAAGAAAGTGGGCCAGTTTCATTTTTTTAAATATATCTGTCCAGTTTTCCCAGCACCACTTGCCATTACTCCATTGTATACTCTTACCTCCTTAGTTATAGATTAGTTGACCATATAAAGAGGGTTTATTTCTGAACTCTCTATTCTGTTCTATTGATATTTGTTTTTGTACCAGTACCATACTGTTTTGATTATCATAGCTTTGTAGTATAGTTTGAAACCACAGACCATGATACCTCCAACTTTGTTCTTCTTTCTCAAAACTGTTTTGGCTATTTCTGGTCTTTTGTGGTTCCATATAAATTTTAGGATTATTTGTTCTAGTTCTGAGAAGGCTGCCATTGGTATTTCGATAGGAATTACATTGAATATGTAGATTGCTTGGGGTAGTATGGACAATTTAACAATAGTAATCCTTTCAATTATGAGTACAGTATATCCTTCCATTTATGTGTGTCCTCTTCAAGTTATTTCTTCAATGTCTTATTGTTTTGAGACAATAGGTACTTTCCCTCCTTGGTTAAATTTATTCCTAGGTATTTTATTCTTTTGGCGCAATTGTCAATGGGATTGTTTTCTTATTTCTCCTTTTCCTATAAAACTAGTCACGGAGGCCCTGGCTGGTTTGGCTCAGTGGTTAGAGTGCCGGCCCAAGGACTGAAGGGTCTCAGGTTCCATTTCAGGCAAGGTCGCATGCCTCAGTTGCAGGCTTGATCCCCAGCCCCTGGCTGAGGTGAGTGAGGGAGGCAACCAATCGATGTATCTCTCTCACATCGATGTTTCTCTCTCTCTCTCTCCCTCTCTTCTGCTCTCTCTGAAAAGCAATGGAAGAAATATCTTCCATTGAGGATTTTTAAAAAGCCACAGAGCCCTGGCCAGGTAGCTCAGTTGGTCAGAGCATAGTCCCAATATGCCAAGGTTGCTAGTTTGATCCCCTGTCAGGGCACATATGGGAATCAACCAAGGAATGCATAAATAACAAACTGACATTTCTCTCTCGTCTCTTTCCCTTCCTCTGTCTCTCTAAACAACCAATGAATCAATATTTTTCTAAAAATTCATGGGGATATAAAGTATAGCATAGGGAATATAGTCAATAATATTGTAATAATTATGCATGGTGTTAGATGGGTACTAGACTTACTGGGGTGATCTTCTTTTAAGTTATATAAATGTCTAATCACTATGTTATACACCTGAAAGTAATGCAGTATTGTATGTCAATTTTAATTAAAAAATAAATTTTAAAAAATTATATAAAAAATTTGTAAAGTACACATGAAAAAGACAAATGAAACAACTGAAAACCAAAATGACAACTGTTAGGTGTGTTAATGTGATAGGGTTAGGGGGATTCCCCCCTTATGTTAATATTTTAATATTTCTTTTATAATAAACATTTTAGGCACTAAATTTACAAATGTAACATTTCCACTTTGTAGTAGGAACAAAGATTACTTTTCATTTTGAACCTTATCTGAGAGCCATGTATAAATTATCTTAGTGTTTCTCAGAAGACTTTACTACTGCCTGCCTTTTCACTTTAAAAAAAAAAACAACTATCTTTATTGATTTCAGAGAGAGGGAGAGGAAGAAACATCAACAATAAGGGAGTCATCACTGATCGGCTGCCTCCTGCACACCCGACTGGGGATTGAGCCTGCAACCCAGGCATGTGCCCTGACTGGGAATCGAACAGCCATCTCCTGGATCATAGGTCGATGCTCAACCTCTGAGCCACGCCCAGCCGGGCTGCCTTTTCACTTTTAATCAGGTCTTTTCTCAGTGCAACATGCAATCACTTAGATATGAGAGCCTCAGCAAAGTACAGGTATCTGCAGTAGTTTGCCAAAATTATCTTTAAGGAGATGTAATTGATAGTTTATTCTTGTCAGTTGCCTTAAAATTTTTTGATTCAAAAGGAGCATCTACTTTAAAATCATAAAAGTGGTACAACAATGTGATTTCAAAAACCTGACACTCTTTAATGTGTGTGTGTTTTTTAATAGCTCCCAACCATGGTAACCAAGGCATGTCAGCCTGGTTCAATCTATTTGCAGACATGGATCCACTTTCAAACCCAGATGCTATTGGACACTCGGATGATGAACTTCTTAATGCTTGACCGAAGTTACGATGTCACTTCAGTGGCCTTGAGATGTCAATTTTGCAACATATTGCCTTTGTGGAAAGTTTATGTTGTAATCCATACACAACAGCATTGTTTGTGAAAATAACACTGTCAGCCAGCTTTAGACAGATGGTAAGGACCACATTTGAATACACTTGTCTCTTTAATATCTTGGATTTGCCGCTGTTGATAATATGTGGAAAATATTACAAACTAGTTTCAAGTAGATATAAACATTTATTTTGAAATGACAGCTAGGAAGAATTCTGTCCATAAGGAGTTGGGCTTATTTCTTTGGAAAGCCTTTGATATGTAAGTTGCCTTGCTGGCTGTGAGACTTCTTTATGTGGATAGAGGACAGCATGTAAACTGGATTGTGATTTAGGGTTGGATTTTAAGTAAAACAGTGGTGAGGAGAATTTTCCGTTATGGAAAATAGCACTAGAACCAGACCAGTTTTGTCTTTAGTTAGAAAGGTAGAATGAGATTTGAGAACTCAATTTGCTTTCATGAATTCAAAGAGAAACTTAGTGCTTGTTTTCTCCACTTAGAAACTAAAATGTAGTATTACTTAATTTTTTTCCATCACAGGAAATCATGGGCACCCCTCAATCCATTATTGAGCATTTGTGGGGAAGTAGCAGGTGATTTATTTGCTAAGTCCATCCTCTGTAGAGACAGAAAAGTCTCTTTCCATATCATAAACCATGAGAAAATCCAGACACATTGCACATGTGATATACAGTATTCATGTCCTGAAAGGGAGGGGAGGATACTCCCTAAGCAGCTAACAATAGTATCCTAATACTACCCAGAAACTTCTATCTAAATGAGGGAGAAATTCTAAACACCTTATCCTTATACATATTTCCATTTACGTGTTTCTTGACGTGTTTAACGCAGAATACTTCCTGCCAGAGTTACAGAAAGCTGATCAATAAGAGAGTGTCTTATTTTTCCACTTTCCCCTTTATTGGGGTGACATCATCTGAGGCTCTACTTGATTACTAAGGAGAAACTGTTACCCTTAAAGAGTTCTGAATCTAAGTACTAGAGGGAAGGGCATTTCATTGAAATTAGTGTAAGCCAATGAAAACATAGCCACTGTGTACACACATCACTCACCCAATTTCCTGGTCTTTTTCCTGCCCACCCTTTAGTTTTGAGGCAGTACTCAAGTGTGTTATTTTTGTCACCGAGACGATTGCATCTTCATAAGAACACATTTAACTTAGTTGTTCACCGTAGTTTGAATGCTCTCAGTTCTAAAAAGGCTTATTTATTATTTACAAGAGAATTGCTTGTAAAGTCTGAGTCATTGTATGGACCAGAATAGGTAAAATGCAGCCCACCTCTCCTCCAGAGCAGTCTGGCCTAACTACAACCTGAACTGCCTGGGAGCTCTCGGGGGGGAAAACCTACTACTATGGCCAAGTACTGTATAGGCTGGAAAGACCTTATCCGAGTATCAGAAACATGGGGCCAGCAAAAGGTTATGAAGTCTCTTTGAAATCTTTTCATATGCTCATTCCTATTTCTTTATTTGCCCATCCCTTCAGAAGTATTTTTTAACTCTTTTATTCAGTGAAATTCCCCATATTGCAATTCTTTGTTCTGCCAAGATTCACTCACCAAGGATTATGACTACAATTCACAATCTGAAGTCTGTATCCACGGTGACTCTGCTCTCAACTTTGGGTATTTCAGAAAATGCTGATTTTATGTCTCAGTTTGTGCCATTTTTCTTTTATTAATTTATTTCATTAATGCATTAGTTCAAATATATTTATTTCCCTCACACACATACAAAGCAGTCCCTGTCATTTCATATAAACAAAGACACCATAACGCAGAAGAAAAACACTAGTCTCCCAAAGCCAGAAGCCCCAATACCAGACTATGAATGTGAGGGGATACTGCCCTCAATTTCCCAAGAGCAAAGGTTCTAAAAAAAAAAAAGAAAAAAACACACAAGGGAATTTTATTATATTCAGTTCTGTGTGTCTAACATTTTTCTCTTTCAACACAGAGTATATAGTTGCCCATTTAACTCAAACACAACATTTAACGGCTTTCAAGTCTAGTTCTAACTTCAGCAAGTCTTAACACCATTTTTGAAGAGCATATTGAAAACACTGTTATTAAAATGAAGGTAACCATTCGTATTTCCTCAAGATTAGTTATCTGACGCTCCTTCATTTAGGGCCCAGAAACAGAAATGTGGCTATTATTATACCTAGACTGCTGATAAAAGAACCAACCACATATTCAGTAGGGAGGGAGGGCGAGGACAGAACACACACAGAACAGTTGCTGTTGCTCTAAATCTGGATCAACCACTGAATACGAAGTAAATTGACCTTGACCAAGGGGAGGCTTTCAAAGTAAACGGATGTTCTCCACAGTACATGAGGGAAAAGGCCTGTCTCCTACCTTTTAGTACCAAATAAGAACGCATTTAACCCTAGACAAGCCCCAGAACTACAATTTGATCTGTCTACAACCACTTTACAAGAAAGGCAGGAATACCAGGGCATATTAAGATCAGAAGGTATAACTTTATATTTTGTGAAATCTTCCATTAATTGTAAAACATAGCTTTGATATGGTTAGAAACAAACTGTATTTTAGCAAAATAGGTTTCAGTATTTGCACAATATAAAGAGTGTTTGTATTTCAACTATGGATATTTATTTCGCATAACTGTCTTTATAGACCATCTGGAAATGTAGAGGTCTTACAGCATAAGAACAAATGAAGTTTGAATGTGCTCTATTTTTCTGAGCCTCTTTTAATAAAGATTACAAGGTGTCATAAACAAAAAACTATTTCCTAAAGTACTCAACACAAATCCAGTTTTGTTTCCCTATTTCAAAACTTGGGTTTTACCTTAGGACTGTAGTAGTGAGAAGGTAGTTTGAATTGGTATATACATACACCACAGAATGAAAATAAAACCGGGGCAAATAATATCCTTGTGAGATTGATTCTTTCTAATTTAATCCTTACATAAGGGACTTTGCAAGATCTGGGAAATAATGGAATATGTGTTCTTTGTATAAATACTCTCAGTAACAAAATATAAACTATCAAGTATCAAACGTTTGGGCCCAGAAGCAATAACTGATGAAACATAAGACATAGTATTTAACCCAATTTCCCAAAGGCAGGAGTAAAAAAAGGAAGACAGAACTGATTCAGTGCATTGCATTTCCTTACCTTGAGCAATAAAGCAGCCCCAGAATCTTTAGATACAGAAATTAAACTAGGAAGGAAATATACATTTTAAAATATTAACTAACTCAGCAGTATGGAGACTAATGCATTAATGCACTTAGAACATACAATGTATAAGTTGTTTAAATAGACAAAGAAAACCTTTGGAACAGTATGGGAAGAAAAATGATTGTTGGTCTGGATGTGTCATATCCCTAAATCCAACATAAAATATCTGCTTCTATCTTTTATGTGCCATTTAAAAGGAGACCAAAGATTTCAATAAAAATTGTCCTTGGCATTTAAAGTGAAGACATGGATTTTCACTCAGTGTTGTAAAAATAAACCGTTCAATGTCCAAAGTGTAAATACAAAAAGGCCTATATAGATAAAGGTCTGAGTGGTGTGAACAGGTAAGATTTTGAAGTGCTTGTTTTTACATTAAAGAAAGTTGTTTCCTTTTCCCTATTTCAAAGTAATACCCCAAAGTCTGAAAAGCACTGAAAAGTAAAAAATAAATCATCTACAGCCCTACCATCCAGGAGTAACCACTGTTAACATTATACATTATTTTGTATTACTTTGGAGCTCACATGTTATTTAAATAGTGATCCATGTGAATATTTTTTATTGTTTTCTCCATCTGAAATGGGCATACCAAATTATCAAGATTGAAGAAATTACTTTTGTCTTTTCCTTAAAAAGTCAGGTTAAAAAAAAAAAGCCACGAAAAATGTGACTGAAGTCCCTTTCTGCCTCTCTAAAAGATGTGCTTCCCAAATTAAATTCTTTCTCTTGAGTCTTTACACCTATAGCAACATTAAAACCCAGGCACCCTGAGGATTTGTGTCACCAATTTGCTTGGTCAGGAACTGGTGTCTAACCAGCTTGCTTTCTCTCTTCACCCTCTGCACCAAGCTGCCAGCAGCTGAAGCAGTGAAGTCCACAGGGGAGCACAAACAGGGCAATGGCCCAATGGCACATAATCTGCAATGAAACTAAAAACCTCTTTATTAATGTCACTGTTACAGAACTCCACAGCAGCAAGGTTTTGTGGTTAAGGCTGAGTTCTATAGTCAGTCTTGGTTCAAGGCCAGACTTTGACATTTCCCAGATGTATTACCATGGGTAAATTAACCTAATTCCGATTTTATTATCTATAAGGTAGTAAAAAGAGCAGTACCTGGCTTCATAGGGTTATTACAAAGATTATAGTAAACAGTAACATATAAAGTGTCTGGCACTTGTTAAGCTATCAGTAAGTGTTACCTATTTTTATGATGATTTCAGCTCAACAGCCTTGACTATATTATACTTCACAAGCTAAAATGAATTGTATGGGAACATTTTCTATGACCAAAAACTTCTGGCTTTCCTAAGGAATGAATAAACTTACCTAACAAAATAAGGAGACAAGTGTTTGCTTCCAGTTTTGCCAGTTAAGCTATTTTCTTAATTTACCTATTTAACTGACAGCACTACCACCAGCATTTCCTTCATCACATACATAGGAAAACTGAGTCTCAGAGATGACTTCTTTATCCAAACCCCATGACCACTACACTGCAGAGCCAGAACTAGTCCCCAAATTGTGGCCCTAAGTCCAGGGCTTTTCTGTATCTCCTGTGAACCATCGAAACAAGTCCAAAAAATAACTGCTTAATGCATGGAATTGAGATGAATGCTTATACTCTTGGTTTTTTAGCTTCAGAGCCTCCATAATAGTCTAAACATAATGTTTAATAGGACTAACATGCTAATGTATAAAATCAAACAAAGTCTAGTATATGGAGATAAATTCTATCTGAGTAAGATGCAAACTGTTGAAAAGTTTTCCTCCCTCCCTTCTTTTAACAAAACCAGCAGTTTGGAGATACTTATTAAAGGGATGTAGAAACAATGTTTTAAAGCAGGGGTGCGGAACCTGTTTTCTGCCAAGGGCCATTTTGGATATTTATAGCATCATCTGACGGTCATACATAATTATCAACTTAAAAATGAGCTAGGGAAAAGCTCCTAGATTTATTGAATTTCGAGTCCCACCTGCGGTTGCCTTGGCAGGGCCACACCAAATGATTTTGAGGGGCCGGCTGGATGTTCCCCGCCCATTAAAGACTCCAGTCTCATCTCTAAGATATCAGATCAACCCAAAGGCACATACGGAAAACTTGTACCTAACAATGTTTTTCAAATCATTTTGTTTACAACCCACAGTAAGAAATACATCTTATTTTACAACCTCATATGTATGTAGTCATGCGCCGCTTAACCATGGAGAAACGTTCTGGGAGATGCGTTGTTAGGTGATTATCAGTGTGCAGACTTCATAGTGTGCACTTACACGGACTTGGATGGTACAGCCCACTACACACCTAGACTATATGGTGTAGCCTATTGCACCCAGGCTACAAGCTTGTACAGCATGTTACTATACTCAATACTGACGGCGATTATAGCACAATGGAAGATATTTATGTATCTAAACATATGTAATCATCAACAAGGTACAGTAAAAAAAGGCAAAAGATAAAAAATCGTATACTTGTATAGGGCACTAACGGGGAACAGAGCTCGCAGGACTGGAAGTTGCTCTGGGTGAGTCAGTGAGTGGTGAGTGAGTGCGAAGGCCTAGGGCTACTGTCCACTACTGCAGACTCTGCACTGTACACGCAGGCTGCTCTACATTTATAAAAACATTAAACCAAGCACAAGGGAAAATGATGCGACAGAAAGACACGGTAAACAGATGTTATGAGGCTGCACAGGTAAAGCGTACCATTTGATAGCGAACTTTTTTTGTAAGTCAAGAGTACACTAAAAGGACACTATACATTATAGTGAATGCATAAGCCAGTCGCACTGTCATTTATTGTTAGCAAGTATTATGTACTGTACATAACTATGGCCTAGAATTTTATACAACTGCCAGCACAGATTTGTATACACCGGCATCACCATAAACACGAGTAATGCACTGTCCTGCCACATTACAATGGCTAAGATGTCACAGGCAATAGGAATTTTTCAGCTCTATTATAATCTTAGGGGACCCACCATCGTACATGTGGTCTGTTGTTGACTGAAATGCTGGTATGCATCACATGACTATCTCTCTGTCTAGCAAAAGTTTTACACACAAATACTCTTATGTATGAATTTATTTTTCTATTCCGCTTCATTAAAAAAAATGTTGGCTGGACCCATTTAATTCATTTCAAGACTCAGTTTTAAAAACACTGAACCAAAGAGATACAAAGACTATTTGTATTATCATACCATGTTCTATTAGAAGTTTTAAAGTTATTTTAAAGGAATACCTAATCTTAGCAAGGAAAAAAAACTGATGATAATATACTGCAGGTCCTCGTGGCCTGCGTAGCTCAATGTACATCGTTTCATTATAACACTGATGAGATGCTGCAGGAACAACTCTTGTTTATATCTGTTAGCCTAGGGTAAAACTGGTTTCGCTAAAAGACATTTCACTTAAGTCACAGAACCTATCAGTGACTTTGAGTACTTACTGCCCATTGCCAGAACACTGCTGTGAAGAGTGTACTGTAGGTATTTCACACCCTCAAAGGAAAGGATCATTATAGACATATAAACTTTTGAATATTTCATACTAATGAATCAAAACCAAAAGAAAATCAAGTAAATGGGACTACAGGGAACACCTAGCTTGAGATCTGAATTTGCTCCTTTCAACCTCTTTACAGGTGGAGGGGAAAGACAGAGAAGAAAATGGGAGAAAACTTGAGCCACTTTGAGATTCTCTGCATATGTTAAAGATATAAATATATAAACATTAGTTACCCCAAATTCTGGCTAACTTCTCCCACCAAAAATAATTTTTTTCCTCACCCAAGGATATTTTTTCCATTGACTTTCAGAGAGAGTGGAAGGGGCGGGGGGGGGGGAAACAGGGGTGTGAGAGAGACACGTCAATGGGTTGCCTCCTGGGGCTGGGGATCGCACCTGCACCCCTGGTATATGGCACTGACAGGGAATCGAACCAGTAACCCTTTGGTACTTGGGCCAATGCAGTAACCACTGAGCCATGCAGGCTAAAAATAATTTTTTACAAAGTAATCTGTTAACCACTTTTTATGACAGCAATGGTGACATTTTAAATTTCACTTAAAAGGTGTCCCTGCTAAGTGGAAATACTGCATGCAGTCCTCATTGGGTCACATCTGACTAGTCCTATTGTGTGCGTACAGACTAAACCCCTTAGCCTAAACCACTGTCACAGAGGATTAAGCTGGTTTAGCAAGAATTAACAAATCAAAAGAAAAAATCCCAACACCTCTTATGTGTATTCCAGAATGAAATTAAGTGCCCCAGCTAAATCTCCTTCATTGTACTTATATTTTAATGTTTGCTCAGCATTTACCACAAAGATCAGGCACTTTAAGTTCTAGACCAAGTAAGGAGGAAGCAAGGAAGTTAACAACTGACAATATTATAAATCCTGCTACTTAACACAAACTGATTTTTCTATCAATTGTGAAAAAGAATATACTAGTAAGTTGAATCAGGCTAGAAGTGCATGAAAAGAAAACCTGAATTTAAGGCAACATTCATAAAAGTACACAGGAAAAAACTCTCAAGAACAGACTTTATTTTTAACATAAAAGTTCTTTTTCTTGTGAGGCAGAACAAGTGTTCAGATACAGGGAATACATAAGTACACAGTAACAATATTTATCACTATTGGAAATGCTGTTTTGGGGGAGAATTTTATTAGAAAAACAAAGTTTTAAAAAATTGCATTTAAAAAAGATATACACAGCTTCAACAGAGATGAAAGATACAGACTTTAAAAAAAAACATAAATTATATTTTTCAACAGGATTGCATAAACAAAATATTGTTCAGGGTTGCTCTGCTTATCATTATTTTAGGCAGAGTAAAACTTAAACCTTAAAGTGCGGAGTTAAGTATTCTTAGTTTAATGCAAATTCAGCACTTCCACTGGTCCGGTTCATTCCACTGGTCCAAGCATTTAAGGAATGAATCTTAAGTTTAGAATAGTACAGTAAATTCAGTAGTGGCAATTTTTCTTTTATTTCCTTTAACAAAAGAAAATCTTGACAACCCAGTCCTAATGTTGGACATACACAAGGCTACAAATTCTGCCATTTTTTAATACCTTCAAGTAAAATCCAACCATTAAAAAGGAAAAGGCCGTCTTGTTGCCGGTTATTTCACAGGTAGCAATAGCACCTTCTAAAAGGCTGATTTGGCTTGTCATAAGTTTAAGAAATATTTTAAACAAATGAAGAATCTAGATGAAAAATAATTTTGGCATCCATGCTCACAATATTAACCGAAAAAGGAAAAACAGGTATTTTTAAAAACATAATTGTTCACAAAAGCCATGACAAAAGCAATAGGCTTAGTCATGATAAAAAACAGTAAATTTACCTGTTTTCATCACAAGAAATTCTTTAAGGGGAAAAAAATAACAATGACGAAGGGAATAACCACAGAATAGCTTCTTCTGTCAAAATGTACATGTCACCTATTTCGTTTACTGCAATGGAAACAACTTCATTTAAAATTTTAAAAAATTGAAATTATATTCCCCTTGATGTTATTCTAATTTACTTCCTCCCTGTACAGTTTTCTATAGAATAACAATAACTCTGGAATGTAACTTTAGAAGACACTATTATGTGTTCTATTGAGACCCATTAAGAAAAAAAAAAATCAACTACCTGTGAACTAAGGGTTAAATAAAGCTGAATGGACCTATGGTTAATATGTTTTCAAGACTGAGATAAATCTCATATGTTTAAAAATTAGCCCTTTGGCACTGGCAGTTATAGTGGTTTGTACCTTGTACCTTTTTCTTCTTCAAATCTCAGGCTCTATTTCTCCCAAACCCAAGAGACACGCTTGGCTGCCATACAATTCATTTACCTACAAATTCACATTCCCCTTACAACCAAACATTACAAGTTCCACTTATAAGATTATGGAAGTAATAAAACTTGTTCTTCCATTCCTATTTTAAATTACTTTAGATTAAGGAGATGAAACTCTACAGAAAAATGTGAATTAGACAATCATACACAACAGAGTAAAAGGAAAAACTTCACGAAGTGGCATTCAAGTTGTAAAATACCCTTGTAACTTGTAGGGATGGAGACAGAAGAAAGGTAAGTGTTAACATGGATTTAACAGAGCTCAGATAATCCAAAAACTAAGGAGTGTTTTTTTTTAACCTTGTTTTTAACTTCCTCTGCCTACCTTTTAAACTAACTCACCTGATTTCAGTTTTACCTTTTCTGTACTTCTGATAGAGCGGTTCTCTGTGGTGGGATGGTAAAGGCAAAGGCAAAGAATCAAGGTTCTCAACAAACCAACCAGAACATTTAGATCCTGAATAACTGGGCTTTTACTGATTTAAAAGCCACATGTACTAATTCCAAGTAAATTAGCTTCGGACAAAAAAGGTACCAAAATTCATCAGTCTCATCGACTAACCTAAGACTTGTATGTTTAATTTATCTAACTTCCCTAAATACATCTCCATTTAAACTTTAATAGGGCATATTTATTATTACTTAGATGTTTTAAAGGTGCATGAGAATAAGAAGTACTTTCAGAAGATTTATTGCTACCACTAGGTTTTCTTTGATGGGATATGTCTGGATAAACTGACACAGTAACCCTCTAAATTATATCCCTTTTACAAGTATTTAAAACTTTCTCTCTCTTTAATGTGTATAAGAACATTAAATTATTGCATCATAAGGTAGTATGCGAAGACCTTAGGATGCTTTTTATCAACACAGTTTGCTGAAACTCACTTCTTAAAAGACAGAGCTGCTTCTTAATTTTACTGCCACATACCCAGACATGAAATACTGCTGACGTGTGATATTGGCAGTGACTGTATTAGAATAAGCCTAAATCCAGAACTGGGTTTTTCAAAGATTCCTGTTGTCTATGCTCCAAAGCTCTCCTTTGCCCGTTTTCCCCACTGTGTGGAATGGAGAGACAATTAGCAAAACCTGTAGGTAACATCTCAGTGCCAACTACCATAAAGAAAACGTCAGTCGCAAGATTCTGTGACTACAGATTGCTATTCAATGGATTACACTCCTGACAAACTACTAACCCTGACCAAATCCACAAGACAACAACATCACAAAAGCAAAGGAGGAAATCCATGCACAGTCATTTTAGGATCTCTTGGGACTATGATACAGTGATAATTAAAGGTAGAATGACACCTGTGGTAAAGGGAGATCATGGTGACAAATACTGCGCAGAAAACTAAAGGGGCTCCTTACTCCTAGCTATGCAATCCACATCGGGTAGAGCTTGCTTTTGGCTCACCGACTTTTAAACCAAGTTCCAGCGATGGGTGAGAACATATTAAGCTCTCGTCTCCAGAATATAATTTTTCTGAGCACATAATGAAATGTGTACAGGAGTAGTGAAGAAAACAGCAGTTTTACAAATATTTCACCCAAAGCACAAACTTCTGACATCAAAAAACATAAATCACAATGTACTGATATTGCTTTTTATTTCTTTTTATATATACTTGTTCAATGTATTTATCAATTCCTGTTTGGGAGAAGAACACAGTCATGAGATTAAGATTGCTGGGAAAATGTCAACAATCCCTTTGGTCCCAAAGCTGAAAACAGCTGAGAAAAGCACACATCTAGAAAGGGAAACAAGAAACAGAGGCCACCAAAGAATCTTTTGAACATCTGTTTGCTACATTTCAGAAAATGTAACATTGGTATTATAAAATAGTCATATTCATATAAAAGATGGTTCTTGCAGCATCATTCACGTCTCCAGGAATCATGTTTGCAGGGGTCAGTTTTTTGTCTTGTTTTTGTTTCTAAAGTTGTTTAATTTGAAAACAAAAAACAATGTTATTAGCCCGCCAAAAGTAAAGAATGAGACCTTTTGTTTCAACCGGTGCTTTAGGAAAAAGTAGGCTAAGCACTAGGGCTGGCCTTCAGGAGCGAGCAGAGCCATCAGAGGGGGGCTTTCTTCCAGAAGCTGTGCTGGGACACGTCACTGTGGAAAGCTGGAGCACGTCACAGCCAACTGGGAGGGCACGGTGCCATCATGGTCAAGAGATCTGAGGAACAGTGGCTACGCAGCGCTGGGACCTATCCTTCAGCTTCCTCAATCGGTTCTGGTGGTGTGAGTAGAGAAGCCGATGGCATGACTGTACTCGTTCCCCGGGAGACTCGGTCTTGCTCTGTGTTTGTAGACAGGGAGGCCACAGCAATGGGCTGCAGCAGAGTGGTTGTCATGCCAGTGGTGACTGTCAGACTGTGGCCAGAGCCCTTGAGGGTGAGGTCTGGTGTGGGAAGGAGTGGCTTGAGGATGCTGACGAGGCAGAAAGCAGAGCCACTTTTAGGAATGAAATTCACCTTGTTTTTGTCAGGACAGTAAAAGGCTGGGATTTCATGAAGCTGTTTTGGCCTAGACAGAGCAGACAACCCAATACTTTTAAAGTCACAGAACACTGGAAGTAAGTTATTTTTTTATAATATTTAAACAGGTAACTTATAGATACGTAAAAGGAATACAAAATTCAAGCTATATCAAAAGCTTCAAATGCTATGGACCACAGTGGAATTAGAAACAATTCAAAATACATATTTCAGAATGCCTGAAGGACGCCATTCACGTTGCTGCTTTCAGTTGCCTGGTGGGCCCTGTGCACCACATAAGTAGCTCAGGCTGATGACTACTACAACTCGATGAAGATCTGAAAACTCAGAATTTCTTTACTTTAGGAAATTCCTTATTCATACTAATAAAGAATTTCCTAAAGTAAAGAAATTCTGAATGTTCAAAGACAAAAATATGTTCCACTACCATGATTTTCCAAAGTCTGCACTATTCTGAAAGGAGATGCAAAGAAGTCAATGACACCATATCCATCTTTTGCTAAGTTCAACTACTGCACGACTAAACTTTGATAGGCTTAAGTTTTCTCTTCAAGTGCACTTAAAAATCTTTGATTGAAACAACTGAGTTAACCATGATGGTTTTCTGAGAAACATAATAGAAATGTGAAACCAAAATAAAACTAATGGTAGTCTTCTGCTCTCAAACTTTTATTCAAGTCAAATCCTTCCCTATCCCAGATGCTCCTGAAAATTAACCCAAATAGTTGGAAAAGGATACTAGTGTTAATGGTATTCTATGAAAATAAAAATATAGAAAATTAAAGTGTTAAAGTAACATGGAAATATCACAAAATTAAAAATCTGAGCATGCCAAGTCTGCATTAGCTTCTGGGGACCCGAAGATGAAACAATCTACAAGGAGATAATATTGGAGGGAGGGAGGTACTGAGGGCTGTACTTCAATACAATTAGTCTCCTTTGTAATCCTATGTGTTTTATGCATTTAAAACAATCAGAGAAGTTACAAATTACTTCAAACCATGTATAAGTTTTACCAGGCTTCCAAAGGTGTCCATAGCACAAAAATGGTACAGACTCCTGCAAGAGGATCTGACAGATGTGATAAAATAGCTTGTAAAAGGTTTAGAAGTAGCACAGGGAGGGAATAACCAGTGGCACAAAGAAAGAGGGCGAGTTTGGGAAGAGGAAGCCTTCCAAAGGAAGTCACATCTGAGCTGGGTTTTAAAGAATGAATAAACGGACCTGGGGAGTGGGTGCAAAAAGAATAAAGTTTCAAGAAGACAGTGCTTTGAGTGGGCAGATTTTATCAATTAACAGTGAACACTGCCCATGAATAGTTTTGACAAATGTAATAACTTGAATAAAATTACATGAGGGAGTGGGTTCATGAGGACAGGCCCAACTCCAGCTGCCACCTCACCAGTCCTCTCTTGACCTGAGCCTCCACCTAAGGGCTCTGGCAGCAGAGGCCTGGACAGTCACTTCACCTCTCTGAGCCTCAGCTGTCTCAGCTGAGATGGGTTGAACACTCCCTACCTCCCAGCCTTATCACTGAGATTTAATGAGATAAATCCCAGTGCCTGGCACACAGTAAGTGCTCAATAGATGACACTTCACTCTCCCTGTGTGGGACCTATGGAGATACTAGCCCCAGGCCTTGCCTTGAAAGGGTCCAGATCTGCACTGTCCACCGGGGTAGTCATGAACCCCATGTGGCTACTGAACACTGAAAATGTGGGCAGTAGGAATGGAGATGTGCCATCAGTGAAATACACACTGGATTCTGACAACCTGGTACATAAAAGGAATGTAAAACATCGTATGAACAATGTTTCATATTGACTACATATTGAAATGACAATATGTCTGGTACATTGGGTTACATGAAATATATTATTAAATGTAAAAAAAAGGAAATTACATCATTTAAATTGTTTTATTTGGAGACTATTCTTTCTTGAATACAACAGAAACTTAACCTGTCGAGTACTTTTGGCCCACAAATGTATTTGGATAAACTCCTGATAAGAATACACACACAATTTTTACTATCTGTATGGTTTTCAATTGCTTAAGAAGGCAGAAAATTAAATATGCCTGAGTTTTCTTTTCTTTTTTTTCTCTTTTTTAATATATCTTTATTGATTTCAGGAGAGGAAAGGAGAGGGAGAGAGAGAGAGACAGAAACATCAATGATGAGAGAGTCATTGATCGGCTGCCTCCTGCAAGCCCCCGACTGGGGATCGAGCCCGCAACCCAGGCATGTGCCTGGACCAGGAATCGAACCCTGATCACCTGGATCCTAGGCCGACGCTCAATCGCTGAGCCACACCCGGCCAGACCTGAGTTTTCTTTTAAAGACAATTATTAGAGAAAGATTTCTTATATTAAGTGGGGAGCCTAATCAATTTTTACACCCTCCTCCAAATGAGTCCTAGGTTTTTAATTAATTTGTTTGAGGTTATCTTTTAAAAAATTACCTTTTTATTGATTTTAGAGAGAGGAAGGGAAGAGAAAAAGAGAGAAACATCAATGTGGGAGAAAAACATTGATTGGTTGCTTCCCCCACACATCCTGACCAGGGATAGAACCAGCAACCTCGGTATGTGCCCTGACCAGAATCGAACCCATCACCTTTTTCGTGTACAGGACAATGCCAGGGCTGAGGTTATCGTCTGAAAAATGATTTAAGCCCAGCTGGTGTGGCACAGTGGTTGAGTGAGGTTGACTCATGAACCAGGAGATCAAGGTTCCATTCCAGGTTGGGGCACACATCTGGGTTGTGGGCTCCATCCCCAGTAGAGGCCATGCAGGAGGCAGCTGATCAATGACTCTCTCTCATCACTGATGCTTCTCTTTCTCCCTCTCCTTTCCTCTCTCTGAAATCAATAAAAACATACATTTTTTAAAAATAAATGACTTAAGACAGCCCTGGCCAGTGTGGCTCAGTTGGTTGAAGTGTTCTTCCTTGTACTGAAAGGTTCAATTCCAGTCAGGGCACATACCTAGGTTGCTGGCTCCATCCCTGAGAGGCAACCAAATGATATTTTGCGCTCTCTCTCTCTCCCTTCCTCTCCCTCTAAAATCAATAAAAACATATCCTCAGATGAAGATGTTTTTAAAAAAGTAACAAAAAAAATGACTTAAGACATGTGACTGCTTATGGATCTTGAGGATGAAACCTCACATTTCTGAAATACAATTGAACTTCCTGACTAATTTTTTTTAATGAGAGAATCTAAAAAGTTTAATTTCCCTACTGCTTTCATGAGAACACTTATGAAAAATGTTTACACAAAATTATATAAACAGTAACTTTGTCTAACTAGCACCCAGATCAAGAAAACAGAACATTAACAGTAAAAAGCACCAAAAAAACCCTCTCCTTGTTTCCTTCTCCAGTTACTGCCCCAACTCACGAAGAGGAATCATTCCTGACCTCTTAACATTTAACTTCTAGAAGCATATTACCCACCCCTCAGGCGTATGACTTATGCTAGTAGAAGCTGTAAGTATTAATATTATATCAAAGCTTTCTTCAACTTAAGAACCATAACTAAAAAAGAAAAAAAATCTCAAAGTTTTAAAATTTTATTTTTCTTTAAATTGTTATTCTAAAAGGATTATGTATCTAAATAGATATGTTTGCTAGCTGACTTTCTGAAAAATGGATGAACAGGTTGGACAATTACAGGTATTTCCATATTGATGCAAAGAATTCTTTGGTATCATTTTTAAAAGGCTTACACAATTTTTTTTCTTTTTTGATTCAGGCATAAATTTTCAGTGAAGAAAATGGTGGGGAGAAGTAACTTATAATGGGAAGGAGGGAGGGAGAGAGGAAGAAAGGATGTCATGTAATATTTTTTAAAATACCACTATACTGCAAAGTTCATAATATATAGGAATCTAAGGTAATCGAGGCTGAGCTCATTAGCTGAGATCAGGAAGCAGCCTGTGTGACTTCACTGAAAAGGACCAAGTGCAGGTGGCAGGGCCACGGTGTGTGTGTATCAGACTAGAGAGTCAAAGGGAAGTGAAAAATGTGGTCTTGCCCTTTCTGGTTCAAATCCAACTACCTATTTTCTTTCAGGTAAATAAACATACATTTCTAGAAACTGGACCCTCACCCTACTCCAACCTCTACAAATCAGAGCTACTTCCCTTAAACCAAAAGTAAGATTTAGAGAGAAAAGTATTCTTTAAAGAAATTAAATAAGCAAAATGTTTTTAATTAGGACCAATAACTGACTTAAACTCTCAGCTGGCACCAGTCAAGCTTTTAGACTGGCACAGTGAAAAACAAAATAAGCAGTTGCTAAAATAGTTTTCAATTACTGTCACAAAAGCAGATAGGAGGTGGATAGCTGGGATTTCCTATTAGAGAAGTTGAAGGGATTCAAACAAATACAATGATCTTTATGTGGCAAATTACCGAGAATTTAGGTTAAAAGAAGCACTGACAGGAGGGGCACATAAAGGAACAAAAGGATACCATATTTCAAAATGATTCCAAGATGTTCATAATAGATGAAAAAGATAAATTATGTGAGTCGGACAAGGTTGGATAATATCTACACTGTATTTTAGGTTTCACAGTGAGAAAAAGTGGAGGCCTTTAGACTAGCAGCCATAGTGAGACTGGAAGGTGACGGCTAAGTACTATAGCCACATTCCCAAATAATGTTCATCACCTAATTTGCTCAGTCTCATAAACACTTAACAACCCTGTCGCCATCACTTATAAAGCAAGGAGTCACAGCTACTGAAAACCCAAGGCTGTTTGAGTCTAAAATTGGAGTATTCGACTAGAGTACATACAACCAAAGCACCAGACGTTGAAAATTCTACTTATTTTCTTCATCGCAGTAACATGATTCTGCAAACAGAATTGTTTCCTATATTGGCAGACAAAATATTTTTTAAAACTGATTAAAGAACTGAAGACCCCAAGAGTAGATAAAAACCAAAGGGAATTCGATCCTTGAAAGAAGGTAACCACACTGGGTGAGAACTATGGTCTATTTTTAATATACTGCTAAATTCAAAGTGTGATGTTGACTGTATACACGTTCAAAAATAACAGCCACAGATGATACTTTGGAAATAACTGAGAAAATGTGAATAACAACTGGATATTAACTGATATTAAGCAGTTACTGTTAATTTTCTTTGGTGTGATAATGGTATTGTGGTCATGTAGGAGTACTGTGGTTACTTTTAGGAAACAAGTATTAAATCGTATTTAAGGTTAAGTGTCATGGTGTCTGCAACTTACTTTCAAACAGTTCAGCAAAAACACTACCACACACAGACAAAGCAAATACAGCAAAATGTTATTACAGAATATAGGTGGTGGTTATATGGGTGATCACTGTACTATTCTTCAAGTTATTTGAAAATTCTCATAAAAGCTTTTGGATATTTTGGGGGGAGTTACTTACGAGCATTCCTCAAAGACTTTGACCCTTTCACAGCCCTCTGGAGGTTCCCTTTTGAACATATAACTGTTGTTAGGTTTTGGTGAGGTTGCGTATTTGGGCAAAGGAGAGTTGTTCCCATTCTCTGCAATAAATGACATACTAGATTACTAAGAAATACAACTACATAGATGCCTAGTCACACTGTATTTAACTGTTCTTGCCTTCCCCCAATACCATGAACTACTTGAGGGTAGAAACAGTGTTTTACTCATCAACATCACCCCAATATCTAACACAATTCCTGGTAAAGAAGAGATAATGTTTGTTAAGTAAATGCATAAACAAATAAAAGATTTTTATCTCTTTTCCACTTATAATTACCACCTCTTAGGCCTGTCTCATGGATTTATTTTTATCCCATACACAGCACATAGACCCAAATGGCACTTCCATTCTTCCCAGTACAAGTAGCTGAAATTGTTCTGCACTGGCTGCTTATCATTCTCCCCTGTGCTGCCCTTCAGAATTTCTCAGCTGATTCCTTGGCTCCTCCGGTTACCATCTCTGCTCCAGGAAGTCAGAGCCATATGTGCACGGTACACCAAAGGCTTCCTTTTGCCTATGAACTTTTCCATACCTAAGAGAGCCTTCTTTGCTGATTTTCTGAAACTGCCTTCAAAGTCTGGCTCATAACTACTAAGGTGACAGAGAATAAAGTGCTTTTCAGGACAAATGATCATCTCATTTACACCAAAAAGAATGTTTCTCACTAATGAGATACTTGTATTATTAAAAGTACAAAAAAAGGGAGGAATAAAAGTCCATAAACCCACCCAACTTGACCATCACCCAAGCACACACAATAAAACCTACTGTTTTGTACTCCAATTTTTAAAAATCTGTTTTGAAACGTCTTGAAGTAATTACCTTAGTAGATTTAACTGTGTGTGTCCTGCTAGAAAATAAACAGAATAAAAACAGGTGGCATTCCCTTATCATCTGGTAACAAATTCCTCCTGCATTGTACCTTTATCCCTGGGATCAATGAGCAGGTCATCAGCTGAGCAAGGGCTCTCTTCACTACCTTCATTGGAGATGGTGAGGAAGGACGTGGGGGACACAGACTGAGAGCGGCTGCTGTTGTTGCTTCCCCTGTCTGCCCCCCCGGGGGTCTGCGTGTCGATGCTGCGTGTGCTGCTACTTCTCTGTACAAGGGGGGGAGGTGCACGATGGCCATCAGGAATATCTTGTGGCTGTTATAAAAGTTTCAAACATATGCATATTTATTGCTGATTTTGAAATTCACCCAGAAATGCACTCAGTGTCAACCTTCCCCTATTGTTCCAGAAGACTCATAAATCAGAAATCCCCTAGTTATTAGGCCAAGAGAAAGCCTTGATGTTGCTCCATTAGTGACATCCCTGTCTAATTTGACTCCCCCACTATACACCGAGCAGCATGGGCAAAGATTCTGTATTTCCAGGGTCTGGCACCTGACAGGTGGTGAATGCATGCTGAATGATAACTTGCACTGAATTACTTATCATGTGCTAAACATTACTTTAAAAATTATAAAGAAGAGCCATGGTAAAATGAGAAATCTAGGTATAACACTAGATTCCATATAAGAAAAGGTTATCCATTATGGGAACTAGAGATACCTGATGTCAAGCCCTGTTACCTCCTCCCCCTGCCAATTCTCCCTGAGTTTTTTCAAAGAAACCTTCCTACATGAGGAAAAGATTAATCACAACAGTGCTAATTATAGAGGGGATCAAGAAAAACAATCTGAAAAAAGCTTGTGGGGCTCACTTATCAGAGAAACCAGCTCCCTGTTCACCTGTGGCTCATTTACCTTTATTTTATTAGGGAAAGTTTCCCCTATCATGCAATATGGAGAAGGAGAGGGTGCTGGGGAGTTGTGTTTAATCTAAACCAAACTTTAACCTTAAGGGAGAGGATCTTAATTAAGCATCAATAAAATACTACTTCCAACTCAGTTCTTTCACTGAAGAAAAAAGCTTAATATACTCTATGACATGGTTTTAAATATAAACAGGAAATTATCTCATGATGTCTTACATATGAATCATTCTTATGTGTATTAAAGTCAGTAGAACATTCTTATGAGCATGATAGGTAAGCAGAACTGCACACTTCATGATGTTATCATCGTTAAACAAATAATAAGTGACAATAAGAAACAGGTATCCCTGTCCAGGTGGCTCAGTTGGTTGGAGCATTGTCCTGTGCACCAAAAGGTTGTGGGTTCAATTCCCAGTCAGGGCACATTCCTAGGTTTCAGGTTTGATGCCAGTAGGGAAGAGTAACAGGGAGGCAACCGATCAATGTTTCTCTCACCATCACCACCCTCTAAATATACCCTCATGTGAAGATTAAAAAAACCACACAGGTGGTTTCATGCTTAAAAAGTATTTGATGTCAAATCCCTCTCTCCCCAACAAATTAGTAAGCTAGACTTTTGTTAAATGGAGTTATCATAATTAGAAGTATACCACCTATCTAGTGATTTTTAAATACAGATAAATAAATAAAATAGTTTCTGTTCAAGGATCCAAATTTAAGTCACATCAGTTGTCTCCATCATATGCAAAGAAATGAACACTTTTCATTCACTTGCCAAGGTCAAAGTTTTTCAAAAGATAAAAATTTTCATTCTCTCTCAACAAGAAGGAAGAAATGTAAGTAAATATGGAAGACAAAATTGTGAATTTTTTAATAGTTAGAAGAGTTAATGTGTAAGAATTACTTACTATAAGTTGTTCTTCCTTTTCCCCTGTCTCTTTAATTATTATTTCAATCTCCTGATTCAATCCTTCCACACTGTTCCGGAACCGGGAGCCTGTTGATTTGGTGATGGGAATTACTGGAATAAGTGTACTCTTTGGAACAGGAGCCTTGAGAAGAATTGGTAAAGAGGGGAGAAGAGAGGTTTAATACTACCTTTTCATTCTCCAGATTGAAACATACTTCTAGTTGACATGGCAACTCCAAAATAAGTCAAAATAAATATAGGCCTTGCAAAACAGAGTAACCAAACCTGCTGTTCAGTATACATGAAATGTCACTTAAAGCCAAAACCCCAGACACTCCAGGTAGGCTTTCAGAAGTATATTCACATCTATGAGGAACTGTAAAGGGAACAGGGATAAAGGAATAATAAAATAATTTCAATCTCAGAAATTCTTTTATGATTGTAACAGAGTTCAAATTTCAGACATAACTTTAAAGTCCTCTAGTGCCACGATTAACTATATTCATAGCAAGACTGAAATGAGAATAGGGCCCCTGTAAAGTTTAATTATTTATACTTTCATTATCATGATTTTAATGATTTGTTCAGGGAAAAAAATGGTATGATTCACTTTCTTTTTTTTCCCAAAGCCTATCTCTAATTTTTAAAAAAATATGTATTTTTCATTGACAGTTATTACTTTTGAAAAGAACTGATCCGGCTGGTGTCCCACTAAGCCAAGAGGTCACTGGTTCTATTTTGGGTCAGGAAACCTGCCGGGGTTTCAGGCTCAATCCCCAGTAGGGGGCACGCAGGAGGCAGCTGATCGATGATGTTTCTCATCAATGTTTCTCTCTATTCCTCTCTAAAATCATAAAAACATATTTTTTTTTAAAAAAAGAACTGATTATATAATTACAGTATATTACTTGGTTTCCTGAAAAAATACTCAAAATAAAATGTGAAACAAGAATTGGAAAGGCCCTGGCCGGATGGCTCAATTGATTGGAGCATTGTTCCATACACCTAAAGGTTTTCGAATATACGGTCAGGGCACATACCTAGGTTGTGGGTTCAACCCCCAGTTGGGGCACCTAAGAGAGGCAACCGATCAATGTTTCTCTCTCACATCAATGTTCCCCTCTCCCTCCCCATCCCTTCCTCTCTCTCTAAAATTAATAAAAACATATCCTTGGGTGAGGAATATAAAAAAAAAAAATTGCAAAGATATCTGCCAAAATTAACAGCAACAGTGTGCCAGAGATCATCTTGTGCATCGTCCTGCTGCCTGGTAAAAAAATGTGATTAACCCGTCCTTCATTTGGAAGGCTTCTTTGAAAAACGTGTCTTTCTGAGGAAGGTGGGAAAGGAGAAAAGGTAACAAGGCCTTTAATCAATTATCGCTAGTTTCATTTAATGGTTAACCTTGTTTTCTGATGCAGAACTTAGTGTTAAACTTGTATTCTTCCTCTTTTATTCCTGCTCATCTTTATAACTGAAATTTTTAAAAATTAAGCGTAACACAATAACAATCCTTGGAAAAGGCAAGAAACTGAAGAAAAACATCCAAGGGGAAGCTTTTATCTGGAGCGCCGAAGCAGCACTTCTTCACTGCTTATTCTTGCACCTGAGAGTCTCACTTTGCCCACATGTTATAGAGGAACACAATCACCTACCTCAGGGAGTGGTTTTGAGAATGAAATGAGAGGACATGTGGCACAGTGCCTGGGACCATAATGGATACATACTCAGTAAATACTAGATATAATTTTTATTGTATTTTCCCTATCATGTATTTTATTCTTAAAATCATCCTTGTCTTTTCAAAAATTTTTTCAAGTATTTCATTTTTTCTACAAAGTGTCTTCTAATTTTCCCCTTTTTAATCCCTGTTCCCCAATCTTCTCCTCATATCCTCAAGCTTCTCATATTATTTATTCCCTTTTCTCCTCCATCTCTTCTTTCTGCCCCTTTTCTGGTCTCAATATCTACTATCAAAGTAAGGAATATGAAAAATTAAGGTTAGATATTCTATAGCTGTTTTATAGAGAATATTTATGGAATTAAAATTTTTTCAAATACACATCTGTGTGCCATTCTCTACAGTGTAGATCTTGGGGCACTGATGATATATACCATTTCAAAAATTGTTTTTTGAGTAAAATCTCTGCCACATCAATAAATCTATTCTCTTGGTCTAGTTCATTTTCTTTGAACACTTGTCCTCGTTAGACCCCTCTTTGGCTTTTTCAAAAGTGCTAACTCTACATCCAACTTGGCTGGTATCTAAACACATCATCATTAAAGATCAAGAACTATTGGGGGGAAAAAACTTTAACTCACCGACACTCTATATTTCTCAAAATTTAAACCTGATACAACCTAGTGTCAGCTAAACTTTAAAATCCAAGTAATACAGAGTGGCCTGTAAGGTAATGATGATGGGATTTTAAAAAGGTAAATGAGAGTTATTTTGCAAATTTAAAAACAGAAAATTATGGGACGAAAATTTGACCTATATGTCTTCAAAAGGTTTAGCTCTCATTTTTCTTTTGGTTCCCGCTTTCCTCAAATAAAAACATAAATACTTGTTCAGGAAAAACAATCACACAACTAATTTCTCAGTATCTTCTGTTCTTCCTATTGAAACAAAGCACCATCTATCCAAGATACTGTACAAAAGCAAAGTTAAAAAGCACTCTTCCTTTAGCTTTTTTTTTTTTTAATATATCTTTATTGATTTTAGAGAGAGGAAAGGAGGGGGGGATAGAGAGGTAGAAACATCAATGATGAGAGAGTCATTGATTGGCTGCCTCCTGCATGCCCCCGACTGGGGATAGAGCCTGCAACCCGGGCATGTGCCCTGACCAGGAATGGAACCCCGAACGCCTGGATCCTAGGTCGATGCTCAACCACTGAGCCACACCCGGCTGGGCTCTTCCTTTAGCTCTTAAAGTTTATCTGACCAAAAGCCAATATATACATATACAACACACACATTTATATTTCACACAGAAAAAAAAGATTATTCTCTCAAAATATCAAGAGTAAGCCATATGTGGATAAAAGAATTATAGGTAATATACTTTTCTTCTATTTCTCTACCATCAACCTGAATGGAGAAACTATGTCTTATTCATCTTCTGTCTAGAACAGAAATGCTATTCAACAAGGCTAGTGTTATGGAACATGTGTCTGTCTGTGTCCTGCTAAAAGTCATGTTGAAACCGTAACCCCCAATGTAGCTACATTAAGATATGGGGCCTGTAAGGAATAAGAACAGGGCCATGATCCAATGATTAGTGATTTTTAAAAATATATTTTTATTAAACATATAGATTTGTGTGTGGTTTTGAGACCTATTTTCACATATAGAAAAATACATATGGAGAGAAGACTGAAAGATATGAAAAATGAGTTATAAGTTATGTGTAGATGTATTTCTAGCTGTTTAAACTTAATAGCACAGAACATTTTACCATATATTTAAAGATATCATTTATCATTTCGTTTATTTCCATTTTTTCATGAATATCCAGAAATTACTGTTCTAAGGTAAGTTAAAATATAAAATTAAAATGTAAAATATTTGAGCTAGAATTTGAAGCAGAGGAAATAAATGATAAAAAAATGGTAAAAATATATATATATACACATATATATATTTTTTATTGATTTTTAGATAGGAAGGGAAAGGGAGAGAGAGAAACATCGATGTGAGAGGGAAACATCAAAACGGCTGCTTCCTGCACTTGCTCTACCAGATATCTAGCCCACAACCCAGGCATGTATCCTGATCAGGAATCGAACTGGCAACCTTTTGGTGGGCGGGGCAATGCCCAACCAACTGAGCTACACGGGCCAGGGCTGATTAGTGATTTTACAAGAGACAGGAGAGGAGCTCGCTTGAGCTCTTGTTCATTCTCTCCCTCTCTACACACATGCACCAAGGAAAGGCCTTTTAAGCACATAGCAAGAAGATGGCTATCTGCAACCCAAAGAGCTCTTACCAGACACTAACCCTGCTGGCACCTTGATCTTCCTTCCAGTCTCAGTGAGAAAATTAATTTCTGTTGTATAAGCCACTCTACTTACAGTATTTTGTTATGGTAGCCCAAGATGACTAATAAATCCACCCCTAGTTTTTTCATTTTTAAAGTTTTCAGTAGTCTAAAGAGACTACTTAAATACAATCCTGAGATACAGTGATTCAGAGAACTTAAATATGACTCTAAAAACTTTACAATGAGAAACTATTTTTACTGGCATTGTTTTCTTTTTTTTGGTTAACCCTTATCCGAGGATATTTTTTTCATTGGTTTTTTTTTTCTTGTCAACTCCACAAAAAAACGTCAATTTTACTATACGACAATTGAAAAACAAAAAGAAAAGTTAGCTGTCCCAGAGGGCATGAAGTCGTAACTCATTAGCACTTTTAATTGCATTTCCCTATTGATAAATGATGCTGAGCATCTTTTTCACATATTTATTGGCTATTTGTATATCTTCCTGGAGAACTCTAGTTAGATCCTTTGCCCCTTTTTAATTGGGCTGTTTGTCTTCTTTTTCACTGAGTTGCAAGAATTCTTTATATATTCTAGATACAACTGCTCTATTGGATATATAATTTGTAAATATTTTCTCTTATTTTGTGGGTTGTCTTTTCACTTTCCAATGGTGTCTTTTAAAGCAAAAATGTTTTAATTTTGATAAAAGCCAATTTATCTGCTTTTTAAAAATTTCTGGTGGTTGTTTTTTTTAAAATGTTTGTATTGATTAGAGAGAGAGAAAGGGAGACAGAGAGATAGATAGAAACATCAGTGAGACTCATTGATAACCTGCCTCCTGCACGCCCCCTACTGGCCATCGAGCCTGAAACCTGGGCATATACCCTGACCAGGAACTGAACTATGTTCATGGGTCAACAGCCACTGAGCCTCACTGGCCAGGCAAATTTATTTACTTTTTCTTTTGTTGCTTGTGCTTTTGGTGTCATAGCTAACATACCATTGCTTAATCTAATGTCAAGTTTATGCCTATGTTTTTGTCTAAGAGGTTTTAGTTTTAGCTCTTACATTTAGGTCTTTGATCCATTTTTAGTTACTTTTCTACATGGCGTGAAGTAGGTATTTTTTAAATGTTTAAAGGCTGGAACTGGCATTGCTCTTTACTCTTATTTCTCCATCATTCCATTTCATCAACCATCTAACAGAGTTTAAAAATTCAGACTCTGAAGTCAAATGTCTTATGACCGTAAGCAAAATACCTGACCTCTCTGGGCCTTAATTTACTTGTCTATAAAATGAAGATATAATAATTCTTACCTCAAAGGTGAGGATTAAATGCATCAACTACATCAATATCTGAGTAGAGTGCATGCAATATAGTAAGCACTTAATAGAGTTCAACTATTATTACTTCTAACTATCACTCAGGTTTGGCAATTCTCTCCAGTTCCAAACCTACTATCTTACTTTAGGCCACCCATCATTTCGTACTTAGATTATAAATCCTACTCTCTTAAATGATTTTCCTGCCTCTAATCTTGTCCTCCTCCAAGAGTTTAGAGTACTCTGCTCTGAACGCATAATGACCATTCTAAAGTGCTTATCTGATCACATATCAATCTCCTGCATTTGAAAAATTAGCTCCCTGATGCCTCTAGGACAAAGTAAAAATTCTTAATAACTGAGATATGAAGACTTCCAGGTTTGGCTGCCATTAACCTCTTTAACCTAATCTCTTCATACAACCCCTACCTGGAGCCATGATTTCTTCCACTTCTAGAAGACTGAATAAATCATTCTTATCCTTAAAGGATCAGCATAGACACCACTTTCTCTGAGAAGCCTTTCTAGATGGATCCAAAGCCAGATCAAGGATAAATACCCCTTCTAGACTCCCTGAGCTTTCCCTTATCAACACACTCATTACACTGTGTAACAATTAACTGTTTTTATATCTATTTGGGACTTGGTGAGGGGTAAGCCCCAATATTTTCATTTATCACTGGTCTCCCTAATGAGTACTACAGTACCAGCTGTATGGCAGATATTTAATAATCTTGAATGGAGGAATGGCCTCAAAGGTACACATATCTCAAAGTGGTATTTCCCTCCACTAAAACAAAGCCACACCCATGACTTAATGAACACTAATTTCATGTTCGTACCTGGAAGTTTCAATTAACCATGAATACCATCGTCACAGCTATCATGGTGCACATGTATCTGAACTCTGGTTGACTATTAAATCTCAATATCCCAAGTCAACTATTCAGGGTGTTTGGTGTGTTATGTGTACAAAACTCAAGCTACATGAATTTATTTTTCAAGTACTCTATTTTCTAGTCCTTTCGCTCTCTGCAAAGAGATGTTTTAGAATTAAATATGAACTTTATACAAACTCCAATCTTTATTAAGAAAATTCAATTTGCCAGGGAATTTTTATATAATTTTACTACTTTATTGATGTTAATGCAGCTTAAAAAAATCACTTTAAAGCTCATAAACTCCTAAAACTCATCACTTAATGCAATAAAAGTCCATCTTATGTCCTACTCTCCTTGAAGTAAAAATATGACTTGGGGATAAAAAGCAGCCTTCCCCGGCCGGGCGTGACTCAGCAGTTGAGCGTCGACCTAGGATCCAGGCGATCGGGGTTCAATTCCCGGTCAGGGCACATGCCCGGGTTGCAGGCTTGATCAATGACTCTCTCATCATTGATGTTTCTATCTCTGTCTCTCCTTCTCCCTTCCTCTCTCTGAAATCAATAAAATTATATAAAAAAAATTTTTTTTTAAAAGGCAGCCTTATCCCGTACGAATACAGAGAAACTATTTATGGATAAATCAGAGGGAGCGGAAGGTTGGCAAATTCACCTACAAAACCACCTGGATCTGTAGCCTTTTGAGAATGAGGGAGTTTGGTTTCTAATTAGCATTCCAATTTTAGTATTATTAGTCTATACAAATTTTTCATTTATTTTGTCAATTTTACATTCTCTATTTTCCCAGATATAAATCTAGTTTGTTTAGGTTTTTAATGTATTAGTGTATATTCATATGTTATAATTAAAATACTTTATATAGAAAAAAGCTATTGGAAATTACAACCAAACTATAAATTTATGAAATCAAATTTGTCTTTGATTTCATACTATGTATCAGTATTTTAGGACAAAATTAGTTGAAAAAATACCTACCTCTACCCATACTTCCCCTTGAAAACAATCCACATAAGCTATCAATCTATAAAAGTGGTTGGTAAACTTTTTCTTGCTTTCTCCTTGCCAAGGAACCCCATCCAATTTCAATTCCATTAAAGAGAAATGCTCCCAGGTTGAGCCAGCAAGAATAGTTCATAAGGTTCTATTAAGAAATCAAAGCAGCTAAAGGTTTTCCCCCACTAAATGACTTTATGAGATAGGTATCATTATTATCCTCAATCTTCAGATGAGGAAACGGAGAATTAGAACAGGTTACTCATTCAAGGTCTGGTTCCATAGCTAGGTTTCTCTCTATATATTATTCTGCCTCCAACATACTAAATTGACCAAGACAAAAATATGGCAAATCAAAATATGCAAAATTAGCTATCTCTCCTAGAAGTAATATTACAGATCACCAAAGGAAAATGTCATTTTGTCAACGTAATATTCTGGGTTGTGTGTTTTTTAATGAAGGCTGTAATTTGGATATTTTGTCCTACACAGTTACCTATGAAATAACAAATCCCTTGTCCGGATCTTGCAGTATCTGTGCTCCTACCTGACACTGGTTAATGGCTGAATGGTTGCCATGGAATGGAGACTGTCTTTCTTTATCTCGATGATGCCGACTGCTATGTTTACTTCTCTGCAACTGCTGGCGTAATTTTGCAATCTGAAAAGGGGAAACAAAATAAGTGCATAAGGGTGATTCCATACTACATAAAACATCCTTGCTTAATAAGAACCAGTAAAATTCAGCCTTAATAAATGTTCTGAATTTTTAGACCATATCACAAAATCTGTTTTACTGTACAAAATTTTTATATACACACATACACACAGGTGTGCACATGAGTGTATCTTTTAAAGAGATATTCCAATATTGTTCTGAGCCTTCAAGCCTCTCAACTAAACAAGTGAAATTTTCAGCATTTAGAATAAATTAATTACAGCTTTCACAAAGGATTTAAAAATAATGATAATTATTCTCTCACTACCCTCATAAATCACATTTTATTTAGATTTAGGTTTCTTTATCAAACATGTAACCTTCAACAGCTCCAAAAATTACACAGTATTTAAAAATCAACTCAAGCCACGAAATACATTCACAGATACAACCTTTAAATAACAAACAAAAACAGTAATCAGAGCATAAGGACATAATCTACTGGCTATACAGGGTTACTGAACTGCAAAACACTACCATTATACATAAAATAACAAATGTGTATTTATTGTATCACTAAAATGTGTATTTATTATAATATTAATAAATATAACTTTCATTTTTAAAAAAGACAGAAAAACACACTATCAGATAAGTAATGTGTCCATTTCTCCACTCAAATCTTTATCCAATTAACATAACTTTTTCTGTTGTAATTTCTCAAGTAAACAGAACTGAAAACAAAACAACACACCCACACACAATGGAAACAGACAAAATCCCTGCTGCCCACAACTTCTAGGAACTAGCCAACGAAGGGATCAAGTTTCCACACCCACTTTCCTGGAATCATTTTCCTGACCTCCTTAAGTTGATCTGTACTGCCCCAGGATGCTGAACGCTTATGAGACCCTTTCTTCTTAGCAGAGTATTCTTCGGCCCATGCACTCTCTGTCTATAATGGGAAAAAGAGGGAAGGGGAATTTTAATAAAATAGTTAATCATTTAACAATAACGTATACCACATTTGTGACAACATGGATGGACCTTGAGGACATTATGCTAAATGAAATGTTAGACAGAGAAAGACAAATACTGTATGTGGAATCTAAAAAACAAAACAAAACACCAAACACACACACAGAGGTCAGATTTGTGGTTACCAGAGCCAGGGGGTGGGTTGGTGGGGGAATTGGATGAAGGTGCTCAAAAGGTATAAACTTACAGTTATAAGATAAAAAAGTACCGGAGATGTAATGGTGGTTATAATTACCAATGCTGTATGGTATATATAAAAGTTGCTAAGAGTAGATCCTAAAAGTTTTCATCACAAAGAAAAAAAAAATTTTTTTATAACTATATGCGTGGTGGGTGTTAACTAAATTTATTGGGGTAATCATTTCTCAGTACATCTAAGTCAAGTCATTATGCTATACATCTTAAAATTATACAGTGCTGTATGCAAATTACATCTCAACAAACCTGAAAAATAATTCCCTTTCTAAAAAAAAAAAAAATATATATATATATACGATATTTTTCTATTATAAAATGCATTCCCATTTACAGAAAAATTAGATACTACAAAATACCCACAATTTTCCCAGCACCACTTAATTACAGTATTTAGCCTATTTCTTGCTTTTCTAACACTAATAAAAATTATTTTTACATAATTATAAGTATAGTGCTTACTGAACAAATGAATATTGAACAAATGATAAGTGGCAAAAACCAAGACATAAACCTAAGACTCCAGAGTTCATAATCTTTATACTATGTCTTCTCTTGCTTTAAAATATTTGCAGAGGATAGCCTCAAAAATGTTAAATCCTTAGTGGTTATGCAAAATCCAGAATATAAAAACAGTGTATCAGAAAAAAAATACAAATGAGTTCTTAACACATGAAAATATGCTCAACTTCCCCCATAATAAGAGACATGCAAGTTAAAACTTCACTGACGATTTGATAATATACAACCTTCTACACAGCTGGTTGTAGTATAAACTGTATAGCCTTTATGGAAGGGGATTCAACAATTGTCAGTAACAAATTCACATACTGTCTGACACAGCAATAGTCTTTTGGTAATTTATCCTACTGATGTACAAACTGTATATCTTTATCGCAAAATGATGTATCATTATTATTCCTTGTAACACTGTTTTTATAAGTTAAAGATTAGAAGAATGTAAGACGAGGAATGGCTAAATATATTGTGGTATACCTTTACGACAGAATACTATGCACCCCCAAAAAATGACTAAGGAGGCTTCAGCCAAACTGGCAGAGTAGATAAGTGCAGTACTCGCTACTCACCTCCTCCCACAACCATATGAATATTACAACTAAACTACAGACAACCATCTTGAGAAGCACCTGAAGTCTAGCTGAACAGAATTAATTAATTAAGAATTAATATGACAAAAATCAACAAGGAAACAGTGACCCTAAATGACACACCAGATCAAATGGATTTAATTGACATTTATTGAACATTTCACCCCAAAGCTGCAGAATATACATTCTTCTCAAGTACACATGGATATTCTCAAAGATGGACCACATGTTAGGACACAAAACAAGTCTCCACAAGTTCAAGAAGATTGAAATCATATCAAGCATCTTCTCGGATTATAACAGCATGAAACTAGAAATCAACTACAATAAAAACACTCAAAAACATTCAAAAACATGGAGGTTAAATAGCATATTATTAAACAATGAATGGGTTGCCAATGAGATCAAGGAAGAAATAAAAAACTTCCTTGAAACAAATGAAAATGAACAGACAACAACCCAAAATCTATGAGACACAGTGAAAACAGTCCTGAGAGACAAGTTCATAACACTACAGGTCTACCTCAAGAAACACGAAAAATTTCTAATATACTATCTAACCCTACAATTTAAAAGAATTAGAAAGAGAACAACAAGAACAATCTAGAGTAAGTAGAAGGAAGGAAATAAAGACCAGAGCAGAAATAAATGACATAGAGACTGAAAATACAATACAAAAGATCAATAAACGAAGAGCTGGTTCTGTGAAAAAAGATAAACAAGATTGATGAACCTTTAGCCAGACTCATCAAGGAACAAAGAGAGGGATCCAAATAAATAAAATCAGAAATTAAAGCGGTGAAGTAACAACTGATACCACAGAAATGCAAAGGACTGTAAGAAAATACTATGAACAACTATATGACAACAAGCTGGACAAAATGGACAAATTCCTAGAAAAATAAAATCTTCCAAAACTGAATAAGGCAGAATCAGAAAACCTGAATAGGCCAATAACAACTGATGAAATTGAAGCAGTAATAATAAGCACTCTCAGCAAACAAAAGCCCTGGTCTGGACGGCTTCACAGGGGAGTTTAACCAAACATTCAAAGAAGAACTAACACCTATCCTCCTCAAACTATTCCAAAAAATCCAAGAGGAAGAAACACTTCCAAGGTCTTTTTACAAGGCCAGCATTATCATAATTCCAAAACCAGAAAAAGAAACTACAAAGAAAGAGAATTACAGGCCAATATCCCTGATGAACATAGATGCTAAAATCCTCAACAAAATATTAGCAAATTGGATCCTGCAATATATTAAAAAGATCAGCCCTGGCGGGTGTGGCTCAGTAGCTAGAGCATCAGCCTTTGCACTGGACATTTCTTGGGTTTGATTCCGGGTAAAGGGCATGTACCTGGGTTGCAGGTCCAATTCCGTCCCCAGTCGAGGCGCATGTGGGAGGCAACCAATCGCTGTGTTTCTGTCACATCAGTGTTTCTCTCCCCCCCCCCCCCCCTCCACTCTCTCTCAAATCAACGGGAAAAATATCTTCACTCCTTGGGTGAGGATTAAAAATAATAAGATCATATATCATGGCCAAGTGGGACTTATTCCAGGGATGCAAGCTGGTACATTATTCACAAATCAATAAATGTGATACATCATATAAACAAATTGAAAGACAAAAATCACATGATCATATCAATAGATGCAGAAATAGCATTTGATAAAATCGAACGCTCATTTTTGATAAAAACTCTCAGCAAAGTGGGAATAGAGGGATCATACCGCAACATAATAAAGGCCATATATGACAAACCTACAGCCAACATCACACTCAATGGGCAAAAACTAAAAGCACTTCCCCTAAGTACAGGAACATGACAGGGGTGTCCACTTTCACTATTTTTATTCAACATAATACTGGAAGTCCTAGCCACAGCCATCAGAGAAGAAGAAAACATAAAAGGCATCCAAATTGAAAAGGAGGAAATAAAACTGTCATTATTTGCAGATGACATGATATTGTACATAGAAAATCCTTAAGACTCCACCAAAAAACTACTGGATTTAATAAATGAATTCGGGAAGGCAGCAGGATACAAAATTAACACCCAGAAATTGATTGCATTTTTATACACCAATAATGAACTCTCAGAAAGAGAAACTAAAAAAACAATCCCATTTAGCATTGCAACAAAAAAATTAAGATACTTTGGAATAAACTTAACCAAGGAGGTAAAAGGTCTGTACTCGGCAAACTACAGGACGTTGCAAAAACAGAGAATGATATAAACAAGGGGAAGAATATACCGTGTACATGGATTAGAAGAATTAACATCATTAAAATGCCCATACTACCCAAAGCAACCTATAAATTCAATGCAATCCCTATTAAAATACTGACAGCATATTTCACAAATCTAGAACAAATACTTCAAAAATTTATATGGAACCAAAAAAGACCCAGAATATCCACAGCAATCTTGAGAAAGAAGCACAAAATTGGAGGGATCACAATACCAAATATCAAGTTATACGACCAAGCCACTGTAATCAAAACAGCCTGATACTGGCACAAGAACAAGCACATAAATCAATGGAACAGAACAGAGAGCCTAGAAATCAACTCAAGCCATTATGCTCAATTAATATTTGACAAAGGAGGCAAAAGCATACAATGGAGTAAAGACAGTCTATTCAATATATGGTGCTGGGAAAACTGGACATGTACATGCAAAAACATGAAACTAGACCACCAACTTACACTATACACAAGATGGATAAAAGACTTAAATGTAAGTTGTGAAACCATAAAAATTCTAGAAGAAAATGTAGGCAGCAAAATCTCAGACATCTCACATAGCAGAATTTTAACTGATACATCGCCTAGGGCAAGAGAAACAAAGGAAAAAATAAACAAATGAAACTACATCAAAGTAGAAAGCTTCTGCACAGCAAAAGAAACCAGCATTGAAATGAAAAGGGAACCCACTGAATGTGAGAACGTATTTGCCCATGATACATCAGATAAGGGGTTAATTTCCAAAATATATAAAGAACTCATACAACTCAACAAAAGGAAGACAAACAGTCCAAATAAAAATATGGGCAGAGGGCCTAAATAGACACTTCTACAAAGAGGCCATACAAAATGCCAAGAGACATACAAAAAAATGCTCAATATCACTAATCATCAGAGAGATGCAAATTAAAACGACAATGAGATATCACCTCACACCTTCCAGAATGGCTACTTTCAATAAACAAACAAACAACAAACGTTCACGTTCACGAGGATGTGGAGAAAAAGGAACCCTAGTACACCGCTGGTGGGAATGCAGACTGATGCAGCCACTACAGAAAATAGTGTGGAGGTTCCTCAAAAAATTAAATATCGAACTGCCATTTGATCCACAACCCCATTTCTAGGAATATATCCTAAGAATCCCAAAACACCAATAAGAACGAATATATGCACCCCTATGCTCATAGCAACATTATTTACAATAGCTAAGATATGGAAACAGCCCAAGTGCCCATCAGTAAACGAATGGATAAAAAAACTGTGGTACATTTACACCATGGAATACTATGCAGCTGTAAAAAAAAAAAAAAAAAAAGGATCTATTACTCTCTGAGACAGCACTGAGGGACCTCAAGATGCTTATGCTAATCGAAATAAGCCAGTCAGAGAAAGACAAATATCACATAATCTTACTTATATATGGAATCTAATGAACACAATAAACTGATGAATAAAAGAGAACCAGAGGCATGGAAACATGGAACAGACTGACAAATCTCAGAGGGAAGGGGGAAGGAGTAGGGCAGGAAGAGATTAACCAAAGAACTTATATGTATAAATGCACTGCACATGAACACAGACACTAGGATGGTGAAGGCCTGGGGCAGGGCAGGAATCGAGTGGTGGGAGTCAAGGGAGAAAAAAGGGGAGGGCATTTGTAACACTCTCAACACTAAAGATTAACAAAAGAATTAATATGATAAAAATTAAAGCCATAAAGACTGTAAAACAAGAAGCTTAACTGTATTCATAGGGGACATGTAGTCTATATAAAACAGGGAACATTTACTCCTATTCCATATGCTCCTATCAGTTCAGAGCCTGCATAGTTTGCAAAGTTTGTTAGAGAACCAAATTAGCAATATAATAAACTAATCCAAGATAAAGGACAATGAACTATTTTTACCTTATATAAATTTAAAACTAAATATGAATAGCAGCAAAACCAAACCAAAATAAAACATTCAGTCGATACAACTACATATAGTAACATTTAAATCTGTACAAGTCAATTACAGAAAACTGCATTTTTGTAGATGTAACGGCTACAAAAGATAACTTTTCAAAGTAAAACCCTGACAGGTTAAATTCAATATGATTTGCCAATTAGTTTTTACTGTCTATAATTTTTTTATATGAAAAAGAATTGATTTGTTTGAATATACTTTTAATAAAATATAAAGTTGGATAAATAGAAATTATGTAACTGTGGTTTTAGAATAATGAAATTAAATTGGTTTACTGGCATTTACTTGGTATAATTTCTTATACATACTTTAATTTGGAGGTTAGAGTAACAAAAACTGAGAAATTAAGAGTTTTAGATTACAAATGCAATATAGAGATTTCATGTGAGGCTGACTGTAACTATGGGGGAAAATATGGGGGAAGTATCCCAGAGTCAAGCTTCCCACATCAATATAGTTTACTTGCAAGGTACCATACTGAGTTTGCCTTATCTTCTTAAAGTGGTGGGTTAACATAACGGTCCCAACAGATGAACAGCTGCTACTGCAGGTGAACAGCTGCACATCAGGAACCTGGGTTTTTAATTCAGAATAGGGTGAAGGTGAGAAACATAGAATTTCACAGGAATTTCTCTTTTGACACCATTAAAGAGCTGTAACTTGATGCTTGTGAATGTCTATACTTGACTGAGTGTCACTGGGAGTTAAAGAGGTCCTCAATAGACTGGCCTATTGAAGATTTCCTATCAAAAAATTGACTGATTTTGTGCATATATTATATTTTTTATTTGTTTGCTCATAAAAACCTGCTTGTATCAAGCACCTCTTCTGTCCTGCATCACATTTTCTCGGCCCACTTTCACCCCAGCAACTGCAAGACAACAGAACCTAGCTATAGCTGCACTGCACGTCTTTTGCATTGTTGTACTAAGGCTATATGATGTGGTTTGGACACCTGTGAGAAGCTGATGATCACTTGTGGGTGATCAAAACTGCAAATGTGGGGGAATTAACACCCCAAGCGACAGTCCTTTACTTTTCAGGGGTGGATCACTGAACATTTTGTGCATGTATTCTGATAACAAAATATTCATTTCTCATAAGAATACACATAGAAATAGAATTGCTGGGTCACAGGTAATACATATTTTTTCCATTTAATAGATACTGGTAAACAGGTTTTCATAGTGGTTATACCAGTCTGTATTTCATCTGTTCCACAAACTCACTCATATTTGGTATTACTAACCCTTTTAATTTTAGCCTTTCTTGGGTGGGTGTAGTGTATTTAATTGCTGTTTTGGGGTGGTTTTTTTTTCTTTATTGATTTCAGAGAGAGGAAGGGAGAGGGGGAAGAGAAAGAGAGAGAAACATCAGTGATGAAACAGTAGTCATTGATCGGCTGCCTCCTGCACGCCCCGACTGGGGATCAAGCCCATAACCTGGGCATGTGCCCTGACCAGGAATCGAACTGGGATGTCCTATATCCTAGGTCAACGCTCAAGGACTGAGCCATGCCTGGCAGGGCTCTAATTGCTGTTTTTGATTTCTGTTTTCCTGTTGACTAATGGTACTTAAAATATGCCTATTAGCCATTTAGATACACTCTTTTGTGAAGTACCAGTTTAAGTTGTTAGCTGGGGGGGGGGGGGGGGGGTGAGGAAGGGTGTCAGTCTTTTTCTTACTGATTTGAAGTTCTTTAGAATTTCTGTATACTAGCCCTTTGTTGAATATATGTATTGTAAATATTTTCTACCAGTCTCTGGTTTACTTTTTACTCTTTTAAACTTGTACAATGATGTAAATAATTTTTTAATGGGATACAATTGATTAATATTGCTCTTTATGACAACTGTTATTTACTCCTGTAAATTATTTCCTCCTTTCTCCAAGGTCATGAAATATTCTCCTTAATCTGTGGTATTCAAACTTGAGCGGCATGAGCAGCATCTGGGAGGTGCTTTTAAAATAGTTTTTTTTACATACCTCCAGAATGTCTAGTTCTTTAGGTCAGGAAAGAGGTCCAAGAATTTGCATTTTTTACAGCTTTCAGATGCTGCTGATTCTGGTGGCCTAAGGATCATACTTTGAAAACCACTTTATCTTTGAGAAGCTTACTTTTACATTTAGATATACAGTATGCCTGGACTTGATATTTGTGTGTGCTATGAAATGGGGGTAAATTTTAATTTTTTTCAGTGGTATAAAATTCACTAATAACAATGATATGCAGCACCAATTATGTTGTAATTTAAATGTCTACATATATACTGATCTGTTGCTGAACTCATTTTATTCCATTCTTCTGTAAGTCTATCCTTGTGCCAATTTAATGTAATAATGTAATCTAAATTACTATTTTAGATTTAATAAATCTTGATAATCACTGGAGCAACTCTTCCTACTATGTTTTTTTTCACCTTCAAATACATCTTATAAAAGAAGAGGAAAATTATGTTTTTCTTTGGGTTTAATAAAGAAAAATCAGAATTATCTATGTTTTAGAAAACAGAAATGTCATTTTAAATATAAATACTAAGGCAACAATTATTAATAAGAAAATAATACAGAAGTATAGACTTTTTGGAAGTGAAGGGTGACTCACTGTCTCAGAAGTCTAAGTATCTATAAGATATCTCTGTTAAAAAAAACCAACACATTTCAAAATCAAGAGGATTTTGCAAGTTAAAATATCCAGTGTATGGGCTCAACTTGTTCTCCCTAAAATTTATATGCTTAAGTCCTAACCTCCAGTATCTCAGAATGTGACTATATTGAAATAAGGCTTTTAAAGAGATAATTAAATTAAAACAAGGCCCTTAGGATGACCCCCAATCCAATCTGAATCCTTATCAGAAAAATCTGGACACACAAAGACACCAGGGATAGGTGTGCACAAAGGTAATATGAGCACACAGCAAAAGATGGTTGTCCAAATGCCAGTGAGAGGCCTCAGGCGAAACCAAACCTGCTGACACCTTGATCTTAAACTTTCATCCTCTAAAACTGTAAGAAATAAATTTTTGTTAAGTTTGAGTTACTTAGTCTGAGAGTAGTTATGGCAACCCTAGCAAACCAACAGATCTGGTGTTGGCAAAGTTTTCTTCTAGATGATCAGACATTAAGCAAAGTAGGAAAGTAAACTAGTGTATAACAAGCATTGCAGGATAACAAATATTTAGGCAGCATTTTCAGAACATATTAGGGAAAAATAAAAATCATCTTAAAACAGTTTCTGTGGAGACTGCTCTTAAGAACTTTGAGTAAACACATAGCAAAGAGTTTCTTCACCTACTTTCTATATAACAGCCTCGACAAAATAAATTAGAAGGAAAAAAAAGAAAATATTAAATGTACTCTACCTACAGAGGCACCTGACAGGTATGTGAATTTTTATCATCATCTAGTGATTGCTAGAATAGGTGAGAACTATTAAGCAGTATAACCAATAAATGTTCTCTGTCCAAGAATTCTCATCAGTTTTTAATTGAAGAGTTAGGTTAGATCTAACACACAGGTGTGTACGGTTGCTCATTATGTAGGTTTCCTTTTAATCCTTTTGGTATCTTTATAAATTTCTGAACTATAAACCACCTGAAATATTCTCATGGATATACAGGTCTCACTGCCTACGGCTGGCATGATTATCGCAGCCAATATTCTGGTCTCAGATTGACTTAGACCATGTAAGTAGTGCAAAAATACAGTAGATAAAACAGATTTAATTGAGGTTCATTTGATCCCTGTACTTCCTTCACATGAGAATTACTGCAGCCTACATTTGTGGTTTATTTACATGTTTATATCCCTATGGTTTAAGCATCTATATTTATACCCTATCTAATCTTGGTGTTTAGTACAGCCCTTGGTATTTAGTGTACAATGATTCTACCTAAAAAATTACTGAAAGCTAAGAAAAATTAACTTAGCTTTAAATTGATTTATATTGTGTTACCTACATCTTTGAGTTTTTTTCACTATGCAAAATGAAGATTATTTTTCAAATTCATAAATATGTGTTGGAGCTTTTTCTAGAACCTAAAGATTTATGCCTTTCATTAATTCTGAAAAATTCTCAGCTATTACTTCTTCAAATATTTTCTCTTTTCATTATGTTTTATCTTCTAATGAAATTTCCATTCAGCTTATGATGGATGTTTAGTCTTCATATCTCTTAAGTTGTTTTTACATATTCAACAGCTCCTTAGCTCTGTTATTTCACAATCACACGTATAGAATGTTTTTGAACTGCAATCGCAGACTTGTAATTAGTAATGCTCAGAATGAGACACAAACAAGCCAGCATTCAGTGAATACAGAGATAGACAAGCTTGCTCCCCTGTACAATTAGGTAAATTTTTTTAGTTCTTCTTGTCACTGAGATGAGAGTGTAGCAGAAGATTCAGCTGCAGCTTTCACCTTCTTTGCCTGGTCTCAGGGACTTATCTCTTGATCCAAGTGACCACAATAGCCAAACCCCAGGGAAACCACCATACAAAGCTTTGAACACCTAAATGTCAGATCCTATTTGACTCTTGGTTCTCATTTATTTTTTATTTTGTTGTTGTTGTTTTTAAATATATCTTTATTGATTTCAGAGAGAGGAAGGAAAAGGGAGAGAGAGAGATAGAAACATCAATGATGAGAGTCACTGATCGGCCACCTTCTGCAAGTCCCCAACTGGGGATCGAGCCCGCAACCCAGGCATGTGCCTTGACCGGGAACTGAACCCCGAGAGCCTGGATCCTAGGTCCACCCTCAACCACTGAGCCACGCCTGGCTGGGCTATTTTGTTCTTTTATTTCATTGTGACTGCAGCTCTGCATTTAAAAATAATTAAAATACGTTTTTAATCTTGTATTTTTGGGTGTTTATATTATATGTTGCCAACCACTGGTTGTTGGTGCAAAAATCAATGCTAACAGGAATCCCTGATTTGGGGTGGGGTGAAGGAGGAAACTTTACTCAGTGCAAAACCACTCAATTGCGACACAGCACAGTTGCGAAAAAACTAGGCTGTGAAAAGGCCCTGGGGAAAGGCCTAGGTTGAGGCCCCTCTTCAGCTAGACAGCTCTGCTCTGCTCTGCTCCACCTGTTCCAGTCCCCTCCAGTCTGCAGTGCTCTTGCTTGCTCTGCTCCTGCACTGATCTGCTTGGCTTTGCTCTAGTAAGATGTCTTTAGTGTTTCAGTTCCAGAGGGGAGCTGACTTACTTAGTAGACAGAAGTCCCTGCCCTGGTTCCTGTGTGATCAGTTCAAATGCAAATGAGGAGTCCAAATCTTTAAAGTCTGATTGGTACAAAAGGCACTATTCTCATTGGTCAGAATGAAGCCACTTAGATTGATTGGTGAAGAAGCTCCAATTGGATGGGGAAAGTCTCAGTCCTATCAGTTGAAACAGGATTCTAAAAATTTCTTTTTTTTGGTTTCCACAGCAATTTATTCATTAACATCTATCCAATACGCCATCAATAGTTCTCTTGTGTGTACTGTGCTGACAAATGGACACTGAGAGGATTTAATAAGTTCGTCATTTAATAAGTCTGAATTCACTTCCATCATATGGTATTGTACACGGCCATCTGTTGAAACAGATTTCTTTTTAACAGATCTTGGTTTAAAAAAGTCATAGATAATGTAAGTCCTGTATAAACTGGTGGAAAGTTTTAACTTATAAGCCTCAACTTCATTGCAGAATAAAGAATGTAGGCCAAAGAAAGCATAATCGGTCAGTCGTATAGAACAGTGTTGATTCTATAATTTGGAGCTTTCTGAATGGACGAGTTCAGGCCTGATGCAACTGTAAAAGGATTACTTAATGAATAGACTATATGGAAATTGTACAAAGTGTTATTAACTTTAATTGTTAAGAGCTTAAACTGCACTATGTTACTAATTGCTATTCAAACTCAAAAACCTGGTTTTGAATCCTCAAGAAGGGGGCATGGTTATACCTCCTTGTACTTGGGAGGGTGTCAATATATATTTCAACAGAAACTTTGGCTTTAGGAAAGAGTCACAAACATTTAAAATAATGGCTTTAAGCCCAGCCGGGCGTGGCTCAGCGGATGAGCATCGACCTAGGATCCAGGAGATCGGGGTTCGATTCCCGGTCAGGGCACATGCCCGGGTTGTGGGCTGCAGCCGATCAATGACTCTCTCATCATTGATGTTTTTATCTCTTTCCCTTCCTCTCTCTGAAATCAATAAAGATATATTTTTTAAAAATAAAATAATGGTTTTAATCATCATTGTAAGTATACGGTAGAGGAACATGTGCTTTACTTAAATATACATTATACCAGTGATGCTGGCAAGGTTCAAAGTTACTCCTAATGGTGATAGCTATAAAAACCAGTTTGTACATGACAAGACAATGAGAGAAATGAGCAATACCTTTGAAACAAATTCTTAAAAATTAAAAAAAAAAATGTTCACAGTGATTTGTATCAACAGTATGCATTTTACGACAATAACACGTACAGACTGAGCACCCCAGGGCTCTCTTTATATCCTAAAGAAAACGAGCATGTACATTATTCATGGGTTGTACTGAATAAAAAAAAAGGTCAATTGCACACTTACCCCCTCAGACAGGATAAACTGCCCTGGAGTGTACAGCTTTACCACCATCATTAAAGTTGTTTGTATGAGGAAGAGGGAATGAAAAAACAAAACAGCTTTTCTTGGGAGTGAAGTCTTTCATCTGCTGTTATAACCAGCAAACGCTATTCATTCATTAACTGAAAAATGGGAGGGAGCCCCAAACACACTATTTGAGCAAGCAGACCAATACACATTACAGCTTTAAAAGTGAAGGTTATGTACTATACGTTACAAGTCCCAACTAGGCAGTGTCAAAATGACATCTATTTCTTTGCTTGCTTTGTGATCATACCCCTTGGAGGTGTTACGGGTCTCGTGGCATTCGGCTTCTTTTTCTCTGCAGGCTTTAAAATCTGCAAAGAGCACATTAGTGTTTCATCCACACTCATCATGGCACCTGCACTGTCAAACTCTCCGCAGTAATTGGGTGCAGAAAACAAAGTGACCAACTGCCTCTGCAAAAAACTCATATCCATCTTCAACCACCTGACGAGCTCTACATATAAGATCCAAATCATGCTTATGGAGAAATTTTGCAACCACTTCTGCACCAAATGTGAAGGACACTCCTCTGTCATTTTCACCCCAGCCTAAGACATCTTTATCAGGGTCAGACCACAAGAGATCACAAAGACCACCTTGATCTGGTACATCAGTTGGTCGCATAATTCGCAGAATCTGCTCCATAGATTGAAGATCTGGTGATAAACCTCCATGACAGCAAAATATTTTCTCATCCATGATGGCTGCTATCGGCAAACAGTTAAAACAGTCTGTGAAAGTTTTCCACAGCTTAATGTTATATCTTCTTTTACATTCATCATAAAATCCATAAATTCTATTGATGCTGGCACATTCGTGGTTTCCTCTGAGAAGAAAAAATTTCTCGGGATATTTGATTTTGTAAGCCAGTAAGAGGCAGATGGTCTCTGGCGACTGCTTCCCCCTGTCCACAGAGTCCCCAAGAAACAGGTAGTTGCTTTCTGGCGGGAAACCACCATACTCAAAAAGTCAAAGCAAATCATAGTATTGCCCATGGATATCACCACAGATTTTGAGTGGTGCCTCAAGCTCTGGCAGGATAGGCTGACTGAAGAAGATCTCCCGGGATTTCAGGCACAGCCCTCTGATTTCATTCTCCTGTAGCTGCACGTTCTTCCCAGGCTTGAACCCCCTCACTTCCAGCAGCTGTTGAATGATGCTGTCGATGTTGAGTTTATCTATATCCGTCATCGCCTTCCCACCCAGGATTCACCCCTCCTTTCCCAAGCCACGAGCACAGAGGCGGTGGTGGCGGCGGCGGTGGCAGTAGCCGTGATGGGTGCCCCCCCAACAGCCCCGCTCCCTGCTTCCTCCTCTCTCCCCACTGGAACCACGAGAGCTAAAAAATTTCTTTATAATAGAGCTGGCTCAGATGGCAGAAACAGTGCAGAAAGGCAGTTCAGTGCAGGAGGAAAGCAGCTTAGTGCAAAATTCTCCCTGAAGTGAGGTTTGTGTGAGAGGTCCTTGTTTAGAAATTGCTGCTAGGCTCTGGTTTTTGTTTGAATTTAAGTCCAGTTAAGCCACCAGAGTCCCTTCTTAATAGGTATGTTCTTTCTCGGGGTTCACAATGTCTTTTCAAATTATGTTATGTGCCATTGTTCCAGAAATAAAATCTATAACTGTGTTTTACATATTACTCATGGGAATTTAAGGGTCATGTAAAAAGACAATGCTTTAGGTTTGAAAGTGAGTCAGGAAGGACAGGCGGAGATTATATCGAATGGACAGGGAGTATGAGAAAATGGAGAGGAGGTTGGGAGCTGTGCTGGAGGCTAAATGGAGAATGACTACTAAGACATGGAGAAGTGAGAAATAAGGAGGGACCAAGATATGGAAACGAGTCAAGTGTCCATCAATAGACAAGTGGATAAAAAAGTTGCAATGCATAAATACAATGGAATATTACTTGGCAATAAAAAACAATGAAATCTTACCATTTGTAACAGCATGGGTGGATCTAGAAGGTACTATGCTAAGTGAAATAAGTCAGTCAGAGAAAGACAAATACCACATGATTTCACTTATATGTGGAATCTAAAGAACAAAATAAACAAACAAAATTGAAACAAACTCACAGATACAGGGAATAGACTGACAGTTGCCAGAGTGGAAGGGGATTGGAGGAGTGGATGAAAAAAGTGAAAAGATTAAGAAGTACATATTGATAGTTACAAAATAGTCACAGGGATGTAAAGTACAACACAAGGAATATAGTCAATAATACTATAGTAACTACGTATGGTGCCAGGTGGGTACTGAAAATATTGGAGGGAACACACTGCAAGGATATGATTGTCTAACCACTAGGATGTACACTTAAAATACTAAATAATACTGAATGTAAACTGTAATTGAAAAATATAGTTTAAAAACAGGAAAGAAAAGACTTGCTGTGAAAAGCAAGAAACACTCAAATTAGATACACAGAGATGCTGAAAGCAAGAAAGACAACAGAAAAGCTTGAAGCCAAGTGGGAAGGAAAAGAAGCTCAGTAAAAGGCACATTATTGTAAGAGGCAGTGGGTTTCTCTAGTAGGGAAGTTTAGGTTACTGCGGGTGGGGAGTGGAAATTCAGATGGGTATGTGAGACTATGTGGGAGGAGAGCTCCTATCTGGGTTCTGAAGAGAGCTTTATAGAGGACAGAGAAATTCAGAGCTCTCTGATGGTGTTTGAGGAAGCAGCACATGCCAGCTGTTAGAAAGGACAAGGGCATGCTTGTAGCCTGAGCAACAATGGATCAAGAGGAGGGATCCCCAGGGAGGTCTGAAGAGACAAGGGAAAATGATGGATGTTCTGCCCTGGCCAGTGTACTCAGTTCCTTGTGCGTAGTCCCATGCAACGGGAGGTTGCTGTTTAGATTCCCAATCAGGGCACATACCCAGGTTGTGGGTTTGATCCAGGTCAGGGAGTATGCGGGAGGCAACAGATCAATGTTTCTCTATCACATCGATGTTTCTCTGTCTCTCTCTCCTTTCCTCTTTCTCAAAAAAAAAAAAAAAAAAACACAATAAAAACATATATATTTTTTAAAGTAGATGTTATTCTCAAAAAAAAAAAAAGGACATCCCTAGGGTAGGTGGGTACCCTGCCTGGTTGAGTTCTAAACAGGATACATACCATTTATCTCATTCTCTCCTCTGGGGATTTGTGTGTCCAGGAAGCACATCATTAGTGATCTGAATAGACAACTCCTTCCCTATAACTTTTTTTTCTTTTTACTGGTTCCTGGCTACCTTCCCTCACTCCTGTTTTCTCTCCTAATTTTGGCCTCCAGTCCTGCTCTCCCAGTTCTCAGTATTCCTCAGCCACTTCCCGAGAGCCCCTCTCCTTTTTCCTCTTTCAGACCTTATTCTTTATCCACCTTACCAAGTGTACACTCAGGAGAGAAGCTGCTGAAAAAGCCGAAGATCCACAATGAGACCACAACTCAAGTACCACTGCCTCATGCAACGATCAGGATCAACTCTGCTCACAAAAGCTGTGCTGAGGAAGCCCAAGGTTCGGCTTCACTTCTCTTTTTCATGCTCCTCCTCTCAGTCTCTTTCAGTCTCTTCTTCCCCTCTTCTTCCTCCTCTCCCTCTTCCTCTTTTCTGCCTCCTCCTGCTTCTGCATCTGGTATGTCCCTTGGTGTCTCTGACCAGTTACCAACCCTTTGGTCCAGAGCTTTATTTCTTATTTAGTTAACTCTCTTCTCCTTTCTACCCAAACTAAACCTGCCTCTTCCTAGCTCTCCACACTCAAGGATATAATCACTGGCAACTACGTAATTTTGGGGGTCCAGTACAAAATTTAAATGTGGGGCTTCATACTTAAAAAGCAGGAAATGTGCTTTTAAAGGTGCTAAAATGTAAAACCGTTTGAAGTCAGTCTCTCCCCCACCCCCTTCAGCCTGTAAAAAATAACATAAATGTGTGAACGAAAATGTGGTTCAATGGAAAGTAACATCACAAGGTGTCTGATCACCAATTACTAAATGGGCAGGTCATGAACAGTAGTCATGTCCCAGGCATATCACTTCTTTTAGTAAGAGGTTTATCTTTCCCTTAAGCAAGTCCTGTCTACTGTTCTTGAGCATCTAGGTTAAGAGTCCTTTAAAATGCCAGAGTAATCCTCTTTTTGTAGATTCCTCAAAGGCATAACCACCTTCAAGGAAGCACTTAATCTTATTAACTATCTCATAACCCAATCTCCACCTAGCTTTCCTCCCACCTTTATTTATTTTTATATTCCCTCCTTAACCCCAAATACATAAAAGAAATGGCAAGCTGTCATTCTAGGAAGCATTTTTTTTCCAGTCTGTTGAGATCTTACTTTCAGGTGTACCCTGTGTTTTGGCTCAAATAAACTCTAATAGACTCAATAAAGTTTTCTACAGGTTTGGATATTCTTACACTGACAAACACAGCCACTTCAAAGTGGAGTCAGAGCTGCCATCCCAGAGACTCTGCCTTTCATGTTTTACTCCTCAAACCTTTAGAATGTTTAAACTGGACAAACTAACCTTTGGACTGGGCCAAACCAACATTGTATTCCAAACAACTGTTTGCAAAGCTAACAGAAGCAGACATGCTGACCACGAGGACTAATTATTAGTGACTCTGTCAATGTAAGAAATGTCCACACCTGTAGGGAATTTTTATAAGCATTTATTTGAGTCAAACTGATGACATATATAAGGGAGCAAGATCTCAAATACTTCAAAGAATAACAGTTTTGCAGCTTATTTTATGCATTAAAATTAAGAAGCAAATGTAAGATTACATGGAGGTGGGAGAAACCAAGGTGAAGACTGGAACACAGGATAGCTAACAAGATCGAGTGGTCTCTTGAGGGTGGTTACAGCTTATTTCCAAAGTGTATAAACCTAGACATACACAGAAACAATAGACAGGGCTTATTTAAGGCAAAGATAAACTTTTTACTAAAAAAATTAGATGCCTGGGGGGGAACGACTACCAACCATGACCTGCCCGTTAGAAATTTATGATCAGATCACCCTGTGAGGTTACTACTTTCCATAAGAACACCTTTTTTATTGTCCAAAACTCCCTTTCTGAAGATAGAATCAGTAACTATGCATAGTGTAGGGGAAGAATAAACTTTACCCTCCTAGGTTCTTTCCACTGGTCTAATCATTAAAACAACATGAGTCAGATTAACAAGAGAAAATAAACAAATTTAGTAAATATGTACACATGGGTGCCACACATACATGAAAGGGTCAGAGAACCCACACATGTGAGAGGTTCAGGGAAAGTTATGTCAATGAAAGAACATCCAAACCTGTAGAGAATTTTTAGAAGACTTTATTTGAGTCAAACTGATGACATGCTGGGAAGCAAAATCTCACATGCTCCAGAGAATGACAGTTTTGCAGTTCTTTTTATAAATTTTGAATTAAGGAGGAAACTTAAGGAAGATTACATGAAAGTGGGACAGAATAATTAACAAAATTACGTGCTGCTTTGAGGGTGGTTACACCTCTGAGGGGTCTGGAAAAGAAGATTACTTCTGACATTTCAAAGGTGTTAGCCTAGATGCATAAGAACAATGAACAGAGGCTGCTTAAGGCAAAGATAAGCCTTTTATAGAACTGAAGCACCCACTATGACCTGCCTAGTTAGAAATTTATGATCAGGTCACCCTGTGAGGTTACTTTCTGTCACTGAACTTGTCAGATTTATTACAGAGCACTTTCTTTGTTCACAGTTAAAATGAGGTATATGAGGCAATTCTGAGGTAAAGATGAGGTAAGGTAGCTTGGGGCTTCAAAAGGTCATTGCAGGATGATAGTAAGACAAGTTCAGTAATTAGTAGTTTGCCCTGCCAAATAGATTGGTTACAAAAACAGAATTTTAAGAGCCTTATAAATATTATAAGCATGGAAGAGAAGGGTCAGTATGCCCAGCAAATACCAGCTTATGATAAAAAAGCATGAAACATCCAAGCAGGGCCAATAGAAAGGAAACCTTGGATAAATAACCCCAGAATGCTCTATTAATTTTGTTTCCCACAAATTATCATGGGAGATTAATAATGGGAGATTTACAGCATAGCCCTCTGTGTAAACTTCATGCTTATTAGTATATATATGTTATTTAATATGTTTTTATTAATTTCAGAGAGAGGGAGGGAGAGTAAGAGAGAGACAAAAATCATTGATGAGAGAAAGTCATTGATCAGCTGCCTCCTGCACACTCCCCACTGGTTATCAAGCCCAAAATCAGGGATGTGCCCTAACTGGGAATCAAACCTTGACCTCCTAGTTCATAGCTGGACACAACCAGAGCCAGGTATCAGCATATATTTTAATCCTAAATAAAACTATAAGATTCTCATTTCACCAAGCAGAAATATAAGTACTGGTTTCTGATGTCTTAAAAAATCTGCCTAATTAAAAAAAATAATGGGATGCCTGAACCAACTTATTCAATCATTCAAACTTACTCATTGAGCACCTTGCCAGGAATTCTGTTAGATGTTGGGGATTCAGTACAACAGAGGAAGATAGACCTAACAACCTGAGCAAACCACTGAAGTCAAGATTTTGAGTGGGCAACATCAGTTAAGGGTTTCCACTTTACAGTTTCAGAAAGGCTTGGTTTTTGTCTAGTCTATACATTATTATAAAACCCAGCACATCGAGATTTATAGTTCTTGGTTTATGTGTTTTCTTCTTAAGTAGAATAAAGGCTCTTTGAATAAAGTGATTGCACTGTAGACCACTATATATTCCTGAGTGCTGCAAGATGATTGTATCCAGGCAGGTTCTGAGTGCCTCTTGGGTAAATGAATATATATCAATACAAATCAAACAGAGGAGATTTTTCTTTATGTTTCAAGGTTCCTGTGGTCTCTGTGATGGCTACTGGTTCTTCCCTAAGAATAATGGAGTAATAGTTTATACTATTACACAGGACAATCATAGGAGATTCTGAAAATCAAATAAAGCAACCAATAAGATGTCAAGAGATATGAATGAGGTGAAGTGGGGCTTAGACAGAAGAAGAGAGTATTCGGACAATACTTAAATTGGGCAAAAGAAGGACCGAGTGACAAAAGAGCAGGGACATAAGAACATTTGGTAGGAACTGGAAAGCCATTTAGTTTGAGATGCTTTTATTGTATGAATGAGAAGAAAATGTCCCAGAGGTAAACTGACTTTTCAATGCCACATAAAACTTATTCCATAGAGGCTGAATTACAGAAAGATGAACAGATGAACAGAATGATGGCTGGCAACAAGGGGAGATGCTGAAAGCCAGAGAAGAGAGTCAGAACTGGAGGGGAAATGAGAGGCTGAATCGGTGTCTAGGGTTTAGGGAAGGAGCACTTTTTTGTGTGTCTGTTTGTAGAAGAAGGAAGTCAGAATAGAGGCACTGTGGGTGGGATAGGTTTATTTAAACCAGAAATCAAAGACAAACTTCTCTGAGAGAAAGAAATAACATCTGTAAATGAAATGTTGTTTCTGCAAATTCCATTGCTAGCAGTTCTCCTCCCAGGTGGTAACAATGAAGCTGGTAAGAACTCTGGCAACTGCCCAGTTGGGTGCAAAAGGGTGTGTGTGTGGTGCGATGTCAAAAGAGTGTGTGCACATGTGTTTCAGTGTCCTATGTGTGTGTGTTTCTGTGTGGTGCGGTGTCCTCAGAACATACCTAGAGAGTGAGACTGTCAGCACAATTCCATTCTAAGTATTCCTTACTCTAGGACCCAGTGCTCTTTAGGAGGTTGTATTTAAAGCATGGGGCCTTGGGCAGGTGAATGTCTGCTGAGGTAACTATGGTTTCCCTATCTCCAGATTCTGAGTTTTCCATTTCTGGCACCTTTCTTCAGTCTCTCCCTCCCAATGCCTTTTTTCTTCCTCATTCTATCTGTTCTTTTGCCACAGGCTTCCAGGAGCAGATGTCCTTCAAAGCGATCCATTTCTGGTCCTTCTACAATCATTCCTGGACACAAAGTGGGAGCTCTGGCTGGTTGGATGACTTGCAGATTCATAGCTGGGACAGCAAATCTGGCAGTATTATTTACCTACAGCCTTGGTCCAAGGGCAACTTGAGCAACAAGGAGATAACAGAACTGGAAAAGCTCTTCCGTGCGCTCCAGAATAAACTGCCGCAACTACTTCGTAACCCTGTCTTTCAACTGAAGTTTGAATGTAAGTTCATTTCCCAAAATGGTTCAATTCCCAAAATGGGGGGGGGGGGGGTCTCAAGGAGTTTCTTATTCCATTTCCCCCTCCACATTCAATCTCTTCAGCAATCTCTGTCTGTACATTTATTATAACCTATGGCATTTCATTCACCCTAGATTATTATAATCACAACTCTCCCACACTAAGTGCTTCCTTATTATCTTGCTCTCACCATTTATGTCACTTTCTTTCAACAATTTGTGCTCCCTTCTATTTCTAAAAACAGGTCATTCATTTTTTCCTCCACCTTCAACTACCAATTACACATTTCCTGAAATTCTGATTAAACCAAACTTAGTTCCATTACCTCAAATCCCCCTAACTTCTCTCTTCTGCTTCCTTTTTTTGCTTCCACTAATTTCATCTTTTTTACTCCCTCTTCCCTAGATCCCTTTGAAATACAGACAGCAAAGGGTTGTGAGCTGCACCCTGGGGGAACCACAGTAGGCTTCGACCGATTTGCTTATCAAGGATCAGAGCTAGTGCACTTCCAGAACAATTCATGGTTGCCATCTATAAAGAATGAAACTAAAGCGCAGCAAGTGTGCAATCTATTCAATCAAGGCCTTGCTGTCAAGAAAATAATACACAGGCACCTCAGCGACACCTGCCCACGTTTCCTCTTCAGTGCCTATGACATGGGGAAGGCAGATATCCAGAGAAAAGGTCAGTCCCACATCCTTCCTCCAAAATTTTTTTGAGGATAAGAAAGAGTCAAGAGGGAGAGGGATAATGCATGATGAATTCCCAGCATGAGACAGATGTGTCTGTCTAAACTGATATGAAGATATGAACCTCCAAGTCCGTGTCAGAGTCCTTATTTGAATATCTTTCCTGTCCTCTGCAGTAAAACCAGAGGCCTGGCTGTCTACTGGCCCCAATTCTCGTTCTGACCGTCAGATGCTGGTTTGTCACGTCTCTGGCTTCCATCCAAAGCCAATCTGGGTTAAGTGGATGCGCGGTGAACAGGTACAACATGGCACTCAACAAAGTGATATCTTGCCCAATGCTGATGGGACATGGTACCTTAGAGTTTCCTTGGATGTGGAAGCCACTGAGACATCTGGTCTATCTTGTCGGGTGAAACATAGCAGTCTGGAAGGCCAGGACATCATCCTCCACTTGGGTAAGAAAAAACTGGGGCCCACACTGGGAATAGTAGATGGTCCACAAGAGGAGCAGGAGAGTCAAATAAAAAATTGGGGACTTATGGACGCCAAGCCCAAAAGAAAGAAAATAATTTTTTCAATAAATAAAAGAGTTGAAAATGAGACCTGTAGATGCAGGAAGATGTTGAAGGTTAGATGAAAGACTCATCTCTGAAGAAGGATGAGAGAGAGGAAATAGGAAGAGAGGACATTAGTGAGATGAACACTCAAACGAAAAAAGACAGAAAAATGTAGTAAATGAGGTGGATTTGAAATGACACTCTTGTGTGCACCCAAACCCACAGAACATCATCATAGCTCCCTGGGCTTGATCATCTTGGCAGTGATGGTGCCTCTGGTGCTTCTGACAGGTCTTGCATTTTGTCTTAAAAAGCACTGGTGAGTTTTTTGTTTTCATCTTTCCTGTACTTTTATCCACTCCAACTTATCTTCCCATCTTCTCTCTCTCTCTCTCTCTCTCTCTCTCTCTTTCCCCGCCCCCCACTAGTTTTTCTTTCCTCACTCAGTTTCGTTTTACTCTTCAATTCTCATCTCCACCTCATGCAGAGTAACTTTCATCTCTGTTCTTATTAGGTCACATTGTGAACCTCCTCCCATTCTTCTTCCTTTGGAATGAGACTCCAGCAGCCCTGGGACTCAGGACATATTAAACGCAGCATGGTAATAATGTCCTTTCAACTCCCCTTGTACAAGTTCTGTTGTTGTTTATGTTTGTTTACTGATCAATTATTAATATAAGCTCAATGTAATTTTGTATGACTTGCTTTCTGACCTGGTTCTGAGGTTTTTAAATGCATATTTTAACTCTGGATAAAATGAGATCCTAGCAACATCTACATATTGAAAAATTAATGAATCTCAGGTCCATTTCAGATGTCACTTCCTTCTCAGGGCTTTCCCTGATTCACAAGTGAAGCAGTGTCTGAACTCCCAGCACACTTTTCAGTGTACTTTGTTGAATCTGCTTCTCACTTTTTATCCTTTGTTGCAGTTATGTGGGCCCATTTCCCCCTACTGATTTTTAAGTTTCTTGAGAACAAAGTCTTTTTAAAGTTTGTATCATTTACAAAGTGTATTAACTGAATGTAATATGCTTTCAATAAAAATCTGTGTTAAGTTTATGCCAAATATATAGCCTTTTCTTACTCTTTATCTCCCTGATGTGTTTGTAGCAGTTGAGACATTTTATGTTCTTTTTGTTAAAAGTCTTCATGCTTTACTAGTTCTTTAGTGACTTCTCCGAGTCCCTGAGGAGAAAAACAATTTTGCCTCTAACCATTCTTATAATTTAAGTGTAGAGATCTACTGGTGTAAAATTTTTGCTCCAAGTATTTTAAACAAAAAGAGGAAGGCAGGATATAGTCCTTGCTATTTAGTGTGGTTCGGCAACAGAGTTATCCCCTTGGAGCTTGTTAGAAATCTAGACTCTTGGACCTCACCTCAGATTTACTGAATCATAACTGCATTTTAGCAAAATCAGCAATGGATTCATAGGTACATTAAAATTTGAGAAGCACTGCCCGGCCGGGTGTGGCTCAGTGGCTGAGCATCGACCTAGTATCCAGGCGATCGGGGTTTGATTCCCGGTCAGGGCACATACCCAGGTTGTGGGCTAGGCAGCCAATCAATGACTCTGTCATCATTGATGTTTCTATCTCTCTCTCTCCCCCTCCTTTCCTCTCTCTGAAATCAATAAAGATATGTTTAAAAAAAATGTTTGAGAAGCACTGATGTAAGTGCAGTCTGAGAGGTAGCAGTGCAAGCGTGTCACAGAAGCAAAAACAAGATGGTCAAGAAAAGAGAACAGTGTGCTGACAGAATTGAAATGAGATCAAAGCAAGGGGAGTACATACAGTGCATTCTTGCTATTTATTGTGGTGTGTTAAAGACACTGTGATCACTGAATTAATGAATGTTGAGTCACTGCTCCTAGGGAAAATACAGGGTTATGTTCCTGTGAATTTCTCGTCAAAACATTTTTGTCAACTAATGAATATACAGCTCTGCTTTATGTGTGTTTCTGTTTAAAGACACCTTATTTAATGTATAATTTCAAATTATATGTAGTATTTTTTTGATGTTTTTATTGATTTTAGAGAGAAAGGAAAGGAAAGGGAGAGAGGAAAAGAAAGGGAGAGAGGGAAAAACATCAATGTGAAAGAAAAACACCAATCAGCTACCTACTGAGGATGGAACCCATAAGGAATCAAATGGGTGACCTTTCGGTACACGAGACGACACTCAACCAACTGAGCCACCTGGGCTAGGGCTGCAGTATTTTTTAAATAAGAAAACACCAGCCAAGAGTATTTAACATTTACTGACACTGGGTGATGTAATTTTAAATATTTTTTACTTTTAGCCACACAGCTGTGCTATTATGCTTTCAAAAAACAAATAAAAATGGTCATTATATCATGAATTCACAAATCTAGCTCCTTCTCCATCTACTCCATAGCTTCATCATAACATTATAAATGTTACTTTAGCAGGCTGTGAGAAGCTCTACTTAGATACAGGTCAGCAAATTCCTCTTCTTTTTTCTGGATTTGCTACACTGTTGATTTATTAACACTCAACTCATGGCCCTATAACTTATGCCTGAACGAAGTATATCTACACATGCATTTCCTCTGTAAGGCATATTACAGTCTATTTGTGCTCAGGAACACTAGAGAGCTCCTCAGCACTATGCTTCAGGAATATTTTAAAAATCAAAATGACCAATAAACAGCACAAAAAATATGAAAAATGTGGCACTAAACAGACCATGAAAGGGATATTTGTTTATAGTGGGAACACTGAAGCAAGAAGGCAGAGCGTCACTTTGTTTCACCTCAACACAAATGGCGGTATAAACTGAGATACCCATGAATAGACTTCAATTATTTCAGAACTCATTAATTCATTCCAAAACTAATTCCTAAGCACTTGCCATGCAGCAGAAACATACTAGTATAAAGTAGTGAGAAACAGAAAGATCATCACGGTCTTCTGAACTTAAAAATTTTGCCTTCAGAGGAAACAAGGTGGTGGCGTATGTAGCAACCGTACCCACCGGCTCTCGCAACCACATCAAAATTACAACTAAAACACAGAACTACCATCACTCAGAACCTCTTGAAATCTGGCTGAACAGGTGTCCTACAACCATCGAGGCCTGCAGGAGGGGCGGAAACGCTGCCAGATCGGGGCTGAATCCCAGAGTTGTGGCCGCCGGCCCACACCCGGTGCCACAGTTTAAACCCGGGAGGGACATCTCCACGGTGGAGGTTCCGCAGAGGAGGGGTCCCAGCCCCACAGCAGGCCCCCAGCTCAAGGCTCCAGGGCCGGAAAGAAAAATCCCCACAACTCCAGGCTATGAAAATCAGCAGGGACTGTCGCTGAGGGTCGAGGAGGCTGCAGGAGCCCCTTAAAGGGTCACGCACGGACTCACTCAGACGTGCTCCCTCTGAGCTCCAGCGCCAGGCAGCAGCTTGAAAGGAACCTGGGACACTTGGGGAGGAACTAACCTGCCTGAAATCAGTGTGAGAGGTGGAGGGGCAGCTTCCTCCCAAGCAGAAGAGCTGGCAGAGGACATGGCTCCTTTCGTGAGTCTCCCCTACACAGCCGGCAGGCAGGGGCCATATTTGAATCTCCAGCACCTGACTCACACCTTTGGCCCCGCCCCAGTGATTCCCGGAAACCCCGCCCCTCAGTACCTACAAGCTCATCCAGGCTATTTCCAGTGGCTTTTCTACCCAAGTGGCGTCCCAAGCCTTATGCCTAGGACTTTCCTAAAATCTCTCAAACAAGCAGCAGTGGGCCCCATACAGCTTGATAAATGGCCCCAGGCCTGGCACTAGTGGCAGCCTGCACTGGATCATAGCTTGGCCTCTCCTGGACAATGCCACGCCCAGCACAAGTAGCAGCCAGCTACAGTTTTCTGAGTAGCTCATGCTGGGTGGCCCTGGGCAAGGCACAGGCAGAGGCTGACTTTGCACCTCCAGGGAGGCCCCAGAGACAGTGCACCTGGTAGTCACACTCAACAACACTGAATTACAACCCTACCACATCCAAGAGTGACACATTCAAGGGGAGCACTTGGTGAACACCAAAGCTCCACTGATGAACACCTGCTCCATACGGGTGTCTCCAGCACACCAGCTCTCTGGCTGTAGTTGCAGCTGGTCCTCAGAGCCGATTGGCCTGGGGGTCAATTCCTCCCAGTGATGCCAACAGCAACCAAGGCTCAACTACAAGAGGACAGTGCACACAGCCCACAAAGGGGAGCACCCAGAAGGTCCAGCTCAGGTGACTGGGGAGGCTGAGCCACTGGACCCTACAGGACACCTATTACACAAAGCCACTCTACCAATTCCAGGAGACATAGCAGCTCTACCTAATACATAGAAACAAACACTAGGAAACAGCCAAAATACGGAGGCAAAGAAACATGTCACAAAGGAAAGAACAGAAGAAATCTCTAGAAGAGGAACTAAATGAAATAGATCCAAGCAAGCTAACAGATACAGAGTTCAGAATTTTGTTTATAAGGATGCTCAACCATATTAGTAAGAGTATTACGAAAATATCTGAGAAAATCGATGACATAATAAAGTACCAATTTGAAATGAAGACTACACGAACTGAAATGAAGAATAACTTACAGGGAATCAACAGTACAGTAGAGGACGCTGAGAATCAAATCAGCCATTTGGAACATGAGGAAACAAAAAACACCCAACCAGAAGAGCAAAAAAAAAGAATCCAGCCCGGTCGGGCGTGGCTCGGCAGTTGAGCGTCAGCCTAGGATCCAGGAGATCAGGGTTCGAAAACTGGTCAGGGCACATGCCCGGGTTGCGGGCTCAATCCCCAGCAGGTACCGTGCAGGAGGCAGCCAATCAGTGACTCTCTCATCATTGATGTTTCTATCTCTCTCTCCCTCTTCCTTTCTCTCTCTGAAATCAATAAAGATATCTAATAAATAAATAAATAAATAATCCAGAAACATGAATATAGTATAAGGAGCCTCTGGGACAACTTCAAGAGGAGAAGACAGAGAGCAAGAAATTGAAAACCTATTTGAAAAAATAATTACAGAAAACTTCCCCTACCTGGGGAAAGAAATAGACTTACAAGTCCAGGAAGCACAGAGGGTCCTAAACAAGAAGAACCCAAAGAGGCCCACAGCAAGACACATCATAATTAAAATGCCAAAGGTTAAAGACAAAGACAGAATCTTAAAAGCAGCAAGAGAAAAGCAGTTAGTTACCTACAAGGGAGTACCCATTCGACTGTCAGCTGATTTCTCAACAGAAACTTTGCAGGTCAGAAGGGAGTGGCAAGAAATATTCAAAGTGATGAAAAACATGGAACTACAACCAAGACTGCTCTACCCAGCAAAGCTATCATTTAGAACTGAAGGTCAGATAAAGAGCTTCACAGATAAGAAAAAGCTAAAGGAGTTCACCACCACCAGACCAGCACTACAGAAAAATGTTGAAGGGTCTTCTTTAACAAGAAGCTAATGAACAAAAGAATCTGACGAAGTAAATAGATCCAGAGACAGGCAACAGATGATCATATTTCAGAGGAAAGAGGGAAGGGGGTGGAGGATGGGAAGAGATTAACCAAAGAAGTTACATATATATATGCATAACCCATGGATACAGTCAATAATGGGGTGAAGGGCCTGGGGAAGGGGTGGGAGGGAGGTGGAGGGGGTCAATTGGGTGGGAAAAATGGGGCACCTGTAATAGTTTCAACAACAAAGATAAATTTTTTAAAAATTTCTGCCTTCCTAATTTGATTCCATAAGTATATTGTTTTCATTCCTGCATCTATCTTAGTTTCTTAGTACAGCAACTTATTTGGGTTGAACTAGGGGAAAGGGACTGAGCTCTAGTTTGTTTAGAGAGCTGAGAGAGGGGAACCAGGGCAAGAACATGCATATGAATCTAGTGCAGGTGGCAGCAGCTACACGTCAAAATTTTTGCAAAATTAAGTTGAGATGGGAGATGGGGGAAAGGTAAAAATAGTGGGACGGGACAGAACAAACAGCGGGACTGATGCAATTTTCCTACCTGAACTATATTGGTTGGTTACTTCTCTAGGTGTCAATCTACCTTGACATACATGCATAGCAGCCATGTGGTTTTTGGTTAGTTGACTCCTCTCTCATCTGTACTTTGAACCTGATCAACCTAAGGAAAATGTGAGAAAGCATCCCTGACAATGTGATAGGCTAAAGGATGGACTGTTAACATATAATTTAAGCCAAATCATCATATAGATCCCATGTATCCTAGCTCAGAGTAATGGTTCAGGGCTAGGTAGGCATCTGCTCTGAGGTGGTACAGTTTACATAGAGCCCGATTCTTGTGTTTGATGGTAGGGAAAAGAGATGCTCTTTCTTGTCCTGGATGTTATGACGTGAGATATGAAGCTTGAAACAACTGAAGCTATTTTTTCCAACACCAGAGAAGCAAGCTGAAGAAAATTATAAATTCAAGAAGGCAAAGGAATTATATACCTGAAATTTATTAAGAGGGTATATCTTAAGTATTCTCCATACAAAAGAATAAAGTAACTATGTGAGTTAATGGACATGCTGATTAACTTGACTCCTGTGGTAATTTCACAACATATACATAAATCAAAACAGTGAGTTGTAGACTTTAAATATATAAAATTTTCATTTGTCAGTTATACCTCAATAAAGCTGAACACAGCAGCAACAACAACAAAATGTTTTTTTAACAAGGAAGAGACAACAGAGCCACAGAAGAGTACAGATTAAACTCTAGCTAAAGCCGGAGTGACCATGACTTCTCACTTATGTCAGCCCATAAATTCCCTTTATTGCTTTAGCCCAATAAGTGGGATTCTTTTTTTTTTGTTTGTGACAGAAACATCTTCTGATGTACATGAACCTCAAGGAACTGTTAATCTTCCTTGCAACATTTCTCTTTACTTCTCTCTTCCCTTTCCTTTATTCTTTAAAATTGGTTTCTTGTCCTTTCGCTTCTTCTATCGTGTCTTTGTTCTGTTCAACTCTTACAACTGTCTTGCTTTTTAACTATGATATCTGGACCAATCCCTCTCCTGAACTCTTTTCATACATTTCTAACAAACCACTGACAAGGAATCAAAATGCTGGTTCTGCTGCTGGGTAAGTGAGTAACTTTGGAAAGGCTCCCTGATCTTCCTTGCTTTCTTTAGTTAAATGGTGACAATACATACTCAGGGTTTTCATAGAGATGAAAAAACAATCTAGCACCACTTTTTTTAAAATCCTCACCCGAGAATATGTTTTTATTGAGTTGAGAGAGGGAGAAACATGGATGTGAGAGAGAAACATCACTCAGTGGCACACCAACTGGGAATCAAACCCATAATCTTTTGGTGTATGGGATGATGCTCCAACTGAACCACTCAGCCAGGGCTAGCACCAGCACTTAATAAATCATAAAATGTTGCTGCAATGACACTTAATCAAAATGCAAAACGTTTACCATGGAGTATCTCCTGAAACAATAGGTTTGTTTCTTTTGTCTTCATTCATTCATCCATCCCTTACATATTCAGCTTTTACTATTTGTATCATAAACACAATCATTGAAAATTGTTCTAAAATATGAGGTGCAGCTGTGTCTCCAAGTATTTTAAAAAAATTAATAATGTCTTCTTCCAAGCTTGTTCCTTTTCTGTTGGCTTCCTAAACAAACATTCTGTCTCAGTCACAGTGGGCTCAAGTTTAGGGGATAGTAGTTTCCATAACTAAGATTCTCCTCAAGAAAGGATAGAGACCTCAGTATCTAATGTGAGGCAGGTTTGTAATTGAACTTAGAAAATACAAGCTGATATGTAAACCTCCTGGGATTTCTCAACTGAAAGGAACTGGTTGGTTTGTAAGAATTAGTAGGCACGTCAGGGCAGCAGGTAAGGGAATGATGACAATGCTACTCCATTTGTGAAAAGACATAAGGTACTGGGTATTGTGTCCCACCCTAACTGTTGATCAAATGTAAAAATAAAATATTTTAAAAAGTAAAATTGTGTTAAATAGTAGAAGTGTGTAAGTTAGTATTTAATGATTTTCTAACTTATTAATTTTAATTTTGTTCTTAACTATTAATGTCATGTAAAATATTTGTTTTTAAGATTTTTCTGAAGGAATTTCATATAATGTGACCAGATGGCTATAGTCAGCTTTGTAAATGAGAGGTTTATCATTGTATCATCACATTTATAAATATTTATATTTCTGCCTTATAATCATTTAATTGAATTCTCTGATTATTATTTCATTGTTTCTGATGATGTTTTTAAAATCCTCTTCTTATCCACACATGAGAGGAAGTTTAACTGATGAAGTCCACAGTAAGCTGCAAGTTTATAGCAAATTTCTCATTTCTAGAAGAAAGATTAAAAGAAAACTTGTGAAATTTTTAAGAATGTACAATTTCAGTATAAAACAACGGGAGGGAAATTTCTTCTTACAGTAGACCTGGCCACATCTACATACAATGTTCCATCATAGGCAGGAACAGGAAACAGGAAGGAGTTTTAGCAAGATTAAAGGAAAAAAATTAATCCATATTGTGTCATAAAAATTAGTATTAGCCATTCTCACTCTGAAATTTATTTTCTGTGTGACTTCAGTTTGGGGTTAGAAACATTTATTGGTGAATGTGAAAATTGGTGTGGTCTATAAGTTTCAGAAATGGTTTATGCATTGTTCAATTTTCTGTGGCGATCTGTACATTCAGAACCTCAGTATCTAAAAGGAGATACAGACATGGACTATGAACAAAGTGTGGATCTGCACTCACACATCTGCTTTTGTTTAATTTTAAATAATCTGAAATTTTAATACAATGGTCACTAAAGATTAGTATTTGCCATCTTTTTTGTTGTTGTTAATCCTCACCTGAGCATATTTTTCCCATTGCTTTTGTTTTTTAGAGAGAATGGAAGGGGGGAGAGAGAGAGAGAAAAATATTGATGTGAGAGAGATACATCAACTAACTGCCTCCCGCACTTGCCCCAACCAGGGCCAACAAGTGAACTCACAGCCAAGGTATGTGCCCTCGACTGGGAATCAAACCTGTGACACTCTAACCACTGAGCCACCGTCGAGGGTAGTTTTTGCGATCTTATCACCATGCATTGTTTTAACATAGGTGAGAACAAATTCTTTTTTTCTGGTTCTTAAGTAATTCTACAGTGACACATATAGGGGATATTACAGCTTTTAAAAGGATTTATTTGTAAATAAGACAGACTAAAAACATATGAGCTAAGATTTTAATTGAGGAAGCTAAAGAAAAGAACAAAATTAAAAAATTAGAAGGTAGAAAATTAAAATTAATTTTAAGGCACTAAAAGTTAAAATAAAAAGCAAAACAAAAAATTGATAAAGGTGGGTCAAGATGGTAAAGTAGCTGTATTCACCTCCTCCCCACAACCACATCAAAGTTAGAACTAAATTACAGAACAATCATTGAGTACTGCCTGAAGTCCAGTTGAACATAAGTCCTATAACTAAAAATATACAGAAGAAACCATGTCAAGACTGGTAAGAAAAGCAAAGATGCAGAATGGGCTGGTCTCACCCACCTGTGGCAGTTAAAAACCAGATGGGTTATCCTGGGTGCAGAGGTTCCCCCCCTGAGGAGTGAGGGCTCCCAGCCCCACATCAGGTCCTCCAGCCCAGGGTTTCAGTGCCAGGAAGAGAAATTCCCATAACTTCTGGCTGTGAAAACCAGCAGAGATTGTGGCTGAGGTAGAGCTTCTGCAGTCCCAGGCATTCCTCTTAAGGGGCCCACACAAACTTACTTGCTGACAGACTCACTAACTTTGAGCTCCAGTGCCAGGATGGCAGCTCGAAAGGCACCAGGGACATAGGAGAAGGTTCTAAAATTGTCTTTCTTTGTGACGAGGCATAGAGGTGCAGCTTTCTCTTAGAAGTGCTACCAGATGCCACTGTTTCTTTGCTGAGCTCTCCCCCTGCAGGTGCAGGCAGGCACCATCTCTCAGTATCCATCAACCCTGGTAATTCACTGAGACTCTGCCCCACCCAATTTGTGGGCTAAACCAAGCCTCTTCCAGTGGCTTTTCCATACAAATGGTCTGCCTTGGCCCGTGCAGCAGACTTTCCTAAAATCTCTCAAAGGTTCACAAACCTCAAATATATAGAATTTGGCCTCAATGTGCTCTGCACCACTTGATAAGTAGCCTCAGGCTAGGCACTAGTGGAAGTCAGACTTGGTTCACAGCTTGGCCTCTCTCAGGCACCACCATGCCCAGCAGAAGGGGCAACCAGCTGCAGATCACTTTACAGTTCATACCAGGTGGACCCCAAGCAGGGCACAGTCAGTGGCTGACCCTGGCCTGCACCTCCCAAGGGGCCTGAGAACCAACACACCCAGTGCCCAACTTCAGACTACACCAAAGCACCTCCATGAACAACACATTCAAAAGGCAGACTGGACAGGCACTAGAGCCCCACTAAAACGAATCTGCCCCATAGGATTAGAAGGGGTGGGGAACCTTTTTTCCACCAAGGGCCATTTTGATATTTATAACATCTTTCGTGGGCCATACAAAATTATCAACTTAAAAATTAGCTATGAAAAAAGCTCCTAGATTTATTGAATTTCAAGTCCCACCTGCAGATGCCTTGGCAGAGCCCTATTCAGCCTGCGGGTCAGACATTCCCCACTCCTGGATTAGCCTTTGCACAATACCTCCTCCACAACAGTCACAACCAGTCGTCAAAACCAATCAGCTTGAGGGTCAATTCCCTCCCATTGACATGCCAACAGCAATCAAGGCACAACTACAACAGGAGGGCACTTATGACCCACACAAGAGACACACCTTGAGTGCCCCACTCGAGTGAACAGAAATAATGTGCCACTGAGTCCCACAGGACACCTGCTACATAAGATCACTCTACCAAAACTGGGAGACATAGGAGCTCTACCTAATATATAGAAACAAACACAGAGAGGCAGCCTAAGTGAGGAGACAAAAAAAAATACATCCTAAGTGAAAGAACAGAACAGAACTCCAAAAAAAGAACTAACAACCTGGAGACAAGCAATCTACCACATGCAGAGTTCAAAACTCTAGTAATAATGATGCTCAATGACCTCAGTGAGATTTCAACAAAGAGATAGGAAACAAAAACTTCTTCTCCCCAGGTGCATGAGGTCTCATCCCACCTAAGGATCCCCAACCCAGATCATCTGTTGGTGAAAATCAGTGGGCATTCTGTCCACCTGGGAGACAAGAGAGTCTGCTCAATACCCAGATGCCACCTTCCCAGGAAAGAGCACTCATATTTGTACAGCATCAGCCTGGGGAGTGCACTGCCTGGTCCCCAACTGCTGCTGAGGCCACTCTGCTGTGCTGGGGTCCTGCAGAGGTGTCTGCTGGCTGCACCAAGCAGTGATATTCGGGGCCCCTTTTTCTGAGGAGGCTTTTCACAGAGACTTAGACTGACTAAACTGTGTGCCTTTGAAAAGGAGACCAGTCTCCCCCATCTACACTGCATAGCCGGTGCCCCCTTCCCCACCTGTTGAATCACTTGGCTGGCCTCATCCTGCTGAGTTCAGCAGCACAAGGGGATCAGAGTGTTGTGCTGAGCTGAGACTTTCAGAGCATGCCTCCCAGGGAAGCTTTCTAAAAATTATTTATTTTTTTATTCCTCATCCGAGGATATGTTTATTGATGGGAGGGCGAGGGGAAGGGAGAAGAAGACATCAATGTGAGAGAGAAGCATGAATCAGATGCCTTCTTTACTCACCCCAATCAGGGATCCAACCAACAACGTTCCTGTGTACAAGACTACGCTCCAACAAACTAAGCCATCAGGCCAGGGCTTCCAGGTAAGTTGTCTAGAAACTGGACGCTTGGGTGCTGGGTTGTGTGGCTACATTGCACTTCCCAGGAAGGGGAAGAAGTGCCTGCCCTCTCCTACAGGCTTAGGGGTACCACCCCCAAGGGGAATCTGTGTGGATTTGCTCTTCCAAGTCCCGGATATCCTACCACACTGAGCTCAGTTTCATGGGGGAAAAGGAGAGCTTAGATATTCAGAGTGTGAGTCTCTCGAGGGATACTGTCTGGGACCAGGAAAAAGTGCTTAGCCCACTCCTTAGAGCTAGGCAAGCATCACTCCCAATAGAAGACTCTTTTGATGTCCTCCTGAGCCCAGTGGCTCTGCCCAGCTCAGCTGGCTCCTACAGAGGGGATGGCTGGCTGTACCCAACTTAAACTTATGGCATGCCCCTCCTGGGAAAACTAGAGTTGGAGACTCTGGAAGAGACTGAGTGGTTTTGCTCTGGAGTAGGGGCCACTTTCCTCTCATTCACTGCCTGACCCCATGAACTCCAAGTAGAAGACCCACTAGCTCTGACCTCCCAACCCCAGTTACCCACCCTTACCAAACTTGCAACCTAGAGAAGGGCCTCTGGGTCATGACCAGCCTGGGCACATTATACAATCTTTCTTTGGAAGGCTCTGGAGGAAGACCAGGCAACCTCAGGGGAAGGTGGAATGCCTTACAGGTAGAGGTGGACCTCAGGTAGCCTCAGTGCTTTTACAGATCTGCCCCCAGCTCAAAGCTGGAGGAAGCTGACCCTTATACATAGACTGGCCCCTTCCACACACACCCACGCCAAATAAATGCAACCACAATAGTGAAGAGCGTGGTAGCTCCAGACAGGCAGCCCAAGGCTGGTTACATACAACATCTGACATCGACCTGTACCTGACCCCTACCCAAGTGGACCCAGAACCAACACAACTAGTGGTGAACTTCAGACCACACCAGAGCTCAACCTAACTAGCCACACAAGTGGCACGCCCAAAAGAGAATTCCAGCAGGCACCAGACCCTGCTGGAAACAACTTTGCCTTATGGGGCAGCCCCTGCACAGCGCCTCATACACAGTGATTGAGGTTTATCCTTATAGTCAGTCAGCCTGAAGGGTTAACTCCACTCAGAAAAGGATAAACAGCATTCAAGACTAAACTACAACAGGAGGGTACACATAACATACAAAAAACATTCCTTGAGCATGGAGCTCAGGTGCTCTGAAAGATTGTGCCACTGAGCCCAACACCATCATAAAAAGTTTGAAGTCATACCAGATCTACCTAACACACAGTGACAAAATGGGGAAACAAAGAAATATGCCCCAAAAGAAAGAACAAGAGAAATACCCAGAAAAAGAACTAAATTAAATGAAGCAACCAAAATACCAGATGCAATGTTTAAAATAGGTTTTAAGGATGCTCAAGAACCTTAAGGGAAGAGTGAGAACTCAAAGAGATGCAAGCATTAAAAAGGACATAGAAACCACTAAAAATAACAACTCAGAAATGAAGAATAATGAAGAATACAATGAAGTCAAACCTCGGTTCTTAAACATCTCCCATCTTGAACAATTCGGTTCTTGGCCAAGTTGTTCATGGAAAAAACGTCTCGGTTGTGAAACAAAACTTTGGTTTTCGACCTGACAACCCTTTCGTGCTGATACCTCAGCATGACAAAAAGTATCTCTCAGGCAACAAAGGAGAGAATGCTTTTGTTGCTGGCAAAATCGACAATTAGCACAATTTTAAAACGTCAAGAGGCAATCGAGAGTGCTAATGTTACTAAGGATGTTAAAGTGCTCACAAAACAACACTCACAGGCAACTGAAGAGGTAGAATAATTGTTGATTTGGATAAAGAGCAGTTAGCCGGTGACAGCATTTCAGAGGCAGTGATATATGAAATACAGTGGTACCTCAGTTTTCCAACGTCTCCGTTGAGGCAAATATTTCGGTTTAGACAATTGCGGTAAACCCTGAAGTAAATGCTTCGGTTTCGAACACATCTCGGAAGTGGAACAAGCCACACAGCTTCCACTGAGTGCAAGATCCTGACGCCTAGCTGTCGGCTGTTGATCCCTCGGATTTCGAACGTTTCAGAACTCGAACAGTCTTCCAGAACAGATTACATTCGAAAACCAAGGTACCACTGTATTCCGTTTAAGCCTAGTAGGGCATGGTTCGATAAATTTAAGAAAAGAAATGTCGATGCTATGAAAGAAACTGTACCAAACTAAGATGCAGTCATCAACTGGCTTTATAATCTTGCTCAGGTTCCTCATTTGTAAAACAGGAGGCAGATCTAAATGATATAAGATCCTTTTAATTACAAATTTATGAATCTGAAAGTATAAAACTTTGCTTCCAGAGTCCCTTTGTTAGGATATTTACATTTACAGAATCTATTGGCAATGTAATATAATCCCCATCTCCTAACACATAAAGATTTTGGGCACAAAAATATAGTTATATCTTCACTTAATGTCATATATAGGTTCTGTGACTTTAGTGGAACAATGTATAATGAGACCAATTTTACTATAGGTTAGTTGATATAAAAAAGAGTTAAGTTCCTACAGCTTCTCATCAACATTATAACGAAATGACAGTATTCAAGGACCTGCTGTATAAGATTAGGTAGAAAGTAAAGTAATCCTTACTGTTACAAAATTTTAAGTCCAAATTCCATATTAAACATATTGTGAGGTTCTAAACTATAAAAGAGTAAGTGGGAGAAAAGTATGTCCATAAATCATGCACATGAATGGGAATTACTTTTGGAACTGTTTAAAATGCACATTCCCAAGCCCCAACCAAAATCTACTACAGAATATCTGGAGGTCAGGCCTGGAAACCTGCTCTTTTGATAAGCTTCAGGTTATTCTAATATACACTAATGTTTTTAAGACTTTGGTCACAGACTAGAACAAATAATATAATGAAAAGCAGTCTCAGAGTAAAACACTTCAGAATAAGAACTGTAATGCACCTACCTGTGTAGCTTTGTCCCTCATGCAAGGAGCAGTTTGACCATGATTATCACGAGGCCAGTGCCCTGCAAGGTATGGAGCAGCAAGTGTATCCAGAGAGGAAGTGCGGCGAATGATAGTAGAAGGGCTTGAGGAAGGCGGTCGTGTTTTATCACCTAGAATTTAAGACAAATATATTTATTTTAAAAAGAGATGGGGGAGGAAACAAAGCAGGATCTAAGTTTTAAACTAGGCAGGAGTTTTCTAACTAAAATATAAAAAATTAATAACGAAAAGTAATAATAAGCTACTGATTCACACAAAGTTGAATGAATCTCCAGGAAATTATACTGAGCAAAAACAGTCAATTTCAAATGTATGATTTCATTTATATAACATTTTTTAAATGACAAAATTTTAGAAATGGAGGAAAGATTAGTGGTTGCCAGAGGTCAGAGATAGGGGAGGAAAAATAAAGTGCCAGGAAAGAAGCAGGGACCGATAAGGAACTATTCAGTATATAAGGCAGTTAAGATAAAGTTAAAATTCCATTTTAATCTATCTCTATAAAACACGTTATCTTAGTGATATTTGTTACAATAAATAGACCGCAAGAAACCACATTAGCTAGGCTACAGGAGCTATAATTAAAGCCACATATGCAAACATTTTGCATTTCAAGCTATAGGTTATGTACTTAAATGTAAGCCAAAAAAAAAAAAAAATTAAAAATACTAGAGGTAATAGGAAGTTAGAGGTAATGTAGAAGAAATGCCCTCATATCTCTTTTTTTTAATGGGGAGTGGGAGTATGCTTAGTTAATTTATGCTGTAAAATTTTTAAAAATTAAGGAACTTAAAATATTAAACATAAACATATGCATGAATAAAATTATAATACTATCATTCTAGTTCTATATAACAAATATCTTGCACTTCTTAAAGCCATATATGACTTTAAGACACCTCTCTTTTACTTGTATTACACAGTGTCTTAATAAGGGTCTTGCATAGTTACAAATATAAAAGCTCCGTTGCTGGTTATGTGACCCAAATAACAAAAGATTAAATTCCACTAACATAATAGTTACAGCAGCTATTAGAAACTAATAGCTGATGATAATCATTAAGGCTGTTGTGTTGCTGATAATCATTAAGGCTGCTTTACAGATATGCCTCAGATACATAATTTGCTTTCAAAACGGGCACAATTATTTCACTAAAACAATTCCTAATTGTTGCAAACGCTAACCATTTCTGCATACAGTCTTCCCTTTTATAGTTAAGAGAAATGAAATGCAGTACACATCCATAAGTTCAAGAAACATGTGTGCCCACATTAACTGTGACAAGTGAAAAGCAATAAATATACACATGTTCAAGATTTTTCCTCTAACCAAACAATTAATCTCTTTGAGACAGTCACAAGAAGATTGTTCTTAGCTAGGGGATAAAAAGGCACACACACACTTGTAAACTGGTGAATATTCATTAAAATCAAATTGCTAAAAGCTGTATGGCACTTTTCTTCCCTAACTATGATGTTGTCAGTCCCACCTGTACAACTAATCAAACAGACCTTACTAATAGGTCTGATTCAATTTTCAAGATTTTTAATGATCTAAGACAGTAATTTTCAACTTTTTTCATCTCATGGCACACATAAACTAATTACTAAAATTCTGCGGCACACCAAAGAATATATTTTTTGCCAATCTGACAAAAAAATAGGTATAATTTTGGATTTACAAAAATAATAATAGTAATTACCTACCCTTTTTATCCAAAGTTGACTTTTTAAAAAAATCAAGTCTCTATATTTGTATATAAGGATTTCTGGTACCAAGAATTAACCAATCAGATGCAACCTTATTATGCAATGTGACCAATAAGATGCAACTCTATTATATGACTTATACTGTACATTTATGGTTCAAGACAGGACTATTACACATGACGGCATATTGTTGTATGTTGACTGTTGTCTTTTTTTTTTAATATATCTTTATTGATTTCAAAGAGAGGAAAGGAGAAGGAGAGAGAGAGTTGAAACATCAATAAGGAGAGAGTCATCATTGATCAGCTGCCTCCTGCACTCCCCTCCTCCTGGGGATAGAGCCCAAAACCCAGGCATGTGCCCTGACTGGGAATCAAATAGCAATCTCCTGGATTCTAGGTTGTCACTCAACTGCTGAGCAACACCCAGCCGGGCTGTTGTCATTTTTTAATTTGACAATCTAAGGGAAGAGGTCAGTGTCTCTGACTAAATAGTAAGGTACTGCATGTTTTAAAAATTCAACATGGCACACCAGTTGAAAATCACTGATCTAAGAGCTAACCTTTCAACTAAGACTCCTAAGACTATTAGATTTTCTATAATGAAATGGAGATTTAGAAAAGTTATACATGGTCACATGTAAAAATACTAAACATTTTCTCTTTTGAGCTCCCTTCCTATGTATGACCCACTCATTTAAACATTTACTAATGGTCTGTGAGCCAGCGCTAAGCCCTAAAATTAAAGAGACTAAGTTAAAGTCTGCTCTAAAAAACACACAGCCTATATGCAGGCTTGTCATTATTCCATTTCAATCCAGGTTCCCAAAATTGACAGGATTTGGTGCCAAATTATGAGGGAGTTAAAGGGAGGGAAGGGAGCCTCAAGAATCCAACATGATTCAAAGATTCCCAGCCTCCATGAACAAAAGCTGTATATTTATAAGGAAGCCCAGAGGAAGAGACTTTTTGATAGCTGACAAGATCCTCATCATCTGGCCTCTCCAGCCTCACTTTCTTGCCTATACTGCCTCAATCCCTACCATGCTGAACAACTTTCAGGTCCCAATGTGTGCTAAACCCTTGCATGCCTCCAGGCATTTGTCTCTACCTAGATTACCTTCATATCCTTTCTTTGGTTTGCCTAATTCATGTTTAGGAAACACATCAACGTGTAAGACAAAAGCCCTCCTGTGTGCTGCCGTATTATGGTTCATTGAAATGGTCCTTGACAGTTCCAGTGCTCCACTAGACAGTGAGATATTGCAGAGCAAATATTTTACTTTTCCCCATCCCAATTATTACGACAGTACCTGACATATAGGCAGAGAAAAGAATGACCTCTGATGTTACTATCCCTCTCAACAAGGGCAGGTGCATGCACTAAATTCAGATATTCCTTCGTTATTCCAAAGTAAGTCGACAAATATTGCATGGTATCACTTATATGCGGAATAATAAAATAAAAAGTTAAACTCATAGAAACATAGTAGGGACAGAGGTGCGGGAGGAGGGGAATAGAAAGAGGTTGATGAAAGGGTACAAACTCTCAGCTGTAACAGAAGTAAGGTCTGAGGATGTGATGTAGAACATGGTGACTATAGTTGATAACACTGTTGTATAACTGAAATATGCTAAGAGAGTAGAACTTAAATGTTCTCGAAGAAGGAGGAGGAGGAGAAGGGAGGTAATGAATAAACTAGATGGGAGGAATCCTTTTACAATGTATATCAAATTGTCATGATGTGAACTTTAAATGTCTTACAATTTTGTGTTAATTATAATACCTCAATAAAGCTAAAAAACAAGTAAATCAAAACAAAAGTTCATACTAGACTCTAGTTCTTTAAAAAGCAAATCTTTATAGAAGTTAACTACAGCAGGGTGTGGCATTAAAAATTTCAGTCAGCGAAGTTCAGAACTCCCCAACCATCTGTACCAGTTCAACTGGTTCCTGTGTTGCTTCAATGGCAGTAGAGCATCCCAAACCATTGCCCCAGGTATTACATTTCAAAGGTTCTACAGACCTGATCAGGTACTGGCTTAAAGGCTGTAGTTCCTGTTAGCCACAAAATCATTTAACAAGTAGAAGGGATATATCAGACATATTAATTTGTTCAAAAAGGGAAGGGGGGAATACTTTACCTTTTTAAGTATAAAAACGATAAATATTCAGTATAAAGAAACCTAACAGTACCAAAAAAAACAACCAATTAGCTGCCAAAGATAACCATTTTAATGAGTATTCATTTCCAGAAATCTGTCTACACTTACACACATGTACAATTTTATATAAATGAGGTGCTACTGGCATACTATGATTGTTGAAAAATAAAAACGGCATGTCAAGAACCTATTTCCATTGCAACAAATATAAATCTGTAAAACGCCACCATTTTTAATAGCGGTATAGTATCTTACTGAATGGATACACCATAACTTAATCCCATATTGATGGATATTTTCAGCAGCAGATATGTATCTTTTTACGCTCATTATCTTTTTTTAAATTTAAGATTTTTTAATTTATTTTTTTAGAGAGAGAGGAAGGGAGAGGGAGAGAGAAACATCGACGTGATCGAAAGGCTATCTCCTGCACACCTTCCACTGGGAATAGAGCCAGAAACTTACATGAGAATTTAAATATAATCTGTTAAAGGAAAATCTAGGAAAACTATATTTCCATAACTTAGTTCTAATTTTGTTTCTGCAATTATTTCCATGTTTCTTCTTCAGTTAATTTCTCCACTAAGTTTTCAATAAAACATTAACATGTAACGTAACTAATAACTGATAACAGTAGTACCTATTTAAAAATTAATCCTAATATGAACTAAATCATTCATTTACCCAAACTGATTTCCTACAGACATGATATACAAAAAAAAGAACTATTCTAGAAATTCAAAAATCTAATTAGTAATTATTCTTTTGCTAAATACAAGGTTTAATTTACATATATAATAAAAAGCACCCTTTTTTAGTATACAACTTGAAGCTTTGAAGAACAAATATACCTATTTAATCACCATCACAATTACGATTTAGAATAGTGCCATCACCCCAAATAGATTCCACGTGCTCCTTTGAAGACACCGTTCTCCATCGTTGGACAGAGGTAAACTGACCTGCTCTTTTTAGTTTTGCCTTTTTAAAAGTCATACAACTGTAAATATAATCACACAGTATATACTCTTTTGTGTCTGTTGGCTGCTTTCACTCAGCACAATGTGGGATTCATCTTTTTGTGTATTAGCATGCATTCTTTTTTATTGCTGAAGAGTATTCCATTGTAAGGAAATATGTGATGATTAACTTTGTGTCAATTTGCCCGGGCCATGGGGTGCCCAGATAGTTGGTTAAGCATTATTGTAGGTGTGTCTGGGAGGGTGTTTCTAGATGAGATTAACATTTGAATTGGTAGACTGAGTAAGGCAGATTGCCCTCCCCAATAAGGGTGAGCCTCATCCAATTCATTAAAGACCTAAGTAGAACAAAAAAGACTGAGTAAGAGAAAAATTCACCCTTTCTCTGCATGACTGCATTTCAAGCTAGGACACTGGTCTTCTCCTGTCTTCACACTCAGACTCAGACTGGAACTTAGAGCATCAGCTCTCTCGGTTCTCAGGCCTTTGAACTCAGACTGGAACTCTACCACTGATAATTCTGGGTCGTCGGCTTTCCTACTACAAATGGTGGGACTTAACCTTTATAACTGTGTGAGCCAATTCCTTATAATAAATCTCTATCTAACATGTCAATAGGATGGAGATGGATATGACAGACAGACAGAGAACCTAGACTAATGCAATATACTATAATTAGGTCATCCAATAGCCTATTGATGGAGATTTGGGTTATTTCCAGCATTTCACTATTAAGAATAAAACATACACAGTCATGCCCCACACAACATTTTGGTCAATGACATGCATATACAAAGGTGGTATGCAATAAAGCCTATACCAGGCTATACCATCTAGTTTTGTCTAAGTATACTCCATGATAGTCACACAATGGTGAAATCACCTAAGGACATATTTTTCAGAACACATCCCCATCGTTAAGCAGCATACAACTGTATTAGTAACATTCTTATAACATGTCTTTTTGTGGATATATGTTTTCATTTATCTTGAGTACAGTAGTAGAAATGCTGGATCAAAGAACAAGTGTAGGTCTCACTTTATACGAGACATCCATTCCTTGCCACTTGGGCTTCTCCATAGGACTACGTAAATATAGAAAGTTACTACTCTAACATAACAAAGACTCTGACAGAGATTAAATGAAGGAGGGAGAGAAAGATCCAAGTGACAGCCAGGCCAGTATGGCTCAGTGGCTGAGCACTGACCCACGAACCAGGAGGTCATTGTTTGATTTCTGGTCAGGGCACATGCTGAGTTGCGGGCTGGATCCCCAGTAGGGGATGTGCAGGAGGCAGCCAATCAATGATGCTCTCTCATCATTGATGTTTTTATATCTCTCTCCCTCTCCCTTCTTCACAAATCTGTAAAAACATTTGTAAAAAATCCAACTAACAATTCTTTTAGTAACTTAATCTCAGAAGTGACATCCCATTGTTTTTGCTGTATTCTTTTGTTAGAACTGAGTGACTAAGTCCAGCTCACACTCAAGGGGAGGGAATTACACAAGGGCATGAACAACAGAAGTGGGACCAATCAGGAGCCATCTCAGAGGCTGCCTACCTACAAAAAGTCATACCTATAAGATATGAACAAGGTACTAGTGATCCCAATGAAGAACACCCAAAGGGAGAGGAAATGCCTAGAAGAGCAGAGGTTTTGTGAAGTAGGTAGCATTTGATCCAACTCTTAAATATGGGAATTTGACAGTGATGGTGCAGGAATGGGCATGCCAAAAGAACAAAAAGGAATGGTGAAACACAGTTTTAGGAATTACATGTACCTTACAATGGCTGAAACAAAGTGACTGTGCAATATGACTATGAATTGGCCAGAGGTCTTGAATGCTCTGCCAAAGATTTTAGATTTTATCCTGAAAGTAATGGGGAAGTGACATAATCTGATTTGAATTATGGAACAAATTTTTAGACAACAGTATAGATGCAAAAGAAACTGAGTTAGGAAGACCTATCAAGTGGCTACTGTAATAATCCAAGTGAGCAAGACAACTAGAATTTAGAAACAAAATATTTCAGAACATCCCTGGCTGAAGTGGCTCAGGTGGTTGGAGTGTCATCCCATATACCAAAAGGTGGTGGGTTCGTTATCTGGTCAGGGAGCATACAAGAGGCAACCGATCAATGTTTCTCTTTCATACTGATGTTTCTCTCTCTCTCTCCCCCCCTTCCTCTCCCTAAAAATCAATTTAAAAAAAATAATATTGAGTGCATTATAGGTTGCTGTAGGATGAAAAGAGACCATCTCCGATAACACTGTGAAAGGAGAGGGGGAGAGAACAAAAAGAGAGGAAAGAGCGAAAGGCAATACATACTGGCAGGCAGTCTAACATCTATAATTGGAGAACCTGATCCTTGAAGGCAAGAACCTCAAAAAAAAATTTTTTAAGTTTTTTCCCCAAAGAATCTTACAATAGCTCATGAAGAATGAGTCAATTAAAAATATCACGTAGATTTAGGGGGGATAAACTATAGGTAATTTCATCTTGACTACATGCTAGTCTTTATCAGAAAGAGTATCAAAGACTTCCTATCAAAATAATACTAAAGGAATAAAAAGGTAAACCCACAAGGAAAACAGAAGGGAAAGGCCTGGGTGGCGTGGCTCAGCAGTTGAGCATCGACCTATGATCCAGGAAATCGTGGTTCGATTCCTGGTCAGGGCACATGCCTGTGTTGTGGGCTCGATCCCCAGGAGGGGACATGCAGGAGGCAGCCAATCAATGACTCTCTCATCATTGATGTTTCTATCTCTCTCTCCCTCTTCCTTCTTCTCTCTGAAATCAATAAAGACATATTAAAAAAAAAAAAAAAATAGGAAAGGAGGCATCAGCAGAAAAGAGGTTTCAACCAAGTTTTGGAAGGAGATGTATAAGTGGTCATTTAGCTGCAGTCTGATTATAAAACTCAATTTAAGATTTCCTGATCTGCCCCAATACAAGTTCTAAATTTCAATGAAAAGTATCTTGCCATTCACAGGAAAACAATGAATAATATGTTACATTTTCAACTTCTTATATGAACAAACTTTCTTAACAAGCATCAAGAACAAAGAAAGAAGTGTTTCATTTCACTTGAAAATGAAATGTGGATGTGCTCATTTCAAGTAAAACCCAGAAATGATGATTTGTACGTGAAAACAAACAAACAAAAACCCAAGTATCATCTTAAAGAGATACATTTTATTTTCATTTTTTAAAATATCACTTTTTCTGTAGAGGTCTATAAATGAGCTCAAGAAATCAATATATGTGTACAATAATTCTGTTACACCTATGTATTTGAGACAGATCATGTTAACCAGAAAGAATTTTTTCAAACTCTTATACAAAATTGTTCCTCAGGCTAAATTTTTTTATACTATCTTGGTTGATGGTTTTAGTAGCTTTAGCATACAACCTTGTCAATAAATTTTCATATTGCAAAAAAAATAACTTTATTAATTTTATTTAAGTTAAATTTGGTGAGCCTACCTTTAGAAAAATTAAACTATATTTGGCTTAAGCCAATTATTTAATGTAAAATGTACTGTGGTTGCCATATGGGTGTTAAATGTACTGTGGTTGCCATATGGGTGTTAAAAATCTATGAAAAGGTAAGGGATTAATTTCCAGAAAGGTAAGCTAAGATTAACTATTTCCCCCCCAAAAGAATCAGAGGAGAAAACACACAAAATGAATAGGCTTATAATAAGTTGGCTAAATAAAGTGATCCACAGAGAAATCAGTCTGTACTCAGAAGAGCATTAATAATGACTTTATCAGCCGGGCCCGTGTGGCTCCGTGGTTGAGCATCAAGCCATGAACCAGGAGGTCACGACTCAATTCCAATTGGGGCACATGCCTGGGTTATGGGCTAGATCCCCAGTACGGAGCATGCAGGAGGCAGCTGATTGATGATTCTCTCTCATCACTGATGTGTCTCTCTCTCTCTCTCTCTCCCTTCCTCTCTCTGAAATTAATAATTTTTTTAAAATGACTATATCATTATATCTTGTCACTGATCACAAATGCAGCAGTTCTCCGAAACATGGAAATTATTCCAATGGTTTTTCCAGAGCAAAATGATTGGGAAAAACTGCTCTAGAGAGATTAACTAGACAGGCTCTGGACTTACGGACAGCAGACATACCCTCAGGCATGATACGGACAGAACTCTTTCCTGGGAAAACTGTCCAAGAGAAGGAAAAAACCTACACTTGAAAGTCCTGGCATCATTATTCTACTGTAAGAATCTCCAGTCTACCAGCCTGACCCACACAAACAGAACACTTAAAGAAAATTTTTTTGTTTTATTTAAATATTAATACAAAACTAAGCAAAGTTTCCAACATGAAAGACGAATCTCAAGATAAAAAAGAGCTCTGAGGACAATGCAGAGGGACTTTCAGATACTGGATCCCTAACAAAGGTTATGGCATCCAGTGCACCTGATAGACACCCAGAAAGTGGCCACCTGTACTAAATGGACACTGGAACTAGAATCACATGAGGTTTACAAAATTATGTAAGGTGAACACTTCCCCTCTACCAGTAAAGATTTCTATATTTCACTGAGGCTGTAAACTGGTGGTAATCTCCCTTTAATCTAAAAGACTCTCCCCTTTGGCCCTGACTGGTTAGTTCAGTTGGTTAGTGTCATCCCGATCCATACACTAAGGTTGCGGGTTTGATCTCTGGTCAGGGGACATACAAGAAACAACCAATGAATGCATAAATAAGTGGAACAACAAGATGTTTCTCTCGCTCTCCCAGTCTAGTTTGTGCTATGAAGACTTGAAACCTGAAAACTGTGTGTCCCACTCTGCATGGAAGTTCACTAGAGTGAAACAAGAACACATTCCTGGAAAGGAAACTATCAGACATCCACTTCAGTGTAACTTAGCAACAGGCAGTATCCCTTTTCACACCTAGTTGAGAGTGCCGCATTAGAGGAAAAAGTTTTTATTTTTCTAGGTGTTTCTTGGGGGGGGGGGGGGTGAGGGAGGATAAAGGGAAGGATTAATTTTACAGCATGAATACTCTATGGAATAATAGATCTGAGGGAAGCGAGTTTTGGGAAACATGAAGAATGGGCATATCAGGAGCCCGAGATCCCTGGAAATGGAGCCCTCCTAGAGATCAGAAGAAAAGAGCACCTTTCTCCATACATTGCCAATACCTAATTTAACCCAGCTCTCTCTAGACTGCTGCTCTGCTTCAAGGGTCAAACAGTTAAGAGTGTAGCCACAGTCTATTATCAGAATGTAGTCACCATCTCCTACCTCCATCTCTACTGCCCACTTAAGCCGCTCCACTTCCCTTCTACCTGTCACACAATGCCAGATCCAGAAAGCTGAAAGTAAACTGAAGCAATTATGTTCACCAGATAGCTCTAAGAGCTACTTCAAAAACTAAGCACATGCAATTTTGGTGTGCTATATATTTTCCAGGTTCTTATAAAGCTACCTCCTTGATATAACGCAAAAGATACAGTTTTTGGACTACCAAACCAGCAGAGTTCAAATATCAACTCGAACACTTGTTACTTAACCTCTCTAAAATCTACTGTGAAAATTAAAATGAGAACCTGTAGGTAAACCACCCACCAGATAGCAGGAGCTCAGTAAAGTGACAGCTATTCTTTGAAGGGGAGGAGGATCTAGTACTTTTAACAATCAGTTTTTAAAAAGCATTTTACATTTTCAAAAAGATAAAATCAGTACTCACTCTAATTAGAAAACACTATTATTCATTTTTCAGGGTGATTCCAAAAAAAAGTATCCATTGTCTAAAATCTCTAATAAAATAAATAGTAAGAAAGATTCACCGTACTCCCTGTATTTCTGAATGAACGTTTGAAATCATTTCATCTGTTTCATCTGGTTAGGAAGTACTGTACTAAGTTTCCTGAAATTCCCAACCATTCTGTCTGAAAGATTTTAACAGAAATTCCCCAGACAAGGAAAGACAAAGGTTTATGTTGGCAGTATTAACCCATAAGCTAAAAACCACACATATCTTTCTTCACTAGATTCTAACAGGAAGACAATCAGACGATAAATTTTATTTTTCTGCTTCCAGAATCTGAATTTGTCTATTGCGTTACTCTTTATGAATGACTCCAGTAGAACCCAACCACTTCATTCAGGACCTTTTCCCGGAAAGCTCTCAGGTATAGAGAAAAACAACAATTTTTAGATCCCTCAAATAACTGCAAGTAGAAAAACCTTAGATTTTGTCTTTTAGAAAAACAAATGAACGGTTTTATATCCTACATACAAAATCAATATATCAGAAATACACCCAGATCCGCAGACAAAGGCAACAAACATTCCAAAGGAATCTTGCTTAATTTACTTCACTTCTCGGTACCCACGTATCAGGTCTCAGGAAATGCTAACACACGCCCAGCCTCATGTCTCTTCAAGGACCCAAATCGGCTATGTTGACGTATTCAGTCCCCCAAATCTGGAACTGTTTTGTGACAGAAATACTTAGCAGCAGACATGTGCTGTATTAACATTAACCATGTCACTAAAACAAAAGTGACAAACCACGCCTAGGCTCACCACCCAAGGAGGGTAAGCAGTAACCAGATGGCCAGAATCCCAGGTTTATCGTCAACACGAACCAGAACAAGCACCAGGTTAGCGGCGGCACAGCCACTGTCAGGGACAAGCGTGGACTGGCCGAGGGATGAACGAGGCGGGCGGGGAGCCGCCGAGCGGGCGAGGAGCAGGCCGGGGGAAGGAGGGGCCGCAGCACTCGGGCCCCGCCCCCAGCCGCCGGCCTCCGCCGCGGCGCCGCAGTCCCCGCGCGGTGGCCGCGCGCGCCCCGGACCCCTTCCATGCGCCGCCTCCCCTTGCCGCACGGCCCCAGCACGTACCTGCTTTGCAAACGGGGGCGCTCGGGCTCCTCTTCTCCGGGGAGCACCGGCTCTGCTCCGGGGACCTCCTCCGGTGTCGGACGCGGGCTGGGGGTGGGGCAGCGCTCACCTCGCCAGTCCACAGGTGGGTGGGCGACGAGCAGGGCGACGACACGGTGCCCAGCAGCGGGGGCGGGGGCTGCGGCCTTGGAGGGCTCCCGCGAGTCCCGGGCGCGGCGCCGCGCGTGGGGCTGGTGCCTCGAATAGAGGTCGCTGACGCGCCCGTCTGCGTGGCCACCGTGGGGCTGGTGCGCGCGGCCGCACTCCCGCCGCCGCGAGTGGGGCTCGTGCAGCGCGAGGCTGTGCGCGGGCCCCCGCCGCCTGAGGAGCCCGAGGCGCCACCACAGCAGCCGCCGTTGTTGTTGCCGCCGTTACCGCCGTTGCTCCGCGTGGGGCTGCCATGTTGCTGCTGCTGCTGCTTCAGCTGGAACGGAACCGTCGCCCTCATGGGCTGCAGGCGGCTCCCGGCTCCTCCGGCCGTGGCGACCGCACCGCCCCCGAGGGAGCCGGCCGGCGTGGGAGACCCATTGCGCCTCATCCGCTGGGACATGGTCCACCCTCCCCGGTGACTGGGCGAGACGGGGGGTTAGAGTGGTGTTGGGTTGAAAGGGAAAGATTCTCGAGGCCGAAGAGAAGACCCCCCCGCGACGGGGTGACGAAGCCGGAATCTGGGGAACTGGGGGCGCCCGAGCCGCGGCGGGCAACAACGAGATGGTGCAGCCGCCGCCGCTTCTCCTCATCAACAATAGTGTATCCTCCGCTGCCCCCGCCCCCCGCGAGCGCCCATTGGTGCAGCGTCAGCGCGCTCGAGCCGCTCCACCGCGCCCATTGGCTGCAAACAGCTCGGGCCCCGGGCCCCCGGGGCCTTAAGAGAGCCTGGGTTTGCGCGGAGACCGTCAGCTCTTTAAAGAGAAAGAGACCCGCCCCCCGGGGGAGGAGGAGTGGACGGGCCGGGCCGTGTGTAAGTGTAGTGTGCGCGCGCCTGGCCACGCGCGTTCTTCCCTCCCGCTGAGGGGAGCGCTGGGCTCAGACTCTGGGATATTGCCAAGGAGAATGTCCCGCGCCAGAGCCGTCCCCAGGGATGTCCGAGTCTCAGCTCATTTCCTTTCCTCTCAGTACTCACTGACGGAGGCCGTGTACATGGCTTTTTTTCCTTGATCTTTTTGTTCTGTCCTCATTCCATCAACGTTTGGGCAGGGCTCAAAGGAGAAGAAATTTAATTAATCTTACTGGCATTTTACACCTCGTGTCCTTTTTTTTTAAAAGCTCTGAAAAGAGCCAAGTCTCAGATTAAAATTGCTTTGTTAGAATGCACTTTTAGGCTGTATCTGCGAAGTCCAGTTATCAAATGCTATTACCACCCTCCTGTATCTCAAGTAATCAAGAATTTATTTCAAGCAGCTACTTCACAGTTCCCTGATTCCTTGGGAAGATGTCTGCTTCCTTACAAGTTTGTGAAAGGCCTTAGTTTACAAAGGGCCTTATTTGATTTTCACAATCATCATTTGAGACAGAACTGGACTAGCCATTCATATTTTTATCTAGTGGAGGACACAGGTCTCTGTATTGTGGGCAAAGAACTCAGGGAGACAGGCAATAACACCATTTCTAAAATAACCGTAGCGGCTCCTCATGAAGACCAAAAAAATGGTCTTACCCCACATACTCACCTCTTGGGCTATAAATTGCTTGTCCATGACCTCTTTTCCCTTATTTTATTAAATACATTCCAGACAGATTTCATCTTGTAAAAATGTGGGAGCAGAAGGCACAGTATGACTTGCTCTGGACCTGAAATTATACTGGGTCCCCGTGCAGCCTTTGAAGATCTAGAGAAGAGACTCATCCCAGATCCACCACTTACTCTGAGACCTTTTACATGTCACCACCCAATTTCCTTATCTGTAAAACGCAGTTAAACAATGCCATCTCTTTCATCCAACTGCTGTGACTGTTAACCACGGGTTAAACGAGAGTGTGGTAAATCGAAGGGACTCAACAGTTCCCGAGTCTCCCTGTGATTCGGAAGCCCACGTCTCTCCTTTTTTGCCTGTTCCTCCTCTCTCCCACCACAAAGAGAAGCCCCAAGTCCCAGAAAATGTTTTATTTTTTATTTTATTTTATTTTTAAATATAGCTTTATTGATTTCAGAGAGAGGAAGGGAGAGGGAGAGAGAGATAGAAACATCAATGATCAAGCCCACAACCCGGGCATGTGCCCTGACCGGGAATCGAACCCTGATTGCCTGGATCCCACGTCGACACTCAACCGCTGAGCCACACCCAGCCAGGCCCAGAAAATGTTTTAAAAATTTGTTCACAGAAATAGCCAACAACTGCTCACATGCCTTATTATAAAAGAGAAACACCAAGAACTTAGAAAGCTCTAAATTTAAGAATCTGCAAAACCCTATCAACCCAACCTGACACTATACATTTGTTATTACAAACATGACTGCATTTGGCAATAAGACTGTACATCAAGCAGATGAACTTGAAATTTGCTATATATTTAATTGTGCTCAGCACATACATGCTGTGGTTGCCTAGTCACTTGTAGATTTTTCTGTAAGAAATACACAGACTGGAGTTTTAAAAAACTAATGTAAAGCTACAACCTTTCTAAGTAATGACATATTTACAATAAATTCAAATATATGCTCAGCAATGACAGGAAAAATTTAACACTAATAGCTACACAAAAAAATAGTTTGCCTGATGGTGGACATTAGTGGCGTTCCTAACACGTTAAAATGTATTATATTAATTTTATTACAGGTGTTTTAATATTTAAAAATGAAATTCAAATCAAAACTTTTTTGGCACCCATAAAGCACAGGGCAACTTAAAAACCATTCCACTAGACTGTGATAAAAATGAAAACAGGAAATATGTTTTATTCACCTCCGTCTCTCCAATACCAAACACAATAGTTCGATGAATGAATATTGTTAACTGGAGGTATGGAAAAATTGATTTCTAAGCCCCAAAGTAACCTTATTAAAAATTCATGTGTTGATTTTTCTGAGTACACAAATATCATCCTCATTATAAACAATTAAATAGAAAAAAATATAATCAGGAAATAAAATTCAGCCCTGGCCAATGTTGCTCAATGGTTAAAGCATCAGCCCACGTACCAAAGGGTCGCAGGTTCACTTCCCAGTCAAAGGGCACGTACCTGAGTTGCAGGTTCAATCCCTGCCTTGGTCTGGGCTAGTGCCAGAGGCAACCAATGGATGTGTCTCTCTCACATTGATGTTTCTCTCTCTTCCTCTCTCCCCCTTCCTCCCTGCCTTCCACTCGCTCTAAAAATTAATGGAAAAAATTCCTTGGGCAAGGATTCCAAAAAAAAAAAAAAAAAGGAAAAGAAAATCCACAGTTCCCAAAACTCATTTTTCTACATATAAAGTAATATACATTCATAAGAATTTTTACTTTAAATAACAGGATCACATACAAGTTTTAAAACCTGTCTTTTTCCTTTATATATATATCTAGGTCATCTTTTCACTCAGTATATATCTAGATTCTCTCTTATTCCTTTTAAAGAACACCTAGTATTCTATCATTTGCCAGCACAGTCAAGTACTGCTTAACGATAGAGATATGTTCTGAAAAATGCATCGGTTGGCAATTTCATCATTGTGCAAACATCATATAGTGCACTTACACAAACCTAGATGGTCTAGCCTACTACACACCTAGGCTACATGATATAGCCTATTGCTCCTAGGCTAAAAACCTGTATAGCATGTTACTGTACAGAACAACACAAGATTAAATCAAGCACAAAAAATGATGCAGTCAAGAGACACATAAACATGAGATGTATGAGGCTGCTGCCAGTGAAACATGGCACTGTTTTACAGCAAACATTTTTCTTATAAGTAGGAAGAGTACACCATAAAGTAATGATAAAAAATGTAGTAGAGTAAATACAAAAACCAGTAACGCCGTCGTTTATTATAATTAATCAGTAATACACTGTATGTGCTGTACAGGCATACTTCCGAGATACTGTGGATTCGGTTCCACAGCACTGCAATAAAGTGCGTACTGCAATAAAATAAGGTTTGCCTGTACTTTTATATGACTGGCAGCACAGCAGATTTGTTTATACCGGCATTACCACAAACACTTGAGTAATACTTGGCCCTAGGACCTCGCAATGGCTATGATGCCACTAGGCAATAGACATTTCTCAGCTCCCTTATCATCTTGAGGAAGCACCATTGTTTTTGGTCTATCAGTGACTGAAACATTGTTATGCAGGGCATGGCTGTACCATAACTTAACCAGTCTCCTACCAATGCACATTTAAGTTATTTTCAACTTTTTGATATAACATACAATGGTCTGATGATATCTTTACACTTATACTTTGCATTCTTTTGAGAGTATTTAAATTTTAATGTTGTATAAAGCAATATATATGCACAGATTAAGAAACCAAATAACTTTAGAAGGCTGATTTTTCACTGCCCTTCCTAAACGCTCCAAAGAATTGTTAGTTCTCTCTGAAAATGATTAGTGGTTTGTTTTTCCCTTAAGAACAAAAAAAAATCTTAATGGAGCCTTCTTTTCTCCTGCTCTATTTAAACTAGATACGTTCTAGGACTTCTGCATAGCCGTCAGATTGGGATTTCCCTTCACTTCTTGGGAGTGCATATATTATGTTCCCTCTACCCAGGGTCTTCCATTTTTATTTCCTTGTTTACTCCTTTGTGTTGTAATTGCTTCCTAAGGGTGTATAGAAGGTAAATTTTTTAAGACATTGTAAACTTGCAAACGTCTTTATCCCATCTTTTAATGGCTTAGAAAGAATGTTTCCTTCGGAAGTTGAAGGCATTACTCCATTGTCACATAGCATTCAGTATTGCTGTTGAGCAATCCAATGCCATTGTAATATCTCATCCTTTATGTATAATCTGTTTTTTCTTCCAGAATCTTCTCCGTGTTAATGGTGTTCAGAAAATTCATTATGCTGTGTTTGTTGTTTTTTAATACCCTAGGATGGACACCAGATGTTTTACAGATGAGAAAATGTTATTGTATTGTTCTTCAATAATTTATTTCTCTTCACATACTAGCCCTGCCCTTTCCTGAGAGAATGACCCCTTTGGACTATAGACTATATCAGCTGATTTCTGGTTAGGTTTGGCCAGTGTGAGATCGAATTGCAGGAAGAGAGGGAACTCAGAGTATTTCTTTCCTGCTGTACCCCTAATGCAAAGCCCTCTCTCTCAGGCAGTAGCTGTATCTCCCACTGGGAGGCCCTTCCTTCTGGACTCCAGTTCTCACTGGGCTGCATTCACACCTCCTCCAGCCTTGCCCCTTCACCCTGGGAGTGGAACAGCTTCTCATTGCTGCTATCTGGGCCCTACACCACCCTGTTCCCTTAATCCTTCCTGCTCACACTTCCATAAGTGTCACTTCATAAAAATCTCTTTATCTGAACCATATGAGGTGAATTGTGTTTGCTCTAGGGACTCTGATACAGTCCCCTCCCTCCCTTCTTCCCTCTCCTCTCTCCCCTGCCCCCTCTTCTTTATCCAAGAATTATTGAGCTTCCTGGACTAAAACATATAACTTTTTCTCTGTTTTCCATTTCTATATGATCTACCTCATGGAAAATTTCTTTGTCTTCATCTTCCAACTCCTCTATGAATTTATTTCAGCAATCTTTTTTTTTTTTTTAATCTCACCTGAGGATATTTTTTCCATTGCTTTTCAGAGAAAGTGGAAGGAAGAGAGAGACAGAGAGAAACATCAATGTGAGAGAGACACATCCTTTGGTTGCCTCGCGCACACACACCCCAACCAGGGCTAGGGGTCGAGCCTGCAACCAAGGCATGTGCCCTTGTCTGGAATCGAACCCGAAACCTTTCAGTCCACGGGCCACCATTCTATCCACTGAGCAAAATTGGCTAGGGCTCAGCAACATATTTTTCATTTCTAAGAGCTCCCTTTATTCTCTGGTTATTCCTTTTATTACATCATCCCATTGTTGTTTGTTCATGTTTCATGGACATAATTTATTTATCTTCCTGTATTGTCTCTTTTCCCAAAATCCTTTTGTTTTGGTGTCTGCCTTTCATGATAGAGACATTCGTCAAATGTTAAATGATTTTCACACAATAGCTAATTGTTAGCTCTATGTACTCAAATGGGGCTTGTCCCTTGGTGGGCTTTACTTTGGGGTGATCAAGCAGGAGTCCACCTGCTTCATTGTAGGTTCCCCAAATGTCCTTTCTCTCGTGGTGGTAAGTTTTTCTGGAAGAGAATCCACCAATCTTTTGTCTGGTATTTTTTGAGCCAAGTATAGGAATTACAGCTTCAAATTCAGAATTGCATTTAATAGGAGTATTTTTTTCGGGAAGAAATTCCTTGAAGTAAAATTGTGGTATCCAAGGGTATGCATTTTAAAATTTGATAGATTCCAATGCAATTTTGGAAGCATCCAAAGAAAAAGTTCAATGTAGTTTAAAAAACAACAAGCAAACACATTTTATAAGCTGTAGATGTCAGTAGAATTTAATAAAGTACTTTCCTCATGAAATTAATGTTTCAAGAGGTAAAATAGACTGAAATAAATTCTTTTTTTCGATGGTCCTACTTAGCTTCAGAATTAGTGCTAACATAGGCTATTTGAAAATTTCTCATCTTTCTAGAAAACAAAATTAGATTCCCCCAAAGAGCCATTTGATTAGTATTGCAATAGAGGCAAAAATGGAAATCTGTAAAGAGGTGCTTGGTCTTATCTATCTATAAGGACTTAAGGAAGTAGCAACTAAATAAAAATAGCTGCTTAAACCAGATGATCTTTGGTAACTGATATTTGAGTTTATGACAACTGTTTGTGAGAGATCTATCTCAGAGTGGTGATTGTTCTGTGGGTTATGAGAATAAATAGGGCAAGAAACTATTTAACCACACTCCAGAGAGAGGCAGTCCACAGAGCATGAGGATGTTATTTCTGGAGTACCTAAATTATATCCAGGTCATAACTGACCTGTAGGATCTAGCTCTATCTAATCAAAGTAGGCTTTTCCTTCTTTAAAAAAATTGCTGATCATCTTACCCTATAAGGTTGCTCCATATTTTGTCCTAAGTTCCTCACTACTTAGCAGAGAGTGAAAACTCTTCATAAACTCTACTCCAGAGAGTTTATGTCTCATCCAGAAACAGACATTTCCCTTCCAAAATGATTGTAAGGAAGTCTTTAAGTTTTCTGTCTCTATGGTAACAGCCTGATGGCGAAAGTTAAGGACTAGGACATGAAATATGCCTTGCCCTTTCAAATTGTGTAACAACCACTCGACATGAACTCACAGACACCAGCTTGCTGTGGAAGAGCAATCACTTTACCATTGCTGATTGGAGCTGGGATTTCATAACAGAGGGAAACAGAAGAGAAAAAAACACATCCAATCTACATTGTACCTAATCATTCCTTCTTACTAATCCTTTTACTCTGTCGATGTAATTGAATTTTGCTTAAAGAAATGCAGTTAAATTCTGTATATTGGCAAATATACAGTCCAAGCACTGGTTCACAGGAAACAAAATTTGTGCATCTACTACGTACCATGTACCAGTTCTATAAACATACCATTCTCAAAAAATACAGAGGTGGTCAAAAGTAGGCTTACAGCCCGGCCGGTGTGGCTCAGTGGTTAAATATCGACCCATGAACCAAGAGGTCACCTGATCGATTCTTGGTCAGGGCACATGCCCAGGTTGTGGGCTCCATCCCCAGTAAGGGGCATGCAGGAGGCAGTTGAACGATGTTTCTCTCTCATCCATGGTTCCATCCCTCTCCTTTCCTCTGTCTCTAAAATCAATTTTAAAAAATTTAAAAAGTAGGTTCACAGTTGTGAGTACACAGAACAGTTTCTTCTTGTATTATTATTATTGTATTATTATTTTTTTAACCTACTTTTGCCCACCCCTGTTTTTGTGAATAAATGATTTTTAAGAGCACTAATATTATGATTCCTGGTATCTTTTCTCAATATCACTTAGCTGTGCCAAAATACAGAGTGAATTCAAAGGGCAGAGTGTACCGGGTCACTACCTCCTGTTACAGTGGGAAGTGGCTTAGCCCCACTACTATGTGTCTCCAGTTGGTTGGGAAAATTAACTTAGCCATGACACCCTGTGAGATGACTTAGGCAGCTAACGTATGAATAAACTTAAGCACTTGTCTCTTCTATTATTGAAAGCACCAGCCCAGAATTGGTATCCAGAAAACTAAGACTCCTTGTTTGACTCAGCTCCGGACTGCTCATTACACTTTGGAGCACAAAGACCTCTTCTTAGGGATCACAGTGGGGAGAAGAGGACTTTCGAGGACTAGCAGCTCTTTGACCTCTGAATGATGACAATCACCTATCATTTTACTCTTTTGTAATATTTTTTACAGGAACGTCCTTTTAAAATCTTCTCTACTTAACTGCATTTTAACTACACACAGTTCTGAGAGTTGCAGAATAGATTACTTCTCAATATGTGCAAAGTCTATTAATAGTAAGGATGAGAGAGAGGAAACCAAAGGGAAGTTAAATTCATGCTCAATATATGTTAATAAAATATTGATTCCACTCCTCCCTGCCCACAACCCAAAAGACTCCACACTAACCAAAGTCTTAGCTTCCCTCCTTTCCCTTGCTTCTGGCATGATTTCTCCTCAGTGCTCTGTAAGACTGGCATTTTCAGTTAATTTTTCTCTTAGGGACTTCCCCCAGTTTCTCATCACTTCCCTCGGTGTGATTCTTCTGAACCCTAAAGCTACTGTAACCCAAGAGAAGGGACTTGTTAGTGTTAAATAACCTTAAACTAAATTACCCCTTTTTCTTATTCTGACAGATTCTAAGACACAGAATGATAATAACAATTTTATTGATAGTTAACATTTATTGAATACTCACTATGTGTCAGGCACTGGGCCAAGCCCTGTACCCACTGTAACAGATTTATCCTTTACAACATCTCTATACATGGGTACTACTGCCCCCATTTTTATGGATAAAGAAAAGAAGGGTTTGAATTTTAAGTAGATCGTCCAGGAGTGTATAGCTAGTTGGTGCCACAGGCAGGATGAAATTCCAGGGAGTCTGAATCTAGAGTCCATACCCTCAGCCACTGCACTGGAGTGATTTTCTTCTTAACTTTTACTTCAGAGACACAGTCTAGCACAGCAGTCAAGTGGCTTTGGAGTCAGAGTACCTGGATTCAAATTCCAGTTCCACACTTACAGTTGCATGACCTAGAGCAAGTTATTTACTCTCTTCTCATACAGTTCTGTTGAAGTTTAAACTTACTAATTCACGGGACAAGCTCTCAGCCCTGTGACTGGCACTTAGAAAGCACTCAGTGAATGTTGGCTATTGTTTCTGTCCAAGCGGGGCCAAGCCCTGCTAATTGATTCCATCTCATCCTTCAGTTCATCGCCACTTCATTTTCACAGCTGCAGACTTAAATGCACCCTGCCACTAACTTTTCCATATTAGTGTATATATAGCAGAAAGATTAATCTTCCTCAATTTTGTACATCATTTCCATGCTCAAGAACCTCCAGTGGCTCCCTATTGCAAATTTTATCAAATCCAAATTTCTCACCTTGGCCTTCAGATGTATTTCTCCAAATTCCCTCACTTAGCTTCCTCACTCTTTTTCTACTCAGGCCCTTTTCACATAGCTTGCCACGTGATTTCTTAGTTTGCATCTTTTGTGTTCTCTGGAATATGATTCGGTGAGTCTTTATCGTTTGAACCCTTTGCAAAATTGTCCCTGGTTCTCTAGGTAAGCATGTTAATACACTCAATTAAATTTTCAGGGACTATTCGTCTAAGAAGGCGTCTCTGATTAACTCCACCCAAGCTGGATCATGCCAACGAACTCCTAAACATGCCTGGAAATACTCTGCATCGTGTTAATTCCTACTTGTTGGTGTGGTACTTAGTGTTTTTATGCATTCTCAAGCCGCCTCTCAGCAATGTCTTAGTCCTCGAGGAGATCATGGTTTTTCTTCCTTTTCAACCTTTCCTTCCTGCTTAAGGCAAGTGCTTTACAAATGCTGTTGAGTGATCGATGGCATGAAACAGCCCACGCAAAAGACAAAGATCTGTTAGAGGCAAACAAAGTAACGCGACACTGGGGCTTATGTTCCTTTAAGTGAAAGCAGCAAAAAACCGTGCGTTCTGCAGCTTTGCACATCAAGGTAATTTTCGGAATAAGGCAGGCTGCTTGCCTCTGACAAACAGGGCATCCTTTTAGCAGCAGCCAGAAAACTGATCTCTTGATTCTCCATTCCTGGGCGTGTAAGCAGAAGGCAGCAAGGGGTAGGCTGCCATGACATGTCTAGAGGACTTGGCTGTGATAACCCAAAGCCAGTAACCCCACAGAGGGGAGGGGAGTCAGGTTTCAACTAACTCCTTGTCACCAGTAGATTTAGAAACCTGGCAGTTTTTTCTCCCTCTACATAGAGAAAATGTTCCCTCTTCCAGGCACCTCCCTGGATCCTGACGAGACCCGACGCCCTCTCCCCCAGTGCCACAAGAAGACAGACAAAGAAGACAAAGAAGACAGGATCCATGGATACCACCTACCTCCAAATGAGTGATAGTGAGAAGAGGAGCTCTAGAGATTCTCAGAGTAACACTTGAAATGAGACCCAAAGGAACTGAGTCATAGATCACCTTAACCACTGTGCCAATTATATCTTTGGCACAAAGAACGACAAAAGGATAATAATTGAAGCCACTGAAATGAAAACTAAGTCATTCCAGTTACACCAAATTCAGCACAGAAGGCCTGTCAACATTCACACAAAAATATAAGGCTGATCAAATTCCATGGGGCTTAGGTGTGGCTTTTAATTTAAAGGTGGAAAAAAATTTCAGTTCTTCATAAGTTAGAAGTAGAAACAGGTAGAATCATAAGATTTTAGGGCTCATATAGTCCAAGTTCCATGTTTTAGAAAGAGGAACTGAGGCCCAGAGAAGAAAATTAACTTTCCTAGGGCCTCAGGAGTGGTGACAGAGCCAAGATGACAGCTCAGGTCTCCTCATGCTACACTGCAAGGTACATTCACTGAGCAGTAAAGATGCCTGAGCCGGGGCTAGGCTCTCACATTCAACTAAAGCCCAGAGAACATGAATAAATATAATATCTTTCCAGAGAAAGAAAGTTCTACCATGCTGGGCCACACACAGCATGGTTTTGCTAAAAATTTCCAAGTTCTCTGATTTGCATGTTGAGCTCACAGTTCAAGGGGTGGGGAGTGGGGGCACATGTGCAAAGAAAGAAAGAAGGAAAAGAAAAAACCCCCAGTATAATCTAAAGCAGAAGCAGTCCTCTTAGTTGCTTAGGAGTATTTAGATGCAAACTAGGAGCCAGGAGCAACTGGTTCTATCTCTGACACTAGCTTTGACAAGTCATTCAATCTCTCTGGGCCTCGGTTTCCCATCTGCAAAAATAAGGCATTCTACTGTAAATTATTTCTAAGGTCTCTTTCACCTCAAATATTAGAATAGTATTCAAGCCTCATTACACTAACAGAATTTTATCACATCCAAGATTAGTGACAGAAAAATATATATAAAATGAGGAAATGTGGTTCACAAGTAGGTGGCTGATTATGAATTCAATTAAACAGATATTTATTATGTGCCTAGGCCTAGGACTCTCAAGACAAAGAAGACATGGCCGTTGCTCCTGAGAAGCTAGCTTTCAGCCTAGAGGAAAGACCTATAGGACTCACTATCCACTGATAGTCTCTTATCTAAGCACTATCCAGCCTGACCAAAGATCAAACAGGAAGTGTTTGCCAGAGGCACCTTGGTAGGCTAGTTCCTGGTTTATCTTGTGTTCTTACATCTCCGCCAACTCCCAAGTAAGGACTAACTGGTCACTGCAAGAACCCACCTGAACAGCATTCCTAATTCATGTTTTCTGGCCAGAAGCATGGTGGGTCAGACACTGTCATATCAAAGCTGTTCACCGAGAGTATTGTAAATAATGGATATAAACAGTCATTAACTCAAATTTTATTCTGGACCAAAGCAAAACGCTTAAGAATCTGAAATGTGTACCCAGTAATCTACTCTGAAAATGGACAAATAGGTGTAAGTATCTCGTTTGAGAAATTGAGGGCAGAAAGTGATCTATAAAATATGTACCCTCTGCAGAGGATTCTCAAAACTTGGCAGAGGTGTAAGCAAGGTGCTTAATGCAAGATACCCTCTCTGTTATGAGACTAAATTTACAAGTTCTGCTATTGTTGTCTACTACCTATTTGTACGACTCCAAGTAACAACTAGGGGAGTAGCTACATTTCAGTTCACCAAACAATTTTAATGACCATGTAGGCACATTATGCAAAGTATACACAGATAATCTCAAATTACTTTATTATGTCTTAACTTAGGTGTTGTCTTTTTATTCAAACAGTATATATTTTGTGCATAAATTACCCAAGCTACAGAAATGAGGAAATGGGGAAGAGGGGCAGGCCTAGAAGAAAATAACTGGAATGGTAGGCCCAGCCTCTGAGGAAATAACAGACTTTGGAAGAAAAATGGCTACAGTCAATTCTCTCATGAATGAGAGGATGCCATGAAGAGGCCCCCTCTGCCTCCTAAGCCAAAAACCGCAAAGATCAGGACTCTAAAACATATTCACCCTCCTCTCTTTTTGGGGACCCACCCCATTAAAACTTTTTTCTCTCTACAAGTTTGAAAACAGAGTTCAGAGCTTCTCTGATCATAAGCCCTAAACCAATATGAGTCATTCAGTCATAAAGCCACTGACTTTAGCAATGTCTTTTGATTGAGCAAAAACATCTCCAAACAGCCTCCAAAAAAGAAAAAAAGTGCACTGTGCACTTCACTGCACATTGAGTGAGCAGGTCATTACTACACCGGGGAAACAGAAACAGTACAGAACATTGAGTAAGCTTTCATATCCCACTGAAACCCGCCCTAGCAGCAGGAAAGCAGAAATGGCTACAGGAAAACCTAATGACTAGAGAACTGTTCTCTAATAAATGGTTTAGGCATTGGGTAGGTTTTCCCTTCTTCTTTCTTTTTTTTTTGGGGGGGGGGGTGTTTGTGTCATCAGAGGGTTCTTTTAAAATCTTGCACAAATTTACTGTGCAAAAAATTAAAATATACAGTTAAGCAATAAATAACAAAATATGTAAATAGAAAGAAAACAAAGGAAAATCATCCATATCATCCCCCAAATATAATTGCCATTAACTTTTCTAGCCATTTTTCTATGCATTTGTATGTGCATTTCACACATAGAAAGAGCAAGAATCATACTACACATATTATTTTGTAGCCTGTTCAACATACATCATGAAATTCTTTCATGCATATATATTTCTAGGGCTATTTTTAAGGGCATTAGTAAAAATTTGTACATGGGCAAGAAAGTATGGATATACCATTGTGTGAATATATCGTGATTTATTTAATTCCAAATTCTTGGATGAGGTTGTGTTATAGGCTGAGTCATGCCCCCCTAATATTTATATGTTGAAGTCCTAATGCCCTGGAACTCAGAATGTGACTGTATTTAGAGATTGGGTTTTAAAGGGTAATTAAGTTAAAATTAGGTCATTTGGATGGGCCCTAATCCACTCAGACTTGTGTCCTTATAAGAAAAGGAAATTTGGACACAGATATACACAGAGGGAAGACTATATGAAAATACAGGGAGAGGATGGCCATCTACAGCCAAGGAGAGAATCCTCAGAAGAAACAGTCCTATTGATGCTTTAATCTTGGATTTCTAGACTCTTATTTGTGAGAAATAAATTTCTGTTGTTAAAGCCACCCAGTCTGTGGTGCTTTGTTATGGATGCCCTAGCAAACTAATTAGGTTGTTTCCAATTTTTTCTAATCAGGAACATCCTTGTATTTAACTCTCTGGGCACATGTTCAATTATTTTCTTGGAATACATTTCTAAACAAAGACTGTTGGGTCAAAGGGTGAGGATCTTTTTACACTTCTGACATGTATTGTCAAACTGCCCTGGACAAGGGTATGTTTTCCAGATGCTCCCAAGGCCACTAGTCTTCCAGGTGCCAGCTATTTTCATAGTTTTTTCCTTTTTTTTCTAATTATGTGTTTTTCAAATTTTCCATTAGGAATACATATTGCTTTTGTAATAGTAAAATATGTTTATTTTTTAAAAAAAGAAAAGAGAGCCTTATACAATATAAAAGATTTCCAAAATAAAACAAAATGATTCAATAAAACAAAATTTTCACCCTCCTTTTTTTCTCTGGCCATTATTATTGTTCATTTCATTTCATGATTCTTATTAAAAATAAACTAATTGTATAAAGGAGCTAAAAAATGATCTGTTCCAGGTTTCAAATATGTTAGATATGACAATGACGATAGGTGATCAAAAAATATTTGTTGAATGCATCAATTAGTCAATTTAAAAAGTCACTAATAGGTAAGGATTTAATTTCTTTCCAAATTAAGCAGCCTACATACTAACTAAAGACACTGAAAATTTTATTTCCAGCTGGCAGACAAATCAAATTTTCTCAAGAGGCAAAACATATCTACCCAGATTGAGACGATGAAGTCAAGGTTTGGCCTAGACCATAATCACAAAGCAACAATTTAAAAATGACCCATATATTCTGTGAACTAAGCCACCCATTTTGGAAATGAAGACTCCTGAGTTTCCCAGGCGAAGGTATAGATTGGTGTGTACAGAGAAGAGCACTGAATCTCTTACAGTTACTTCCCTAGGAAAGGTGGGGAGACAGTGTTTTTGGTGGTTGTTTTTAGCAAAAAAGAATAGACAGCCTCTTCAAACCACCGCTTCCTTTACCCTTGTCACTGGACCCTGCTATATTTCTAGGACAGTAATGTTTTGTCACTTTTAACTTCTGGGTAACAATGTTAAGTGAAATGGATTTTCCACTGCTCTAGGGATCAAAGTGGTTCTGGGCTTTGAGCTTTAGGAATTCCACTCACTGTTCCTGTTTTCTCAGTTTTAATGTCTGTCTCTCTGTCTCTGACAGACACACACACACACACACACACACACACACACACACACACACACACACAGGCAAAGAAATATTTTTCTCTAATCGCAGCTACAAAGGAACTTTGGGTGTTGGCTCACACCTTTGAGATGTCAGTGCTGCCAAGGGTGGAGCTTATCTGAAAAATTCAAGGAACTGTTTGAATTATAAGGGAAGTTCTTGCTTTGTCTATTTTAGTAAAAATGTAATCTTTTTTAAAAAGTAAAAAGAGAGTCCAAATCAATTTAATCATTTTGAAACCTAAGAAGGAGGAGAGATTATTAAGTACTATGCCTCCTGTTTCTTTTTTTTAAATTAAAGAGTTCATTTTCTTTCTATTTACCTACTATGTTTGGGGAGGAGTTTATTTACTTAGGTAGAGGATAGCAGAAATGAAGCCCTTTAACTTTTTTTTAATCTTCACCCAAGAAAAACTTTCTATTGCTTTTCAGAGGGAGTGGTGGAAGGGGGAGAGATACAGAGAGAGATACATCAACTGGTTGCCTCCTGTATGAGCCCCAACCACCAAGTATTGAGCCTGCAACTGAGATATGTGCCCTAGGCTGGAATCAAACCCAGGACCCTTCAAGCCACAGGCCAACGCTCTAACTACTGAGCCAAACCAGCCAGGGGATGAAGCCCTTTAAATTTTGCTTTTGAGAGGAGACTTATTAAGAAAGGTGCAGTAAAGAGAAGTATAGAGTAACAGAGTGTAGAGTTATGACACAAAGACATATTGTAACTTTCTATAAAATTGGCAGCTCTTACATGCTTCAATTTGCACATAGTTTTCTTTTCACTCTCTCAATTTATACAAGTACATGTTAATTTGAGTGATAAATGTGTTACTGAAAAGAGTATTTGTACCAGAGAAGAATCTATATATTTTTTAAGTATTGGTGAATCTTTTTAATTGAAGAATCATTTTCTATTCTATAAAGCCAGGTTTCCAGGTAGATTTGATTAAAGAGAGCCACATCTGTATGTTGTACAATAAAACATATATGTTTTGAATTCTAGACTGAATTTCATTCAAGATTTGGTCTAAAAAAGCCAGTTTAACAGGACTAGTAGCATCAATAACCTTCCAAAAGATAACATTTTAAGTTATTTATTATATGTTAAATTTGAAGGTACTAAAGGTCTGATTTGGGCCCCCAGAATTTATGTGGAAACATATCAGAGTAAGGATACCAATAAATTAGGAAAGCATTTCAAAATAAGACAGGAAAAAGAGGCTAACAGGAAGGTGGAAGGGAATATTATAGTTTGGAGGAACACTATAGGGGAGATTTTACATTAATTTTGAAATGTATCTATTTAAAAGCATATCACTAATTGTTTTTTGACATGAGCAACTAAAATAATAAACATCCCAGAGTTATAACCAGAAAATTTTAGGTGAGAGACAGTAAAAATAACTCTAGACAGTGAAGGTAAAGGATGCATAGATTCAGTTTCTGAGAAGGTCGGTAGAGCACACAGCTCCACACTTCTCTGGTTCAGTCTGCCAGTTCTCTCTGCTCCTACCATTCTAAGAGGCTGAACTGAAACTCCTTCTGTCTCATTTCCTCAAAGACTGGCCTTCCTTTCTACTTTTCCTGACCATCTCTCTCACCAAGTTAAAAAAAAAACAGTAAAAAAAAGAAGTCTTTATAAAACGACCAAGCAGGGTTCAATATGGAGCGGTTGCTGATTACCCCATTTTGCTTGGTGATGCAGTTTGTTTTTGATTTCAAGAAAGACATGTTGGGACAGGTGACATAGCTGGGTTTTTTTTGTTTTGTTTTTTAATCTTCACCTGAGGACATGCTTAGAGAGAGAGAAAAACATCAATGTGAGAGAGAAACATGGATAGGTTGCCCTCTGCATATGCCCCAACCGGGGATTGAACTCGCAACCCAGGTGCCCTGACTGGGAATCCGACCGGTAACCTTTTGGTGCACCGGGCACAGCATGATGTTCAACCGACTAAGCCGCTCTGGCCGGGCAGGGTAACGTAGCTTTAAAAAAATTTTTTAAGTAGTCATTTATTCTATGACTGGGTATTGTACCCTTATCCGTGTGCAGGTTCCAATGGGAGATGCGGAAGGAATAGAGAAATACGGTAACGGTGGGCTATTGAGCAGAGAAGTGCTCATCCGTGGAGGGAACGAACTAACTGCCTCGCTCCATAGTTTTAGCCAAGGCTGCCTCTCCTCTTGAGTTTATTCCAATATGCCAAGCATTTCCTCTAGGCCCCTATAGCCATGTTACGGCTGGGAGGGAATTTCCTGCAGCAGGGGGCACAACCCAAAAGCTTACAAGGAGTAGGAAGGCAATATAAATGGGTAAATCTTGTTGGGTCGAAGACAGGGATTGCTGGGTTTGGGGAGATTCTAGGTCCCACCTAAAAGATATTAAAATAAAAACAAATTTTAAATATTTGCAGGCCAAACAAAACACAGCTGGCTAGCTATGTTGAGCTCTAGGCTCATTACAGTTTTTATTCCTTTCTTAGAGGACAAGGGTTAAAGTATTCTCCTTTTGTATGTAGGAAATAAAAACTAATTAGGAGGAAGAGCTAAACAGCATGATTTACTGAAATTCTACATACCTTGGGAGAGGCTCTTTCCAGAATTTTAGTCACTCTTTGAATTAAAGCAATCCTGATTCTGATTTCATATTTTAATTCTTCAAATCATCTTTGAGCTGGGGAAAATAAGATATTTTTGTGTAAATCTCTTTGAAAGGATGGAGCTATCCCACCATAGGTGAAAAGTACATTCCTGCCCTTTTGGGGCCTATGTGAGGCTGTCACTCTCCATGTGGCTAAAATTTTTCATGTTGAAAGAGGTCCTGTTTCGGAGACAAGATGGCTCAGGGAACAGCGGCACCCGCCGCCTCCGCAACCACGTCAGAATTACAACTAAAATTCTGAACCACCATCACTCAGAGCCTCCTGAAATCTGGCTGAACAGAAGCCCTACAACCAGGGAACTGAAGCAGCACCAAGAACGGTAGGAGGGGCGGAGACGCGGGCGGATCAGGGCTGAATCGCAGAGACACAGCCACAGGCCCACGCCCGGTGCAGAGGATTAAACCCAGAGGGGTATCTCCGCAGTGGAGGATTCCCAGAGGAGCGAGGGGTCCCAGCCCCACAGCAGCCCCCCAGCCCAGGGCTCCAGGGCCAAGAAGAGACGTCCCCACACCTTCGGGCTGTGAAAAATGGCAGGGACTGTCGCTGAGGGTCCCGGAGGCTGCGGGAGGCCCAGCAGCTCCTCCTAAAGGGCCCGCGCACGGACTCAGACGCGCTCCCTCTGAGCTCAGCGCCGGGCAGCAGCCTGAAAGGACCTGGGACACTCGGGGAGGAACTAACCTGCCTGAGATCCGGGCGAGAGGTGGAGGGGCGGCTTCCTCCCAGGCAGAAGGGCTGGCAGAGGCCATGGCTCCTTTGACGAGTCCTCCCCGCACACAGCCGGCAGGCAGGCGCCATGTTTGAATCGCCAGCACCTGACTCGCACCTTTGGCCCCGCCCCGTGATTCCCAGAGGCCCCGCCCCTCCCCACCTGCAGGCTCATCCAGGCCATTTCCAGGGGCTTTTCTGTGCAAGTGGCCTCTCGAGCCTCATGCTTAGGACTTTCCTAAAATCTCTCAAACAAGCAGCATCGTGCCCCATAGGGCTTGATAAGTGGCCCCAGGCCTGGCACAAGCAGCAGCCTGCATTGGTTCAAGCTTGCCCTTTCCTGAACATCTGCAAGCCCAGCACAAGTACCAGCCATCTACTGTTTGCCATGTAGCTCATGCTGGGTGGCCCTGGGCAGGGCACAGGCAAAGGCTGACTTTGCACCTCCTGGGAGGCCCCAGAGGCAGTGCACCTGGCGGTCAGCAACCACGCTGGATTACAACCCTACCACATCCACCAGTGACACACTCAAGGGGCAGACTCGGTGAACAGCAAAGCTCCACTGAAGTAAATCCTGCTCCATAGGGGTGTCTCCAGCACACCAGCTCTTTAGCTATAGCTGCAGCTGGGCCTCACAGCCAACTGGCCTGGGGGTCAATTCCTTCCAGTGAAGCCAATAGCAACCAAGGTTCAGCTACAACAGGACACTGCACACAGCCTACAAAGGGGAACACCTAGAAGGCCCAGCTCAGGTGACTGGAGAGGCTGAGCCACTGGATCCTACAGGACACCTACTACACAAAGCCACTCTACAAATTCCAGGAAACATAGCAGCTCTACCTAATACATAGAAACAAACACCTGGAAGCAGCCAAAATGTGGTGGCAAAGAAACATGTCACAAAGGAAAGAACAGAAGAAATCTCTAGAAGAAGAACTAAATGAAATAGAACCAAGCAAGCTACTAGATACAGAGTTCAAAATAATGGTTATAAGGATGCTCAAGGATCTTAGTAAGACTATTAAGGAAGCTAGTGAGATCATCAATGACATAATAAAGTACCAGTAAGAAGTGAAGGCTACACTGAAATGAAGAATAATTTAGAGGGAATCAGCAGTAAAGTAGAGGATGCTGAGAATCAAATCAGCAATTTGGAACATGAGGAAGCAAAAAGCACCCAACCAGAAGAGCAAAAAGAAAAAAAAATCCAGAAATATGAAGATAGTATAAGGAGCCTCTGGGACAACTTCATGAGGCCCAACATTTGTATTATTGGGGTGCCAGAGGGAGAAGGAAGAGAGCAAGAAATTGGAAACCTATTTGAAAAAATAATGACAGAAAACTTCCCCTACCTGGGGAAAAAAAATAGACTTATAAGTCCAGGAAGCAGAGAGTCATATCTCAGAGGGGAGAGGGAAGGGAGGTGGGGTGGGAAGAGATTAACCAAAGAAGTTAAATGCATATATGCATTACCCATGGTGACAGACAATAATGGGGTGAAGGCCTGCAGAAGGGGTGGGAGTGAGGTGGAGGAGGTCAATGGGGGGGGGGGTAATGGGACACACTTTCAACAATAAAGATAAATTTTTTTAAAAAAAGAGGTCCTGTTTTAAAACACATGGAAGTCCTGAATTTGTTACCATAGAAATAGCCTTCAAATCCAAAAGGATTGCTGTTTGGAAGATGGGGAAAAATAATTTCTCTTTTAAGAACACAAGAAAACAGTGTCTCAGACTTAGGTAAAAAATAATACTGAAAATTATCTAACATTTCCTAAATAGGTAAACTGAAGTCACATTAGAGTGACATTTTGGCTTATCAGAATAGATGTAGTGATGTCTCATTCTTCCCTCACTATTTCATTTTCATCTTTCATAAAAGAAATATCAGTAGCTGCATTTACCACCTAAAATTTCCAAACAGGTTCTTATAATTGGGGGACTGTCAGTTTATACATCTGAAAGCATCTTAATGGAAACTTAGAGAACACAAAAGCTTCATAGTAATAGAAAAATGGTTCCTTTTTTCCTTCTTAATATACAGAGGAATACTGAAGGCTGTTCAACAATTCTGAATATTGATAAGAATGCAATTTTAAGGTAGAAAATAATCAGAGAAGAGAAAATGAGAAAAAAATCAGGAATAGTTTCCTCAAAAATTAAATATCAAAAAAGCCAAAGTCAATGATGATTTTAAAAATCTAAAACTTAAGTTTGCTTATGAAATGCCTTCATAGAACTCTGCTAAACTTTGATAGAATCCTGGCAAATGCTAGTATTCCATGAAAATGTTCAAACAGCTCTGGATTGGACACCTCTTCCAATGTCTCAGGAATTGTAAATTATGTTTCATTGCAAGACTTAAGTCATGACAAAATCATATTGTGTTTGTGTTGTTCTGGAAAGAAGGGGTAACCCATAGACTTTCTGTCTTGTGGCCCAAACCTTCTCGGCCAATAAAAAGCACTGGACTCTTCTCATGTAAATAGTGTTCACAGAGCCTTCCTGCTTATTATTCATAATCAATAAGAAAACATTATGAACCAAATTTGACAAGAGACATCTAGACATTGAAAAGAATGGAGGCCTCCAGTTCTTAGAACATAAAGAAAAGAGCCGCCTGGTAGTCAAAGTGGTGTACAGACTTGTTGCTGGGCACCTGAGGAATAGTGTGATTTTACTGTTTTATTAATAGGGCTGAAAAAGTAAGGAGTAAAAACACTACAGTAAAAAACAAAAAGATAAAAGCACTTAAGTGAAGGACCTATTTTCCAAACCCACTTACTCTAATCCACTTTTTATTAAAACCATACCTGCAGTTTATGGGTAATACTGGTACTCATTTATTTAAAAATTATATATATAAATGTACAGCCACACATTCTCTCAGTGCTATCATTTTGGTCAATTTTAATCTTAAGAATATGCCAGAAATCTCACAGAATAACTTATGAATGACCTGCAGTTAAATTACTTTCAAGCACATAGAGAACTCAGAACTAAAGACGCCTGGTTAAAAGAAGTTAAATGAGAATCTACTTTTTAAAAATTGTAAGAACTATTTTGATATCAGCATATCAATCAATTAAATTTGTTACTTCAGAAAAAAACTGGTAAGACCCTCTCCCTGATGCAAAAGGCTGACAATCTAGTAAGGAGATAAAATAAACAGCAGCTATAAACTAGAGTAGAGTGGCAAAAGATAAGGCTGGACAGCTAAGTGGTTGCTGCATGGTAGACAACTTGGAATTTCAGATTGAGGAGCTCAAACCATTCATTAGTAACCTGACAAGAGTATTGACAAGATGACTGACAGCAGAGTGTAAACTGGCTTGGAGTAGGGAAAAAGGAAAAAAGGAAGACTAAATGCCAACTAAATGCCAATTCTAACAGCTCACAGTGGGTTCACTGAAACACACTTAAGAAGGTACGGTGGAGTTAAGAGGAGCTACAGGTGTAAGTGTTTACTTTTAAATTTTATTGAAAAATTTTTTTCCTTTTCTAAGTGTAAAAAGATGTGACTCCTAGAAAGCATCACCACTGTTATGGAAGGTAGTTTAAGAAACTTATTTACTTTAAAATGGAAATAAAATTTTTACTTAAAAAACCACAAGTAGTTCTGATGTTCTTAAAGAGAATTTGTTTCCTTAAATATATTTTCCTTAGGAATTTATTTCCCATGACCTCTTACATAAATTATTGATTGCTTCAATCTATGGAAAGGGAAATTTCCCTTTGTAAAAATTAACAAACAGAAACCTCATTAAAAGTGAACTAGGGAGGCCAGAAGGGGGAGCTCTCACACCCTATGTGATCATAAAGCCCCACAGGGGAACGTGTGTGATCTACAGCCGACTCAATTTCCTTTTTCCCTCTATAAAAGAGCTTCCTCTTCGTTTCTCCAGACTTGCATGTGGCCCCTCATCGCTGCATGTTCCAGATCGTAATACTCTGTTGTTCCCAAATAAAAGCTTGCTTTTTGTTTACAATCAACATTTTTTATCTGTTCCATTTATAGCAATTACCAAAAAAACAAACACACACACATTTGGGATGTTTGTTTCCTTGAATAGAAGATAGTTTCTGGGCTTTTCTACTTCCCATTTTAATTAAGTAGAGAGGGAAGGAAGAGCTCCAGGGTTTGAGAAGTTAAGCTGGTTGAGAACTTGATGGGAGAGGTAAGCACTGGGCATGATAAGGATTGCATTTCTTGAAAGATCACGTCTACAGTCAACACAACCTTCTCACTACCTTCCCACCACCCACCATTTTAGGATAATTTTTGTTGCTGTTGTTCCTTTGTAAGGCTGTTTTGTTTTTTTAAAAAATATATATCTTTATTGATTTCAGAGATAGGAGGGAGAGGGAGAGAGATAGAAACATCAATGACGACAGTCATTGATCAGCTGCCTCCTGCATGCCCCCAGCTGGGGATTGAGCCCGCAACCGGGGCATGTGTCCTGACTGGGAATTGAACCTCAATCTCCTGGATCCTAGGTCGATGCTCAACAGCTGAGCCACGCCCCGCTGGGCATGTAAGGCTGTTCTTGATACTCATTTTTACCAGGCAGGGAGAGGGCCAGCCCAAAATGTCCTAGTACAAACCTGTAACAAATTGGTCTAATAAGGCACTAACTCAGAGAGAACAAATTGAACTTCTACAGATAATAGGTAAAAGCTGTCTGCATACATTTTTGGAACTTATTTGAACACATGATGTCAAAACTGTTCTATTTTTAAAACTTATAAAGGCAGTCTCCTCTGTTAGCTGCACACTCCTAGGATTTTTAATTTCTCTGAGGGATAATCAGTGCTTTGCCAAATTAGACCTTGAAATTGTGGTATTTACCTCTCCGGTGCCCACCTTAGTGGTCCCACTGATTCTCTTTAACCCTGACCCATACCACCACTGACTCACCCTTGGTTCATACCATTCTTCATGTTTCTACATTCACCTCCCTCTCGATTCATTCTTTGTATACTACCTGCTGAGTTACCTAATTTGAAACCCCGTTTTAATTCTTCCATTGACTTCCAGGATAAATCCAAACTCAGCATAGCATGCAAACCCTTCTGTGATAAAGTCTCAGCTGAGTCACCTCGGTTCTTCTGAGTCATCTCTTTCCAGGCTTTCAGTTAGCCTCCCAAACCCTACTCTTATCTAACATCTCCCATCCCCTAAGAAAAGCTCCATCCTCTTATGCTCTAGGGCTTTGTGAGTGTTGCAACTTCTGTTTAGAGGGCCAGTGCTCTTAACTAATTCCTTCTCATATTTTAAAAGTCAGGAAAGCTATCTCAAAAAGGAGAAATTGCCTCTGACTCATAAGATTGGATTAGGTATCCTTGCCATGTGCTTCCACAACACCCTGTCACAATACTTTGAATCTGTGCTATAATTTTCTCCAAACCTACTAAGAGCAACTGAGGGTGAGACTGTCTTTTCTCTCCTACTACAGTGCTTGCTCCACATTAGCTGTTCAAAGCAGCTTTTTGATGCCCCTCTGCAAAAGGAACTTACTGGTCACAATGGAAATTGCATTTTATTAGCAGTTTTCTTTGTGACCCCATCCAGTCAGTCAGTTTAAACTTCTTCAAATTACCTCTTATCAAGGTCCTCCCTTCCTAAGAAACCTGTCTCCTTACTGTCTATGACAGCAAGTCTGGCTTTCAAAAGTCTTATCTGTTTGGATCTTACTTGTCCTACTTTATTTCCATCCCTAGTCTCCCTTATCTCAGGTCACTTCAAGTATTCTGCCTTCACTTTTCCTATTGGAATCCCACCTGTCCTTTCAAGACCCTGCTCAATAATCATTTCCTCACTTGTCTTCCTTAGCTCTTCACATATTGAACATACAGCTTACCACTTATTTGGGCACTTTCCATGCCATCATGTTGGGATGTAAGCATTTCCTGGGTGGGCCTTGTCGCTTCCACAAGATGATTTAAGTTCTTGGGGGGGAATCATGTCATACTTTTTGGTATCAATACAGCAATAATGATTCAATTTAAAAAAAGTGAATAATAATACATTGTATCAACAAAATGAAAGCTGTCCAAATATAGAATCTGGCCTTTAATTTGAAAAACACTAGAAAGTAAAAAGGAAGATTAGTCACTAGTTTAAGTTAGTCCTTTGCAGAGAAAGATGTAAAATTGGAAGATGGATCAGACAGCCGTAGATTTAAATGAGAATAATTTTACTCGTGGTAAGTGGTTATTAAAACAATCAGCAGGCCATTGTTATGCGTATGTCACAGGTCATCACATTTTCTCTAAGGACATTTAGTTACCATCTTGAGTATTACATAGTGGGTTGTGTACAGAATGGCAATGACACCCTGTAACATGGTATCATATTGTAAGATTTGGCATGTGAATCAAAAGGAAAAAGGTACTCCAAATCTATTATCTCTAAAATATTAAGGTGACAACAGAGACTATGGGAATAGGCCACGCTTTTCCTCAAGGAAAAATTCCCTTGGCATCTAGGTAAGAGTGACCTAGCACTCTTTTAAACCATGGTCATCCTGTAGATTGACGCAGGATTCTGTGTTGCCTTCACAAACTCATATTCTATTTTAACAAGGTCTCCTAAAAATACAAAGATCTAACTAAAAAGGTTATTTGATGATGTGAAGTACAAACAGAATGTTCGGCCAATAGAGACCGTTGTTTTTGTACCTGGTAGCTTTTCAGGAACCCTAAATTGCTTCATGTTCTTGGGCACTACCACTGAGCCATTTTTATTTCTGAGTTTCTCATGCCATAACCAGAGAGTGAAAACTGTAGTTCAAAGCCAAATGGAAAATACATTAGAATCTCATCTTTACCAATTCTGTGGTTTTGGGTAATGTATTTCACTTCTCTGAGCCACAGTTTTTTAATTTATAAAATGGGGAGAGTAATATGTATTTTGTAGGATTACTGTGAGAATAAACCAACATATGTAAAATAACTAACAGTGTCTGGCATATAGTAGGTATGCAACTATTACTGTAATGTTAGTTGTAAAGTCATGTTAGAACATTTAATAAAATGTTAGAACATTTAGTGCAAAATACCCAAAATATCACACTAACAATCATAACTTTTGATGACATCATAAAATCAGAAGATACAATTACTGCCCTGGCCAGTGTGGCTAAGTTGGTTGGAGTGTGGTCTGCGCACTGAAAGGGCTGCAGGTTCAATCCCTGGTAAGGGCACATATGTAGGTTGCAGGTTCGATCCCTGGTTGGGGTGCCTATAGGAGGCAACTGGTCAACGTTTCTCTCATACATGAATGTTTCTCTCTCTTTCCCTCTCTCTGTGTCTCTCCTTTCCCCTCTATCTAAAATCAGTAAAACATATCCTCAGGTGAGGACTTAAAAAAAAAAGATACAATCACTGTTGTCATTAATATGATCTTTAATAAATGGAATGCACCATTTACAGCAAGCCTTTTTTAAACCTAAAGAACTGTCTTAAAATCTCCTTCTCCAATGTCTCTGTTATCAATACAATTTTTTTATTTAGGTTTATATATATCAAAGCATTTACTTACAATTATTCATAGAAAACTCTTTAGTGGCTTAATGTCAGCTTTCATAGTGGCATCCATAGATAGTACAAAAGAAACGTGATTTGCTTTATTTCATACACTGATCCATCAAACACAACTTATACAGCATAGCAAGGTCTCAGACAGCTTATACAAAAGCAAAATAACTGAAATTATTCATAAATTCATATATGATATTCTATCTGTAATGTAAGAGCAAAACACACCAACAAAAGATACCCGTTAACAAGAAAGAGGGTTCTGAGGAATTGACAATATTTTTCAGCCTTTCCTGTTCCAGAAAAACATCCTCAGAAATGACTACTCTGTAGCTTATGCTTCTCCCGTCTATTCAGAAAAAGCACGGCAGCTACACATCTCCACGTTTCAGCTACAACACCCTAAGTTAGTGTATTTTACAATTATCCACTTATCTTCATTTGGAAAATTATCAACAGAAAATTAAGGATGATTCCAGCTTATACAAACACTTGTACAATATAATCTCCATGACAACAAGGCATACAAAAACTGTTTAAATAAATAAATGTGACCAGAAAAAGAAAAGTCACAGAAGCCAAACAATTCAATGTTAACCCAGAACCTATCTTTGAATTGCATCTTCTAGTAATTTAGTTTTCTTATTGTTAAGCTTCTTTAAAAATATGTTTCCCTACCATACTCAAAAGGATTGGTAATAAGGTTGAGAGCCTGAGATGAGACTGGTTACAAATAACTTCACTGCTAGGATTTTAAGTATACACCATACCAATTTGGAGCTTGAACTTATCTGATTTAAAGAAAAATTCCATTTGGATCTAACAATAGGTCACCATAGGTTACCTTCTCAAAATCACCCAAGCAATTACTACAGCTATAAACTCATTCGTTCACTTTTAGAAGACAGTTTTATAATATTAAATTACCTCCTGAAAAAATTTTATCTCAAAGGAACTACTTTATTAAGTTCTCTCATTAAAAAATAAAATAATTTGTCCCATCATGTATAACCATTTGACCAAAGAACGTAAGTGGTTTGAAGATGATGCTTCAACTCTAAGACCTAAATATGCTGCAACATGTAGCCAATTAGTTGAATCATTTCCATCTCTCTTCAGTAATTATAAAAATGGGCACATTTTTATGATTTATCAAATCTGATATTGTGTCTATGTAAATTAAGTCAAATCATAAGATCAAACAGTAAATGAACTGTGTGTGGGATAAATACTTTAAATATTCAATTGGATCTAATTGCTTGTTTACTACCAATTGAAGTTTTGCAACGTACAAAGGGATGAAAGGGGCCCTGAGTTTTTAAGTAACATTATGTCTATAGAGTGAGTCTAAACATGAAGATGTTTCTGAAATCTACAGGTACAAATAAAATGAAAATAACCCACATTACTTTTTAAAAAACAATAAAAAACCCAAGTTGTAGTTTCAAAGTTATTTGCTTTAAAATTCAATCATAAACTGAACAGCTTAATGATGTGATTTATTTCTAAAGATTCCTCCTTTCCTTCCCAGATTTTAAAATCTGGGTTTCAAATTAAGTTTAAAAAATGACTGTCACATGCTTAATAGTAATACTACAAACATCACAGTAATAACGGAATTGGAATTTTCAAGATATGACATTTTTATTTTGGGCATTTTAATACACAGCATAAATTCTTAAGTATTTACTTTCAAATCTATCAGCCATGACATAAAATCCTATTTTTCTTTATATGCACACTCAATTTTAACCAGTCACTTAAAAGTTAAATGAAAGTTATTGTCTAGTCTATGTTGTAAAACAATGGTAAGTATTTCAAAAATGGTCTGCAAAAAAGTTCATAGATAATACCTGATTACTGTAGGGTTTGCTTTTGAAAGTTAATGTTGCACTTTGTGTTTTAATATTTGATACAAAGAAATATGTAGAACATACATGTTTTGTGTGGCTCAATCATAATGCTAAACTTGCTGCAATACAGATTAAAAATTTGTAATGGCAAATGACATACAATTCCGTATGCATGGCTTTCTAGTTATAACCAATTAGAATATAAAATCATAAAACTCAACAAAAGAAAACATTAGATGATACAAAACTTTAAATTATTAAGTGACTTGCTGACCATCTGATGGTTGGACCCATTGTCAAATGGTAACATCTTAATTCTCAATTCTATTCTATTGAAGTATTAACTGGGGTAATAAACTTTAATATAACAAAATATAATTTTAGGTGTTCTTAAATATAAATAGTTATTGAAATAGTACTGAGGATAAAATGTTAAAGGAACTAAAGCAATTTTGTCTGAAGAACTGAGACTTAGGTGTTAAATGAGAAGCCTGAAGCATACTGAAAAATAACAATGTTGAAGATGATAACCAACTTCTCTTTTTTACTACTGGATAAGAGAAATGGACATAAAACTAAAACAGGAGAGAAGCAGAATAGATATTTAAAAAAACCACTTTGCTGACGCAGAAGACTGCAAGTCAGATAACCAACCAAGGGATAGGGTTAGTCAGACACAAACTAAGAGGTGATTGAGGGAAAGTAATGGTTAGGTGCACCACAGTACCCTGGGACTGCCTTTCTTGTATGTTAGTTTAACCTGGGAACCTGTAGAAAAGCCTTCTTTGATAGTAACATTTGTGTAACTAGCTCAAACTGTGATTTACCAGATTTGCTTAAGTATATGTAGGAGAGCGTCATGATTGGCTAAAATTTGCAAAGTTCAGGACCTAAAAGTTAAAATGCAATTTTATCCGCTGAAGAGCAAACTGACAGTAAAAGGTATGAATATTTATAAACATCCTAGTCTGAAAAAGACTCCTGGGGTATATGTGGGAATGTTATGCAATTTCTAGAGTAACTGGTCTAGACAATCAACTAATGTTGACTGTAACTTTAAGGAGTTAGTTTGGAAGAGAAAGTAATAAACAAAGTAATCTGTGAATAGTTATGTAATAACCTGCATTTAACTGGTAATAAGTTCAACATAAATTTATAAAATGTATAGAAATATAAGTAATCTCAAATTCTAGAAACTACCTTCAATGAAATATTCATTCCCATAAATATGAAAAAAAACCTCAACAAGTTTACTGAAATATTTTTCCATTTTAAATTACTTTGGAGAGGTTTACAGGGAATGGAAAGTTCAGTAAATACTTGCAGCTTACCAGGTATTCCATCTGGCTTTAAAAGCCAAATTTGAAAATATTTTAAATAAAAATACTCGCCAAATTTTGTGATAATTACCACTGAAACACATATTTGAGTGTTCCTACCTTTTTTTAATTGTTTTCACATTCAGAACCAACGCACATTTTCTGAAACACACAGATACATGTAAGGAATCTATACAAATTGCTTTATTAGAAGGACATTATCCTTGTATCCTTCCTATAACCTCCTTAATTTGTTTTCCAGATTAGTAAAATTTTCCAAAGTCACTAAAAGCAGAAATTTTCAAGATGGAGTCAAAGGATTGATAAGACTAAAAGTCCATGTTAAATCAATTCCTCCAAATCAAGTATGGACTCTATCTATGAAAACGTCTCTGGTCCCATAAGCCATCCTCATTTTACCCATGAAATTTACTTCACCTTAGCTCTTTAATATAAAAATGTTGGGAGTGAAGAGAAGTGATTTTAAGATTCATAATGGCAGAGGTGGGACTGAATTTTGTCTTGAATTAGTAATTATTCCTCAAGCACAATCAAGATAAATATACCTACATGTCTTCCTATGGTTGCCTAACTTTTAAAGTCATTAAGATATCTGGGTTTGGCTTATATACAAGCCATAATGACTAAATTTCTTACAAAATGTCAGTACATTATACATCCTGTCATACAGTGCGTAGGCAATATGGTATGGATGAGAGATATGGAAACAGGGAAACCTAGGTTAAAATCCATCTTTGTCCATTACTAGATGTGGACCTTGGGGAAATTACGTAGTTTCTCCTAGCTTCAGTTTACTCATCTGTAAAGGGGATATAGTAACTATAATGCTTATATGGTTGCTATGACTAAGAGAGATGGTGTACGTATATCCTAACATTCAGTACACAACAAACGGCCAATTAGCATTATTTCACTCCTGCGCCTTCCCAAAACTTTTTACACTGACATCAGGGTTTTTTCCCAATCATGAATTTAAAAAGGGGGAACATTTTAAGAAATTATAATTAAGTCATTTTTGCCTCAACACAATTCAAATCAAGTTCTTTCAATGGCTTAGTTCTGGCATATAATTACAATAGTTAAGGGAATTAATATTAGACTTTAACTACCTATTATAATGCTGTAAGATTGTAATACTATCTTGCAAATGAATTTAATATTTTTTCATTAATAGCCTTTCATTCAAAAGGACTGTTTTTATATATGCAAAATTTTGTGATAGTTAAATATTAGCTTTAAGACACATTAGATGAATAAAAATGGCAAACAAGTATCTTAAGTAATTTTGCTTGTTTTTATATGATAGATTCTAGAAGTAAATCAGTCTGATGTAAAATTTAATTTGAAATTTGTTAAAATGATCTATACTTTCTACCACTTTTTCAAGAGGGTACTAAAAAAACTGGGGAAAGAAAATTATTTGTTTTAAACATGCTTGCATGAAATGGGAAACTATAAGAAGTTCTTTTCATTTGGTATGTAACTTTTAAAATTATTTTATTACTAAATATCAAAATATGTTGGAAAACTCACAATCAACTGGCCCAAACACGAAGTATAGTAGAACATAAGATAACTCTTACTTTGTCAGGAAAAAGTCAGTTAGGCCTCAAATGGTCACTTATCCTCAATGCTTCCAATTGAAGAAGGAATATAATTTATTTTTATTCAAAGATGTCCTACAAATGTTTGAAAATAATACCCTGAAATACAAGTGAAAGATATTTAAAGGCAAGGAAACTAAGTGAAAGTTTACTGGGAAAGATATAAAATTTGTTACATGATAAAAGAATAATGAAATGAAAAACATTTTATGCCAGAAGACTGAAAAATACACTAAGGGTCTGAATCAAGATAAGGGCCAATAAAACTTAAAAGGCAGAAATCCTGGGCATCAGTAAAAGAATCTTAATTCTAACAATTCAAAACTGTGTTCAGCAATCTAGCTGAATAAATGGTAAGTGCTACAACATCTAACTCAAAATCATAGCAGATGGCAAACAAGAGAAAGCTTATATACAGGTCATAAGCATTTTGGACAGCAAACTGGGAAATCTAGGCTGTTTTGAGCTAAATAATGAAGACAGAGGAATATGACTGAGAAAATATTGTTAAGTGGATTTTTGTTTTTTCTCTTAGCTTTTTATCTCCCAGAGAAATCACAGAATTTAATTTGATAATGAGTACTAAGTACTCTGAGAATCTGTAAAAAATAAGTGAGATCATCAGTTTGCAAATTGATAGAAAATAATTTGTGCTTATTTTTTAAAGTCCCTTATTTGACATAAAGTGCTTTATTTTTTAAAAATGCAGAAGTTGTTGTTTTAGAGATTATGGGTAATGAAGCAAAAGCAGCTTTAAAAAACCCAGTATGATTTGATAGATACATCAAAATGTTACGGATACATAACATGTTATCACTAACAGGTACATTAGAATATAATGTAAATAATAAATGCTGCTCACATATAAAAAAATCATGAAAAATTGGCAAACGGAGAAATTATGAAAATAGAATTAATGGAAACAGTTTTGAAGAGAGAGCGGTAAGTCTCAGTCTGCTCAAAGGTGACAGGTTTGGCACCAATTCTCCCTTCCACAGGGATTTGGCACGCCAGGTGAACCACTTTTTCCCACACAGTGTTTTAGGTCATGGGAAGAGGAGGGGAATCTTTTTCAGACGGTCGTCAGGCCTTGCTTGGGAAGGGGATAAACAGATACTACAGGTTCAAGACTACAAATTACTTTTCAAGTTATGTTAAACAGGAAATGAAATTTTGAGTCAAAGATGTCCTATTCAGAGAATAGAGGATATAACACTATATTGTCTTAACCATCTACGTACTTAAAAATTCCATATAAGTATAGCTCTATAAGTTTTCTGATAAAAATGTGCTTCTTAAATAAATGAAAATGGAACATAACATATAAAAATAAAATAAAATAAAATGGAAAAAGGCTAATATTTGACTTCCTCTACTTTGTTCTATGCTCTCTTATGAACTTCCAAAACCAGAACCAAATATGTTTGTTAAAATGCCTGGAAGGAAATACTTAGGATTTGGAAGGTTAAAAGAAATAGCATTTCAAATTAGGTTTTGGTAGTTCCGTCTTCAGAGCCCTTTGAGACAATGTTTCTGCATTTTCCATAAAAGAGAAAGCAAAAAATCAGGTAGTTGCTTTCTCTTCTGCAAAATTCACTGTCATAGAAGAGACTTTAACAAAAGCATGGGGGAGAAAAATGTTCGTATTATGGAAGAGTGTGTGCTCTGTTAGGAAGAGAGCTTACAAGACAGCTTATTTGTGGCTACAGGCTATTGCACATTCAAACACAAGACAAGAAAAAAGAATGTCCAACAGATAATATGTTAGGAACGTATCAACACATAAAATAAAGTAGCTTGTGCCCAGAAATAAAACATGAATACTGGACACCACTGAAGTCAAACCTGTCTTAATTTGCTTCTGTTTTAATGACCTTTAGAAACTGTTTCAAAGTGATTATCAGCAAAACATTGTTTTTGTTTTTCTTAAAAAAATATTTTGAGACCACTTTTGATACACACACATATAATTCTGTGGTCATAACAGACAAATATAACTTTAGTGAGACTAAACAAAAGTGCAAAACTTAAAAAACAAAATTAAAAAATATGGAAGCATAAGCTAAATTTTCTGCATAGCTGAAATCTAGTTAAAGCAAGTCCCCGTTGCAGGAGTGGGGTACTGACGGGAGGCTAAAGCAGTTTTGTAAAAATGTCTTCTGCATGGTTAAATGATGCAAAAAATAATTTCACTCCATAGGCTTGAAAACATTTCACAGACAGTTCATTCCTATATCTTTAGACACCATAGTTGTGGCAGTGCCTCCTTCTGCAAGGTAAACAGCGGTACTAGATTTGGAATGGACTGCCCTGTCACTGCCATTGTTGTTGACCTCACAGTCCAGCTGTTCAGTGGAGATAACCCAGGTGGAAGGGCGCCACCGCTTAAGAGAATAGGGAGTTTTCACACGTTTCTTGATCTTTTCACCAGATCCTGACTTGCCATCTTGTATTGACTCACCTACTGAAAATAAAAGTACAGAAAAATGAACTATATATGAAGAAACTATTAAAAAGTAAAAAGTTAGGGTTGCAACTCAGGAACATATCAAACTAATATCTACTGGGGGTGCTAATGGACATGTCTTGAAATTATTGATGCCAGGCAGTATTTTTCTAGGCAAAACTTAAACATTGTTTTTGAGACTCTTTAAGCCCAATGTTTTAATAACTGGTTGAATTACTATATAGGACAAGGAAGAAAATATTTTAAAACCACAAAAAGCAAAAACAGAGGAGAAAATTAAAAATTCTCAGATGTATTCTCAAATCCTTTGGGTATTGGAAGCAATCCTAACTTGACAAATGCATTTAATCATTCTACTTAATGCTCAAAGTGCTTCAAGTTATAAAGGATCTGGCACATGATATTTTACAGAAGAATGGCAAAATACTAGCATATAAATTTTCTAGTAATTCCCTCTTCCCAAACCTAACAAGACATTTTACTGCCATGGAGCCCTGCCACGGGTCAAGTGGTCTATAATACAAACCACTCAAGCAAGAAGCTAGATTCTACTGATCGATTTTTGAGAGCTAAATCCCTTTCAGCCCATTTTGCAGTCTTTGGCAACAACCATAAAACATGACTGTTTTTCTTCAAAAGCGCTGTCTGTCTGCAAGAGAAATTATTCTGTATAATGATGAAGATTGTGGTGAGCTCTCTGGTCTTGTGTTATAATCCCTTTAGGACCAGAAACTAAGTATCAAGTTGTTTAAGTTATTAATTTAAATTGTTGGGCCCATAACACAATGCTATAGGCATGTGGGAGACTCAACACATAACTCTTGAAAAAAATTACACCAAAAAGCCAAGAGCAACTTTATAGTGACTTTTCTGAATTTTCTCTGGACTTTTAAGATTTATAAAGTCTAAAAAAATCTAAATGTGTATATAATAGATATTAATATGCTTAACAAACTGTTTCACAAGTTATATTGGCATCATTTTACTTGGAAGTTTTAAACTGGTGAATATTTATTTAATCTTAACCGTTCACAACAAATATGAGTTGCATTATAAACCAGTAGCTATGTAAGACACATATCAAATTGGTAATTATTTTATTGTGACACTGACTTTTTATCAACCACAAAAAATTACTTTTTTCTTTACAATAGTCTAATTACTTCTTAGGTCCAGCCAAATGGCTTCTTTTATTTCTAAAAGTGATAAAAATAAATAATTGCTAGTTGAAACACAATCTGATTCTAAGTAGTTACTTAAATGGTCCCAAAAGACAAGAAGGAGAGATTACATGACCCCTTGACTTACATTGCAAACTGCTGCCATCAAGGACATTTGTGGCTGAAAGATCTAAAGAATTAGGCCTCTGTGCTCTTCTGGGTTTTGATGGTCCAGGATCTGCTACTGTGCTTGGAACACCCTGTGTAAGAACATCTTGCTCTACACATGGATTACTGTTGTTGTTATTGGAATTAGTTCGGCCACCTTCCAGTGGCCGTTCCCTCCTGTCCACAAGACGATCCAGAACACCTTCATCATGACCAGCCTGTTGCTCTCGCCTCAATAAAGGTTCATGCTCATCAGGACTGGAATTAATATTCAGCCTAGTGTCCTCACCAATGAATTGATTTTGCAGCATTTCTTGGGCCCTATGTGCCACCGTGTTGGCTGTCTGGCCAGATGGTATTGCCCCATTGGCATACTGAGTAGTGGCAGCATGGGAGTTAACGTGGTTTCTACCTGCTACACCATTCATGGTGACTGTAACCACATGAGGTTCTACAGCATTGATTGTATTCATCTTGGCAACTCCAGTTTCTACTTGTTTCAAGTTCGATTTGTGCTTGCTGCCAAATTTCAGCCGGGGCTCCTTTGTTGAATTTTTGGTGTTTAAAGGCAAACTAGTAGGTCTCTTAGGAAGGTTTTGTTGCTTGGGGAGAGGATAGAGCTGAGCAGGTGGGACATCAGGAATTAAACATGCTTGGCCATTGGCAGCCTGTGTGAAGTCCTGCTGTCCAGTCACTTCTACTGCAAGCTTTATTAGTGGGTAAAGCAAGCTAGAACTAGTACTGCTCAGTGGGTCTGGCCCACTGAACTGTTTAAGAGAATGCTCCATGAGATTCTCATCAGAACTTTCTTTGAGGTTCTTATCAACTTCTTTTGGGTCTAGTTTGTTGGTCTCCAAGTCTTCTTCTGTCAGCTGTAAACAGACAGGGGTTGGCCCAATTGGCTGTGAAACATTTGTGGCATGAAGATTTGTTTCATCTGGGTATGGCATCTCAGATATAGTGGTCATGCCAGTGCTTGGAGTGAGGCCAGTGGTGTTTGTGGTTGTTGTGTTGGTGGACAGACTAGTGACGCTCGTTTCAGGGCTGGGGATTCGAGCTTGTGCTTGCTGTCGTTCATAGTTAATTGAGTTTCGGTTCTTTTCCCCTGTGGTCAAAGGTGTGCTGGACATCGAATGCTCAGAGGAAATATTCTTCACAATGCTGTCAGTGTGATGGATAGAGTCTTCAATGTATGAGGAAGAAGAATAATCTGGATAAGGGCCAATCTTTGGCACACGCCTACTGTGTGACAGGTTGCTTAAAGAAAGAAAAAAGCGCCACATTGAGAATATACATTTATGACAAACATTCTCCATATCTAACACCTCTGGTTTTAAAGTATAAACTGCTTTTTATTTTATTCCTAACCCACAAAATTCTGGAAGTTATTTAAAAATTCTAATAAAATAATCAAGTGTCAATAACTTATAAATGCTAGCTTTATATGACTTAAGCCTACTGAAAAACCTATGTGGATCAAGATATGATTTTTATAGATGTTCATTATTTTGGCTTATAGGAGTTAATTAAAATCTCTCCTATAGTTTTATAACATTACCAAATATATCTTTATGAATTGCATACTTCCACAACCAGACAAAGTTTCATGAGAGAAGCAACCATGGCATATGTTTCCTTTGTACTATCACAATTCTAGATATATAATCGCTACTCAACAAATATGTTACCAGTTAAGTTCCAATGATCAAAAGGTAACAACTAATAGTTGTTCCAAAGTGCTTCCATGAAGAGTCATAGTCTAGCAAATGAATGCATCTTCCCTGGGTAGACTAAGCCATATCAATGAAAGTCCTGGAGCCTTGAGTATGAACATGACACTCAGATAAAGGATCAAGATTCAGAAATGTTCTCCAGTTATCAAGGGTTCTTCATAGTCATTGTCACACCTTGAGAGTGATGGTTCTTGATCATGACACTGTAATATATTTATGTTTTTAAAATAAAAACCAGGTTCAGTCAGCATGGTTCAGTGGTTGAGCACTGACCCATGAACCAGGAGGTCACGGTTCGATTCCCAGTCAGGGCACATGTCTCTGGGTTACAGGCTCTATCACCAGTATGGGGTGTGCAGGAGGCAGCCGATCAATGACTCCCTCATCATTCATGTTTCTCTCTCTCTCTCTCTCCCTTCCTCTCTCTGAAATCAATAAAAAACATATTTGAAAAATTAAAATTAAACAAGCCCAGGGGCAGCTTTAATAATCAGAGTATAAACATTGGTAACATTAATAGATGCAAGTGTTACAGGAGAAAAGCAGCAGCTAAAGGAGAGGAAGTGCTACGGAGAAAGACTTATGAGGTTATGAGGGGAATGAGAGGAAGAGGAAGTAAAAAGCTGTTATACTGCACAAGAAAAGGAAGTTTAGTAAGTATGGAGGGTAAAAGTCAATACAATGACACCTAGAGTGCAATGACTATGGCATGAACTATGACTTAGGAGAAACTATTTAGAAATGACAGGCATGAGAGGAAGCATGTAGGGGTAGAACTGAATGACACAGAAGGCAAAAAAATGGCCAAAATAAAGGAGAAGTATCAAGGGTCTCTTCTTACCATTCAAGGAAAGTTCAAAAACACTTAAAGTAGCTGACTCTTGAGAGGGGTACAAATAGCATAATAGAGCACACAGATAATAAAAAGGTGAGAAGAAAGTAGGAGATTATCTATAGTATGTGTAAAGTGAGAAAATTTATATTTAGAATTGCTAGTTTCTACCTTCCTTAACTTGCTGATATATAAAGCATAAGGGTTTATATGCTGAAGTTAATTTAACCTAAACATAAGTAGTGTACACCCAATTTTTGGTCTATAGTTCATAATACAAATTGCTCTTAAAATAGAATAAAAATAACACAGAAAATGATTCAAGAATCAAGTGTATTTTTTATCTATTGATCGATTTTTTAGAGAGATGGGGTGAAGGGAGAGAGGGGAACAGAGAGAAAGGAAGAGAGAGAGACTGAGAGAGATTGAGATTTGTTGTTCCACCCATTTAGGCATTCATTGGTTGCTTCTTGAATGTGCCCTGACCAGAGATAGAAACTGCAACCCTGGTATATTAGGACAATGCTCTAACCAATTGAGCTACCCAACCAGGGCCTCAAGTATATTTTTATCTAAATTACCTCTGGTAACTTTTTCCTTGGTGCCTTTCTGAAGATTTTTAACATATACTGGATAAAATGACCAATCTGTGGGAACACTTTTTCCCCAAACGTGAAACAAAGAAACACAAGTGACACAGTCTGAAAGTTCCAAGTTTTAGGAATTTTTTTTAAAGCCCTTTTATTTAGAACCAAAAATCATAGTTCTAACAAAACAAAAAACGGTCTCATAAAATAATGTTCATAATGGAATGAAAAGACCTTATGAACTGCTTTCATGTAAAAGTAGTAGCAGTATACTCTATAAGAAAGAACACTGGATAAGAAGCCTGGAAACAATAGTCTCCAGTGAAACAGGTTAGATACATAGGCAAGGTCATAGTTTCATTTTCTTTTAAAAAACAAACAAACAGTAGGGGAAGGAGGATTAATAACAAAAAATTAATATGACAATATATGTAGAAGTGCTTATAAACTTCTGGAACTATGAGAATATTTTACCTTCATTACTGTGGGGAAGTTGGAGCATTAATACAGAAAAACTAACCTCTTTTACTATATCTTTACATATTAAAACCTCCACAGATTTCATCTAGCAATTATATCAAACAAAAATCTTCAGTGAAAGAACTGGAACACTGGCCCTACCCGGTTTTTCTCAGTGGTTAGAGCGTAGGCCCGTGGACTGAATGGTCCCGGGTTCAATTCTGGCCAAGGGCACGTATCTCGGTTGCAGGCTCGATCCTGGCCCTGGTCAGGGAGTGTGCGGGAGGCAACCAATCAATGTGTCTCTCTCACACCGATGTTTCTCTCTCTCCCCCCACTTCTACTCTCTCTGAAAAGCAATGGAAAAAATAACCGTGGGTGAATATTAAAAAAAAGAAAAAGAAAAAAAAAAGAATGGGAACATTGAAAGAAAAATTACAACTTTAGACTGGGTAAGTTAATCACTGTACTACTAGATTAGTTTAAGAGTATTTATTTCCTGTTCTGTTTGGTCTCTGTTTTCAATACTGACTGATGGATGCCAATCCCCTTTGGGTCTTACCGCTCATTCTGCATCGCAGTAGACATTGGATTGACTGTTGGGCTCACGGATTTGTTTCTTTCCCATATCATCATAAGTTCAGCCATCCTCTCCTCAGCACACTGCGCAGTAAGCCGAGCCTCTGCATCCTGGTCCCAACAGTCTTCGATTGTCTCCTTGAGTGACCTCACTGCCTGTAATAAAGCACATGCCAAACAGTGTATCTTAAAAAAATTTTAAAAAGTATTGAGTTTTTTAGTGATATAAGGTAGAAGAAAAATCAGTTTTCTTTAACAAATATTTTACATAACTGTAATAAAATTTTTTAGATTTCAGAGATTTGTAAAGGGTTACATTTCTCAAATGGTGAGTAGCAAGTAAGAAAGGAAGCTCTCACTTAACTCCTTGAAGAATTATGCCTAAGAGTAAGCAGCTGCAATAAATTATATATGTTTCTTCAAGGCCACAGATTTTTGACATTGTTGACTCACTGCACTGTTACTTCGATCAATAGCCACTAATTCCACTTCAAAAATAATTTCTGAGTTTGATGGAATACTGGCACCAGATTATCTTCAATTTCTAGCTGAGCCTTTTCTCCTTTACTCCTAGAGTGCTTCACTCCAACTGTAAAACTTAAAGGCTTGGCATTTTCTTCTTTAAACTAGTTTCAATGATAGTATCAAAAGCTAAATAAAAAATAGTAAGGCTAAGGAGTATAGTAAATCCCATTTCTATGTTAGAAAAAAATATAAAAACATATAATCTTGTAATGCATAGAAATTTCTGGAAGTCTACAACAGGAACTTAACAGTGGTTGTTTCTTTGGAGGAATTTTTGAATGTCTGAGGTGAGTGGAAGAGTTTTCACTGCATATTTTTTGTACTGCTAAAGAATAATTATTGTTTGAACTCTTTGTTTGAATTTTTATTACATGCAAGAGAAACATTTAATTAAACAACTTTGTTAGATAAGTAATATATGTAGGTATCACTAAATTTAAAAGGTCAAAAAGGAAACTTCCCTCCCACCCTTAGCCATCAACCACCCATTTTCCCTTTATAGTTTTATTCACATTAATTACTAACCATGAAGTGCAACACGGTAAAGTGCATAACCTGTAATCTTTCTAAAGCAAAAATCTGGACACTCTTCAACACAAAACTGAAGGGGACCCTTTCCTTTCCAATTACGAAGCACTATCTATTGTAAAGAGTCCCCATTCGCCAACTGCTGCCCCAGGAGAGCTCATAAACACCAAAATCCAAGTAGCTAAAAACTGAGTATTGGCTGTTGTCTATATCTTGAGGAAATAGATATGCTGAATGAGGATGAATTTATTACTTTCCATTTGTATGGTTGGAAAATAGTTTGTTAAAATTCTTTTTCAAAAATAAGACAAAAAAATAAGACATTCATCAAGCATTGTACTGGACGATGACTGTGGTAACCACTAACCCTGGTCTCTACCTCTAAGAAATTTCCAATTTTAAAGGCAGAATCACTGTTGATGAATAACAGAAGTTAACAATAATCTTACCTACTTTTTTCCTTATTTTGGGGTGCTCAGCATTGCTTTACTCTGTTTCTGGGACAACTTTCACTTGACCAAATCATTGTTTCTAGGACTATCAGAGTTCTATTTATAGCCAACCTTTCAATTATTTTTCTAATTATTCCATTTCTCAATTTAACATTAATAATTTACTTCTAAATATTTACCTGTGCAAATAACTTACCAACCATTACTTTAACATTGTTTGGAATGTGTAATAGATTTTCTTCAAAAACACAATCAACTTGCAACTTTTATAACAACACCCATTTATCCACTAGGCTGTGGTCTAGCAGCATAATTTAGAGGCCATCAGTGTAGGAATAATATGTCATCTGTAGAGCTACCCTGCCTGGGTTTTGATCTTTGCTTTGCTGCTTATATTAGCCATATATCCTAATTTCTTTGGGCCTCTTTTCCTATATCTGAAAAATGGGGACGATACTTTGCATAAGAATCAAATGTGTTAGAACAGTCTGATACATAGTAAGAACTCAGCAACTGTTTAGCTCATGCTGGGTGACCCTGGGCAAGGCACTGGCACAGGCTGACTTTGCACCTCCAGGGAGGCCCCAGAGACAGTGCACCTGGTGGTCAGACTCGACCACACTGGATCACAACCCTACCACATCCACAAGTGACACACTCAAGGGGTGCACTTGGTGAACACCAAAGCTCTACTGAAGTAAATCCTGCTCCATAGGGGTGTCTCCAGCACACCAGCTCTCTGGCTGTAGTTGCAGCTGGTCCTCACAGCTGACTGGTCTGGGGGTCAGTTCCTCCCAATGACGCCAATAGCAACCAAGGCTCAACTACAACAGGACAGTGCACAGAGCCCACAAAGGGGAGCATCTAGAAGGCCCAGCACAGGTGACTGGGGAGGCTGAGCCACTGGACCCTACAGGACACCTACTACACAAAGCTACTCTACCAATTCCAGGAGACATAGCAGCTCTACCTAATACATAGAAACAAACACTAGGAAGCAGCCAAAATACCGAGGCAAAGAAGCATGTCACAAAGGAAAGAACAGAAGAAATCTCTAGAAAAGGAACTAAATGAAATAGATCAAAGCAAGCTAACAGATACAGAGTTCAGAATAATGGTTATAAGGATGCTCAAGGATCTTAGTAAGAGTATGACGAAAATAACTGAGAAAATTGATGACATAATAAGTACCAACTTGAAATGAAGGCTATGGGAACAGAAATGAAGAATAATTTACAGGGAATCAACAGTAGAGGACACTGAGAATCAAATCAGCAATTTGGAACATGAAGAAACAAAAACCACCCAACCAGAAGAGCAAAAAGAAAAGAGAATCCAGAAATATGAAGATAGCATAAGGAGCCTTTGGGACAACTTCAAGAGGCGCAATATTCATATTACTGGGGTGCCAGAAGGAGAGGAAAAAGAGCAAGAAATTGAAAACCTATTTGAAAAAAATAATTACAGAAAACTTCCCCTACCTGAGGAAAGAAATAGACTTACAAGTCCAGGAAGCACAGAGGGTCCCAAACAAGAGGAACCCAAAGAGGCCCACACCAAGACACATCATAATTAAAATGCCAAAGGTTAAAGACAAAGATAGAATCTTAAAAGCAGCAAGGGAAAAGCAATTAGTTACCTACAAAGGAGCACCCATACGACTGTCAGCTGATTTCTCAACAGAAACTTTGCAGGTCAGAAGGGAGTGGCAAGAAATATTCAAAGTGATGAAAAACATGGAACTACAACCAAGATTACTCTACCCAGCAAAGCTATCATTTAGAATTGAAGGTCAGATAAAGAGCTTCTCAGACAAGGAAAAGCTAAAGGAGTTCATCACCACCAAACCAGCACTACAGGAAATGTTGAAGGGTCTTTTTTAACAAGAAGCTAATGAACAAAAGAATCTGATGAACTAAATAGATCCAGAGACACTGATGCATGTAACAAGCGATCATATTTCAGAGGGAAGAGGGAAGGGGGGTGGAGGGTGGGAAGAGATTAACCAAAGAAGTTATATGCATATATGCATAACCCATAGTCACAGACAATGACGGGGTGAAGGCCTGGGGAGGGGGTGGGAGCGAAGTGGAGGGGGTCAATTGGGGGGGAAAAATGGGACACCTGTAATATTTTCAACAATAAAGACAAATTTAATAAATAAATAAATAAATAAATAAATAAATAAATAAATAAATAAATAAATAAAATAAAAGACTATCAACTCCCCAAACTGAAATACTCTAGACTAGAATAGAAAATACCAAGATGTAGAGTAGATAGTAAGGTTAAGCATTACCTTACGACACTGTGTCATGATGTGAATATGCTTTTTTTTTTTAAAAACTATTACATATTATACTGCTTTTATTTTTATTACTTTTAGGAAGAGGAGGAGAGACATAGAAACATGAGTGATGAGAGAGAATCATTGATTGGCTGCCTCCTGCATACCCCCTGCTGGAGATCGAGCCCGAAATCCAGGCATGTGTCCTGCCCAGGAATCGAATCCCGCTCTCCCAGAGCATGGGTTGATGCTCAACCGCTGAGCCACACCAGCCAGGATGGACATGTATTTCTTAATGTAGGTTGTGTGTGGGGGGGGAAGTATGAAAAACGCTGAATTCTAGATCACATTAGAGTCTGCAGATTTTGTCGAGAGAGAAAATGGAAAAACAAGTAAATATAAAAAGAATTGGTAGCTTCTGGAATAAACAGTACATTTTAGAAGACTGGGTTTAATGGGTGGAGAAAGAAAAAGACTAAAGGAAAAAACCAACTCCAAACTTTTATGCAACAATATATAAAAGTTGATGAGCAAAAGGTTATGCAGAACTAAGACTAAGGAATAAAGAGAAACTGGACAAAGTGATTTTAGGAAGGGAAAGAGAACAAGCCAGTATTCAAGACAGATAAAGAAATGGGTAAGAATTGGGGGGGGAAATGAAAAATATGAAGAATTGGTGATGTAGTTGAACAAAGTATACCTCAATGTTTTACATATGAGAAAAAGCTTGCCTAGCTGGCATGGCTCAGTGGTTGAGCTTCGACCCATGAACCAGGAGATCATGGTTCAATTCCCAGTCAGGGCACATGCCCTGGGTTGCAGGCTCAATTCCCAGAAGGGGGAGTGCAGGAGGCAGCCAGTCAGTGATTCTCTTTCATCATTGATGCTTCTATCTCTCTTTCCCTTTCTCTTCCTCTCTCTGAAATAAATAATAAAAAAAACCCCACATATCTTTTTAAGAAGCTATTAACAAAAAACTAGGGCCTATAATTTTTTGTTTTTCTAATTTGAAATATTTTAATATAAAAAAAGCAGCCTTAAACTGCACATGTGATTGTTACAATACTACACTTTTACTATAAATTCTGAAACTATAGGAAAAAAAGTTATTCATAAACCCAATATTCAGCGTTAACTATGGTTAACATTTTCAGTTTCCTCAGAAAGTATTTTCTATACTTTAATTTTCCTCGGAAAACTGTTCTTCCCCCATTTACTGACTGATCTATGTTTGGGTCCCTAGCAGTTTTTAAAACTAGTTTTTAGATTCATTAATATTTGAAAGATTCTGAGTTTTGTTACTATAAATTTTTTTTATTTTATTTCAATGCAACTATGAAGCAAAAGTGTCTGCATTTAGCCCAACCAAGTGTGGCTCAGCGGTTGAGCATCAACCTAGGATCCAGGTGATTGGGGTTCGATTTCCGGTCAGCGCACATGCCCGGGTTGCAGCTTGATCCCCAGTCCGGGGCGTGCAGGAGGCAGCTGATCAATGACTCTCTCATCATTGATGTTTCTCTCTCTCTCTCTCTTCCTCTCCTTTCCTCTCTCTGAAATCAATAAAGAGATATTAAAAAAAAAAAAAAAAAAGTGTCTGCATTTAGACATGAGAATTTCTGTTTTTATAAGCTATGCTCTTGCTATCTAACTCTAATCCTGGATTGTCTCTGCAGACAAGCAGTTCTATGGACTGTAGCACATTAAAGTTAAATGGATTAGTTGGAAGTGAACCAAGTATTACTTTATCCCTTACTTAGCAACCTAATCTAAATTTGGAGTAAAAAGTTTTCAAGTAAATATGCATATGATGCATATCCCATAATGGTAGGGTTGCCAAGAGATACTTTAAAATCATGAGTCCAATTTCTCTGGTGAAATAAGCAATTTAAGGAAGACGAAGTTGTATTTCACTAGGTAAAATTTCACAAAGATATTTTTTCTTTGAGGGATGCTTTACTGTGAGGCTGGCACACCTAATGAATCCTTGTGAAGGATTCCACCTCTCACCTGCTGCCAGGGACCTCTTAAAGATCTGTCCCACTTCCCATAGCAGGGACTACCGTTTGGAGGCAATCTTGGGAATATGTGCTTGGAAAGAGGTCTTTAATTTCCTCATACTTGAAGAAGACTGAAATCTCATTTGAAGTAGAAGCCTTCCTCGAAGGTAATCTCCTGACAAAGAAGACCAATGGAGAAAATATACAATCTAAATCTGTATGGAAATATAACATCTCTCTAGCCTCTCCTGGACATGTCACCATCCCCATATTAAGTCATGATCCAGAATGAAAATATTCTAATCCTACCAAGATAACCTAAAATTAAAATGTGAAAATACATAGTAAAAAGATTAAAATTGCTTAATAAAATTTTTTTCTTTTGTTTTTAACTATAAATCAAGAAAACTGTATAAAGTATGAAAAATACTCAAATTTATACCCTCAGAGATAATGAAATTGCTATTCCATTCTTAAAACAAGAACAGATTGCTCTGAAAAAAAGCAAACAATAAAAATTTCTAAAAGTTGTAAGTATGACTGTGGAAAGTAAAATTTTAATGAACAGATAACAAGTAGAATGCTAAAGATGAAAATAAATGAGTGATTTGAAAGGTAAAGCTGAGTAAATCTTAAACAATGTACAACAAAAAAATTGGTAAATACAGGAAAAGAACTGAGACCTGAAATGTCAAGTGGTCCAATATCTGTCTAATGGGAATTCCAGAAGGAAGAAATGAAAGAGAGGAAATAATTTTTAAAATAATATAGGAAAATTCCTCTGAATTGAAGAAACTTCTGAATTTTCAAGCTGAAAATCTGTCCAGTACAAAGCAAAAGGTGTGAAAAGATCCATGCCTACATACATTCAGGTGAAATTTCATGATTCCAATGATAAAGTAAAAGGCCTAAAAGCTTATAAAGAAAAGAAAACAAGAGAATAAAACAAAAAGCAACGGAATGAAACTAGTTGGCACTGGAATTCTCATTAACACATCGGGACGCTAGAGGACAAATGAGCAGTGGTTTCAAAGTTGTGAGAAAAATTATTTTGATCTTGAAACTATTACCTAATTATTATTCAAATGAGAGAACAACATATGTGAATTATTACTATTCAAATGTGAGGGCAAGAGAGAAACATTTTTGAATGTGTAAGGATTCATAATGTTTACTACCCGTGCACATAACTTAAAGAGGAACATCCTCAAAGAAAAAATGATTTACAAGAAAGAGAATGAGATTTTTTTAAAATGTTGCTTTGTAGTAGAACCTATACAGAAGAAAGAAAAAAAAGATGATGAAAAAGATCAAAGAGAAGCCAGTGGATAGTGACTTCTGAAACATTGTTCCTCAAGTGGCAGGGGTTTACACTAACATAGTATTTTTATTTCCCTCTCTATGAGCCCAAGCACAATACTGTGCTGTGCAGTGCATGTTTACATAATCATAATTCTGCAAAATTCTGATGTTTTATTTTACTTAAATTTTTAGATCTGCAGACAAAACAAAAAATACTTAATAGATACACTATTACAAAACTAGGAGAGGGTAAATGAGAGATAATAAATAAGAATACATATAGTAGAGTTATAATGGTAACTTCTAGAAGAGAAAATTAAATACAAAGACAAAAACCAGAGAACAATGTTAAAAGGAGTTACTTCTGAGGAGTGGTGGTAGGGGCAGGTAGGCTTTTCCATTTCCTTTTTTATGCCCTTCTATTTAATCAGGTTTTGTTTACTATCATAGGTATAACTTTAATTCTTTCAAAAAGCTGCTTAAAATAAAAAATACAGTGTACTTTCATCACTAAGGGGTAATTATGATATACTGTACAATAGAATACCGGCCCAATGGCGAGAAAGATAAGCATCTATATGTATTGACATAAAAAAATGTCCATAATAAAAAAAAATAAAGCTTCAGAAATGATAGTGGATAATGAGATAATCCTATTTATATAATAAAAAACTGTACGAGACAGAATGCGTAGGTACATCTGTGTATGCAAATGTAAGATGTTTTTAGTGTCACAGCAACAATTTACTGAAATGACAGAAGCCTTTGAAGATGGTCAATGTTGTGAGCTGCATTTTTAATATGCAGAATTTATAGGCTGTACCTTGCTTGGTTTCTTTTTGGTGTAGCTTAAGTTTCTATTAGCAACTGAATATGTAAGTCTGCACTAATTAACATTTTTGGTACCATTCTCAAGAGAGTAAGATGGAATTTCAATAACGTTTAAAATAGTAACTTGTTAATTATTCCAGTTATTACCCAATCTGACAAACTTCACACAAAATAGTCTCTCTAAATACTATTTTATACTTGGAAAAAACTGAAACTGAACCAAAAAGGGGGACTTTTTTATACTGAAATATTTGTAAATGTATAACAACAAAAATCAAGTTGGATTTCTGGTATTAGACAACTCTAAAACACTATTAACATTATTAAGTCTATTTTTGCTTCAAACTACATTAAAACATGCTCAGTTCATAAGCTGTCTTTTTAATAATTTAGTTTTTTCTTACCAGGCTATTTTCTTTCCAAGCTTCTGGGAACTTGGGTCTTTGTTTTTCCCTAGACACCAGAACCTGCATATCTTCAAAAGTGGGATGGTTTCCAACTTCTGTCTGAAAAGCCATCTGGTATTCTGGTACAGATTCACCTGTGAATTTTTTTTAAAAGGACAGAATAAGATGTCTATCAGAAAATGATATAATAACAGAAGTATTTCTGATACTAAGCAAGCAAAGAAACTGTGTCACAATCTTTTTTTTTTTTTAACCCTTTCAGGCATATTTGGAAATCCTAAAGAAACCCTTTTGTGGGTTTAATGCATTATTAATAAATTTTTCACTTAAAATAGTCTTTGTTTGATAAATTAAATGTTTTTCAATAAGTTAAACAGTAGTTTCAATGATGAAAAGCTATTTTTAAATGGTTTCTAACATTACTAAATTTGGAGGGAAAAGATTATTTCATATATGTACTACATTGAAAATATGCCTGAATTCTTATCCCATACAGGGATCAAGGGTAGTGAATATGAGATGTCCAGGATCTAGTACAACAAACACAGCTACAGAACCAAACATAGCTGGGAGGGTTATACAGTCATCATGTCAAATTATACCATTTGCCCTGTTATAATACAGACAGATTGTATCAAATGTCACAAAAATTTTTATGATAATGGCCATTTGACAGAAAAATCAATATACTTATTTTTTTTTAATTCCTCTTATCAAACCATCTAAATCAAGGATTTTAAATATCATTAAGGATTCTACCACTGTTTAATAAGCACAATCAGGGGCTTGTAATGAGAAGCTTATTGTTTTTACAAAATATGATCAAATAAAATTTAATAAACATATTGAGCTACACAGAAGACCTCTGGGACCAACACTTTAAGGCCTTTAGGTTCTAATCTTGGCTTCCTCTCTACCCTGGAAAAGTCATTAACTGTTCTGTGTTTCATTTTTCTCCTCAGCAAAATAGAAATGTTCATCCTTCCTTATTTCACTCACATGAAGATAATATAAAAGTTATAATGACTGAGGTAGAAAGTATATTACAAAACATGTAATTTAAGTCTTATGTTTCAATTTGAATATTCAAAAGAAGCTGTAAAACACTGTCTTCCACCAATAGTACAAATATTTACAAAGAGTAATTCTATAATCTATGTAGCATAGCCTAAAATTTTGGAGAATATTGTACTACCTATAAATACAAGTGATATTTTCACATACTCTAAACATTTCAGCAGATACTTATTTTTTATCAATAAACATTAACAATGAACTTGAAAGACAAAACTAGAGGACCTAATGTTGCCAGTTAGTATATCACTCTCATGAAACCTCCTATGATAAAAACCTCAACCCATATCACATATAAACTGTAAGATATTTACTAGTATATCTTATCTCTTTGACATATATACACAACCCACATAATACCTTCTAAGTGTTATTTACTAGTTATTTTTTCTTCATATGCTGGGTTAGTAGAATAAGTAAAAATACACAATTTTTACTTGTATGTTTTAATCAGGTCTAAATTACAATGAGAAAACTTGCTAAATGAAATTAATGCACAATCTTGTTTTGTGATTTAAATAACACTAAGAACTATTAAATTTTCATGGTTCTAAATCTAATTGTTCCACAGATACTTGTTTAGAGATAACTTTGTGTTAGGCACTGAAAAAACAAAGATGAATGTTAATGACAGCATTATCATGGAAGATGTTACTCTTACTGGATTGCCTTAAAACTTTATAATCACTGAATTGCTCACGGGAAGTTTTATAATCCCATTCTTTCAAACTGTCCAAAATAGATGAAACATCTAAGACTATCGGATGCCATTCCTTGCTTCTCACATTATTTGCTGTTTGTTAATTATGCCTCTAAGTAGTTAGGAATTTTCAGTCCCTTTCTTAAATTATACTTGTTCTCTTTCTTCCTTTTTCTTTCTCTTGTCTTCTTTTTTTCTTCCTTCCTTCTCCCTCCTTTATATAAACTTGGCAGCATTTCATTCTTCCTTTGTAATAGAGATACCTTATTCATTCGTTTTGCTAATATTTTTTCCTTTTTATTGAGTTATTGGGGTGACACCATTTAACAAAATTATGCAGGTTTCAGGCGCACAATTCTACAACACATCATCTGTATAATGTATTGTGCATTCACCACCCCAAGTCCCCCCTAACTTCTGTCCATCACCATTTATCACCCTATACCCTCCTTTTTCTATGCTTTTAATAGTGTGATTCCTATAAAATAGAGACCAAATGTATCAAATCATTTTATACACCATATAGTAAAGTTTCTATATGACAATTATGACACTGATATAAAAAGTCCTAACAAAAGAAGAAAAATTATAAACTTATAAGTAAGGTTCAAATAAGAATTCACATTACATGAACGTTTTTTCATTCAAAGGATGAAGGAAGGCAGGAAGGCAAGAAGAGAGAATTTAAAAGAAAGGAAGAAAGACAAAAGAGTTCCAATGGATAATTCACTGCTTCTAATTCCTTACCGAGTCAATTCAGGACACAATGTAAATACAGCTTATCAAATGCTCTGAGGGTGCATAAGGAAAATGATTGCTAAAGCAATCAGAGACCAAACTAAACATGGTTAGATAAGTTATTGTGAGCAACTAATTAAATCGCACTCAGAAGCAAACATGGAGTCCTTTTAAAAAGGTTTTTCCTTCTGGCTAATAATGTTTCTGAACACTAGATGGCACTAAACTAAAGGTATAAATGAAAGTAAAAACACAAATGTTGGACTTAATTATAGGTAAAGCATGGAACAGACTGACAAATCTCAGAGGGAAGGTGGGGGTGAGTGGGTGGAGATTAACCAAAGAACTTATATGCACATATACATAACCCACGGATACAGACAACAGTGTGGTGAAGGCCTGGGGTAGGGGGTAAGGGGTAGAAGGGGTCAATGAAGGGGGGTGGGGTGAGAAGAGAACATCTGTAATACTTTCAACAATAAAGATAAATTTAAAAAATAATAATACAGGTAGAGCCCGGCCGGGCGTGGCTCAGCGGTTAAGCGTCGACCTAGGATCCAGGCGATCAGGGTTCGATTCCCGGTCAGGGCACCGATCAATGGGTTGTGGGCTGCAGCCAATCAATGACTCTCATCATTGATGTTTCTAGCTCTCTCTCTCTCTCCCTCTCCTTTCCTCTCTCTGAAATCAATAAAGATACATTAAAAAAAAAAAAAAAAATACAGGTAGAAAGCAAGATATAACTGCTTCACATCATATTCATATATCAATTTTTGATAGATCTCTTACCTGGAAAGAGATCTGTACATCTCATAAATATCTCCCAATAGATGAGTCCAAGAGCATACATGTCTACTTGTTTCAAAGCTGATTCACAGTCCCTCAGGTTCACAGCTCCTTCTAGAACTTCTGGTGCCATATATCTGATTGTACCAACCTGATAAATTAGCGCAACATTTTTTGGAATTAGAATAAAAAGCATACACATTAGACAGAAATTATACATCAATTTCAATTTCAGATCACCAAGATGTTATTGATAAGTTATTTGACTCTAACCATGTTACTGAAACTGTTTCTACTTGATTTTTCAATCTATAAAATGCCCTCCTTGAATAATTAAACTGTGGTAAAAACATCCTATTGAACAGAATAAAAAAGAATGAGCTAGATCTTCCATTGCATATCAATGTAAAAAAACCTCTAAGACACAGTGAGACAACTGCAAAACAATATGTACACCATTTAATATTTTTAAAAATTCACAAAAAATATAAATATATGTATAGACCTGTAAATGTAAATGCAGGAAAAAAGGCCAGGGAAAGACATCTTCCATGTTGTAATAGTGATCATCAGAAGGTGACTATGTTCTATCTCACCTTGACAGTTTCACTCTTGCTTCAAAAATCAGTTCCTACAAACTTCCTCCTAATGCTTATCAAAAATGAGTTGGAATGGCAGTGACTTCCATAATGAACTGATGAACTTTATGCAGTGTCTTTGGCATTTCTTAACTTTGTAATTCCTAGTATGCTATAGTTGGTAGCATATAAGGATAATTATCCTGAGTTAGTGGTTTCTTAAATGCAATTCATAATGTTTTCAAACTCTGCCCATCTGATTCCTTTTGTATACACTCACCTCACTTATGGCTGCATTATCTTCTTCCCCTGGGCGTACCAGTCTATTTCCAGTCAGCCTCATGGACAACCCAAAGTCACTAATAACACAGGTTCCATCATTTTTCACCAGGACATTTCTGCTGTTTAAATCTCGATGGGAAATTGCAGGTTTATAATGATCTGTTTGGGTAATTTCAAATATTCATTAATGCTTAAACAGCACTATTGGACAAGAAATGAGAATCCAAGTAATAGGGACTGCTACATAAATATAAAAGGTAGTATTATTTTTCTACCTATTGATTTTCTAATATCAAGGACATAAATAAAAATTTCAACTTGCAATCATCACTATTTTCAGTTATATTTTTACAACATAACTCCTGTTATATGTATAATTAAACTTTAAACTTAAGTTGCAACTAGTAGCCAACATGTTATTGCTTCTAATTTTAATACACACTTGTTTTTTTCTCTTCGTTTTAGGGCAGTGATTTTCAACCTTTCTCATCTCATAAACTAATTACTAAAATTCTGTGGCACACAAAAAAAACCTATTATATTATTTGCTGATCTGACCAAAAAAAAGGTATAATTTTTATTCATTCACACTGGATTGCCATTGTTGTGTCGGCTGTTATTTTTTTATTTGATAATCTAAAGAAAGAGAGGTCAGTGCACTTGACTAAATAGTCAGGTATTGCATGTTTTAAAAATTCTTGTAGCATACTGGTTGAAAATCGCTATTTTAGGGTAGCAAAAGGAGGCAAAAGAGAAAGGGATATTTGGTATAAACAACAACAACAACAACAAAAGTCAACACATCTAAAACAAGTATCAATAAAAAACTGACATGCCTCCACAATTTGTGTATGTATCTTACACTTTTCTCCCATAGCTTAACAGATCAAACCTGAGACGGAACATCCCAGTTCTGCCCTGAGGTTCAGCCATGTTTCTAAGCCCACCTCAGTTCTTCAAATCAAACTAGAAACGGTTTTACAATAGACTGGAAGAACAAGTGGTGGAGCTGGTATTTTTCAGCAAGATATGAAAATCTGTTTTCTGAATTTACAGAGAAGCAAAGCACTATTATGCTTATTCCATTACTTGTTTATCACTAGACTTTATGTTCCATGAAGACAGAAAGAACATATTTTTCCTGAATTCCAGAGAAAATGCATGCTGACTAAGAATGTATCTAGCTTAAGCCCCTCATCAAAAACACATATTTTTTTCCTCTCTGTAAGGAAACTTCATATAAATCTTACATTAGGACCGTAGCTCTTGAAATAAAAAAAAATTCTAGTACAATTTCTAAAATTTAAAATAACTCACTAGGTATACAAAGAAATACAGCAATTCAAACAAAGTCAATGATGATTATTGGGTGTTTATACTGAGGCACAAATAGACTCAGTATTTATATTTATTACTGTCATTAAGGAGTATTAGATTGCAATTTCACCAACAATGAAACTAAAGACAGAGGATAATGATTCCTTTCACTATATATATATATATATCTCAATAGCACAACTGGAAGAAAAAAATAGTAGTTACCAAGTTTCTTTATCTAAGAGTTGATTTCTTTCTCATTTTCTCCCCTTCCCACTTTCAACTTAACCCCTAAAAGAGCTTCGTGCCTTATCTGAATGAAACAACAATGTAAGTATATGTGGTATAATTTCAAGCTGATATTTACATAAGAAAATTTATAGAGACATTGGAAAATGTCTGTATACTAATAATATCAAATCAATACCTAAACTAGAAGATGTTACACATTATGGAAAACAGGTTAATAATGGGGAGAATGTGCAATGACTCAGTAAGAGAGCCAGAGGGGAAACCTGAGTAGTACTTTCTGCTACTATAAAAAAAAAACAGAAAGAAAACAAAAGGGAACAAAGGAGAAACCGGGAAAGAAAAGAAGAAAAAATATGAGACAAAATAGCATTCATCACCAATACAAAGAGTAAAACTATAGACTGTCCTTTTGAGATTGTTTTTGCCTTTAAAGATCCCTTCAGTATTCATTTTAATCTTTTTTATTTGGGCTGTGGGGAATGTTACATAGAAAGGAGCAGAATATACAATGATTTTGCCCTGGAGAGCAGCACTGCACCAGGCAAATATCACAAAGGAAAGAAGGGACATAATATTAATTATGAAAAATAAAAACCTGAATGAGCCCAGCCATCATGCCTCAGTGGTTGAGCATTGACCTATGAACCTGAAGGTCATGGTTTGATTCCTGGTCAGGGCACATGCCCAGGTTTTGGGCTAGATCCCCAGTAGGGGGGCGTGCAGGAGGCAGCTGATCAATAACACTTTCATCATTGATGTTTCTATCTTTCTCTCCCTCTCCCTTCCTCTCTCTAAAATCAATAAAAACGTATTTTTTTAAAAAAAGCCTGAACGAAAAATAGTCTCTCTGTGGATATTTATACAAAAACAGAGAGTGATGGGAGAGATGGCACAAGCACACCAAGGACATGGAAGGATATACATAAATTAGTTAATAGTAATTTTCTGGTTAGGTTTGTGTGATCTATGTATGTTCATTCTTGGAATTTTTGTGTGTGTGATAATAAGTTACAATATTATCATTAAGAAAAAATTCATAGGGAGAACCAATTACAAATAAATAGGTTCGACTCCTCCTTATTCTGAAGCAAAAAACAGCTGAATAAGTAACAATAGTATTATTCCTTATTACAAAATTTCTAAAGAGAAGTTATATCTGAAGATACTGGGAAGAATAGAGTTCTCTGAAAAAAAAAGTCAAATGACCTTTTAAATGTTTTGAAATAGTATAGTATAGTTGGACTATTTTAAAAATAATAGGTAAAACTGTAAGTTCAAATTACTACACTTTTTTGCAATAGCACTTATATATATACACCTTCATTTTTAAAAAAGGTAAACTAGTGAAAATATTAAGTAATGTTTAAGAGTAAGATACACATTTAAATAAAACTCTTACTTGATGGCAATCATACTTTTCAGCCAATGCCTGACTTGAAACCTTGATGAATTAGGCAAGCCTTGACAAGAGGGATTAGGATGGTATTTTAAGTTCTGTGCTAAGCCAGCTCTTTAAAGGAGCTATAATAATATTTAAAAGTAAAGAAACACAGTCCAAATGGTTAATATGCTAAAGCACTAAAGTGAGCGAGTGCATCAAGTTGCTGACACAGGTAATAACACTGGCCAATTCTGTATTCAGGAAAAGCAAGATGTCAAGATAAATGAACTGATAAATTATTCAGGAGAAATTATTTATATATGAAGCAGCAGCTAGAAAAGATGATCCATGCTATTATACAATGGAACAAAGATCTAAGAAATTGATACATTAAGGATTCTCTTCACTACAGAGGTCAGAGAAACTGAAAAAAACACACCAATGTTCTGGGCTAGAGTATGACAGGAAAATGCTATAAGGGATGAAAGCTTGAGAAAGCATAAAGACAGATTTTTGCAACAAAGCTAACTGAGAGGTGCCTGTGCTCTGATGTGTACTTTGAAACAAAGTGAGAAAACAAATGTATTAAAAGAAAAAATTTTAAAGTATGCCTATACGGCCCTGGCCACTGTGGTTCAGTGGTTAGAGCATCAGCCTGCGCACAGAAGGGTTGTGGGTTCAATTTATGGTCAAGGGCACGTACTTGGGTTGCAGGTTCAATCCCCGGCCCTGGGTCAGGGCGAGTATAGGAGGCAACCAATCAATGTGCCTCTTTGTTCAATGTTTCTCTTTCTTTCTCCCCCTCCCCCACTCTCTCTAAAAATCAATGGGGAAAAAATATCCTTGGGTAAGGATTAACAACCACCCAGCATGCCTGAATGTGCATTTTTGCAGGGAGAGTGTTCAGAGCTTTAATCAAATTCTCAATGGTATCCATAACCCCTCTAGTGTCTTGAAATTCCTTTTCTTATTCTTCATGTTAGCTGTAAAATACATTTCTCATGTCAGATCTTTCAAATGGCTGGCTATTAATAAATCTGCTATGTATAAAATATACTTTTACTTTGAAGATATGAATAAAATGTCCCTTTGTTAATTTTGACTCCACATATCACTCATCTTCTATTCACTGCCTTACCTCCTCGTGGCAATTCGGTATGAAGATAAGCCAGTCCTCTAGTCACAGAATGAGCCAGACGGCAAGAGCTTACCCAATCACTTGTATGGAGACTAAGATACTTGCATAGAGATCCCTATATAGGGAAAAAAAATACACCAAAAAAAAATGTAGAATTAAATTACTTGAACATGAGAAGGTAACCTGAAGCCTTATAAAGGATTTGCATAGGCTAGGATTCCATGGAAATCTAATAAATTATGACATCTAAGAATCTTGAATGAGTCAGTAAGACATTTCCGTCGATAGAGAGAAGGAAATAGAGAAAAAAAGAATTTCAACATTATCAATATTTACTTTTCCAATATTAAAAACTATGAACAGTTATTTTATTTTAAATACTTCTTTGATTTCTAATTAAAATAGAAAGTAAGAGTCTTTTAGACTCTTTCTTTACACTGTACCTCTTACCAGTACAAATACAAATTATATTATGTTTTACAAGTAGAAAACAGGAGACTTTTGTAATGTACATGTGCCAGTGCTACTCAAGGTGCTCATCCACAAACTATTTATTATTATCAACCAGTGTGGGATAAGGAGTTTGCACCAGAGTGAATGTCAATCAAAGCACCGCTTCCTTCGTCAAGAAAGTCTTATGGAGAGGTGGAGGATGATGGGGGACAAGGGATGGGGGCACTGAACAGTTAACTAGTGATTTGATTAATTCATATTCTGGTGTGAGATCCTTATCTCATTGCAGACCCTTAGTAACCAGTGTGGAAACCAGCAAGGTTCTGCTGAATATCTGATTGACTGTTCATATAAAAGTCAGTTTATTTTAATGAAGAACTTACATTGGGATAATACTCCATCACAAGCAAATACTCCATGCGTCCATCTGCAGTGACTCTCTCATCTCCAACTATAAAGCGAGCAATGTTGTCATGTTCCATCAAAGGCACTCTGTAAATGTTCTTCTCATTGATAAAATTCTGACGGTTTGCAAAGGAAAACACTTTTACAGCAACTGGACGCTCATCTAAGGAACCTTTATATACTGCTCCATATCGACCCCGGCCAATCAGCTGTAAATTTGTTTTGAAGAAAACAAGGTATTAATTCAAATCACAACGGAACAATCAAATTTACTAAATAAAGTGTAAGTCTGTAAGTGTGCCACAGCTCTCTATTGTTTAAAGGTTAAATTATTCCATGATCAAGGAACTAATGAAATCCACCATTTTATATGGCTCAGGAAGCACCATCTAGAGCCAGACCTCCCAAAGAGAGCAACTATAAGCTCTGAACAAAATTGTAAAAAGAAACTAAAAGTGCTGGAGAATGAACAAGCGGAGTTAAACTGTGAGGAAAGCCAACACTTAGAAGAAAGGAATGGCACAGGGTGAGTTACCCACTTTTATAGCTTTTAGCCTGCGAGCAGGCTGACATCAGCTCTGTGCACTGCAGCTAAAAATGCAATAGAAAACCCATCATCTTTCTGGCCCCAGGAAAAAGAGGATAGAATCTGGGAAAGTCACAGCTGCTGAAAAGTGAGGGGAGAATTCCAGAAAGCAGAATCAGAGAAGGGGAAGCCTAGTGAGTGCATGGGACAAATTCCTGCTAGAGAGAAAGTAACTGAACTGAGATTTGAGCTTCCGCCTGAGATGAGTTTGCAGTGTGTCCAACCAAGACAACTGCCTACTAACACACACACTGAAAGTGAACACATTTCAGAAGAATCTAAAGAACACAGGTGTGGTCTGCACAATATCATATTCTTAATGTCCACAATGTAATTAAAAGTTACTTAATACACAAAGAACCAGCAAAATGCAATCTGTTCTCTTCATTTTTGGCTTCTGGGGATTTCTCTCACTTTTTACTGAAATAGGTTACGGACCTACAGTCATCTATTTAAGGATATCTGTTATATTTCATTCCGTTTCTAGGTTAAAATTTACAAACAGATGGCTTGTCCTTTAGAAAAGTTTATCAATATATGGTTAAATCTGGAATGTTTAGGAGTGTTCCTTTTACTCAGTCCAGGATAAAATCCTATGGTTTTAATGTGTTGTTTTTTTTTCAATTTAGTAAATTGGACATCTAGTTATAATACATTTATTAGCCACACTTACTTCTTTTGTAAATTGGTAATTCATCATTTCTGTTCATTTTTTACAAATTATTTCTTTCATATTGATTTATACTAGCTCTGTATCAATTCTTTGTTTCTGTGTAGAAATACTTTTTTTTTGTATTTGGCTTTTAACTTTATTATATTTTTCTCCCAAATGGAAGGTTCTTAAAATGTTTTATATTATCAAATCTACCAAGTCTATTATTTAACAGTCTCAATCTCTGTAGTTTGAGGATCATAGTTGTCTATTATTTAACAGTCTCTGGTTTGGGGACCATAGTTTATTTATCCTACTAAAGAATAATAAAGCATTCATCACAATAAAACTTTTAACATAGGTTCTAATAAATTACCAAATGAAAACTAACTTCTATGGATTATATAACAGTCCTATAGGCCTATTAAAAGATCTAACACACGCACAAACAGGAATATTTACTTGTCATCTACTATGGATTCCTTGCCTGGCACTTTCTTCTCAGAGTTTCGCACCCTTATTCCCATACTCTGCTCAAGTCTGTACTCAAAGGTCATTTCCTTTCTAAGTATATACTTTCTTTAATAAGTCCTCTTCCATAACTTTCTTATCTCCTTATCTGTTTTATTTTTCTCCACTGCACTTACTACTCCTTGAAATAATATAATGTGTTTACCTGTTTGTAGACTCTCTCCCACTACAATATAAGCCTCAAGAGGGTTATCTGTATTGTTCAGCTACTTTCTCAGTGCCTAGAATAGCGCTTGGCACTAAACTGATACTCAATAAATGCTTGTTGAATAAATAAACAAATGAGTTAGTGAGTGAATAAAGTCACCGTTTCAGCTATAGGAGCACAAAAAATGGTCCATAATCTAAGCGCAACCTTACCTCCAACAGTTTCAGATTATCTAGGTCAAGAGAGGGCTCTGATGCTGCTGCCTCCATCATGTTCATACTGTGAAGACCTTGTTTACGGTCTCCTACAGGAATAGGCAAAAGAAGTTACTGTTTGCTTCTCTTGAAATGAAGATTTTATTATACTTTTTATTATATTACCATTAAAAAGAAGAGCTACAGAGGGGGAGGCAGCAAGACTTATGCCTAATGTCATGTGAGTAAAACTATTTACTAAACTAGAAATCATCCATAAATGAAGACAAATGATGAATAACATGAAACTTGAATTCTGGGAGATGATTCCAGTAACAGAACTAGTTTCAAACTTTAAAAAAATAATGCCAAGGAATTAAAGACAGTTTTATTAAAGTTATTCAAGCCAATGAATGAGTGCTTATTTCCTAAAATCTCACAGAACCTTAAGTTTATTAGAAACTGAACATTTGATGCTACTGAGAAATTGTTATTTTTTTAAGATATGAAATTGAGCCCTGGCTGGTGTCATAGGGTAAGCCCTGGCACTGAAGTGTCTTGAGTTCAATTCCCAGAAAAGGGCACATAGTTGGGCTGCAGGTTCATTTCCAGCCCCGGTCAGGGCGCATTCACACCAATTGATGTGTCTCTCTCAGATGAGATAGGGTGTGTTCAGGGTGGTATGGCTGTAGACTGATGTGTCTCTCTCAAATCAATGCTTCTCTCTCTCTTTCCTTCTATCCCTCCCTTCCACTCTCTCCAAAAATCCATGGAAAAAAACATCCTCAGGTGAGGATTAACATGAACAATGGTATTTGGTTATATATGATGTGAAAATGGTATTGTGGTTATATAAAGGATGTCCTCAAAAAATGTATACACAGACTTTGAATAATTAATTCTAAAGGCAGTGTTTATTAAAATACATTTCATTTTCAAAATTGAACTATCAGCTGTTAAAGTGTATATACATTTTTGGGGACGCCCTGTATATTTTAAGTCCTTCTATTTCAACATAATACTAAAGTATTTATAAATAAATGGTATGTGATTTCTTTAAAATAATCCGGTGGCACAGAAGGGTGTAGTAAGTGGGGCTATCGATGATATATAAATGTGACAATTGTTGGAGCTGGGTGATAGGTATTTTGTGTATGTTCAAAACTTTTCATAAACACTAAAGGAAAAAAGTTTGTTCCAGCCAGCGTGCTCAGTAGCTGAGCGTCCACCTATGAACCAGGAAGTCACCATTCAATTCCTGGTTAGGGCACATGCCTGGATTTCGGGCTTGATCCTCAGTAGGAGGCATGCAGGAGGCAGTCGATCAATGGCTCTCTCTCATCATTGAAATTTTATCTCTCTCTCCCTCTCCCTTCCTCTCTCTGAAATCAATAAAAGAAACATACATATTTTTAAAAAATAAATAAAAGAGAGAAAGGTGGGAGCTACTGTACCACATAAATGTTTTTTAGCATGGAGATTTTAAAAAGGAAAAAAATTTTCAACTAAATGGCATGTTTAAATAAACAATAGAATAAAAATGATATTTTTACCTGTCAGCATCCTGTATCCGAAGCATAAGGCAACTATCAAAACAGCTAACACAGAGACTGATGCTAAAGCAATGATTATTGTTTCATCTCGGTTAAATGAATGAGGTGGACCTAAAAGAAAACACATTTTAAAATACAGTTATCGTTAAAGAAGATGTGGTCCATATATACAATGAAATATTACTTGGTCATAAAAAAAGAGTAAATCTTACCATTTGCGATAACACAGGTGGACCTAGAGGGGATTATGCTAAGGGAAGTAAGTCAGACAGAGAAAGACAAAAACCATGTGATTTCATTTATATGAAATCTAAAACACAAAATAAACAAACAAAACAGTAACAAACTCAAATACAGAGAACAAACTTATGGTTGCCAAATGGAAGGGAGGTTGAGGGAATGATTAAAACTGTAAAGGAATTAAGTACAAATTGGCAGTTATAAGAGTCACGGGGATGTAAAGTATAGCATAAGAAATATAGCTAAGCCCTGGCCAATGTGGCTCAGTGGTTAGAGTGTCAGCCCTCACACCAAAGGGTCACGGGTTCAATTCCCAGTCAAGGGCATGTACCAGGGTTGCAGGTTCGATTGCTGGTGTCAGTCCGGGCGAGTGTGGGAGGCAACCAATCAATGTGTCTCTCACACATCAATGTCTCTCTCTCTCTCTTCCGACCTCCCTCCCTCCCTTCCACTCTATCTAAAATCAATGGAAAAATATCCTCGGGTGAGGATTAACAACAACAACAACAACAAAAAGATAGTTAATAATATTATAATAACTAAGTATGGTGTCAGGTAGGTACTAAACTTATTGGGAGATCACTTTGTAAGTTATATAAATGTTTAACTACTATGCTGAGCACCTGAAACTAATATAATATTGAATGTCAACTGTAAATAAAAATTTTTAAATGTAAAAATGTAGTTACCCTTTTAAAAATATTTTGTTAAATACTGAAAGGCTGTATCAATATATAAAAAATCAGCAATGTTTCTACATCAAAGGACATAAAAATTAATAAATTTGTAATAATAGAAAATTATATATTTTATCAGATTATTTTATATAGATTATATATATTTAGAACACTTAAATACCTGTTGGTAGCATTCCTAATTATTAACGGCACAAACAGAACAGTATATTTAAGAAAACAGTCTTTGGAATCACATTTGATTTCAAATCTTGACGCTATACCACTCCCTCAGTGGCCTTTAGCATGTTATTTGACTTCTCTGATCTTCAATTCTCACATTCGTAAAAATAGTACTCTCTACCTCACAAGTCTTCTATGAGGCTTAGATCAAAATCTAAGTACTTGGTACAATGTTGAGTATATACTATCTATGCAATAGTGGTAGTTATGTTTACCAATATTAATATTATAAGATTAAAAGAGCATGGCTTTGCAGGCAGTTAAATCTGAACTGGACTTACAACTCAGTTTTTCCACTTACCTCCAGAAAATTTCTTCACCTATCTGAGCCTAAGTTTATTCACTTGCAGAAAGGGAACACACATGTCTAAATCACAGGGCTATTATGAGAAGGTAAACCATTTTATGTGTTAGTTCCTTCTATGAATCAGATCATGCCTAGAGAAACACCCTTTAGGATGGACGTCCACAAACTGGAGTACATCCAGAAGACATGAAGGTATGAGAACTCTGAAATGTGATGGGTAGAAAAAACTGGAAGTGTCTGGTATAATGAGAAAATTTGAGAGCATATGATAGTTGTCTTCATGTGGAACTTGTAGCTAGAAAGAATAACAAGATCCAATTAGTGCATGTTCAAAGAGAGCAGACTGAAAATACTGCTTTTGATTCATGGTTGGTTGAATCCGCAGATGTAAAACCTGGGAATATGGAGGGTCAATTGTGTAACCACAGAACCAGTTCAAACTGGTCCTGTCCTGTTTCTAACAAGATACAGTGGTACCTAGGTTTTTGAACGTCTCAGTTGACGAACATTTCGGTTTACAAACCGCCGTAAACCTGTAAGTAAATGCTTCAGTTTTCAAACATGCCTCGGAAGTCGAACATGCCATACGGCTCCCCATGAGTGAAAGATCCTGAGGCCTAGCTGTCAGCTGTGAATCCCTCGGTTTTCGAACGTTTCAGGACTTGAACGGTCTTCCAGAACGGATTACATTCGAAAACCGAGGTGCTACTGTAGTGAGTTGCTTTGCAGAGACAACACACTAAAACCACAAGGTATGCAGTGGAAGCACAGGAGAGAACTCTGACCTCCAATTACACCTAGAACCAAAGTCTCGTGCCCACCACCCCCCCGCCCCCGAACCCAAGGACCAGGATATGGCCGCAACTCGAACACCGGAACCCTTTCAGAAGCAAAAGTGTTGTTCAGGAAGATCCAGTGCTGAAGCCCCTTAACATATCTTACCATAAATGGCCAAGATCCAAAGCTTTGCATTCAAAACCAGTCCTACCAGTGCTTCCATATATAAGACTGTTCTCCCAACACCTTAAAACTCACCAAAAACTCTGGATCAGGGAGACAGATTTAAGCCTTGCCTCCTATCTCCTTGCCAATCGACTTTAAGCTTTTCCTTTTCTCAGAAGCCAGCCACAGTACTGGCTCCTATGCACACCGAGAACTGGGCCCTTGCTCTGTACCAACTGTGTGTGTGTGTGTGTGCGTGTATATATATGTATGTATGTATGTTTTAATCCTCACCCAAGTATATTTTTCCCATTACTTTTCAGAGAGAGTGGAAGAGAAAGAGAGAAAGAAAGAGAGAGAGAGAGAGAGAGAGACAGAGAGAGAGAGGGAGAGAGAGAAACATTAATGTGAGAGAGAACCATCAATTGGTTGCCTCCAGCACACACCCTGATGGGGCTAGCCTGCAACCAAGGTACATGCCCTTGGCCAGAATCGAACCCAAGACCCTTTAGTCCACAGGCTGATGCTCTAATCACTGAGCAAAACCAGCTAGGGCACAACTGTATATTTATTGAAAAAAATACATGTATGAATGGAGACCCACACAGTTCAAACCTGTGTTGCTCCAAAGTCAACTGTGGTGTGTGTTATGGATTGAATTGTGTTCCCTCAAAATTCATACATTGAAACCCTAACTCTAATGTGATGACTTTTGGAGAAGGGTTCTTTGGAAGACAATTAAGTTTAGATGAGGCCATAAGAGGGGGGCACTCATGATGGGATTAGTGCCCTCATAAGAAGAGATGAGAGGTGTCTCTCTCTCTCCCCGCCATGTGAAGAAACATCAAGAAGGGGCAATCTGCAAGTCAAGAAGAGTATCTGACAGAACCCAACCATGCCTAATCTCTGACTTCCAGCCTCCAAGTCGCTGTTTAAGCCACTTAGTCTATGGTATTTTGTTACAGTGTTGGGTATGTGGTACATGACTGTATAAGTAAAAGTGGAGAGTACACAGAACCTCCAAATACCCAACACTATACTTTAGTAACCACCAACACTTTGCCATCCAATGGAGAAGGTTCAAATAACAGAACTCATGCCCGACTGGCGTGGCTCAGTGGCTGAGTGTCAACCTACGATCCAAGAGATCACGTTTCAATTCCCAGTCAGGGCACATGCCCAGGTTGCAGGCTTGATCCCCATTACAATTAAGAATTTGTCTCTTCTTTTAGTTGAATTCATTTTTGGTTCATATATTTTCAGTCTATATTATTAGCTGTATACAAATTTTAAATTGTTCTAACTTATTAAATTGGATATTTGTCACTACGAAATGACCCTCTTTGTCTAAAACAAGCACATAATACAGTAAATCAAATATGCTGGGCTACCTATATTTTAGAAGACTCACCAACATAGGATTATCAAATGATTTTTTTAGAGTGAATTACAGATGTAAATAAGGGGAGGGAAGGGGAGGGAGACAAACCATTTAAAAGACGTTCTTAAGTACAGTTCAACTGTTTTGCACAGTTGTGGGCTGTTGAAAAACCACTGAGGCAGATAGATCTGTCTGATATGAAACCAAAAGGTCTGGGATGCTGTTTATGAGAAGCTTGTGGCTGATAATGAAGTCAACAAGGATACTGCAAAAAGTAGATTATGTAAGGAATAGAAACAGTTGTAAATCAAAGAATGTTCCTCACATGTGTATGTCTGTTCAAACAGCAGCCTTTTCAGCAGTATCTATATGGAGATGACTTTGTTAATGACACCTCCAGATTACAAAGTAATGACTAGCTTAAGAAATATATAATATATAGAAAGAAAATTAAGAAAACTATAATATATATAGTTTTCTTCTGTAGAAGATCCGTATTTTATTCAGCAAAATTAACAAACATGGCACTATCCTTAAAATAATGAGATCAAACTCTTTATGGATAGCACCCACTAAAAAGGGGAAGGGGCAGCAATGTAAGTAAAAAGTCAGCTATTCTGCAGAGGAATTTGATAAATTTTGCAGTAGAAATACTCTTCTACTACCAAGAGGAACCTTGAAATAGCTGAGAAGATGGGAAGAGCTATACCTAGTCTTAAAAATGGTAGTTAAGCCGTAAAGGTTGAAGGGGGTATGATTTAAACATGCTTCACAAGAACTTAAGGGCTGGTTTTGCTTGGAATAAAAGGCAAGATAGCTTTGAGTGATATGTTCTCCTATGCATGTCAAATGTAAATCACCCATGAAGAAACTATGGGAATAGAAACATGCAGTACTACATTCTACATTTGGCCTAACTGAAGACATTCTTAAGCAGGAAACTAGTGGTAGAGTCAAGTATTGATTACCTAAACTAATGGTGAGGAGTTGGAACTTAAAAGCTTTGAATAATCTTTATAACAAAAACAGGGACAGAGATCTCTGCCCTAGACCTGACTTAACTGTTCAGCTGTGTAAGAAGAAACATGTATGCCAGAAAAATCTCTTTGATGAGGAGATACAGCAGCTGGACTGATACCTGAAATATGTGGATTAAATAATTGCATTAATCAATTCATGTACGAAGAGTTTAACGGATATAACTTTTATTTTCCACTGGATATTTTAGAGATATCTAAACAATATGCTCAAAACTAAATACCTTCTCTCCACCAAGCAATTTCCCTTGTCTATTAGTGCCACTGAAAAGTGGTTAAGTACAGCAGAGCCAAAATTGTCAGAAAAGTGGCCAATGAGTATCTACAATTAAATGTTTTTTTAATTTGAACCATTTTGTATAAAACACTCTTAAAAACACAGTATACTTTTCTCCTGCCTAGAAATTTTTTTCTAAATGACTGGCAACATAATTTTGAATATCAGTTAGTCTACGGTGAGGGCCTATTAGGGATTCTCAAATCATTATGTTTTTATAAATTATTGCATCTGACTTTCGATTTTTCCATCTCATCCTCTGTCTGCTCTTTGTGATGTCAATGTGCTCACCTTCATGTTTTTTATAATCTAGTTTGGGCTTTAAAAACAGATGGCCTAACTTGTAATATATGAATGTAAAGGAAACAGACTAAGGGACTTTTCTAAATTTAAGAGTTTTAATACAAAAAAATTTACAGTATCTATCTTGGCTGCTTATAGTACTGTGGAAATCCATGAAATTAGACATTATCAGAGTCCAGTGAAATTCTGATTCCCAAACATACCTTTTAGTGTTTGGTGTGAGAAACTGCTCAGGTGGTCAAACAGATCTGTACTTGCACAATGCAGCTATTGGTGCTTCGGGAAGTTGGGGAAGGGGGTGGCAAGTGAGGCTTTGTCTGGTTGGCCTTTTTTGAAAACATCAATATGTGTGCTATCCATTCCAAATGTGTAACAAAAAATGTTTCAATGAACAAGTTCTGGAGTTCAACTTTATAACAAGGACAAGTAAATAAGTAAATAAACTTGTTAAATGTTTCTAGAGAATGCCAACAATTGGATTTTTAAAAACAAGTAAATTTCTTAAGGACAGCAACTAAGGTAGCATTTTTATCACACAGTAAATTCCATCCATTCACTATACTTTTCTGGGTTTTCCTACATACAAGTACACGTTTTTAGTGTTTGTCTTCTGTGCTGTTCCTATAACTTTGCTATTAATATATATGAAGCTACTTTTTAAAAATTAGTTATACTAGGTAACTTTTAAGGTCCTTCTAATGCCAAAATTCTGTATGACTCTCCTAATGTTTCTTGAAGACTCAGCATTCTCTTTGCTTTTATTCCCAAATTTACCAAAAAACAAAAACACAACATAACTTTTACAAAAAAAGATTCAATAACCCAAAATCTGAAATAGAAAATATTAATTCATGTATAGGGAGGATGAAAAAGTGTTAAGCAGATTTTTTAACATGTTTTTTAAAACTATGCTAATGGTAAAATATTTCAAATGGAAAACCTTCCAGGATATGTCACATGGTCTAAAAATATGAGATCCTTGAAAAACTGCCAGAAAAAATATTTCAATGTGTATTCACATATGTGTGCAATAAAAGAGGCCTTTAACCAGAAAACTCCTAACTTTTTTGTTTCTTTTTTAAAAAATTCTTTTTTTTCTTTACATATATGCTGTATATGATATATATATATGCTATACCTAAAATTGTTTTGTTCCCCTAGCTCTAATAAACCCTCTCCTTCCTCCCTGTTAGCTTTCTCAGTTAAATACTCAGCCAAATGTAAACACTGCTATGTATGCCTGCGTGCAGTGGCTCAGATTGTACAAGCAAGCGCTTCCTGAACGCAGAACAGACAGGGAACTGCTGTCTGCCTCATTGGAGCCTGGGATGTTTCTGTTTACAAATCCTGGAGCCAGGCAGGGGCCACTACTGGAGGCGTGCTGTTTGCTTCCTTGCTACACTCAGTCTTTGTCTGGGTCTGTGTCAAAGAAAGAACAACATTGTTTCATGTGCAGCAAGCAACAAAGGAAATCTTAAATATAACACACTGGTGGTTATGTTGGCTCCTAAATCTTTTACAACTCTGTATGAAAAAGCAAATTAGCAATCCGTTTTGTGTGTGTTTTTTTAAATTTTTAAGCAATGTATTTTTCATAAAAGCAGAGGGAAAGTGTTTAAAATCAAAACAATTAATGTGATCCAAGTTAAATGAATTCCTTAGCAAAATAATTCAGATTGCTAAATATCATTTCTGTAATGATGATATGTTACACAGCTTAATGTTTTGGACAAATATTTCTACACACACTAAACAATTTTGATTTAATTAGTATGTTTAGAATGGCAACTACACAGTAATCATAATCAGATTAATGTTTATGTTTAATGTCCTAAAAACAAATTAAGAAGAGGCAGATTTCTTTTTTTTCAAGTTGGTATTTAATACTATTTAAGGCTTTTAAATTTAACTTGCCTCAATCATTGTGGACAGACTTAGCTTGTAAGAAACAAATAACAACAATAAACAAAACAGTCCATACTCTGCTGAGCCCAGGCATTTTATGGCTGAATTATAAAATGAATACGTATTGGAAAACTAAGGGAGAGAGAGAAAAAAAGAAACAGTATGAATTAAACAACAATAAAAGGTTTAAAAAGAAAACAGGAAAGATACTCAATGCCTAGCTTTCTTATTAACTTCTAGCTTTGTAAGATTTATAATTAAAAAAAAAAAGATATATCCCCATTGATTTCAGAGAGAGGAAGGGGAAGAGAGAGAGAAAGAAAAACATCAATGAGAGAGCCGTCACTGATCAGCTGCCTCCTGCACCGGGGCATGTGCCCTGACCGGGAATTGAACTGCAATCCTCTGGGGATCCTAGGTTGAAGCTCAACTACTGAGCCATGCCTGGCTGGGCAAGATTTATAATTTTAATTTCTTTGAAATAGATGTTTTGCGATGAGAAGAGATTGAATTTCAGCATTATGTTTCTTTTATTAAAGAATGGATTAAAACTAACACAGTTAATTATATTTCATTGGAATAAAGTAATTAAATAAGTGTAAAAATAGCATTTAAGTAAATAGATTAAAAACTTTTTAGTAAACAAACACCAAAAATAGAAGATAAAGGTTCATCTGCAGCCTATGCTACATTTAAAAAATCATTAAAGTGTAATAAAAACACCATTAAATATGTTCTCAAAATGTTTTTGGTGTAATTCTACCAGGACTGCTTGCCTCTAGCCTATTCAAATTTTATTTTTTAGCTTTATACACAGAATAAAACAAAAAGTGTTGCCTACTCGATGTAACAGTTTTGAAGATGATTATTTAATACTTCCGAGAAAGCATCAATCAAGATCCCAAAAACCCAATTGACTAAGAAAAGTCAATTTGAGCCTAAATTAACATTAGAAAAAGGAAAATCTAATCACTGCAATATTCGTTATTTAAAACAAAACAAAATCACATAAAAATTCTCACAATACAGAATCAAACCAAAGAGTCACATCACTCAGAGATCCCTAGTCAAATTTCCTAACTGTTCTACAAATGCTACTTGTAAGTCTAGAATTCATACTAAAGACCCTTGTTTTCTCATAAAATGACCATGAAAACATAAGGCATATATACAAGTGTTTATAATACAAATGTACAATTTAGTAAATTATTATGAAGTAAACACTCATGTAGCTTCTGGGCCAAGAAATAGGACATCCAGAATCCCCCAAACCACCTATTCACTTACCTGCTCCTTCCTGGTCATAACAGCTTTTCTCCTCCCCAGAGATAGCAACTATCTTGACTGCGCTAACAATTTCTCCGCTTTTCTTAATAGTATTACATTCTCTATTTTGCCTATTTCTGAATTTTATGTAAATGCAATTTCTGTGCCTTGCTTTTGTTTTATAATGTCTTGAAGACTAAACTATGCTATTGTGTGCAGGTGAAATTCATTCAGGGTTGCTTTTCTGTATAACAAATGCAGTTATTTTTCCTTGTAGTGAGTCTGGAACTTAAAATGATAATTAAAAGATCACTGTAGGTAATCCTTATTAAGCATCATAGAAACAGTCCATAAATATATAGATTTAGTTTTTCAGTCCTATTTAGTACTTTTAAAGTACCCAATTTTGTTGGCAAGAGAAAAATATTAAACAAAACAGACAAATGAAAAGGCTGCACATCTTCTTGCTGTTTCTAATTTGGGGGCAGCAGAGGCAGTAGTTAGCAGCCAAGAAAGCCAGAGTTAATAAAAGATGCACTCTTGGGTAGAAATAAAAGCTTTTTCAAAGTTTACTTTATGCGACCCCAATTTTACAAAACATTTACATTAATACCTGTTTTCATTAGCCAAAAGAAATCTGAAAAGGATTTTCACTTGTATGAAAAAGGCAAAAAGTGAATATAGAGTTCAGCATTTGTTTTGCAGTGAGCCGTTATAGAGGCAGTGCAAACCGGAGCAGAGTGGCACTGCCAACCTCCTTCTGAAGGAACTACACTCAGCAGCTCAGCACCAAACTGCCATAGCTTTGAACTATGTCTGTGAACATCTGTGCTTTACCTTGATTTATTTTGTACATTTGTTAGCAGCAAGATGTATCCTAAGGTAATTGCTTCTTTACTTTACACCATTTTGGCTTAGAAAATATTTCACAGGAATGCTCTACTTCTGGATATCGGAGGAAACCTGTACCTGACATCATTGAAATCCTTGAAATTCATCTCTTCCATAGTTCCCAGATTGTTGTGTTATCCTCTACCCTCAAAGCACATGCTTTATCTTATCTGACAATTCTTTAAAAGGGACCTTCTAAACATATACATCTGGTCTTCTATGAAAGGATAGTAAAAGGAATAGTGTCATCAGGTCATCACCGATGAGTCTCAACCAAACTGTCCATAAATAATTGCTCAGTTCTTACAAATCCCACTCCTTATATAGTGAGGGTAGAGAGTTAGTGACAGAAAACCTGGGGCAGTGATGAGGCGAACAGAATTTAGAATTATTGAAGCTGGCAGTGACTGTACCCTTCTCCAACACAGGCACTTCTTTTTCCCAGCTCATTAGCTCTTCTTTAAGCTCTCTCTTTTTAACTTACCTTTTTTTTATGTTCCCTTCTTTCTCCCTGTATATATTCCTGCCTGAAAACCTGTTCTAGAGGCACCCATATGTCCTGCTTAGAAGCAATGAAGCAATTGCAGGAAGTTCTATTTTTAGTCCAACTCTTTCATGGTTTTCAAACAAAAAAAAAAACCTTAGTTATGATCTTTGTGAGGTAAAGGTGAGATAAAAGCAATTTAAGTTAAAAAATATTTTAGTATTGTATCAAATTGCAAAACAAATCACATTAATCTTTTTAAATGAGTGATAGCTTCAATCCTTGGATAGATCCAACACTTTCAAAAATCAACTAAATATAATGACCTAACAAAAACAAAAAATTACTGGTTCTCACAATAACTGACTGCCTATTTTTTTCCTGACAGGGTATATTAAACAATGTAGAAAATTGTTAATAAAACATTTGTATTATAAGAGCAGAATAGGAAATAATTTTGATTTATACCATTTTGGGGTACATTTTGGTTGTCTATTCTTATACACTAGTGTCTTTACTTTGAAAAGACTGAGAAATTTATAACATACTAAAAAAGAGTTGATAGTAAATATATAGGTGCTAAAAGAAACTTGCCTTTTAAGTTTAGAAAGTAACTCTTTTTGCTTCCTAATATTCTTACTTCCTTGTAATAGAAATATATCCATATATATTTCATGGTAGATGGATGCACCTCCCCATCCCTTGATTTTGAACTCTACCATGTGACTTGCTCAGGCCAGTGGGAAATCGATAAATATAAAACTAACAAGTGATCTAAAATATACTTGAGTAGTTGTGTTTGCACTCTTTGTGGTAACTATGAAAAGAACTAATTCTGAGTAGATGCTTCCCCTTGATCCTGAGCCCCCAGAAAGAGAAGATCTGAACTAACTCTGCGGTCTGGGGCTAAAGCCAGCCTGTATGAGGCAAATTAAAGCTAATCTACAGACCTGTGATCATGAGAATAAATTCTTGTTAAAGCTCCTGAGTTTGGAGTGGCTTATTGATGAAGTATTATTGGCAATAGCTGACAAATATATAAACATATCTACTATTATCCATGTAACATAAAAATATGTACAAATATATAAAACTTTCAGTTACCTAAAAATTAGAAATATTTTAGAATAAATTTTCTTCTAGTTCTGCCCATGCCCCCCCAACAATTGTAGACTTATTAATATCCAAACAAAAGAGTCTATAAGTTAATGCCTATAACTCCTCTGCTAGCTACAAAATGAGTTTTTAACACTGAAAAAATTATATGTGTTTATTTAAAACATAGCCCTTCAATGTTTTGTGGGATAAGACGTAAAACACACATAAATATTTTATTTACCTTTTATGAACTTTAGTTTTGCAAGATGAAAAGTGTTCTGGACATTGGTTGCAGAACAATGTGAATGTACTTAATACTGAACTATACACTTAAAAATGTTTGTTATGGTAAATTTTGTCATGTGCATTTTACCACAATTAAAAAAAGTCTAAAAGAATGGTTCTCATCTTTTCTGGATAACTTTTTATTTTTAAAATATCAAGGATATATACAGAAAAACCAGAAGTCAGTAATAAAATTTCCAATATTTATAAAGTGCTTTATAAATACTGTTAGCACTTATTTCAGTATATTTTTAATCTATGATAAAGGAAATAAAAATGGCAATTTCCTTTTCCTTCACTTCAAAACACTGACCTCTGGTCTGCAGCTTTGGCAGCTGGAAATACTATATAACTTGTTCAGTGGTTTGGTGCTGAGATGTGTCTGATTAGTTTCTTTAAAGAGAAAAGAAGTAACCTCCAACTTCTTTAAAATACACTGTAGTAGACAAAAGTCTTTCAAAACATGGAATGAAAGGACTCAGGATAGACATGAAAAAGGTGGCCTTGGTAGTAAAATAACTACAAACTACTGTTTTAAACATAAGTATAGATTTCTATTGGGGGCAAAAAATCTGTTAAAATTGCTTTTAAAATCTAATATAAAAATTAGTAGGAAAAACTCTATTTTACAGTAATAAAAACAATCATAGGTAGGGGGTAAGAAAAACTTCCATAAACTCTGAAACAGAATTTAAAGAAGGTTATCTCTTTTTTCCTTTTTTTTTTTTTTTTTGTTAATCCTCACCTAAGGATATTTTTTCTATTGATTTTTAGAGAAAGCGGGGGGAGGGGGCAACAGAGGGAAACATCGATTGGTTGTCTCCCGCCTGCACCAGGTCAGGGATGAACCTGCAACCCAGGTACGTGCCCTGGACCCAAAATCGAACCCGTGACCTTTTGGTGCATGGGCAGACACTCTAACCACTGAGCAACACTGGCCAGGGCATCTTTTCTCCATCTTAAAATACTTCAAAATGCCCTAGCCAGTGTGACTCAGTGGTTAGAGCGTCAGCCCATGGACTGAGGGGCCCTGGGTTAAATTCTGGCCAATGGCTAAGCAAAGTCTTTTTTAGCCATACTTATGAGCCATTTTTCTGTCCATTCAATCACTTTAAAGCAATTACAGAAGCAGCAAAGCTAAAAAATAACTAAATTCACAATATCTAAAAACCTACCTGTGGCCCTATGCCAATATCAGCTTCTTTGAATGTAGGCTTTCTTTCTTAGCTTGGTGTGAGATAAAGACATTTGCTGCCAGACACTGAAATTAGAATTTCTAATCTTAACAGCATAGCATAAATTAGAATGTGATTTCTTAAACCCAGTTCTAGATGCAATTCAATCTTTTCTCATCAACTTGATCCAACCATCAACTTAATGAACAATGTAAATTAAAAAAAAATAAGTGCCCGGCTGGGCATGGCTTAGCAGTTGACCATTGACCTAAGATCCAGGAGATCGAGGTTCAATTCCTGGTCAGGGCACATGCCTGGGTTGCAGGCTCAATCCCCAGTCAGGGGTGTGCAATGACGACTCATCACTGATGTTTCTATCTCTCTCCCCCTTTTTCTTTCTCTCTCTGAAATCAATAAAGATATATTAATTAAATAAATAAATAAAAGTATATTTTTATACTAGTCATCCAAAAACCTTTAACACTAAATGTAATGAATTGGGTTTAATTTTTTATAAAATGACAATTTTTTTTGTTGCCAGCTTTTCTATTAACTTAGTAATTTTGTTTACCTTATATTAGGGAGGTTAAATATACCAACTCTAGAAATCTTACCAAGAAATTGTTACAGCTCTGGCCAGTTTTGCTCTGTGGTTAGAGCATCGGCCCAAGGACTGAAGGGTCCCAGGTTCGATTCCAGCCAAGGGCACGTACCTCAGTTGTAGGCTCAATCCCTGGCCCCAGTCAGGGCACATGTAGGCAACCAACTGATGTCTCTCTCTCACATCAATGTTTCTCCTCTCTCTCTCTCTTTCTCCCCCTCTTCCACTCTCTCTGAAAAGCAATGGAAAGAATATTCTCAGGTGAAGATTAAAAAAAAAAGAAAGAAATCAAAATAAGTGTCCAAATCTTGCAATAATTATATACTTCTTTCAAACTCTAGAAAATTACAAACACCTTAGGATGAATTTAAGCATCTAAGAAGGTAAAAGAATACTGTAGATATAAATTCATTTACTTAAAATAAAGGCTGACTTTCTTTTTAAACAGAGTAGGTACTGCAAAGTCTTTCATGGTTGGAAGAGACTCGTAATAATATAGTTCACTTTCCTAAAGTGTCAGACTTCTGATTTTAGATAGTATTTGGACATTTACTGAAGAAGAAAATCTCAACTTGGTAAAAGTGTATCTATTACTTCTCAAACATTTGCTCTTTTCTCCTTTTAACAGAGAAAGCAATCTTTAAGTATCAGACAGTTCGGCAAGCAACAATATCTAGCTAGCTAATAACAGGGTTTTGGTTTTATCTTACTTATTTTTAAATAAACAATTTTTAAAGTTACCCTCTATTTATGATACTGGCTTTATATTTACAGTACTGATGAAAAGTTTCCCTTTAAAACATATGCTTTTTAATGAGATGATCTGAACAAAAATGTTAATGTGTCGTGTAAATACAGAAAACATCTGTAATACGTACTGAGTGGTACACAGATGTGAAAAAAAATCATGAAAGGGTCTTTGAATTTTAGGAAATGTAATCAAGTATTTCCAAAAAAGCTTTTTCTCCCCCTCCAAAATTAATGAATGAACAAACAAATATAAAACAGGTTCTCTGTTTGAGTGTAGTGGTTATATAACAACTAAGTATACACAGTAATGGCTAAAACCAATAGAAATTAATGGTTAACAACACATACTCTGGAGGCAGAACACCTAGGTTTTAATCTTGGCTCTACCACTTATTAGCTGTATGACTTAGTATATTACCTACCTGTGCCTCAGTGCTCTCAATGTAAAATAAGAATATAAGAGTAACCATCTCATATATTTCTGTAAGAGTTAAGTGGAAAGGTTTAAATAAAGCATATAGAAGAATACTTAGAACACTTCAAACACTTCAAAAATGTTACTTAGCTAGTTTTGATTTCACTATATATTAAATGCCTGAATTCCCTTTATGTACTAAAAAAAAAAAAAAAAGACTGGTCATTCTAACTATAATCCTGATAAAATGAATTAAAATTTCACTACTAGATTTATCCCATCTGGGATAATATTCTCTAAGAATCTTAAACTTACTGCAAGTATTTTATGAAGCAAGGCCATTAAATAAATATCTAACACTAATATCTTAATGCCAGGGGTAAGTAGAACTAAGAACAGCATTTGTTGATGGGTAAAGGAAGGACTGCCTGAAAAAGTTACCGTAACACACTGGATACAACAGAGGAAGGGTTTTTCTAAGAAAAAATAAAGGGCCTCAGAAAATAAGATCTCAAGGAAAGAAAAGTACTTAATCTTCCTTAATTCTAAAATTATGTCTAGAGTCAAGTCTACTTGTAACTATATACTAAATAGGCACAGAACTGCTGGCAAGTATTTTTTAAGGCTGTCAGTAGAAGAGGAAATCTTTGAAAAAATAAAAATTGAGCTATTAAGACCTATAATGAGTTATCAATCCATAAATCTCCTCATTTCTAGCCAGTTTTGTCTTGGAGAATTTTCTGATAATGTGGTTTCTAGTTGAACACATGCTATAGGCCTCTGATGGAAATCTCAGATCTGAACCTTAGATCAGCAAAATAACTGACATATTTCTAAATATCATAAGTTCTTTTTCCATTCTTTTCCTTTTTATTTTAAAGGGTAATAATTCTTCTAAATGGAGGAAAACAACATGTATACTATACTTGAGATGATGGGATTGGAGGAAAAAGCTTTTTTGAGAACAGAGAGTTAGTGTCCTTATTGGCTAGAAATCATTGGTGATCTATAGTCCAAACAGACCCTTAATTTTTATGGCACATAACAATGTTCACATGTCTTTTTCCAACATTAACAATTAACTATTTTGTTATTTTAAAACAGATATTTCATTCATGTCTCAAGAGAAAGCTTCAGTAGACTTCTCATTCTGTTAAATTTTTTAAAAACAGCCAGAATGAATAATCTATGCACAGTTCATTTATTTGTGCCCTATATATCTAACTGCCTCCAAAAAACTACGTAAGGTAGTTTTGTAAGACTACACAAATCTGTAATTAAAAAAAAATAATTTTAGAATTGGAGGTAAGTGGAGTAGTAACCTTTCTCTAATCCCCTAACTCTACATCAAAGTAATCCTTAAATAATTATAATGTGAGATTCTGTGGCTCAGCAAAATACATTCACTTACGATCATGGATTAGTCTGTCAGATTTTCCCTGACAAATCCCCCCACATTATTCTTTTTTGGTTGTTGTTAATCCTCACCCAAGCATATTTTTCTTTCTTTTTTTAATTTATCTTTATTGTTGAAAGTATTACAGATGTCCCCCTTTTCTACCCGCAATGCTGAGGATACTTTCTCCACTGATTTTTTTAGACAGAGTGGAAGGGAGGGGGAAGAGACAGACAGAGAGAAACACTGATGTGAGAGACACACATCAATTGGTTTGCCTCCCACATGCACCCCGACTGGAGCCAAGGATAGAGACAAGGTATGTGCCTTTGGTCAGAAACGAACCTGGGACCATTCAGTCCACAGGCCAACACTTTAACCACTGAGAAAAAAAGCTAGCGCCCCCCCCCCCCCCATACACACACCCATATTACCCTTAAATATCCACTGCTACCATATGCTTTAGGTTATATCATTTAAGTACCTCATGGTCTTCACCTGCAACTGCGGGTGAAAAAAAAAACCATGAAAACCAAACAAACATTTTTCTAAGGGAAGGGAATTATATCTTGATATTCTCTGCCATCCATACATTCCTATATTGCTGCTAGGTCTAACCCTACTCAATGTGCAAGTTAGAGCAGTAAGGAGGCAAGTAAATGTGGTGGTAGATATTGTGTAAATGCATACTTGATGAGAAAGATATAATTCCAGTAATGCAATGAATGGTTTGATGTCAGGAAGTAAACAGTACATCTGAAAACAATGTAAAGAGACAAAAGCAGGATTAAAAGAAAACATTAGGTAACCTCTGTTAATCCCTAGAGCAGCGATTTTTAACCTTTTTCATCTCAAGGCACATAACTAATTACTAAAATTCTGCAGCATACCAAAAAAGAAATTTTTTGCTGACCTGACAAAAAAAATAGGTATAATTTTGATTCATTCACACTGGATGGCTCTCGTTGTGCTGACCATTGTCTTTTTTTTATTTGACAATCTAAGGGAAAAGAGGTCAGTGTTCTTGACTAAATAGTCAGGTACTGCATGCTTTAAAAATCCTTACGCACAAGGGTTCCCTTTTCTCGACATCCTCACCAGTACTTGTTGTTTGTTGATTTATTGATGGTAGTCATTCTGACAGGTATGAGGTACTATCTCATTGTGGTTTTAATTTTTATCTCCTGATGACTAGTGACATTGGACACCTTCTCATATGTCTATTGACCATCTGGATGTCATCCTCTTTGGAGAAGTGTTTATTCCAGTCTGTTGCCCATTTTTTAACTGGATTGTGTGTTGTTGTTTTATGGTGTTGAGTTTTATAAGTTCTTTATAAATTTTGGACATTAACCCCTTATCAGATGTATCATTGGGGAATATATTCTCTAAAGAGTTGTATTCTTACCTCATCCAATCCTGACAATGACGTTTGCAGGATGATCATTTTCCAACTGCTGTACTACTACATTTATCCATTGGCACTTGGCATTCTACTATAAACAAATGCTCTCTCTTTTCCCTTCTCTGCTACCAGCATAGCCTCATGAATTCATTTTCCTTCCAATGGTTTACAATTTATTACTGTACTTCTTTAGCACTCAAATTATCTCTAATTTTGCCAGTGGGCGTTCCTTCAAGCTGACTCCTGTGTCCTTGTGACAAGTCTCCATCCTATTTGGGGGCATTTCGCATTTCTTTCCTTACTTTCTAATGTTAGGAAATGTTTCAGGCTGATCTTACACCTATCCTGTTCCAGTCCTAAAATAAGAAATTTTTCCAAGGAGTCCAAGTTTCTTTGAGTGGGGAGTAGTATTAGAAACTAAATTGGGCTCGGCAAGGCATGGCTCAGCGGTTGAGCATCCACCTATGATCCAGGAGATAGAGGTTCAATTCCCAGTCAGGGCACATGCCTGGGTTGCGGGCTCAATCCCCAGTCGGGAGAGTACAGGAGGCAGCTGATCAATGACTCTCATCATTGATGTTTCTATCTCTCTCTCTCCCTCTTCTTTTCTCTCTCTGAAATCAATAGATATATTAATATATATATATATATATATATATATATTAAAAAAAAGAAGAAGGGGGAAGTAGGAAGAACTTTAAAAAAACCTAAAAAACCTAAACTAAATTGGGGTATCATGTATGCTCATTGCTACTGGGGGTGCTTCTGCTTCTTGCCCTTTCAAACCAACAAAACTAAGAAATATATGTGGAGATAGCTACATGTATATATTACATACACACACATATATAAATATATACACATACAAATGTGTATATATGCATATACATATATACATGGCCACATACACATGCATGTAATATATACATACATGTATTTTTAAAGTCGTAAGTCCATATTGATACCTTGAATTACAATCTATTCTCATAAGATTCTCTTGCCTTCCCATAAATAACTGTGTTCCTCTTCTTCAAGTAAGAACACTGGCTCCCAAGAACATCAACACATAGTCATTTTCTTAATCCTATAATACATCTACAGTTGTTTTAGAATTGCTTTGTCCATACTACTAAAAAACAAACCTAAAAGGAGTTCAGTATTTGTTTGCAACTCTCCCCCCATATCTTACATCCCATTTCACCCAAAAGAATATATATATAGCCAAACCATCTTTATAAAATCCTTAACATTAGTTCTTTCTTTTCCCCTTAACTGTGATTATGATACAAATGGGCTCATTTGTTTCATTCTGATTTTAGTTTGGGGTTTCCCCCTCCCCATCCTTATTGATTTTATTTTTTTGCATATGTATAATAGCAACATGATTCCAAAAGTCAAAACTACATATAAATGACTATACTCAGAGGACTGGCACTACTTCCTGTATCCTTTCCACTCCATTCCCTCTATCCCTTATAAGTAACCAACTTCATTATTTTCTGGTTTATTCTTTCTTTGCTTCTTTCTGGTCTTACACAAAAGAAAGCATACTATATATGCTTATTATCCACCTAACATTTCTAGAAATCACGCCGTATCAGTTCACAGAGATCTTACTCATTTTTTTCTTACAGCTGTATAGTTAGTACTCCATTACAGGTATGCACTGTAGTATATTCCAAGTAATCTGCTATTCTTGGACATCTGGGTAGTTTCCAATATTATGCAGTTACAAATAATAGCTGCAATGGGTAACTCCATGCATTATATATTTTTGTACTGTTGGAGGTATATCTTCAAGATAAATTTCCACAAATGGGAGTGCTGGATGAAAGAGTAAGTACACATGCAGTTTTCTTAATACTACCAAATTCCCCTCCTCAGGGGCTTGAATGCACTATATGTTGGTTCACTTGGTAATATACCAATACCTTGGAAATCCTGGTGCACTGCTTTTGGATTTCAGGTATTCGCTAGATATAGTCTCATAATGCTGGAACTCTCCTTCTCACTCCTGCCAAACCTGAATGTTTGTATATATTTTTAAATTTTGCAAATCTATGCAGAAAGGAATTACAAGGAAAAATAAGTTACTTTAACTACTTACTAAGTGGTGTTGTATCTGGAGGTGGAAAATTCTCAGTAAAGTTGACATTACACAAGTCTGCGTTACAGCAGCAAAAACGATATGTTCCATTCTGAATTGAGGGAGGGGTGGTAGTTACAACGCATTCTTCATGGTTACACTCCTCGGGATCTCCAATGTGAGACCAACATCCTACAAATTGGTATTAACATAAACATGTTAAGGGTCAATATGATAAACAAAAGTAAAATGAAAACAGACTAAGAAATAATTGAAATAATTGCAATCGATGTGACAGTTAGTACACCTCAGTTATAAAATACTCTTGCGAATCAATGGGAGACACATTTTTTAAATAACAGAAAGAGGGCAAAGTATAAACAGGCATTTCATGGGGGGGCCAGGGGTGGGATCCAACAACAAAATGTTTAACTTCATCATTAATATAAGAATTATTAAAGCAACCGTAAGATTTCATTTTTGTCTACATTAAATTGGTCTGTTTCAAAAATAATAATATACAATTGTAACAAGGATTCAGTAACACTCTCATACACTGCTGGGGGAAATGTAAATGTATACAGCATTTCTAGAAAGCCAGATGGCAATTTTTCTGAACAGCCTTTAACATATTCATGTTTTCTAATCTAATAATTCTATTTTGATGAATCCACTCCAAAGAAATAATCAGATAAAATCAAAGATTTATGTTCAAAGATGTTCAATCAAGTAGTATGTACTACAGAAAAAAACCAGAAAACAACATAATGACCAACAGAGTACTGTATAAGTAAATTGCCATATGTGTATACAATGAAATATTTACACACACACACACACACACACACACACACACACACACACACAGTCTTGGGGAAACATTCATGATATAACTTAAGATAGAGAAAAAACTGGCCAGGTAGCTCAGTTGGTTAGAGCATTGTCCCAGTAGGCCAAGGTAGCAGGTTTAATCCCTGGTCAGGGCACATACAATAATTAACCCTTGAATGTATAAACACGTGTAACAACAAATCCATGTCTGTCTGTCTCTCTCTCTCTCTCAAATCAATACAGAAAAACTTTTTTAAAAAAAGAAAATTAAAAGATGGGTATGAAATTATTTATACAGTTTATCCTAACTTTGGGGGGAGTACAAACACATATAAACACAGAGGGACACAAAAAACATACCTAATAGAATAAACTAATAGAGTAAAAATAAAATTCTTGAGTATGGAATTATAGATGCCTGTTTTTCTTAGTTTTCTGTATTTTCTAAACTTCATACAATAAGAATATGTTGATAACATTATAATAAGAAAGATATTATTAAAATAAGCTAAAACCCAAAGTCCATTTACAAATTTGGGGTTTGTGGGTGAATATATACATGGATATATACTTCTAAATTACTGTTTCTCAGGAGAGGGTTTTAATCTACCTCCATGGTTTTCAGATAAACTTCAATTGTATGAAACACAAAGTTATTTCAGGTAAGAAAAGTAGTACTTGCCTTGTTTTACGAGATTTATGTCCCCTTTTGATTTCTCCCAGAGGCCATAACAGGTGCTACCTTTTGAGCATAATATGGTTCCATTTTCATGAGAGATTCGACTCTCACCTATCCCAAGGTCTTGTTGATATGGATCTTTAAATGCACATAGACGTTCTTGACTCTGAGAAGCTAAATTAAAGAATGACAAGTTAATCTTATGACTAAAATTTGCAAAACGTTATTATATAAAATCTTAAGTCTTTTTAAAAGGCTCTTTTTAAAAGTAGGAAAAGTAAATTTCCCTACTAGATACCGAAAAAGGGTGGAACAAATTTGTAGTATTTATTCAATAATTTCTCTCCATTAATTAATTTGTGACCTCCAAACAAGAAGCAAACTTGAAAACTCATTTTCCAAAAGCAATTTCCCTCTTACACAAATTATTCTTACCACTTTCTCCTATTACATAATTTTGGTGTCTGAATAAATATCAAAAAAATGTCCATGCTCTAAAATCAAATGAACCAGCCTAGAGGGCTAAATAATTTTGGGAAATGCTATAGTATTCACTTTTATCATATTTTACAGTTAGCTGTAGGAAGCTAAATATACATCATTAGACGTGATAAACTAAGGACGAGAAGAGTGACTACAAATGGATATATGGTTTCCTTTGGGGGAGATGGAAATGTTCTAAAATTAAATTGTGGTAACGGTTGCACAAATCTATAAATTTATCAAAAATAATTATTCACCTAACATGAGTGAATTTCATGGTACATAAATTATATCTTAATATATTTGTTTTTAAAAACTATGGCTACTAGTGATTTAAAAAAAAAAGAAGACTTTCTGTTATTAAAAATATCAATATGATAGCCAGAAGAATAATTCTCAATAATCCCTTATACTGAAGGGACAACCCAACTTAGTTTCAATAAAAATCAATCTTTTTCCATACACATAATCTGATTTAACTAATTTCAAGAGAGCATTTGCCACATAATTTATCAGCTAACAAATATTTACCAACATTAATGAGAATACCAAAGAAGTAAAAGGTTTTCAAAAAGCTGATCTTTGGTTTCTTTATTTGATCTTTATTGGCTTTCCTAATGTGTTTGACTAGCAAGAATAAAAGCCTGTTTCACTTGGCCAATATATTCCTCATGGGCTTCTGATTTATTTCTTCATTTTGGGTGTATCTTATTTAGTGTGGCTTAATTCACTACCACTTTAGGTCTGGAGATGATTCATTAAAATGATGTTTCTGAACCTACAAAAATAAGGACCAAACTCTAGAGAAGAAATGAAAGAGCAAACAACTGTGTGTCCAAGCCCATTTAGACTACTAGGCCTGTTATATTTATTACAACAGAAAGCACCTTCAAAGTGTTGAGCCAGGCCAACAGGGCATTCACAAGTAGGTAATACAGAGTTCTCAAGTATCTTATAACGGTCTTTTTGGACAAAGACTTTTATTATTACTAAATTTAGTAATCAGGCCATAATTACTGAAAAATAAATGTGACTTGATTTCCACAATTTAAAACCACTTCAGGCAGTCTTCTAAAAAATACTTACTAATATCAACTACATGGCAAGAAAATTAGTAAAAAATAATTCTAGGACATTAACCTAATTATGATTCTACCATATTTTTACCACATGTACTCACATATTCAAATTCCTTTAATGACAAGCTTGATTATATTTTAGATTATCTTACACATTCAATACCAGTATTTTCTTAGATTATCCCCTAATTTGCAAACTTTACCAAATTATTATAAAAGTTAAAATCAAATATATTTCTACATACAAAGTACATATAACACAAATTCATACTTAAAAAGATTCAAACTACAAACAAACTCTGTAATGTGAAAAAAACATACCTATCTATGAGGCATAATTTCTTTTCTCTGTCCCGCTCCATTTCTTGACTCAAGTTAAATATTCCTTACCTACTAACAAATATTGAACTTACATAACCCACTCTTTTTCCCTTTTTGTCTTGATTGTTAGAAAGGTCAGAATGACTTTATAAACTCAGTATCTCTTTTCCCCTTCTCTTCCTCTATTATCCATTTTTACTAGAATTTTGCATTGAATACTGAGTTAACAAAGATCTAACTGTACCCGGAAGTCTACAGATCATACATAAATAAGTACCTCATTTAATTTAAAAATAAAAATAAAATATATATCATTGTAAAAGAGCAGGTGCAAAATGAAAATTTGTGCTCTTCTTGGATCTCCTTTACATCTGAAAAGCAGGTAAAGGCAAGAACACATGTAAATTTTTAGTGACATTATTAAATAATTTGATGATTGAAACCTAAAATTCTCCTTAGAGAAAAAGACAAAACAACAAACAAACAAATCCAACCTCCCTTGTGTTTTCCTCACCCCTACTCCACATCCAACTAAGCTGAACTGATTATCAAAGCAATAAAGGTACAATTGGAGGGGACTGAATTTTACCTTTACTATCCCTCAGTTTTCACCAAGTAATTTTTTTCTTAATAATACTTCAGCCTACTTTTCAGGAATTATTTTATGATAATGACATTAGTACAGGTCAATTATAATTTGCTATTTTAAGAGTAACTTTCAAATTAAGATTCAGCAAATTCTGATAACAATATAAAGGTGTTCTAGCAAGAATTCTAACTAAACTGTCCTGGTCAAAACAAAGTAAGTTTATTTTGTGAAACAGGTTTGTAGCTTTTTAAACGCAGTTTGTAGAATGAGTCTCGGAGAGATATCTGTACAAAGTTTGAATTCTTCATAAACAATGCAGGGGAAGTAGGATGAGACAAAAGGTACAACAAGAGACAGTACAGCCTCGCATTACATTGTCACAGACCCTGTACAACAGCTAGACAAATTTTTGTTCAGTCAACTATGGTCGATTAGCTCTTTTAAGGGACATCCTTAGCCAGGTACAGTGATTAGACATGCATCTTTTTTTAAAAATTGCTCTCCTTGTTTTAAACAGGTGGTATTTGGTTATAATAAGCACTAAAACAATTCTGATTAACATAGCTACATTAAACTAAAAATAATCTCACCCAAACTGCTGATAGAGGTATCATCATAAAAGACAGAGCTGATCATGCTTAAAATCTCTTAGCTCCCTGATGCTCCTAGAATTAAATCCAAACTCTTTAGTTTGCATATAAGGTCCTTCATAATGTACACCCCAACAGAGCTGCATAATCACTTCTTAGGGACCTAGGAACTTTTGTTTTCCTAAGTCCCTTCTTCCATAAAAAATATTAAAAATTATATTGTACAACTGCACTGGTATAAATATATTAATATTAGATATTAAAACATTTTCTTCAGCCCAGCCGGGCGTGGCTCAGCAGTTGAGCGTCAACCTAGGATCCAGGTGATTGGGGTTCGATTCCCGGTCAGGGCACATGCCTGGGTTGTGGGCTCGATCAATGACCCTCTCATCATTGATGTTTCTACCTCTCTCTCTCCCTCTCCTTTCCCCTCTTTGAAATCAATAAAGATATATTTAAAAAAACAAAACATTTTCTTCAATTTAAAAATCCATTTTTTTCTTTCTGATTTTAAAAGAAATTAAAACATTTTATAGGCCTCCACAAATAGTGTGGGTCCTAGGCCCTATGCCTACAGTCCTAATTGGTAATCTACCTTTTGCCATTCATCTCACTTCTCTATACTCGGTTCCCACCACACTAACACATCAAGGCCTTTCCTGACCTTTACTATAACATTCCCACTGTCCAAAATGCCATTTTTCCTGCCCTTTAGTGAAGTCTGCAGACTGTTAAACGATGTACTCTACATTCCCAAAACTCAACCCATATATGTTTCAGCATTATACAATATTGTATTTTATGTTAACATGTATACCTCCCCCACCAAGCCAGAGGCTGACTTCACTTGTTCCAAGAGCAAGATCAGGTTTATGTAACTCACTTTGTATAGCACTAATTCCCAACAGTGTTACGAGCAGGCAGTTTTCGTATCTATGTATATTGTACTCAATACCATATTCCCCTTCAAAGGTTAAAAAATCTAAGCAATAATCATCTCGTCCTTCTACCACACTACAATAAATGAAGCTGTAAAAATAGTATGAATGTAGAGGCAATATTATATTATTTTCCCTCACACACATATCTAGCCAAATTACTGAGGATAAAGTAATCATTTTCTGTTTACATATGCTTCCTGGATAAGTATTTGCTAATCACAAGCAGCATTTAATTCCCAGGAACAGATGTCACGTGTCTGGAATACTCAGCTGTCTTGAATTTCCCACTCTATGCTATAGCACTACCAAGAAAGTGCAGTGTAAAGGTATAGCATAGTTTGATCATATCTGTATCAGTTAATTGTCACTATAGACATAAATCTGTAATAACTATCATGCATATAATGAAAAATACTACTTATCTGCTTTTATGAGGGGAGAAAATAAAAAAATGTTTATTCTGAAAATATTAACTATTTGCCCTTTTCCCTTTTTACCAAGTAAGTCTACATCATTTAAATTTTCAATAAAATAGTCATGTATTATATATTTCAAAATCAAAAGTGTTTGTCTTTGAATTACTTATTTTTACATTAATTTTTTTTCATTTTGAAATAACTACAGATTCATAGGTAGTTGAAATGAAATAGAGACTGACGAAAGTCCAGTGCATCTCTCCTCAGTGCAAACACCCCACACAATAACTGTACAGTATATCAAAACCAAGAAATTGACATTAGCACAATTCATTGAGCTTATCCAGATATCACCAGTTATACAAGCATTCATCTGTGTATGTTAGTGTATATCTGTGCAATTTTGTGACATGTTATTACAATTAAAATACTCAACTGTATTATCACAAGGCTTTATGTTAAACCTTTATAGTCACCATCTCTTCATCCCATTTCTCACCAAGGGCAACCACCAATCTGTTCTCCAACTGGGTAATTATGTCATTTCACGATCATTATAAAACTGAAATCATTCAATACATATCCATTTGAGATTGGTTTTTCTCACTGAGCAAAATTTCCTTGAGGTACATCCAAGTTGTTGCATGTATAAATAGTTCATTGATTTTCATGAGGTAGTATTCATGGTATGGTTGATCCACAACCTGTTTTAACTTTTCACCGTTTGAAGGTCATTTGAGTAGTTTCTAGTTTAGGGCTATTAGAAATAACACTGCTATGAACATTTGTGTGCATGCTCAACTTTATCAGAAATTTTGTTTATTTAAAATAAGAATAATTTCCTTGAAAAATAAAGTATGAGGTTTGCAAAAAGCAACTTGACATTAAGACCATGTACTCTACAAACAAAATACATTGTGCCCCATTATATACATTTGTTCATTTACAAAACATTCAAACTCCCTAACGTCCTCAGACCAAGTAGTTCTGGGAGAAACTGGCTTGTGCTATGGAATCTTGGTTTGAAAAACCATTCATGTAGTATTCCTTATAAATAAAGTAAAATGTGGCAAAATAAATACTAGCTAATTATGTCATTAAATATCTGAGATGAGATCCATCCATGTTGTCACAAATGGGAATATTTCATCTTTTTTATAGGTGAGTAGTATTCCATTGTTTATATGTACCAGTTCTTTTTCCAATCATCATCAGTCAAAGGACACTTAGGGTATTTCTATGTCTTGGCTATTATCAATAAAGCTGCAATGAACAAAGGGGTAGAAATACCTTTATGAGTAAGTGTTTTCAAATTTTTCGGGTAGATACCCAGAAAAGAGATTGCTGGGTGAAAATTAAGTTCTATGCTTAATTTTTTGAGGAACCTCCATACTGTTTTCTATAGAGGCTGCACCAATTTATATTCCTGCCAGCAGCGTGTGAGGGGGTTCCCTTTTCTCCACATTCTCTCCAACACTTGTTATTTCTTGTCTTATTGATAATAGCCATTCTAACATATGAGATGGAATATCATTATGGTTTTGATATGCATGTCCCTTCTAACTAGTGAAATTGAGCATCTTTTCATAGATCTGTTGACCATCTTTATGTCTTCTTGGGAAAAGTGTTCAGATCCTCTGCCCATTTTCTAATTGGACTTTTTTATTGTTGTTGAGTTGTATGAGTTCTTTATATAGTTTGGATATTAATTAACCCCTTATCAGAGGCATCATTTGCAAATATCTTCTCCCATTAGGTTAGTTGGCTTTATGTCTTGATCATTTCTTTTGCTGTGCAGACTCATATGTGGGACATAAAATAAAAAGCAACAAATAAACAAACAAAACAAACAAACTCATAGACACAGACAACAGTATGGTTATTACCAAAGGGGAAGGGGGCTGATGGGGGAGGAATAAGAAAGTAAAGCGGAGTCAAATATATGGTGATGGAAGGAGACTAGACTTTGGGTGATAAACATATAATGGAACATTCAGATGTTGTATTACAAAGTAGTACACCTGAAACTTATATAATGTTATTAACCAATGTTACCCCAATAAATTTAAAAAAATTTTAAAAGCTATCTGGAAAATCCCAAAATATTTGGTGATTAAGTAACACACTTCTAACACAGACACACACACACACACAAATTTGAGATGAGAGATTCCAGTTTGGAGGTTTTTTTCTTGTATAAACAAAGACTAGTCCTTTGTAACAAGGTAAATTAGAGAAAATGTGCTCTCTTCCCTTCTGATGCCCAGACACTCAGGGCCTTTAATGTGGAAACCTATGCTGGCAAGCTTTTCATAGACGCATGCCAAGGAAAAGACTGATCCATCTTTACCTGTTATTTCCTTTCCCTACATTAAAAATAAACAGGTATTTGGCAAATAAGTTTTCACATGAAAAATGTTATTTTCACATTAGAAACTATATATTCCTAACTATAAAGTTTCACATTAAAACTATATAATGACATACTACTACACACCTATTAGAATGACGGAAATTTAAAAACAAAACAAAACCTTCACAGTACCAAGTACTAACAAGGATGCTGACACTGATGGGAATACAATTGCTAATGAAAATGCAAAGTAGTACAGGAACGGTAGAAAACAGCTTGGTAGTTTCTCATAAGTTAATCATACATTTACCATATAACCTAGTAATCTCACTCCTAAGTACTGACCTAAATGTAATGAAAATCTATGTTCACACAAAAAACTTTATGTAAATATTTATAGTGTCCTTATTCGTAGTTGCCCAAAACTATGTATAACCCAAATGTCCCTCAGCTGAAGAATGGATAAACAAATATCACTCAGCAACAACAAAAAAATGCACTATTGACATGTGAAACAACAGGAATGAATTTCAGATACATTATGCTAAATGAAAGAAGCCAGACTCAAAAAGCTATATACTATAGGATACATGATATGACATTCTAGAAAGGTATAGATCAATGGTAGCCAGATATTTGGTGAGGGTAAGAAGGAAAAGATTATAAAGCGTACTACAAGGGAATTTCTAGGAGGTAGAACTATTCTGTATCTTGCTTGGGGTGGTAGTTAAATAACTATGCATTTGTCAAAACTCACAGAACTGTACGTCAAAAAGGAATGCATTTTACTTAGGTAAATTTAGAACTGAATTTTAAAAATAACTTGGTACAGTTATTGAATTATTTATTAATGGATTAATATAACAATTCCTTCTATATATATTTGAATTTTAAAAAGAGACTTCACCTTAGTAAACTAGAAAAATAAGGGTAAATTAAAACCAACATAAGCAGAAGAAAAGAAATAATAAAAATTAGAAACCTATAGAATTGAAAACAGGAAATCAATAGGGGAAAAAAAAATCAATAAAACTAAAATCTGGTTCTTTGAAAACATCAATAAAATTAATAAGCCTCTAACCAGGCTAACTAAGAAACAAACAGAAAACACAAATTACTATATCAGAAATGAAAGAAGGGACATTAGTACGGATCCTGTGGAATTAAAAGGATGATACAGAAATATTACGAAAAATTTTGTTCACAAATGTGACAACCTAAATGAAGTAGACCAATTCCTTGAAAGACACAATCTGCCAAAACTCACACAAGAAGAAACAGACAATCTGAATAGCCTATAACTATTAAAGAAATTGAATTAATAATTAATAACCTTCCAAAACAGAAAGTGACTGGCCCAGATGGCTCACTGGCAAATTCTATCAAAAATTTAAGGTAGAAATTATACCCATTTATAATTTTTTCCAGAAGATAGGAGGAGAGGGAATATTTCCTAATTCATTCCATAAGGTCAGCATTACCCTAATACCAAAACCAAAGGCATTACAAGAAAACTACAGACCAATATCTCTCATGAACACAGATGCACAAAATCCTAAGCAAAACATCAGCCTATCAAGTACAACAATGTATAAAAAGAATTACACACCATAACCAAGTGGTACTTATCCCAGGTATGCAAGTCTGGTTCAACATTCAAAAATCAATTAATGGCCCGGCCGGGTGTGGCTCAGGGGCTGAGCGTCAACCTAGGATCCAGGCGATCGGGGTTCGATTCCCGGTCAGGGCACATGCCCGGGTTGCGGGCTCGATCCCCAGTCGGGGGCCTGCAGGAGGAGATACATGCAAAAAAACGAAACTAGACCACCAACTTTCACCATACACAAAAATAAACTCAAAATGGATAAAAGACGTAAATGTAAGTCACGAAAACATAAAAATCCTGGAAGGAAACATAGGCAGTAAAGTCACAGACATCCCATGTAGCTGACTTTTCATTTACACATCTCCTAGGGCAAGAGAAACAAAAGAAAAAATAAACATATGGGAATACATCAAACTAAAAAGCTTCTGTACAGCAAAAGAAAACAGCCTCAAAATACAAAGGAACCCCACGGTCTGGGAAAACATATTTGCCAAGGATGTATCTAATAAGGGGATAATTTCCAAAGTGTACAAAGAACTCATAGTACTCAGCAAGAGGAAGACAAACAACCCAATTAAGAAATGGGCAAAGGACTTGAATAGACTAACTTCTCCAAAGAGGACATATGGATGGCCAAGAGACACATGAGAAAATGCTCAACCTCACTAATCATCAGAGAGATGCAAATTAAAACCACAATGAGGTAACCACTTCACACCTGTAAGAATGACTGCCATCAACAAATCAACAAACGACATGAGCTGGTGAGGGTGTGGAGAAAGGGGAACCCTAGTACACTGCTGGTGGGAATGCAGACTGGTGCTACCACTATGGAAAACAGTATGGAGGTTCCTCAAAAAATTAGAAATGGAGCTGCCTTTTGACCCAGTGATTCTACTCCTAGGAATGTATCCTAAGAATCCTGAAACACTAATCAGAAAGAATATATGTACCCGATGTTCATAGCAACACAGTTTACAATAGCTAAAATCTGGAAACAAACCAAGTGCCCATCAGTAGATGAGTGGATAAAAAAGCTGTAGGACATTTACACTATGGAATACTACGCAGCTGTAAAGAGAAGAATCTCGTACCCTTTGGGACAGTATGGATGGACCTGGAAAATATTATGCTAAGTGAAATAAGCCAGGCAGCGGAAGACAAACATCACATGATCTCCCTTATATGTGGAATCTAAAGAACTTAATAAACTGATGAACAGAATAGATTCAGTGACATGGAAGCATAGATGAGAGTGACGAAAGTCAGAGGGATGGAGGAGGGGAGGTAGGTGGAGGGGGAGAGAGTAACCAAAGAATTTATATGCATATATGCACAACCCAAGGACATGGACAATGGTGGAGAGAGGGACTGGGGAGGGGGATGGGACAGGGTGGTATGGGTCACTGTGGAGAAAAAGGGACATCTGTAATATTTTAAACAAAACTAAAATTTAAAAATAATAATAATAATATAAACTTTTAATTTAAAAAAATCAACTAATTGCCCGGCCAGTGTGGCTCAGCGGTTGAGCATCGACCCAGGGACCAAGCTGTCACCCATTTGTTTCCCAGTCAGGGCACATGCTTGGGTGTCAGGCTTGATCCCCAGTAGGGGGCGTGCAGGAGGCAGTCAACTGATGATGGTTCTCTCTCATAGATGTTTTTATTTCTCTTTCCCTCTCCCTTCCTCTCTCTCTAAAAATCGATACAAACATATTTTTAAAAATCAATTCATGTAATTCATCACATCAACAGACTTCTGAAAGAGAAAAATCACATATCAACAGATGCAGAAAAAGCACTTGGCAAAATATAACATCATTCATGATTTTTTTAAAAATACCTCTCAGTAAACTAGGAATAGAGGAGGACCTCCAGCTGATAAAGCATATCTACAAAAAAACCTACAGCTAACATCATACTTAATGGTAAGAAAATCGTAGCTTTCCTATCAAGATCAAGAACAAGGCAAGGATGTCCACTCTCACTGCTCCTTTTCAATGTCCTGTTGGAAGTCCCAGGCAATGCGATAACACACAAAAAAGGAAATAAAAAGTATACATACTGAGAAGAAAGACATATAACTGTCTTTGTTTGGAATATTACAGCTAAAAAGAAATGAGCTTCAAGACGTGAAAAGACATGGAGGAAACTTGAAGGTACATTACTAAGTGAAAGAAGCCAACCTGAAAAAACTATATACTGCATGATTCCAACTATATGATATTCTCGGAAAAGGAAAACCATAGACAGTAAAAAGATCAGTGGTTGCTAGAGGTTCAGGGAAGGAAGGGATGAATAGGCTGGGCACAGAAGATTTTTAGGGCAGTTAACTATTCTATATTATATTGCAATGGTGGGTATATTTCTTTACACAGTTGTCCACAGAATGTAACACCAAGAGTGAACCCAAGAATAAACTGTGGACTTTGGGTAATGATGATGTGTTACTGAAGGTTCATCAGTTCTAAAAAATGTACCACAGTAATGCAGGATGTTCACACTGGGTCACCTGTGCCTATGTAGGGATGGGGGGTACACAGGAACTCTCTGTATTTTCTACTTTATTTTGCTCTGAACCTTAGACTACTCTAAAAAATTTAAGTTTATTGATTTTTTTTTTAAATGGGACACTTCTGCCCGGCTGGTGTGGCTCAGTGGTTGAGCGTTGATCCGTGAACCAGAAGGTCACAATTCTAATTCCCATTCAGGGAACATGCCTGGGCTGTGGGGTAGATCCCCAGTAGGGGGTGTGCAGTAAGCAGCCAATCAGTGACTCTCATTATTGATGTTTCTCTCTCTCTCTCTCTCTCTCTCTCCCTCCCTCCCTCTCTCCCTCCCTCCCTCTCCATTCCTCTCTCTGAAATCAATAAAAAGGTTTTTCTTAATGGGAGAATTCTGAAAAAATGCAATGATTTATTTCAAAAAGAAATCTCTGAAGAAGAAAACTGAGGTAAAGATAACTTGTTAGGGATAATTTCCAGGGACATTAAGGAAGGTGAGCGTTCCTGTGGCTCTATCACTCAAATCACATCTAAATGGTGACTGCATGGTCTAACATATTGATGGTGGAATATTTATTATTTCCTAACACATCAAAGAATTAATTATCTATAGTTCACAAGAGGAAAACTCAGACTTTATGTTTTGGATAATTTTATTAGTTTTCCCATAATTTATGAATAGAGAAAAGAACAAATGCCATCAATACTGAGTGTTTGTTCCATTCACTAGCTGCAGAATTATATGTATTTTAGAACATCTTTGATTATGTAATAATCAGTGATAGATAAGAGACCAAAATATTCAACCATATACTTTACACTTCTCACACTCCATCTCCTTTATCTTTTCCTCACATCAGCCTCTTTCTTATTACCACATGTATTCAGCACGCCACTTTCCTCAGAGATGCAGTCATACAAATATTTAATTCTACTATACAAGTCCTAGATATCACAAAAGTAAAACCCGGAGCTGTACAGAAAAATCCCCCACAAAATGTTTTGGTTTTTTTTTTTAATTTTTTTTACTGATTTTAGAGAGAGGAACGGAAAGGGAGAGAGAGATAGAAACATCAATGGTGAGAGAGAATCACTGATCGGATGCCTCCTGCAAGCCCCTTATGGGGGATCAAGCCCACAACTGAGCATGTACCCTGACCAGGAATCAAACTGTGACCTCCAGGTTCCTGGGCAATGCTCAACCACTAAGCCACACTGGCTGGGCAAGACCTTATTCTTAACATAAACTAGGCTTACTCTTTGAAAGTCATGTCCACAAAGTAAATCTAATGGATGGAATACCTCACTCTGCTTAGGAGTTTGAGTTTATATCTACTGATTTATTTATGTCAAAGAGGATTTTTGTGTGTGTTCCCTTCAACTCAAATAAGTTTCTAAAATCTAGCTGGCTCATACGTAATACTTCCAACATAGTGATGCCAAGTATATTTCTGAGACACTGGCTATAAAAAGAAGTCGAAGTCATGAAACATTTATCCCAAACTTTAAAAACTCTATGGAGACTTCAGAAGTTGAGAAACAGACCACCATGAATACCAGTCTCTAGCTTATATTCAACCAATTGTGCTCTCATCAGCCATTAAAATGTACCAGCATTCTTTATTTCCAATGTCAGAACTGCCATTTCCCCTTATCTGCCTCTCTAGCCAGGACTGATAGGAACAGTTATAATGAAACACTGCAGATTTGTATCCCCTTCAATCTACAATTACTGCCTGAAGGTTGACAAGGCAAGGTTTTCTTTCTTTTTAAATCTAGCCAATGATAATCCTAGAATATAAAAATCAATTCAAAGTTGACAGTACTTCTATACTGCATTTCAAAATATGTAACTTGGTAACATACACTGGAGCTTTGGTAAAAATTTTATCCTTCTCTAAAACAAGCTAACCTCCTAAAATCATAGCAAATATCTGTTACATTGAGAAAGAATAACATAATACATTTAACTGTTAAATGAAACTTACAATTGGTACCTTGGTGGTCGTCTCGATAATCTTATGAGATGGGCATTTATCATTTTAATTTTACAAAAAAGGATACTAAGTCATAGACAGGGCTAAGGAAGTTATCCCAAGTCACCCAGCTGTTAAGATTAAAACCCATATTCGTCTGTTTCCAGAATGCCTGCCAATTAGACATTTGAACAACTTATCAGAAATATTCAGATTTTTAAATTCTTTTTCTTTTGAATTTCTAATTATTTTCAATCAATTTTTTTATATTTCAAACTGTTTACAATAGCAAAAAGCCAAAGATATAAAGAGTGATCACCTCTGGGTGGACATGACTGAATTAACAATAACTAATAATAAATTAGAACAATATAATAAAAATAAGTGAATGGGGTTTCCTCTATCTAAAAAAAATCTTAGTGTACTATACTCACCTTTCTTTCCTTGTAATGATATGAGATGATACAATGCTTACATAATGAGATGAAGTGAGGTGAATGACATAGGCACTGTGACATAGCAATAGGTTATTATTGATCTTCTGACAACGTGGCTACTAAGTGACTAACAAGCAGATAGTGTATACAGCATGGATACACTGAATAAGGGGATGATTCACATTCCTGGTGGGACTTGGCGCGATTTCATCATGCTGCTCAGAATGCATGCAATTAAAAACTTATAAATTGTTTATTTCTGGAATTTTTCCATTTAAATTTCTGAACTGTAGCTGACTATAGGTAACTGAAACCACAGAAAGAGAAACTTCAGATGGAGGGAAGTACTGTAATCAATAGAATAAAAGACAGCACGTAGAACTTCTGGAAATGAAGAGACTATATAAAGTACTTACTCAAGAAACCTGATCACAGTATCACCTAGTCTGAGATCCACAATTTGACCATGTCACTTCCTTGTTTAATTTTCATTCCCAAAATCCTTAAGACAGTGTATAAAGACATACATAATCTAGCAAATCCCCCATGCTTCATCCAGACAGAGGCCATAGAGTATCATTCTCATTCTCACCTGACAGCCTTCATGGATTCTCTTCCCTTTACCTAGAATGCTTTATTTACTTAACTCCTATTTATATTAATATTTCTCCTTCAAAAGATATTTTCCTAATCAACCCAGGCCAGTGAGTGTGGAACACCTGTCATATGCTCCACAGCATTCTATACTTCACACAATTTCCACATTTCTTAGTACTTATAATGTGCCTGACTTATTCACCAAATTATACGCTCTATGAGAAAAGGGCTTGAGTTCCTGTTCACTACTGTGTCTCTAGCACACAGCATTATACCTGGTATTCAATATGTGTTTATTGAGTAAGTGAATGATTGATGTGTTATCTTCCCCTATTTTTTGCCAAGGACGAAAAGTACTACTGGAACCAATATTTTTAATGAAAAAAGGTAGGGTACACCAGTGAAATGAAACACTATGTCCATGCAAAAACTAGTACAATAGATTTACTTACAACAACCCCAAAATGGAAACAATTCAAGTGCACATAAATTGGTGACTGGATCAACAAAATATAATACATCCATATAATACTATTGAGCAGTAAACAGAATAAACTACTGATACATGCAACAATATGGATAAATATCAGTATCATTATCCTGAGTACAAGACACTACACATGAGACCAAATCATATGATTCAATTTATATAAAATCCTAGAAAATACAAAGTAATCTAAAGCACATCGGGGGAGGGGAGGAGAGTAACCAAAGAATTTACATGCATATATGCATAACCCATGGACAAAGACCATAGAGTGATGAAGGCCTGGGGTGGGGAGTGGGTGCAAAGTGGAAGGGGTCAATGGGGAAAAAGGGAGACATCTGTAATATTTTCAACAATATAGATAAATTTGAGAAAAGAAAAAAAAAGCAAAAATGTAAATAAATAAAGCACATCAGTGGTTGCCTGGTGCTAGGGCAGGGGGAACAAACAGACCACAAAGTGCACAAGGAATCACTGGGGGATGATGAAAATGTTTTGCTTGTAAAAGTGACACTACAATTATATTTATCTCTAATGTGCCTCTGGCTCGACTTTGGGTTTGGTTGGGGTCAAGGCCAGTTTGTTCATAAGTTGAATTCATTCTGATGTTTGAGCTCTGCCTGTCCATTGGAGCCCTAGAGGTCACTATGCTATTTGGCATCCCAACTAACAATTAAGAGTAGGCTACAGGGGAAACTGTCAATATTTTGTGTGGCAAGAAAAGCCAGTCATTTTGTCTTTGTACTTTGGATGCTGCAATCTTTGTGTGTAACATAGCCACATCTAGATAAATATGAGCGTTTTCTCTTATTAAAATTATTTCCAAAGTCTATAAAAATGCTTTCTTCTATAGAATGTTTATAACCCATAGACCCTTGTCTATAAAACACATATTTGGAATAATATTAGGAAAAAGTAAAGTTTTTTCAAAATGAAAAAAAATGTTTTGTATGCTTACTATTGTGGTGGGGGTTTTCACAATATTACAAATTATACAAATTTATCAAATTGTACAGCTTAAACATATGTAATTTATACATCAACTAAGTCCATGTTTAAAAAGGCAGGAACATAATATAAAGATGAACAAGAATGGAACAACATAATTCAGGTGAATTTTTCATGCATGTTGCAAACAAATTACATAGAGAGATGGTTTACTGAGTTACAGAATCCTGTGTCTAATCTATAATCCTCTGTTTTATGGATGAATATAAATTTCCCCTTAAGTTTTGTTGGCAGGAATTTTTTTTAAGACCTTCACTGTCTATCTAAACAACCCAAGAGTCACATAACACCCATTTTTCAGTAGCTGTAATGTATTTATCTGTACTGGAGAAGTCTAAATGCCTTATCTTTACCCTGGAACAAAGTTCAGGGACTCATTCTGGGTATGCATGTGTTTGGCTTCTGTTTATCTAAGTGTCAAAATGAACTATCTAAAATACACAACACAGAAACCTTGCAGTAATGGGGCAAATAACTGAATAACTGAAGCAACAGTGTCCCTTTCCTAGAACACAAATTTCTCAGGACAAATGCAACTGAGATTTCAGAGTACCACTACAATTCTATTATGAAAACCACAAAGGAAAGTGTCTTATAAAATTTGGTATAAACTCAAATTTCTAAATTCAATGATAATAAATCAAGTAAGGATGTTCCTAATTTTCCAATCCTTTCAAAGATAAAATAATTATTCCTTAATGTATATGTTTCTACATCCAGTTTACAACTGTTATTCTGCTGAGCATTCTAATAGTATCAAAGAGAGAGCAGAGTGGGAAAATTACAGTCTTCATAAGATTCCTCTTTAGGATGTTTCTAAATTTGACACTATGTCAGGAGTCCCTGTGACCTCAGCAGAGTTGGTGATTCACTGGGAGGACTCACAGGAATCAGCATCATTGTGCTTCACAGCTATGATTATTACAGCAAAACAGTACAAACCAAAATCAGCAAAGGGAAAAGCCATAGAGGCTATGTCCAGAGGAAACTGAGTACAAGCTTCCAAGAGTCTTTTCTCCATGGAGCTCTACAGAATGCACTTAATTCCTCCAACACTAAATTGTGACAACACATGTAAAATGTTGTCTAACTAAGGAAGTTCATTAGAGATTCAGTATCCCAAGTTTTTATTAGGGGACTGGTCATATAGACATCCTCTGCCTAGCACATATCAAAATTCCAGACTCTCAGAAGAAAAGGAGGTGCTCAACATAAATCATGCTGTTTATACAAACAGTTTAGTCACTGTAAACGAGCCTTATCGGTTATGAAAGGGTGGGAACGCTCCAAAAATCCAACTTCTCAGCTGCCAGCCAGAGCCAATCTTGTAAGCACATCTTTCTAAGGATAGCAAGCCTGCTATGTTAACTCTATCTGCATACATATCTAAAGGGAAAGGCAACCAAAAGCTGATTAAAACAAGCACAAACCCACATCGATGCTCAATGACAACTGTGAACTGACAAAATATGTCAGGTAATCCAAGCTCTCCCAAACAGTGATGAGATAAATTGCTCTCCCCTAATTCAGAGCAACAGTAAACCACAGAAAAGAAGATAAGCCAGGCCCAAGCATACATGAGGCTTATATATCCTGGGGCCTACTATAATCAGTCACTAAAGAGTCAATCAAATATTTATTAAGCATGGCCAGGCGTGGCTCAGTGGTTGAGCATAGACCTAGGATCCAGGAGATCGAGGTTCGATTCCTGGTCAAGGCATATGCCTGGGTTGCGGGCTCAATCCCCAGTCTGGGGCTTGCAGGAGGCAGCCGATCAATGCCAACTCTTTCATCATTGATGTTTCTCTCCCACTTCCTCTCACTGAAATCAATAAAGACGTGTGTTTCTTAAAGTTTAAAAAAATAATAATAATAGCCATACATTCCTCCTTGGCTTTCAACCTTAATTTTTTTTTTAAATCCTCATCTGAGGATATTTTTTCCATTGATTTTCAGAGAGAGTGGAAGGGAAAGAGGGAGGGGGAGAGAGAGAGAGAAACATTGAGTGAGAAAGACACATCAATTGGTTGCCTCCTGCACGCACTCCAACCAGGGCTGAAGACTGAACCTGCAACTGAGATACATGCCCTTAAGCTTAAAACAACACTGTACTGCCAGAAATCGAACCCACGACCCTTAGGTAAACAGGCCAATACTCTGACCACTGAGCCACACCGGCCAGGGCCAACCTTAATTTTTAATCTTGATTTTCTTATCTCTCTGGCCACTTTTTAATCTATTTTTCAAGCTCCTCCACAACCTTTATGGACTTCCTAAATGTTGGTAATCTCCAGGGTTCTATTCTGAATTCTTTTCTAATCACTCTACACTCTCCATCCCCAAACAACTCACTAGCTTCAAATACCAGCTGTTCACTATGACTTACAAATCTCAAACTTAAACCTTTTTCCTGAACTCCAGATTAGTATATCAAATAACTGTTCTGACACTTTAACTTGGTAATTCACAACCAACTTACACTCAGAATTTCCCAAAATGAATTCATCATTCTCCCTCTCTCTCCATTTCAAACCCGTTACTTCTCTTATAAATGGAGGGTAGGGAGAGTTGTAAAAGGGTGGTAGGGAGGATGACAACTGACAGGCAGCAGTGTTGTTTTAAGCTTAAGAGCACAGAATTTAGAGCCAGACTGCATGAATTTAAATCTCAGCTCCTCAGTTACTAGTTGTTGGACACCTTGTAGTTTTAGCAGTATTATGTTTCTGAAAGCAAAAGTTAAGCCAAATATTACAATATGACATCATTAGTATCTACCTCTATCTATTTATTCTCTTATCTTCCCCCTGAAATTCTCATTTTCTTTTTTTGTTTGTTTGTTGTTGTTTGTTAATCCTCATCTGAGGATATTTTTTCCACTGACTCTTTTTTTCTGAGAGAGTAGAAGGGGGGGATGGGGGAGAGAGACGGGGGAGAGAGGGAAACATTGATGTGACAGAGACATACTGGTTGGTTGCCTCCCGCAGGCGGCAGGATCCAACCTGCAACCCACGTATGTGCTCTTGGCTGGAAATCGGACCCACAACACTTGGGGGGGAGGGGGCGGACAACACTAACCACTGAGCCCCACTGGCCAGGGAACTTCTCATTTTCTTGAAACTCAATCTAGAGATGTTCCTGTCACCTGCTCCTCATGGTTTCATTTCCATCAGCGACCATTTTCACCTAAGTGACAATATCCAATGAAAAATTACACTTAGTAGCCCTAAAGAGCCTGGAGATCCAATAAAGATAAAATTTACACTTAAAACTTGCTTGCCTCCAATATAGAAAAGAAACACTCTTGAACATCCTAGACAGCTGCTACCTTACCAGCTGGCAGATGGTTATATAATTTCAACCTCACTGGGCTACGGAATATGATCAGGTCAAATTTCAAAGCAGCAAAGTACACTGAACAGTTAAGAATCACTTTATCACTTTAGTTTAAGGAAAACAGATCTTCTGCTATCTTTGGTATGTTTTTAATTAAGGTGAAAACTTGCAAAGCAAATGCCAACACTATATGATAAAATGACTTTAAATACTTTAAATAAATAAAAACCTGAGAAGCAGATGTATGTATCTGTTACATATTAGATATCTCATCTACAATCACATTAGATTTAAAATTATAAAATTACAAAACAGTCAACACAGACTATAATTACAGAAAGAATAAGAGAGGCCATGATTTACTCAATTCATTATTATGCTAACGCAGGGTTTTTCAATCTCAGCATTTCTTTTTTCTTTCTTATCTTTGTTGTTGAAAGTATTACAGATGTCTCTCCTTTTCCTCCCATTGATCCCCTCCACCCCACATCCACCCCCTCAGGCCTTCCTCACACTATTGTCTGTGTCCATGGGTTATGCATACAAACATATAAATTCTTTGATTAATCTCTCCCCAACCACTCCCCCACTCCTGCCTTCCCTCTGAGATTCCTCAGTCTGTTCCATGCTTCTATGTCTCTAGATCTATTTTGTTCATCAGACTATTTTGTTCAGTATATTACACATATGAGTGAGATTCTTGTCTCTCTCTGGCTTATTTCGCTTAGCATAATACTCTCCAGGTCCATCCATGCTGTTATCAAAGGGTAAGATATCCTTCTTTTTACAGCTGCATAGTATTCTATGGTGTAAATGTCTCACAGCTTTATTATCCACTCATCTACTGATGGGCACTTGAGTTGTTTCCAGATCTTAGCTATTGTAAATTGTGCTGCTATGAACATAGGGGTGCATATATTCTTTCTGATTGGTGTTTGGTGTTTCTTAGGATATATTCCTAAAGGTGGGATCCACTGGGTCAAATGGCAGTTCGATATTTAATTTTTTGAGGAACTTCCATACTGTTTTCCATGGTGGCTGCACCAATCTGCATTCCCACCAGCAGTGTACTAGGGTTCCCTTTTCTCCACATCCTCGCCAGCACTTGTCATTTGTTGATTTGTTGATAGTAGCCATTCTGACAGGTGTGAGGTGATACCTCATTGTTGTTTTAATTTGCATCTCTCTGATACAGCCTCAACATTTCTGGTTTTTTGGGCCATATATCATTCTTTGTTGTGACAGTATGTGTTGCACCTTGTAGAATGTTTGGCAGCATCCTTGGCTTCTATTCAATAAATAAATGTCAGTAGTATTCCCTACTTGTTACATCCAAAAAATGTCTCCAAATGTTGCCAAATGTTCTGGGTATAAAAATCACCCCTGGTTTAGTACCAGCCACTGTGCTAATAAAATGAAACATCATGATACAGAATAATTTCAAATAACTGATAAGAAGTAAGTCATTACCTTATATTAGGTATTACTTTCTACTTCTACATGAATATGGAGAACCTTTGTGGTCTGAAAATTAATAGGATTTTAAACTATAAAATGAAAACAAATCCTACGGGAATTTTCTGACTGTTTTAGTCTTTAAGAAGCCATCTCTTCCTGAAAGGAAGGGGAAGGAAACTAACATTTGTGATATAAAATCTACTACACTGCATCATGCTAGTTAATTTATATAACTTACTATCTTTGATGATAAAAACCTACAATGATATATATACATGTGTATATATATATTTAAAATACTTATAAGATACTTCTGAAAAGATGTGAGAAACTTGTAACAATGATTGCCTTGAAATATGGAGACGAGGAATAAGAGATTTGGAGAAAAAAAAGGTCACTCAAAATTAGTCCAGAAACCCTTGTTAGGCACCTACCTGATTTAAATAATACATTATCAATCTCATTCTATAATGCAATTAACTTAGCTCATTCAACAACTCTTGAAAATCTATATACTCAAAGTCCAAAACATACAAAAAGTGGAAACAGTCCCGCCTCTTAAGAAATTTATAATCTAATTAATAGCAAAGGCAATCATGCAAAGAGTGAATCATAAAATAAAAAGAATTAAAAAAAAAATTTTTTTTTAATATATCTTTATTGATTTCAGAGAGAGGAAAGGAGAGGGAGAGAGAGAGATAGAAACATCAATGATGAGAGAGTCATTGATTGGCTGCCTCCTGTACACCCCCTGCTGGGGATAGAGCCCACAACCCGAGCATGTGCCCTGAACAGGAATCAAACCTCGATCTCCTGCATCCTAGGTCGACGCTCAATCGCTGAGCCACACCCGGCCGGGAGAATTTAACAATTCTTTCAACAAATACTGAATACTACTATGGACTGAGGTGAATTCCCCCCCCAAATTCAGCTCCCCCCAAATAGGGCTTTTAGGAGGTAAAGTTACATGAGTTCACATAAGGGTAGGGTCCTAATCCAATAGCATTGTTGGTCTCATAAGAAGAGGAAGAGAGATTTCTCTCTCTTTCTACACACACATACCAAGGAAAGGGGGCACACAGTGAGAAGGTCTGCAAGTCAGGAAGAGAGCTGTCACCAGAACCTGACCATGCTGACACCCTGTGTCTTGGACTTTGATCCTCCAGAACTATGAAAAAATAAGTTTTTGTTGTTTAAGCAACCCAGTCTATACTATTTTATTATGTAATTTTGTATTAAGCAGATTAATACAAACACTATGCCAGAAACAACATTAGGGGCTAGAATTAAAAGATACTAATCTTAAGTTCAAGAAAAAATTCTGCTTTCAAGGATTCTACTCTCTAATAGGTAAGAGTACAATATGATAAATGCTCTACCAGAAGCAAAAATAGAGAGAGAGGACTTAGACAAGCCTAACACTGCCTTATCCCTCTAGGGAATATCAAGGAATATTTTTAAATGTCCACATTACAGAAATATAGTTTGAAATGAATTGTAATACATAAAGAATTCACAAGGCAGATCAGGAGAGAAGGAAATTCCAAGCAAGAGGAAAATTCCAAAAGCAAAAGCTTGGCGAGAACGCATTAAGTTCCAGTAACCATAAATAGTTCAATGTTGCCGGAATGTAGACCAGGGAAAGGATAGTAGTAGGAAATGATGCTGAAAATGTAAGCAGGAACCAGATGATGGATGTGCCATGATAAGGAGTTTGAACTTCATTTTGTGGGCCACAGGGAACCACTGAAGAATTTTAATCAGGGGAATAAAATGAACAGATTTGTATTTGGCAGAGTATGAAAAAGATTGGGGGAGGGAAAGAAGAGAAGCACTGTACCGGTTAGAAAGCTATTGCTGTAATAATCCAGAGAGAAAAATAATAAAGGCAGGGACAGAGAAGGAGAAGAGAATGATTAGAGAAATATTTATGAGGCCAAATGAATTTAGCACAGGCCTCTAAGTCACACACAAAATTTAACATTTAATCTTACTTATTAGCCTCTTTGAATTTTAGTTCCCTTACCTGTATAAGGGGAATTTTTTTTAATTCTTGAGGATTTTAAGAGTTAAGAAAATAATTTCTGTATGCCACATATACTATTGTGTTTACAAATGATAAGATTACCTTGGTGTCTAGTTGGATGTTCTGGTGAAAATAAGCACGAAAATTAAAAGAATAATCAAGAACCAAAGATCACCCGTGTTTGTGGCCTAGGCAATAGGGTAAATAGTTGTGTTAATAATTTAGCCAGGAAATAAAGGAAGAATCGTTTTGGAAGGAAAAGTGCCACGACAGAAGTAAATAAAATGCTACAGGCACAAGCAAAAACTTCTAGCTAGAGGCATGAGGAAAGATGGAGGATTGGTGATGAATCTGAAACATAACCAATAGGTACAAAGGCACCCTGGCCAGGTAGCTCAGTTGGTTAGAGCACTGTCCAGATACACCAGGGTTGTGGGTTTGATCCCTCCTGGTGAGGGCACATACAAGAATCAACCAATGAATGCATAATTAAGTGGAACAACAAATCGTTTTCTCCCTCTCCCGCCCACTTCCAAAAATCATTATTTTTTTAAAAAAAGAGGTACAAAGGTATTCAAGAACATTATGAAAAGCAAATCACCAGGATAAGAACTATAAATCAGCCTGGCCGGGTGTGGCTCAGCAGCTGAGCGTCGACCTAGGATCCAGGCGATCAGGGTTCGATTTCCGGTCAGGGCACATGCCTGGGTTGTGGGCTCAATCAATGACTCTCTCACCACTGATGTTTCTGTCTCTCTCTCTCTCCTTCTCCTTTCCTCTCTCTGAAATCAATAAAGATATATTTTTTAAAAAAAGAACTATAAATCATTAAACTCTGATGAACTATAGAGAGTGTGAGGGGTATGTGTCCGTTAGGGAAGGAGTAATAGGAAAAGGTATGGTTAGTAAGGCAGGATGTTATACTCTATCCTCTAAACTTTGGTCTGCAGATAGGAGGCTGCTATAGTTCTTGGAGCATGTAAAAAGTGACACTGCAATCACACCTGGGGAAGATTAGACTACTCAAAATATGAAAGAACTATAGTAGGAATAAACAGATGATGCATGAAACAATAAAAAGCATGTCTGCTAATGATGCAGTGGAGTCATAATAAAATTCTTAACTGGAGAGGTGTTGTGAGAATGGAAATAAAGGTACAAGTGAAGTAAAGAAATCCAGCTACCTCAGAGAAATGATAATATAGGAATGAAAAAGTGTTAAGCCTCAGAGGATAATGAAATCTTGTTATAGGCCTCTAGCTAGAAGTCCTTTATTTTTGACTTAACTTTATTTTGGGCTTACAAAAGTATTGCATGCTCACAACAACACTTCCATTGCAGAAATACATAACATCCAATTAATCACCAAATGCAATGAATTTTACCTCCAAAATATCTCTAGATACCATCTATAGATATCAATTTCTACCCAATGCACCATCCTAGTTTTGGCTGTCATCATCTTTTGCCTGAACAACTTTCATAGCCTATTATTTACTGTTTTTTCCACATCCTCTCATAATCAAGTCTCTATATGGTATCTGCAGTAATTACACTTTTTAAAGTAAGTAATACAGGTACATAGTAATTTAAAGGTATACCAGGATATAAACTTAAGTCTCCTCTCCTCCTAGTCCCGAAGCCATTTACTTCCTTTGCATGAGTCAAAATAAACTAATTATGTGCATTAACAATCTAAAAATGAGAAAATACATGTGAGAATACTTTGAATACTATAAAATACTACTAAAATTCAAACTGATAATCTTTAATCTTAGCAAAGTTCCCAGAATACAATAGATATTTTCTTTATATGACTTCAAATAAAATAATAAAAACTCAAGACATACATTCTAAGCTAAGGGGAAGAAAACTCATTCCATTTGGCATAAAACCAATAGGAAGGTAGCACTGTTACAAGTTAGCCATTCCAAAATTAGGTTAGTAGATAATGGGGAAGCTTGAAATATGCTGTACTCCATTCCCACAGACATTTAAATAACACTACAGTAAGTAGATGATGTTGGCTCACAATGGAGAATAATCAGAAAACGATCATTTGGATACCCAGACAGGCTCCAACAAAATTCAACTCTAAAGGTGGAGTCAAAGGCTCATAAAGTGGCCAACATAGGGCAATTTTAGCACATCTAAACACTAAATCATCAGGTTTGTATGGAACCAGGAAAAGACCCCAAAGAGCTAAAGCAATCTTGAGAAAAAAGAATGAAGCCGGAGGTATCACACTACCAGACCTCAAATTATACTACTGAGCTACAATAATCAAAACAGCATGGTATTGACAGAAAAACAGACACACAGACCAATGGAAAAGAATTTAGAGCCCAGAAATAAAACCACATGTATATGGGAAATAATTTTTGACAAAGAAACCAAAAACACACAATGGAGAAAAGAAAGTCTCTTCCATAAATAGTGATGGAAAAACTGGAAAACCACATGCCAAAAGGAAAATAGATTACGGTTTGTCCCCATACACAAAAATTAATTCAAAATGGATCAAAACCTAAATATAAGATCTGAAACAATAAATAACATGGAAGAAAACATAGGTACTAAACTTATGGACCTTGATCTTAAGAGAATAATTTATGAATCTGACCCCAAAGGCAAGGGAAGTAAAGGCAAAAATAAATGAATGGTACTATATCAAACTAAAAAAACTTCTGTACAGCAAAAGAAACCACCAACAAAACAAAAGGCAACCAACCAAATAGGAGATGATATTTGCAAACAACAGCTCCAACAAAGAGTTAATATCCAAAATATATAAAGAACTCAAACAACTCAACACCAAGCAAACAAATAATCCAATTAAAAAATGGGCAGGGCCTGGCCACTCTGGCTCAGCGGTTGAGCACTGACCTAGGATCCAGGAGATCGAGGTTTGATTCACAGTCAGGTCACATGTCTGGGTTTCAGGCTCAGTCCCCAGTGGGGGGGTGCAGAAGGCAGCCAATCAATGGCTCTCTCATCATTGCTGTTTTTTTCTCTCTCTCCTTCTCCCTTTCTCTCTCTGAAATCAATACTTTTTTTTTTTCCAATTTTTTTAAATAAAAAAATGGGCAGAGTGCCCTGGCCAGTTTGGCTCAGTGGTTAGAGCATAGGCCCACAGACTGAAGGGTCCCAGGTTCGATTAAAGCAAAGGTACCTCAGCTGCAGGATCCACTCCAGTCCGGGTGTAAGGGGGAGACAACCAATCAATGCATCTCTCTCACATCGCTGTTTCTCTCTCTCTCTCCCCCTCCCTTCCACTCTCTGAAAAGCAATGGAAAAAATATCCTCGGGTGAGAATTAAAAAAAAAAATTATATATATTCTAGCTTCATCTTTATTTCCCTGCCCCGATCCTAGGACCAATCTTTTCTCCAGGGCTCCTTTTATTAGAGAATGTTATTTAGAAACCAAGGTCTGGGCTGCAGTATGTTCACTGACACTGTAGTATCATTACTTCTAGGTCCTCTCAGCGGAGAGATTTAAAAACCTAGCTTTCTCTAAAAGAGGGACATCTGCAATATTTTAAACAAAAATTTAAAAAATTAAAATTAAAAACAAAAAAAAAACCCTAGCTCTCATTATTCACAGTATTTTTACTTATTCAATGCAAGTATATATTAAAGCAAAATTGCTAATAATTCAAAAATGCTAACCTATGCCTCCATGAGAAAGAAACTTACTAACTAGAGTAAAATATCTGTGTACAATATTTTGCCTTTAGCTTTATGATTTTTTCAAAGTAACTTAGGCTAGTTCTTTACTTCTTGACCCCTTTCAGTGTTATTATACTATTCATTTATAAGACTATTAGGTTTATTTGTTATTATTTATATATCTTTTTTAGTTCTTTCCACATCCTGTTTGATCTGATTTATTTTTAGAATCACATACCTGTTTTAATGAACACTTAAGAAGAATACTTTGTTTCTTTGACTAATGAATTGGAATGGGAAGAAAACTCATTATCTCCTTGACAAAGAAACACTCACACTGTTCCTGATATTAATGAATCAATTCAAGGCATTCCAGACATGTCTAGACAGAGGACACTCCATCCCCAGTATCTTAAAATAAAAATATAATACAAAGTAGATTAAAAGATAGATAAAAAGAAACAAACAACAAAAAGACTTATATAACACTGTTTGATGTCTTACTCTGTGTTTCCAAGATAGCTTAAGTGGAATGTGAAATAAAAACATGGGTAGACTTCCTGTTTCCTTGTAGGTCCTACGCCCTATTTCCTGCTTCTTCAAATCTCAAAGATAGAATACTGATTAGTACCTGAAAATCCTAATATAATTAATACTGATGCCTACCAGAGACTAAATTTTTGTTTATTTTAAAAACACTTGTTGTATGCATACACTATCCCAGGTAGTGATAAGTACTATACATACATTTATCTAATTGAATGAGAGCTTTTGGAAAAACTCATTAATTCTGCTATGGTTTACATTGATTTGTTTTTCCTCCCTAGATTTTATACACTCTTGTGCCAGTACAATCAACATCTAGTGATAACGAAAAGCTAACAGCAAATATTTGTCAAAATCAGTATTTTATAAGAAGCAATTTAACCTACTGGTGCAGAAGGGTGAATTTTTAATAATTAGAGCTAAGAAAAAAACCACAATACATGGTTTCTGTGAGGAAATGAGCATATGAAATTATTTTGCCACCTAAAACTGCAAAGCTTTTATAAAGCACTTCATAGAAGGAATTTTTATATGACAACCCACAAACTTTTGAACATCAAGACCCAACCATTAGATCTTTTAGCATGTTACTCATCATCCCAAATATAGTCAAGAGTTATACTTTATTTTTATACAATAGGTTAATTTTTCTCAATCAATCCTCTGTTTTCCTTATGAAATTTTGAGTTAAAAGAATCTCTTCATAAAAACCCCACTAGTTGTGCAACTCCAGTGTATATTTGTGTGGAATACAATGTAAAAACGGTATTAAGAAGTACCGGAACTAGACTGATCATACCAATATTTATTTACAATAACCAACAAGGTGCCTCAAATGGACAAATATAAGCATGGAAAATGATGTCTGAACAGGACTGCTCAGGTATACTAACCCAGACACCACCCACTACTACTATCAATTACAGCATAACCACACCTTTAAGTTTATTAGACCATTCTTGCCATCCCTGCATAGCAACCAGGGCACAGTAGTGATAAAGTGAAACACTTGAATTACAAAGTCACAACCCCTAACATGTGCTTAACTCCAAGCTGGAATGACACCACGACCCAAAAAGTCTGCCAGTCTTCCAGCACAGAGGTTTATTTATTCATTGATGCTTTGTATGGTTTCCCCTTAAAACCAGGGTCAAACCATAATGGATTAGTTAGCTGTAGCTAGAGTGCAATTTTAATGCTAAAAATATTCCACACTCATGAAATTATGTTCATGTCCCAGAAAACAGAACAGTAAGACTCCTGTTCTGGACTGGTTTGATATTCCTATTAAACAATTTAATTCTGGGCAAATGGTTAATAGCATATAATCAACTTCCTTAACTCATTGGTTACAACATGGGGTCCTTCTGATGATGATCTACAAAAGGACTGGCAAGGATCCTTAGAAAAACAACAGTCTCTTCCCCAGCCACAAAATACAAAGAAAATTATATTAATTCCCATCTGGGGAGGAGGCCTCAAGAGGCCACAACTTAGTTGGTACACAGAAGGCAACGATGTTCTTAGGAACATGAACAGCCAAGGAACCCTATCATATCCTTTATTACTCCTGTTACTTGCTGGCCTCTTTGAGTTCATCTTGCTTGGGACTCTCTGTGCTTCCCGGGTTTGTATGTCTATTTCCTTCACCAGGCTAAGGAAGTTTTCAATCATTATTTCTTCAATTAGGTTTTCAATCCCCTGCTCTCCCTCTTCTCGTTCTGGTACCATGATGACGTGAATACTGATAAACTTGATGATGTCCCAGAGGTCCCTTAAAATATCATTTTCTAAAAATCTATTTTCTTTCTGGTATTCAGATTGGATGTATTCTGCTACCTTGTCTTCCAAGATCACTGACTTGATCCGTTGCTTCATCTAATCAACTATTTATTTCCTCTAATGTATTCATTTCAATTATTGTAGTCTTCATTTCTGACTGGTTTTTTATGTATTCTCTCTCTCTGTTGAACTTCTCACTGAGTTCATCTATTCTTCCTCTAAGTTCATCGAGATCCTTATAACCAGTGTTTTGAACTATGTATCTGGTAGACTGCTTGTCTCCATTTCATTTAGTTCTTTCTCTGGAGTTTTGTCTTGTTCTTTCATTTGGGTTGTGTTTTTTTGTCTCCTGATTAAGGTCCACTTCCTGTGTTTATTTCTATGTATTAGGTAGATCTACTATGTCTCCTGGTCTTGACAGAGTGGCCTTATATAGATGGTCTCCTGTGGGGCCCCGTGGCACAGTCTCCCTGGTCACCTGAGCTGGGTCCTCCAGGAGTGTCCTGTGTGGGTTGTGTGTGCCTTCTGTTGTAGTTGGACCTCAATTGCTGTTGGCATGTCAGTAGGTGAGGTTGACCCTCCAGCTGGCTGGTTGTGAGGGCTGAGACTACAGTGTATGAGCTGTGTGGGGGGGCAGGCTCTACAGAGGAGTCACTTTAGGGAGGCTCTGGTGACAGCCAAGTCCACCCTTCAGGTGTGTCACTTGTGGAGCTGGTTGGGTGGTGCTCTGGTGTGGTCTCAAGCAGGCTGTGTGTGTTGGGTTTGTAGAGCTGGGGAGGGGTTCCAGTGAAAGTCAAAATCAACAGCCACTTCTGTGGGGCTTGGGAGCATTTGATAGGAGCTACAAATATATGATTGGTTGCCATTGGTGCTTGATTCAGAGATGTTTGGGAGACGCTACACTGTGAGCTGAGGCCAGATGCCACTTATGCTGGGCTTAGGAACTTTTGGAGAACACCATGATGTGAGATGAGGCCAGCTGCCACTTGTGCTCAGTTTGTGGACACATAGTTAAAACCACGTTCCAGGCTAAGACTGACTGCCACTTATGCTATGCTTGGAGCCACCTAATAGTAGTTACAATGCAAGCTGAGACCAGTCACTACTTGTGCTGGGCTTGGAGTCACTCAGCAAGAGCAACAAGGCATGCTGAGGCAGGCTGCTGCTTGTTTGGTGCTTGTGGATGGACCTTTGAGAGATTTAGGGAGAGTTCAAACAATGAGCCAAGGTATGCCCACTTATGTGGAGGAGCCCCTGAGAGGCTCTGGTGAGGTGAGTGGTTGAGTGGGATGGGGTCTCAGGGAATTACTACGGAAGGGAAGAGCATTAGCCAGGTTAAGGGAGAGCACAGATTTGGTGCCCACCTGCACCTGGCCAGCTAGGGGAGGGGGGCTCAACAAAGGAACGATGGCACTGAAGCTAGTCAATTTAGTTCCTCCCCCATATCACTTTATTATGTCCCTGACACCTTTTGAACTGCTTCCACTGCACTGGAGCTTAAAGCGAGTAAGTTCGCGAGCAAGTGAGTCTGTGCATGATCCCTTTAAGTCCAACACCTTGGTCACCCACAGCCCTTTGTCTTTCTCATATGCAATACCAGTTGGTTTGTAAAGCCAGACGTTATGGGGACTCCTTTTTTGTGGTACTGACGCCCGGTTTAGAGAAGTCAGTGTGGGCCCCTCACTCCTCAAGGGGAACTTCCACAGCCAAGATAATCCCTCCCAATTCTTAATCACCACAGGAGTAAGACCTACCTGTTCTATATCTCATCCCGTCTTACCAGTCTAAATGTGGCTTCTTTACATCCTTCATTATAGAAATTCTGTTCAGCTAATCTTCAGATGGTTCTCAATGATAGTTGTTCTACAATTCAATTGTAATTTTGATGTGGTCATGGGAGGAGGTGAACACAGAGTTTACCTGCTCTGTCATCTTGACCAGACATCTCTAAAAAAAAAATCTTTAAATACTTACCAACCTCTTGATGAGTGATACAAGTTTCCCAAGACTATTTTTTCACTTTGAAAGCTCAAATTTTATTATTGGCAATAATTCTATCAGCTGATTCCCTTGAAATCATAAGATCATTTCATTCAAATTCGAGAAAATGGCCATGGCTGAGCATCATCTCATGTACTAAGAGGTCACCAGTTCCTGGTCAGGGTACATGCCAGGGTTGCAGGCTCAATACCTGGTAGGGGTCATGAAGTAGGCAGCTCAATGATGTTTCTCTCTCTCTCTCTTTCTCTCTCCCTCTCCCTTCCTTCCTCTCACTCTAAAAATCAATTTTTAAAAATCTTTAAATATATATATAAATGATCTCAGGAGTCTGAGTAAGATTTCCTTGTTATATTCTTAAAATGGGTTAAAAGTTAACTTTCTAGAGTATCATTCTAATCAGAATTCTAATTTAAATTGAAAAATAAATATTACTTTGTTCAAAATCATACAAGAAAAAATGCAAACCTTTCTATCAATATTGTTTCTTAGTAACTGAAGAAATGGAAAGGCCAATAGTAAAAATGCTACTGTAGAAAAAGTTTAGAGGGCTTTAAAATTTTAAATTAATTTCTAAATGTCTACTAACCCCATTTGACATAATAAATACATGAGTTACCATGTAAAAAAGGCTGTTCTACCTCCCACTCCTACCTCACTCCTTTTCCCACCTGCTCCTCTTGGGTCTCAGAGAAAGCTGGGGTCATGACCAACTGAATGTTTGACTGTAATCCAACATTAGCTTAATAAAGTCCTGGCAAATTTCGGGCAATACAGCCTTCTCCTAAAAGAGAAAAACCACAGGCAAAAATGTGCTAATAGAGCTCTTTACGAAAAGCACCCTTGAATTCTTTTTGCTGCACATTCATTTTAAACACTATTGTGATTTCCACCATTTTCCTGCATCATAATTACAGAACAATCCTAAAAGAAAAATGTAGATAGCCTTGAAATCATTCAGTGATAAAAGTTAATTATATTTATTTGTTAAACTGCGTTAATTAATACGTTGAGACTCCTTGGTTACTGCCACATGATCCCTTAATCTGGTACTTCAACAAATATTGGTAAGCTATATATGCTATGTATTGTTAAAGATTAACATTTTGGCTCACTTTTTTGCTTTAAAAATAAAACTCTAAAAATATTGCTCATTTATATCAACTTATATCCATTAAAAATGTTACATAATGAAGATTTATCATCTTATTAACTTATACCAAAGAAGACACTGACTAAATATACATAATATATTAAAAATTAATAACCTCTATAGAAGGTGAATCCATGTTAGTTGGCATGCAAAACTTGAAGTAAATGTGGCCTTACTGAAAAATATCTCCAAAATTCATTAACAAAATAAAATCATTGGTATCTATTCTCATTTCATAATACCTTTCCTTTGAAATGCTTCAGCAAAGTTCTTAGTATACTGTTAAAAAAAAAACAAAACATCTACAACTGATTTAAAAAAAACAACAAACTTTAATTCACTTATTTCACTTTTAGAACCATGTTCCCGTTAGGTAATGCGACCACATGCCGTCCAACTTTATGATTACACATAAAGGAGAGATGAGATGTGAGGTACTGTTGGTAATCTCCACCATTTCCTCTCTGGCACTACAGCTGAGCTGGTTGGCAAGCAAACAAAAGATATTTGCATACTTGATAGGTTGAGTAACATCTAATTGTAGAAAGCGCCCAACCTTTGACTGGTTTAGATAATAAGAATGTTATAAAATGTTCATATCATTATAATGCCCTTTCATACAATCTGAATTCATTTGGTTATGTATGTGTATTATTTTGAAATAGTTGTATTTTTTAAGTTATTAGTTCAAAATTATTTTATCTAAAATAATTTTAAATAAAATTATTAGTTCAAAATTATTTTATCAAGCCTAATTTAGGAGTTCAAAATTCAGTATTAGAATTATACATTATAGAATTAGAATTCATTTTAATAAAAAGTTTGAATTGATTTACATCAATAAAAGTACACAAAAAAACTAACCAGAAATAACTTTCATAAGTAGTAGCTAAATTAAAAATTAAGAGAATTTTTAGTGATAAGATTAAAGATTTTTAAACTATGTGATATTTAGCTAATTTATTTTGAGACCTGGGCATAAGTATCATTTGTTATGAAAATCACCATGTAATAAAGACATAATTTTAAAATTTCTTCTTAGATTTAATATAACCATTACATTCATTAACCATGAAAAGACAGCAATGTGTGCTATTATTATTATACTTTACTAAAATGTAAGACCACTTCCTCTGCTAGAACTTCAAAAAGAACTTACTTTTCAATCAAGGCATAGTTAAAATCTGTCTTTATATCATTCAACTTGAATCTAATTCTATAGTCAAACAATACTATATTAAACATTAGCTAAAGCCCCTGGGCAGTTGAGGAAAGGCAGGATATTCTATATTCTAATAGCTACATTAAACTATCATTTCAACCTGCTTAAGTGGGCAGAGAGTAGACACTATACATTAGGAAGAGCAGCAGGCTCTGCAGTAACTGAATTAAAAACAAAAAAATCACAAGGAATTTGACCTCCCCTAATTGTACATAAGACACCACAAGAAAGTACCTAATGGCAAAGAAAGTGCTAGGGTTTCTCCTCCTTCTTTGCTCTTTAAGCAAATGCTGATAAAAAATATTCTTAATTGTGTGATTGATATGGTTAATAGTATTATAACTATTAGTGTCAATTTTACCAACTATGTAATGATAGTAATTTCAAAATATACTCACAAATAAATAGGACCTGTAGTTAATTCCATAGGTCCTCAAACCTATTATGAAACAATTATAACCAAATGTGTTTTAAATTCTGATTTTCCAGATTTTAGAAAAATAACGTGTATATTTCATGTATTACACAACATTCCCAGCAGAATCTGGGGAAGCTCCCAGTAATTTAACATACTTGTATGAATATTCATACTTAGATAAAAAGTGTAAACAGCTTTATATCAGGCTATCTAGAATCGGTTTTGCTACCAAATGAGTATGCTGCAAGGTAACAAAATACTTAATACTGTTTTAAATTTCAAAATTTTCATAAGATATTATAAACCCATAATACCAATACTCAACTAGCATTTTCACATTTTTAATTGCATTTAATCATTATAACACCTTAGGAACTGGGGGCTTAACAGAGTTAAGTGAACATCACACATATAAAAACCTACAAAGCAGTTATCCCTCACTTAAGAAATGCGTTAACTAGCCCTGGCCAGTGTGGCTCTTGTTGGTTGGAGCAACGTCCAGTATACAGAAAGGTTGTGGGATCAATTCCTAGTCAGGGCACATGCCTAGGTTTCAGGTTTGATCCCCGGTCAGGGCACAAAGGGAAGGCAACCTATTGACGTTCTCTCTCACATCAATGTTTCTTTCTTTCTCTGTCTCTCTCCCCCCTTCCCTCTCTCTAAAATCAATAAGCATATCCTCAGGTGAGAATTTTTTAAAATGCGTTAACTCAATCTACTGAATATAAAAACCCACCAGTCCACACTGACGTGAACAAATAAACGAATAAAATAAATGAGGAGAAAGGAAAGTTCTTCCTTATGGCAGAATGACAATAAATGTAGAAGAAATATTAGGCAAGACTCATCAATGAATGCTGAAACTAGTCTGATGAGAAAACAGATATTCACATAGTCTCAAATATCTTTTCACAAATTGCTTTTTAATTACAAAGGGGAAAATAGTAACTTTATCTGGCAGATACCACCTTAACTAAGCAATAAAAGTTATAACATCAACAGTAATGAGGCAAACTGACATCATGTGCCCCTCATATGATGCACTGAGAAGAACCCAAAATTACTTCTGTGATATTTCTGCTAAAATTGCATTACTTGACTCTAAGCATGAGGAAACATCAGATAAATTCAAATTGAGGGTCATCTGACAAAATAATTGATCTGCACTCTTCAAGTATGTCAAGGTCATAAAAGACAGATTGAGGAACTGTATAAATAAGACATAACTAAATGTAACCCATGATCCTGGAGTGGTCTCCTGGACCAGAAAAAATATTTTGTTTGGCTATAAAGGACATTATTAGAACAATGAATGATATTGGAAGGTCTGTAGATTAGAAAATGATATTGTATCAATGTTAATTTCCTGATTTTGATAATTGCATGTGGCTATCTATCTAAGAAAATGTCTTCAGCCTTGGCCAGTGTGGCTAAGTTGGTTGGAGCATCATCTTGTGCAACGAAAGATTGCAGGTTCAATTCCCAGTCAGGGTATATACCTAGTTTATGGGTTTGATCCCCACTGGGGGCACATATGGGAGACAACCAATCAATGTTTCTCTCATACATCAATATTTCTCTTTCTTTCTCTCTCCCCCGCTACTTCCCCTCTCTCTAAAAATCAGTAAAACATACCCTCAGGTGAGGATTTGGGAAAGGAAAATGTCTTCATTTTTTAGGAAATACACTGACATACTTAGAGGTAAATAGGTATTCATGTCTACAATTTGCTCTCAAATGTTTCAAAACAGACAATGTGCCCAGCTGATGTGGCTCAGTTGGTTGAGCATCATTCAATGCACAGAAAGGTCACTGGTTCAATTCCAGTCAGGGCACATACCTGGGTTGGGGGCTCAATCCCAAGTGGGTGGTGTGCAGGAGGCAGCCAATCAATGGATGTTTCTCATCAATGTTTCTTTTACTTTTTTTTCTTTTTTTAAAATATATCTTTATTGATTTCAGAGAGAGGAAAGGAGAGGGAGAGAGAGAGATAGAAACATCAATGATGAGAGGGTCATTTATAGAGCCCGCAACCTAGGCATGTGCCCTGACCAGGAATTGAACCCCGATCGCCTGGATCCCAGGTCGAAGCTCAACCGCTGAGCCACGCCCAGCTCTACTCTAATCAATGTTTCTACCTCTCTCTCCCCCCTTCCTCTCTCTGAAAACAATAAAAAATATATTTAAAAAACAAAATAAATAAATAAAAAGTTGTCCCCTAGGAGCAAGTACTTAAAAAAAGACAGTATGAACATATAGAGAAAATGATAATATGGCAAATAAAATATTTTATTTTTTTAATATGTCTTTATTGATTTGAGAGAGAGGAAGGGAGAGGGAGAGAGATAGAAATATCAATAATGAGAGAGTCATTGACTGGCTGCCTCTTGCAAGCCCCTTACTGTGCCTGCAACCCAAACATGTGCCCTGACCAGGAATCAAACTGCGATCTCCTGGATCATAGGTCAATGCTCAGCAGCTGAGCTATGCCGGCTGGGCAAATGTAGTGAAATATTAACATTTGGGGAAGCTAGGAATTCTTCCCCATATATACAGAAATTCTATTACTCTTGCAACTTATTATAAGTCTAAAATACTTACAAAATAAAAAGTTTTTTTAAATGTTGTTTCCGACAACAACACTAATAGCTAGACCTAGAAGTACAGTCCCTTCTGCTCATTAGTCCAGAAAGACTACCTGTTAGCAGAATACCCAAGGAATTATTTCATGGTAGGATAAAGTAAAATAAGAGCATATAGGAGAATATGACTGTTGAGGGTACAGGATGTTAAATGAATACTCATTTTCAAGCAACATTTCAAACTCTGCAGTAGTTACAGATTATGGAAACTACAAGCAAAATAAAAAGGACTGGCTTGGTGGCAACTGGAAATGCAACAGCTTTTACAAAACATACAAGTTTAGCTGGACAAGTAGCAAGCTGCAAAAGAGAGTCAAAATAGCAGAGATATTGCAAATGATTATTTGATTTATGCTTTTACTTGTAGTGTTTAAAGGCAAGATAGCTATTGTTACTTTCTAAGATAGAGAAAGCATCAGAGTTCTAAACTTGGGTTCTAATGCCACCTGTGATACTACTCAGTTGTGTGACGTTGGGTAGGCTGGATGTTTCTTCATCTTTAAAATGAAAGAATTTAAACTAAGTGATCCATTAGATTATCTTTGTTAGGAGTCTCAGAAAAAGAATTTCACAGTTCAAGCAGCTTCACATAGACTTTTTTAACCCTTGAGAGTATATTTTCCATTCTTAGAAGTGAGGCTAAGAGATGAGAGAACCTTCCCTGTGCCTTTCTCTACCCCACAAAATAAAGAATTCATCTTGATCTTGACTTTAAATTTGATTTTGACTTTAATAATTTTTAATTGATTTTAGAGAGAGGGAGGAAGAGAGAGAAACATCGATGTGAGAGAGAAACATGGATCAGCTGCATCCCATATGCACCCAGACTTGGGATCGAACCTACAACTTGGGTATGTGCCCTGACCAGGAATCAAACCTGCTACCTTTTGGTGTACTGAGCCACAATGGCCAGGGTAAATTTGATTTTGATTTTAAAGATACCAGTCTAAAATGTGGAGGAGGGGCTTTTTTCCTTGAGACTTATCAAATATAAAAGGTAGAAATGACCACAGAGCTTATCAAACTGTGCCAATAATACCTCATGTTAATTGTAGAAGCTGTCTATTCACGTACCCACACTTGTCAGAAATAATCAAATCAAAAAAATGTTTCTCTTCAAAATACTTTTTTCTGACTTTTTCCTTAAAATTAATTGTAATGCTAATAGCCTAACTCCAGAAAAGAGTATTATTTCATTTAGAAAGTTAAAGTATCAAAAGAAAGGAAGACAGTTAATGCAAACATTAAAAAAAAAAAAAAAAAGACCTTACTAGTACTAATTTTATGAACAATGGTTAAACAACATAAAAAAGAAAAAAGAGGCACATGAATCATTTTTTTTCTTTCTACTTTCCATTTATTATCTCTGAAATAGTTACCTCCTACACAAGACTGACTGTAGCAAATAAAAATAATACTTGAACTAAAATACCTTTTAAGTTTCAGATGCACTATGAAAATAAATTCGATATACAAATTACCTGACATTGCAAAGAAACTCATGAAATCCCAAAGACATATCTTTTATATTACAATTGTGTGTGTGATTTTCTTTCAAATATCAACATTTCCTAATACATCAATACTTAGTATCAACTAGTCCTAAATGAGTACGTCATATCTAACGGCTTTTAATTTCTGCTATTATAGAAACCAATGATTAAGATAAACTCCCAAACCTGAGTCCTCTCGTTACTCAGCAACTAAACTATTATGTACTGATAAAAATACAACAAAAGTAGAATCACTTCAGAGAAAACATCTTGAGGTATTTCTTGTAATTACACATTTAGGCAATTATAATATCTGAAAATGAAACACAATCCTTACTTTCTCACTTTTAAAAACAACACAAAGAAACTTAAAAAATTAAAACCACTAGAATTCAATTCTTAGTCTCACATTTGTGAATTTTTCATTTAAAAATTAATTGTATTTCCTTTCATAGGAATTACAGCAGCAATATGTTTCACTGAGTTACTTTATTCATATACTTTATTATTGCTACATTCTTGGCAGTCTGGATATTATCTTTTTTATATTATTCTTGGCATCATAAACGTATTTTAAAAGATTTTTCTTTTTACATGACCCTGCTCTTCTTTAGAAAACAAACCCGACTCATTTATTTCCTTTCTTTATAAGACTCTGCCAGCTAAGTCAGATCTTCAGGCAGTTCGCCATAAAAACCTTCATTTCAGGAAAATTTCATCCTAATTCTTGCCCCCACTATTCCATTGCGTTATAAGGCTTTCATTTACCATAAGAGACCTTTACTGGTCAAACTCTGTTATTGTTCATAATTTAAAGTCTAGTTAGAAGAATTTTTATAATGAGACATTAGAGACTACAGTCTTGTCAACTTTATTCTAGAGTCCAAGTATGAAAACTAGCAGTCCAATATTATTTGAAAGTAACTAAGGATGAGAAAAAGTTGCAGATGAAACACAACTAGGGATATAAGAATGAGCACTTTCTTATGAAATGGGGGGAAAGAAGACTATCAACAAAAACCAGCAAAAATCTCAAAGTAGTACAATGAATATGCACTTACATGGGGGGAAAAAAGATTACATGTGCTTTAAATGAAGATACAAATGAGACATGATCCAAGTCTTCAAACATTGCAATAATAAGCCTTTTAAGAACAGGACAAACAGGAAAGTCCTCATCTACAAAGGGCTGTGTGACTAGAAACTACTCTTGTAGCCTGTATTTTCTACATAATAAAGGAAGTCCAGGGAGATGGACTTTAACCCTATACTTTGAATTATTCCTTGAGGCAAAATATTTTCCATGTTTACATTTTTCCAAATAAATAAGAACAGATAACACTTATTACATATTTGTAGTGCTTACTGAAAACTTGAAATAACATAGATCTCAACTAACTATACATCCTAAATCCAGAAATACCCCTTCCTATTTAAAAAACAGTATATCACAGAAGCAGGAGAGTAATGATACCAAAATGTTATTTGACAGTACTAAGTGGAAAACTCCAACCTGCCACCACTTGTGTCCATCTTGACTACTACAACTGCAAACCAGTCTTCCTGTTTCTCCTATAACTCCTCTCTAATCCTTTTCCACCTTTAAGCCAAATCTATCTTTTAAAAATGAAAATTAGATCATGAAATTATCCTCCTTAAAATCTTTCAACAGCATTTCCCATCTTCTGAGACTGAAGTTCAAACTCTTCATCTTTCTACAGTGGCCTAAGAGGCTCCACATGATTTGGCTCCTATCTGCTTAACCCCCTTGTCATGCCCCCTCTCTCTATTACACACTATACTCTAGCTACACTAGTCTCTTTTCTTTTATCTTTTATTTTATTATTTTACAAATGTATCTTCATTGTTGAAAGTATTACAGACGTCCCACTTTTCCCCCCATTGACCCCCTCCACCTCGTTCCCACCCCCTCCCCAGGGCTCCACCCCATTATTGTCTGTGTCCATGGGTTATGCACATATGCATATAACTTCTATGGTCCATCTCTTCCCACCCCCCACCCCCCTTCCCTCTGAGATACGACCATCTGTTGCATGCTTCAATGTCTCTGGGTCTATTTTGTTTGTCAGATTATTTTGTTCATTAGCTTCTTCTTAAAGAAGACCCTTCAACATTTCGTGTAGTGCTGGTATGGTGGTGATGAACTCTTCTAACTTTTTCTTATCTGTGAAGCTCTTTATCTGACCTTCAGTTCTAAATGATAGCTTTGCTGGGTAGAGTAATCTTCATTGTAGGTTCTTGCTTTTCGTCACTTTGAATATTTCTTGCCACTCCCTTCTGGCCTGCAAAGTTTCTGTTGAGAAATCAGCTGACAGTCGTATGGGTGCTCCCTGGTAGGTAACTAACTGCTTTTCCCTTGCTGCTTTTAAGATTCTCTCTTTGTCTTTAACCTTTGGCATTTTAATTATGATGTGTCTTGATGTGGGCCTCTTTGGGTTCCTCCTGTTTGGGACTCTCTGTGTTTCCTGGACTTGTAAGTGGATTTCTTTCCCCAGGTAGGGGAAGTTTTCTGTAATTACTTTTTCAAATAGGTTTTCAATTTCCTGCTCTCTTTCTTCTCCTTCTGGCAACCCCCATAATGCAAATCTTGTGCCGCCTGAAGTTGTCCCAGAGGTTCCGTATACTACCTTCATATTTCTGGATTCTTTATTCTTTTTGCTCTTTTGGTCGGGTGTTTTGTTTCCTCATATGCCAAATTGCTGATTTGATTCTCAGCACCCTCTACTGTTGATTCCCTGTAAGTTATTCTTCGTTTCAGTGTAGCCTTCATTTCTGACTGGTATTTTAATATGTCATTGATAATCTCACTAGTTTCCTTAATAGTCTTATTAAGACCCTTGAGCATCCTTATAACCATTGTTTTAAACTCTGTATCTAGTAGCTGGCTTGACTCTGTTTCATTTAGTTCTTTTTCTGAAGATTTCTTTTGTTCTTTCATTTGTGACATATTTCTTTGCCTCCGCATTTTGGCTGCTTCCTGGTGTTTGTTTCTATGTATTAGGAAGAGCTGCTATGCCTCCTGGAAGTGGTAGAGTGGCTCTGTGTAGTAGGTGTCCTGTAGGGTCCAGTGGCTCAGCCTGCCGTCACCTGAACTGAGCCTTCTAGGTGCTCCCTGTGTGGGCTGTGTGCAGTGTCCTGTTGTAGTTGAGCCTTGGTGTCACTGGGAGGAATTGACTCCCAGGCCAATCAGCTGTGAAGACCAGCTGCAGCTACAGCCAAAGAGCTGCTGTGCTGGAAATACCCCTATGGAGCAGGATTTACTTCAGTGGAGCTTCGGTGTTCACCAAGTGCGCACCTTAAGTGTGTCACTCGTGGATGTGGTAGGGTTGTAATCCAGCATGGTTGAAGCTGTCCACCATGTGCACTGTCTCTGGGGCCTCCCGGGAGGTACAAAGTTAGCCTCTTCCTATACCTTGTCCAGGGCCATCCAGCATCATCTACAGAATAAACCATAGATGGCTGCTACTTGTGCTGGGCTTGGAGGTATCCAGGAGGGGCCAAGCTATGGACCAATGCAGGCTGCCACTAGTGCCAGGCCTGGGGCACTTATAGAGAGGTATGGGCATGCTGAGGCCAGCTGCTACTCGTTTGAGAGATTTTAGGAAAGTCCTAAGCATAAGGCTAGAGGCCACTTGCATAGAAAAGCCACTGAATGTGGCTTGGATGAGCTTGCAAGTGGGGAGGGGCAAGGTCTCTGGGAATAGCCCAGGTAGGATGAAAGGTGTGAGTCAGGTTGTTGGAGATTCAAATATGGCTCCTGCCTGCCAGCTCTGTACAGGGAAGGCTCACCAAAGGAGCAATGGCCTCTGCCAGCTCTTCTGTCTGGGAGAAAGCTGTCCCTCCAGCTCTCATCCTAACTCCAGGCAAGTTAGTTCCTCCGTGAATGTCCCAGGTTCCTTTCAAGCTGCTGCCCAGTGCTGGTGCTCAGAGGGAGTGCGTCTGAGTAAGTCCCTGCACTGACCTTTTAAGAGGAGCTGCCTAGCCCGGCCAGGCGAGGCTCAGCGGTTGAGCATCGACCTAGGATCCAGGAGATCGAGGTTCGATTCCTGGTCAGGGCACATGCCCTGGTTGGGGCTCGATCCCCAATGACTCGCTCATCATTGGTGTTTCTATCTCTCTCTCCCTCTGCTGCCCTCTCTCTGAAATCAATAAAGATATATTTAAAAATAATTAAAAAAAAGAGGAGCTGCCTAGGACTCCCTCAGCCTCTGCGTCCCTCAGCCATAATCCCCAATGGGATTTACATGTTCAAAGTAGCAAGGATCAGTAAAACTGAATTTCTCATAAACCTAAGTAAATGGGTAGCAATGATTACTAGAGAAGAGCTGGATAAATGGAAAAAGTTGGTGCTAAAGACTAAACTGAATTTACAGATCAACATTTTTCATGACATTTCATCAAGCTAACGCTTTGGTTTAGCCAAAGGAAAAAAATAATTAAATATCCCAGAAAAATTATCTCTCATAAAAAACTTTGTTTTCAGCAAGTAATATGAATAATTTCATCTCTTGATATCATTTGGCTGTTTTTAACTTTGTCTTTCTCATCACCACAATATGGCCCTTTGTGTAGTAAAACTATAAAAAGTTACTCTTCACACTAGACTGGCCCCTAGGGATTCTAATCACTAACAACAGATGGAAACATTAAACACTTATCCTCAACTAAATATGTCATCATCACTCTTCTGATTTAGCTGATGCTCCTTCCCAAAACTGAAGCTTTGACTCTTCAGTGAAAATTTTTATTATCCATAAACATTTGAATACTACACACAAAACCTAAAACATATGTTGTGATTTACAGCAAAATAAGAAATCATAACTAAGGCATAGTTCAGTCTGGGCAACTAACACTGAATGATTAAAATGTCAGTAAGATTTTCAGATGCCTCAAATATTCCAAGTATTTTATACCTTCAGGCTAACACTGTATTACATTAATGCACTGTATTCCTGAGCAGGCTTTTATTCCTGGTATCCCTTTTACTCAGTTTACTCATCTGCAAAATAAAGAAAAATAATAGAACTAATCAGTCTTTTTAGAGGTTAATGAGATAACAAAGTAAATATGTAAGGCACTTACTCATATACAGGGTGGGGAAAAAGTAGGTTTATTGTTGTTTGGATGGAAAATAATACAATAATTAATAAATAGTAATACAAGAATAAAGTTTCACATACAACTATAAAATTACTTTTGCCCCACCCTATATTAAAGGCTCAAGAAATGTTCATGTGTCACCCTAGCCAGTTTGGCTCAGTGGTTAGAGCGTTGGCCCAAGGACTGAAGGGTCCTGGGTTCAATTCCAGTCAAGGGCACATACCTCAGTTGCAGGCTCAATCCTGGGCCCCAGTCAGGGCACATTCAGGAAGCAACCAATCAATGTGTCTCTCTCAAATCAATGTTTCTCTCTCTATCTCTCTCTCTCTCCATCCTTCCCCTACCTCCCTCCCTTCTACTCTCTCTAAAAAAAAAAGTTTGTCTCCTCTTTTATCTCCCAATATGTAGATTTACTCACCAATTGTAGTCACTATCAAATTATATAGAATAAAGTATCTCAAATCTAACCTATTCTAAACATTTAATTTTCTGAATTTTTAATTCTTGTAAAGTTAAAAGCACAATAAAAGTTAAGACAGAAATCAGCAGATGTGGTCAAAGTAGTAGGGGCCACTGCCAAGATGCTACAATATACTCCCTGTGCCTTAGAGAAGAACCTGGACCCAGACAGTTCCATGTCCCAACAGGACTGCCCAGGACATGACAAACTAAAAAGGCAAGGCTATCCTCAGAGGTTTCAAATTCACTTACAGATGTTGTATATGAAAACTGAACCCACAAAAAATGGGTGGGAGGCTGGGGCATGAAGAATAACAGATTCTATAAGCTCAGAAAACTCTTCATTTATAATACTGTTACTACTTTTTCATAGCTACATTTTTTGAAATATAGTAATTTCTCCTCTTTAAAAAAAAAAGTAGTAGGGGACAGCTTGTGTAGGATATTCTTAATGCTTATGACTTATTCTGAGATGGGGAAAGACTGGAGAGTTTTAAGCAGAGAAATGTCATGATCTGACCTATGTTTGAAAAGGGTGACCCAGAATACATATTGAAAAGCAACTGTAGCCCTGGCCAGGTGGCTCAGTAGGTTAGAGCATCATCCGATACAACAAAAGGTTGCAGGTTTGATTCACGGTCAGGGCACATACCTAGGCTGCAAGTTCAATCTCCAGTTGGGGTATGTATAGGAGGCAACAAATTTAAGTTTCTCTCTCACATCGATATTTCCCTCGCTTGCTCCCTTCTCTCCCTTCCTCCATCTCTAAAAATCAATGGGCACATATCCTCAGGTGAGGATTAAAGAAAGAGAAAAAAGAAGAGCAACTGTAATAAAGCAAAGATTTTAGAGAAAAAAGAGAAAAATAACAAATGACAGGGAGATGGTGGATTTTAGATTAGGTGGTAAGGAGGCAGACTCTAAATATATTTTGAAGGTGGAGCCAAAAGTTTTTGCTATCAGATTCCAAGTGAATGTGAAAAAAGAAGAGGGGAGGAGAAGGAAGGAAAGGGTGAAGATTTAAATATATATATGTATTCTAAAACATTAATTTTAATACATGAAAAATTTCTTTAAAGAATTTCCAGCAAGAGCCCTGCCCAGTGTGGCTCAGTTGGTTGGGAGTCAACCCAGGCACTGAAAGGTTGCTAGTTCGATTCCTGGTCAGGGCATATGCTGGGGTTGTGGCATTGATGCCTGGTGGGGGACATGCAGGAGGCAACAGATGGATGTTCCACTCTCATGCATGGATGTTTTTCTTGCTCTCCCTCTCCCTTCCTCTCTCTAAAAATCAATAAAAAAAAGTCTTTAAAAAAAAACAAAATGATTTCCTGCAAAAAAGTTAACATATCCAAATAAGTACTAATAAAGCTTCTTCTGCTATCATTTACCTCTTTGTAACAAACCATTTTAAATGTACCTAGAACTTTTACTTGCTTGGCCTCAATATAAATATATAAAGTTTACTGTATCTTTCATTTGCTATATTTTCACATATAACCACAGCTGACTGAAATGTAAATATCCTACTCATTTTTCATGGATATTTTCCTTCTCATATACCAAATATTCAACACCCCAAATGAACTTACTTACAACTAAAATGTAAACTAATATGGAAGATTATGTCAAAGACAGTTCTTATCATGATGAATTTCTTTAAGTGCTTACTAATGCAGAAAAGTGTTGAACATGTAAATACAAAGTATTGAAATTATATCAGAAAAGACTCACTGTGATTCTTCACCTTATGTGATGCAAACTGCTTGGAAGGAAGGGAGGGAGGGAGGCAGGAAGGCAGGAAGGACCCTTAAAAATTAGCACTACAGAAATTATATAGTCATCACAAAGATCCAGAAACTCTGAGAAGTATCTCAAAAACAGGAAATCTCTTCAAAAAACTCTACACATTACCTTTCAACTAATTTATATGTTCCCACATACTATAACAAAGGAGATTTATTTTTCCTACTTTTACATAGGTCACATCTGCATTCTCAGAAGTGTAATTCATTGTGTTGGTATAGTGTTAAATATGAAAGGATGCTAAATTATCACATCTTTCAAGAAAGATGCTGAATAATCACACCTTTACCTCACATCTTTCAAGATAATATTATTTCTCACTGATAAAGATTATGAAATCACTTGGCAACACCCTATAATTCTTTAATGAAATTCCTTCTGGAACCACTAGATGTATCGCTCAAAGAACACCCTGTATGTTTTAATCTAAGATAAACATAAAAACACAAGAGAAAAGAGCAACACCCAAACTATCAGTAAACTAGTTTTAAAAATAACTTTACACGCCCACCTGGGCGTGGCTCAGCGGTTTAGCATCAACCTAGGATCCAGGAGATCAGGGTTCCATTCCCAGTCAGGGCACATGCCCAGGTTGTGGGCTTGATCCCCAGATGGGGGTGTGCAGGAGGCAGCCGATCAATGACTCTATCATCATTGATGTTTCTCTCTCTCTCTCCCCCTCTCCCTTCCTCTCTCTGAAGTCAATAAAGATATATTAAAAAAAAAAAAAAATGACTTTACAAAAGCAAGGCTGGGCACAAGAAAAAATAATGTAATTATCAAAATTTAAAGGTTAGCAAATTTCATTTTTAGCTACTGCTGTCTGGTCAAAAATGCTCTACAAAACAATATATTAAGATAAGGATTCAACGACAGAATTATTTCTTAGATGCCTTAAAACTTTTTCCAATTAGAGGAAAAAGTGAAGATTGCCTAATCCTGTCAACTAATACAATTGTGAAACACGAAATCAAAACATAGAAAGCAAATTCATGGTTTATTAAACAGGGATTACCACTTGCCAAATCATATCTAAACCATATGAAGGGCACAACATAAATTCCTAAAATATTCCTAATAATTTACTTAGGACTGATATGTTGATAAAAATTATTTTACTTCATGTGAGCCATAGCAAAAATTATTTTCAGTCCGGCTGGTGTGGCTCAGTGATTGAGCACTGACCCATGAATCAGGAGGTCACGGTTCAATCCCCAGTCACGGCACATGCATGTGCCCGGGTTGCAGGCTCAATCCCCAGTAGGTGATGTGCAGGAGACAGCCAATCAATGACTCTCTCATCATTGATGTTTCTATTTCTCTTTCCCTGTCCCTTCCTCTCTCTGAGATCAATAAAAAACATGTTTTTAAAAAAACAAATAAAAAAATTATTATTAGTTTATCTCACTGAGGAAGAAATAAAACTAACAAAATTTTAAGTTATCCTTGTAGGTTTAGTCATAAGTTAAAGCATAATAGCAATCAAAATCCTCTTCATCAACATATGTATCTAAAGTAAAATGTAAGTAATCAGTTAGTCTATCAGCTTTTCGGAATGGGAATAGTTAAATCAATAAAAATAACTATGTTAATAGTAACAAATTTAAATGCCAAAAGAATATCAAAAGTAAATTCTTCCAACATTTTCCTTAACAATTAACACAAGGAATAGAGTCCACCAAATTATTAAAAATACTATGCTAACAAAGAATAAATACCTGGAAATAAACTTAACCAAGGAAGTGAAACACTCTTACACTAAAAATTACACAATGCTGAAAGAAATTAAAGAGGACCTGAATAAATAGGACTATGTTCATGGATAGGAAGACTTAATATTAACTGCCCTGGCCAGTGTGGCTCAGTTGGTTGAGCATCCTTTGGTGCACCAAAAGGTCGCCAGTTCAATTCCCGGTCAGAGCACACACCCAAGTTGAGGGTTCAGTCCCCAGCAGAGGTATGTGCGGCAGGCAATGGATCAATGTTTCTTGCATAGATGTTTTTCTCTCTCTTTGTCACCCTCTTTCTCACTCCCTCTCTCTAAAATCAATAAAAACATATTTAAAAGAAAATATGCCAGTACTACCCAAAGTAATTATAGATTCAAACAATCCCCATCAAAATTCCAACTCTTTTTTTTTTTTTAGAAAAGGAAAAGATAATCTTCAAATTCATATGGAATTGCAAGGGGTCCTAAATAAACAAAATAATATAGATTAAAAGAGAACAAAGCTGGAGGACTCGCACTTCCCAATTTTAAAAATTACTGCAAAGCTATAATACTCAAAAGAGTGTTGAGTATTGCACAAGGATAGACTTATATACCAATGGAAGAGGATTGAGAGTCCAGAAATAAATCTATACATATGTGGCCAACTAATTATTGACAAGAGTGCCAATTCCATTCAATGGGGAAAGAATTGTCTAATCTCTTCAACCAATGGTGCTGGCTCAACTGGATTTCCACATGCAAAAGATCCAAGAATATTGGATCCCTACCTCACACCATGTACAAAACTTAACTCAAAATGAATTAGTGACCTGAGCATAAGTGCTAAAACCATAAAATTCTTAAGAGAAAAAAAATAAAGATAAATTTTCAATGGCCTAAAATCTGATAATGGAGTCTTAGATATGACACCAAAAGCATGCATATTAATGACCAAAAAAAATAGATAAATTGGACTTCATCAAAATTAAAAGCTTTTTTCAAAAATATATATATATCTTTATTGATTTCAGAGAGAGGACAGGAGGAGAGAGAGAGATACAAACATCAATGATGAGAGAGTCATTGATCGAGCCCGCAACCCAGGCATGTGCCCTGACTGGGAATCGAACCCCGATCGCCTGGATCCTAGGTCGAGGCTCAACCGCTGAGCCACAGCCGGCCAGGCCAAAATTAAAAGCTTTTGAAGAGACATCAGCATCACGGTGAAGTGAGAAGACCTCTTTACATCTCCCCTTAAACCTACAACCAGTTACATATTTATAACCCAACAAAGGTTCCTCTGCTCAACAAACTAAAACACCTGAGAGATTTACACATCAGTATATCTGAAGATGTGTATAATGGAATATGTAGGGGAGACAAGCAGGAGAAAAGCAAGGACAGTGCCTCCCACAGACACAATTTGCTAGCTGCCGTGGCTGAGTCCATGGCCCTGGCTAACAGAAGGAGTTGGGGTGTAGCCACCACACTATGGCCCAGCAGGAGATATGAGGGGCAGAAGTAGCATCGGTGTTCAAGAATCGAGGCAAGCAAGATAGTACCACAGACATGGAAGCATGAAACAGACTGACAGATCTCAGAGGGAAGGTAGGAAGGAGGGCAGGAAGGGATTGACCGAAGAACTTACAAGCATATATGCACAGCCCTTGGACACAGACAATAGACAAGCGAAGAACTGGGGAGTGGTGGGAGATGGGGGGAGTGGAGTAAAGGGGAGAAAATAAGGGACATCTGTAATATTCTTAAAAATAAAATAATTTTTTTTAATTCCAGGCAAGGACATCACAAAAAAAGAAAATTACAGGCCAGTATCTCTGATGAACACACATGCAAAAATCCTCAACAAAATACTAGCAAATCAAATACAACAACAACTTAAAAGGATAATACACCATGATCAAGAAGGATTCATTCCAAGAATGCAAGGATGATTCAACGTCCACAAATCAAAGTGATACACCACATTAGCAAAATGAAGGATAAAATCATATAGTGATCTCAAGAGATGCAGACAAAACATGTGACAAAATATAACATCCACTTATGATTTAAAAACTCAATAAAATGGGTAAAGAAGGAAAGTGCATTAACATAATAAAGACTATATATGACAAACACACAGCTAAGATCACTCAATGGTGAAAAACTGAAAGCTTTTCCTCTAAGATCAGAAACAAGACAAGGATGTCCACTATTACCACTTCCATTCAACAAAGTACTAGAAGTTCTACCAAGGCAACAAATCAGAAAGGAAGTAAAACTGTCGCTTTCTGCATATAACATATTATATACAGAAAATCCTAAAGACTCCACCACAAAACTGCTAGAACAAATTAATAAATTCAGTAAAGCTGCAGGAGACTAAAACCACATGATTTCACTCATACGTAAAATATAAAAAACAAACAAATAAAACAAAACAGAAACAAACTCATAGACACAGACATCAGAATAGTGGTTACCAGAGAGGAAAGGGGTGGGAAAGGACAAAGTGGATAAAGAGGTACAATGTATGGTAGCAGAAGGAAACTAGGCTTTCAGTGGTAAGCATACAACAGAGTACACAGATATCAAATTATGCTGTAAACCTGAAATTTATATAATGTTATTAACCAATACTAACTCAATTTAATTTTTTTTTTAACTTTTTTATATCAAAAGGATATTATTAAGACAGAAGGGAGGGAAAAAACCCTCAAAAATAGGACTGCCTGGCTGGTGTGGCAAAGAGGTTGAGTATCAACCCAAGAACCAAGAGGTCACTAAATCGATTCCTGGCCAGGGCACATGCCTGGGTTGCGGGTTTGATCCCCAGCAGGGAGCCTGCAGGAGGCAGCCAATCGAAGTTTCTCTGTCATCAATGTTTCTATTGCTCTATCCCTCTCCCTTCCTCTCTCTCTAAAATCAATAAAAACATAAAAAAAAGAATAGGACAAAACACTGGGTTTCTTAGTCCATTCAGGCTGCCCTAACAAAATACCAGAAACTGAGTGGCTATAAACAATAAAGATTTATTTCTCACAGTTCTGGAGGCTGGAAGTCCAAGATCATGGTTCCACTAAATTCAGTAACCCATTTCCTAGATGGCCATCTTTTTGCTATAACCTCTCATGGCAGAAGGAGGGAGGAATAGCTCTGAAGTCTTTCATAAAGTGCACTAACCCTAATCATGAAGGATACACCCTCATGACCTAATCACTTCCCAAAGCTCACCATCTAATACCATCATCTTGGAGGCTATGATTTCATCATAATGAATTTTTGAGGGGACACAAACATTCAGTCCATAGCATTTGGAAACCATCTACCTGAGGAGTCAATATTCGGAATATGAATATAAAAAGGACTCCTACCACTCAAAAACAAAAAGACAACCCAATTTTAAAATGGACAAATGTTGTTTAAGGGTACAAACTTGAAACCAGTAGATAAATAAGTCCTGGAGATATAATATACAGAATGGTGATTATAGACAACAATACTGTATTATAAACTTCAAAACCTCTAAGAAACTAGGTCTTAATTGTTCCCACTACAAAAGTGAAATAATTTAGTGACATAATAGAGATGTTAGTTAACTCAACCATATTGTAATATATAAATGTATCAAATCAACAATATTGTACACCTTATACAATATTATGTCAATTATATATCTAAGAAAGGAAAAAATGGACAAAGAACTTGAAAAAACATTTCTCCAAAGAAGATATGCAAATGTCAATTAAACACATGAAAAGACGCTCAATATCATTTATCATAAGGGAATGCAAACCACAATGAGATGTCGCTTCACACCCATTAGGATGGCTATAATAATTTTTAAAAAATAATAGAGAGTCCAGCCGGGCGTGGCTCAGTGGTTGAGCATAGGCCAATGATCCAAGAGATCGCGGTTTGATTCCGGGTCAGCGCACATGCTCGGGTTGAGGGCTTGATCCCCAGTCGGGGGTGTGCAGGAGGCAGCTGATAAATGACTCTCATCATTGATGTTTCTATCTCTCTCTCCCCCTCTCCCTTCCTCTCTCTGAAATCAATAAAGATTTTTTTTTTTAATTAAATTAAAAATAAAAATAATACAGAAAACAATGAGTGTTGGCGACAATATGGAGAAATTGGAACCCTTGTACATTGCTGGTAGGAATGTAAAATGGTGCAGCCACTACAGGAAACAATTTGATAGTTCCTCAAAAACTTAAAACATAGAAATGCCATACGATCCAGCAATATACTCCGAGGCATATACCCATTGGAATTGAAAGCAGAGACTGGAACAGATACTTGTACACCAATGTTCATTGCCACTTTGTTTACAATAGGCACAAGGTGGGAACAACTCAAGTATCCATCAACTGATGAATGGCTAAACAAAATATTTATATATACAATAGAATATTATTCAGTTTTAAAAGCAATTAAATTCTGACACATCCTACAACATGGATAATCCCTGAAAATACTGTACTGGGCAAAATAAGTCAATAATAGAAAGACAAATAGTGTATGATTCCACTTACATGAAATACCTAGAGTAGGCAAATTCTAGAGACAGAAAGTAGATTAGAGGTTACCAGGGGCTGGGAGTTAAGAGTTGTTGCTTAATGGTTAGAGTTTCTGTTTGGTGTGATGAAAATGTTTTGGTGAGGTTGCACTACATTATGAATATAATTAATGTCACTGACCTGTACACTTGAAAATGTTTAAATGGCAAATTTTATATTATATATATTTTACTATAGTTTTAAAGTTAATAATGTAATATGCCAAAACCACTAAGCCAAAACTATTAAATTGTATATACTTTTAAAATGGTGAATTTATGTATGTAATTATATCTTAATAAAGCTGTTTTAAAAGTTTACTAAACCTAAGGTTAAATGGGATTAATTATATATCACTAATTTTTAGAATGTAGGATAAACTGGGTCAAAGGCTGAAGTGAAACTGACTTTGGCATTATTATAAAATTAAAATGAAAGACAACATTGTAAAGAAGTCTAAACTAAACTTCTATTTAAGGCCTACCCTAAGGTCCTTTCCAACTCTAAAATTCTAGGATTCCAGCTATTTTAAAAGCACCCTTTATATTTAGTTATAAAGTAATTATTCTTATATTTTCACTAAAGCATATCCCTAAACAGCCTTTATTTACAACATTTTTGTGGTCCTAATTCAACATAAATAATCAAGATGTAAAATGTGTTTGTAAAAATTAAGTTACATTTCTTTCAAAGCATTGCTTTTACAATTTCAGAATGAACCACAGTTTTCCCCAGCCTAAGCTAAATTCAAAGTGCTATATACTCAGTAATAACAAAATATATCATTTAAAAAGTGCTTCTCATTTTCTATTAACCAAGTATACCACTGGCTTTTCTCATAACATAAGCAAACGGGCTATAAGTTATAAGCATCATACTGGCTTACTCCCTTACTTAACAAAAGAGGTGATTTGCCCAAAGTAAACAGCTAATGGTAGCACTAGCAAGAAATTCAAATCTTTCTAGCTTCCAATTCTGGTTGCCTGTTTGACTTAGTAATCTACTTTTAAGGATAATTAAAGCCTAGGAGATGAATAGCAACAAGAGAAAACCAACAAGGAGGAGGAGTAGCACCAAGAGAAACGACAATCCAAGGAGATTTAAAACAAAGCAAGGCCAAAAACACTTAGGGAGAAGAGAGGATGGGGAAAATATAAAACCAGGAAAATGAAAAGTCACTAAAGTCAGAAGAGGAGAGTTTCAAGAAAGGGGTGACCAAAACTGTCACATTCAGTAGGAAAGTCAGAGAGCAGTATTAAAAAGTGACTGAATTTGGCAATTAGGAAATCACTGCTGACCTAATAATATGCATGCATCACATGAGGGGGGCGATTAGGAGTTGAGAATAAGGAAGTCAAGAAGTGTTCAATACTCTTTCACAAAGGCTGGCAGAGAAGAAAGATGTAAAAGAGGAATGAAAATCAGTTATAAGATGCAGAGGAACAGTCTCTTTTCCTGTGTTGCAGAATACCTACAGGAATTTCTCATCCTGAAAAGTAGGCAGAGAGAAGAAATAATACAATACCAAGAGTTTGCAACATACCTACCTTTGCTTCAAATAGCAAGATATCTAATTATCTTTTATGAAGTGATATAGGCTATGCCATGAGATAGTAGGGGGAGGAGGTGCAGCACTTCTTACTTTTCTTTGTATCCACCAACATTTAAAAAAGAACTTTGCACGAAGGAAGCACTAGTAAATATTCGTTGTCTGGACATTTTAATTCTCTTTCCACATGTTATCTATCCTATTAATTTCCCCTTACCCTTCTAGCTGCTCCCATGGTGCATATTGGGATAGAAAACGGGTCTGGTGAAACACTATATTAAATTCAATTAAGAGCAAGCAATAAATGTTGTGTCCTAATAGTTCTGATAAGGCAGAGTATTCTAAAATATTCATGTCATTTACTTACAGGTTTATTTCTAAGGTCACATAGACTATACATAAATTTGTATGTATTCTTGTAATCCAGTAGTCTTAGCTGTCACATCCATCTCACAGACAACAAAAAAAGTTTAAGAAAAACAAAACAAAACCAAGTCTATAGTTCTCAAAATTCTACCAATGTCATCTTCATTGCTTGTGGAAGGGAGTCAAAGACTAGATCATTTAACTAAAAAGGGGAAATAGTTTGATAATATGAGAATCTCTTCAACAGTTATAAGTGGTATGCAAGATGGTCAAAACTCATGAATTCCTAAATATCACAGCACTCATATTTATTTTTTTTCCAGCAGACATCAATCAAATCAGAACAATCCTTCTTTGGTGGAAATTTAATATACGCATTTTATCTATCTGTAAGGCTCTGTGTAATATTAATTGGTAACTAACACCAAAACGATGTTGTCTAATTTAGGTTAACACTAATTCTTTCATCAACAATTCTCATCCAAAAGTAAAACCAAATTTACTAAAAATAGAAACTTGTTTCTACTACCAAGTAATTTTTCTTTTTGGCAGAAGAAAAAGTAAAATAAAATGGCCCAAATAAAAGTACAAGCTAAATGAACATACAATACTGGGTGAGCAAAGTACTTTTCATTTAAATAACATGTTGCCTTTAAGACCAAGAATAGGCAAGGAAAAAAATTTATGCAAATTTTAAGAAAGAAAAAGGTTTTAGGTAATTACCTAAAGCATAAAATAAAAAATGCTTGGTACAAATGTTGACTGAATAAAAGACCCAGAATAGTTTATAATTAGCACAAAAAGTAAAAAATAAAGTATAACCTGACAGAATCTTAGATCCAACTATTCTTAAACTTTATAGAGTATATAAGTTTTACCTGGGGAATGTTTGTTTAAAATGCAGATTCTAGCCCTAGTCGGTTTTGCTTAGTGGTTAGAGCGTTGGCCTGAGGACTGAAGAGTCCTGGGTTAGATTCCGGCCAAGGGTACATCCCTCGGTTACAGGCTCGATCCCCGGTCCTAGTAGGGGCATGTGCGGAAGGCAAGCAATCAATGTGTCTCTCTCACACTGATGTTTCTCTCTTTCTCTCTCTCTCTCCTTTCCACTCTTTCTAAAAAGCAACGGTAAAAAAATATCCTTGGGTAAGAATTAAAAAAAAATTAAAATAAAAAAATAAAATGCAGATTCTAAAACTCACTGTCCATATATTCAGATTAAATGGGTCTGGGGTGATGCCCAGGAATCTACATTTCAAACATAATCTAGTCCAATCCCATATTACAATTGAAAAAACTATATTAAGTAACCTATTTGCCTAGAATCACACAGAATCCAGGTCTCACTAAGTCAAGACAGTGGTCTTCCTATTACACCGCTTAAGCTACACTATAGTTGAAGGAACAAAGAAAGAATAAATTACTATTACATTATTTGAATAAATGAGCAATCTTAAGAGTACTTCCTGGCTCCAATTCCTTTTTATTATTCATTCATTTAGTATTTCTTAAGCATCTATGTGCATAGCAAGATGGTAGATTACAAAACAATCTAAGATACGAACACTGTCCTTTAGAAGCAATTATCAGTTGGGAGGACAAGGCAAATACATAAATATTCAACAGCAAGGCAATACATGAGTAAATGCCAAAATAAGTGGTTTGGCCAATTATAAAATTAACCCATTTACACTGACTTCACTCTGTACATATAGTGCTTAGAATTTATCCATTACAGAAAAATACAACTGCTTCTCTTTCACTGATAAGAAAGTTCACCTTTAATAAAGGAAAGCTGTTGTCCTTGAGTGAAATAACTCTCTCTCCACATTTCATACAAACACCAACACTAATATCACTACCAGCACAACACCCCACATGCCAGGATAGCTTTTGTAGAGACCAAAGTTGATCTAATTTTTATGCAAAGGCCTAATTAGGAGTTTGACTCTTCAAATGATAAAGAGAAGCTCCCCGCCTGGACTATCTTCCTGATCATATGAGGTGGTAGATTAAAGGTCCCATTTCTTCAGTCCCCCACAATGGTATTACACATCCATATTATACCACGGCCTCATTCTAGGCAAAGTGTCCTTTGCTACCCCTTGTCTTTGGGCTTGACGGAGATGTTATAGGACCAGAATCTGGAAATGGCTGGTGGGATTGGGCTTAACCTCTTCTTGTATTTCTGCCATTGCCATGAGACAAGTTTCCCCAGAGAGATGTTACCCTTCCCTCCAGTCTGGGCCCCAGGATGAGACAAGTGAAGCAGAACAAATGCTTATTGTTGTATGCCACTGTGATTTTGTGGCTGCCAATTATTATTCAGCAAAAGCTGACTGAATCACAATATTTATAAATCCAAACAAGACTAACTAATTATATAAAGCAGTGGTTCTCAAACCTACCTGTGTGAGAATCTTTTGGGGTTTAAGTTTTAAATATATATCTAGGTCCCAGAGAGATCCATTCAGTACCTCTAGACTGTGGGGTCAGGAATATGCATTTTATCAAGAAGCAATGGTGATCCTGTTGCAGTGCCCACATCTTGAGAAACACTAAAATAAAGATTACTAAATTTCGAATTCCTCAACAATATTCATTAACTTCTCAAGAACACTAAATAGGTTAATCTTGTTTGAGAGTGTGTGTGTTCATAAAGAGACACTGTATATGTAAACTGAAATCTAATCAAGTGAATTATTTCAAATGCAGGAAGAATCAGCTGACATTGACCAAACAGAATCAGCTGACATTGATGCTAATTCAGCCATGGGCACATCTGAGCCAGTCAAGGAGGAGGAGGATTATGATGGGATGCAGGACCGAATTCCTTAAGAGTGTCCTGGAGACCCTTCCAGGTGTGGATCCCAACAATGAAGCCGCTCAAAATGCCATGGGCTCCCTGGCCTCCCCAGGTGACCAAGGATGGTGTGGAAGTCAGGAGTCTCCCCAAAATGTGCCACCCTGGCATACCGGTTATTTTGATCTGAAACAATTAAAGCACAACAAACTCAAAAAGAGTTTGTCACCTCCCCCTTACCTGCCTAAAGAGATTCAGAGAGAAAAATCTGCTTCAGGAAGGGAACCTTAGCATTTTCACTGTAGCTCTTATGAATTGCTACCCTCCTTAGTTCAAAATGGCATATCTATATCTCATTTTGCCTGTCTTCAGAATTTTCACGTCTATGTGAATCCCCGTGCACACATAATTAAAATGTGATTTTCTCCTGTTAACCTGCTGTAAGTCATGTGAATTATTCAACCAGCAGGAAGAACTAACGGGGTAAAGGGAAAGCTTCCTAAACCCTGACAACGACAAGGACAGGAAGAAGGGCAGGAACTAAAACTGGAAGTCAAGGGTAGTTAGGCCTGCTCAGGGGGCTGCACTGGATGGGGTGGGATACAATGTTAAATATGGTATCTATAACCACTGCCACCTCAATAAAGCTTAATTTTTTATTTTTTCAAGGAAAAAAAATTATTTTACAGAAGCTGGCTCTTAAATAAGTATGGCATTGTACTGTATCTTTTTATTAAATAAATATTTAACTTATAAACCAAACAAGCACATCATATTTTCATAAATTCTAATGTTTTATGTACCCATTGTTCCTAGAATTAAAGAATCCAAGAACTAGATTGAGTGAGAAAGAGGGATTCAAAATAAATACTAAAGGATTTAACCATGACCCCCAAAGGTGGATGGGATATCAGTGTGTCTTCCAGAGTTTTTTCCTTTTAGCTGCACTATTTGCACCTGTCTGGTTACATCACTGCATCTATGTATCCTCAAATTTACACAGGCCCGCTTTAGTCACCTTGCACTTAATTTAGTCACCCTGCATTTAATGAAGCGGCACTAGCCACTCCAATATTAAGCAAGGCAAACTTTTATACATTTAGAACCATGACATTTGCACAATCGGTGCAGTACAAAAGCTCATGTCAAGTGTCCCTACTTCTTTGCAAAGGTTGATCTGGTAAAGGCACTACTCTCTCTCATGAGTGAGAAGTTAATGTTGTAGGCAAGAGTGCAGGCTATAATCCAGGCTCCACAATTTACTGACTGGGTGGTGAGTTATTTAAATTATCTGTACTCCACTCATCCTCTCTGTAAAAAGAGCATAATTAAACCTGCAGTATAGAATTGAGGATGAAATGAGAAAATACATGTCAAGCTATCAGGATAGTTGCTGGTGCATAGCAAACACTCAATAAATACTAGTTGCTATTATTATTATTATAATATTATTATTATAGCTCTGAAACCCACTTCACAAATGTGGGCATCTGCTGCTATGTAATACTAAAAAAAAAGAAGACTAAACCACTTAAGCAGTGATTCTTTTAATCCATCCCTTTTATGAGACATTATTCTAATATTTTACTTAACAAATAGAAATTAAGTTTATTTTTAAATCAACATTCTTTCTCTTACTTTTATCAGTTCTGATCACAAAATAAGCCTGTCAACCATAAATGAGAATCTAGATGCTAAAAAAGGTCAAAAATAACAAAGAACACTGAAAAGTCTGTGCTCTGAGATTTCTGCTCTTAGAATGACTGCTTAAGCTTAAGGCCTTTTACTCTCTACATATTTTACAGCAACCACGTGACATGCCTAGAGAATTTAAATAGCTAACACAACATAAAGAAATCTAGTAAAAAATCATTCCTTTTTAATCGCAAAAGGAATTGTATTGATTAAGAACATTAAAATATAAGTTTCCAAATATATTCAATTCAGAAGTTCCAATTATTTTAACACAAGTATATAGATGTGTCAGAAACATAATAGACATTAATCAAAAATATCAATAGCACAAAAGGAAACTTCAAATTTTCTTTCAATATTTTCCCAATGCAGATTTTTTAAGTGGAAATAAACAAGCAACCTCTAACATGGCGATGAGAAATTTACTGAATATGAAAAGTACACTTATAAAAATAAAAAAGTAATTGAAAAACTGTCATGTCGTCCTTGATCCATTTTTAAGACATAGTCTGGCCATCTTAAATCAAATGTAAGAATTATATGTACAATTCACTCCTGAATTTTTCTAAAAAACCTAAAGATTGCGTGAAAAATAATTGCAAAAGTAACATGAGGCTTTTTTTAAGGTGTCTGAGAACTAAAGAGAAAATATACTAAGGAAAAGATGACTACCATTTCTCTTTAAGCTTCAGTAAAATGACAAAGAACTTTCAGGACTCAAATCTCCTAGAAGTCTGATGTGGGGTCAAAGTTGTCTCAATGACAGGACAGCTAATAAATGCCAGATGACTAAATGTAAAGAGATCAAAAACACTTTTAAACCTAATAGTAATTCCAAAAGCATATAAAATGTCAGTGTCCAGACTGAAAGACGTAAATATAATTACTAAAATACTTTGGAATAAAATAACACTAATGATGATAATAATTAACAGTATTACACAATGTATTAAGAATCTCACAGTTTGGGTTCCCTCAACATTTTATTCAATTCATTCAGTAACATTTTTGAATAATGAAAGGAACATGGATTCCCAAAGAGTGATCTAAACCTAAAAATAAGGTTCAAATGTGTGTTCTACAGTTGATGTCCTTTTTACTGTAAGCCAAATCCGCTTCTTTATATTAAAAAAAAAAAAAAAACTACACTTCTGTTTCCAAAGATCTCATAACAGACACTATCCACTGGTGATTAAAATATTATTTTTAATCCTTGCATTACCTCAGAGCTAAAAATGTCAAGAAACCACACCCAATATGTCTTTTCCCCCTCCCCCCGTGGGAGGTGTGAGGAGGTGGGAAATATGGGAGTGGGGATTCAAAACTACACAAAAACATAAAAGGTTATTCCCCTGCAAGGATCGGGAAAGGAGCGCAGGTACACTGCGGTCGCGGTTCCCTTTACACTGATCCCGGGACGCATCGAAGGGCGAGCGCAGGCCTCGGCCTCTGCGGGCTCCCTCCCTCGCCACCCGAAGGAGATGTGGCCCGGACGCTCCAGTCGGGGCTACTCACCGGCCGCAGCGCTGACCAGCAGGACGGTCCATAGTAGCGAGGGCACCCGCGAGGGCCGCTGCAGCGAGGAAGTCATCCCTGGGTCAGCCAAGAAGCAGGAGAGCAAAGGAATATGGAAAGTAAACACGGGCGAAGAAACAGGGCCGGGAGGCTTGCCTTCTTTTTCGTCTGACTTACCCGGCCCGTATTACAATGCAGTTTGAAAGGACAAATGGCAGATGAGAGGACCTAGCTGCAGAGCTTTCATTCCGCTGCAGGAATTCCCTTTATTTCTCTCCCTCGCGGCTGGGGACGTTCATTCGCCTAGGACCGGGTGCCTCGACCCCACAAACTGAAGGCATGTCCGTGGGGAGAAGCAGGGAGACAAGAAAGAAGCAAGCCCCGCAGTTATTTCCCTCGTAGTTTCACGATATCAAAAAAAAATCCAGGTCTGGGAGAAAACATATCCAGGGTGCAGAGGGTTGGAGAGCGGGGATTCGATGGGGGAGCCGAGGATGGGAACTAGTTTCCGACTGCCGGGAAAGGCGAAGCCCGGGGGCCGGCGGCGGCGGCGGCGCCCTGCGGCCCGAGACGCATCGCCCGTGGCTCCGGGACGGCAGGATTCCCTTTTAAGTTTCACTTCGGTGCTTCCTTCACTCCGATTTCAAGAACAACAAATCCTCTTTCTCAAATGGATCGTAAAAGGTGTCCGTCTCCATGGACAAACCCACACGCCTTCGCGGAACAATCCTGTGAGGGTCTGGCCAGCTCTAGCGGGAGGGCTGAGGGACAGTGGGAAGCGGGGGAGGGGAGGGGTAGGCAGGCCGGGCCCCCTACTCCCCGAGACAGCAGGCGGAGGGGAGGTGCCGGGAGGCTGCCCTTCTAGTCCTCCCGGGTGCGCTCCTCTCTCTTTTTTTATTGCTGCCGCTCTAGCTTGCTTGAGGTAAATTCCATCATGAAAGCCTCGTCTTCGCCCGTCAATGGCTCCCGTAAGCGAATCACAACCCCCCGAGGCAGCCGCCGCCGCCGCCTCGTTATTCCACAGCTCTGGGCTCCAGGCGGAGCTCGGGCGTCGGGGCCGAGGGCGGGGGGCGGCGGAAGAGCGGATGTAGATGGCTGGGGAGGGGCGGTGGACAGCCAGGCGGCGAGACACACAGCACCCCTCCGGGAAGCACTTCCAGTGGCTCCGAGCAGACGAGACACAAAAGGGGGAGTCGCCGCAGCTGCCAGTCTGCGGCGCTCCCGGTCACCAGAGTCGCCCCGCCTCTGCCACCGCCACCGCCGCCGCCGCCGCCTCCGCCTCCGCCTCCGCCTCCTCCTCCTCCTCAGTCTCCGGCTCTTCCCGACCTTGTCGGTCTCAGGCCTGTGGTGCAGCGCCGGAGGCAGCGGCAGTGGGGGCGGTGCGAGGAGGACCGCACTGCGCCTGCGCGCTCGCGGCCCCGCCCGGCCCCGCCCCTCGCTCCGGGGCTTGCTGAGGCGGACTCGGCGGCGCGCCGCGGCGCGTCTCTCTCGAACCGGCGAGGGCCGGGTGGGGCCGGCAGCTGGTGCTATGCGCAGAAATGGCTTTTCTGCTTCATACACACGTACCTTCCATCGGCGCACGCTTGCAGTGTGCGTGCGTGCGTGCGTGTGTGTGTGTGTGTGATTGAGAGGGCGGCCACATTTTTTTGTCCAGCGTTTGGCAAACTCCCGAGCTGGGTGATTTAGCCCCTGGCTGGCGTCGCGCTGTCCTCCGGGGACCGTGGTGGAGCCGTGAGGGGCAGAGCTGCCCCCATTGTTTCTCGGTGCCTCCGCGTAGCCTTAAGAATCCAAACGGTCACGCCTTTCCCAGAGCCGGAGACCTTGGCCCTCTCGGCCTCCCCTCACTGACTCAAACAAAAGCCGGAACTGGAAAGACCACCCCTAAACTGATGTTTTGATAATGTGGCTCTTATCGGCGTCCTGCTTTCCTCCAGCACCATTCCCGTGCCCTTCTTAGTTGACAGGAACACTGAACCCTTGAGAGGATGCGAGGCCGGAAAGAAAACTCTTCCTTTTAAAATTCTATGTGTACACTGTCCTAATGTTTATGTGCATATCGGTGCAGCGAGGTTTCCACTTCGAGGGCGGGCCTTTACTCACAAAGGCTGGGGGCTTTAGGACGTGGGAAAGGAGCGCTGCGGGAAGGGGGTGCTGCCTCGGGCTAGCGTGGGGTCGAGTCTTCGCACCCCAGGGAATCAGAAGGTCCTGTTGGAAGCTTCCTGAAATCTGGAAAGGATCGGCGTAGTAGGGTTTTTTTTAACTGCAAAACCCCAAGCAACCAGGACACGGGACGAGATTCCGCCCCGACCTCGCCCTGCAGCCCTCACACACCCCGGTGGGAACAGGCCGACTTGGGGGGGAGGCTGGGGGAGAAGGGAGAGGGCGACGCGTGGCGCCATGACGGGAAGCCTGGGTTGAGTTCTCCGCTGCGAGGCGGAGAACTTGCGTGGGAGGGCGATCTTGGAGGTGAAGTCTGGCCTTGCCTTCTGAGCAGAAGGGTCATTCTGAAAGCTGGTTTTGCTGGTCTTTCATTCTGGCGAAGGGCAGTTCCACAGATACACACACAGATAACGCTACTCTCTGCCAGAACATTCAAGTTCCCTTTTATCTCCATCTAAATTTGATGTAAATAAATCTCCACATTCCTTAAACGAGTTGTTGTTATCATACTAAATATCTTCTGTAATTAGGGGTTGTGTAATACCAGCCCAGGATTCTTAGACTCTATTTTTATACAGTATACCCTTCAGGCAGAGAGAAATAGTTCTATAAAGTAAAATCCCTTTTTTAAAAATTAGAAGGAGCATATGCTTTGATGCATTGGTTCTATTACTATGTTTTGTTTTGCCCAAGAGGCCTAAAGTAAGAAACTGGTCTTGTTTTACCATTTGACTTTGAAGAAATCAGATCTAGCACTCAGAGAAATCGGATTTTAAGTGTGTTAAGGTACAGAAAGTTTATTAATTGATAATTTACTGTTTTTCATTCTGAAATTGGGATCAAGTACTTGATTATTCTATTTTTATATGCATAAAAATTGTCCTAAGAAACAAGTACCCTTACACAAATTGTAAATATGTGATAAATTATATAGAAAAGAAGAAAGGGTCCTAGAAAATTCACACGAAAAAGACATGCCACTGCCTTGGTGGAAATAACTAGTAGACAACCAGATAGACAACCCTCTTCCACTTCCGTTGCTCCATTGGGACATGGCCGTTAACTCACTATAAGAAAGAACATGAGAGAAGAACCAGAACTTGGCCATCAGTCTGTCCCCTAAGACAAGACAGTTCACTCTGGTGAAAACAGAGGACTGGCAGGGCAGGCAAGGTTTGGTATCTGTACTAGTTAGGGTAAGCTAGGTTTTAACAAACATCTCAGCAACTTATTGCAACAAAGGTTTATGTGCCCTGGTTGACACCAGTCATCCGGTAGCCTATTACAGTGCGGTTCACTGGGGAACAGACCCTAAAACTCTTAGATTTTCATGCAGGAGGTTATTGGGTAGTGGTCTCAAGAACAATCTCTCTGGAGACAGAGGGTCACAAGATCGGGCAGAGGGAGAAGATGAAGTGCAACACGGTTGTAAATGACACTTGAACCAGTTCTGAAGAGAGCACTGAGGGATGGACCTTCAGTATTGTCCTAAATTGAAGCACGGGGCCAGCTCTTTATACCCTCACATCAGCCAGTCATTGGACAGGGCTGCACCTAGGGAAGGGAGATAACCTTGGGACAGAGCTTTCTGTAGCCAAGAACAACCTCAGAGAGGTGGTCAGCCATCAACATTTCCAGCAGTTGGGAGAGGTTGTGTGCTTCGGTCCTAAAGGATAAATCTGGGTAGCTCAGCACAATATTTACAACCTGGACTCTTCTCATAGTAGTCATTGAAGTCCCCAGACTGATGGAAGCTTCAAAGAGATACATGCTTTCAAGATTGCTACTGTAGGGATCATGAAATTTAATTGCTAGTGCTGCAGTGTCTTGGTATGTCTGAAGAATGCATGAAAAGGAGGCCAATATATTGGAGCACAGGAGATTAAATTAGAGAGGTAAGCATGTGCCACATCATGCAAAGCTAGCAAGGCCATAATAAAGGTGTGGATCATTTTCTTATTTGCTCAGTTCCAGTCCCTTCCCTTTTCTTCTCTTCTTTTTTCAGGGAATGACTCCTACAAACTAAATTTCCAACATTCCCACTTGCTTCCAGTTAGGTTTAGCCAATGAGAGGCAAAAGATTAAGTAAATCCAAGCTTCCAAAAATGGACTGGAGGCTCCTGCTCATTCATTCCTTTGCTTGGCAAATATTTATTGTTCACTGTGCTCCAGGCTCTGTACTAGGCTACTTTGGATACAAGGAGCCAAACAGTCAAAGGCTCTGCTCTCACAGAGTTCTGTGATACCAAAGAATTTACAGTTCCTCAAACACACATGCCTTTGTGCCTTTGAACTTTCTGTTTTGCCTGCTAAGAATGCCCTTTCCCCCTCTAATTGCCTCATTAATTCTTTTTTAACCATTCAACACCCAGCTCAGATCATACTACCTCTGAAATGATTCCCTTGACCCTAAACAGAATTATTACCTCTTTGCATTATTTTTATTTTCTTTTAAAATTTATAGTATTTTTAAAATATATATTTTTATTAATTTCAGAGAGAGAAAGGGAGAAGGAGAGAGAGAAACATCAATGATGAGAGAGTCATTAATCAGCTGCCTCTTGCATGTCCCCTACTGGGGATCGAGCCACAACCCGGGCATGTGCCCTAACTGGGAATCGAACTGAGACCTCCTGGTTCATAAGTCAATGCTCAACGACCGAACCAGGCTAGCCGGGCTATTAATCAACTCTTGATTGTCAGAATTACAATGCCAATTACTTTCAAATCTGTTCTAAAAGTGTTACCCACTCATTTACTCAACTGATATTTATTAAGCATCTATTATATGCCAATAAGCGAATAAAACACAAAGATCTCTGACTTCTTGGAACTTCATTCTAGCAGAGGGAAGCAGACGATAAAAACAAAACAAAAAAAATAAGTAAAGTATCTAGTATGTAGAAGGTGCCAAGTATTATGGAAAAGGAAAAGGAAGACAGGTTAAGAGTAATTGAAATATTGGGGTAGGGAGACCATTCAGGTAAGACGATTCGATAGCCAGGGTCTTTCTTCTTTTTTAGAGGAAGAGAGAGAGATAGAAACATCAATCTGTTGCCTCCCACATAAGCCCTGACCAGGGATCAAACCTGAAACCTGACCAGGAATCAAACCTGCCACCCTTTGGTGCACAGGATTACACTCCAACCAAGTGAGCCACACGTACCAGGGTGGGATGTCTTGTTGTAAAAGTAAAATTTGAGTAAAGGTGTGAAGACACTGGCCTCTTTGGAAGAACTAAAAAGCTGGCGTGCCCTGGCCTTTTTTTTTTTAACCAAACAGCATTCATAGAGTATCTCTTATGTCATTAAATCATCTAAATCTCTTCCATTTGTGATTAAAGGAAACAATTACATGTAGTGGGGAAAAATATTAAACCAGAAAACCAAATTTTTTGGAACACCTCTGCTACTGATTTTGCGACTTTGAGCAAATCATTTCACTTCTCTAGGACTCAATTTCTCATCTGTAAATAAGTTTGGACTAGCTATTCCTGTTTCCTTTCAGCTTTAAAACTCTTATTTATTGACATCACTGACTTCCCTATATTAGGAAAATTACCCATAATGACAGGTTTAATTTTTACCCTAAAGAACACAAGTTGAAAACAGAAATATTTGGGGAAAAGCCTTTCTACAGCATATTACTTTATATTAGTGGAAATGTAGTGATTCTTTGTTTAAAATTATTTCATGAAATAGTTGGAGCTATTTGTATAATTTTGAGTTCTGAGTCATACAATTTTATAGAAAAGAAAAAATTGGTTTTTACATTTTCTTCCTAGTGTTGACACCCACTGTTGTTCAGAACAAAAATGTAGAAGATATTTTTCCACTTATATCCTAATATGTGATCAAAATATACAGTTTGCCCTTTATGACCCCCAAAAAGGTCTGAATCACACCTTACAACTTATTCAGAAATACTGTGACTTATGAAAGTTACTAATCAATCAATAAGCATTTATTGAATCCCCTCTAGGTGTATGACTTTGTATAAATGCTATATCAATATTATTTTTTTTAAACTCATCACAAACTTGTGTGTCATCCTTACTCAGGGACCACACTAATTTTCTCTGTATCATTCCAGTTTTAGTATATGTGCTGCCAAAACGAGCACTCAGTTTTTAAAAGCTATGTATTTTGCCTGGCTGGCGTGGCCCAGCAGTTGAACATTGACCTATGATCCAGGAGATCATGACTCGATTCCCCATCAGGGCACATGCTCCGGTTGTGTGCTCGATCCCCGATGGGGGCATGCAGGAGGCAGTCGATCAATGACTCTCTCTCATCGTTGATGCTTCTATATCTCTCTCCCTTTCCCTTCCTCTCTCTGAAATAAATAAAAATATATAAAAATATATAAAAATAAAAAATAATAAAAGCTATGTATTTCAATATGATGAGTGTAATGTAGTTGCCTAATATTGAAGTAATAAAAGCATAAGATATTTCTAATTATTTCACGTACAATTATGCAATCTGTGAAAATCTTATTTCCCCAGAAAGATTTATGATATTAAAAAGCAGTGACTAAGTCATATGCTCTTATACCCAGAAAATGGTCAACAAATAGTCACTGGAGTAAAAAGCCAGATAACTGACACAAAACAAGGCAAAAATATTTGATTCTGCAAAGGCTTATTTTTATCTTGAGGATTAGAAAAAAATTATAATGAGTAGTTTTTCTTACTGCACATTCTACAAATGTTTGAAACTTTTTCTAATTATTAAGCATGTCAATATTATTCTCACTTAGTTACTGAGTCTGTTGCACAAACATTGAAATGCACAGAAGTTAGAAAACAAGACTATCTTATGGCCTTGCATTCTAGCTTTTCTGGCTTTTGATAAATATTTATCTGGCCTCAGAAAATGACCTCCAAATAACTACACTAGACTATCTGCTTGCGGAAATTACACAAATAATTTCAAGAGCAACTGAAACTACTGTAATACCCATCCTCACAACCTTCACCCTGTGTAAGATAAGTACATATTCATTCTTCTTAGAGGCTTCTGAAATACAGAAATATCTACATCAAAACTTACTTCTTAACCTAGAATTTCCCTAGTTCCCTAGAAATTCCCTAGAATTTTCCCTAGGGAAATTCTAATTATCTAATTTGTTAGATATTTAGAGCTAAAATGTGATGTTTTTCAACATAAAACTAATCATGCTTAAAATTTGAAACTCCTCCACTAAAATATATTCCTTTTCCCTTCAACTAAAACGCCAGTTTTAAACCCCTATTGCAATAGGAAATTGAATTATACAACAAATTTAGGATAAAATCTTTGTCTAAATTTGGTCTCAAAGGTGTTCAAAAAAACAAGACCACCCACTCTTTTTATGGAAAGATATCCAAGTTGCACTTATAAAAATAATAATTTGAAAGAAAGCTGATCATGAGCAGCTCATCTCAGAACACATTCCTATTTCATTGGCATGAAGCTGACAGTATCTCTGGCATCTTTAATATTCTTTTGCTTCAGAACCATCATTGCCTTCTACTGGCTAACTCATTTCTCCATGGGGGATTCTCTTCCAGTATATAGTGATCATATTAATCAAATTTTTCAGATATATATCTGCTATTATCCAGAAATCAGCTTTACAAATTTATTCTTCTTAAAGCACAGAATTAAAATGTGGAACTCTCAGACTTACCGGGTTTTTTTTTTCCCCCTTTTTCAAATATTACAGAATAATCTTTCCATACACCAAAAATAAATGCCTTCAGGGAAAGGCACCAAACACAAACTATTACTGGAATGGTTTCACAGCTAAGAGTTACTCATGCACATTCTGCTTGCCAAGTTTTATGTGGGACATCTGTCAGAAATCTTATTTGCTATTGTCTCTCTTTCCTACATCTCCCTCTAAGGATTTTTTTTTTCTTGGCCACAAAACTTCAGTAATAGAAAAAATCGGGCAGTGAGGAAAATCTGGTGGTGTGATTAGCTCCAGTAACAATTTCTAGTTAAAAGGCTAATGATCAGTATCGCATAACCAGTTGTCCACACCTCACCTATCTCTAACTAAGGATAATACTCCTATAGGGAGAAGACTAACTCCTTAGCTTATGAACAAAGGTCTTCACAATCTTTCCAGCCTGTCTACCCTTTTTATACCCTAGAATCCAGATATACTGAGCCTCTTGCAGTTTGCTAAACATACCAGGCCCTTCCCCAAATTTCACCTTCTTTCTAATTAAAAAAAATTGGAGAGGAAGCTCTATTATTTTCTATAGATTTTTCCCTTCATCTTCAGTGCCTTTCCCTGCATCTTCTCCAGGCAGTCTCCTATTCTTTTTTCAAAACCCAGCCCCCTTTTTTTTAGCCCTCTTATGAATGGTACAGTGTCTCTAAATTGTGGTGGCCACTATTAAAATCTGGATTCCTAGATGGCCTAGTCAGCCTAGATGTAGCAGCATGGTGTTGAATGTTCTCAACTGGTTTTAAAAGTTGTTTCAACTGCGCCATCACAAAAACTCAGTTGAGGCAACATAAATTAATAAAAGATTAATTGTTAAGAGTATGGTCTCTGAAGTTAACTCACCTCGACTACAATATCAGCTCTGCCACTTTCTATTTGTGTGACCTTGGGTATGTTAACTAACCTGTCAATGCCTTAAGGTCCTTATACCAAAAACAGGGTAACAATATTAATTTACTCATGGGGTTTTGATAAAGCTTAAATTAGTTTACTTGTATAAAACATTCAGAAGAGTGACTAGTACATAGAGATTACTTGATAGATGTTAGTCATGATTATCAATGCTTCTTAACTTGGAATATATAGAGGGACTAAATGAAATCTTTGAAATAGTATACAATATTTTGGAGTATGTGTATACTGCATTTTCTGGAGAGTTCTTACTTTATCACATTCTCAATGAAATTGCATAGCTGCAAATGTTAAGAACCATTGTCTTTCAATTAAATTGTTCAGATTTTAAAGCAATTAGAATTGTTTACAAATTCACATAATTTTAAAAGTGTCCCTACTGTATATAATTATAAATATATTATTATTTTTAGAGTATTTTTGATACACTAACAGTTATCTTGATGTAGTAATGGGGTGCTCTCTGTGTTTCCACCTGTTATTGGTATAAGTGGAGTTTTTGGGGTACCAGGGGGATAAGAATTTCCTGAGGCCCCCATGGGAGGATGAGGTGTTGTGGAAAGCTTTGTGATGATGTAAAACTAGGGGAGGGTTCCCCTCCAAGGTCCCATCTTCCTCCATCTAGCCATGGAAAAAGTCCAATCTTGTCTTCAGCAGAGCTAGAACTAAAGTGACTGCCCAGAGTTTCCACTCCATATTAAAGCACAGTCCAGTTCAGCATCTGGCTAGGTTAGCTTGTGTTTGCAGCTGCAGTCCATCGTGTGTGGGGTCCACATGGCCATGGGTCATGTGGTTGCCAAGGCCGCATGGCAGTCTAGCACACAGGCAAGTGTGGGTCACAAAGCAAAAGAGAAACAGGAACTCAAGAGGGAGAAAGTTTCTTTAACTTTCTTTTAACATTTTTTTTTCATCCTCACCCAAGGATATTTTTTCCGTTGCTTTTCAGGGAGACTGGAAGGGAGAGAGAGAGAGAAATGTCCATGCGAGAGAGACACACACATCGATTGATTGCCTCCCACATGCACTCCGACCAGGGCTGGGGACTGAGCCTGCAACCGAGGTACATGGCCTTGGCTAGAATCAAACCCAGGACCCTTCAGTCCACAGGCCAATGCTCTAACCACTGAGCCAAACCAGCCAGGGCTGGGGATTTTAACTTTTAAAAATACATATATGCCTTTTTGATTTCAGAGAGAGGAAGGGAGAGGGAGAGAGAGAGAGATAGAAATATCAATGATAAGAGAGTTGTCATTGATCAGTTGCCTCCTGCATGCCCCCAACTGGAGATCAAGCCCACAACCTGGGCATGTGTTCTGACCAGGAATCAAACCCACGATCTCCTGGATCCAAGGTCAATGCTCAAACGTTGAGCCATACCTGGCTGGGCTAACTTTTTAAGGTTTCATGCACTTGCAGTGTCTCCATCCCCTAGCCAATTATCTTTTTCCCAAGTTAGACTGACAGGCAAACACCTTCCCTATGTCACCCCGACTTCACTGTGTATGTGCCCGTCTCCCCCTTTGTTGGACCCCTTCCCCCATCAATTTCCAGAGAACGGATTGTGGTTCCCTGGGGAGTATGAAAACTGCAGCTTCCTGGTGAAATTGCCCAGATGACTATGCTTATAATGTCTGGCCTCCCCTTTGCTCTCTTCCTATTATTAATGTTAACTAGCTAGTTACCACAGTAACAGTAGGTTCATTGGTTCATTTTAATTTTCTTCTTTAAATTTTCTATAACCCCCAATTTTACTTTTATAATCAGAATTTTTTTTTAATTTAAGGGTAGAAAAAATAAATCTGATATATATTGAGACTTTTTATTTAAAAGGCTACCTACCTCAAAGAAAATTAATCAAATATCATCACGTTTCTCCTCTTTAACACCAAGTACTACCAGAATACAGTGAAGTGATATCCACAAAATTTGAGGGGAAATTATTGTGATTCAAGAATCCTATACCCAACTAAGCTGTTCATCATATGCCATGCAACAGAAAATATTGTTACACATTTTTCATATTTTCAAGGATCCAGAAAATATACTATTCATGTACACTTTGTAGAACAATATTCCTCAGAGAAATACTCTAACCAACCTCCAAATGATTTAACTTAAAGAACTCTTGAAAAGAAAATGCTATGATAAAACAAAAAGAAGTTAACTATGGTCACGTAATACAGAGTTTAACCCAAATGAGTTATAATTAAAAAAAAAAAATTTTAACTAAATGTTTCTACTTATTTACTCAAAAGTTTCTTGAGAAAAAGAAACTAAGACTCATCACTCCCTGTTAAGCATTTTAAAGTGAAGTTCTCTCTTGGCAAAAAACATCTACTCACTTGAGAAATTTTCAGCACAAAGCAGAAGTGGGAAGAAATCAGCCCTCAGGTGTTTAGGCTGCTCAGTGTGATCAACTCAAGCCAAGTAATAAACAAAGAGTGAACCTGAATGTCTGTGCAGGACCCAACTTGATGGGAAATCAAGGGAATTCAAAAACAATCATCCAACACTACCTGGGTTGTGCCTTTGTTTTTCGGAACACTATAATTTTTCATAATCTTTGCCTTGCATTTTCTGTCATTGGGCATATCTCTTGAGGATTCTTTTGAAATGCTCTCTTCATGTCACCCTGAGGGTCAGGTTTTTTCTAGAAGTGCAGTGAAAAGAATGCTAGACCTAGTCAAGGTGCCTGGATTCTGGTCCAGCTCTACTAGTTAGGAGAGTTCTCTTTAGGCTAGTGATCAACACATTCTTTCTGAGCCTTAGTGTCATTGTTCCTCACTACCTTAGTCAGGGCTGACAAATTAATGGATGCAAAAAGGCTTTGAACATTCTCAGGTGCTATGGTAAAGGTAAAATACTATCCTTATTCTTTTACTTTGAAATCACCATTATTAAATCAGTCTTGATTGCTTAGCACCCTTAATTTGCTCTTAAGATTAATATCAGCCCTAGCCGGTTTGGCTTAGTGGTTAGAGCATCAGCCTGCCCACTGAAGGATCCGGGTTCGATTCCAGCCAAGGGCACGTACCTCGGTTGCAAGCTTGATCCCTGGCCCTGGTGGGGGTGCATGCAGGGGACAACCAGTCAACGTGTGTCTCTCACATCAATGTTTCTCTCTCTCCCTTCCACACTCTCTGAAAAAGCAATGGAAAAAATATCCTCCGGTGAAGATTTAAAAAAAAAAAAAGATTAATATCAATGTCAGTTCCGCTACCACCTGATATTTAACAAGTACCAGACATTTTCAGCCAAATTTTACTTCAGATAAGCAGAGTTATCTTTGGCACTTCCACCTCTAATCTTCTTTCCTATTTTTTTCAGGAACCCAGAATTGTTATGCTGCCTTAGAATCTTCAATAGGTAAAGTGAACCAATAGACTAACTTATATTTAGGGGTTAGTGTTACCCCTAATGTGTTATCCCTAGTGGTATACTATTCCTATTTCAAAAGAATTATCTTGTAATTAAAGTGCATGCTGCCTGGCCGGGCGTGGCTCAGCGGTTGAGCATCGACCTGGGATCCAGGAGGTCACGGTTCAATTCCCAGTCAGGGCACATGCCCGGGTTGCAGGCTTGCAGGCTTGACCCCCAGTAACTCTCTCATCATTGATGTTTCTATCTCTCTCTCTCTCCCTCTCCCTTCCTCTCTTTGAAACCAATAAAGATATATCTTTAAAAAATAATAATAATAAAGTGCATGCTATTCTCTCCATCTGTAATAAACCCTGTCGTTGTGTTTACCTGGCAAATATCTATCCCTCCTTCAAATCCCAGTTATCCTGCAACCTTCCCAGGAAAACCTTTCTTGATTTTTCTAAAAGAGGAAGAAAAAAGAAAGGGAGAAGTAGTAAGGGAGATAGAAAGCATGAAAAGAGGGGGAGGGGGAGGAGGAGGAGAAGGAGGAGGAGGGCTTTAGCCCCTCTGGCTCAGGGGGTAGAGCGTCCGCCTGCAGACTGAAGGGTCCTGGGTTTGATTCTGGCTGAGGGCACATAGCTCAGTTGCAGGCTCAGTCCCCAGCCTTGGTCAGGGCGCGTGCAGGAGGCAGTCAATCAACATCTCTCTATATATATCCCCCCACTCTCTCTGAAAGCAATGGAAAAATATCCTTGGGTGAGGATTAAAAAGTAAATAAATATATACTTATGTCTCCTGACTATATTTTTACATTATAAGCAGAGGTCAATAATACCTTTGCAAAGTAGAATTTTAAATGATGTTTTTCTTTCCATTTCGAATAAATTTTCATGTTCATTCCAATAGAACCGTCTCTCAAAACCTCGCTTGGTTCTGGAAAACTGGCCTGGTGAATAACCTGAAAAATATTTCTGTCTAACCAGTGAAGAAACAAATTCTAGAAACTTTCATAGGATATCATTGCTACAGCCTCCTTGTGAAACTCTATAACCATTTATCAAACTTGGGTGTGTCACCTATGTAAGAAATCACCATTAGAAAAAGGCTAGTTGTATACAGATAGCTCTGGTAAGACAAATTCAGTGCTGGGGAAAAAAATCACGACCATTTTTAAAACTCAAGTGACCATTTTTCCCTTGCTACCTTAGCAAAGCGACAAGTTAAAATGTAAATGAAATTTTTCTCAGACTCCAATTCAAAATAAATATTTTCTTGCCCTGCCCCATGTGGCTCAGCGGTTGAGTATCGACCCAGGCTCCAGGAGATCGGGGTTCGATTCCTGGTCAAGGCATATGTCGGGGTTGTGGGCTCGATCCCCAGTAGGGGCCATGCAGGAGGCAGCCGATAAATGGCTCTCTCATCATTGATGTTTCTCTCTCTCCCTCTCCCTTCCTCTCTCTGAAATCAATAAAGATATATATGTATTTTAAAAGTAGAAATAAATCAATGTTTTCTTATTTTGAACAAAATAAATAACTAATATATACAAGGATGTTTATAACAGCAAAAAAGTAGAAAGCAAGTTAAATATCCATTAAGTGTATTATTGACATGGGAAAGATGGTAAAAATATACTGGTAAGTGGTACACACACATACATACTCTGGAAAGGAGAAAGAAAAGTACAGCAACATATTAATAGTAACTATCATTAAATAATGAGATAATGGGTCATTTCTTCTGTTTCTTATCTGAATTTTCAAATTTTTTTTTTACAATGAACTCAGATTACTAGTGTAAATTTTTCAACAAGGAAAAAACAATACAAGACAAAAAAAAAATGACTCATTATAATAACCACACAATCAGATTAGAAAAACATTATCTTTTAAAATTAAATCTCTCCTGGACTCACTGGGAGATTGGTGAGTCCATGTAGGTAATGTTAAGAACAAAATGCCTCAAAAGATAAGTGATTATCTTTCATTTGTATGTTTTAAAGCTTTTATAAGGACAGGAGCATAACAAAGGGACCCAAGGACCAACCTGAAAGAATGCCAGATAGCCAGAGTCGGAGCAATTTGAGCAACAAAATTAATAACATAGTGTTGGATTCTAACTCAAAGTCAAATTAGTATACGAGCCCACACAGATATGAACACATGAATGACGAAGAAGAAACAAACCTTCCTGACAGAAGAAGCCCATCTAGTGCATGTAGATACTCTCGATTCCAGGAGGCGAGCTTAACCTCCACTCCCCCACGCTCCCACACCCCAACCCCTCCACCTTTTTGAGAGGAGGCTAAGCTTAGCGATTTACTTCTAAACAGTAGATTACAGAAAGGGAGAGAGGGCAACTTTATAGTGAGGAAACCTAGCAAACTCTGCCTTAACCGTGATGAAGGTTAACTTTACCAGGATGTCATGTAATGTCATCTACCCCTGACAGGATGAGAAGGGCGCCACACCTCTAAGGTGTTCTTTCCAAAAACCCGTAAGGCCCATCTATTTGTTAGAAAAATATCAGACAATCCTAATTTGAGGGGCATTCTGCAAAATATCTGACCAGTACTCCTCAAAACCATCAAGTTCACCAAAAACAAGGAAAATCTGAGAAACTGTCACAGCCCAAAGGAGTCAAAAAGACATGACAAGCCTGACTGGCATGGCTCAGTGGTTTGAGGGTCGACCTATGAACCTGGAAGTCACGGTTCAATTCCTGGTCAGGGCACATGCCCAGGCTGCAAGCTTGATCCCCAGTAGGGGGCGTGCAAGAGGCAGCCGTTCAGTGACTCTCATCACTGATATTCCTCTCTCTCTCTCTCTCCCTCTCCCTTCCTCTCTCTGAAATCAATAAAAACACATTTAAAAAATAAAAAAGAGACATGGTGATTAAATGTAATGTGGTATTCTGGATGCAATCCAAAATGGGAATAAAATAAAAAAACCTTAGAGGAAAACTAGTGAAATCCAAATAAAATATGGAATTTAATTAGTAATAATGGACCAGTGTTGGTTCATTAGTTGTGACAAATGTACCATAGTAATGTAAGATGTTAACTATAGGGGAAACTGGGTGAGAGGTCTATGGGTACTCTGTATTATCTTTGTGATTTTTCTGCACATCTAAAATTATTCAAAAATGAATATTTTGTTTAAAAAATTCTTTTTTAAAAAATATGTCTTTATTGATTTCAGAGAGAGGAAGGGAGAGGGAGAGAGAGAAACATCAATGATGAGAGAGAGTCATTGATCAGCTGGCTCCTGCAGGCCCCCCACTGGACATTGAGCCCCCAACCAGGCTATGTGCCCTGACTGGGAATCAAATGGTGATCTCTTGGATCATAAGTCGATGCTCAACCACTGAGCCATGCCTCCCAGGCTAAAAACTTCTTATAGAAAATGGTAGAAAAGGTAATTCTTTGGAGGAAGCCACATATTGTAAAATACACTTCTAAATTATTTTCCCTTGAAAATGGTCCTACCAAGAGATAAAGAGGTATGAGAGTAAGGGTGAGATGCCCTTGGAAAGGATCCTTTCATTTTATAAATTGTGTTTTAGGGTAGAACACATTAGCATTTGGTCTAAAAACTCCAGGCTAAGCATTTATGAGAAAATTGTTAGAATGTTCACATACGCAGTGTAAGGGCCTGCCTATCCTTGCCTGCGGCTTTATTCATCTGTCCCTGTTTTCTGGTAGAAGCTGTGGATTTGACATCTCAAGGAACATTTTCCCACTGATTTCGCAGGCTAGCCTGGGGCCTCTGAGAACCAGCAGGGTGAGCCTTCAAGCGGAGCTCTGAATTTGGGGAGGGCCAGCAGGGGGGTGATTATGCAGACTGAGCATTCTGCATTTTCCCTTCCTCCGCTTGGCAGAACAAGTACAAAGTTCTGAAGATAAAAGCCTTCCATTAATACCAAACCAATGAAAGTCCAAGAGATTTCTTGACTATGGTTAGATCATAACCACAATTTCTCTTTTTCTTCCTTCTTCCTTCCCTCCTTCCTTCCTTCCTTCCTTCCTTCCTTCCTTCCTTCCTTCCTTCCTTCCTTCCTCCCTCCCTCCCTCCCTCCCTCCCTCCCTCCCTCCCTCCCTCCCTCCCTTCCTCCCTCCCTCCCTCCCTTCCTTCCTTCCTTCCTTCCTTCCTTCCTTCCTTCCTTCCTTCCTTCCTTCTTTAAAAAACATGTTTATGAATCAAAGTCAGGATTTTGGCTCCCCTGGGCTATTTTCTAGCTTCTATATTCTAGGAGTGAGGCAAAGATTCAAATGCAGCTTTAACAGTTTCTAATAATAAGTAGAAACAAATGCCTTAACCCCTGGCAGCTCCTTTTCCAGCTTCCAAGAATGGGAGGGAAATAGGGAAACAATAGAAACTGTCTTTTCCTCCTATGTCACATATTGTTTCGTACTTCATAGTCATGTACTGTCTCCATTCAGGGTTCAAAGAGCTGCCTCCACTGCACTTCAGGAACCCACACCCACTTTTACCCAGGCCTTTCGCCATCACTGCTCCACTTCCTTCACTAATGTGCTCTCTGGCCACAATCTCCTTCCTCGTTTGTTCATTTATTCCTCCAAAACTACTTATTGAGTCCTTTTAGGCTGAATGAGGTAGATGCAGGATGTAGGGTGAAGTGCAAGAAGAAATATATAGATCCTGCACTCCTGGGATTTACAGTCTACTGGAGGAGGCAGACATACCTGGATGAATAAATAGATGAGATACTGAAAATCTTGGGTACAGGGATGAGAGAAATGTTAGAAAAATGGTCGGAGAAGGAGCCCCTTTGGGGAGATAATTTATGTACTACACCCTGAATGAGGTGTCAGCTCTCTGGGCTGAAGGTATAGTAAGATATTTCAGACAAAGGGAGCCAAAATCCTAAGGCCCTGAGCCAAAAATGGGCTAAAGTACTCCCATCTGGAAGGCTATAATCAAAGAATGGAATAAAATGAAGGGCCAGAGCGATAAGCAGGGTACTATCTCAGGGTCCTTGTGTGTCCTAATAAGGAGGTGTCAGTCTCTTGTCATGGGAAGTCATTAGAGTTACAAGCAGGGGACCAGTTTGAGGGGTCACTTTTCTTTGGAGGGGGTAACTTTTTCCATATACACTTTACTCAAATTCACCAACTGTTTATATTTTACCCTAATTTGTTTTCTCTCCCATCTTGTAAAACAAAAATATCAGCAACAAAAATATCTCCCTGAACTCCCCTTTCTCTTCCAACTGCCGACCTCACATCCCCTGGGAGCTTCTCCTTCTAGATTACTCACCTTCGATACTCCCCTTTCACTTGGCTTACATCTATTTCTTCAGGTCTTAGCTTAAAAATTACTTCCTGGAGGAGACATTCCCTGACCGCTAAGTTGGAAAGTTTCTTTGCTCTGTGTTCCTAGTGATGTACTTTCCCAAGGTGTATCATTCCTCACACCTTGTTGTAAATTAACCACTTACCATCTGCTTTCTCCCCTGTGCTCCATGAAAACAGAGGCTAGTTTTCTTGGTCATCACTATATCCTCAGCATCTGAAACAAAGTGCTCAATAAATAGTTGCTGAATAAATCTGCAACTGATCTTCAGTCATTTGGTAGCTTACAAGGGCAATACGTTGTTGAAGTGAGTGCTCTATCCTATGACAATGTTTTTTGGAATCCTAGAGGTTCCTGTTAACTCTGTGTATGGATTCTTGAATTAGGAGATGAGCAGCAGGTGATGAACTTGCACTGAAGGCAGTGGACACAGGAGACCGGGTAACTGGCAGGTTTCTGACCTTCTTCTCCAGGGAAGCTAACTCCCTACCCACAGTCTCTTCAATAGCCCAGACTAGCTTGTTCTACTGTGATGTCTCTGTCTACATCAGGCCATAGTTCAAATACAGAAGCTTCAGGATAACAGTTTGGCCTGAGGGATTTCAGTCTCTTTGGTGCGGGGCTTATCGCTGGACCCTAGCTTCCAGAGAGTGTGGAGGGTTACCTTCCTGGATAACCTCCTCTTCTCTCTGACCCTGGTCTTCATTATTCGTTATGGAATCTTGGGTATATACAGCAGGGACCAAATGCCATAAGAGTTAGGACTCTAAAGTTACATAGCCTGGGCTCCATTCCCAGCTCTTGCACTTTCTAGCTATGTGGCCTTAGACAAATTACTTTTCCTAACCTCAAAGCATCCCTTTCCTCTTCTGATATGCATGCCTCATCCAGAGAGGTGGTGAGGGGAGAAAGATCATGAAAACAAAGCTCTTAGCACTATACCTGGTGCCCAGTAATTTGCTCAACAAATATTACCCATTATTAGTACCTCAGAGTGTGAGAGTGCACACATCATCTAGAGATGACTCCTCCCTCCTGAGTTTCTCAGACTATAAAGAGAAGGCACAAATGTTAGTTGAGACTAACTGTCCACTTCCAAATAGTCCTTAGATTCTGAATTACCAAGTTTTCTCAACATCGTTATATCTTGACACCTCCATTTTGGAGTGTGAGGGAGAAGAAAGTTTCCTCTGTTCTCGAGGTTCTTTCAGCTGGCCTAATAATAAAATAAGTATGAGATAGACTAACAAGAGAAAATAACCAAATTTAATTACATACGTATGTATGGGAACCCTACATAAATGAAAGAGTCAGAGACCCCCACATCTATGAGAGGTTCAGAGACAGAAAGGGAAACTGAGGTGTATAGGGATAGCACATGTTCATTAATGATTAGTTTGCCCTACCAGGTAAAAAGTAATTTCTGATTTTAACTGTTATCATGGGCCAGGCTCTTAATTTAAATTCTTTTAGATAGTTAAGGCTAGGGCAGCAGAAATTTCCCTTGAGCCCGCAGGATCTCAGTTGCCTTTAGTTCAAAATAATCTGCATACCATTGAGGCATATCCTTGGGTGGCTTGTTCTGAACCCCTACAGGAGTTAGGCTGTATCCCTTCTATTTCTGGAGCCTTCGGTAGTCTCTGGAATTCAACTCTCAAGTACAGGTGCCTGACTTCAAAAGATTACTTTGTGCCAACTTTTATTGGTTTCCCTGACAATAACAACTTTCAGATGTCCAGCTGGTAGCAAGAATATTAGCTAGCAGAGATCCTGCCCACTCTGCACTGGGGAGCCTGGTTTTTAGTTATGCAAATATAAAGATTTTCTTGCTGGGTCAGTGTGGCTCAGTGGTTGAGTGTTAACCCATGCACCAAGAGGTCACTGATTCCTTTCCTGGTCAGGGCATATGCCACGGTTTCGGGCTTGATCCCCAGTGGGGGGTGTGCAGAAAGCAGCCGATCAATGTTGATATTTCTCTCTCATCTATGTTTCTATCTCTCTCTCCCTCTCCCTTCAGATTTAGGTTTTAGAAATCATGGGTCAGAGTGTGGCTATTCTGACTTCTGGAAGACAAGAACTTACAAGGAGAGTTGGTGATCCATGGGATGGTGGTGAGAGAGATGCAGGGTCAGGAACTCCTAGGTTTTGAAATGGACAGTGGGTGTCAGTAAAGCAGGTTTGGAGAAGATGAAAAAATTTTTTTGGCACATGGTGAATTTGAGCTGCCCATGAGACACCCAAGTGGAAATACTGAGTACAGAATATAAAATTTATACATTTGTATGTTCATAAAAAAAATTCTGAAAGGACACATACCATGTCTTTAGTAGTAATTATCTCTGAGTGATAGTGATACTATTGTAATTAGCTAATTATTAATAATAAGAAAGAAGCAAAAGGGGAAGCCAGACATTATAGGCATGTCATTTGAGCAGCTTCACTAGGAAGCTGTAATTTCACACTCCCCAGGGAACCACCAGCCCATTCCCTGCGAAATCTCTGGTGGAAGAGGTCCAACAAAGGGAGGTAGAAGCATGCACCATGAAGTTGGGGGTGACATATGGAACGTACTTGTCTGCCAGTCACAACTGGGGACAGAGGTCATTGGCCAGAGTGGGTGGAGCCACTGTAAGCCCACAAAAATTTGCGAATACATAATCCCCTAAACAAAAGACTTCTCCCTCTTGTTGCTCTTGGCTCTCCTGCACTGGCCTGTATGGCCCACAGCCACGCAGACCCCACGCAATCAACTGATGGCCTGCAGCTGGAAACACAAGCTAAGCTAGCCCGATGCAGGATCAGACTGCTTCCACATGGAGCGGAAACTCTGGACACTGGCTTTTACTTTAGCTCTATTAAAAGGAAAATGGGACTTCTATGGCGGGATTGAGGGAAATGGGACTTTGGAAACTCAAGGATTTAATTCCACACAAATGAAAATCACTCATTCTCCATGCAAGTCTCAGAAAATTATTTTTCTTGGAACATCACAAGAAGTCCACTTCCAGGAGCAACAGGTGGGAACAAGGATCTCTTCCTACTGGGAACAATAGGATTATGGGTGATTTAATTCTCTTTAGTATACATATAATTTTTTTCTATGATGAACATGTATTATTTGTATATAGAGGGAATATTGAGGCACCCCTGTGTTACCCAGGGCACCTATCCTAAATTGCTAACTCTACCTACTTCCCAGTATGCTTCCTGTCCATTCAAGAGCTTTCTGGATTCTGACCTCAGGACTTTTTGTTCCCGTGGAGAGAGCCTCTTTGTCCTCAGACCAGATTCCAAACACAGTCTTTTGGCCTTGCCACTTATTTCTTTATTCTAGTACAATGTGGGCTCTCCCTCTGGCCACAGTGTTGATGGCCACCCTGATTAAGAGAAAATATGCTGGAATACACAGAAAGGTGCTCTTTCCTCTGCTGTATTATTTCACTTTGTGGAATTTTTTAAGACTTTTGAGAAATTGGAAAGAAAGGTCACAGGTACAAAGTAAAGGTTTGGAATAATATAACAGTCTTATAAAATATATGAAAGGACAAAGCTTATTTAACCTTAAAAGAAACTAGATAACACACTATTCTCCATTTCCACTGAGAAAGACAAAAAAAAGAGGGGGCTGCAATTGCAGAAAAAGGGGTTCTGATTAGATCAACAACATTTACACTTTTGGCTATGGAATCTTTCCTTTTAATAAAACAGAACCTGGGAGCCCAATATATGAAGCAGAAAAAAAGAGGAATGGTGCCTATTGAAGCCTGAGTGGGGATTGTCTACATCTGCCAGCTCTTTCTCCCCTCAGAGGTCTTGCCAAAGCAGTTAGAAAACCAGTGGTTTAAAACAAGGGACAACAAACTATAGCCAGCTGTCTGTTTTTGTATGAACCATGAGCTAAAGATGTTTTTCCATTTTTAAATGGCTAGGGAAAAAATTATTTTCTGTGATATGTAAAAATTACATGACATTCAAATTTCAGTGCCCATAAATAAAGTTTTATTGGAACACAGCCACACTCATTTGTCTATGGCTGCCTTTGTCAGACAATAGCAGAGTTAAGTAGTTGCATTAAAGATCTTATGTTCTGTAAAGTCTAAAATATTTACTCGTCCTTTGCAGAAAAAGTTTGCCTATGATACTGTACTGTTTTGAATGTGATAAATCGTTTATATGATTTCTCCCTTTTGAAGACATTAAAGTTAGGTTTAAAAGAGATCCTGTCTGTATAGAGGAGAAATGACTGGTCTCAAACCGCCCAGGATCCCTGACAGTCTGTCCCTTCCAGCCCTGGGAGGCTGTGGTTTCACCCTTGGGCTCCAGCCAGTCGCCTGCAGATGGCTAAAGGGGAAAAAAAAAGGCAATTACCTGGCAGTATGCCAACCCCCCCCAACCCTCCCTTTCCCAGTTTGGAGCCTTGAATTCCTGGCAGTTAAGAAAAGGATTTCCTTCAGAAGAATACAATTGCAGTAAAGCTCTGGCCAGCCAGTCCCTAGATTTCACAGGGTGGGAAAACATCTGTGATTTGGAAAGAGGAAAGAAAACCCAATGATAAGAGATGGAGGAAGGTGCTGAGGAAGACTATGAGAAAGGGGAAAGCACATCTAGAACAAGTGAAGAGCGATAGCAAAATCTTAAGATCTATTAATGCTTTCCTTGAAGTTATTACTTATCATTTAAGATCAAATCAGATCATTTGCTTTCAGACTTAGGACAACTCTTCTGTCTCCAATCTAGCAATTCACAAACGGTATGTTTCTCCAGTATGTTAAACAGGTGGAAGCTGGAGTTATATTCTGTCACCAAAACTCTTCTGTGATTCTAGTTCTTCTGATATAAAATGGGGATGAGACCTGTCAGGGCCAGGGAAACGTTTCCCCTTACCCCTTTAATTCTTCCAGCTGGTCGGATAATTCAAATGACATTCAGCAGATTAACAAGAGAAAATCAAATTTTAATTCATGCACACAGAGAATTCACATAAACATGAAAATTCCAGTGAGGCAAAATGAGGTATATATGTCATTTTGGACTAAGGAGAGGGCAGTAGGCAATTCACAGGTAAATGAGGAAGAGCAAACATTTGGTAAACAAATTCTTGCAAGGCCACCCAGAAACAGTGGGACACAAAGGGGCATCTAGGAAACAGATTTTTGCTTGGCTTCTCTGGGTCTAACACACTTATTTATATGTGTTAGAGTGAATATGTTGCTTCCCTTCCTGAAGCAGGTTTTTCTGTCTGAATCTCCTTAGGTAGGTAAAGGGGAGGCGACAAACTCTTCTTGCGTTTGTTGGGTTCGAATAGTTTTCATCTCAAAATAATGTGCATGCCAGGGTGGTGCTTTCTGGGGAGAGTCACTCCTGCCCCCTACAATACCTTCAAAACCATGGGGCGATTTCTCAGAATGAAGTGTAGAGCCTAGTAACTGGGGACTAAGGAAGGGCACGTGTGGGGAACTGATAAATCTTAATTTGTTGACTTACACTTTATACTTCCCACTTTGTCCTGTAGTGGAAAAGTCTTGGTGATTACAGTGGTGAAGCACAAAGCTATAAAAAAATACATGTCCCTCATGATCTCTGCAGGGAAACAACAACAACAAAACAAATAGCCAGTATCATAGCTTAAAATAAAACATATATTGTGGTAGTTTTTTACTATAGCTTCATATATTTTACATTAAAAAAAATAAAAATACATGTGGAAAGTGACATAGGCACATGGCTTTTAAAAAATTAAACAATACAGCCAACCCTGGATATTACAATTTAACTTTGGTAATTTGATGGAGTATATCTTTTCTTATGATTATTAATCATTTGGACACTCTTTCTGGGATTAGCTTTTATTTGTATTTAAAGAAAATATTTTTATTAATTTAACCTCTGTAGATGTTAAATCATCTCGTCATATTTTGACTATTTTACACTATTTCTGCCATAGAAGTTTTTTTTTTTTTGAAGATTTTAAAATTGATTTTTAGAGAGAGAGGGAGGAGAAACATCGATGGGCTGCCTCCTGCTCGCCCCCTTCTGGGGATCTGGGAATTCAACCGGCAACCTTTCGGTGCACAGGACAATGCCCAATGAACATGGCAGGGCACCATACAAGTTTTTATGTGGTCAACTTTACCAATCTTTTCCTTTTCTGAATTTCATGTATTTTAGAAAGAACTCATCAGTTCAGTCCACAATTATAAATTTCTTCCTATGTCTCTCATAAAAGCTAAACAGTTTAATTCTTTGTTTATTAAAGGGATTTTGTTCTTTGGGCCTTGCTTTGTTTGGTTTTAGGTTTCTTCATTGCTACGTTCATTCTGAAGGTCAAAAAACAAATGACAAAGAAGAAATATTTTTGACTGCACAAGAATTTTTGATTCAGTAATGAATTAAACTTTTTAAAACTGGAGAGTATTATACGAACTGAAGTAAGCCAGTCACAAAAATAAGTTCCATATGATTTCACTTACATGTGGAATCTACTGGACAAAATACACTAAGAAACAAAATAGAAACAGACTCACAGAGACAGAGAGCAGACTGACAGATGTCAAGAGGGAAGGGGGTTGGGTGAAAAAGATGAATGAATTAAACAAAAAAACAAAGCAAAAAAAACACCCCTTGTAGATAGACAATAGTATGGTGATTACCAGAGGGAAATGGATTGGGGGAGGATGAAGAGGTTAAAGGGGGAGAGAGAAACAAGACAGCAGCCCAGGTAACAACTGTACCCGCTGCCTCCCACAACCACATCAAAATTACAACTACAATACAGAACCACCATCACTCAGAGCCTCCTGAGATATGGCTGCACAGAAGCCCTACAACCAGAAAACTGAAGAAGCACCGAGACCGGTAGGAGGGGCGGAGACGTGGGCGGATTGCGGCTGAATCCCAGAGAGGCAGCTGCAGGCCCACACCCAGTGCCGCTGGTAAACCCGGGAGGGAATCTCGGCAGTGAGGGTTTCCTCGAGGAGCAAGGGGTCCCAGCCCCACAGCAGGCCCTCAGCCCAGGGCTCCAGGGCTGGGAAGAGATGACCCCACAACTCCGGGCTGTGAAACCAGCGGGGACTGTCCCTGAGGGACTCGGAGGCTGCGGGAGCCCCAGCAGCTCCTCTTAAAGGGCCGGTGCACGGACTCACTCAGACTCGCTCCCTCTGAGCCCAGCGCCGGGCAGCAGCCTGAAAGGACCCGGGACACTCGGGGAGGAAATAACCTTCTGGAATCTGGGCAAGAGGTGGAGGGGCGGCTTCCTCCCAGGCAGAAGGGCTGGCAGAGGCCATGGCTCCTTTGGCGAGTCCTCCCCACACACAGCCGGCAGGAAGGCGCCATATTTGAATGGCCAGCACCTGACTCACACCTTTGACCCCGCCCTGTGATTCCCAGAGGCCCCGCCCCTCCCCCCTGCAGGCTCATCCAGGCCATTTCCAGGGGCTTTTCTGTGCAAGTGGCCCCTCGAGCCTCACGCTTAGGACTTTCCTAATATCTCTCAAACAAGCAGCAGCGGACCCCATAGGGCTTGATAAGTGGCCCCAGGCCTGGCACTAGCAGCAGCTGCACTGGCTCATAGCTTGGCCTCCGCTGGACACCTCCAAGCCCAGCACAAGTAGCAGCCAACTATGCTTTGCTGTGTAGCTCATGCTGGGTGGCCCTGGGCAAGGCACTGGCACAGGCTGACTTTGCACCTCCTGGGAGGCCCCAGAGACAGTGCACGTGGTGGTCAGACTCGACCATTCTGGATTACAACCCTACCACATCCACAAGTGACACTCAAGGGATGCACTTGGTGAACACCAAAGCTCCACTGAAGTAAATCCTGCTCCATAGGGGTATCTCCAGCACAGCAGCTCTTAGGCTGTAGTTGCAGCTGGTCCTCACAGTTGATTGGCCTGGGGGTCAGTTCCTCCCAGTGATGCCAACAGCAATCAAGGCTCAACTACAACAGGACAGTGCACACAACCCACACAGGGGAGCACCTAGAAGGCCCAGCTCAGGTGACTGGGAGGCTGAGCCACTGGACCCTACAGGACCCCTACTACACAAAGCCACTCTACAAATTCCAGGAGACATAGCAGCTCTTCCTAAGACATAGAAACAAACACCTGGAAGCAGCCAAAATGGGGAGGCAAAGAAACATGTCACAAAGGAAAGAACAGAAGAAATCTCTAGAAGAGGAACTAAATGAAATAGATCTAAGCAAGCTAACAGATATAGAGTTCAGAATTTTGTTTATAAGGATGTTTAAGCAGACTATTAGGGAAATAACCGAGAAAGTCAATAACATAATAAAGTACCAATTTGAAATGAAGGCTATGGGGACTGAAATGAAGAATAATTTACAGGGAATCAACAGTAGAGGACGCTGAGAATCAAATCAGCAATTTGGAACATGAGGAAACAAAAAACACCCAACCAGAAGAGCAAAACGAAAAAAGAATCCAGAAATATGAAGATAGTATAAGGAGCCTCTGGGACAACTTCAAGAGGCCCAACATTCGTATTATTGGGGTGCCAGGAGGGGAAGAAAGAGACCAAGAAATTGAAAACCTATTTGAAAAAAATAATGACAGAAAAGTTCCCCTACCTGGGGATAGAAATAGACTTACAAGTTCAGGAAGCACAGAGGGTCCCAAACAAGAGGAACCCAAAGAAGCCCACAGCAAGACACATCATAATTAAAATGCCAAAGGTTAAAGACAAAGAGAGAATCTTAAAAGCAGCAAGGGAAAAGCAGCTAGTTACCTACAAGCAAGCACCCATATGACTATCAGCTGATTTCTCAACAGAAACTTTGCAGGTCAGAAGGGAGTGGCAAGAAATATTCAAAGTGATGAAAAACATGGAACTACAACCAAGATCACTCCACCCAGCAAAGCTATCATTTAGAATTGAAGGTCAAATAAAGGGCTTCACAGATAAGAAAAAGCTAAAGGAGTTCATCACCACCAAACCAGGGAAAGTTGAAGAGTCTTCTTTAAGAAGAAGCTAATGAACAAAAGAACCTGACAAACTAAATAGATCCAGAGACATTGACACATGCAATAGACGATCATATTTCAGAGGAAAGAGGGAAGGGGGGTGGAGGGTGGGAAGAGATTAGCCAAAGAAGTTATATGCATATATGCATAACCCATGGACACAGTTAATAACGGGGTGAAGGCCTGGGGAGGGGGTGGGAGCAAAGTGGAGGGGGTCAATTGGGGGGGAAAAATGGGACACCTATAATACTCTCGACGATAAAGATAAATAAAAAATAAAAAAAAAGAGGTTAAAGGAGGAATAAGTGGTGATGGAAGGAGACTTGACTTGGGGTGGTAAACACACAATACAATATACAGGTGATGTATTATAGAATTGTAATCTGAAACTTATATAATTTTATTAACCAATGTCACCCCAATAAATTTTAAAAAATTAAACTTGGTCAACATTTTGTGGAGCAAATCAAATATTTTTGCATTCAAATATGGGACATGAGGAGGCAGTTACAATCTCTGATCCATGATTTCAACAACCCTAATTTCCTTTCTTACCTTTGAAAACATGGCTGTTAAGACACTTTCTCTAGCCTGGCCAGTGTTCTTCGGCGGTTGAGCATCAAACTATGATCCAGGAGATCACGTTTTGATTCCCGGTCAGGGCACATGCCCAGGTTGTGGGCTCCATCCTCAGCAGGAGGTGTCCAGGAGGCAGTTGGTCAATAACTCTCTCTCATCATTGATATTTTTCTCTCCCTCTCCCTCTCCCCCCTTCCTCTTTCTGAAGTCAATAAAAAAATATATATTTTAAAAAGAGACTTTCTCTAAGCCCTTGCCCGGTGGCACAGTTGATTGGAGCATCATCCCATACACTGAAAGGTCATGGTTCGATTCCCGGTCAGGACACATACCTAGGTTGCAGGTTTTCAAGGCATGTGTGGGAGGCAAGTGATTGATGTTTCTCTCTCTCTCTCTCTCTCTCTTTTCCTCTCTCTAAACATAGCCTTGAGTGAGGATTAAAAAATGAGACTTCCACTAAGATAGTTTATTAGGGTTACACTAGCTGCTGAAACAAATCAAAATATCTATTAGGTTGAATTATATTATCATTTTTATAGGTCAAAAAAATATCAGCAATTTCATGTTTCAAACTAACATAACAACCCAAATGTAACAAAAGTTTCTTTCTTCCTGTATAATGTCTAAAATGGATGTTCCTGATCAGTGGGTAGCTGTCCAAGCCAATGGTTGTTTCAGAGCACCAGGTTTTTAATCTTATAAATTCTATATCTTAGCTCCTGGATCCCAAGATTGCTGGTTTTTTTGCATCAACAGAGTGGGTAGGGCAGAATAGGTCACTGACAACTGCAGCTGGGGATTTTTATGGACCAGGCTTCCAAGTGATGTACGTTACCACCACCACCATTCCATTGGCTAGAACTCAAGTCACATCTAACTACAAGGAAGGCTGAGGAATATAGTCCAGCTATGAGAGATAAGAGATAAGAGAAATGGGCCTGGTAAATGGCTGGTTGGTGGCTACCATAGATGGTTCCCTAATGTCTTCCATACTTCTCCCCTGCAATACATAACTCTTGGGTCTTCCCGGTGTTTTTTAATGTTGGTTTGTTTTTTAATTGATTTCAGAGAAAGGAAAGGAGAGGGAGAAATAAACATCAATGATGAGAGTCATTGATTGGCTCCCTCCTGGGCATTGAGCCAGCAACCCAGGCATGTGCCCTGACCAGGAATCGAACTGTGACCTCCCGGTTCATAGGTTGATGCTCAATCACTGAGCGACTGAGCCATGCTGGCCGGGCTTGGGTCTTCCTGTTTTTAAGAACAGATTGAGTAATAATACTTTGTATCTGTTCCATTTATAAGGAATTCTTGCATAAATTATGAGTTCCAAGAGCCCTGTGACATAAACAATTATTTCCACCTTATAGATGAAGAAACTAAGGCTTAGAGAGGGCACATGTTGACTTGTCCAAGGACATGAACTATGAAACCAGTTCATCACGGCCACAAGGATACTAATTTATACAGTGCTTTTTGGCTTATACAACACTCCCATGTATAGTATTTTATCTGACCACTAGTGCAGGGACCTCCCCATTCTGACAGTTTGTGGCCTCTCCATCATGCCCTGCTGGTTATTAGCATGCTGCTGGCCCAGCAGATTATAGGATATAAATAGATGCATTTGTTGTCTGACCAAGTCTTTTCCTGGAGTGAGACACATTTACTCCTGCTAGAAACCAAGGCCTTTTCTGCCTCTTGGCTCAGGTTAGGAAGGCAGGTTTTGAGGTCCCAAGAATTCACATGATGGCTTACCTATGCTTCTATGGCACAGCATGGCGCTCCAGGTGAGCACCAAATTGCCAAAGCTCAAAATATGCTGGAAAGCAGGTTCAGGGTGGGGACATGGGGTGCAATGGGATGCAGCTGTACTTAACAACTCGATTACCTGCCAACAGGGAGATCTCCGTTCTGTTCTCCTGTTTTCTACTTCGCTGTGCAGTATCTTCTCACTAGTAGAGCAAGAAGGATTTCTCTTCCATTAACTCAAAGTCCACTTCACGGCTTTTGCTTTCAAAATGTATTTTGCCCTAGCCAGTTTGGCCCAGTGGTTGGAGCGTCAGCCCTTGGACTGAAGGGTCCGGGGTTTGATTCAGACCAAGGGCATGTACCTCTGCTTTAAGTCCATTCCTCGGCCCCGCTTGAGTTGGGGTGTGTGTGGGAGGCAACCAATCCACGTGCCTCTCACATTGATGTTTCTCTCTCTCCCTTCCACTCTTTCTGAAAAGCAATGAATAAAATATCTTCAGGTGAGGATTAAAAGCAACAAAAAAAAACACCCAAAAATGTATTTCTCATCTTCTATTGAGATCTCTACTTGTTGCCTCCCTGCATTCCCCCGCCTTCAAGCAAGCAGGGGGACTTAAATAGAAACATGACCTTCTTCATCAGGAGGGTTGAGGTTCAATTCACTTTGTGAACTCCCTGAGGGCAGCAGCTGCTGTGTCCTCTGCTTCAGTTCCCCTGGTTACCTAACAAGTACCTGGCCTCCAGTGGGTGTCCCAAATGTTTGCTGACCAAGAATGCTGTGTAAGTATCTTAGAAGTTTTCAGAGATAAAGAACTCAGAATTAAAGCAAAAAACCCCAGCGTGCTATTCCTTTAAAAAATAACTTTTAATTATAATCACTTTCAAGCACACAGAAAATACAATGAACATCCATATACCCACCACCATGTATTTCAAGATTCCAATTTTCAGGCTATTTAAGAAAATGTTCCAACATAGAGTAGCTTGCACTTATCAGAATCAGAGGTACAGCTGGGGACAGAGGATGAGCCAGAGCCAAGTTTTAAAAGATGGCCTTATGGCCTTAGAGAAGCCAGTGAATTGAAAACTCTTCATGGACAGAGAACTGCAGAAAGTGTTCTGAGGTTGGGGCTCTGGAGAAGACGGCTCAGGCAAGGCCTTGATAAGCAATACTGCGGACCCAGAAGACAGTGGAGACACAGAAGTTAGTTTAAATCAGAAAATATAAATTTACAATTTTGAAGAGAAGGGGGTAGAGTGCAATGAAAGATCAGTAAGTTTTTAAGCAGGTATTATTTTATGTGGCTGTCACAAAAGAATTCTTTAAATTTGCTGATCAAAATTAGGTATATCAAATTCACCTGAGTTTCCCATTTCAGACTATGTTCCCAAGGCTCTCAGTAGAACAAGTGCTTCATTTTTAGCACAAAGAACCATAACTTACCTTTTGGTTAGTATTTTAAACAGTTCAGACTTTAGCACTTAAAGCTGATAGCTCTAGTGATGGGAAAAAAATAAATAAATAACAAGGCAAAAAACCAAGAAAGCCGATAGCTCTGGGATTCAACGTAGATTTCCCCAAGCCTGTAGACCACTGAAACCAACTAGGACCTTAAGATTCTCAGTGTTTATCCTGTTTCAAATATAAAGCTGACTATACTGCCTTTGGCAGTCTATAGGCCACTTTCATCTAAAAGTTGCTAAAAATAAAAATCTGTTAAGTCCCAAATCAAGAAAATGTTTGGGGTACTACCAGGTGAGGCAAAATGATGACATTCGCTAGGGAGAAAAATATCCAGGTTTATATTAGGTAATTTTGTCTACCGGCAGCTACATGTACTTTATGCAGCATTTATTTCAATCAAAATACCTAAATTTGAAATGTATTTACATCTCTGAAAAGTTGTATCTTATTTTCTATAAACCAGTTATGACAGGTAAAGTTGACCATTTCTGCTTTACAAATAAAAAAATGAAGAAGGGCTGTTCACTTTCCCAGAGTTACATTAAAAGCAGAGGTGGAGCCCGATGGGTGCGGCTTGGCGGTTGAGCATTGAACTATGGCCCAGGAGATCAAGGCTTGATTTCTGGTCAGGGAGCATGCCCGTTGTGGGTTCAATCTCTGGTGGGGGGCATGCATGAGGCAGCCAATCAATGACTCTCTCTGATGGTTCTCTCTCCCTTCCTCTCTGAAATCAATAAAAATATTAAAAAAATAAAAATAAAATAAAAGCAGAGGTGGAGCCCTGGCCAGGTGGCTCAGTTGATTGGAACATTGTCTATATACATCCAAAGGTGGTAGATTTGATCCCTGGTCAGGGCGCATATAGGAGGCAACGGACTGATGTTTCTCTTTCTCAAAATCAATAAAAACATACCGAGGTGAGGAATAATAATAATAATAATAATAATAAAAGGCAGTGGAACTCAAAATTATAACCATGCTAACTAACCCAACCACTTGAATGCTTTTACTGACTTGGTTTTCAGCATGTTGCTCATGGCATACACAGAGATGCAAGATGTGGCTGTCATGACTATGCATGGCTGTCAACCAAGCTGCAAGTTGCTGTTCACATATTAAACACTGTCTTTTAGAAATAAAGATTTCTCTTTGGTGTTCTATGTCCTGGTTTATACCTTACACCTACTGACATTTTATGTATTTTTGCTCAACTTGTTTTTCCCTTTATCCCCCATTCTTTAAGATAAAATGAGCTTGTATTACATTTTTCAAGTAGTCCCTTTAGATTACTTTAGGAACAAATCAGGGCGTAAATTAATAATTATTTTGTTGTACCTTTTGGAATTGCAAGTAAGTAAATAAAGTTAGGGATACAAATTTTTTTTCTGAAGAGATACTCAAAATTTTTGTTCACCTAATTTTAAACTTGTGAACACAAAACACAGCTTTATTTAAATAAATAACAGAGGCAGAAAGATAGGAGAAAAGGAAAAAAATGAAAGTCTAAAAAAGTAAGAGAAACATGAAATTCTTAAACTGGTCCATCCAATCACTGCCTTATGAATGGCTAAGTTTCAAACTAATGATTCACAACTCTCACTTTTCAGATATGATTATCAAAACGGTGATCATCAAATGCTAAATAAAATATAGAAAGAGCGGAAGGTTCTCTACCTAAAACAGAGATCACAGAACTGCCTTAAAATACAAAGAAAATATTTTTATTTGTATAACAAAGACTAAGAGATAATGACATAATAAAGTTAACAGAGTTGATGTCAAGACACAAATAGGTTTGAAAAGCTATAGATGAGTAGTAAGCGTTTTGTTTCATTCAACCTCTGTTCATCCTCGGTTATCTTAGAGAGCCTCTCCCTCTCTGGCATGCTCCTGACTGGATCCTAAGCAGGATGTGTCCTGGTGACTCAGTGATGACTCCTTTCCATTAGTCCTCAGTATCTTTCTTTTTTTTCTTTTTCTTCTTTTTCTCTGGACTCTGAAAATAACCAAAAAGAATGCTTTTGAAAGAGTTTAAATATATGGGTGAGTAATAACTTTTCCTCATAAAAAGCAAAGTAGATCTATTTCTCTTAAAAACAAATTTAAGGGGAAGTTTCAATTTTAAGATAAAAACCCATCTCTATAAAAGCGATTTGTGGTAAATCATACTCTCCCTTACTCAAAGCAAACCCATCTTGTGACAAGTCTAATTTTGAGAAACAGCCTTTTATAATACAAATACAACAATGGCATTATTTTTACCTGCCCATGAAGAAAACCATTTAACTGCCTGCCTGTTCATTTCTTTTCTTTTCTTTTTTAATATATCTTTATTGATTTCAGAGAGAGGAAATGAGAGGGACAGAGAGAAATAGAAACATCAATGATGAGAGAGTCATCAAGACCGCAACCAGGCATGTGCCCTGACCGGGAATCAAACCCCAATCGCATGGATCCAGGTAGATACTCAACCACTGAGCCACGGCCGGCCGGGCTGCCTGTTCACTTCTGATAAAGTAGAGTAAAATACGGAGACCCTACTCATGCCAATAAAGGACTGGTAATTCAATCTAACATACAGGAACTGCTGCGCTGGTGCACGGCTCCTCCTCAGAAAGCGGTTCTTCTTTAATGTGTTTCTTCTTGTCCTTCTTCTTCTTCTTCTTCACTGATGTCTCCTGCTCTTCCACCACCAGTACTCCTCCTCCTTCTTCCTCTTCATCTTCTTCTTCAACTGAACAAAGTAAATGCAAAGATACAACAATTAACACTGTATCAGACCTCAGCTCCCCCCAAACCTTTTGAATCTGAAGTTTCCCAGTCATTATGGTCAATCATCCAGTGTTTATTTTATGATTTATAATTAGAAACGTCCTTCACACACTTACCTAGTCTAATACCACTAACTTTACAAATGATATAAAACTCAGAGAGAAGTGAATTTCTCCTGATCATGTAGCTATGCACAGAAATTAGAATTAAGACAGATCATCTCATCTGCATAACCACTGTTTTGGGGAAGATAGTCAATTATATTAGAAGTAAGTGTCTGTGCTATACGGTTAAAACATGCACTAAGAGGACCTGCTGTCAGAACAGATTTGGGTTGTAAGAGAAGACGATTCAAGGTTAAAGGACAAAGTAACCAGAATTGCCATTTACAATATGGAGAAAATTGTGGAGCAACAGGCTGGAAGTGGAAAGAACCTCTGAACGGTAAGTTTGGAAAGCTTGTTGGACATGTAAGTGAAGATACAAATCTGGAGCTTGGTGTCAAAAGCTACCAAAAGGGATTAGAGATTTCCTTACTGTTCAATAGAAAAATAAAACAGTTAAATAATGTTTTCATCTAGAGCAGGAGCCCACATTTGCTGATAGTACACTTTTGACCACTGAGCTACTTAGAAACCCAAAGTTAAATCAGTCATTGCTTTAATGCCTGTCTTGTTATACTATGTGGTAGGCACTCAACATAGGTCCAGCTAATAAATGAGGGTACTTGCTTCCCAACTTTACAAGACAGCCTACTTTACTGGAGAGCACCATTTAAATATCATCACTATGATGGCAGGTTACCTGGTATATTAGCACTCTAGTCCACTCCATATAAAAGAAACAATGAAAACAAGAAAAACAAAACACCACTACTTCATCAATTCTACACTTAACCATATAACAAAAATATCTGAAACCACATACTTATTTTTACTCTATTTTAAGCTCATTCTCAAAATAGTTCATGTGGTGAAATCCAAAGTTTTGGTATACTTAGTATAATATTTGATTCCACATATTCACAGAAATGAGTCTCATATTCCTCTATGAAATCTGATACATTTAATAACATCCTAACTATTCTCAGAGAACACAATGACTTATTAAAATACCATTAACTTTCAATATGGGAGATTTCACAATAAAGTTCAATGGCACATACTTTCCCAAGGTTCATGAAGTCTATACTTAAGAAATAAGAATATAAATGACATTTTAAAAATTCAAACTAACCTTTAACTTTAACCTTAGCTTTTTTTGCCTTCTTTTCAGTTATTTCGTCCTCTTGATCTACCTGTTCTATCTTGCGTTTTTTAGAACAGGTTGGCAGTGTGGAGTCACCAGAAGGATCATAAGTCTTCACTTCACTGAAAGAGTCAGAGTTTTAGGAAATCTCTACTAATATCTGCAACTAAAATAATTCTAAAGAGATTTAAAGGAAATGCCATTAGATAATACTTACATAAGCATAAAATGCTGTTTCATTTTAGTGGCTTTCAGGCAGTTTATGAAAACAGTTTCCAAAGGGTAAAGAGGTATTAATATTTTCCAGGTAGGCTAATTACACTTTAAGAGAAGTGGTGAGCTAAATGAATTCTGATTGAGTGACTATGGTATAGAAAAATATTCAATCAACTTAGGGGAAAAATGGGAGAAAATCTCTTTACACCAAATGATTATACCAGGAAACTAAAAACTGAATCAATTTAAGTTTTACAATATAAAGTAATCCAATGAAAACCAAAACAAACCTACTGCAATCAAATTTAATACAGAAGGCTTCATCACAAGATCCCAAGAGGCAAAGGAATAGAGGGGGATATCTATGAATCAAGTCCCTAAAACCCAATGATTGTTTTTGTTCTAATATAGCAGAAAGAAAAAAATGGAAGTAGGGAGTGCCTAAAATGTAAGTAAATATCATAATTAGTGTCTCACGTGCATGTCTTTAAAATTATAAGCATAATGACATGGGTATATTAAAAAATTATTCAAAACAAGCTAAGGAATGTTCTATTTCTTAAGCTGACTTTTAGGCTCATGGCTTTAACTTTTAGAGTTTAGAAACATTTATAATTTAAAAAACAAAGATTCACATTTGTCAACTAAGGACAACAAATTTGGAAAATTCACGAACTATAAAAGAAACATTAATGCCCATAACTGAATATATAAGGTTTCTTTCCAGAAGGAAACAATTTTTTTCTGAATGTATATATTTATATATATACATAAATATTTTTAACTGAGATGTACTATATATTGCTCTCCCCACTCACTTATAGCGTAAGACTGTATTATTAAAATTCTTAAAGAATTACAAGACTCCTAAAAGCAGAATTTATGGGTTAACGACTAGAAACAGTTTTTTAAAATATGTATTTATTGATTTCAGAGAGAGGAAGGAAGAGGGAGAGAGAAACATCAACGATAAGTCATTGATTGGCTGCCTCCTGCACGCCCCCTACTGGGAATTGAGCCCTCAACCTGGGCATGTGCCCTGACCAGGAATCGAACAGCGATCTCCTGGAGATCATAGATCAAAGCTCAACTGCTGAGCCACAGCAGCCATGCTAGAAACATTTTTAAGATGCTTAAAGCATCATACTGTCTCTAACAGCTTCCCAGAAAAGCTGTCCTACATTCTACTTTCATCATCACTGCCTTGTCAGTATTAAGCATCACCTCAAGTAAAAACCAAAACGCTTCTCCCCACACATATCTTTTGTTAATTTTATGGTGAGGTCTGAATACTTTTCATCCCTCTTGGCCATTTTTAGATTTTTCTTTTGTCTGTTTTTTTAAAAAATAGGTTAATTAGATGAACTCTGAATGAATTTTCTTTGATAAATGGTATATCATACAGGAACTATGAATGACAAACATGCACTATTATAAATATTTGGAAATGAGTAAATATTAAGAAAAAAAAAAAAGCCAAAACAAATATACTATATGTACTTATTACAACAATGCAAATATGTATTTGATTAAAAACCTGAACTAAATATGAAAAACTGTAAATGGCAAAAAAAAAAAAAAAAAAAAGGGTGAGTGGGACACCAAGGTGCTTCAGTTTATAACAAAAAACTGCTGTCAACGGGTAACATTTAAGTAAGCAAGAACTGTCCATCCATCTCCCCCACATGTACTTACCTTTTATGTTCATATTTTTCTGCTTTTGCTAATGCCTTTCCTGTTCCACTTATTTTCCTTATCTAAGAAAAGAAAAATTATTTTCTAGGACATAATCTCTTTATAGTATATACTCTAATAAATCAACTCTTGGTAAATATAAGGGAAAACTTTAACAGTAAGCACAAAAAGAATATATTAGAGGTACTAAAATGTATCATAAAACAAAACTGTTCAGCAGGTGAAATAAGTACATAAACTACTCATAGTTTATTAGCTTTTAACAGGTAACACTTCTGCAATAGGCAGGATGTATTTCTTACCCCTCTATCTTCCAAGGCCCTCAACCTGGCCTCTAATTTGGCTCTGTTCTCAACTCCCATCGCAGAACTGGAATCTTCACCAAAAGCATCATACCGGATAGCCAAAACAGTTTTGGCTGCCAACATTCGAGAAATCTAATAGAGAACTTGAAGTTAGAAAACACTCATGCTAGTATTTTCTTTAAACCAGGAATGACAAAAGTATTTTCAATCATACAACTATCTCATAACTGAATCTTTGCTGCAATATAATGGCTAATTGGTTATGTATAACCACCATGATTTCAGTGGATGAAAGATCTTCAGTAGTTTATGTTTAAAACTAGCTCAAACTATTCTGCCAATGGCCTCCTTTAGTTTCTACTCCGTGACATTGGTTCTACATCATGAGGTCAACCAGAAAAGGTGCAGTCCCCTTTTCAAGCTAAGTAAAGTTTTATTTTAATGAACCCTTTATTTCTCCTAATACTCTGCGCTCTGAATTTTATACAATTTTAGTTTCCTTTAAACGGTGTCCTACAAAATAAGAGGCCACAACATTTCACAAAGCTATTATTTTTTATAATTCATAAATGTTGATGTTAAATTGGTTTTCTGCCACTAAGAACACTTTTGATGTACCACCCACCCCACCCCATGCTTTACCAAGGGGTGAATTCTAGGAAAATACTAACATAGTGAAGAAGAAAAAAAAAGCTTTAACAGGACCAGTAGTAATTTCTTTAAACCCTTTCTCTCAGTATCCAGAGTGCTTTTTACTTAAAGAATTTACCATTCTCCATTTAATGAGAAAAAAATAGGAAGATTTATTGCATACTACAGAGTACAAGGAAAATTAATTGTTTGGAGGAAAAAGAGAGAAAAAGGCCTACCTCAGGAAACTGTAACTCACCTTTCCTTTGTGTTTGGGACTTGTCTGTCCTACAAGTGAAGCGTGATAAATGAGACCATACTTAGGGGTATCTCGTCTAGACTTTAGAGCTCTGAAGAGTGCCTTTTCTGCTCCAAGAATCTGAACTGTAGAAGCTGCATGTTTGGCCAAATTCAAAAGAGAACCTTCAAAAGAAAAGAAGTAGTTACAAAGAATCACTTTAATTATTTCAAAGTTCCATGCATTAAACAAGACCTACAGAACAATTAAAAATCTGATGTAATATAAAACTTTATAGTCTGGAATTTCCTAAAAATCCTGATGCCTCAGCATTTGTGATTCTTCCAGTAGCACCACAAGCAAAGGTACGCGATGAATGTCTATGACAAACTGAAGCTTAAGCTTATTCAAGTTTATGTATCTGCCTGAGAAATGGTTTTACTATTTTACATTCTATTAGCATACCACAAGATATAAGTATAAACATATGTATTTACAGACAGCCCCCCAATCTAGCCCCTATTTTGTGAGATTTTGGATATTAAATATTCTTCAGATATGGAAAAAAAAACCCCATAAAAATAAATGGAGAGTTATTAGGATATCTTAATAGTAGAAATATGTGATAAATTACATACACTTTCATTTATCCCTGTTAAAATATGGATGAGAAGATAGGTTTATAAGTACACTAATTAGGTATGAAAAGTTGTTGCTTTGGCCCAGCTGGTGTGGTTCAGTGGTCAAGTCGACCTATGAACCAGGAGGTCACAGTTCGATTCCTGGTCAGGGCACATCGCCAAGGTTGTGGACTCTATCCCCAGTAGGGGGTGTGCAGGAGGCAGGTCAATGACTCATCACTGTTTCTCTCCCTTCCTCTCTCTAAAATCAGTAAAAATATATTTTAAAAAAAAGTTGCTGCTTTGTTAGACTTGTTGCAGAGTTTGTCAGAAAACACCCTTAATATTAATGAAGTCACCCACCACTAGATATATGTTTAAAACTCAAGGAATGTACACTTCGGCTGATCCTTGCATCTCATATTTCTACAAGCTTAGATAAACCTATGAAATTCTGGATGCAGACAATAAAACCAGACCAAATGATTCTATACTTGCAGGTTAGGGTATTTGAACTACATATTTGATCAATGAAGTGTCTATTCTAATTTAACTACTTTGCTGTAAAAGACACACATTAAGATCTTCTGTGATGGATTATTACAATGCCTTCAGTAACATAAAATAATGAATTAGTACCTCACTGTATTTGCAGGTATTCAATTATACAGTTTTTGTAGCATCCACCTTTACATTATCACCATACACATGCATTAAGTTTTATTAAATATTCTGTATGTCAAATATATTAAAATATAAAATAGCATATTCAACTGTGAAACAGATTCTTGATCAACGCTTATGTAGTCATACACTACATATGACACAGACCACACATACGACAATAGTATGCCATATAGCATAGTAGGCTATACCACCTAGGTTTGTGTACATGCACTGTATGATGTTCGCACAATGATGAAATGGACTAATGATAACACATTTCTCAGAATGTATCCCAGCCATAGTGCAGGACTGTAATTATCACCTGTTGTGATTTCTTAAAAGTATTTAAATTGTAATCCAATCAGTTTTTCTTTTTTCTTTTTTTTTTAAATCCTCACCTGAGAATATTTTTTCCATTGCTTTTCAGAGAGTGGAAAGGACAGAGAGACACATACATCAAGGTGAGAAAGACACATCAATTGGTTGCCTCCCTCATGTGCCCCAACCCGGGCTGGGGATTGAGCCTGCAACTGAGGTACTCGCCCTTGGCTGGAATTGAACCCATGACCCGTTAGTCCGCAGGCCGACACTCTAACCACTGAGCCAAACCTGCCAGGCCTCTTTCTTTCATTTTAATCTTCATCCAAGGACATGCTTGGAGAGAAGGGAAAGAAACACCGATTGGTTTCCTTCTGCATGTGCCCCAACTGGGGGATTGAATCCACAGCCCAGGGATGTGCCCTGACTGGGAATCAAACTGGCAACCCTTCGGTGCACAGGACTACACTCAACCAATTGGCCACTCTGGTCGAGCAATTTTATTTTTCAATTTAAGTTGACTTTCAGTATTATTTTGTATTAGTTTTGGGTGTACAGCATTGTGGTTAGACAATCTTATACTTTACAAAGTTATCTCTGATATTTCAAGTACCCACCTGGCACCATAGTTATTACGATATTATTGACTATATTCCCTATGCTGTACTTTTACATCCTGTGACTATTTTGTAACTACCGATTTGTACTTCTTAATCCCTTCACCTTTTTCACCCAGCCTCCCAACCCCCCTGGCAACCAACAGTTGACCTTTAAAAAAAAAGTTTTTTAAATCCTCACCCGAGGATATTTTTTCAGTTGCTTTTCAGAGAGTGGAAGGGGGGAAAGGGGAGAGAGAGGGAGGGAGCGGGAGAGAGGCTGGTTTTCTACCGCATGCACTCTGACTGGGGATCGAGCCTGCAACTGGGTATGTGCCCTTGGCCAGAATCAAACCTGGGACCCTTCAGTCCGAGGGCCAATGCTCTAACCACTGAGCCAAACGGGCCAGGGCAACTTTCTAATGACATAAAATGTTAACTGATTTTACCCTCCTACATTCATCTGATTATTCTAATTAACTACAACAAACATCTGACAATGGACAAGTGTCTCAGAAGAGGTAGTGACTAAAGATGCCTTCATTATCCAAAAGGGAATCAGGCACACAAATGAAAATCATCACCGAACACTGGTCCTTAGTCCTTGCCCACATATCACCTACTTCTATTTATTATCTGAAATGCATTTAATAACTATAATTTAAAGATTAAAAAAAACCTTGCTAGAAAACTCAACTCTAAATACCCAATACCCATGTTTATAAATTACGTTAAAATCATCACCTGCATGAGCAATAAGCCGTGCTCCAACTAATTCTCCAACCATGACTGTAACATTGGGTGCAATGGCCATCATTCGATTTTGTAGGTATTCATAGAGCTGGGTCCTATATTCTGAGATTTCAATCACCTAGTATAAGAAACAAAATGAATAACTCATAAATGACTAAGAGTAAAAACAGTTTAAAATTCACATCTAAAACATCAAAGTCCTGCATCTATCATAGAGCAGCTGTGCAACTCTGGGAAAACTTGTCATTTTGTACCTGTTTCTTACAAAAGGGCTGCTGTGAAGATTTTTATTAAATAATGTATGCCAAAAACCTAACACACTGCCTAAAAATGTTAGCCAATACTACTGTTATTTTTTAAAAACCTCCAAGGATTACACATTTGTGTCACCCTCTCTAATTCTTGTACAGCTATCTGCAAAGGAGGGGGGAAATCACTACAGGCTACAGACATAAAAGTTAGAATTAAATAACTCAAGATATTCCTCTTAATGAATTTACAATTCATTAATCTTGACAATGCAACAATATAAATTACTTTTTTAAAAAAAAAATCCTCACCAGACATATTCATTGATTTTTAGAGAGGGAGGGAGGAAGAGAGGGAGAGAAACACCAATCTGTTGCCTCCTGCATGCACCCTGACCAGGGCCAGGGATTGAACTCGCAACCTAGGTATGTGCCCTGACCAGAAATCAAACCTGTGACCTTTCAGTGTACGGGTTGACACTCTAACCAACTGAGCCACACTGGGCAATACTCTTAATTTCATTTTAGTGTACATTTCTCCCTTTAAGTATATGTATCAAGATGGCATCAGATGAGGTAGTGACTGAACACCCTCATGTTTATTTATCAGGTGAACAATGTTTAAAATCATCATCGCCATCAGAAAATTATTATTACAGTGCTGGTATCACAACTAGTTTCTCTATATGTAAAGTTTACCTGAGTGCAGAGATGCAGAATGTTGCAAATATCTTCTTCTGAAACCTCTGTCCCCATAGATATCTCTGCAGCTGCTTTCACTTCTGCTTCAACTTCCTCTGGCAGTAATTCAGAAAGCTGGGCCGAAGCATAATTCTTCCTATCGCCTATGGAATGTTTGCAGAGGATGAGGGAGAATCACTCTTCAACAAATTATACAAAATCCACCAAACAGTCAAAAGAAAAAGTAGAGATAAGCCAATGAAAAGGGTGCCTAAACAAAACAAAAAGCGAACAAGTTTGATCTAGTAATTTTCCTTATGTAAAGGCTTGATTTTTTAGAGATTTAAATCTCTCCCCACCACCTCCTTTAAAAAAAAAGAAAAAGAAAAACCCACCACTAACAAAAACCCTCCAAATATCCCATTCAATAGGACTAATAACATTGACAGACAGTTTGTAGTTAAGGTTATACTGAAGCTAGGGCCATGAATTATTGGGGCAATAAAATGGTAATATAATGAGCCAAATAACTCATTTCTCTATATTCAGTATCCTCTATTAATATTGCTGTATTATTAGTACAGGATATAACACTAACAATACAGGTAGCAATATTACTTTTAATATTAATTATTAATACATTTCAGGATACCTCCCACCCCCGCAGTCCACAGTTGCCATCACTGATGGCAAATTCATTATGAGATACGTTCACCAGAAGCCATTTTAAGAGAAACCAAATTAGAGATCCACGTTTTATTGCACAAACCATCAAAATAAAAATTAAAATCTAACAGATATTAATATGGTTACACTCCTAAAACATAATATAAGTTGTAAAAAACTCTGGGAAGTTTGTTGAGAAAAAAAAAAAAAATAACTCATGTTTTAGGATGCAAATAAATTGTTATTTTCAATGTCTTAAAGCATAAAGTTGACTCACCAACTTTCTGCAAACACTTGCAGTATGTCAAATTATCTGAAATAATTTTTCCTAATTCAGGGAAATGCCAGCCATACCATTCTCTACACCGCATAATGTAGTTGTTTAGTTCTTTATCTAAGTCATCCAACAAGGCTGTAGCAGATTAAAGTGAAAAAGAAAACAGGAACTTAAAAGGGTTTTTTAAATTGTGGTAAAATATACATAAAATTTACACTTTAACCATTTTCAAGTGTACATTTCAGTGGCATCAAGTACATTCACGTTGTGCAAGCATTCAGAGAACTCTTTCATCATCCCAAGCTGAAACTCTCTACCTATTAAAGAACTCGCCATACCACCTTCCCCCAGACCCTGGTAATCTCTTCCGTCTCTGTGAATTTGCCTATTCTAGGTATCACACAGTATCTGTCTTTCTGTGTGTGGCTTATTTCACGCAGAATAATGCTTTCAAAATTCATCTATGTTGTATGTACCATGAAGAACACGGATCTTCATTCCTTTTTTAGGATATGAATACTTCACTATCTATATATACATTGTTTATCTATCCATCTGTTAATGGGTATATGGGTTATTTCTATCTTTTGGCTATTGTAAATAATGCCATTATAAACAGGGTGCACAAGTATCTGTTTTTGAGTACCTGCTTTCAATTCTTTTGGGTATATAACCAGAAATGCAACTGCTGTTTAAAGGGCTTTTTAAAGTTGAAAATAAAACTGGTATTTCCAAAAATCACTTAATAATATGGGAGAATGACCTATAATAAAGCCAAGTGAAAAAAGCAAAACACAGCACAATATCGATCCCGCCATGGTTTTAAAATTACGTTAACATAATTCACATTATCTCCAACTAGTCAAATTATTGGTAGCTTTTCCTCTCTCTATTCTGCATTTTCCAATTTTTTATCAAGAGTTCTAGTTAAATCCTGGTCAGTGTGGCCTGGTTGAGTGTTCTCCCATGCACCGAAAGGTAACCGGTTTGATTCCCAGGCAGGGCACATTAGGGACTCAAACTCTGCAGGAGGCAGCCAATTGATGTTTCTCTCTCACATTGATGTTTCTCTCCCTCCTTCCCTCTAAAATCAATAAAAACCACATTTTTAAAAAAGAGTTCTAGTTACTATCTCTTCAATAGAATTATAAAAGAAACAGTTTTAATAGCAGGGGAAAAACCATGCAGAACAGACAGAATAGACCTCAACATTTACTATACTTACAAATTGCCTGGACAATCATTGTGTCCACTTTATCAGCACTAAATTTCAATCTATACCGGGACAAGCTAGGGAGAAGGAAGAAGATAAATTACTAAGATAGAATCTTTATAAAGAATTTAATTAACATCTTAAAACTTTTTAACCCAAACCCCTCCCTCAGACCTACAGTTTTTTAATTCTTTTCTACATGGGAAAATCAGCTGCAAGATCAGAAAATACACATTTAAAAAGAAAACAATACATCTGTCCTGCTATAAGCTATAGTTCTGTAACATTAATTTATAAATGACAATGACAACTAGAATAATACTCTGTAGTGCAGGTCATATTGATTCATAGGTGATTTTTGTAGCATATTAACATTTTATACCAGCAGGTAAGAAAAAAATGCAGTGCTGTAACACCTGAAAACAGAAAGCCATGGAGGAATGATACTGTATATAAGGGTTTCTTAATCTTGGCACTATTAATATCATAGGCCTGACAGTCTTTGTTGTAGGGGGTCTAGTCTATGCATTGTAGGTGGTTTAGCAATATCCTTGGCCTCTACCCATTATATGTTAGTAACAGACCTCATCCTAAGTTCTACCAAACATGTCTCTACACATTGCCAAATGTCCTCTAAGGGATATGTGATTGAGAACCACTGCTGCACACAATGCCAATTCAATCACGTTTGAACTGACCTGGTTTAGCTATTTGTTCTCTCTTAGAAATACTTATTACCAAGTTCTTCCTGACTTTTGTGCATTTTGCTTGTCTCTGTAAGTCAGGAGAGCTTTAACCCTCCAACAATCTATGCTCAATATTTTTGTTCAAAGGTACAGACATTTATTATAGTATTCTTTTAGCATAAATTTAACATGTCTTTTCTGTGTATTTTTTAGGGCTATTGTTTTTGACAGTGCTCTGTTCACAAAGTTGCACAAAGTTTTTTTTTTTAATCTTTTGAGAGAGAGGAAGGGAGGAGGAAGGAGAGACAGAAACATCAATGATGAGTCATTGATTGCCAGCCTCCTGTAGACCCCCTACCACAGACTGAACCTCAATCTCCTGGACCATAGGTGGATGCTCAACCAGTACGAACCACCAACCGGGCAAGTTGCATAGGTTTTGAGTAGTCTGCCCTTAATCTTATTTTTCCACAAACCCTATTATTTTAGTGCAACTTCACAGAATGCCAAGCTTTTCAGGAACACATATATTACAGTACAGCAGAAATTCCTGTTCTAATGGATTTCAGGTTAAACATCATAGGTTAATGTGCTTTTTTTTGCCTTATTATAAAAACAATAAAAATCAGAGTAAAACAAGCGACACAGATAAGGCACAAAAAAGGAGACCACAGCAGATGAGAAAATTTGGGAGATGGTAAGTAGATGTCTCGAGGAATAGCAAATGATTTAGATTTAGCAGAGGTAGGACGGGGGTGGGGTGGGTGTGGACAGAAAGCCTGAGTTGTGTGGGGTCTAACACCAGAGGGGTTGAGAATGCCTACAGTGAGGCTTAAGAGTCCAGGCAGTGAAGCCAGAATGTCTGGGTTCAAATCCTGACCTCCTCACATACCAGCTGATATTAACTTTGGCCATCCATTTCCTCATCTGTAAAATGAGGGTACTACTACTGATTGTTGAGAATTAAATTAGTATGTATAACGTGCTTAGAACAGTACTATACAATTGTTTAATTAAATAAAAGCCAACTTTATTTTCCAGTAAATCTCACCTGTGGGCCAATCCAAGACACATAGCAGCCATTTCACGTGGCTCTACCCCAGGAATTAATCCATCCATCTGTGAACGAATTCCTCTCATAAGTTCATTAACAACAGGACTATGGATGCAACTGAGATTCAGCTTTTCCTATAAAAACAAGAACATCTGTATTAAAGAAATAAAAGCTGCAAAAAGATAAATACATGCCCAGCCAGCATGGCTCGGTGGTTGAGCATCAACCTATGATCCAGCAGATCACAGTTTGATTCTGGTCAGGGCACATGCCTGGGTTGTGGGGTTTGATCCCTAGTAGGGTGTGTAGGAGGCAGCCGATCAATGACTCTCTCATCATTGATGTTTCTTTCTCTCTCCCCACTCCCTGAAAGCAATAAAAAGAAAAAAGAAAAAAAAAAAGGGTACAGTTTAACCTAGCTTTGTTCATTTTATTGGTTTGAGGAATCTTTTACTACCTTACATTATTTACCTTCTTTTAAAAATGATAAAGGTAAAACACACAGAAGCTTTCAACCAACAGTACCACAGAGAAGGGAACTGAATAAAAAGCAAATTCTGAGTTTAGGACCTTTCCCTACAGATAATAACTGGTAGCATCCCTTAAGCACTTCCAAATACATACATGTATTAACCAACATCGGTGATTTAGGCCATACCACCCTGAACTTGCCTAATCTCCAAATATATACGTATGTTAATATGTACATGTACACACATATACAAGTCTTCATAATACAGTTTAAGTTTTTACACAACCCACACAAGCAAGATAAGCAATTTGATTCTCCATACTTTCATTTTGTCATACTGCAGTGTACTTGCTAACTCCATCATACAAATCTATAGTTCTAGTCCATCAAATACAAATATACAAAATTGTCTGTATTGCATCATGTTTAAGAAACAAATATTAAGAATGTATACGAGTAATATTCACTGTAAACGTTTTAAAATGGAGAAACTGAAAAGAAAAAATTAAAAATAGCCATAATCCCACCATTAAGCAATTTGCCGTTCTGCATGTCTTTCTGTGTATTTATTATGCTAAAAGTTATTTTTGAAAAAAAATAAATATCTTTATTGATTTCAGAGAGAGGGAGAGACAGACAGAAACATCACTGATGAGAGAGTCATTGATTGGCTGCCTCTTGCACGCCCCCGACTGGGCATGGAGCCTGCAACCTGGGCTTGTGCCCTGACCGGGAATCGAACCAGTGACCTCCTAGATCCTAAGTTGATGCTCAACCACTGTGCCATGCCCAGCCAGGCAAAAGTTAATGTTTTTAACAGAGAAAAAAATTAAGACTTGTGGGCACTTCAAAGGATGAAGGTAGAGACTAACACCATCACAGAAAACTTCATGACCTCACAGTATTAGAAATAATCTATTTACACAAACCTCTTAAATTCAGAATCCTGGCTTTAAAAACCCTCAGATCTCTTTAGTGCTTTCCTACCCAGAAGACCTACATCACAAAATAATCCCTACTTCAAAATTCAAAGTTCAAACTATCACAACTGACTCTCAAACTGTTCTACTTTTCATGTCTGAAAGCCTACTTTTCCACTCTTCCACTCTTCCTTTATGTTTAACCTCTAGCAACTCTACTCCCCACTATAGTTTTTTAACAAAATACATGGCAGGACATACCCAAAGTATTAACAGACTACCTCTGGGTGGCAGGGTTAAAGCTATTTTTTAAAAAATATTTTTATTGAGTTTTAGAGAGAGGGGGAGAGCAAGCGAAAAACATGGATGTGAGATCGCAACATCTGTAGGTTGCCTCCTGCACACCCCACTGGGGATTGAACCTGCACAACCCAGGCATGTGTCCTGTCCAGGAATCAAACCACCTGCAACCTTTTGGTGCACAGGACGACACCCAACCAACTGAGCCACACCAACCAGGGCGGTTATAGCTATTTTTTAAAAAATAATTTTTTGGTGTATTTATATTTTCTACAATGAACATATATGCTTAGCTCTGATAATCATATTGGAAAACTATTATTATGCAGCCTAGGGAAAAAAGACAAAGTATGAGAACTTATGACAAACAAGTCATTACAAAGGCTGGGTTTTGTAGTCACTATGCTATATGGTGAGTTTGGATAAGTAAGCAGGAAAGAAAATCTTAACTTTACCTTTATGACTCCTCCTAGTTTAGCATCAGCTACAGCCAGGGGTTCATGGGCTTCTTTTACTATTTTCTTCAGAACTTTTTTCAGTTGCTTGTTGATTTTGCCCTCCATCAGAGCTGTGAATGCTTTTCAGGAAAAAGAAAAACAAGAGTTAAGTCTCCAATTTTTAACCGTAAGAGCTTAAGATCTTATTTAAATTTAAAAAATAAAGCAAAAACAATAACACACTCCCTTCCAAAAGGGCTAAACTTAAAATTACTTCTGATAAACATAAAAATGTTTTACAAGTACACATTTCACAATCTCATCTGATCTTGCCACCCTCATTTCTACTCCAGAATCAGGAGTTAAACCAGATCCAGCCTTCCTCTCCCTATGCCACATGTATCTTCTTTTGAACTCAGAGCTAGAATCATAAAATGTTAGAAACATTCTATTTTGGAATAACAAATAGCTTCTCTCTTATATAATGACAGACTGGCCTGATGCTCTGGATTGTGACACTCTAAAATCCTGTCAAGACTCTGGTGGGGGGAAAAAGGAGTATATTCATTTTGAAAGTTCTTCTGCTATGTAAGCATATCTGAGTGGGGCCTAATCTTTGCTAATTCCTAATCCACAGGTGTCATCAGACCTATACTTATAAACCTCCAATGATAGAGACCTTATTATGAAGGCAGCCTGTTCAACGTTGGGACAACTTTCATTTTGCATACATCCCAAGTCTGCTACTTTTGTAACTATCACCTTACTTAGACCTACACTTAGATCTTCTGGACCCACATGGACTAACACCTCTTCTACTATTTGTCTCAGTTTTAGTTGAATTTAAAGTATGTCTGGCAAGAAGGATGTCTGTCATAATTTCTAAGGCCAAGCATTTAGTCAGCCAGGTACTTGCTTTTCCCTCCTGATCACATCTCCATTCATTTGAATTACAAGTCAGTTTCATCTGTTATTTGGGAAAATGAAAGGTGAAGACAAAGACATCTGGCTACCACACAGCTCTTACAGAGTTCTCTACACCTTACTCTAAAAAGCCAAGATTCAACCTATTTTTGTTGGGGTTTAACCTTTTACATTTTGTATAACATTGGCTCCTTAATAATCTACCTTTCTAATAAGATTGTATTCTTTCCAGTTTATCTTTCATAATTAAAACTTTTTTATTCAAGTTCCTGCTCCTAGTTCTCAAATTTTCCATATCTACGTTTATACTATACAATTTCTTAAAAGTAAATCTCTACTCTAAGATCTATTCTAACATTTACATTATCTTCCCTTTACCAAAAAGTGTGGTAATTACTGTTCACAATATGTACTTTTAAAAGATGATCTATAGAGATGGTGACAGGGAAATGGGAGGCTGAATCTTTCCTCTACTTGCCTTCTCTGCCAGCCACTGTTCAGCATCCCCTAGTAGTTTTCTCACTTCATCCAAATGTAGGCTGGTCCAAATTTTACTATTTGGAAGACTTGCATCTTTAAAATTTGACAAAGAATAAAAACAAATCTCTTCGTGCAAATGGCATAAGTGAATTTCTGGGAGCAATATAAATTAACATCACACCCCATCAGATTCTTTCTTAGGCTCCAGGATGTTATACGCATAGTCTAACACCTATAACCACTGAATTTTGGTTCTGTCACATCAAAACTGACTTGTAATAAGCAGTGGGAAGTTTAATTCTCAGGAAGGACTCTGTTCTCTCAGTAATGAGGCAATGTTCAAATTTCTGGTAAAAATAGATGGGAAAAGGCACTGTAGAGGTTTCTATGACCTGATTCCTGACATAACTCTCTACTTTCATTCATTTACCCAAAAATACTTATGTGCTAGAATCTAGGGATTTGACAGTAAACAACAGTCTCTGCCCTCATGGAACTTAGATTGGGGGGTGGGTCAGAAATGTCTCACCAGTATGACACTTTCCCTATTTACATTATTTTAAGAAATAAGAAAAGCTTGGTAGGGAAATGTCTCAAGCCTCAGTTTTATCATCTGTAAATAGTGATATTACCTGATTCGTAGGATAGTTTCAAGATTTTGGAGCAATGAGCACAAAACCTGACAACTGCTATGTGATCAAAATATTGGTTATAGTAAAAACTTCCTTCATGTTTGGGTAGAGGTTGGACCTGTCCATTTAATAGTTTAATAAGGACTGGTCAGAAATATCCCCCAAAGAGGTTATATGTGAAAAGGAATTCAAAAGAGGCCACTCACAGCACTTTACAACTCCAGGAGTTGCTGTACCAAATCAGTATGTGAATAATGCACCCCAGAGTTGGAGAACAGCTAACACACCTTGCTTGGGATTTTACAAAAATTCTACCATTTAATTTTAGAGCTGTGATGAAGAGAACTACATTTTTAAAAATTCCCCAAGCAAAAATTACCATAGTGGTGCTTTATAGCACTATGAGGCTTTTATTACCAATGAAGCAGCCCTAGAACCATTTTTTAAAAATTTTTAAATAAATTAAAAAATGGCCTCATTGTTGGGTCTTCCTTCAGCTCACTCCTCTGCCAAGATTGGGATAGCCCATTAATATTCCAGTATATCTGTTAAATTGGATTCCTAATTTTCACAAGAAAGTTATACCCTTCTACTGTGGCTGATGAACCAAGTTATTTGTGTCTGTCAAATTATTTATTTTAAGCCATATTCTTCCTTATGGCCCTTCATTTTCAAATTATACAACCAAGTAGTTGGCTGATTTGATATAGAATCTAAGCAACTGAAAAATTTATGATTAGGGTTTTATATCTGGTCTTGTTTTCCCTAATATTAAAAAAACTTATAAAACCAATTGCCTACTGAAGCCAAGCCTAGTTAATAAACCCTTTTACTTTCTGTCTGCTATCCTCTCACAAGGACTAATTAAAGGACAAGCCATCCACTCTTCCAATATCATAAAAAACCATGCCCCCTCTTGATAACAACACATGCTTCTCTGTAGTTTCATATTAAACACACACAAACCTAAAAGTATTAGTTTTCCTAAAACTTTTAATAATGTGTTTTCAAACTAAAAATGTATATCCCTGGAGAGCTGTTTTATTATTATTTCAACTGTGAATCCTGACTATCCTCAACTTCACCCTTATATTAAAATGATCAGAGCTGTGTGCTTGACCACATTACCTTGGTCCCTTGTAGAACAGCTTTTACTGAACTGTGCTTTAGCATTATGCTGTTGGTTTCCACAGGGAGATCAATTTAACCACTTCTCAGCTCTCATCACATGGGGGGGGGAAATCAGCCCTATGGTGAAAAAAGCTAACTCAATGTTGTCTCAGTGGTAGTGACGAATGTTAGATCACTTAAATTCAGTTCTGAAAAGAATGCATCATTGACAACATTGAATAAGGTTAACTCCGGCAACTGAAGCAAATAATTTTTTAATAAGGATAACAAATTGCCAACATTAAAACCAAAAAGGCTAGTATTTTGACTTTACCTGCTAATGCTTCTGCTGTATCCTGAAATTTCTCAAAATGTTTTAGCTTAACTCTAGAATTAAGAAAAAAAGAAAAAGTTACGCACATACACAGATTTCTGCAAAAGCAACATATTTAGGACAGGGTGTCGGATTGTTTCCAAAGCATACACTAATAAAAGAAATTTTCCTGTCAATGGGTATCAAAGTGCAAAGTTAGATATTCTTCTCAAAACAAATAGGTTCTCTAAATGTTAGGCTGGTAATGTCTGGACTATTATAGAAAAGGCTGTATAGGCTTTGAAGAAAATAAAGAACAAAAAGGTTTGCCACCACATCTAAACTACAAGGAAGATGCTGAAGCTTCAACATAACCTCTGCTGCTTTAAGCTAGACATAGGTGCCTAAGAAACGGCGTAAGAGTCTGTCTTAGGTCAGGAATCATGACACTGAATTGTCCACCCAGTAAAAATATGATTAAACAACAGCTTATTGTCAGATCTGATTCCTGTTACCATTATTTTATCCCCTTCTTTCCCACATACTTATGTGCAGAGGATCATCATTTCATATGGAAACAAATACATACATTTCATTCATTGCTGTCTCAGTGGTAGTGACGAATAACTGAAGTGAGATCACTTAGATTCAGTTCCAACAAGAATACATCATTGACAACAATGAATCAAGTTAACCCAGCCAATTAAAGCATATATCTCTTTAAAAAGAGAAAATTAGTCTTCTTTTGTGTCAGAAATAGTATTATCTTAAGCAAGGTTTTCTTACCTGATCAGAGAACACCCTGGTGGTCCCTTAAACACACATCCAACAACACAAAGATTTAAGGAAAAAGTAATAATTTCATCTATCCTGCCTCACTCCACCCCCATTTGCACCCTTCTAAAGTGGCATTTGCTCATACCACTCTGTACTTGCATAAATGAATATATAGATATGTAAGAACATAGCAAAATGGGATCACATTACTGTGGGGAGCCGTTGTGGCCCCAGGCACGGAGGAGCTGCCTGGGTGAGCTGCAGATGTGCTCCCCTGCTCCCTGGGAGATGTGGGTGAGCTGCTGTGGCCCTAGGCACAGTGCCTGAGTGAGCTGCAGATGTGCTCCCCTGCTCCCAGGGAGATGTGGGTGAGCTGCTGTGGCCCCAGGCACAGAGGAGCTGCCTGGGTGAGCTGCAGAAGTGCTCTCCTGCTCCTTGACCCAGACCTTGAGGCACCAAGGCGATACTAATTTAGTTTGCGGCCTTAAATTCTAGAAAGGCTTATTAGGAAGCTGGCCCTGGCCTGAAGGGTTAAGGGACAGTCAAGCTACATACCAAGCCAAGGACTCAATCCTTCCCAACAAGTTCCCATTAGAAGCAGAGACAAAGATAGTTACCAAGGTCTGAGCTCCTGCAGGAGGCAGGATGTTTACGCTGAAGGTGTGTTTGTGCAGCCTGGAGAGAACTACTTTGTATCGGGCAAGGGGAAGGAATGCAGGGCAGGGTGCTATTCAGCAAAAACAACGGCGCTGGTATAAACTGAGCTTGGAAAATAAACTCGGGGCTGCAGCCCTCACGAGCTGCAGTCCTCCCGATCCCATCTTTTCTGTGTCTGTCTTTTCTCCATCCTCACCCCTACTCTCAGGACCGTTCGACTCTGCCAGCAGGCTCCGGCACATTACACAAAATCTGAAGCATGATTTTTTCAGTATATTATGGACCTCTCTCTCCAAATCTACAAGAGATCTATAGATCCACTACAAATGCTGGAACTATGTATTTTGTTTCTCTAACTAACTGGTATGACATTTCTTTGGGTTCATCACTCTAGTAAGCTTTAATAGTTTCCTTCTATTCTTGTGAGTTTTTATTAGCACTAGCAGATGAATTATGAAGTGCCCCTTAGCATTAAGGACATAACCCAAATCCACATATATCAAGAGATCACTCAGGTTCTTCCTAGGACCACATTCACAAATGGGCTATTTCATAGATGGTGAAATAGACATCTTGACTACCTTGAGGAAAAGCCAGCTCTCTCTCCTACCACTCATTCCTTCTACTCTATATTCTACTCCAGAGACTTTGGGTATACCTTTCCAGGATTTACTAGCTAGTTATTACTACAGTGGGAGCTAGAAAATAGAAGTCATAAAGAACGAATAAACTGCAAATTAAGTTTAAAAACATTTGAATGCCACTAACTTAGAGAAACTAAAAGTAAAATCAATCAGCAGTACATGCTTTTGACAAGCATTACTTTTCGCAGAAATTTATACTTAATTCACAATCAATTTGTGTTTTCAAATATCTTACAAAATAGTAATTTTGTGTTGCTGCCCAATCTAGTCTGCAACTAATACAAATTAGCAGAGATAGCTTATGCCCCAAATGAGGAAATCTAATAATTAGGCTCATACCAATATTATTCCTGAAATACATTTCAAAACAGAAGTTATGAATATAACATTATATGAACCAGGGGGGGAAATGTAAAAAGAACCCCTAAATATGAACTGCTCAATTCTTAGTTTTAAGATGACTTACATTTTATTTGCTTTCTCTGGAGTTTCAAATTCTTTCCACAAACTATCAACTTCTTGAAGTTTCTTCTCATTCAAAACCTGTAATAAATATTTAAATAATTTTAAATAGCACAACTTAGTCAAGCATATATAGCTACATTCTTCAAGTACAGCTGTAATTGTAAAATGAGGATGGTGGAAGTCATTTTTCTCTCTGAAATAATGAACCAGTTTTCTTACCCATCATAAATTTTTGGTCAAATCAGTAGCTTTTAAATAGCACATATAATAGCTGGATGGAATTCAGATCTAGTCGGGGGGGTGAGGGTCTCTGCTGAAAACTTTCTATTTTTTAGGACATCTTAAGCTCTTCAAAAAGCATATCATATTCATACTTTTAAAAAATATGCCATTATTTTACAATGCCAGTTAAACTGATCTGCAATCAATTTTAAGACATCCCATTTTCAAGGATATTAAATATGGGGGAAAATGCATTTTAGGATTGATCCTACCGTATCTTGTACTTTAGCAGCTGACTTATCAGAGGGAGTATTGGTGAGGGTGTAGAGAAATAACTTTTATTCACTCCTGATTCACTCTTGAAACTAAGAGAATCTCTTGAAGGCAATTTGGTAACATCTATCAACATAAAATATGTATATGCTATATGATCAATTAACCACTTTCTATAGAATAAATTTTATTTACTGCTACAACCATCCTAACATGAAAGTATTATGGGTTTCTCTACAATTATGCCCGGCTGGCATGGCTCAGCAGCTGAGCATTGACCTATGATCCAGGAGATCGGGGTTCTACTCCCAGTAGGGCCCCCAGCTGTGGTAGTGGGGAGCACACAGATGGCAGATGAATGACTCTCTGCCTCTCTCCCTCCCTCTCTAAAATCAATAAAAACACATAAAAAGGGGCATTTTAAATCTATGAAACAGTAACATTTAGGGATATATTCTTCGAGACTTTTTTACTATGTGACATTTTATTTCTGCGTACTTCTAATAATCATACTGTACACTTAACATATCATGGATGTAAATACCTAGAATTGAGGTATACAAATATACCATCATTTATGCTTTTATTGATATTTAGGTTATTTCTAAATTTCCCTTATCCTTCAGAAAACATTTTTGTATGCATCATGTTGCCTTTCTATAGAACAAACTACTGGAAATGGAGTTAATTGATCATATAGGATATGCATATTTTATGTTGACAGATGCTACTAATTTGCCTTCAAGAGTGTTAGACTTAAACCAGGAGTGAACAATATTGCAATTACAGGCAACTCCAATGAGGAAAAATAAGCCAAGTCAGCTTTTGTTTTTTAATTATTATTTTTTGGTTTTCTTAAAAATAACATGTACTTAATGTAATAAGTGCAAATAGAAGTATATTTTCAAATGGCAGAAGTTACACTGGAGAGTGAAAAACTCTCCCAAATCAACACACTTTGGTACGTGCCCTTTCAGACTTTCCACATCCATATCAGCGGTTTTGATTCAAAACTAGAATCATACTATACATATTTTACCTAGCGTTTTGGGGCCTTGTATCAGCACATATAGGGTGTCCCCCAAAAATGTATACATACACTCTGAATAATTATTAAAGCAGTGTTTATTAAAATACATTTCATTTTCAAAATTTAGTTATCAGCTGTTAAAGTGTGTAATACATTTTTTGGGACACCCTGTATACGAAATAAACTGGTTTTTCATTGCTATATTCCTAGAGTTCAGAAAGTACCTGGCACATGGACTGCACTCAATTTACCTCATTCTTTCTAACACCTCAATAGCATCCCACTATTCAATCATTTCTGTGCTGATGAAGTCTTAACTTCTAACTTTCCCTATTAAAACAACCTAATCTCGCCCTAGCCAATTTCTGCAGTGGTTAGAGCGCTGGTAAGCGAACTGGTCTCCGTTCCATTCCAGTCAAGGGCAATACCTAGTTGCAGGCTCCATCCCCGGCCCGATGGAGCGAGGCGGGAGGCAACCAATCGATGTGTCATCTCTCTCACATCGATGTTTGTCAGTCTCTCTCCCTTATACTCTCTCTGAAATCACGCAGCCACTTACTTAAACCCAAACCCCACATTCAACCAATCAGTCAATCTCGTCAGTTCTACCTCTAAATTTCTCCCGATGTTGATACCTTTACATCAGCCTTAATCAAAGCATCTTTATCTTGTCTAGATTACAGCAAAAACACCCTTGTGCTTCCTTTCCTGCACCCCTGTAATCTATTCACACAGTACAGCAAGTTTATTAAAAGACAAAGTAGGTCACTCCTCTCCTTAAAACCTTTCAGTCATTCTTCAAAACACTCAAATAAACCCCGAACTCCTTCAAAACCTGTAAAATTCTAATACGGCTTCTGTCCACCTCTCTAACCGGGCCAAATACTCTAACTCAGAACCCAGCACCGCAAACAGCGGGGCCACGTGTTCGCGGAAACGTGCGCCTCCCAGGCCCAAAGCCTTCCCCTTCCTTTCAGAGCAGGGGGACATAAAAGGCACCCGCGCTATGCTGAACAGTGTCATCCTCTCCTTAAGTCTTTCCGTCTCCTCGCCGGTCCAACACTCACCTTCCCCCTCCAACGGCTCAACCTTCCACCTACCTTAAAGATGGCGTAGCCGACGGACGTTTCAAACAGCACCAACATGATTAGGCCGGGTCAGGGCGCTGCGAGGCCCGCCGTGAGTTTTTACCTCAGTGCAAAAAGACCAGATTTGCGGCCCTCCAAGGCCAGCAAGGCCACGGCTGGCCAAGCACAAACGCGCACGCTTCCCTGCAAAGAACCAGACCACGTTGCCTAAATGCTCCACACTGCACTCCGTGCAGAGCCCGCGAACGCGTTTCTCCTTCTCCGAGGATTCTGGGATGTGACACACTTCCGACGGCCAACCTGACGCATAGCGTGCCGTCACTTCCGCAAAGTTCCCGCCACACGGACAAAGGAACTATCGCGAGATCTTAAGGCAACGAGTTTTTCTGCGTCTGGACTGCACGGAAATGTAAAGAAAGCTTTGCTTGTTATTATTACGTTTAGCTACCATAAATGATGTATTTTACCGTGAGACAAATGCGCAGTTGCCTCGGCGTCAGTCTCAGGCATATGTAACTTGGGAAGTGCTAGCCGCTGGACTTTATTCCCGCCTTGAAACGAAGTCATCAGCATGGCATTATGGTAGTAACTGTTATCTGCGAGCACTACAGACTGTTCTCTCTGGCCAAACTGATATTTTTTGTACAGATGTCTTTCAGATATATGTGGGCCTCTCCCATTTTTTTTCTGCAACATGACCCGAGGGTATGAGTGTAGACTTTCTGTTCTTAGTGTAATTTGCTTTTCTGATAACTTTGTCTCAGTGACTGGTTTAAATACCCCAATTCTTCCAGAAGTCTGGCTTCGGTTAGCAGTAAAATTTCTTTCCTCACTTCCCAGGCCCAATATCCAGATTGCCTGGAAATATTACGTTGCAGCCTCCTGGAAGTTATGGAATACTAAGTAACGATTTTCACAAGCAGCTCTACAACCCGGCATCAGGAGAAATGGAAATCCTGAACTAAATAACAGAAAAGAATTAACAATTAGTTTGTCAATAAAAAATTGCAGTTTTCTCATATAATTATCTTTCTTAAAACAATCCTCACCCAAGGATTGTTTTAAAACAAGTGGGGGGAGTGGAGAATCAAGGGATGGGGAAATCTAGGGTACAGACAAGAACACGACTGATAATGCCATAGGATCCGTGTGGTCAGGGAAGCAAGGGAAACCAAAACGGCTTGATTTGGAAAGGGGGGTGGGGCGCGGATAAATTGGAAACACTATATCTCTTATAGTGTTATATAACTTGATGCCTTTTTTTTTTTTCTTTCCTTTGGCCTAGTCTCAACGGAAGTGCCATCTGCTAGAGAATGGAATCTGTATCTTGCATTTACTTGAATCCATATAGGGCATTATGTGCTGGTCATGAAGTAGGATCTCATTAAGTGATTAATGAATAAATATCTGCAAAAAGTCAGGTTCTTCTCCTTGTGTCTGAAGCTTACAACCTTTACACAAAGAGAAGTGAAACTATTAATGAGAAACTTCTTTGCTGTGGCATTTCCTAGAAGTTGTCTTTGCACAATGCCCATATAATGAAATGAAGACAATAATTCAAATAGACAAGAGGAGGGAGATATCAAGAAAGAAACTAAAGAAATGTGGAACAAAATTGACACTGCCTGCTTCCACTAAGGGTAAACACGCACATCACATCCTACAGACAGGGAACACACACACCACTTTGTACCTTGAGGAGCAAAAACAAGACACAACAATGCCTGGATGGCATGGCTCAGGGGTTGAGCGTTCACGCATGTTCCAGGAGATGGAGGTTTGATTCCTGGTCAGGGCAGAGTCCCAGGCTGAAGGCTCAGTACCCAGTAGGGACCATACAGGAAGCAGCCAATCAATAACTTATCATTGATGTTTCTACCTCTCCCTTTCCCATCCTCTCTCTGAAATCAATAAAGATACATATTTTTTAAAAGACAACAAAACTAGAGTCTAGTTCTAGAACCCAAATTATATGAAACCTTGAGTCTTTCTGTAAAGTATTGACTCCCAAAGAGAAATAACTCTACCTCTGACTTTTGCAGTGCTGATATATGAAGACAGAAAAAAGCTTTATAGATAAAATAATATATATGATTATTTTATAGGTAAAATAATCTATATGTGAGCCCTGGCCAGGTGGCTCATTTGGTTGGAGTGTCATCCAGTGCAGCAAAAGGTTGTGGGTTCGATCCCCAGTCAGGGCATGTACCGGAGGCAACGGATAGATGTTTCTCTCTCACCTTGATGTTTCTCTTTCTCTCTTCCTCTCTCTCTCAAATCAACAAAAACATATCCTTGAGTTAGGATTTTTTAAAAAAAGATAATTATATGAGAAAATTGAAATTTTTTATTGACAAACTAATTGTTAACTTGGTAACCTTGGTAACTTTGTATTTTTCTTTTTAAGATGTTTTATTTGACCTGTTTTGTTTTGTGATGAGCAAGCCTTTAAAAAACTGGCCTCCTTAATAACTTTCTTTGCAAGTAAATTTTCTTTCTAAATGAATTACCTATTGGCATTGAGTACACTGCAGTGCCAGAGAGGAATACTAAATGGGCTCTTTTCGCCTAGATATAATCTTCTGGCTCTTGAATTGCTTCTCCTGTAGCAATAGAGCTTTACTGACTAAATATATTTCTCTGTTTCTGGTTCTGTTTCTAGTTAATGGCTAAGTCTGGATGTTGTTCTGGTTTTGATTTATGTACAACTGCTGGTGGCAACAACATGAAATCTGGCGTATTTGTTTGTTTGTTTATGATATGACCATTTGGTGTATGTTAGATGGCAGTTAGACAGGCACAGGGAATCTTATCACGGCTAGGTAGTAGAAGGCAGAATATGTGACTGTCTTTTTATTCTTTTTATTATTATTTGTTCATTTGTCTTTCTGTTTGCTTATCCTGGGACTCTGTGTGATTTGTCTTGTCTGAGAGTCATTATGAGTTAAATAACTAAAGATGTTTTATGTGTCTGTGAACAGAAAACAGCTCCTTGAGACCTGCAACTACTGTAACCCTGCAACCTAGGTGTATCAGGACCATGCTCTAACCAACTGAGCTACCCAGCCAGGGCAGCTCACTTCTTTCCTATCACGATTCTAGAGGGCCAAAACAGAGCACGGCCTAGACTCTTTCCTGTTGCTTCTTCTATACCTAAGCACTTCTTTGTTCTATTGTCCCCAGCTTTAATAAACGTACTCTCAAAATCAAAGGAAACCCCCCACAACGAATCCTGAGTACATGTTAAAACAAGCATTGTCCTTCCTAAAATAAAACCATCTGAAGAGTTAGAAGAATCCTATAGAATGTAAGCTCAATGAGAGAAGAGACTTGATCTGTTTTGTTCACTGCTTGAAGTGGAATGCTACTGTAAAAACACACACACAATATGTGACATTTACATAGCAGGGGCTGGTGGGCTGACTAAACCTAGTAGCAGTGGGTGAAAAGATGATAAACCATAAGATGCAGTGACAAAACCTTTGGCAAAACTGTTGCCTGCGATTACTTGAGCAGCAGACCATGTGTCTACTGAGCCCTGAGGGAAGGGAGTAGAAAATAGAAACTTAATAGAAGTTATTTTTAGAAGTGTGTGGCAAGATATTATAAGAAAGAGATGAGATCAGGAAAGAATTCCCGTATGGGTTTGTAAGAAGCAACAGAAAGGAATAGAGTCTAAAATTTGGGGCCTTGCAGATAAAATTTGCTGACTGCTTCTAGACCTCAGTAGTAAAAAAGTAACTAAGCTTTCAGCTTTTCATTTTCCTCTTTCTTTTCCCCCTTCCCTTTCTCTTCTTTTTTCTTTCTCTCCCTTCCTGAACTATTCCATCTTGAAGTCATTAGGTGAGAAACTAAGTGTCAACATGGTCACTTGGACAGGAGTGTCAGATTTCAGAATTGCTGTATCCCCATGAGAACTGTGTCTTTAGTTCTTCCTTGTTCTGAATGAGAATGTATTTCACAGTTTTCCTGTAATTGTTGCATTTATGGGTATGGGTATGCCTGGGCAGATTGTTTTTCTTTTTAGTTCATAGGTCACTAGACCATAAAGTGCCATATCTGAGCCTGATGAAGAAAACTGGACATCACCTGGAGAGCTTGGACTTTGAGATGGGTATATTTACTGGGTGGAACTTTGGGTTGTCCTCTTTGGGGATGGGAAGAGTACTATCTATACAAAGGAAAAATAGTAAACAGGATATATGGTAGCTGAAAGAGCCTACTGTGCCACAGGCTCCCTAGATAGTTACCAATCTCTTTTTCTTTCATTGATATGGTTTGAAGTTCCACATTTCAATAAACAAACTACCATTTGAGGATCAATGGAGGAAAAAAGGGGACATCTATAATACTTTAAACATAAAAGATAAATTAAAAAAGAAAAAAAAGAAACTACCACTTGTCATGTTTGGCTGTACTATCAAAGAAAATATTCACAATTATCTGAAAGGCTATTAAAACAGTCCTTCCTTCTCCCCCAATTATTTATCTGTATGAGGCTGGATTTTCTTTACATAAACAAATTATAAGGAATATGGCAACAACTGAATAAAGTGGATACAGCTACCCTGCTGTCTTCTATCAAGCCAGGCATTTAAAAAATTAAAGACATTTGCAAAAACAAAAAACACTGCCATTCTTCTAGGGTTTTTTTCTTTTGTTATTTGAAAAACATGGTCATTTTTCTTTCTTTCTTTTTTAAATATATCTTTATTGATTTCAGAAAGAGAAAGGGAGAGGGAGAGAGAAACATCAATGATGAGAGAGTCATTGATCGGCTGCCTCCTGCCGGTCCCCTACTGGGGATCGTGCCCACAACCCAGGCATGTGCCCTGACCGGGAATTGAACCGTGATCTCCTGGATCATAGGTCGATACTCAACCACTGAGCCACGCCAGACCCGGCAACATGGTCATTTTTCATACAAATATGTTATTTGTACACATCAAGGGCTTATTATTTTTTAACAAATTAATACATATTTAAATTTTTTTCTCAGTTTTAATTTCTAATATGTTAAATATCTATAGAAATAACACAAAAACAAAAGCTCTTCTGAGCTCTTCAGTAATTTTTAAAGGTTTAATGGAGTCATGGGACCAAAAGGTTTAAGAACTGGTACTCTAGCTGATTTTTACTTACCCTTTGGATTTTATTTTTTTGGTAAGCTTTTCATGGCTATTCAGTTGGATGTGAGTGTCCTACATGCTCTATTAATAAAATTTTATTATTAGCAGCTCTTCCCAGGGCCATTATATTTTATATTTTTTATGTAAGAGTTTTATTGATATATAATTAACATATCATACAGTTCACCTATTTAAAATGTACAATTTTTAGTTTTTTAGTATATTCACAGAGTTGCACAACCATCATCACAATCTATTTTAGAGCATTTTCATCAACCCCAAAAGAAAACCTGTGCCTCTTAGAGGTTATTCTCCATTTCCTCCCTAACCCCCAGCCCTAGTAGAAGGTTGGAGCAGTAGCTTACTAATTTTCCTATTCTGGACATGTCATATGAATGGAATGATACTTTATGACTGGCTCCTTTCACTTAACATGTTTTCTAGTTTTGTCCACATTCCTTTTTCTAGCCTAATGATATTCCATTGCATGGATACCCCACTTTTGTTTTTCCATTAGTCAATTGATGGACATTTGGGTTGTTTCCACTCTTTTGCTACTATGAATAATGCTGCTGTGAATATTTGAGTACATGTTTTTAAGTGGACATATGTTATCAATTCTCTTGGGTGTATATATATAGGAGTAGAATTGCTGGATCATGCTAACTTTATGTTTAACAGTTGGAGGAACTTCCAGAATGTTTTCCAAAGCATTTCATATCCCTGTAAATACTTTGTGAGGGTTTTAATTTCAACACTTTTTATTTATTTTAATTTTTTTAATTTACTGATTTCAGAGAGAGGGAGGGAGAGGGAGAGAGAGATAGAAACATCAATGAGAGAGAATCATTGATTGGCTGCCTCCTGCATGTCCCCTGCTGGGGATCGAGCCCACAACCCAGGCACATGCCCTGACCAAAAATCCAACCACGATCTCCTGGATCATAGGTTGTTACTCAACTGCTGAACCACTCCGGCTGGGTAAGACAAAAGTTTTTAATTTCAATGAAGTCCAATTTATTTTCATTTGATTGCTGTGTCACATCCAAAAGCCATCCCCTAGATTTTAACACCCACTGACTTCACTAGATAGATCTTCCAGACAAAAAAATCAACAAGGAAACAGTGACTCTAAATGACACATTAGATCAGATGGATTTAATTGACATTTACAGAACATTTCACCCCAAAGCTGCAGAATATACATTCTTCTCAACTGCACATGGGACATTCTCAAAGATAAACCACGTGTTAGGACACAAAACAAGTCTCTTCAAGTTCAAGAGGACTGAAATCCTATCAAGCACCTTCTCAGACATTTACACCATGAAATACTATGCACTGTGAAATCACATGATCTTACTCATATGTGGAATCTAAGGAACAAAATAAACTGATGAACAAAATAGATCCAGAGACATAGATGCATGGAAGACTGACAAATCTCAGAAGGAAGGCGGGGGTGGGTAGGTGGGTAGAGATTAATGTAAGAATTTATGTGCATACATGCATAACCCCTAGAACAGACAATAGTGTGGTGAAGGCCTGGAGAGGGTGGTGGTGCAGGGTGGAGCAGATCAATGGAGGGGAAAAGGGGACATTTATAACACTTTCAACAATAAAGGTAAATTAAAACATAAAAAAATAAAAGCCATCCCCTAGCCCTGGCTGGGGTGGATCAGTAGTAGAGCGTCTGCCTGCGTATTGAAGTGTCTCGGGTTCAATTTTGGTCAAGGGCATGTACTTGGGTTGCAAGTTTGGTCCAGTCCCCCATAGGGGTGAGTGCGGGAGGCAACCAATGTATGTGTCTCTGTCACAGATGTTTCTTTCTCTGTCTCTGTCTCTGTCTCTGTCTCCGTCTCTCTTCCCCTCCCTCTCTTCCATTCTCTCTAAAAATCAATGAAAAAATCCTTGGGTGAGGATTAATAAAACAAAACAAAAAAGCAGGGTGGGAAAAAAGCCATCTCCTAATCCAACTGGAAAATATGTGCCTTTTTCTCCTAAGAGTTTTATAGTTTTAGCTCTTATATTTAGGCCTTTAATTTTTAAGTTAATTTTTCTTAAGTTCCGAGGTAGCGTTCCAAATTCATTGTTTTGCATGTGGACATCCAGTTGTCCAGCAGCATAGGTTGAAAGATTTCTTTTACCATTGAATTATCTCGGCATTCTTGTTGAAAATTAATTGACGTGTGAGGGCTTATTAATTTATTCCCAACTCTCTATTCTATTTCCTTTATGTCTTTATCCTGTATGCTTATGCAAGTAGAGCCATTGTATTTTACATAAGAAATCATTGAAGGATTGTTCTTTACCTCAAAGCCCGGAATTCCAGGGTTGGAACGAGCCCCTCCTCCCTACCAGCTTAGAACTTTTCAGCAGCGTCTTTTTCGTCACCAGCAAGGCTGCGCCAATGGGATCGTTGTTTTGTTCTGCTCCCCGCCCCCACCCCAAGCCTAGGTCTTGTGTTTGGCGAGGTGGGGTAAGGGGGCTGGTGAAGCGAAAACGTTAGCTCTAGGGTGAGGAGAGCTGGTATTCGGTCCAATTTATTTCCGGAGGTTGATGAGCCAGGCCAGGAGACACAGAAATATCGCGGGTCAGCCTGCAGCACCGCGCAAGGTGTCGGAGAGGGAGGAGTCTGGGCTGTCAGTACGGTCCCGGGCGCCCAGGCTGGGGACCGGGGACTTTTCCCCCGACGGCTGGGCTCGGGATCGAGGTGCAGGGCCTGGCCTTCCGTTGAGCAGACAAGACTGTTGTTAATTCACTCGCACAACCACCGTCAGGCAGCGCCGGATCGCGCACCGGGGGCCCCCGCCGGCCTCCCCGCCGCGCCGCGCCGCGCCGCGCCTCTCCCCCAGCCCCGCTCCCAGCGCGTAGCGGAAGTGACGCGAGACATAGCGGAAGTCCCTCCAGACGCGGTGTTGTGCTGTGGGGAAGAGAGACGGGTTTGTAAACCCCGGAGCGAGCTTCTGCCTACCCGAGGCCGCTGCTGCGCGGAGACCCCGGGTGAAGCCACCGTCACCATGTCTGACCAGGTACTGGGCCGGGAGCGGTCTGATGGCGGGGCCGGGGCCTTGCTCCCCAGGTTCGCCTGCTGCTGGGCTGGGGCTGGGGGGGCTGGAAGCGCGGGGGAGGGGAGCGCAGGCTGGGGGAGGGGGCGGCCGGTGGGGACTCGGCGGGCCGGGGAGGGGAGTGGACCAGGGCCGGAGGCGGCGGGGCCTCCCGCGGGCCTCGGGGAAACGTCCTGCCCCTCTCCAGCTCGCACATCACCCTCCGTGTCCCAGCGCCTCTGGTCGCGGCCTCCCTCGAGTCGTCCCCCTTGCAGAGCCCAGCTTCCACCTTCCTGGGAGGGTGAGTCTTTGGGGAACCCGTCTGCCTCCCCTTTTGGAGGACTGATTGCAGAAGCAGGGCCCTAAGGCCCCAGTTATGTAACGGGAGAGAACCTCTGCCCGGGAGGCTCCGTGGCCCTGAAAAGCGGGTGGACTCCACTTTTTGGTTCTCGATCTTTGCATAGTCCGGGAGTGGGGGTGTGGGGGCGGGGGAGGGAGACGTCGTCGGGTGTTGCTGGGATCCTCGAAAGCTCCGCTTTCGGTTCGGATTGGTGTTAGCAACGGGCCGCAGCCGTACTTTTCTGAGTCTTTATCGTGTGGGGATGTAGAGCCGTCGCCTCTTTTCTTGTGCTTTTCCACTTCTCACTCGCGATTGGTTCAGCAACTTTCCTGTTGTAACAGAGCACTCAGAATAATCGAGAAACAAAAGTAGAACAAAACGGCTTGAGCCACAGAAAACCTTCCCTCTGGGCATTAACCTGAAGATGACTAATACTTTTGAGGAAAAGATAGGAAAGCTTCTTGTGTGTAGAGCAGCTACAGAACATTGGCAGAAAGCTGCCTATTATGGCAGATGCTCCATCTCAGTGTTAATATCATTGTATCATGTCAATGTTTTAATTGTATTAAAGTACTCAAATCAGGAGAGTCCGATTGTCCGTGGTAAGTTTTTCTTTATACTTTTCTAGTTAACCACGCTTATAGCTAGTTTTTTAATTAATAAGGTTTTTTTTTTGTGTCTGGCTTTGCGTTTTGTTTGCTAAGACTACTTTGACTTTTTAAAGTATTTTTGGACCTTTACCTTGTTTAGTGATCGTTATCTGAAAACTGTTTTTTGTTCAACTCCATAGTGTACTTGAACTTTTAGATTTAACACACTTATTCCCTGGGCTTTTAACTTTGTTCAGTTTTGTGCCTCTTGGCCATAGCAAGTGAGGCTTTTGTGGATTTGTACTGTTGTGGGAAATGTAGGTTTACATCTTTAAAGCTTAACTATAATATAGATTAGTTTTGGGTGGATCTTATTACTAAGAGTCTAGATTAATTCCCAAGTTGGTATGGGAATGGCATTGTAAGTATCTCCCTAGATAGCTGTTTACTTGGTTGCCAGGGAGGAGAGAACAGGTGTAAATGTTTAGTTTCATCAGCCTTTTATTTTGATGCTCAGAAGTGGCTAGGAAGCATGGTGAAATTTACTAGTTGGGTGAAAGAACAATGTACAGAAATAATTATAAAGTAAAGTATAGAATTTATTGCTCCAGTTTTAATTCTGGTCATTTAAGAAAGACTTGATGGAACAAAAAGGACCTCGGGCTTTAACAGGTGGCTTTAGGCCAGAGGGTCTTTAGATTCTTTTGCAGGGGTCCTCAAGGCCAAAACGATTTTCATGATAATACTAGGACATTATTTGTCTTTTTCACTCTGATTCTTTCATGAGTGTTCAGTGTTTCCTGAAGACTGACATGACTGTGATACCACAACAGATTGAAGTGTAGAAGCAGATCTGAAAATCCAGCTCCTTTCTATTTAGCCAGACATTAAAGAGATTTGAAAAATGCTCAACAGTGCCAGTCTTCTCAGTAGTTTTGTTTTGAAAACTATTTTTTAAACTGATTTTGGAGGAAGTGGGAGGTGAGGGGGAGAGAGGGAAAGAGAAAGAAAGTAACATTGATTTGTCGTTCCACTTTTTTAAGCATTCATTGGTAGTTTCTTGTATGTGCCCTGACCAGGCATTGAACATGCAACCTTGCTGTATCCAGATGACGCTCTAACCAACTGAGCTACCTGGTCAGGGCCTTGAACACTATTTTTAATAAAAAGTATTTGCTAATATATGATGGGCTTATTGTTATTTTTAAGTAAGTTAATATTTAAAACATTTCTCAGGTTCAATGTCTAATACTGTAAATCTCAAACAGAAATTTTACGGGGTTCTAAATAATTTTTAAGAGCGTAAAAGTCCTGAGACCAAAACGTTTGAGAACTGTTGTTCTAGCCTGATAGACCAGTATCATTGTTAAAAATTGGGACCCAGTACAGTTTCATGTTGGTTGCCAAGGATTTAAGAAGGTAGGAAGCTGAACTCTTACCCTTAAGAGACTTATGAAAGGGAGTAAGTTACTACTGTGCAATGTCAGCAGCATGAAACTGAACCATTGTCCCCAAAAGACAATCTTTCTTTAAAGGAAGTTTTATTAGAATGATGTATTTTCTGAGGTACCTCTCCGAGGTTACTGTCTGGTGCTAAGATATTGAAATTGAGTAATAATTTCAGGTTAAATTAGGTAGACATTAAATTCACACAGGACTTAAATTTCTGGTTCTCCATTAATTAATGAAAATATGATTATTTTTGGAATTGAGTGATATACTTTGTTATAATTCTAACAATTCCAGCGTTATCCAGTGGATTTTTGGACCATTAAGGAGTAATCTAAAACAGGTTCTCAAGCCCAAGGTTCATGGACCCTAAAGGCTGAAAATCCAGTGAAATTGTATGAAGTGTTTTGTATGTGTGCATGTGTATTTTTTAGGGAGAAAGGGTACATAGCTTTCATCAGGAGTACATAATCCCTCAAAAAGTTAAGTACTAGCCTGTAACAAATGACAGATCTGATTGGGTGCATTCCTTTAGCATAATCTCACCTTGCAGCAATACTAATAAGCACGTATATAGAACCAGAGCTTATTATCAAACAAGTAAGGGTAATTTGTACAAATATTTTCCCCTTTTCTTTCCCAGTATTCAAGTTTATAGTGTTTCTTTTCTATACCAAAATCATCAATGGCAGCGAGTGCTTCAGCTCTTCAGTTCAGGTCTGTTAATTTGTAATAATGAGATGACTGATTTGCTTAAAATACTAACTGAATCTGTTATAACAGGGTTCACTTTCCCCATCGCCATCTCAGACAGAGAGATTGATTGGGTGATTTTCTTTTATTGTTAGTCAAGGATTTGAAAGCATTATGTAATTCTGGTTACCTATTGGTACCTAGCAAACTATCTCAAAACTTAGTGGCTTCGAACAACAGTCTTCTGTTTTGCTCATAAATCTGCCATTTGGGCAGGACTCTGAGTTGGACTCATCATTGCTCTTTGGTGTGGGGCCTTTGCTGGGATTACAGTACTCCAATGGCTGGGTGTTGGCATGACTGGGCTCTTCATGGAGTCTCAAGGTCTGGTCTCATCGTGTGTTCTTTTCAGCATGGAGACCCCAGAATATTCAGACTTATACCATCTCCGGTCCCACACAGAGAGAGAGAGTATTCCCATAGAACCCTGGGTGGAAACCTCAAGTCTCTTAGGACCTATCCTTGGAAGTCACTTCTGCCTTCTGTTGGTCAGGCAAATCACTAAGGCCATCCCAAATTCAAGGGGAAGCATTTATATATTTATTTATTTACTGACCGAATTATTTTTTATTGGGATATAATTGACATATTAGTTTCAGTTGTTCAGTATAATGATTCAATATGTGTGTATATTGTAAAATGATCACCACAATAAGTCTAGTTAATTAATATCCATCACCATACAGTTACAATTCTTTTTCTTGTGATACCTTTTAAGATCTACTTTCTTGCCCTGCTGGGCGTGGCTCAGCGATTGAACATTGATCTAGGATCTAGGAGATAGCAGCTTGATTCCGTGGTCAGGGCACATGCTCAGTTTTGGGCTTGATCCCCAGTCGGGGGTGTGCAGGAGGCAGCCAATTAATGATGACTCTCTCTCTCTCTCTCTCCCCCCCTTTCCCTTCCTCTCTCTGAAATCAATAAAGATATATTAAAAAAAAAAATCTACTTTCTTAGCAACTTATAAATACACATACAAATCAGTATTATTAACTGTAGTCACCAAGGGAAAGACATTTGAGATTCTCTTTCTCAATGGGAGAGTAACAAAGAATTTGCAGTTACTGTAATACACCACATTAATTGTATTCTGTCAGTATAGCATTATTCCCTGCAGTGTTCTTTATATTTCCCTGTTGATGTTTATTGATCTTACTGTAAGTTTGAGATAGCAGGAAATATGATGAACTGGGTGTATATTAAAATTCATAATTATGTTTACTATTATTTATGTCATAGAATAACTGTGTTGAACTGGAGCTATGGCTTGAGTGTGTAATGATAATTAAGCATTTCATGCTTTTGAGAGAAATGATATAGTATATCTTCTTTCTGATAGATACATGAAATGCTGCTAGTAGATGTTGCAAATATATAGGTTATAATAAAACATTTCAAAGAAAATGTGACCTAAACAATATTTCATAGTATTTTGAAAACAGAATATGTTTAGAGTGCTCATGAAGGTAAGTTGAATATTTCTGATTTCAAAACTGTAAAGCGGCTATATAGTATGTCTTGACACCTATAGCAGTTAGAATGTTTTTATTATAGCTTTTATATATAGTGTTAACAATTATTTATTTAAGTACCTTTCTCAATTAGACTGTTCACTATTTATTTTTATTTTTTAAAAAAATTGCCATCCACATTTTTTTTTTTTAAATATATCTTTATTGATTTCAGAGAGAGGAAGGGAGAGGGAGAAACAGAGATAGAAACATCAATGATGAGAGAGTCACTGATCGAGCCCGCAACCTGGGCATGTGCCCTGACTGGGAATGGAACCCCAATCACCTGGATCCTAGGTCAATGCTCAACTGCTGAGCCATGCCTGGCTGGGCCACTATTTTTTTTTTAATCCTCACCCAAGGGTATTTTTTCCATTGCTTTCCAGAGAGAGTGGAAGGTGGGGGGAGGGAGAGACATCAATTGGTTGCCTCCTGCATGAACCCCAACCAGGGCCAGGGATCAAGCCTGCAACTGAGATGTGCCCTTGGCCAGAATTGAACACGGGATCCTTCAGTCTGCAGGCCGATATGCTCTAAGCACTGAGCCGAGCTGGCTAGGGCAGACTCTTCACTTTTGAGTGTCAGACATCAGCCTTTATTCATTCTTTATTTCTGAAGTGTCCAGTACAGTGACTGGATACTTAGTAATAAGTTCTTGAAGTGTTGGATTCATTCATTTAACAAGTTTCTATTGAATGCCAGTATGTTCAAGGCAACATTCTAGACCCTAAAATTGGAAGGTTGCCTCAAGAAATAAAGCAAGTATCTTCTTCCACTTTCAGTTCCCATGATGTTTTGTCATTAAGGGTTGTAATGGAGTCCTTTTCATTTTCTGATGTTTTTGCATACCTTCTTGATCTTTAATTCTATTAGCAATAGTTAACCTGGTAACTTCATCTCCAAGACTGAATCATTTGCTTCTTCCAGAACATTGGGCTTGTTATGGATAATTTTCTCTTAAGACTGGCTTAGTATCTCATTTTGGAATTTACTGAAATTATGATTTTTTGTGTGTGTGGATAATACTCTGATATTCTACTTCTTAAAAAAGTCCTATGGGCCCAGCCTGTGTGGTTGAGTGTTGTCCCAGGCACCAAGAGGTCGACAGTTCGATTCCCTGTCAGGGAACATGCCTGGGTTGCTGGCTTCATCCCCGGTGGGGGCCATGCAGGAGGCAGTAGATAGATGTTTGTCTCTCATTGATGCTTTTTATCTCTCTCCCTCTCCCTTTTTCTCTCTCTAAAATCAATAAAATTTTTTTTTTTTTTTTAAAGTCATGTGGGCCCTTGCCAGGTAACTTAGTTGGTTAGAGTGTAGTCCTGAACCGCCAAGTTTAGCATTTGATCCCAAGTTTAGCATTCACATACAAGAATCAACCAGTGAATGCATAAATAAGTGGAGCAACAGATGGATGTTTCTCTCTCTCTCTGTCCCTCTCCCCCTTTCTCTCCTACCTTTATCTAAAATCAATTTAAAAAAAGTCACGTGGGTAAGTTCACATGGATCCTATTATTGAGCACCTTAGTTTTACAGTTTACCTTTTGGATAATTCTGCAACATGACCTTAGATTTATTTAGATATGTTGTATTTGTTATACGTTTTTATTTTGACCATTCTTTTTGCATTCAGTTGCCTTTACTGAGCTATTGATAATCTGAAGGAAAGTCTGAAGGAAGGAAGGGTGGAGTTCTGTTTGTAAGACTTGTTGTTCTTAATTCTAGGGCCAGTTATTTTTAAAGGCTTTAAAAAGGTTTAAAGGTTTTATTGAAGATTTAATATATATGTGAAAAAGTGCACATAAATGTACAGTTTGCTGAATTTTCACAAACTGATCATATTTATGCAGCCAGCACCCAGATTAAGAACCACTGTCCTAACTACCTACTGATACACAGATTAGTTTTGCCTGTTTTATACATGATATCATTATGTAAGTGGAATTATATAGTACTTCTGTGTCTGGCTTCTTTGGCCCAGGATTGTTTAGAGATTTGTATGTTGTTAAACCTCATTGCTGTGTTGCATTCCGTTGTGTGACTGTACCATGATTTGCTTATTCTGCTTTTGATGTACATTTGAGGTAGTTTACTAGGACCTATATATTTACTTTTTTTTTTTTTTTTTTTTAGGGGGAGGAGAAGGGGTAGAGAGGGAGAGAGAAGGAAAGAAAGAAACATCAATGTGAGAGAGAAGCATTGATGGGTAGCCTCCCACGTGTGCCCCAATTGGGGCTGAGGGTTGAACCTGCTACCCAGGTATGTGCCCTGACCGGCAATCGAACTCAAGACCTTTCAGTATACAGGACGATGCTCCTACCAACTGAGCCACATCAGCCAGGGCTCTAGGACCTATTTTTAACATAAAGATAAATGATACCTATTTACAGCACCTTCTATGTCAGTTCATATTGCTTTTGGACCGAATAACAGAAAGTCTCATGTATTAAGTTAAACAAATATGCAGCTTATTTTTCTTATGAAAGGCGAAGTCTAGACATAAGTAGTTCAGGGCTGGTGAGGCAGTTCCACAATGCCTTCATACTCCTTTCTTCTTTATCCTTAACAGATGTTCTTCACTCTCATGCTTGTCTCCTTGCAGTCAAAAAAGGTTACTTTGTGCCTTTTTCCAGGCAAGAGAAAGGGATGGAGAAAGGGAAGGAGCAAAGGAAAAAGTATGCCAAAAAGTATGTACCAGCAAAAAGTATATCATCTTATATTTCATTGGCCAGCACTGGGTCACATGGCCATAAGAGAAGCTGAGAATTACGTTTTTTTAGCTGGTCAGATTTAGGCTTCCCTTTGTAAGGAAGGAGAAAATGGATATTGGATAGTAATTATCAAAGTCCGCCATACCTCTTGTTTGCTAGTACTTTTGGATACACTGAAACTGATTTGTTCCAGGTTTTGCATAGGTCCATAGCCTAGGCTCAAAGAGGAGGTTTTACAAAATCAGTATGATTTTCAGTTGTAATTTTTAGTTCCTGAAAAGTTGTCTGTACATATCTAGGGTTTAACCACAATTCTAAGATTGCATGTAAATTTTCAGAAGACCCAGTATCTTGACAGCTTGACTAAACCTTGAGGTTATGGAGCTCGATCTGGTTAGTTCCATTCCAGATCTCTAGTACTGTCTCATCGAGTGTAAATGAATTTATGCAGCATAAAAATGAACGTATATATGTATTTTTGTGTTTTTAGAATTGTGGTATATCCGCTGAAGTATGAGAGAAATTACAATTTTGGGTTTTGTATCTTTTAATAATGGATGTAAATATTAGAATTATCCAGTTTAATCCTTGTTGAGCTTTCTTCATTAGGAAATTTAAATGAAATAAACTGATGTATTATAATAAAACCTATGGTTAGCAGAATTTTTGGAAACTTTGTATTTTTTATGAAATGTTTTATTATGGAAAATTTTAACATATGTATAATTGTACCCATATACCCATCTCTTGGCCTATCTTACTTTGTTTATACTGCCCCATTTCATTCCCTTATATTATTTTTGAGGCCAGTCCCAGACGTCACATCATTTTATCTATAAATATTTTAATATGCATCTCTAAAAGAGGACTTTTTCTTTTAACATAACCAGGATACTGTTATCACACCTTGAAAAATAAACAGATCTGCTCAGTCTGGCATGGCTCAGTTGGTTGAGTATTGTCCCATGCATGGAAAAGTTACCAGTTTGATTCCTGGTCAGAGCACATACCCAGGTTGTGGGTTAGATCCCCAGTCGGGGGTTCATACGGGAGGCAACAGATTGATGCTGCTTTCTCTGTTCCTCTCCCTTCCTCTCTAGAGTCAATAAAAACATTAAAAAAAAATAGACTTAAAAAAAATGAACAGATCTGTTAATGCCATCAAATAAGAGTAAACGTATTCTTTGTTTTTGGGTTTCCTCCGAAACCACCCCTCTTTCAGAAGAACGAACGATCCATGTACAGCTGGAAGGGTCAGTGGCAGATTGGGGGCAGTTAAGTGTGTTGCCCTCTCTCTCTAAACAAATGATCCATGTATAGCTGGAAGGGTCAGTGACAGATTGGGGCAGTTAAGTGTGATGCCCTCTCCATTTGATTGAATTGTCAACATACTGATTGCCAGAGTGTTTTTAAGCAGAGCTCTTGTTCTTTTGACTTTGAAATTGCACAATAAAATCCTTCTCATGAATTTTGTTTTGTCTTCGCCACCCTTTCCAGTCTAGTTCTCTTCTTAGATCCTTAGCTATCTTCTATTTCCATGCTGTTCCAGCTATGTCTTGGAAAGAAGCGTTGGTAGTGCCTGGTGCCTGATAAATTCCTTTATTATTCCAATTACCGTGATTCAGTCTGTGGATGACACATACCTGAAAATGTGGAAGTTTCCATTTCCTCTCTTTGATCTTGCATATATATTTACTTAATCTTTCCATTACCAGTTTCTTCTGCTCTGGGGCTGTGTATCCTTTATAGCCAAACCAACCAGCCCTCTCCGGGATTCTCTTTTCTCTGATGACCTAGTGTCCCAGACCCAGTGCTGAATGCTTTCACTGTTTTGTAACTAGTGTGCCATACCATTCTGTATTGGTTCCTTTTTTTACAGGTGAGAGAAGTAAAGGCAGCATACAAAAGACACTGAGATCACTGGAGACAGACTTTGACCTTTTTTGTCCAAGATCATCTCATTTTCCAGACTAGTTTGTCAAAGGAAAAAAGCACACGAAAAGTTGGATGACTGCATTAGGCAAGCATGGGGCTCTTAAACAAGTGATACAGATGGCATTGTTATAGTGCTTCACGGTTGGGAAGAGATCACCAAAATAGTGATGTAGGGGAATTGGCAGCATATTTTTGGAAAATTCAAATCCTAGTGTTTACATGTTCTTATGAAATTGAAGTGAATTATCTCTTACCCAGCTGTGAAGATAAAAAACTGAAAGGACTTTTGCTTGGGCTGACTATTGTGTACAAAAGTATGAAGCATTAGTAAGATTTTGTGGTACGATACAGAAAATAGTGCTGTCCAACTTAATTCAACAACATTAAATAATTGCTTAGTATTTGCCTGACACTATAGAGATTATAAAGATGAAAAAAGTTGGGTTTTCTCCCTGTAAACTTGTAGGGAAGACATACAAAACAGGCACAGAAGACATTAATGTATTTAACAAACATATTGAATATCTTCAAAGTTTCAGACATTGCCCTTGACCAGAAATACAAAGAGAAGAGTAAGGCATACCAGTAGGAGCTCAACCTGCTTGGAGATACAGATATATAAATATGTAGTTATAAAGGATAAAAATAAGTAGTGTGGGAACATTTAGGAGAGTGATCAGGGAAGTGATGCCTGAGTGGTCTTGAAAGGGGAATAGCATAGGAAAGAGCATTCCAAGCAGAGGGGATTAGTATGTACAGAGATAGTGGAGATAAGGTAGAGTGTGCGACGTTCAAGGAATTGTAGATAGTTCAGCTTGGCTAGAGCAAAGGACAGCATTAGCTAGAGAGAGAGGAGAATAAGGCTGGAGTTCTAGGCGGGGACCAGCACATGCATGACCAATGTATGTCAGCTAAGGAGTTTGAAACAACTCTGAGGTTTCTGGGCAGGTTGGATTGCATTTTAGAATGATGGCTTTGGTGGTAGTTTGGAGAATTAATTGAAGGGAGCAAGACTGTTATGTCTGTAATTTTATTGCACTAATGTTAATGGGCAACAAATGAGTGCCTGCACTAAGGCAGTGGCTTGGAGAGAATGGGATAGACTTGAGAGCCACTAAGTCATAGAATTATCAGAATGATGAATGATTGTGACATTTAAGAGAGGAAGAGCAGCCAGTGATGACCTCCAAGTTTCTGTTGTGGGCAGTTGAATGCATGGTAGTCATTTATTGTAATTGGGAATCCAGGAGGAATTGTAGGCGTTTTGTTTGATTTTGGCTTTTGGGAGCAGGAGTTAAAGCTAACATAACAGAAGTTAGAAAGCATTTGGTTTTGGACATTTACATTGAGGTACCCATGGGACATCCAAAGTGGAGATATTCAGGCACTTGTATAAATGAGTGTGAAACTCAGAAAATTGTCAGGTTGTAGAGAATTAACAGTTATTAGTACAGGCAAACCTCGGAGATATTGCCAGTTTTGTTCCAGACCACTGAAGTAAAATGACTTGTAATCTTTTTGCTGGTGGAAGGTCTTACCTTCAATTTGTAAAATACACCATCTGTAAAGTGCAATAGAGCAAGGTACACCTGTGTCTTAGAGGTAATTGGAATCATGGGTCACCCAGGGAGACAAAGAAAAAGCAGGGAATTGGAGACATGGAATCCAGAGGAGCACCAGCATTTAAGGAAATCGCCAAGATGAGAGAATGGAATCCTGGAGGCCAAAGGTGGAGATTTTCAAGGAACGAAGTCATCAAGGAAGAAGTGTTTGTTGTGTTAGAGAGTTAAAGATGAGATTTGAAATTGTCTGTTGGATTTAGCAATAAGGAATTGAAATAGTAACCTTGGTGATGAGAGCAGTGTCAAGTGGAATGGTGAGGGATAAGCCAGATGACAGTGGGTTGAGAGTGAAAGTGGAAATAGCAAATGCTGAGTATTCTTGTAAGAAGTTTGGTGAAAAAGAGGACAACAATTAGAAGCCAGTTGGGGGGGGGTATTTTTAATTGAGAATAAATGCTATAAAATATATGAATATATTACAAATAGGAACATGAAAATATTAATCCCATTTGGAACGCTGAGGTATGCTTTGGTTCCTAGAAGAGTTTTTTAAATTTTGGACTTCAGATGATAAGTGGAGTGGATTTCCCTAAAATTTCAAGAGAGGCTAAGGGAAGATATATATTACTGGTAAAGGAAACAGAGACCACAAAGAGCTGAAGGTGGAAAAATGCCGATGGGCATATTCAGGGAATAGTAAATAGTCCAATTTAACTGAATCCTTGGGTTTGTAAAGAAAGTGGTAAGAGAAAAAAGTGAGAGTTGGGCTCGGTAATGGAGGAACTCAGTGTGGTGCTGTGGGGTTTGATTCTACACCCTAAAGTGCTGGAAGCTCTTTTTTTTTCTTTTTTTTTTTTTATAAGATATATCTTTATTGATTTCAGAGAGAGGAAGGGAGAGGGAGAGAGATAGAAACATCAATGATGAGAGAGAGTCATTGTTCGGCTGCCTCCTGCACGCCCATGATGGTATCGAGCCCGCAACATGGGCATGTGCCCTGACCGGGAATTGAACCTCGATCTCCTGGATTCTAACCGCTGAGCCATGCCTGGCTGGGCTGGAAGCTCTTACTTTTGATCGGGGTAGTTATAGGATAAGAGAAGCTTTAGAAAGAGTTCTGAAGCAGTGTGGACGATGGAGGGGAAAGAACTCTTGTCCTGAGCAGCCTCTATAGCTACCCTATCTAGTAAATACTGGAGCAAAATGATCCCTATTGTGCTGATGTACTGCTGCTAGGGTTGGGGGTGGATTCTTTGTGCTAACTCAAACAAAGCTCCTTTACTAACACTCCTTCTCCCAGTTAAAGAGAACTTGGGGCTTTGGTGCTCTTTGTTGCCCTTCACTGCATGGAATAAGCTCTCCTTGCCCTCTGTAGATACTAAAAGGAAGAAGCAGCTGTTTACTATGAATACAAATTCATAGAAATGTGGTGGTGAGGCTATATTTGAAGAGTCTTCTAGTTTTCAGGTGAAATACTGTCTCACTAAAGGTTAATTTTGCCTGCTGCCATATTATGCAGTAGTCAGCAAATGTTGCAAGTTCTGCAGAATGAAAAGTAGGCAAGGATTCACACTAAGGAAGTCAATTCTGTTACCTAAGCGTTTCCCTAGACTCCAGCCTGCATCTTCATGTTAACAGCTACTTTTAGTTTAATGGGTTTGGTTAAATTTTGAATGTCAAAGAGAGCTTATTAGTTTTAAGTTACTCCCATGAGATACATAGGTAATGGCCCTGTGATTTTACTTGTACAATACAATACCATTGGTTATATTCTTATCAAGTGTGGGTTAACCCTTGAAATTGTTACGAATAATAAAGTATATATTTAAATAAATGGATAACTTGGTGGCCAAGTGAAAATTTCCAAGCTATTGTAGGATATGATAAGAGACCTTTTTCTTGATTTCTAGTGAACTGGTGTTTGGGCCAGTAATTGACTTAGGATATTTTGTTTAATTGACTGGCCAAGAAAATAAATGCTCTTTGTATTCTCAGGTGCATGTTTTGTACCCTGAGCTAAAGTAATGGGTATTCATAAGTGAGTAATGAAAATAGCATGTAGGAACTTTTATCTTTAAAAGTACTTTTCTTTCAGGAGGCAAAACCTTCAACTGAGGATTTGGGGGATAAGAAGGAAGGAGAATACATTAAACTCAAAGTCATTGGACAGGTGAGTTTCGTTATTTTTCTTTTTTGACTCTCCTTGAATATGTGAATAATTTCTGACACAGGAAAAATTGTTACTGACGAGATGATGATCTTGGTACTTGTCTTCTTGAAGGAAAGATTTCAATCAAGAGACAAAGTGTAGAAGAGCAAGAATTTATTGACCGCAGCAAGACCACACTTAGGGCAGTGTGTGCCCTAAGGAACAAGGAAGTGCATAGGAGCAGCAGCAGGAGAGCCTGGGCTGGGCTGCTCTGGCTCACTGGGAAGTCAGAGAAAAGGGGCTTTGGAGACAGGTTCAGGGGGTTAGCTGCGGGCGAGCTGCCCCTGGTTGCAAGTCTGTGGGGTCCCTTGGAGTTTAGGACATACGTGCCTGGGGGGGAAAGGAGAGGAAGATTTAGGTCACCTTGATTTCTCCAAATAAAAGCTTTTTCTTCCTTAGCATGCTTCAATGGCAAATACAGTGAATACTATTGAGTGATAAGGCTAGGGCCCACCTTAAACAAAAGGGCCTCTCAGCTCTTTTTGTGACCCTTTTCCCTTTCCTGGCACCTCATTTCTCCAGACTGTGGCCTATGTTTTATTGACCTTTTTTGAAATGTTAACTGATAATTAAGGTTTGGTGAAAATCGTTTTAAGAAAGCATCTTCATAGTTTGTTTTTAATGGGTAAAAGACAGAATTGGTGGACTCTTACCATCAGTGTGAGAGTTCCATTTCCCCACATTCTCCCAAACATGGGATATTACTGTCCTTCAGTTTTGTGGTAGAATGATAGGTAAGAGTGTTTTGATTATTTTACATCTCTCTGATTATCAGTGAGGTGTAATTTTTGGTCCACTATGTTTATATTCTATTGATTATGTGTTCATATTGCTTTTCTCATTTACTGTGATGATCTTATTTTGAAAAATGTTGATTAAGATAACAAGTCACATACCATAAAATCCATTTTAAAGTGCATAATTTAGTGACTTTAGTATTTTTATAAGTTTGTTCACCCATTACTATTGTTTAATTCCAGAACATATCATCATCCCTGTTACTGCTGTACTCAGCAGTAACTCCCCTTTCTCCTCTCCCCTCAGCTTCTAGAGATCACAAATCTACTTTTTCTTTAAGTCAAGTTTATCAATCTCCTTTTTAAATAAATGGCTTCTAGGCTAAAATCTTGCTTTAGAATAGGGATTTCTCAATGTGAAGATTAGGGAAAAAATTCTCAAGAAGAGAAAATATTAAAAAAATAAAAAAAAGTGTTAGCTTTAATTCATCTGGATGTGATTTTAGTGTATGGCATGAAGTTATGCTATAGAAATTTTGTCTGTTCGTGAAATTATCCATAGGAAGAGAATTTGTTTTTCTTTATAATTATAGACACGAAAATATTGTAAGCATTCAACTTCCACTAATATAATTTGTGAACATGATATGCAATCATAAGGATTAGCAATGAAATTTTACAATATGCAAGTGTCAGTATTTATTTCTGATGTTTGCCTGATACGATTGTTTGACAGTCTAGCTGGAAAAAAAGAATCTGTGGTCCCACAAATCTGTTTGACTGATTCAGGTGCTTATTTATTTTATCATGTGAGAGAAACCAGGTGACTTTCTATGGCAGGATTAAATTTCTCAGTCTGTTATTTTATGGTATATGTCTCGATTGTGGTTTGACTACCTTCAATGACACTTCAGTTGTGGGGGAGGTACTTTTTGTTTTGAGTTGCTTTGGCAGGGGGAGGGGGTTGTGATAATTCACCTTTTTTTAAATATAGAATGGACATGCAATTATGAAGGAATGCGTTTTTTGACATACATGCTTTTACTTATACTGCTAGTTTTAGAACCCAAGACTGTTTTTATGTTTTAATTTCTTTTGAAATGGGTACAAAGCAATAATTAGAGTGTTTTAGTAACACCTGTTACGAGTACTAAAACAGTATTTGGTGGGAAAATACAGGTGAAAAAGTTTGTTTTTATTTGTGTAATTAAATAATTTGTTTCAAGCAAAGCAGATAATTTACACAAAGAGGGATAATTTTTTTCTTGTATCTCCTTAGGATAGCAGTGAGATTCACTTCAAAGTGAAAATGACAACACATCTCAAGAAACTCAAAGAATCATACTGTCAAAGACAGGTTTGTATGTTATTGTATTAAATACAATGCTCTATATCTCGGTAATTTTATCTTTATGGGTTACCAGTATATGTAATGAAGGCAAATAAATTTTGGTGATCACTATGGAGTTTCCTTATTTGTAAACATGAATGTTTAGGCATATGTTAAATTTAAGTACTAATACTATCTTTAAGTACTACATTTATTATCTTTATACATAGTACTACATATTACTGTTAATTGCATACTACGCTTTCAATATGAAGGGATTTTCTTTTTAAAAAATCATATAGCCCTGCCAGCTTGGCTCAGTGGTTAGAGTGTTGGCCTATGGACTGAAGGGTCCTGGGTTCGATTGCGGCCAAGGGCATGGCCCTCTGTTGCAGGCTGGATCCCTGGTCCTGGTCGGGGCTCGTATGGGAGGCAACCAGTCGATATGTGTGTCTCTCACATTGATGTTTCTCTCTCGCCCTCGTGTCCGTCCCCCCCCCCCTTCTACTTTCTCTGAAACGGGAAAAATATCCTTAGGTGAGGATTAAAAAAAAAATCATATAGAAGTCTAATTAATTTAGTAATACCAAATTCTCACAGATTCTGGCCTTCACGAGCTAGATTATTAGTTCAATAACAAATTCCTTTAACCTTTCTAGATTCAAATTTGGACTTCACCACTGTTTGACTGTAGGACCAAGAATAAGTTATGTGCTTTGTTTTCCCCTTAGAAAAATGGGAATGTTACAGTGTCTACCCAATGAAGATGAAATAAGGTGACCTACACAAAGCTCATAACATGATGCTTAAAAATGCTCAATATATGTTACCCATTATGATTATTAATAGAACACATTTTTTAAATAAATGTACTGGAATTAGTGTACAGATGCTTCTCAATTTACAGTGGGGTTGTGTCCCAATAAACCTATCATAAGTTGAAAATGTTGTAAGTAAAAATGCATTTAATGCACCTAATCTGTTGGAACTCGTAGCTTATCCTAGCCTACCTTAAACATGCTTAGAACACAATATCCAGAAATACTGGCAACACAGTACACTGTAGAGTATTGATTGTTTACCCCCCATGATCACGTTGCTGACTGGTAGCTGCAGCTTTTTGCTGCTGCCCAGCATTGTGAGAGAGTATTGTAATGTATATCACTAATCTGGGAAAAGATCAAAATTCAAAATTTGAGTACAGTTGAACCATGAACAATACAGGTTATTTTTTATGTTTATGTATTACATACTGTATTCTTACAATAAAGTAAGCTAGAGAAGAAGATACGAAGAAAATTCATAAGGAAAATACGTTCACACATTTACACATTTATTGGAAAAAAATCTGTATGTAAGTGGACTCAAAGCAGCTCAAACCAGTCTTGTTAAAGGTTGAACTCTGTAGTTTCTACTGCACACATACTGCTGTTGAACCATCGTAAATTAAAAAATCGTAATTTGGAGAAATCTATATAGAGGAGACAACAAAGATACACACACACACACACACATATATGTATATTTTTAATCCGACCCGAGGCTATTTTTCCCATTGCTTTTTCAGAGTGAGAGAGAGAAACATCAATGTGAGAGACACATCGATTGGTTGCCTCCCATGCGTGCCTGGACTGAGGCCAGGGATTGAGCCTGCAACTGTGGTACGTGCCCTTGGCTGGAATTGAACCTGGGACCCTTCAGTCTGCAGGCTGACATTCTATCCACTGAGCCAAACCAGCTAGGGCACCAAGATATTGTGTATGTATATACATACGTTTATTTCAGAGAGAGAGGGAGGGAGAGGGAGAGAGTTAGAAACATCAGTGATGAGAGAGAGTAATTGGTTGGCTGCCTTCTGCATGCCCCCTGCTCGGGATCGAGCCTGAAACCTGGGCATGTGCCGTGACTGGGAATCAAACCGAGATCTCCTGGATCATAGGTCGATGCTCAACTGCCAGCTGGGCACCAAGATATATTCTAATAACTGAATTGTGTTACATGATATTAACTCAGGTATTGTAGGTTTTTTAGAAGGTTTCTTTTTACAGTTTAAATTTGTAACTTATGTAAAAATCACTTTTGCTAGGAGAAAAAGACTATTTAGGTTTTAGGATAAGTAAAACAGTAAAGATTTCTGTCTGTTCTGTTTTTGATGTTAATTGTTAAACTCAGTAAAATCTGATTAATTGGGGCTCAGCTAGTTCACATTTGTAATTCTGATGAGGGCTAATATTGAGTGTTTACCAGGGAAAAGGAACATATATTAACTATCTGTGCTAGGTACGAAGATACATTGTATTTAATTCTCACAACAATTCTGAAGAAAATTATAGTCTTTTCACCCCACTTATAGGCCAGGGAGTTGATTATTAAGGAAAAACAGTGCAAAGTAAAGAAGTAATTCACAAAGCTAAAGTTTATGGAAGGTGCTAGGTTTGGGGACATAATTAAAATATAACATCAACTTAGAATCATTTCCAACCTTCTTTTTTATGTTTCATAGTATACTTTACAGTCTTTAGAAAAGGTTTTTATATTTAGTTCACAGCGACTTGACAAATTTTTTATTTAATGATATGCAAGGAATAGGAAACTTAATTTGTTGGAGCTGTGCAACACCCAATAGAGACTGAAAAGTATAAAAAGTATATATTTATTGAATAATTTTTCCATTTTGAGTTTATTGATTGGTTTTTATAGAAACTTCTTTGACCCCAACACAATATGTTTCCTTTTTAAGGGATCCTTAATTAAATGAAAATCAAAGCATATTCTGCCTTTGTTATATTTATTTTATTTAATATATCCTTGGAAAGAATTTAAAATAAATGAAGGGTAAGTGTACATGATCTTATGTACATATGTGTATTACATATTGAAAGGTCTAATTTTTGGAATGATTTTAGGATAGTGTTTAAGCAGTGAAAATGTTAATATATTAGGTATGTTGAGCAAAACTTTCATAATACTTTTGAACTATATAAATTATTCTTGATTTATACTTACTAGTGAAGTTATTTCTCTTTAAATGAGTCATCTCTTCCTTTGTAGCTATTTTGTTGAATGAGTGATTAGAAAAATATATTTTAATACCTTTAGTGCTATCTATGCCAGTACAGGTTTATTATAGCTTATCTGGCTAGCTGCTGTGCTTTACCAAGTTTCTGTGATTTAATTTTTTTAAAACCAGTTTTGCTTATACATTTGGAAGCTAGTGAGAGTGCTCATCCAATTTCTGATTTTATCTTTTATGTTATCTTACAGATTTCAGAGGACACTGTGAAATAGTTGTTAAGAGCACAGGCTTAGAACAGATATGGCCTTAAATTCTTGGCTAGCTGTGTGCCCTCTCTATACCTTTGATTCCCTAGCTGTAAAATGAAGATAAGGTGATGAACATGTATATATGTAAAATACTTGGAACAGAGAGGGCCTAGCAAATAGTTGGTACTCAATAAATTGTATTTGTGATGATAGAATTGGCTGTCTTAGTTTTATGTTATATGTGTTCTGTTGAGGCTTTCATGTTTTCTTTTTGTGCACCGAAGTTCTTATTTTCTAAGATTTGTGTGTATATATATATGTTTTTTGCCTTTTTTAGGGAGTTCCAATGAATTCACTCAGGTTTCTCTTTGAAGGTCAGAGAATTGCTGATAATCACACTCCAAAAGAAGTGAGTAAAATTTCTTCTTTGAGTAAAGAAAAATTTTAAATTCTGCATTGAATGATTTGGTTCACCGGTATTAAACTGCCTATTTCTTAAATATTCTCTCATTTAAGGGGTATATCACTTGTCAGAGAGAAAAATAATCTTTTGAGTTGACTTCTCATATATTACCTTCAAAAGTGCCAGTAAAAAGAGAAGTTGAAAGTAGAATGGGGTACTGAGATTGTCATAAGGCACATACTATGTCTTTTTGAAGATGGAAAATGTTCCTCAAATTTGGCAGATTACTGGTACACTTTCTTTTTAAAAAATTTTTTTTTATTGATTTTTATAGAGAGAGGAAGGGAGAGAGGAGAACCACATCTTTGTGAGAGCAACTCATCCGATTGGCTGTCTCCTGCACGCCCCCCCTCCCTGCGATTGAGCCTGCAACCTTGGGCATGTGCCCTGAGTGGGAATTAAACCAGCAACTTTTCGTTGCATGGGACAACACCCAGCCAGTTGTGCTGCACTGGCCAGGGCTCTGGTACACTTTCATGGTTATAGTGACCTTTATGGTTTGATTTTGACCCATTTTGAGAACTTGATACAGAAGCTTAGTATATATTAATATATTTGGTTCTGTCATATTGATTTATGTTTTTTAATGCTGCTTCTGTGTCTTTGTTTTATTATATGGACTGTTTTCTTTGTTTATATATTCCTTCAGTTTGGGTTTGTCTGACGTTTCCTCATTATTAGATTCAGTTTTGGATTTTTGGTACAAGTGGCACAGTGAAGCTGTGTACTTGCGAGTGCCTCACACCAGGAAGTACATGTTGACCATTTGTCTTGTGGGAAATACTAACTTTGGTCACTTAAGGTGGTAACTGCCAGATTTATCAATTGTGAAATTATCATTTTTCTTTGTAATTAATCTCTGGGGAGATACTTAAAAAAAAAATTTTTTTTATCCTCACCTGAGGATATTTTTTCCATTGCTTTTCAAAGAGAGTGGAAGGGAGAGAAAGAGAGATAGAAACATCGACGTGAAAGAGAGACATTGATTGGTTGCCTCCCGCATGTGCCCCAGACTGGGGCCAGGATCGAGCCTGCCACCGAGGTACGTGCCCTTGACTGGAATCCAACCCAGGACCCTTCAGTCTGTGGGCCGACTCTCTAACCACTGAGCCAAACCGGACAGGGCTGTGGGGAAATACTTTGAAACTGTGAACATTCTTGAGATATTGGCCAGTGAGGGCCCCTTTAGGTTGGCATCTGTGTTCTTTTTGACATGTCTCTATCTTTTAAAAAATTTTTATTTTGAAATAATTTTCAACTTGTAGGGAAGTTGCACAAGTGGTACAAAAGACTGTACTTTCTCCCACTTAGATTCACCTGTTTTAACATTTTGCTACCTTTGCTAATTATTACTTCCCTGCGCCCCCATGTATATGTACTTATATGTATTCCATGAACCACTTGGGAGTAGGTTGCACGTACCATGGTCATTTACTGCTCAATATCTTAGTGTGTATTTTCTATTTTTAAAATTTAAATATATTTTTATTGATTTCAGAGAGAGGAAGAGAGAGATAGAAACATCAATGATGCGAGTCATTGATCGGCTGCCTCCTGCACATCCCCTGCTGGAGATCGAGCCCTCAGACCTGGGCATGTGCCCTGACCGGGAATGGAACCTCGATCTCCTGGATCATAGGTCGATGCTCAACCACTGAGCCATGCCAGCAGGGCTTTACTGTGTATTTCTTAACAAGTGTATTTTATGTAACCACAGTACTGTTAATCAAATTCAAGGCACTTAATATTGTTAGAATACTTTAAGCTACAACCTAAATTTGTCATTTGTCCCAATTATGTCTTTTATAATAAATTTTCTCCCCGTCCAGGATCTAGTTCAGTGTCAACATACTTTATTCAAGTGCCTCTTTAATCATCTTTAATTTGGAACATTTCCTCAGCCATTCTTTGACATTTACAGTTTTGAAGAATACAAATCAGTTATTTTCTAGAAAGTCCTGGCTTCTGGTTATGTATTTTTGGCTGGAATACTACATAAATGGTGATGTGTGTTTTGCAGAATGTAGTATCTGGAGCACATGAAGCCCTTTATGGGTGATGTTAATTTTTATCATTCAATTTAACTTTTTTTTTTCCTTTACTGTGCAGTTGTTAGTTTTCCTCTTGTAATTGAGAAACTTGTGGGTACATACTTTTGAATATCATCAAACTTTCTCCCTGAGGTGTATCCACCTACTTTCTTGAGTATTTCCTTCCTTTTAAGTCACAGTAAGATGTTCCACACTCATATTTTTCCTCTCTTGGAGTAATCCCCTAATGCAGAATACTGAATATATACTAACCACATTTTAGTGACACCTTTCTTACTATCATTAAGAGATTATCTTTTCAGAAGAATAATGGGACAGTGGGAAAGAGTAGATATTTAGGGCGAGACTTCCTTGCCTTGTACTTTCACCTCTACTAAAGTATATAGTTTGAGAACATGTGTTACCTTCATGATTTCAAGGTTCCCTTGTAATGTAGGAATTTTATTCTTTGCAGTATTTAATTGGCTATATGTGTAATTAAAATTAAGTTATGATAGCATTTTTAATAATTTAATATTCACATATGTACTACAGCCAAGGTAAATATAACACAATCACTTAAAAATTCTAAGTCCACAAAAACCTATATTTTATTTTTAGTTTTCTTAGCATATTTTGCTTTTTAATATTTTGTAATCCTGCACAGAAATATCACCTATAAAATATAAAACTCCTCTTATTAGAGGAGGTTATTGAGGGAGGGGTGGGTGCTCAGGAGCTCATGGGGGGTGTCGGCTTCCTTTTCACCGTCACGCACTCCTGGCTGCGCAGGGTGGTGCTGGTTCTGCGGATGGTGCCATGTGCAGATCGGGGTGGTACTTGTTCTCGCGGATCATAGGCCGGATTCTGCTCTGGGTGGCCGGGTGTTCTTGTTGATGGTGGTCCACAGGTAGTAGGTGGCTGGCTTTCACAGGCTGGATCTCCACTTCATGACGACTACCACACCTTTGCTGTTGGCCGCCGGCTCCATGCCCCCAGTCTTGTGGTGAATCAGCCTGTTGTGGTGAAAGGAGTTGTGGGCCTTCAAATTATTGGGTTCGGTGCTGTACATGTGCTTGTTCCTCTTGATCAGGAAGCTGGAGCAGTTCGTAGGACCATTCATCGCAGGTGGGCAGACATGGCAGCACCTAGTCTCCTTGCAGCAGCTGGAGAGGGAAAGAGCGATCTTAGACTTTTAAATTTTATTTTTCATTTGTTTTTGTGCTCCACTGTAGTTCAGTGGACACAGTGCTAATATTTTTCTTCAAATATGATTTTAATGATTTTAGAGAGGAAGGGGGAGGGAGAGGGAAACATCAATGAGAGAAACATCCATCAGCTGCCTCCAGTTCGCAGGCTGGGCATGTGCCCTGACTGGATTTCCAGCCGGCAACCTTTGGGTGCATGGTTGCAGGGGACAGCGCTGGAGCCACACAAGCCAGAGCACAATGCTAGTGTTTTTCTTTCAGTCTGCCTCTTACATGGCTTCTCAACCTGGCAGCACACAAGAATCGGCAGGTGGTAACACCTGGGTTACTGTGTGTCACTGTGCCCCTTTACATAGTCTTTTCTTTTTATATAAAGAATTCTCATGCCCTGGCTGGTGGCTCAGTTGGTTGGAGCTCAACCTGTACACCAAAAGGTTTGGGAGGCAGCCAGTTGATGTTTCTCTCTCACATTGCTGACCTCTCTCTCTTTCCCTGCCCCTTCCTCCCTCTCTAAAATCAATAAAAACATACCCTCTGGTGAGGATTAAAAAAAAAAAGAATTGTCATAGTTAAAAGTAATAAAAGCCAAACTACCAAAGCATATAAAATGGAAAATATACTCTGAGTGTATCTACATTCTCATTTCTCAGAGGCAACCATTATTAATATAGTAGTCCTCCTTATCAGCAGTTTTGCTTTCCGTGGTCTCAATTACCTGCATTCAGCCATGGTTCCAAAATATTAAATGGGAAATTCCAGAAATAAAAGAATTCATAGGTTTAAAAATTGTGCACCATTCTGCGTAGCATGATGAAATCTCACACTGTCCTGAACTGTCCTGCCCCGGATGTGAAGCCCCCTGTGTCCAGTGTATTCATGTTGTGTACTCTGCTTACCCGTAGTCACTTAGTCTCGGTTATCAGATTGACTGTCGTGGTCTCTCAGTGCTTGTGTTTGAGTAACCTTATTTTACTTAATAATGGCCCCAATCACAATAGTAGTGATACTGGCAATTTGGATATGCCAAAGAAGAAAAATCAATATATACGTATAGGAAAAAACAATATATATAGGGTTCAGTACTCTCCGTGGCTTCCGGCCTCCACTGGGGGTCTTTGGAGCATATTCCCCACAGATAAGTGGGGACTACTGTAATGTCTGGAAGAAAAAAAAAATTCCAGAATATTCCAATGCATATAAAGCACATTAGAAAAAAGATAATTGCCTATATACTTTGCTTATGTTCTGTAAAAGGCATTTTAAACAATCCCCCCCCCCTTTCCTGTAAGAATTGAGTAGGGATGGGCTGAGAAATAATTTAGCTATTAAAACTGGAGGAATTGAATAAGAGTAGATATATAGATAATTTTTCTGCATCGAGAGTGGTCACTATCAAAGAAAATAATAGTTATATGCCAGAAGGAATTATAGATGACAAGCAAACCACTTAGAAACGAATCCTTAGGCACACTTTTCTAAAACCACATACATTTCAAAGTGATAAGGTTTTTTGAAAAAGGAAATACTTTACCAAGTAGTTGTATCTAGAAATAAAATGCTTTCTAGAAAACATGCTATCAAACTATTATTTAAACTATTATTATTTTTTAGTTCTCACCCGAGGACATGCTTAGAGAGAGGAGGGGGTGGGGGTGGGGGGAAGAGAGAGAGAGAAGCATTGAGAGAGAAACAATGATTGGCTGCCTTCTATATGTGCCCCGACCAGGGATTGAACCTGCAGCCTGGATATGTGCCCTGACCGGGAAGAGAACCAGCAACCTTTTGGTGCACAGGACGATGCTCAACCAATGGAGCCACTCCGGCCGGGCTTATTTAAACTATTAAGTACATGTTCCATTAGGTTTTAAACTCCTTTAAGCTCCTTTTCAATAAACACTTAAGTTTTATATAGTGAATAAGCTGGGAAGTGAAATTGACTCAGCAAAATAATAAATGACTTTAATGACACACATCTCTATGTGTCTTTAGATGAAAGGAATTGGGATTCTTAATCTTAGAACAGTGTAACTATGGATCACCTTTGTATCTTTTTGTACTTTAAAACAGTGGCCACATAATTGCAGGCAATAAAAAAAAATAGTGCTATTATATTCTACTAAAATACTTTTCTTTCCTCTTACAGCTGGGAATGGAGGAAGAAGATGTGATTGAAGTTTATCAGGAACAAACAGGGGGTCATTCAACAGTTTAGATACTATTTTTCTTTTCTTTTCCCTCAGTCCTTTTTTATTTTTAAAAATAGTTCTTTTGTAATGTGGTGTTCAAAATGGAATTGAAAATTGACCCCCCCATCTCTTTAAAACATCTGGTAATTTGAATTCTAGTGCCCATTATTCATTATTGTTTGTTTTCATTGTGCTGATTTTTGGTGATCAAACCTCAGCCCCCTTCATGTTGCCCTCTCCTTTTGAAATATTACGTGTGTGCACAGGGAGGCCACCTGTTTCAGGACTGTGCATTTTCAGGCTTGTGATAAATAAGGTCGACCAATGCGAGTGTTCATAATGACTTCTAATTGGCCCTGAAGTTCTAGCATGTGATTGCTTCACTCCTGGACTATGACTTTCAGTGGGAGGTGGAAGTTTTTCAGAGAACTGAACTGTGGAAAAATGATCTTTCCTCAACTTGAAGCTACTTTTCTGAAGGTCTGGACCAAAAGAAGAGGAATATCAGGTTGGAGTCAAGATGACAGATAAGGTGAGAGTAAAGACTAACTCCAAAGATGGCTTCATGAAGAGAAAGCATTTTAAGAGTAAAGAAAAATCTTGTCAGAAGATCCCAGAAAAGTTCTAATTTTCATTAGCAGTTAATAAAGTTACTCATGCAGAAGTGTGTACAACAGAACACTGCTCTTTTTGATTTTATTTGTACTCTTTGGCCTGGGATATGGGTTTTAAATGGACATTGTCTGTACCAGCTTCATTAAAATAAACAAAATATTTGTAAAAATCGTACTAATGTTCCATTTTATTTTTAGTTGTAAAGAAAGAAAAAAAATGGCTGAAACAAGATTTTCTTGCATAATCCTGGAAATTATTGTATATGGTACAAATAAATTTTTTCTTCAGTACTGTACAGTGATGATGATCATGACTTTGAAGCACTGAAAGTTACTGAAGTGCCTTCTGAATTAAGGATTTAATTAAGGCCACAATACCTTCTTAGATACTCAGTGTTCTGTTTTTTAAAAAAACTTGATATTTCTGTATGGTGCATATATATGACAGTTACCCAATCATATTGAATAAATGGGCATGCCAAAAATTCTTAATTGGTTTATATTGATAATTTCAGTGTTTCATTTAACAAAATGTTCTCTGCTTACTTAAGGTTTGGTATATTTTTCTTTTATTTCTTTATATCTTATATATTTAAACTTGTATAAAATTAAAATACCAAATTAGTTTCTATTAGAGGACTTAACCTTTTAACTTTTTAATGAAGCACAGAATTAAGTATATCTATGAATACACATAATCCAGTTTCATGTTATCCCAAATAGAATGCTATCTGAGCATTTGAGAAGAGCAAATGAAACCTATCTTGAATGCATTTTATAAACTGTTATAAATCCCCTAACCAGGTCACCTGTTGAAAAATATTGGCTTGCTTTATAAACCTATAACTGCTCCTACGTGAAAAATTATTTGTATTATATAGTCTAAGTGAATTAGAGCTTTTAGACTGTCACCTGGCATTTATTACATTATATTAAACAGTGACTAGAAATTAGGCCTATTTGTAGAAAATACTCATTGAATTTCACATTTGTATCAGGCCTGAGTAACAAACCTGATAGGCTGTTTGAGCTATCCAGAATGCGTAAATATGCAGTTTGGTATGTTATTTTTGTTTGCTTCTCTGAAGGCTCTCAGCATTTAGGTGGTAGAGCTTAGCTACTGGGGAAATAATCTTTTTGTTTGCAGCTAATTGGATTCTTCCAAATTCACTGCATGCTATGGTTAACTTAAAATTGTGCTTATCTGGTGTAGTAGCGTCAATAAAATAGGCCTTTCACAGCAAAAACTTAATAGAATATCAGATTTGGAAGGGACCTTGAATAACATTTAGTGTAGCTACTCTACATGGTACTTGACTGCAGCATCCTAAATTTGTAAAAGAAGGGAGAAAATAAAGTCAGTAATGGTAATTTCCATCACAGGGATGTTTTCCTTGAGTGGTCTTTGTTCTTGATTGAATTATTTGAGATGCTTCTTTCTCATCTGATAAAGTATTAATGAATGAATGAGTAAATGAGTAAGTAGGGTCAACGGGTTTAAGAAACTGTGACATTTAAATTAAATATGACTGATAGCCAGTGTTTAGGTTATTTTATTTCTGTTTTACATAAAACAAGGAGTTAAAAATAAGCATCAAATCTAAGTTCAGTAACAGCAATACAGAAGCAAAATTAAGCTTGACTTCTGGATTGTAGAAGTGCACTTCCTGTGGGAAGCAAATACCTTATAAGCATTAGTGGGAAATTTGAGGAAATCATCTGCACATACTAAGTTTGCCAGCTGTGGACATGAAGTATAGCTGGGGCAAAGGAAATTTGTGGGAAAGTTCGGGTTAGATAATGCTTGCTTTAATATCCTCTTACAGATCTTTGCTGAGGCTCTGATCCCTTTTAATAATCATTCTATGATAGATACTAGATAGTTATTGATATTAAATAGATGTTAAAGACAAATTATCTTATCAAGTCTTCCTTGATAGTGTAAATTTTAAAATGGGGCAATTATGTGAGTGGTTGGTTCTTCAAATCACAGGAGCAAAACCTTAAGATTTGTTAATTTTCAGGGCTCCAAAACACTGCTTTCCATAGAAGTTTCTGTGATTATGAAAATATTCTATATCTGGGCTGTTCAACATTGTAGCCAATAGCCACATGTGGTTATGAACACTTGAATTGTGGTTAGTGTGACTGGAGAATTGAATGTTTTAACTTATATTTAAATAGCTACATACAGGTGCTTATTGGGCACCACAGTTCTAGAATCTATAATTTGAGGGTGTGAGATTACCCTCACAAAAGAGCTCATATTGCTCAAGTGAACATTTATCAAGTGATTACCTTGTTTTAAGTAGACATTAGATTTTAGATTCTTAGGATGAAATGGATGTGGTTTTGCTTTATAAAGACAATATAATAAAATTCTTAATATATGAGTTAGCTCCTCTAAGCTAAATTAGAATTATTCGCATTACAGAATTTCCATTTACCTGCAACTCTTTCAGACACATTGATGAAAATGAAATACTTGGATTAGCCTAAGACTGTTAGTGTCTTACTAACTGAAAATTTCTGAAATTCAAACAAATGAAATTTGGGGTCAGTTTTAGGTACCAAAGCTTCTGAATTTATGCTAGAGAACATAAAGGATTTAGGTGAGTGAAGAGTTTAATTGGGTTGAGTAAAGTATTAGTGGCGGGGAGGGTTGGTGGGAATGGAACGAACTTTGCAGAGTGAAGCTGGTTGTGGGTTGAGCTGAACAAGATGAGATGGAACTAATTGGGCTCAGTATGGAACTTCGTTGTAGAAGGAAGTTTCTTTTACCACCTCCCAACTTACTTTTTTGTTTTCTTCTAGCATTAAGGTTTGGGTGTTCGTAGGAACTGGAAGTAAGAGTAGACCCATGGCCTGGAAATTCTGTGTGCCCACTGTAGGCCACTGGCTTCCTTGTGGAGTTCTTGATGGAAACGAAGATGTTTCTTCAAAGCAGACTTTTGCCTGAGGAGACAACCCCACCCACAATCCCAATACTGATTAAGCATCCTGGAAATGCCTCTTACAAGCTAGTAGAACTTTGGACTTGAGTAATCATCAGTTAGACTTGGGGATACTGACCTTGCATTTTAGTGTGCATCTTACATCATACTCTGTTCATTTAGTTATTTACATATGAGGTTTACAGTATGAGCTTCCTACTGGGAAAGTAAAAGGAAAGGCATAACTTACAGTTCTTAAACTTCTATTGCTGGAAGGGACTCCCTTATTTTAGAGGAAAAAACAGGCCAGAGAAACTAAAGTACCTGGGCCAGTGTCACACAGTGAAGATGAAATACAGCTAATTGGCATTAAATTCTAACCCTTGGTGGAGTGAGGCTCTACTCACACATCCCTTTATTACTTAGTTTTCTGCTCTCAGCTACTTGCACTAAGCCTTACAAAATTGTTCAATTTCCCCTCATATAACCATCAGTTTTCTTTTTGTGAAAAATTGGAGTTCCACTAGCTTGCTTTTGGTCTCAACACTTACAAATCCAGCCCTACTGCTATGACACTCAGAGTCCATAATTTTGAAATTGAATCAAGATTTCAGTAATGATCCATTTTGTACTTCATATAACAGATGAGGAAAATCCAGGAGAGGAGCAGCTCAAGGTTGGTGGAAAACCTTGAAATAGAATTCTGGCTGCCTTCTCTTTCTGGTCCCCTAGAGTATTAGCTTAGAGGTAGCTTAAAGAGTCAAAACCATATTACTCAGATTCTATTATAAAGATGCAACAATCATTACTATTGTATGAGAGTAAAGGGGGGAAATGCCATTGGCCCCTGATGACTGATCCTGTGTCCTTTCTCCTAACCAGGCCCTCATGACATCTGGTTTGAGTCTACCTCTACGACCTCCTCTGGAAGTGTTCTTTGGGCCCTGTTCACTTCATTCCAGCCATGCTGACTTTATTCTTCCAACATGCCAGTCTCATCCTTTCTTTGGATCTTTGCACTTACTGTTTACCTGCTGGAATATTTTTCTCCCAGATGTTTATGTGGCTAAGTCCATGTCATTCAGATTTCACCTTATAGATCACCTCTTTTGAGAGGTCTTGCCCTGGTCAACCAATCTAAACTAAGCTTGCAATCCTATCACAGGTTTAAAATTTTTCTGTATAGCCTTTATTGCTAGCTAAATTATAAATATATTTGTTCAGAGTCTCTTCCCAACTCCCCCCAGCCCCCACCCCTAGAATGTAAACGGCATGGTAGAAGAGACATCTCTTGCTTACTCCTGAATTCCCTGTGTCCAGAACAGGGTGTGGCACAGCATAGGTACCCAATAAATACTTCCTGAGAAAGGCAAGTGGTTCAGAATCAGTGAGTCTTAGATCTGGTCCTGGCACTGCCCCTAACTCATCGTCTGGCCCTGATCAAGATCCTTCCCATCTTCGGGACTTGTTTTCTTCATCTGTAAACCAAAGGGCTGAAGTAATCTCTAAACTCCCAGTTTCCGTACAGGTTCTATAAGTTATAAATAGCGACATTTGCAGAAAGAATATTTGTTTTTTAGTTCTTCCAAACTATGCTCAGGGAAGTGGGAAAACCTCACTTGCTCAAATGCAGTGCAAGTGCTAGCGCTGGGCAGTGAAGCCCTTGAACAGTCCCGTGTGGTAACTTGCCCAAATGCCCGATACCTGGCTAGTGCCTCTGTCTGTTTCATGGCTTCCTCCAGAGCCAGCTTTGCTGCTTCCTCTTCCTTTTGCCTTCTCTCCTCCGCTTCCAGCCGAGCCTTCTCTTCAGCTTCCTGTTTCTGCTGTTGGTACTCCAGCCGTTCTGATTCAGCCATTTCCATCAGGTGTCTGTGTTCTGCTAGCTTCATTTCCAATTCCTTCTGCCTTTGCTTCTCTGCCTCTGCAGAATAGAAAAGGGGGTGGCCTCATCAGGGGTCTCTATTGGAGAAAACAATTCTCTGATCCACCTCAAGTCTGTGATTCCCAGGGATTCCCCATGAGAAATGCTGCAGTTTACCTGCCAGCAGGCTGCCACATCCTCTGTGGGGATTACTTTGGGGTGAATTGACTAAGAGTCCATTATCAAGCACCTACTATGTGCAGTACACTGTGCAATTAACAAAACCTTGGGGGAGAATTTTCCAGAGCCTAGTGTGCTCATGGGGTGGTATGCAGATGGGCCGAGGAGTGGGGATCAGATCAGGGTCTGGAGAAGTTTGGTGCTCACTCAGCTGGACTGTCCAGTCTTAGGAGTGTCATCTGCTGAAAGTTTCTCTTCCTCGAAAGTGAGGCTTTAGAGATTCCCCACATCAGCACCTGAAAGGCTGCCCTGAAGCTATCCAGATGTTTGATTGTTTCCATCTGCTAGGGAAGGAAGCTAGGAGCAGGGCTGTCTCTAATTTAGGCAGCTCCTGAGCAATGTGGAAAGGGCAATAGGAGGGGCCCTGTTCAGGGGATTACTGAATTCGGAGCAGGAGCCAAGAGGCATTTCCACAAGTGAGTCTTATTTGATCTATTTCAACTTACTATAGTCACACATATCAGTTACCTTGAAAAAAAAAAAAGCTCATACACTTAGCATGCTTCACACACTAAGAGCTAGGATAGGAATAACTTGTGGGAGATTCAAATCAAGACCCACAGTGGGAGGAAGGTATTTCTGCCCAGATGAGAGGTGGAGAGCACCAGAATCCCCCTCACCAGCTCTCTCAGATTCCTCCTGCTGCTTTTTTCTCTGCAGTTCCTGCATTTTCCTCTGGAACTCCACCTGTTGCTGCCTGGCTCTCTCCTGGGCTGCTTGCAACTGGAGCCACTGCTTTCTTTCCTCCTCTTTCTGCCACTGCCGTTCTTCCTCTAGTCTCTGTTTCCTCAAGCTGAGAAAACACAAGATGATCAGGGAGCCTGGCTGGGCGTAGCTCAGCTGTTGAGCATCGACCTAGGATCCAGGTGATCGTGGTTCGATTCCGAGTCAGGGCACATGCCCAGGTTGCAGGCTCAATCTCCAGTCTGGGGTGTGCAGGAGGCAGCCAATCAATGACGACTCATCATTGATGTTTCTCTCTCTTCTACTCTCTTCCTCTCCCTGAAATCAATAAAGATATTAAAAAAAAAATGACCAGGGAAATGGCAGAAGAAACGGGCATCCTTGTAGGTTTTGCAGGCTTCAGGCCACACAGAACATCCCACTCAGAGGAGCCTTGGATTTTCAAGGGACGTCCATTTGAGGGGCAGAGGCAAGAACACAGTGGACTTGGAACTAGAAGCCTAGCTGTTTCACCACAACTCTGTGCTCTGGGGTAAGGGCCTCAAGTTCCCAGAGCTTCCTTTTCCCCTTTCATAAAATGGATTTTAAAACTCTCGTCTCAAGGTTGTCATGAAGATAAAATGAAATGAATCAAAGCTTATGAAAGGGCCTAGTGTAAAGCAGATAATGTGGTAGGGCCTCAAAAATGTTTTCTGGACTGAATCACAAGCCCTGCCAGGAAGATGCCATGAACATCTACCTGAAGTAACCCTAATGGTCAAGACATTGCATCTTCTCTTTGGTCCAGTTTGTTCCTAGGATAGCTGGGGACAGAGAAAAATGAGACATGCTGCTTTACTTCAGGACATGAGCTTCAGAACCAAACCTTGCCCCTGGTGGAGGTCAACCCCTGCCTTTCTCTCCTGCTTCCTGACATAGCCATGGCCTCTGTAGCTGCTCACTGGACCCACCGGATCTCCTCCGCGCGTCTTCGCTGCTCCAGCTCCAGCTCCTCCTTCATCATCTCTGCCCTCTCCAGCTGCTCCTGCTGGAGCCGCCTCTGCTCTTCCTGCTCCCTTCTCTTCCTCTCCACCTCCAGCCGTCTCATCTCGGCCCTCTCTGCTCGCTGCCTGTCCCGGAAAGCTTTCCCCTGCTCCCTCTTGGCGAGGAGGTCCTAAGGAACCAGAGACTTTAGTGCAAAGGACAACCTGGTGACCAGGGGTGAGCCTGTCTCAGCAGTGAGCCCTCCTCCACCCCAGATGAGGTTGTCACTAATCTGAGATGGAATCATTAATTGTTTCCACACTCTGACCACAGCCACATAAATTGCTGCCACCAGCTTGGGCTCTGGGGTCTGACTGACCTGGATCCAAGCCTCTCTCTTACTTGCTTCAGGATCTGGAGATCACAGCTTAATTTCTCTGATACCATCTTTCTCTTGGTGCTATTATCAGGATTAACTGGAGTAGTGAAAGTGTCAACATAATGTTTGGTACACTGTATGTCTAGAGCTCTCACCCCAAGCTGCTCTATAGAATATCCCAAGGAGCTTTTAAAATTTCTTGAGACCAAGCCCCCACCCAGTTCAATTAAATGAGAAAATTTAGGTGGGAGGCATCTGTGGTTTAAAAAAGCTTGTATGGTGAAGCCAGGGCTTGGAACCACAGGTTCTAGATAAAGGCTATTTTACCAGAGGCAGTCTTAGGCATAGATGGGGTCAGACTCACATTTAATTTCAAACCCACTTTTTCTGTGAAAGTTTCTCTCAGTTTACGAGAAGGGTGTCTCTGGAGGCAAGCAAGGCATGAGCATGGCCCTGATGGCACAAACCCACCTTTCCCTGTAACTTTGAGGTCTGTATCCTCCACAGATGTTTGTTGTACCAACTTCCTGCTCTTCAAGGGGTGGATACATGCCATGGAAGTTTGGGAGCCTCAGAATGCATCATGCCACCCTATGACTTTGATCAGGTTTGGCTTCTTCAAAAAGTCAGTAGGTACTAAAGCAGGATAAATAACACCATTCTGTAGTAAAGCTGTTTCTGTAACAGCAGTATAATTTGGGGCAGCTTTTCCTATCCCTGCAGTTGCACCAGTGAGGACAAAACCCCTTTGGCCAAAGCGAGAACATTGGATCCTACCTCATGGCTTCCCTCTCCTTCATTTTCCATGTTTCCTGTGACAGTTACAATCTGGGTGGGCGATGATCTTCCACTTATTGAAACTTGGCTCTCCTGAGCATCGTGTCTGGGAGAAAGCCGAGGGTCTTCTACAACAGAGCCTAAAGGAAAGAAACCTGTATCTGAGGTGCCTTCTGTTCCCTTAGCGTTAATGACGTCAGGCCCACTCCACTCTGTTGCTATTTCCAGATTCCTTTCCTTCTGTGCCCTTTTCCTTTTGGCTCCTGTTTGTTTTTCTTTGGGAATTAGCTCTGATTTCTTTTTAGCCTTTGATTCCTTTGACTTTCCTGGGTGAGAATAATCAGGGAGAGAGGTATAGCTAAGTAAATGTGACCTTTGTGCATCCTTTTCAGTGACTTTTAATTCCAGTGTGCAACAGAATCACATGGGATGCAGATTCCTAAGCCCCACTCCTAGAGCCTCATTTGGTAGGAATCTGCATTTTAACCACTCCAAGTGTTTTAAGAAGGGCAGTCCACAGACTACCCTTTGAGAAACTTGCCTTCTTCTATTTGGATCAACAGTAATTCAGCAATCTTGCTACTAAAAAAGTTCTTTTTCACCCTAATCAATGGTTTGGGCAAGACTCTCTGAAGGGGAGGCCTGTGGATACAGCTGGATGGTCACACCTCCAGAGTCTGGCTTGATGTTGCAGCTTTGTAACCTGGCAAAGTTTAAGCCTTCCTTGCTCTCAGAACTCTTCCTCAATTCACCTCTGGGGGCCACACATATTTCCTTCTCCCAGTCCTGTCAATGCTGTCCAAGTCATGGGCCACAGCAACATGAACTCAGTAAGACTTTAAAAGGCAGACCATGAGAATAAATCTGGCCCAGGAGACTATTTAATGTCATCCTTTCTTGTATCTTTTGATTTGTTTGGAGGGATTCTGAATCATGTGGCCAGGGAAGAACAGGTCTAGTTTTTTGGCTAAAAAAAAGTTTTCAGAAGCACAGGAATGTGAATTCCTTGGAAGGTGCAACATAGGGAACCAAGAAAAATGGTAGCAGGGGTAATCACTCAGAGCTGGTTGCACCCTTTCCCTTCTCAAATGCTTTTTCTGCCCACTTCTCAGATTATGATATAGTTATTAGCTCATGAGGCAGTGGTAATAGCATGTGTGTGGAATCAAATGGGAGGGTCCGGTCCTGGGTCCACCACTATACTGTTCGATCTGTTTGATCTTATGCAAGTCACTCAACCTATCTCAGCTTCAACTGCTACATGATAAAATAATAGCTCTTACTTTATCAAGATGTTGTGGGGATTTCATGATACTATGTATTCAGAGCTCCTAACACAGTGGGTATTCAGTAAACAGGTGCTAATATTATTATCATTTTCTCTCCTGGTGATCACAGGTCTCTAAGCAAACCAGTTTCCTCTATCCCTGTCTCCTAAGATATTGACATAGCACTGTCTTAGCTGTGGTGGTCTAGGAGACTCAAAACAGAACTTGTTCCATAGGATTCACACTGATTCTTGGTGACACCTCCCAGTCCCCCATAGGTGTCTTCTGGGTCATTCCTTGTGGGCACACTTGCTTACCGACAGCAGCTTTTGTTTCCATGTGGACCTTTCCTTCTCTCCCCGCCTTGGGCACCTTGGACTTGTCTGTCTTGGTACTTTTCTTTCTCTTTGCATTGTCAATCAACTCCTTCTCCTCCTAAGGGTGAACATTTAAGGAAAGGGACCATGATATATGTAGGAAACGAAAAAAAAAATCAAAGGAAGATTATGTTGAACAAGATAGAATGGCTTTGAATGGAATTTGTGTGGGTTCCAGATGAAGCAGAAGAGCAAGTCTTAGAGAGTGTGGAGCCTAAGGTTCAGCTTTTGATTTTAAACTACTAGGTATAATTTCATAGGAGAAAAGAGGAATAGAATACATTTTATGACCCGTCCCCTTTTCTGCTGCTAAATCATGGTCTGCAGAGCTGGATCAAAGTGAAGCAGTTTTCACCTTTGATAGATTGCTGTTGCCACAATGAATGGTTAACGTGGTTTAAATCAAAGCCAGCTTTACTCACTGTTGCATTTGCTAACTTGCGGGAAGCCTTAACCTTTCCCTGTGGGCTGGGCCAACATGGAGGTAGGTTCCTTCTAAAAGGGGATGGCAGCCCGGCTGGGCATGGCTCAGTGGTTAAGCGTCGACCTAGGATCCAGGAGATCAGGGTTTGATTTCCGGTCAGGGCACATGCCCGGGTTGCGGGCTGCAGCCGATCAATGACTCTCCCATCATTGATGTTTCTATCTCTCTCTCTCCCTCTCCCTTCCTCTCTCTGAAATCAATAAAGATATATTTAAAAAAATAAAAATAAAAATAAAAGGGGATGGCAGAGCAGAGTCATGGCTTCCCATTCAGTACTGTGATACTGTGACATAATAAGAAATATACATTTGTTCTTCTGTCCTCAGTCCCTGGCACAAAGCTCCTAAAATACCCTTGTCATTTCTGGAGAATAAAGGGAGTATATTTTGTTATTCTTAATAGGCTCCTATCAACAACAACTGGGGTTATGTTAATGAGAGGACTTTTGGAAAGCCCCTAGGGACGGGGAATGGGTTGCCAGGAGAATCAACCAGATGATTAGAGGGTTGAATCTTTCAGCCCCACACCCCCAACCTCCGAGAAGGAGAGAGGGCTGGAGTCTGAGTTAATCCCATTTGCCAATGATATAATCACCAGTGCCTGTGTAATGAAGCCTCCATAAAAACCCAAACCAAAGGAGTTCAGAGAGCTTCTGGGTTGATGGACACACCCGTATACTGGGAGGGTGGCATACCCCAAACTCTGTGGAAGCTCCTTCAGTTGGGACTATTCTGGACTTCGTCCTATGTATTTCTTCATCTGGCTATTATTCATTTGTGTCCTTTATCATAAACTTTGTAATAAATCCGTAATAGCAAGTAAATGTTTCCCTGAGTTTTGTGAACCATTCTAGCAAATTATCAAATCTGATGGGAAGTTGAGGGTGGGAATCCCCCATTTAAAGCACGTTGGTCAGAAGTACAGGCAACGACCTGAGACTTGTGATTGATGTCTAAAGTGGGGGCGGTCCCTGGGACTGAGGCTCTAACCTGTAGGGCCTGCACTGACTCTGGGTAGTTAGTGTCAGAACTGAATTGTAGGACACCCAGTTGGCGTCCTAGAGAGAGTTGGAGAATTGGTGGTTGTGGGAGAACAACCCATTTGGTGTCAGAGGTGGTGTAAGTGTAGGAAAACTGAAGCTTCCTTCTAGTATCTTAGTAGGAATTAGAAACGGGCACCCCATCCTTCAGGAGGATGCAGCCCAGTGCTGGAGTGCAGAACACGGTGAGCAGGCCACAGACTGGATTTCAGCTCCAACTTGCTCGCTTTGTTAGGTGCCTCTGTATAGTAAGCAGTCTACACAGCAGTACATGGGAGCGCTGATGGGAGCATGATCCAGGTGGGGCCTTTCGACCAAGCTCCTAGGTGTTTACACTCACATGACTCATGCTGGCTGGTGTTTGCTGCTTGGACAATCTTGGCTTAGTCTTCCCTTCTCTTTCTTTTGGAAGAAGAGATGTGTCTACAGGACCCAACCTCTCTGGGGACTCAGGCCCAGGTTCTGGGAGTCTTCCTTGCAGATGGTATATGTCATAATCTTTGCCCCTTGGAAAAAAGCAAACCAACAGGACCAAACTAAAGACAAAAACTCCAGTGGACAAAGAAGAGGGAAAGTGAACACTGACTGAGCACCTGTTCTCTGCCGTTTCATATGCTTGGTCAACCCTCTTTTTTCGAATAAGGAAGGTTAGAAAGTTTGGTCTTCCTTTTTGGGGTTGTCTCAGGCTAAATTCTAAAACTTAGGTAGCAGGAAAAATAGTTTGCCTCTCTGGGATTGGATGTTTACCCCTTCTACTGAATGACATAGGATTATCTAACTGAAACTTCTTCTACCAAAGGCATAGCTGAAAAATAAGGTGACCTTTAAGAAAGATTGTGTAAGAAGATGCAACTATCCATCCATTCCTTTATGCCCTCTGAATTCTATTCCTTATCAAATTCAGCCACTAAAAGGTCATGTGCTGTGTTAGTTTGAGCCCTTGTAGAATTGCTGTCACTGATGGTGTGCATTGGGGATAACTCACTTATTTTCTCTGGGTAAAAAGGTCGCTAAGAAACGCCATATGGATTTCAGTAACAGCGGCAGCTACAGCTCCTGTGTGCCAGGCCTGGTTCTGGGCATTTTATTTTTTAGCTGCATCAGTATTATATTTACTGTGCTGAGCTAGCACGGGACCTTACTATGGAAACTTCAGAAATATTTGTCAAATGAGGTAAATGGAATTTCTTGTAAATATATAAGTCTTTAAATCATTCAGTGTCACTCTATAAAAACACACAGAAGTATCCTTTAGAATTCAGTGCTGGGAAAACATTTATTTCCCCTGAGGGGCAGGTGTGCTGCAAATGAGAACGACAAACCTGATCGTGTTGCTTTTTTATTTTCTTTCACTGTCAGGAATCTCTGTACCAAGTCTGAAAGCCTGCTCTTGGATCACAATGTCTACAATGACTTTGGTGGAGTGCTGGTGTTCTTTTTTCTTTACTCCCTGATTTAAAAAAATTTTGATCTCTCTCTCTCTCTCTTTTTGGTAATGGTTTGTTGTTGTAAGCGGTTTAAATCCATTGTGGGCAAAGGTAAGGTATAGAAGTTAAAGAATGGAATTCTTCAGGTAGTTGCCTCACCATCCAAGTGCCCTTCTCCCTTTGTTGCTAGGACACAAAGTCTTTTTGACTCAAGAGGAAACCCCTGTACCACAAGGCAGGTTCTCAAGTCACCGAGGCTCACGGGAGGCCACAGTAGGTTACAGTTCCAGATGGAGGCGGGGACAAAGGAAGCACTTAATATATGCTAGCAATAAGTACTGGTATTATTAGTGTTATTTACTTTACCCAGAGCTGAGTGATTGCCAAGAGGAGAAACCTAGGCTGATTGGACAGACCCTCAGTTTTCTTGGCATATCTGTAGATCTCAGTTAAATGGACAAACAGAGGGCATGGCTGATGTGGCTCAGTGGTTGAGCATTGACATATGATCCAGGAGATCGAGGTTCAATTCCCGGTCAGGGCACGTGCCTGGGTTGCAGGCTTGATACCCAGTAGGGGGTGTGCAGGAGACAGCCGATCAATAACTCTCATCATTGCTGTTTCTATTTGTCTCTCCCTTCCTCTCTCTGAAATCAATAAATTGATAATCAATCAATCAATCAATATATATATATTTATTTATTTTTAAAAAAGGACAGCCCTGCTGGGTGTAGCTCAGCGGTTGAGTGTTGGCCTAGGATCCAGGAGATCAGGGTTCGATTCCCCGTCAGGGCACATGCCCGGGTTGTGGGCTCGATCTCTAGCAGAGGGCCTGCAGGAGGCAGCTGATCAATGACTCTCTCATCATTCATGTTTCTATCTCTCTCTCCCTCTTCCTTCCTCTCTTTGAAATCAATAAAGATATAAAAAAAAAAAAAAAAAAAAAAAAAAAAGGACAAATGGAGAAAGCTGCTTCCACACTGTTAGAGTTAAATTTCACTAATCACCTACCCACCCACCCACCCACCCAAAGAGTCTGGTTTAAATAGGAAACACATCACCATACAGTCTTCCCAAGAATCTTTGGATTTAGATAGCAGTTTGATTCTGGCTGTCAGAGTATGCTATTAACTGAGGATCTTCAGAAAAAACAGAAATGAAATGAATTAATAAACAAAAACAAAATAAAAGCAGAGAAGTCCACGTCATTACAACTTTGAACACTTACGCCTTATGGACAGTGTCTGCCTCAGGCCTCTGGATGTGCTCAGCCCGGGAAGCGCTGAGAGGGCTCAGGGTCACACTCCCTGGCTCTGGGTCTGTGAAAACAGAGAGCATCCTTAATCAGCAAAGGACAACAGTCAGTGATCTCAGGCATAGGAAAATGTCTAGCTGGCGAGTAGTCGACAGCATGCAGATTAGAACAGTGAGATAAGTTATACCTAGGAAATTAGCAAATGCCGCAGAAATCAGTGCTGGCACAGGGCAGGTGACATTAAAATTAGTAAGACCCTTTGGGAAAGCAATGACAGTATGTATTGAGAACCAGAAAAATGTCTGGTCTTTGATTAAGAATCTCACTCCTGAGTATTTATCATAAGGAAATAATTCAAAGGAAGAAATAGCTTTTTGTACCAACTTATTTATTACAACGCTTATTATTAATAGTAAAAAATTAAAAACAGCTCAATAAGGGGCGATCAGGTCAACAATGGGATTAGGGAAGTAGTTTATAATGCATTAATTTGACATTTAAAATTAAAGATATAAGATACATATTTTCATCATATACATGTACTATATTGAATAAAACCAAACATGTAACTTTTGAAATTCAGATTGTTTCAAAGTTTTTATAACTATAAAGAACTTTGCATAGCATATCCCTGAAAGGAATGCCTTTGACTATTAAAGTCTTACTTTTTTGTCCACATCTATGAGTATTAAAGGATATACAGTCTTTATGGAACAATGTCTACTGCCAAATTGTTCCCTAGAGAATTTGTACCAATTTACAGTCCAAGGAAGTGGCCATTCATTCCTTCATTTCTCACTTGTTCATGAAATACATACTACATGCCGGCACTGTGTTAGGTGCCGGGAATATAGTGGTGAGGAGGGTGAACACACACCCTGGTCTCAGGGAGCTTAAGGTCTAGTGGGGGTATGGATGTTAACACCAAACAAAACAAAACTAAAACTAAAAAAAACTTTGAAAGTCAGACACTAATATTCAATCCCATTTTTCTCTCATTCTCTTTGAGCAGTTGATTCTCATACAAATTAATTTTATTTCTCCTCAAACTTATTTAAAGGTATTATAATTTAAAGAACGATTTGAAAAGAAAAAGTTCACTTATTCTACCAGCATCATTCTCTTAATAATACAGTTAATCAATTTTTCTGTGTTCAATTGTTGTCCCAGCCCCCCCCCTTCTGCCCAGCCCCCACCTCAGAGCCTTTTTTTCAACTTGGGCTCCTTTCTGCTATTCCCAAACATTGAGAGTGGCATGCACTGTCTCACACACCAACCTCCAGACTTGGGAGTGGGTACGTAATTGTTAATGCACAGGGTAGTTGAGGAAACTGAGAAGCTGACTGCAGTGGTATCTTGGAATTTATTTTGTCTTGAATACTATGTAATATCAGCAGAGTGTGGGAGCTGACTATAGTATTTTCATGATACCGGGGTTCTGTGAGGGTTTCTTTCTTTAACATGGCTGGCTCAGAAAAAGCTGTCTCATTGGATATTCACTGACCTTCACAGCTATTTTGAACTTTGGGTAAGGGCATGATAGGACCAGCAGAGGGCGCGTTTGTATTGACCAAAAGCTGAGGTTCTACATTGGTGTAACTTAGCTAGAACTGAAATCCTGTCAGTTTTGGGATGGGAACCACAGAAGGGTGATTTTTTTTTTCCTCTAGGAAAATAACCTGATATTTAGGAAGTACTGAAATTAGGACATGCTACGGACTCCAAAATATGGCGCCTTGGCATATTGAATATTTTAAGCCGAAGGAACTTGAGAAAAGGCACGTGCAGAAAGGACTCTCTCACCTCCCTGTTCTCCCCTGAAGCAGGTCAGTATTTTGAATAATATTTATAAGTTTTAGGTTTTTAAAAAAAATCTGTGAAATATTTTAAGAATGCAGAGTGTAGAAAAAAATACTGCATAATGATTAACCATGTACTTACCACCTAGCTTTGTGAAATCTTAACATTTTGCCACATTTGACTCACATTTTTTCAAAGAAATAAATATTTCAGAAATAGTCCAACTCTTCATTCTATCACATACAATGTTATTTCCCTCTCTCCCAGAGATAACCATTCTCTTAAACTTGGTATTTATCAGTTGACAGGGTTTAGGACATGCTATGGATTCCAATATATGGTGCCTTGGCATATAGAATATTTTAAGCCAAAGGAACTTGAGAAAAGGCAGGTGCAGAAAGGACTCTCACCTCCCTGTTCTCCCCTGAAGCAGGTCATGTGAGAGGGGCCCTCCCTTTAAGAAAGGAGCATCCTTAACTCTGGAGACAGCTCATTCTCTCCCGGCTGTTTAGAATGCCACTTTTGCCATACTTGAGTGCATTTTTTTTTTTTTTTTCTGGATTCTCTGTATTCTTCTGTCTGTTCCTAAGCAATATCACTTACCTTTAAAGTAATTTTTGATATTTTGCTGGGCAAACTCTTCCACTTTGTTTTTCTTCAAAATTGTATTGGCATTTTTGACCCCTCTTTATGACTTTCAGGATCAACTTCCCATGTTCCACCAAAATCTCTACTGGAGTATTTTAAAAACTGAAATTGCATTGAATTTATGGGTTAATTTAGGGAGAATTGTCATCTTTATGATGGTGAAATCTTCCTATGTATGAACACTATATACAGCATTATATAGAAAATTATATTTATTCAGGCCTATTTTAATTTAATTTAATACAGCTTTATAATTTCTTCATAAAACTGACATGCCCTTTTTAAAATTTATTGCTAGGACATATATATAATGTTATATTTAAAAATTACATTGATCCTGCCTCCTCCATAAACTATACCACCGGATAACTAAATAATAGAAAAGAAAAAGTCTCTTTTTTAAGAGTTTTCTGGGAGAAACAAGATGGCGGCCCAGGTAACAGCTGCACCCGCCGCCTCCCTCAACCACATAAAAATTACAACTAAAATACAGAACCACCGTCACTCAGAACCTCCTGAAACCTGGCTGCACAGAAGCCCCACAACCAGGGAGCTGAAGAAGCACCGAGACCGGGAGGAGGGGCGGAGACGCGGGAGGATGGGGGCTGAATTGGGGAGACGCGGCCGCGGGCCCACACCCCATGCTGCGGTTGAAGCCCGGGAGGGACATCTCCTCGAGGGAGGTTTCCTGGGGGAGGGAGGGGTCCCAGCCCCACAGCAGGCCCCCAGCCCAGGGCTCCAGGGCAGGGAAGAGACGTCCTCACAACTCTGGGCTGTGAAAGCAGCGGGGACTGTCCCTGAGGGTCGCGGAGGCTGCGGGAGCCCCAGCAGCTCCTCTAAAGGGCCCGGCACGGACTCACTCAGACTCGCTCCCTCTGAGCCCAGCGCCGGGCAGCAGCCGGAAAGGACCCGGGACACTCGGGGAGGAGCTAACCTGCCTGAGATCCGGGAGAGAGGCGGAGGGCAGCTTCCTCCCGGGCAGAAGGGCTGGCGGAGGCCATGGCTCCTTTGGCGAGTCCTCCCCCACACAGCCGGCAGGCAGGCGCCATGTTTGAATCGCCAGCACCTGACTCACACCTTTGGCCCCGCCCCGTGATTCCCGGAGGCCCCGCCCTGTGATTCCCGGAGGCCCCGCCCCTCCCCACCTGCAGCTCATCCAGGCCATTTCCAGGGGCTTTTCTATGAAGTGGCCTCTTGAGCCTCATGCTTAGGACTTTCCTAAAATCTCTCAAACAAGCAGCAGCGTGCCCCATATGGATTGATAAGTGGCCCCAGGCCTGGCACTAGCGGCAGCTGCATTGGCTCATAGCTGGGCCTCTCCTGGACACCTCCAAGCCCAGCACAAGTAGCAGCCAACTACGCTTTGCTGTGTAGCTCATGCTGGGTGGCCCTGGGCAAGGCACTGGCACAGGCTGACTTTGCACCTCCTGGGAGGCCCCAGAGGCAGTGCACGTGGTGGTCAGGCTCGGCCACCCTGGATTACAACCCTACCACAGCCACGAGTGACACACTCAAGGGGCACACTTGGTGAACACCAAAGCTCCACTGAAGTAAATCCTGCTCCATAGGGGTGTCTCCAGCACAGCAGCTCTTTGGCTGTAGTTGCAGCTGGTCCTCACAGCCGATTGGGCGGGGGGTCAATTCCTCCCAGTGATGCCAATAGCAACCAAGGATCAGCTACAACAGGAGAGTACACACAGCCCACACAGGGGAGCACCTAGAAGGCCCAGCTCAGGTGACTGGGGAGGCTGAGCCACTGGACCCTACAGGACACCTACTATACAAAGCCACTCTACAAATTCCAGGAGACATAGCAGCTCTACCTAATACATAGAAACAAACACCTGGAAGCAGCCAAAATGTGGAGGCAAAGAAACATGTCACAAAGGAAAGAACAGAAGAAATCTCTAGAAGAGGAACTAAATGAAATAGATCCAAGCAGGCTAATAGATACAGAATTCAGAATTTTGTTTATAAGGATGTTTAAGCAGACTATTAGGGAAATAACTGAGAAAATTGATAACATAATAAAGTACCAATTTGAAATGAAGGCTACACGAACTGAAATGAAGAATAATTTACAGGGAATCAATAGTAGAGTAGAGGACGCTGAGAATCAAATCAGCAATTTGGAACATGAGGAAACAAAAAACACCCAACCAGAAGAGCAAAAAGAAAAAAGAATCCAGAAATATGAAGATAGTATAAGGAGCCTCTGGGACAACTTCAAGAGGCCCAACATTCATATTATTTGGGTGCCAGAAGGGGAAGAAAGAGACCAAGAAATTGAAAACCTATTTGAAAAAATAATGACGGAAAATTTCCTCTACCTGGTGAAAGAAATAGACTTACAAGTCCAGGAAGCACAGAGGGTCCCAAACAAGAGGAACCCAAAGAGGCTCACAGCAAGACACATCATAATTAAAATGCCAAAGGTTAAAGATAAGGAGAGAATCTTAAAAGCAGCAAGAGAAAAGCAATTAGTTACCTACAAGGGAGCACCCCTACGACTGTCAGCTGATTTCTCAACAGAAACTTTGCAAGCCAGAAGGGAGTGGCAAGAAATATTCAAAGTGATGAAAAACATGGAACTACAACCAAGATTGCTCTACCCAGCAAAGCTATCATTTAGAATTGAAGGTCAAATAAAGAGCTTCACAGATAAGAAGAAGCTAAAGGAGTTCATCGCCACCAGACCAGCACTACAGGAAATGTTGAAGAGTCTTCTTTAAGAAGAAGCTAATGAACAGAAGAATCTGACAAACTAAATAGATCCAGAGACATTGACGCATGCAATAGACGATCATATTTCAGAGGAAAGAGGGAAGAGGGTGGAGGGTGGGAAGAGATTAACCAAAGAAGTTATATGCATAACCCATGGACACAGTTAATAATGGGGTGAAGGCCTGGGGATGGGAGCAAAGTGGAGGGGGTGAACTGGGGGGAAAAATGGGACACTTGTAATACTCTCAACAATAAAGATAAATTAAAAAAAAAAAAAAAGAGTTTTCCAAGTAATAAGTGAAGAAAGAATGATAGAATTCCAACATCACTATTTTGCAGCCTCTCATGGATTAATGGATATGTATCTACTGGCATCATGAAGAGACGAGCAAATATTATGTTTCCTGATGGAAGAGCACAACGCCCTCTACGAAGTGGACTTGCCAAAAGGAAAAATCGAATCTGAGTCTAATCAAGTCTCTAGATCTAAGTACTAACTTAAAGGAACCATAGAAGACGGAGAAACTTGTGGACCTACACCATGAGAATGCAATCAGCAACATCTAGTTGCGGGAAACTCTACAGAACGAATGACCCAATTTCCTAAAAATAAACTAAAAGGGAAACCTATAAATGAAATAAGACTTAAATGTCATACAACCCATTGCAAATGAATTCTGAAACAGTTGTAACAATTACAAAACAATTAGGACATTGATAAAAATGATTGAATATTTAGTTACATTAAAGAATAGTTCTAATTCTTAGGTGAAATAGTGATGCAGCTGTGGTTATGTCAAAAGAGTTTTTTCTTATCTTTTAGAGATACTTACTCAAGTGTATATGGGTAAAATGATATGAGCTTGCAATGTGTTTCACAATAATATGGAAAGGAGGAAAGAGTTGGGGATGTAGGTGAACAACATTGGCCAGGAGATGGGGACATGGGATTCACTGTACTGTTCTGTTCACCTTTGTGTATGTTTGGGGTTTTCCATAATAACAGTTATTTCAAAACTGCATTATGAATCATGCTTTATGTTTTAAAGCACGATTTCCCCCACCATTGATTTTTATTTATTGATCTATATTTAGTAATCTTGCTGATTGCTCTTGGTTTGTCTTTTAATAGCTTATCTGTAGAGGCCCTCAGATTTCCCATGTAAGTAATATTGTTTTCTGGGAATAATGACTGTTATTTCCTCCTTTCCATCCTTTTACTTTTCCTTTCTTTTGCTTTCCCTACTGTGCTGGTACAGTGTTGGAACAGAAACAGTGAGAGGGGGCATCTTTATCCCAGTCCTGTCTGGAGATAGAATGCTTCTAAGGTTCTCCCATTGAAGTGTGATGTTTACTGCAGGTTTTTGGTAGATACTCTTTATCAAAATCAGGAAGTCCTCTTCTAGTCCTAGTTCCATAATAGGTGAACTTTACAAATTTATTTTTCCTTTTGCATCTATTGAGAGGACACTAAGGTTTTTCCCCTTTAACCTCGTGATGTGAATTATATAAACAGATTTTCTAATATTAGACCATCTTTTATGAATTCTTGGGGCAAACTGAATTCAGTCATTATATATATACATATATATGTATATATGTCTATGCTTAAGGATTTAATTGGCTAATATTTTATTAGGAGTTTTACACCTTTGATCATAAGTGAGACTGGTCTATAAATTTCCTTTCTTATGTTATCCTTGCCTCTAGTTTCAACTGCTTTTGGTTTTGAAGAATTTGGTTTCAAGTTAGGAATGAGCTTTACTTCCTGGAAGGTGAAGAGCTTTTTTAGGATCAAGGGGCAATAGCTGTGTTCTGGGATTCTTGGGACTTCCCTGGGGTTTCCATCCTGGGCTGAGTGGAGCGAGCCAGAAACATTCTTAAGGAGGCACCAGTTCCCACTCTGGAGTACCCTGAAATGCTTCCCAGAGGGAGAAATAAAGCAGCAACAGAGTGTGTAGGTCATCTGGTGTGCTAAGTAGCAGGCTCTTCTGAACCTAGTGCCGGGGCTCCAGGCAGCAGAGCCTGGCCGTGTTCAGTGGCCGCGTGGGCCTCGCACGCAGCTATGCGAGAAGCAAGGAGCCCCGACCAACACCACGAGGCGACACTCTACAGTGGTGCCACCTTCCAGGCTGTAGATTCTGGGGCAGGGGCACCGCCTCACCTTCCGGGTACACACTTCTGGTCTCCCTGTTTTCTCCCCAGCTTTAGGAGAAACTTTTCCAACACTGGCTAGCCTTTACTTTTTCGCACAGGTTGGGCAGTCATTACACTCGTTTCTTCTGGAGCTGTTTACTCCTGAGCCAGGAACCGCCCCTGAGGAAAGGCCTTGAGAACAAAACTAAATTGAACTAAACACTCACAAGCGCCTTGGTGTCGTGGGAACCAGGGTTCACATCTCAGCTTCCCCACTTACTGGCTGTTACCTTGGGTAGGTTATCTAGCTTCTCTGAGCCTTACTTTTCGTATCTGTGAAACAGGGATAATGTACTTTACCTTGTAAGGTTGCAGAGAGAATAAAACCAGAGAAACTGGCACATAACCTGTCACAGAATGTAGAGGCTGGCGAGGCTGCTTCCTTCAGGCTGAGCTTCCTGCCCATACCTGGACTTATGCAAAAAATGGCCTACACAGGGATTCAGTCAGTCCTCCAAGAGCAAGCCCCACCCCACTGAGGCCGATTTGGAAAGTAAAGAAATCATTATGCTATCAACTTAGAGCAAGTCCCTCCTGACAAAGTGCAATTTATGACTACTAAAATAAAAGTCTTAAACAGACTAACAGCTAATCTTTAGTGAGCACTTACTTGGCACCAGGCATTCTTATAAGCACATTTCACGTATTAACTCCTTTATGTCACAACTACCCCATGAGATAAGTACTGTTAGTGTCTCCATTTTACAGATGGTGAAAGAAAAAATGCCCAGAGAAGTTCAGTAACTTACTCAAGTCCACACAGTAAGTGGTGGAGTCAAGGTTTAAACTCAGGGAATCAGACTTGAGAGTCAGCGCTCTCAATCACTGTAATACTGCCTAAACGGTGACCTCCAATCCTTCCACACCCATTCTTTTTAAAAGATTTAAAATCCTTTTTAACAATTAAAAAAAAAAATTTTATTGCTTTCAGAGAGAGGAAGGGAGAGGGAGAGAGAGATAGAAACATCAATGATGAGAGAGTCGTCATTGATTGGCTGCCTCCTGCACACCCCCGACTGGGTATCAAGCCTGCAACCCGGGCATGTGCCCTGACTGGGAATTGAAACATGATCTCTTGGATCCTAGGTTCCTAGATTGATGCTCAACCACTGAGCCACACCCGGCCAGGCTAAAATTCTTTTTAAACATTAGCATTTATCATTCAGGACAGACAAATGCCTTCTTTAATTTTCTGCAGTGATTTTTCACTGCATGAAGGACTGTGTGAATAACCTTTATGGAACTCAGTCTCAGCCTGTCCCGCTGTCATGAGACAGGCAATCTGTTTGACTGACTTGGTCATTGCTTAGATTTGGCTGTGTTCTGTGCTGTTTAAACCTCTATTGCACTTGGCTGGAACCTGGGAGCCTTGTCAGTATTCACATTCTGCACATGCGATTTATGATACAGAAGATCGGAGGACTGGAACGCGTTTCCCTGTCACTCAGTTTTGAAAATGGGGGTGACAGGATACTTATGTTAGCAGAAACCTTGCTTAAAAGCTTGGCCAAACCCAGGGATTGGGCTGCCATAATATTTTATTGTCTGATACCCAAAAGCAGTGGAATCTTTTTAAATGAATATGAAAATTATTTTCGTCTAAAATGTCAAGTGAAAGTAATAGTAAAAGATGAAAACAGAAAAAGATCACATTTAGGGTGAAACCAAGTCCATGACTTTGCACATTTATCTCCAGTGAGCTCGTATGGTCTCTGTCACCCATGGAGTCCAGGATGCTATAGGGAGCCGTGGTCTCATTTCAGATTGGTAATCATTGTGATATCCAACTTGAGATGAATATTCACTAAAGGACTATTGTACAGGAATTGCTTCATTTATTCCTCAGGCAGCCTTATGAAGGGAGTACTGTTTTTAGCTTCAGTGGAGGGCACTGAGGCACAGAGAGGTTAAGGTGGAGGTAGTCCAACTCCAGAGCCCATGTTCTCCACTCAGCTGCTCAGATTGTTGCTGTTAGCCTGCAGAGCATCTCATGTGAATTAGAGAAAGGCACCCCAGTAGAAGAGCCAGGTGGGAAAAGGAGCCCCTTGCACCCAGGGCTGGGTGCCTGGTTTAGGAGGGAGAGCAGGATTTTAGCTTGTACTTGCTCCCTCTGCTGGACACCTTTGTATAGCAAATGATAAGCCCCGTCCTGGCTGGTCACCCTGCATCCACTCCGTGAGACCTCAAGAGTCACACATTTCCACTCCTGCACGAAGCAGCAAGGAGAAAGGACAGCTCTGCTACCTGAGCCTAGCCAACTGCAGCATCACACAGCAGCACACCCAGATACCCCAGGGAAGAGCTTAGCGTCTCGTTCAGAGTTGGGGAATATGAATTATGCCAAAAAGCCCAGTTCTGGGCCCAATATTTCCTAGAATCATCATCATTATCAAATGGAGCATCATTTTTGGAGGAAGCCACACGAGCAGCTCTGGCTACCTCGAGCTGTGGGTGGGGTCTCTAAAGATGCTGTTCCCCATCTGTTGGAATATTATCCCTCTAGGCAGGGAACCTCAGCTCCCTCACCTGCATATCCAAGCCCCTGTAAAAGCAGGAAAAACAAAGATGGAAGTGCCTGTGAGGTATTTTTGTAATGACCCCAAAGTCTCCACTCTCTTCCATCCATCTGCAGCCACTGGCAGGAAAGACATCATTCAGTAAGCGCAAGGCCATCAAAGCATGTACTCATCAGTTGGCTAGTGATGTGCTAGGAACACATCAGAGTCAGAACTCAGCACTGTGGTCTGTATTCTGACTCCATCCCATGACCTGAGAGAAAATGGAAGGGTCATTCCCCATGAACATCTTTGAGCAGAGCAAACTTCACCCAACAATTATCACAAGAAGATTATAAAACCCAAGCCAGCTGTCTCTACCTTGGGTGTCTTGATGATTTTCTCTGAGGGGTCCTCCTGATTCTTCATGATAGTCCAGTTCATCTCCACTTTCCTGTTCAGTTAACACACAACAAAAGTACATCAGACAAAATAAGTGCAAATACTCTTGTGGTCCATGCCTTTTGGTAAAAAGGAATCCAATTTTATTAGTTGTTTCTTCTCTTTCTTTGTCATCTTATTTTAACTTAAGTGTCCAAGAAATCTGCTACCGTTGTGAACAGCTGAAAAGCAAGGCGGCTTAGCCACAGCATTGAGCACTTTTAGGTTCTTAGTTGTCCTCTTGTAGGAGGTTCATCTCGTGTATCTGTGCAGGGTCCAATGCCTGGCATTTATAAGTGTTAACTGCAGTGGAGGTGGGGCGAGGGGGTTGGGAGGTCCCAGGGAGAAGAATGTCACAGGCTAAGACCAACTGGTGGAAGGAAGCAGGGTACCTCCAAGGACTTGAGGGAGGACCAGTGTGATGAGAGCAGAGTCTGAGAGAAGTGGGAAGGGTGGGGAGGAGTCAGATCTCCTAGGTCTTGAGAGTAGGGTAAGGACTTCGGTCTTTATCTTGGGAACCAATGGAAGGCACTGAAGGTTTAAAGTAGGGGAGCAAAAGGGTGAGATTGGCCTTTTGTGGAGTTTCTAAGATTATCACAGGTTGGGTTTCTTATAACATTTAATCCCCTCTTCTTTCTTTCTCTGTCACACAAGCTGCTTGCAATCCCACTGTCCAGAAATCTCCATAACAGTGGTTCTCAATCCTGGCCGTATATTAGAATTCTTCATGGAGTTTTAAAAAATATAATTCCCAGGGTCTAACTCCAAACATTAAAATCAGACTTTCTGGAGCTCAGGCATTTTTAAGGCTTCTTGGATGATTCCAATATGTAGCTAGAATTGAGAATCACGAATCTTCTCTAAAGTGCTGGAATAGCAGCTCTTTAGTAGCCAAAGAAATGTGCCAGGTAGAGTCCGAGACCCCAAGTAAAGCCCTGTGTGTCTGATGAAGCCAGCTCTTGGCCTTTGTCCCCTGGATCTCTAATTAGTCCACAGCTTCTTTTCAGCTATAGAGAAGGAATCTGATGTGGAGGGCCCTGGAAGTCCCTTTAGTGACAATCAGTTTTTCAGTTTATTATCAAATACCCAAACTGCTTTGGGAAGAGATGATTAATTACCTGCTAATTTGTTTGACATTTTCTTCTCACTGGAGGGCGTTTTACCCTGCATGTTTCTTACTTGTTAACTTAGTATTTGTAGCTGACGAGATATTCTGACATAAAAAAGCTAGAGCAGTTAAGTAATTTTCTTTTGTACTTCTCATTGTGGAGACAAAGCAGATTTGCCCTAAGGCAATAAAAAATTAATCCCTGAATAAATGGAGAGGTTTTAAGAAAATTATTGCAAGAAAAACCTGCCTTAGTCATAGTAAACTGCTGAGTTAGAAGACTAGAAAGAAGATACATTTAAAAAGTTCCTGTTTATAAATCCTCTTAATCTAACAGGAAATTGGGTTAAAAGGAAGAAATAAGCATCCCCCTTTAGAAGAATTTTGAAGCCAAGAAGGATAAACCTTGAATCTTAACATGCAGCTGTGAGCCTTCAGGGGCAAGAAATATTCTCCTCATTTCACAGATGGGAAGATGGAGGAAGAGAGAATCAGGGGTTTGGAAAGAATGTTTTGGTGAGACCCTGTTAGAAAAAGAATTAGCCTTGATTTAGAATTTTGTCTGTTGCTTAGACGAGTGTCCAAAAAGCTATCATTTTTACATATACAAACATACATGTGAAATGACTTATATATAAGGTCATTCATTTCAAGAGATTGTAAACAACCTAAATGTCTCATTGATTGGGGACTTGTCAAATAAATTATAAGAATTCACACAATGGAATACTATGCAACTGTTAAAAAGCATCTTTTTACGAATTAACATGGAGGAAACTCCAAGATATATTAAGTAAACTAAGTAAGACTGTGAACAATGTGTGCAATATGTTAAAATGTGTTCAAAATATCTACCTCTCTGTGTATTTATCTGTTTGTATTGGCTTATATATGCATACTACAACTCAGGAACTAGCAACAGTAGTGTCCCAGGGTAAGGGAACTGAGCAGTTGGGAGACATATCATTTTATACTTAAAATTTTAAAACCTTCTGGGTGTATTTTGGATTCTGAATTTGAATTGAAAACTAAAACCAAACAAAATGCTATCTGTCACTTTTAATATGAGTTACAAATGCAATGGCTAAAAGGAGTGATTGACTATTTGGTGAGTGAAACAAACTAAAGGACTGAAAATTCAAATCCCAGCTCTATTTTTCTGGCCAAATCATTTGCTCTTCATCTGCTCATTCAGCTTATGAACATTTATTGAGTGTCTGTTGTGTGCCAGGCACTGTGCTAGGCATTGGGGGAACCAAACTGAAAGACCTATTTGTTAGAAGCTCACTGACTTGCAGAAAAACAACAGGAAATCTCAACCGTTGCAAGGCAGTGTGATAAATGTTGTGAGAGATTATGATAGTTTTCTGCGGGACCTCAAGAGGTGAAGCTAAATTAGGCCAGGGAAGGTTTGTTTAGCAGTGGATCTGGTGCTACGTCTTGCAGGGAAGGGGAGGTAGGGCACTTCCCAGAGGAGGAAGCAGCGTGCGGGTTAGGGGGTAGTTTGGTGTGTCTGCAGCGCATGGACAGTGTGAATCAGACATAGGCCAGATCTTGCATGATGCAGTTTGGAGTTTTAAAAAAAATTGCATTTGTTATATTTTTCTATTTATAAAAGAAATACATCTCTGATGCTGGGATTTAACCTGAAGGCTAATGGGGACATGGTAAGAAATCTCAAGCAGACCAGGGATATGACTAAGCTGAATTAGAAAAAGCACTGGCAGCAGTTTGTTATTGTAGGGCTGGGGAGGGTGGGTGGTGGGTGAAGATAGAAACAAACATTTTGTTAACACAAACTGCAGCACTGAAACCAGAGAGACAGTTGGGGTGGGGATCCGGGAGCCTGCCTGCCTGCGCTGAAGCCCTGACTCTCACCTACCCTCCTGCCTTACAGATAATTCGAGTTACGTAACCTCTGAGCCTTAGTTTCTTCAACTGGCAGCGGTGGGCCAGGTGACCTTAAATTCTCATCTGTCCTTGGAGAACCTCACACCTGCCCTCTCCCCTCATGCACAACGCCCCATCTGAGCATGTACTTCTAGGCCCACAGCGGGCTTTCAGAAGGAACTGTGGGAAGGATGGAGGAGTATGGGGTGCAGGAGTCAGGCATGGGGCTCCAGTTGGCTGTCAGCCGGCTGTATGACCTATTGTTGAACTCAGCCTTTTCATCTGTGAAATGGGAGTGATAATAAATATTGTACAGAATTCTTAAAAGGGCTTAATTAGGAAAATACATTAGGAAATTCTGTGTAACACCATGTAACACTTGCATCCAAAAGACTAATTTCAATACCTTCTTAATGATGGAAGAGAATCAGTATCTCATTTGAGAGTTTCAACTTCAAGATAATACAACTTTTCATGTGTATTAAAAAGATCTCATACTTTTTCTTTAAAAAAGAAAAATGATTTATGAAAAATTATAAGGTATTTTGTGTGATTAATATTAAAATATATTAAATCTCCACTCCTCTCCCAGGTTCTGAAGCCAGAACAAAGATGTACAATTAAATTCTTCACAGGAACAGTATAGGGAGACCTCATCGACATAAGGTATTGTAGGTTTTGTGGCTTTGAATCCTAGCTCCTTCCACTGCCAGCCTTGTCACCAGTCATCATCTCATCTCAGCAATCCTCAGTTTCCTCACCTGTACAGTGGTGTTCTGTACACTTACCAAGAAGGGGGTGGGAAAAATTAAATATGGTTGAGTATGTAAGAGGCCTGGCTCTTAGCAGGGATCAGTCAGCCTATTACGGGCTGAACTGTGTTCCTCCAAAATTCATATGTTAAAGTCTACCCTCAGTACCTCAGAATGTCACTGCATTTGGAGATAGGGTTATTAAAGAGGTAAAATGAGATCATCAGAGTGGGCTCTAATTCACTATGACTGGTGTCCTTATAAGAAGAGATTAAGACACAGACACACATGAAGGGAAGATCATGTGAAGACTCAATGGGAGGAAGGCCATTTACAAGCCAATGAGAAAGGCCTCAGAAGAAATCAAACCTGCTGAAACCTTTATCTTGGACTTCTAACCTCCAGAATTGTGAGAAAATAAATTTCTGTTGTTTAAGCCACTTAGTCTATAGTACTTTGTTATAGTTGCCCCACCAAACTATTATTATAAGTAATAAATCAAGGAAATTATTTTGAATGCTTGTAGCAAATATCTTTCTTTGCCAAGAATCATTCTCTTACTCAGATTTTAAGATTCAATTTTCCCCTAGTCCCTGTGGCTTCAGGCTGGGCCAGTCAGTGTGTTCCATTCCCCGGCCACGTTGATTCATTTGGGCATGAGCATGTGACCCAAGTTGGGCCAATGAGATTCTGTTCTGGAATGATCTAGAAAAGAGAAGCCGGTGGTCATCTTGCCACCATGGGGAAAGAGCCTATCTAAGAGGAAGCAGGGGAAAGCAGAGCCCAGCCATGCAGAGAAAAGACTGGGGCCAACTACATGGCTCTTAATCAAAGCCCAACCTTGCAGAGCTGAGACTGGGGTCACCCAGAGATGTCACATGAGAACTCTGGATTAGCTGAGGTTAGGAGGGTGACCCTCATGGTCTCCAAAGTCTCTGCCAGCACTGGCTAAAAGCCACAAGCATTTGGTTTCTTCTCTGTTTCTGTCTTTCCTTGTTGCTTCTATCAAAGAGCTGGGATTTTGTCTTCAATGGTAGCATGAAGGACCTGAGATCCTTCCATGCCAAGACTTGTTTTGTTCCTGATCACTTTCCTTTACTCCATGGTCATTTATTTCCAGTTCATTCAGCTCTGAGGTGTGCAAAGAATGGGTGGGAAGAGGACCCTAAGCCAGAGGGCTGTGGGATGAAAAGAGGGATCAATTTATGGGGTGTTTATTGACCAACTCCCATGTGCCAGGTGTTGTGTTAGTTGGGGCAGGAAGGGTATTGCAAGGATGGACAAATGACGTCCCTACAACAGGAACTCTCAGTACTCTTAACTAGATGTGAAGCTGAGCTTGGGAGAATAGAAAACAGGATTAGACATCCAGAAGAAGATCTGCAGTTGACTTCTAAATAGTTAACTCAAGAATCAGTCTTGCTACAGTAGGACTATCAGCTCTACCAAGTTACAATGGTAAAACGGTAACAATTATTTGAGCTGATACTGTCAAGATAAAATGAATTATATTTACCTGTTTTATGAGGTGGCTCAAGTTCAAGGTTATCCTTTCTCCTCTCTGTTCCCTGTCCCTACCATCCAAACCAGCTACCCAACTGATTTGTCCCCAACAGCTGGCTGTGATTACTGTCCTAATTTGTTCTTTCTTCATCTGCTACAAACTGCCTATTTTCTGTCCCTTCTGATAAAGCAGGAACTCTGAGGGACTTCTGAAGCTGTTTTTGTAGCATGCAGAAGTATATTAACTGGGATGCCTGTGTATGTGCCTATAAAACCCCTCGTCTTCTCAGTGTGAGATCACCTTCAGGAACAGCGTCATGTCGATGTGCAGCTTGCGCGTGTAAAATTCTTTTCTGTTTGAACATATCAGCCCTTTATTTATACAACTTTGAGGCTCTTCTGTCTTCTGAGCTGCTGCCTCCAAGGACTGCTGGGCTGCCTGTGAAGAGAAGCAGAAAGCCCACCTTTCATTGGAATGATATACAGTGCGACCAGAGCTTGTCCAAATCCCCAAATATTTATAGAAAGTGATTTTTCATCGTTGGAACACTAATAGTAACACCTATTTTTACCATGGAAGACACAGGGGACCATATGTACACAGAATAATCCGAGACTGGTTATTAATTCATACCTGGAGCTGGTGTAATGGGAAAGTGAGAAAGGCACCTCACCACTCAGGGTTGTAATCACTTTGTTTAATCCTCACAACAACCCTATGAGGCAGGTACTCTTATTCCCATTTCACAGATGAGGAACCGGAGGCTCTAGGAGGTTAAGTAACTTGCCCAAAACCACACAGTGGGTAAATGACAGAGCTGAAATCACCATCTTTCCAAGACTCCTTTTTTAATGAGATCGTTTTGATTCTTCTATAGCATGAATCATTAGGAAATCTGCCTTGCAGCAAATAAAGTTATAGCAAGGTTCCAGTTTATTTCCAAACTTCACCTGTTTGCTGTGTTAGGGAGAGTGATTTGAACACATCGAGCAGAGAGGGAAGGAAGAATGAACTAATAGAGGAGTCTGGGAGGCCCCGGGGGCTCTGCAGTCTTTGGGGCTACGCCTTCTCCTGTCGCCACAACATGCAAATGGTGTCATGTTTCAGTGCACTACAAAGCTGGATCTGAAGTTGCTCCCCAGCCCAAGCCCCCTATGGCAACATGGGTGATCGTTCCAAGATGCAAACCGGTATCAGTCCTCTGCTCAAAACCTTCAAAGGCCCTTGCCCTCAGGATGCAGGCCAACCAGCTTAAAAGGTTTCCAAGACCCTTCCTGCCTGGCCCTGGACTTTCTCTCCTGCCTCATTTAGTCATTCAACAAATATTTATTGAGGGCCTTTTCTAGGCCCGGCAGAGCAGATACTGCGGTGGAAGAAGCAGACAGAAGTCTCCACCCTCATGAAATTGCACATACATTCTGCTGAGAGGGAGGAGATAGTAAGCAAGTGGAACATGAGTTATGTCTGGAGGTGATTTGTGATATAGAGGAAAATAAAGCGGAGAGGGGAGTGGGGAGAATCTGGGAATGGCGGTGGAGGCTGCAATTTTAAGAGGGGATGCCAGGGAAGGCCCCATGAGAAAGAGAAAGCAACGTTTGAGCTCTGCGGACAGTGAAGGAAGGCTCTGCGGGGCTCTCCCAGGGACGGGCTTCCCTCGCCGAGGGAGCAGCAAGTTCAAAGGGCTGCTATCAACACTGACCTTGCGGTTCCCCGACGAGGCCACCAGACACACGCCTCCTTCTCCTGGGAACACGCTCCTCCCTTCTGATTCCTCCCCATCCTTCAGTCTGGCTATCGGTCCTGCCCATGGCATCCCAGGGCATTGAGCATCCCCGCATTGTCCACAGTGATGCTCATGCTGTGTAGCTACCCAGCCTCCCCAGTAGACTGTAAGCTCCACGAGGGCAGGAACCAGGCCGTTCTGTCCCCCTGTGACAGTGGCGCCTGGCACAGGGTCCGGGAATGCATACTCATCTGAATCATATTTGCTGAACAAAAGAATCACGATTGTACTGGGGACAAGCTACCTGCCATGGCCCAGCTCAGTTCAAATGCAGAGGGCCAGGGAAGACACCGTTACAGGAGGCATGTGCTGACCTGTCCCCTGTGTAGCTCCGGCTCCGCATTCCCAAAGAGGAAAGTTATTTTTCAGGGCTGATTTGCTGGGGTCGCACACATTAGTGCTCCATGAGATCACCCTGGGTGTGGACTTGATCATTTCCATATTTTCTAGGAGACTAACTCTCGGATGTCTGTTTCTCTGGGCTGTCATAAACGCTCCCTCCCCTAACATTTATATTACTTTTAAGTATTAATGATGAATTAACAGTTGGTGGGTCCCCACAAGCAGCCATCATTCCAATGAACATCCACACCCCATTCCTTTGTTTTGAAATGTAGTTAGAGATGAAGAGTTTCTGGACAAACACATATCCAATTTTTTTTTGTTTTTTGGTCATCTCAGCCACATATCGGATTAGCTTCTTGGGGTAAGACAGCCCCTCCCTGTTTCTAGATCAAATGAAAGCATTTTGTCCCCAGCTAGAATTAGACAAAGCATTTCAAGCTTTCTAGCTTCATGAATCACTGGGTGGAATAATAGAAATCTGACAACATTGATTTAAGGGAAATTTCTCCATTATCTCCAAGAGACAATTCTGTGTTGGGCTAGAAGACAAAAGGCATCGCCAAGACCAGTTCCAACGGCTGGAATTACTTTAACTCCTTATGTGGGATTCAGATTGAAGAGTGGGGAGTTGGGAGGCTTTGAGAAAGTCCCTCCAAAGCACTTGACCTATAAATCTTTTGATAAAACAATTCTCTTGACTATATGGCTCATCTCTCTACTGTCTAGGGGCCATCAATTCTAGCTTAATGAAATGTTTTCAGTGAAGTCTCTGTAGTCACTGGAATGTGAAATACTGTTTGCTTATCATGTTCAAGACTCCTAACAAATAAATGATAGTGAAAGGGGGTTTGGGAGATGGGAGGAAAGAAAAGATGGAATATATAAAGAGGATTCTAAGAGGTAGTGAGAAAAGAGAAAAAGTCAGAAAGTTGAAACCAGGAAAGAAAGCCAGGTGTTGGCGATGGCTTTTCATTTATTCTTTAAACTGATATTTATTGGGTGATACTGACTGATGTGTCAGACAAACAAACACATAAATGAGTAGGATGATTTCAGGTAGTGGTAAGTCTATGAAAACAATGAAATGGTGATAGGATGGAGGTTGATGGGGAGGGGGTGGGACTTGCCTTTGGGTGATCAGGGAAGACCTCTCTGAGGGGGTGGCATTTGAGCAGAGAACTTGGGGACAATAAGGAGCCAGTCCTGGAAGGATCTATCTTTAGCAGTCAGTGTATCTGATTATTCAGAGGTAAAACCATGCAGGGATTCTTTGAAAAAGAAAGTAGAATTCCTGAATGCCTGTTCTGCCCCAGCCTCCTGGGCTCCATCTCTGACCATGTGAGGCACCCCTCTGTTTTCTGAGCCATCATAATGGACACTTGCAGCTCTTGGGCTATTTTGGGAGCAAAGACTGCAGAATAAGTAGTGAACAGGAGTCCAGGTCTCTGAAGGTGAAGAAGGGAGAAAACACAAGGTTAGATAGAAGGGAATGAAGATGAGGGAAGCAGAAGGAATCAGAGGTGCCTGAAGCTTTTTTGTTTTTGTTTTTAATGTGTATGCTTTAGTGGGAACGATCACAAAACCGATGGAAGGGTGAAATGTTTAGCAGAAAATAAAAACCCATTCATTCACCTATATTGTACTGTAAATACTTTAATATTTTTATGTTCTGCTAAAGACACTTGGAAGTCTTTCTCTTCAGTAAATGAAACAATAAAGATTAATGAGCTAATTTGGTAAAGCTGATTTGAATTGCACAGAAGGTGTTGCGTAAGTTCTTGGCATTTAAAACCTTATCTGACATTTAAGGGGAGATGACTGCTAATGAATTCAAGAGCTAATCTTATACTCTGACAGACTGAGCCATGGAAAATCCAGGATTATTATCTTGCTGTAAACCTAATGTAATTCAGTTAAAAGCCAGAACAAGAGAGAGCTATCAGCTGTATACAAATATCCATATGCACATATATACATACATATATATATGTGTGCGCATATATATATATACACACACACACACACACACACATATATATATATATATATATATATATATATATATATATATATAAAGTAGCCGAACTTACTGAGGACATCGTCAAATTAAAGAAATATCATTTCCTTTCTTACTCTTGGATTATAATATCCAAGCTACAAACTCAAGGAGAAATGCTTCTCCCCAACAATTGTTCCTCCTCCTTCAACTTGTGTATTTTGAAGGGTCACCACTATGGGTTGTCTCTACAGTCACTGGGGTATCTTACTACAAGGAAAGGAGATTCTAAACCCAACCAGCTAGATCTCCACCCATGGGTCCCACAGAGCCACCAAAGATATGGATCTGTCCTACAGGCGTCTCTCAGGCCCTCCCTTTACCCCTCTCACTCCTTTCTAATTGGGGTTCCCCATCTCTGTAGCTGCGGCTTAATGGCTCCAAGAAGAGCTATTGTCCCTCATTAACAAGGCTGCAACACTCTCGCTGTCTAACTGCCGCCCACGCAGCTCACAACTTCATTCTGCCTGAGAGCAAGCCTCCAAGAGTCTCTGGGAACCTGTGGGCAAGCCGAGCTGGAGGAAGAAAACAGGAGGAGGGAGGGCCTTTGTGGCCAAGATCTGAAATGTGCTGGGGCACACACCCCACCATTATCTTAATGCATGGAGAGCAGGGGCGGGAGGCCTTTGCTGAAAGCCTTATGTGGTCTATCAAGTTGTCACATCAAACCTCTGTGCTCACAGGGCATTTGTCCCCCTCCTGTGAGCAAACAAAAGGAAAGAGACAGTCTCTTCTTTGGACCACTAGGCCCCCTACTTGGCTGAGAGTCTGTCCCTCCACTTCCCTGGGTGGATGGGGGTTCTGAATCCCAGTGGGGATGGATAGATCTGAGAGATTTAGTTGTTGGGTGTTGGGGGCGGGGGAGGCCTGGGATCCTGAGTTTCCTCCAGGCCACGTCCCTTGTTGGGTGGTGGGGACCAAATCCTGGAAAGGGCCACTCCTGCCAGGAGCTATGGGCTGAAGGGCCTGGCAAGCTTCCCTGTGCTTGCCCTTCTCAGGCTGTTATTTCTTGCCCATGACAGCCTGTGGGACTATAAATGGGCAGTAGGAATGGGGACACAGGTGGGGCTGAGCAGGGCATGTAACTCTGCTGGGCTCCCTATGACTGGGCTGCCTGGAGGGATCTGAGTGGACCAGGGGTTTCTTATATTCTATCAGCTTGTGCAAGGCCGGCTACCATCCCCAGGCCCCACTCTGAGACCTTGTCTCTGTCTAGGTTTCCCTGGCCTGGAGGAGCAGGAAACCTCTAGTCTTCAGGAGGCCAGATGGAACAGCAGGCTCTCAATTCAAGAACCTGGCCTGTATGCACGGCCTGTTTTCTGAGGAGCGAAAGGGACCCCAAGCCACAGCGTGGTTCCACTCAGCACAAGTCTGCCCAGTAGTTCCTGTGCCAGTTACCTGGATTCATCATGCTCCTCTTAGCCACCTGCCATCCTGGCCTACTTTTCATCTCCGAAAGGCAATGGGTACTGGTGAAATAGCCTGAGTGGACAGCTTTAGGAGGGCCCCACAAGGAGGCCTCGTGGAGGTACAGTTTGCTTGGAAGCCAGAGAAGAGCTTTTTTGTCTCTCCCTGTCACGGATTTTGGTCTCCATCCACTTTTTGATGCCTCAAATCTATGGAAGGAGATTTTACACCCTCCTAAGTGTTTAGTAAATTAGCATAATAGCTAGCAAATATGAGACTAGGAAGAGAAACACTGTAATCTCCAACCTCAGCTTTCGTGAGGGACTCATTTGGTGATTTTGCCAAGTCATTCTGCTTTCCGCGCCTCGGTTTTCCTGCCTCACTGCTCTCCTCTGGGAGTTTTTGAGTAATGGAACCCAGGACACTTTAGTTGCAGGGCTTCTACTACCTGGAAATAAGTCTTATCTGTGAGTTCTAATATTGTTCTCGGTTTAATTAAGTGCTTTGTTGACACAACAGAATCATTGTTTGTCTGGTTTAGCAGGAGCTGGAGGAGAAAAATTTTAAGCCAAAATAGTGATCTCTTCTGCCCCAGGGGAGGTAGAAACGAGTTTTTTCTGTGAGGGGGCGTCTGGCTGTACTCAGGCTGGAACTTTGCCTGCGTTTGAGAGAAGACGCACCCTATTTTAGACAGGGAGATGGGAGGTGGTGGGTGCAGGGTGGGAAATCTGGGCAAGTCCCTAGTTCCTTCTAATCCCAAACTTTAACCCCAGATTGTGGGACTTCCTTGATATCTTGGCTCTGATGTGACTTTTCCAATCTGACAACCAAGAGATAGCGAATCTCAACTTGCAAACTGATTCCACTCTAAAATGGTTATTTAAAATCAGTTGATTTTCACTAGAAAAAGAAATGTTACCCATGGTATTTTGATTCCCACACTGGCCCATAAAAGCTTATCTAACCCATAATTTAGTTGGACCAAGTTGTTGAACTAGCCTTGGTAATGCTGGGACAGCAGAGGGCTGGAAGAGGAAGAAAGATGTCCTTTCCCTTTCTTTCCTGCCCCTTTCCCCTCCATTGGGCCCTGCTGTCCTCTGACCTCTAAGTTTTCCTCAGCAGCCACATGCTGTGGGGTTTGGGGCCCTGCTGGACATAAGGCTTCCAGCTCCCAAAATTCCCTGCCTCCCCTCCTCCCCCTGGCCTTCAGCTGTGCTCCCTTAGGTGCAGGGCGGAAAACGATTAAAAAAGAGTTTACAGTGAGATATGAGAAACCCAAAGGAATCTCTAATAGGCAGAACTGTAAGCAGTGAAATAAAATTCCAGGCAGCATGGAGGATACTGGGGGTTGGGGGCAGGGCTCGGGGAAACAGTTGGTGGACTGGCTCATAGTCCTGCCTTTCAAGCTTCTCTCTTTCTCTCTCTCTCTCTCTCTCCCCCTCCCTCCCTCTCTCTCTTTTAATCCTCACTTGAGGATATTTTTTCCATTGCTTTTTCAGATAGAGTGGAAGCAGAGGGGAGAGAGAAACATTGATGTGAAAGAGACACATCGATTGGTTGCCTCCTGTGGATTGAGCCTGCAACTGAGGTACTTGCCCTTGACCGGGCATCGAATCCGAGACCCTTGGCCCGAGGGCCAACCCTCTAACCACTGGCTCAAACTGGCCAGGGTTCAAGCTTCTCTTTTTCCATCTCTGAACCCTTAGATTGTATACTAGCTCCAAGTTCTGTTTTATAATGGCTTTCAAGGCAAAGGGTGGGGGGAATAGTATAATAGTTACTATTGTAACTTACTGGGATTGCTTAGTGACAAGCAGTGTGCTAATCCCTTTCCATATGTTGTTTCATCTAATCCTTGTCAGGACCCCATGAGGGAAATATTATTATCCTTTACAGATGAGGAAATTGAACCTGCCTGCAGCCACAGGGACAGTGTGGAAGAAGCTGGGATTTCAATGCAGCTTTATGAGGTTCCCAATCCAGTAGGCCTCTCTGTTAGCACAGGCCACGTGTTGAATGGGGCCCTGGCTGTCGTGACATCTGTTTCCTCATCTGCAAAAATGGGGATAACTGTATCTACTTCATAGGGATGTTGTAAAGGTTAAGGGAGATAATCCTAAACTTTCACATAGTTAACCTCAAAAACATTGACTGTTATTACCATTTAAAAAGACCCTCACACCCAGCTGGCGTGGCTCAGCGGATGAGCATGGACCTAGGATCCAGCTGACTGCTGTTCGAGTCCCCGTCAATGCGTATGCCTGGGTTGTGGGCTCCATCCTCACCCAGTAGGGGGCATGCAAGAGGCAGCCAATCAATGTCCCTCTCATCATTGATGTTTCTATCCCTCTCTCCCTCTCCCTTCCTCTCTCTGAAATCAATAAAGACATATTTAAAAAAGAAAAGAAAAGAAAAAGACCCTCTCAAGACAATGGGGAGGTAACTGTTGAAGCTTATGATAGGTACATGGACATTCATTACACTATTCTCTCTATTTTTGTGTGTGTTTGAAATTTTCCATAATAAAAATACAAAAGAAAAAGAAAAAAAAATTAACTAGGCACATATCATGTGTCTGGTTGGAACTAGCAGCCAACAAATCAATAAACACAGACTTACTGGAATAAATAATAGTCTAAGTAAAAATTCAACAAATAAAAGCCTTGATTTTATAATTAGAAACAAATCCCTCCCTGTAAATTATCCTTAAATTGTCAATGAAGCTTTTGGGCTGACAAAGTAATCCTGTGGTTGAACCAAAAGATGAAGTTTGCTTAGATCTTCAAAAAATCCTCTGCAAAATTTTACAACCAAAGCTATGTACAAAACCAGGGAGAGGGGAGGGGAGGGGAGAGAAGGAGCCTGGAACTCAGGGAAATGCTGTACCAGACCTTTAGAAACGAGAAACACAGGGTGGGAAACAAAGCATACTTCTCTAGATGGGGAAATGCAGAGAGTTAATTCTCCTAAGGTTCATTGCTAGGCCCAATCTTATCAGCCTCAAAAAGATCTCTAAGAAGGGTGCTTAATGACATCTTCAATCTACATACAACCTAAAGCTTTTCCTGAGAGTGAAATACCAAACTGTGGCAACCAACAGCAGGAAGTATCTGGAGATTGTGTGATTGTTAGAGAAATGGCAGCTGAACTTCCATATCATTATCACTGGAAATAAAACAAGCACCATCTCCAAATCCTATTTAGAAGATTAGGGACTTTTTTCTACCCGGGACATGGACCTTAAGGTCAACAAAAGATTTATCTACCCCACACCATAGCTACCACGTGCCAGGAACGGTGCTAAATGCTAAACACATGGGATACAAAGGTGAGTAGGCGGTTTAGAAGGAAAGTCTGCCTTTAAAGAGTAGTAGCTTGTTCTTTTAGGTAACAGTCAGAAAGTTCAACAGAAGGTAGGGTATAGGTTGGAAGGACACCGAAACAAAAGGCTATCTTTGTACTTTTGTACAAAAACTTAGTGTGTCTACAGGTGTGTGTGTGTTTTTTCTTTGTCCTGAAAGAGGAAGGCTGAAAGGCGATATGAACACCATCTGTGAAACCACCAAGGAAACAGATGGGGTAAACATAGGTTTATTCAACCTAAATCCCAGTGTGCTAGAATTACAGGCTACTCTTTGAAGTCCAAAAGAGGTAAATTTAGGACACATAAGATCAAATATGAATTTATACTGTTGTAAACTCTTGAAACCTGAGGTCAAGAGATAATCTGGGTCAAAATAGAACTGGCTTTGTGAAATGGGAAAAAGGGACATAAGTCCAGTTTAACAGGATTTTTAGGACACTGTCAAAGTTCTAATCCCTACAAAGCAACAAAACCAAACCCAAGATAAAGCATGTGAGAAAGGATGTTTGCTCTAACAGAGAGAAAACGGACAATGTGAAAACTGGTGAGAAGGTTTCTTATTTTAAACAAAGAGATGCAACAATTCCTGGGAAATCTAATTAGAGTTTGAGCTTGTTCTTTGATACTCTTTACTGACAACCCCTCTGCCCTGACAGTTCTATAAACCAGTGAGCTCAGGGCCCCTCTTGTCCTAGGATTACATGGATGACTCTGGATGGACAAGAGAGTTTTATATTTTGAAATACAAACTTTTCAGAAAAAGAGGCAAGTTCATTGTTCCCCAACGTCTAGGATCAGAGGGATAAAATGCTGAAAGGGACTGAGATCCTTAAAAGGAGAATTCTGATAGCCCTATCCAATACTCTAATAAAAACCTAATTAATGTTAAATAATTTTAGCTAACAGTAGTTAAAAAATAATGGTGCCATGGTGTTGGCCCTTGTTTAGCTCTCTGTATACTTGTCTACTGTGACCCCTAGACCAGACTTAAAACCAGGTATTGTCATGATCTATTTTTCCTTCTTACTGGCAGATTTTTGAAGAAAAACAAGCAAACAAAAACCAAAAAAACCAAAAAAACACCAGGAAGACAGAATAAAAAAAAAAAATCAACTCAACACATCCCTAATTTCAAATTAGCACGATTACCCTTTTTTTGAATGCATTATTGGAAATCTTTTCCTTATACTTTTAAAAACATATTGCAGCTGTCATAGTTGACATCATTTTGATTTCCACTTTTAAAATTAAATTGGTGCTTTTCAACTGGTGGTGATTTTGCCTTCTAGGAGACATGTGGCAAGGTCTGCAGACATTTTTTGATTGTCACAACTTGGGGTGGGTAGGGTGTGCTACTGGCATTGAGTGGGCAGAGGCTAGGGATGGTGCTCAATAACCTACAATGCACAGGAAAACCCACACAACAAAGAATATCTGCCCCCAAATGTCAGTGGTGTTGAGGTTAAGAAAACCTGTGTTATATCATTAGTATTAAATCACAACTTCTGCCCTAGCCGGTTTTGCTCAGTGGTTAGAATGCTGGCCTGCAAGCTGAAGGGCCCCAGGTTTGATTCTGGCCTAAGGGCACATACCTCAGTTGCAGGCTTGATCCCAGGCCCTGGTTGGGGTGTGTGTAGGAGGCAACCAATTGATGTGTCTCAGATCAATGTTTCTCTCTCTCCCTTCCACTCTCTCTGAAAGTCAGTGGAAAAAATATCCTCTGGTAAGGATTAAAAAAAACGATCACAATTTCTGGTCTGAACAAGCCTTACTTTTTAATGCCTGAATTAAACCTCTCACTAAGAGGGATCTATCAAAATTAACTTATCTCTCTGATGTTGGACTATTAGGTTGTTCCCAATTTTTCTCTATTATAGATAATGCTGCAATAGACATCTTCACTCACTTTTTTTCTGCTGAATTATTTCCTTAGGATAAATTCCCAGAAGTAAGAAACACTGAAGCAATGGGTATAAATATTTTTTCATGTTTCACAAGTCATACTGCCATTTTGCTTTACACATAGATTGAAACAAATTACTCCCCACCAGAAGTGTGCAAGTTTTACCAAAACCTTGGCAGTACTGGGTGTTACCTTTTAAAGCAGTGAGAGGAGACACAGATCTCAAATATAGAATCAGATCTCCAGTTTGCCTCAATTTGCATTTAAATTGCTACTCAGGAGGAATATTTTTCCATACTTTCTTTCTATCACTATTATTATTTTTAAAATCTGAATCATTTGCCTTTTGCTTATTTCTCTAACTGGTTCTCAATGTTTTTCTTTTAAAATTGAATGTGATCTTAGTGAGTGTAGATAATAATGCTGTTATAGTTAATGCAATTATTTTTGAACTTTAAAAAAAGTTTTACTTTCATCCCAGCAGCATAGATATGTCAATGTTTCCTCCTAGAATTTTCACTTACAATTTTAATATTCTTTTTAGGTGCTGGTCACCTCACCCAAGCTGCAGCCTCTATACAGAGAGGCCCTGGGGAAGAGGAAGCGCTTCTCTAGCGATTGATGTCAGCCACCCAGGTAAGAACAGTACTTGGTCTCTGACTGTATCCCAGGAACGAATTTCTCTTAATCAAATGAAAGGCCTTAGGAGGTGCCACAAGGCAGAAAGGAAAGTAAATGTGAAGGAGGATATCACATTCAGTGAGGAGTCTGAAGGACCCGCATTAAAAAAGGGCGCTGTACCTTTAGGACTTCAGAACTAGCAATGTTCCATACCCAGCTATTACTAATATGCAAAAAATGCCTTATAAATACTTGATTCTGCTCACAGTGGGGAGGCAGTTCATTTGAAAGAGGAAATGGGAGCTTGGAGTTGAAACATGTCTGCTTGTCTCCTTTCCTTTTTTCATTGCTCTTTTCATCTCCCCACTTCCCCTTGTAGTTTTCATCCCCTCTACCCCCGACTTAACCCCCTCCTCCAACTCCTAGGAAGTGGTTGATGTCAGTTGCTACTCTCATTTCTATTTATGGATTCACCTCCGAGGCCCTGATCCTCAGCCAGGCGTGGAAGGGGTGTCTGAGGAGCTAGTCCCCGGATTTGCCATCCTTGTATTGGAAGCGGGAGCCCCTAATCTTCTGCTCCCTTCCCGAGCGCAGACACCACAGGAGAGGTGTTTTCAATCCAGCCAGTAGGGGGCATCCGGAGGCAGCCTCCAGAACCTGGTACATCCATGAACCCAGGCACGTCTGCAAAGCACCGTCTGGCTTTCTTTCTTACCCACCCCTCAGAAATTATTTTCCAAATCTGGGTCTGTGACTTCTCCTTAAAGCGTGGTGATGCCAAAATATTCCACCTTTGGGGTTTTTTCTCCCCTCGCAGCTAGCACAGTGATAAAAAAGTAAAAGCATTTTATGTGACTGAACTCCTAATATGGTCAGACCCCAGTGAAAGGAGGGAGAGGGTGAGTCAGTGGGGAATTAACAGAAAGGAAGGAAGAGCAGAAACTGCTGATGCTGATAAAGATCAATTTTGTGTGATATCCTAGCCTGCTTCAGAGGGGGAAGGCGACAGCGAAAGGAATCCATCAAGGTACGTAACTGAAATCTGCTGGGCAGAAATTTGTTTCTAAATCCTTTCCAGATGCTTTATAGTAAACTTGAAATTAGTCATTTACATGGAGTAGGTTGAGGAAGTAGTTAAAATTGAAGTCAGTGATTAATCTAATAAAGGGCCATTAGCCTCTAGAAGTAAGAGGTGGGGAGGCGAGGAGGCTACCTCCCCCTCCCCCACTCCACCTCCATTTTCTCTGTGTCTAGGGCCTGGTGGGGCTCCCTAGACTTTTTGCTAAGTGGCTTTTCTTTTGGGGGCTACCGCGAAAGGAAATGAGACTACTGTGACTTGAACAAACCAACTGGTTCTGGTGGGAATGACCCCCTCCTTTCACTAAGGAGGCTGGTGAAGCTCTGGGAGCTGCTTTGCCACAGCCTCACGGGGAGCCCAGGGCTAGAGTGTCAGACCCTCGGCCTGGTGCTCCTCTCTCTGACTGCAAGGCTAACAGTTCAGTCTGGGACTGAACCACCCTTTCATTGCAGGTGATGTTAGTTCTCCTGAAACACAGCTACGGGAGTGTGTTTAGGGTGTGTGAGGTATTGGCGAGGCCTTTGGAGTTGTGGAATTATCAAAATATAGCATATTATCTTTTCCATAGTTACAGACTCTCTTAAAAGAGAAAAGCTTCTAGATCCCTTACAAACAGTGTCTTCAAAGTGGGAATATATATATAAAAAAATGCAAGCATTGGTTCTGTGGTTGCTCAGTAGTGGGACGGGATGGCTCAGCTGTGTTTTACCTCAGTGGAGGGCCGACCCAGGCCTGGGTTTTTAACAGTGAAAGTTCAGGTCCTTCCACAGAACCCAGCTAGTTACACAGATGAAAACAAAACTGCTTTTATCATGATTGTTTTTTAATGAGTGTGAGGAAAGAGGCGAAAGCCAGGCTGTGGCAGGAAGTCGGAGATAAGAGAGAAATAGAGATCAAGCCCCCTCACTCCCCCAGGCTGTCGCAGGCAGCGAGAGGCCTGAGAGGCCGGGAGCTGAGCTGCTTCTGCTTCAGGTTCGCTGAGAACCCGGTGCAGCTGCAGGAATTCCCCTGCGTTGTCTCTCCAGAGAGAGTGGGAAGACATTCCCAGCCTCAAAGCTTCAAATGAAGGAACAAAATTGTAAATATTTGGGAACATATGCCTTTGAATCACTGATAGATGTTCCTAACCCATCCAGATGAGGCATTTATCTCCATTCTTTAAGGTATCCTTGTATTTTTTTCTTGGTAGCTATTTTTTCTCCCCATTAGGAATGAGAATCGGAGTGGAAAAAATGGGCCCATTGCCACAATGTCTTAGTGCCTCAGCCTCAACGGCTGATACCTTTCTTCATTCCTTGTTCCCTTTTTAATGTTGCAGAAACGAGGGAAAAGGTATTCAGCTTATTCACGAACATGAAGAGCCAGACAAAACATTCCAAGTCTACGAGTTAAGGAACCTTTGTGATTTTATAGCTCATTTGTCTCATTTTATTGATGAGGCAAACGAGGCCCAGAGAGGTGAAGAATCTCATTTAGGGTCACACAGCAAGTCAGGACAAAAACCCCAAAGTTCTGACTCCCTACCTCCTGCCCATTTAAAGTCAATACTGTACCTGCTTCTCTGGCTTTTGGATCAAAGGTGAGGTTTCATTAAGATTCATGTGAAGATCAGTTCCAGATTCAGTGTTTTCTATGATAGAAATTAGAAAGAATCAAGGTTGTCAGATCTAGGTCTCTCATGAATTTTTATAATACCATAAACATACACACCTAGTTCATATGTGTTAAGATTATAAACACACATACATACACCGATGGCATTCATATTTACTCACCAAATAATACCCATAACCTCTATAGGCACAGTTTAAACCCCATGTTACATAGTGTCAAGACCTTTTATTTTCTTGTTTTGATTTATCTTTAAAAGAACAAAATTAAATTCTTTGTGCTACTAAAACTCAGATAAAGCTGAAATTAAAAAGGAAATATTGATGGAAAAAAATCTGCTGATGCTGTCGAATATAAATTTTGTATGATTGTACTTTACAGAAGCAGGAAAATGCTTCTGCAACCTTCCAGAATAGAGCAATCAGAGACTTCCCTTTTCCCTCACAATGTGGTGGGGCAGCAGGAGAGGTGGGGACATGATGCCAAAGTGGGGCTGCTGAGAGGGGACTAATGGAAATCCTGGGGCTCGCCGTGAAGCAGGTGCGGCACAGACACTGACACTGTGTTGACATGTAATCCACATGCCTCTCCTGCACAGTTGGCTATCTCTGCTCCCTACAGGTGTGGAAACTGAGACTTGGAGGGTAAAGTCACCCACTCAAGGTTGTATAACTAGTGAGGTTCTGAGTAAGGATTTGAGCCCAAGACTGCCTGACCCAAACCCCAAGCTGCAAAAGGATAGGATTTATTTTGTTTTTCTTTCTTCCCCTTAGAAAGTAAATTTAATGTTTATAAAGGGATGTTTATTTGAGGAACAGATTTAGCCAGGCACATGGCTCCTCTGTCAAAGGCTTTTAGCCTCTTGTGTGGGACGAATGTCCAACAAAAAGTTCTTTCCATGCTTGCTACTCATAAGTAGCTCTTTTAAGAATCTGTGGCCATATGGGACTCTGCTTCTTTGTCTCTTTGACCTGAAGCCTCTAGTCATTCCTTGTGGGCTGACCTTTCCTTTTCTGTTGTTTCTCAGCTGTCCTCTTCTGTCTTGTTTGAAAATGGCTCCTGCACAGATTTAAAACATTTTAAAATTGAAAACAGCTGGGGAAACTGAGGCCCAGAGAGTGGTTTCATGTGATTGGCTCAAGGCCATACCTTGAAATAGCACAAGACCGGATCTCCTGATTTAGCATCTTGTACTTTCCCCTCCACATCACACTGCCTCCTGTTAGCCTCACTTGAGCTTGCCACATCCCAGCTGCTTGGCCTCTGGACAAATCCAGCCCAGCAGAATTGTGTTGTGATGAGGTTCATTTCACTGTGGCTTGAAAGGAACCATGGGTCTCTTAGAAATGAAACTTATAAATTCTAACGCATAAGGAAAGTTCTTGCAACACCAGGAGAATGAATCAGTCAGCCAGAGTTCAAGAAATGTAAACACATTTTTAGATAGGAGGCTGAAAAATCGCTTAAGACTTCTCCATCCCTTGGGTCAAGACCCTGATAATTTACCGAGGTCCAAACTGTCAAGGAAGAGACACAACTCAAACTGCATTCCTGGCAGATAAAGCAATGGGGGTGGTAAAACTTCCTCTTTGAACAATGTGGGAAGATCTACCCCTGTTATCAAGCTGAAGAAACTGACTAACCCATTGACCAATACAGACAACTGGCTGTGAACACAGACCCGGTTCTTTTTCATCATTCCCGAGGTGATGTGTACAAGCACAGATACAGGCTGCACAACTTCCAGGCCTGCCTGAAACTTGGAACTTGGGGTCTTTCTGTGATGAACATTTCTGCCACTAACGAGATAAACAGAAAACACATTCCTTCCCTGGCAGCCCACCACCAGGCCTGAGCAGATTTTCAAATGCCAGCATTAATCTAACCACAGGCTTTTAGCAGGGAGATAGCCTTCCCACCAGATAACCAGGTGGTTCAGAGATGACCCTTACTAGATGGAGTCTCATCCCAAGCCTCCTCTGCCTTCTTCAAATCATGGGATCCTTCACCAAACACTCAAGACTTGAATAGCAGGAAAAAGCATCTGATTTTAGCCTGGAATAAGATGCCTTAATACGTGCTTCTATTTAAACCGATGTTAACTTTAATTGCCAAGTTGTTTGTTGTTCATAGTTTTAGATAAAAATGAAAGATAGTCATATTTACTCCCACTGTTTCAGACCACTGATTTTCCTTGGTGCTCTGGTCGGCCCCATCTGGTATCAGAATGGAGACTGAATTCCAAAGGGTCACCTTATCAGGCAAAGTGGGCCATCTGACTCCTTCATAGACGCGTGTCAGGGCTTGGGAAAGAACTTCAGACCCATAGGCTCCAAAGTGGCCGAACATTCTGTGGTCACAAGGGCAGTAGCTTTTGGAGGTGCTGGCAGGAGCCTCTCTAAATATGTTTAGGGCCTTTTCCCACACATACCCTTCTGAGGCATGAGTAGCCTCTGGTCGTTAGTATGCTGTCATGGAGCTTCCCACACTTGCAGTGGGTCATCATTGAGGAGGGGATCTCTTCACTGCCAAATAGACCTCAGAAAGCACCATTGCCCTCTCACAGCTTTGCACATGGACTTGCAGCAGAAACCAATAGGAGGAGGCCTAGAAGTCAGCCTTTGTACCTTCATGGTTTTGTATTTTTGGTCAAAAATGGAAGATGCAAAGGCAAATTCCAGATTATTAAAAACAATTCTTTCCAGTATAAACTAAACCATAAAAGGAAAGATAAATCTGGTTCCTTTATATAGCCCTGTTGACCTTTCCGTAAGAATGATATCTAAAAATACTTATTTTATATGATATGACTCAAGACGCCTATGACCTGTAGAGTGTTTATTGTGTAATAATAAATCTCAAGTCTGCTTGTTTAATGTCGGAGACTGAGACACAAGATGGCCTTTTGGTATTGTTATTATCAAATTCTTGGGATAAGATTTAAGACCTTGTTAATGCTCCATGTTTTCCCTTTAAATCTTCCTGGATGATGAGGAGGGTGAGAAGGGGCATATCAAATAGTTGCTCAAGACCTGAGAAAGTCTCCAGGCTAAAGACATACCCCAGGGAGCTCTATTAAAGGAGACAAGTAGACAGATCTAGAAGATATGAGTCATTCTGAATTTAAATATGGAAATGCCTAGTAAATGCAAGGGCAATATTTTTCTTCCAATTTGGAATAACAGTTCTTTTACTTACTTACGTCTTCTTAGACCAAGGCTAGCTCAGTCTCAAGGGTCTGGCTTTAGCTTTGGGAACACCAACTTCTCTCAAAACTTCATAAATTATTTTTTATGGAGAGGTCCAGTGGTACATGGCAGTTTACTAAGCCCAAAATGGAAGGCAAGCTAGATAATGGAATTTAAATTTGACTTGTGTAGCAGCAACAAAAAATCAGCAACATGAGAAAACCTCCAATCAAGATCTATCATAAGATTAATAAGGATGCCTGTGGTGGAAGACTGTATGGAAGAAGGGGATTAAAAAAGATTGAAGGTAGAGCTACATACAAAGGGACCAATCCATTCAATTCATGTAGTGGTCTTAATTCTACAGAAAATATTGTTCTTGGTCACTTGCTCTCAAATGGGTAAAGACACCTGGTCTCCCAGCCCTCCCAGCCTCTAGTCTTACTCCTTCAATACTTTTTTTTTTTGCTTGTCTAATAAGTTTATTGTCTATATGAAAAATCTTAATAGAAAATTGTTGTTTGGTTTATTAGCTCTCAGCAGCCCATTCCTGAGCTCTGAGGAAGCTTGCTTTTTTTTTGAGCTACCCAATCTTTCTTCTGGGCAAGAGACATTTTGGGATGATTCCACCTCTTCTTTTTAACTTCTTTCCTAGGCTTCTTCTCATAGATTGGATTCTGTCGTATAGCAGCATGAACTCTCTTTTACATCTCCTCCATCATGTCTGGAGTTATGTTGTTCTTTATGTACTGAGAGAACTGTTTCTTGTAAGCATCTTCATCTTCCGCCATTAGATAATGCATATAATCTGCAACGTTCTGACCCATGATGTGCTTCCGGTGTACTTCTGCATTGAATTCCTTGCTTTCTGAATCATAACCAGGGAATCGTTTGGTGCTGTGAGGGATAGATAAGCCTCCACCTACAGCTCCCTTCAGGCCCCAAAAACTTTATTTCCAGTAGTAGTTCTGGTAAGCCCTGCATCCAAATAGCAGGTGAAGGCACCAGGTTGACCAGCAATGTTTTCCGCATTATATTCATCTCCAGTCACCTCCACCTGACCTTCATAGATCTTGTCCATGCCAAACCTATTGAGAAGCCTGCCGGCCAGCAGCAGGCCAGTACAATATGCTGCAGCGTAATTTGTCAGGCCAACCTTCACACCATACTTTGGGAGTTCATGTGTATAAGCTGCACAGACTATCATATCTCCTTCTACACGGGCATAAGCAATCTGACAAATAATATCTCTGTTGGTTACACGAACTATCATTCTGTACTTAGGTGTGTTTTACTTATTTTTATCCTGGATTTCCAAGCATTTCCAGGCATAGTAATCAGTTTACCCTCTCGTCGTCTTCTGAATTTCACTTGGTATCTCTTGAGGTAGGCCTTATTTTTGACGACTTTCACAAACCCCATTCTGCAGAAGACAGACCACCGTCCACGGCTCGCCACAGACCTGCAGTCCTAGCCCAGCTCCAGTGGGGAGAAAAGCTCAATCCATTCTTTACATAGCTGGGAGAATCATTTCTCTAAAATAAAAATCTGGTTATGTCAATTCTTTGTAAACAGGACCTCACAGCCTTTGGGATAAATTCCTTAGTTCTGTCTATAGCCCTTTATAATTCAGCTCTTGCTTACCCCTCCAGCTGCGTTTCTCACCGTTTCCTCCCCTGCATGTGCCCTGGGGTCCAGGCATTACAAGCTGCTCACATTTCTCCCATGCTGTCATTATTTCTAACCTTCATATGGTCTCTTTCCATGAAGCTTCCTTTCCTCTTCTCCACTTGGCTACTTCCTACCTATATCCTTAGAAACTCAGTGCAAGTGTCCTCTCCGTCCAAGAGCCTTCTCAGCCTCCAGGTGCAGGTAGCCTGTGCTCATTCATAGTTCTAAGCACACTTAATTACTTTAAAACACGGACTTTGTCTCTCAACTGTATTCTTGTGCCTAGCACTGTATTTGGCATTAGTAGATAGTCAATTAGTGTTTATTGAATGAATGAATGAATGAATGAATGAATGAACAATTTTTATGTGCTCTATAGAACAGACTCACATTGGGCATGTTCCGATGCTGGTGTCTTCACTAATTTTCAAATGACAAATTGTAAAGAAGTAAGATAGTAGCAAATGAAAATCCCTAGGTCACAGGGAGATGTGTGAAAGAAGCAAGAGAGAAAGTAGGAGGAAAAGGTCCCCGAGGAAAAGCCTCATGCTTCTTTATGGCCCTTTTAATGAGAAGATAACAAAAGTCTGAAGGGTGATAAAATAGAAAATGGTATTTATAGATTATTAATGAAAATTATAATTTTTTGACTCCTTGGCAGAACAAAAATTAATATACCAAACCCTTTTACAGACAGAAATATAAATGATACACATACACACATCCCAGCCTGGAAAGGCCTTATGCTGAGTACCCTGATCCCTCGCGCATATCATACGTTAAGTGAACAGCAGACCTTGACTACTTTGGGAGGGACACATCCTGAGAATTTCAAGAATCCTTAGATTTGTGAATACCCATAATATATCATATTCCCAATAAAACTAAAGTAGAAATGAAAAAAGAAGAGTTTTTTAGACTCTTAATGAGTCTAAAAATGAGTCTATAAATAAATGAGTCTATAAACAAAGGATTAAAGTAATTTATAAAATGATTTTTTGGCAGAGAATCATCAGATTGTTAGCCCACTTTCTCTTACTTCCATCACCAGCCCCAGCAGTCAGCCTTCTCTTTTAAAGGCCATTAAAAAATAATAATAAAAAAATATAAAATATATATGTTTACACAAATCAATGTTCTTTTTAAAAAAAAATAACTTCACAAGCGCTATTGGAGATGTTACAATGAATATACGCTACAATGGATGCTGAACGGTTGGGTGGGTGCACTCACTGCACTCATTAGCTTAGTGATGGTCTCTGTCTCCCACCCTCATGATGTCTAAGATTTGACTTCTTGCTTCTGCAAAATGGCAAATTGTATGTGTCCCTGACTTCTGAAGTCATTTGCAAATAGCTGAAACTAATCTTCAATCCACAAATAACCAAGTCCACCATCTATCTGATTTTTTAGAATCCTATCATTTTTATCTGCAAATGTTTATTAAAACAAAATGACCAAAAAGAAAACAAAGAGTTGTGAAAACTCTATAGGTGATTCCAATGAATAGATGTTTTAAATTGCTCTTTGAACTCAATTCCAGGGGATATGGAGAATTTTTAGAGCAGTGTTACATCCATTTTCCTAAAAACAAATGGAGAATGTTAAGCACAAGTAGACGTAAGAGTTTTTCCTTAAGGCTGTTGAGCAAATCAAGGGAACAAATAAGTTTGCTGTATTCTGAGCCCTGAAAGAGGTACTCTGTGCTTATAAGGGCAGTGCCATTGAAATTCATTTTCCTGCAAAGACTGTGGCCTACATGGTGGCGAGACTCCCAAGTCATCCTTAAAGAAGCCTATTTAACCTGTATTATAACTGGACTCTTGTTATTCAATACATATGAAACACCTATAGTCGGTGTGTGCCAGCAACAGCCTGCCAGGTCCCGGAGGTACTAGTAGATCCCTGCCCTTAAAAAGCTTGCCGTCTAATGGAGAGACAAGCCTAGTAAGTAGACAGTTTTGTAAGAGAGCTGCTGCAATGGGCTAAGCACCGGGTGCAGTGTGAGCAGCTGAGAGAGGCCTGCCACCTGGTCGATGGAGAGGATTGGGCGGGGGGCACAGAAAAACTGCCTGGAGGGAGGTGGACTTGAGAACGGAATTGAGAACTGAATGATTAGTAGGAGTTAGCCAGGAAAAAGGGTAAAAGTCGGGGGATAATAGAAAGTAGAATGGTGGTTGTCAGGGAATGGGGGACGGGGAGAATGGGGAGTTTTATTTCATGGATATAGAGTTTCAGATTTTCAGGATAAAAAGAGTTCTGGAGATCTGTTGCACAACAATGTGAATGTACTTCACACTGCTGAACTGTACCCTTAAAAATGGTTAAGTCTGCAAATTTTATGTTATGTGTATTTTACCACAATTTAAAAAAATGTCGGGGGTTAGGAGGAGATGAGAAATTGTGCTCCAGGCAGAGGGAACAGTATTTCCGAAAGCTTGGAAATGAGAGAGAGATTTGCATTAGCCTAAGGTCTTTTAGTAGGAATAGAGAAGGAATACGTTTTCTTTCCCTTTCTTGGATATAGAGCTTGTTATGGGGCAATTCTGAAATAGTTTGTCTTTGGGACTCTACCATGTCCCTTTCTGTACTTTTTTCCTTCTTCTGCCTCCCTCCCCATATAGCTAACATTCTCTGTTAATCCAAGCCCTCTGGGGCACTGTACCAGTCGGACATGTTTCAACGCTTGAAACTCTACGTAGCCTAAAATTACCCACCTCTCTTTCCACCCCATCAGAAATTTTAGTCCCTCAGCACAGCTGTTTTCATCTAGGTTGCAAGAAGATAGCCATCTAATGAAATAAATTTTTACTAAAATGTGAATGACTATTAGCTTCTCAGTATCAGTATTTTAAGGGAATACTTCTGAATCCCAAGTAAGTCTATTATTAGTGAAATTTAAATAGTAGAATAGTAAAAATTATAACATATTGGTCATATTAGGAAGAATATTTTTGGCCCGGAGAGCTACCCTATAAACAGGCTTATCTTGCTTGAAAATCTGTCTCAAGAGTTTGGTTCTCCCAAATAATTTCTTCTTTTTTTCAGCTTCCCTCCTTCTCCCATATCTTTAAAAGTTGCAAATCATTTTCAGTGTTACCCACAAACTCTGAGCCACATTGTCCTAGATGAAAAATGAAGATAATAGAATTTATCTGATGCTGGTTAAGGGTCATTTTAAGTCAGGAATTTCCTAAATTCTCACATATCATCAGATGGGAATGTACCTATTTAGATTGACATCACCACTAACCATGAGCAGTGGTAAAAAAAATGCAGGTTTCTATGGTTCAGCTCTCAGCTTCACCACTTAGTTGAGTGACCTTGGGCAAGTCACCTGACCTCTCTAAGCCACATTGTCTAGATGAAAAATGAAGGTAATAGAATTTATCTTCTATCATTGCTGTGAGGATGAAGTAAAATAATGAATGTAAAGCACTCAGCAAAATGTTTGGCATATCAAAGATAGATAACAATGGTAGCTACCAGCATCATCATCACCATCATCACAATCATCACCATCACCATCATCACCATCATCATCATCACAGTCACTATCATCACCATCATCATCACCATCACCATCATCACCACCACCATTATCATCACCATCACCATCATCACAATCATCACCATCATCATCATCACAGTCACCATCACCATCATCATCACTATCACTATCATCACCATCATCATCACCATCATCATCACCATCACCATCATCATCATCACCATCCTCCTCCTCCTTTACTGGAGGGCTCCTATTTAAGAGCTGCTTTGGCCCATTTCCAACAGAACTGACACCGAAACTCTTCCCACCATGGTCAGCATGTCCACCCAAGAAGGATGGCAGGAAGGGTAATATGGAATGCCAGGCTCCCGAATATTTCTCTGCTTACAGATTTTGAGATTGGCAAGCGGTGATTTTGCCTTTTTTTCCTTCTAGTTTTGTAGTCCCTGGCAAAAACAATTCCCTTTACCTAGCTCTGGCTCTGGCCCTCCATCTATGGCCTTGCTTCCTGTTCCTTCAGCAGGTCCTTCACTCAGGATTCATTCCTGCCTGTCCCAAAATAAGCAGTGAGGAAGACCACACACATTTCCCTATTAATCAAAAACTATTTTTAGGACAGAGAGAAAGTCTTTACATAACCATCCTTTCCCTCTGGTCTGAAGCAGAAGCAGCAGTGGCTGTGGGTGGAGGATGGGCTACAGAGTCAGCCTATGCTCCTACTTTATGCTTATTTCTTTATGGGAGAAACAAAATATAAAAGGGAGCTTGGAAGAGGCAGAACTGGCCTCAGTGCACCATTGAAAATATAAGCCTGAGATAGTTTCCTAGTTTGTGGTTGTGCAAACATTAACTGTTATGCACAGTTAATGATGGTGGTGATGATAGTGAAGAAACTATCCTCTCAGATAGTTTCCTAGTTTGTGGTTGTGCAAGCTGAGCTGTGCACAACTCTAGGAGTCAATGTCCACCTCATTATAATGTCAATTGTGCTGTATATGACCTGCAGAACTCACAGGACATCCCTGCAAATTCTCCTTCCTGGGCCAGCTAAGCACAGCACGTGGTTCAACTCAACTTCTCTTCCCCTCTGATATTTACACTCAGACCACAGCACACAGGGCTGCCCTGAGTAACTCATGAGGACACATGTTTTTCAGGCTTTCCAAGAAGTGAAACTTCTTTCTCACTTATTGCTATATTTGGGGAGAAATTGTGTATTTCTGGAGGTGTAGGTATGAAATAATATGTATGTGAGGCAAATGACATAGATGAGAAGTACAGGTGACTTTTTTGGGGAAAATCTAAATGTTTAAGAGACATCAAATACTAGATCCCTCACTTTCATGACTGATATTTGAACTGACAGATTCACAGGCTGAAAAACAAGGGTTTTTACTTGAGAGTGTAAAAAAGTCTTGAAAAAAGCTATTTTCCTTACCCCAAAACACAAAGAGGATTCCTTGGTGCTTAAGCCTTGTAATGAATTGGATGGTTTTGAAAATTCATAGATGCTGTCATGAAGAGAAGGTTGACTTAGTGCTTCAAAAGCATGGAAGAAAATAATATTTTTATTTAAGATGTTTGAGAGTGAAATCCTGCAGGGACCACAATGTAGAATTTCTGAGAGGAGAACTTTTGACAAAGCAAAGCACAAAACAGTTAACGTTTTACACGTGCTGTGAGGAGGTGCCCGGATTTGAATAGCAGGTGTGTCTTGGGGCCCAGTGTGCACAGCAATGGCAGGATGACAGACTCGAGTGAGGAGCCCCAGCCTCCAGCTGTATGTAGCTTGAATATAAGTGTTGGACCAGGGAGACATGAGGGATTCTAGCTCATCTGATTACAGCCAAAGAGACAGACAGGCTTTTGCACAGCCTGGAAGAATTTTTGTGTGATCTCTTAGAGTCACCGTGGGTGAGAATTATTCTCCTAGCTGTCCTTGTCAGTCAAAATGAAAATTAGTTAAAACAATGCAGTGCAATGGCCAAAGAGGATTGGGATGACAGACCAGAGAAAGACAGTAAAGTGGGGGCAGATAATAGATAGCAGAGGTCAGCTGAGTGGATGGGAAAGGAAAGAATGGTTTTTAATAGGAAATTTGGGGTCTGTGTGCGTGTGTGTGTGAGAGAGAGGTGAGATATCAAGGAGATAGCAATAGGGAAGAAAAGGTCCAGGAAATCACAGAAAATTCAAACTGGAAAAGGTTTCTAGATCATCCCTCTAACTACCCACTAAAACTAATTTCCAAATACATGTATGTATGTATGGATGGATGCTTCACTGTCTCATTACTGATAATAACTATACTAGAGAGGTTGCCAGAAATGAATGCTTGGGCTTATTGGTTTGCAAAAGTGTGGTGGAGCTTGGAAAAGCCTGCTCCTTGGTGCTTTTCCCCCTCTGCGTGCACACACGCAGCCACATGCACGCACATAACTTAGGCTGAGCGGTGCAGCTTGGGATTTTGAGAACCAACACTGGAGAGAGGGAAAAGCCATAATTAGTGTTAATTGTTGACCCTTCAGTTCAAGAATAGATGTTCTGGAGAATGGGAAATGAGAACAAACATTAATTATTGAGTAAGGGACCTTGGAGACAGACACTGTGGATTAAAAGGAGAGAGATAAATTGCATAATGAATGTTAATTTTCCCTCAAAGAATTGAGTGCTCAGTGGTTGGAAGGGAAAAAGAAGCTAAAACAATCATGAAAGAGAAACCTCAATGTGTGTTGGGGTGAGAGGGTACAGGAGGGTTACACAAACACTTTCCATCACTGCTTCCGCCTTGCCCTTTGCCTCACTCACAGCTCCCAAGAAATTTGCTATCAGGGTTTTCCTTAGAACTCATTATTTACCACAGTTTTCTGCTAGGAAGCTCAACCCCTTCCCCAAGAGCACATAAGCCAGAAAACAGCCACTTCATTACTGATGGGCTTAGAGGCACATGACACTGGAATTTGTTTTTTATGTGTGTTGGTGGGAGTTTGACTTACAACGAGGGAGGTGGCCAGAGCTGAGTGCCATGCGGGAGAGGGACTCCTATGGGAGTGACTTGGGCTCCAGGGTCTTAATTGTTGTTTTATCTTAATTAAAATACAAGACATACACACACACCCTCTCCCAAAACCGATCCTCTTAACTGAAAGTGAAAACAGAAAAAAGGTAATTTGAGTAGAAAATTAGAAATAAGAATTGTAGCCAATTTTGTTGAGAGGCTCTACAAACAGGCTCATCACTGGCTGCTCTGATTCAGAGTGCTGGTTGATCCCACATCCAGTGGGTGGCCCTGGGGGTCTTCCTCTTGCAGCATCTCCCGCGTCTGTCCACTGTCCTCATCAGCTGTTATCTGGATGATTCTGCAGTGCACTAAGTGCACGACCTTTTCTCTTGCCTGTTCCTTCCTGCTGGCACACATGTTGGGTTGTATGACATCCCTCCTCAAACATCTGTGATTCCTTGTTGCCTAAAAAGCAGCATTTCACTCCATCCTGAAACAGGAGGCCTTACCTCATCTGGCCCTGGCCTGTCTTTAAGCCCTGTTCCCCACCATGGAGCCCCTCCACAGTCCTTCCCCCAGGACCCTCCTCATTCCACATCATCTCATATGAATACTCTACTTTCCTATTTCTTTGCTTTTGTTCGTGCTGCTTCCTCAGCTGTTTATGTCTTTCCATCTTCTCTGTTTATCCACTTCTACTCCTTCTCAGAAGTCAGTGCAAATGGAGATTCTCTGCAAAAACCCATCCTAGTCCCATAGGTTAGAATTAATCGCTCCTTCCTTGAACACCCCCGACTTGTGTTATTTAGGCTTCTGTTATAGCACTCATCTTATTCCACCCTGTGGCAGTTAGTTGCTTGTGAATCTGTCCTCACACGGACTGTGAGGTCCTTGAGGGCAGTAGCCACAGGGCCCAGTGCCAAGCCTTGGGATGTGGGGTGAGGAGAGCACAACCTCTGGGACAGACAGGCCTGGGGATGGATCCCAGCACTGCCACTTACGAGAGGACACCCATGTGCATGTAGGCATTAACCTCCTTGTGTTACCATTTCCTCACCAATGACATGTGAATGAGAACACTCATTTCCTAGGATTATTGGGATGATAGAACGAGATCCGTATGTGGCAAAGTGCCTGAGAACGTTCACTCTCAATATTAACACCCTCTTTGTCTCTTGTACATGGTAGGTATTCAGTACATTTTATCAAAGGAGTCAAACACACATGCAATGGCTCTTCCGTCTTTTAGGCCCATGGTATTTTATGTCGGAATTTTACATTAATGCTTTACAAAATGTACGGCAAGTATGATCTGGTTTGATTGTCCCAAGCAATGTGAATCAGGATGGTAGATATTATAGTTGCATTATATGAGTTAAGGAACATGGTAAGCTGCTATAACCAAGAGACTCCAAAAGATAAAGATTCATTTCTCTTTTGCTAAGAGTCCAGAGGGAGGTGGACAGACCAGGGTGGCCCTGCTCCATGAAGTTATCCAGGCACTGTGGTTCCTTATGGCCCCGTCATCCCATGGGGAATCGCCCTTTTTCACATGGTTGAAGCTATTTCACCACCACAACCAAGTCCATGGGGAAAGAGGGGGAGGGCAAGCAGCTTCCTTTTATGGACATGACCTGGAAGTTTCGCACATTACTTCCCGTCACATTTCATTAGCCAAAACGTAGTCACATGGCCATACCTATTTGTAAGGGAGGCTGGGAGATAGAATTTCTAGCTGGGCTGCCATGTGTTTCGCTACCGTCAGGGTGGCGCCTTCTGTTAATAAAATGAGTAACGGGAGAATGGATACTGCGGAACAAGTCTCTGCTACTCGTGGTTCAATCAGTATTTATGGGCAATGTTCTGGGAGTACCTACTATGTTTTCTGAGACGTTCAGAAGTAGATGATGGGGATCTACCCACAGGAATTATAACTCTAGGAGAAGCAAGAAGAAAAAGGGTAAGAAAGATCAAAGAAATGAGGGAGTGCCTACTGAGAACCCAAAGCAGCAGCAATTGGTGTGGGCTGAGGTGGGCAGGCGAGACGTCACAGTGAGGTTAGGACTTCAGGCCTGGATGGTTTGGCTCAGTGGTTAGAGCATCAGCTCGAGGACTGAAGGGTCCCGGGTTCGATTTAGGCCAAGGGCACGTATCTCGGTCGCTGGCTTGATCCCTGGTGCTGGTCGGGGTAAGTGCGGGAGGCAACCAATCAAGGTCTTTCTCTCACATTGATGTTTCTCTCTCTCTCTCTCTCTCTCTCCCTTCTATTCTCTCTGAAAAGCAATGAAAAAATATCCTCGGGTGAAGATTAAAAAAAAAAAAAGAAAAAAAGATGGGACTTCAGCTATTCCTTGAAGTCTGGAAACTTGGACAAGAGGGATGAGGTGCAGCGTGATACTGTGGGAAGAGTTTTGATCTAAGTGGGTGCAGGAGGATCTGGGTTTGAGCCTTAGACTTGCCACATAGAGGCTGTGTGACTTTGAGCAAATCACTGTACCTCTTTGGTCTCAGTTTCCTTATCCATAAAATGAGAGGTTTTCAAGCTGTGCTCTTATAGCTCTAATGGCTTTCTATATATCACTCCCTGCCCCAGCAACCATCTTAGGAGGGGAAGAATTAGCTGGACTGGGGAGAAGTTAGGGGGACACAGTCTGATTAAATGCTTCCTCTGCTTAAACACTGGTGAAGGCGATGCCTACATTTCCTCTCAACTCTAGTGTTTTCTGAAACAGAACAAATGCAAGGGAGATAGAAGTCATTGCTTCACAGGCTCTGTAAAAAATATATGTGCCATCATATACAAAAAATAAAGAGAAATTAAATATTCTTCAATACTTCATATTGATTTTTTCTTTAAAAAAAATAATTTCTAGTGGTTCAGAAAAATTATTTTTGACATTTTCCTTCTTTGAAAGACAAAACGTGGTAATGACACCACATTTTCAGCCAAATATGAGGTAGGAGAATTTTTGTGCTTATAGGACTCGGGAGAGGTTTTTGTCAAAGGAAAGGAGACCCCCTAGTGCTTTTTGGTGGCTCTCAGCTGGTGGCTTTCGGAACATCTTCCAGTGTGGGCTGCTGAGACTGTGCTGGTTTCACTGTGGTGAGGAAAGAACCCTGCTTCTTTCTGAAGTCTGGGACAAACATAGCTTTGACAACCTGCCCTGTGACACATGGGATGGACCAATTAGCCCCATGCCGAGCCTCATGGGAATATCCCATAATTTCTGTAAGGAGAGACACGAAGTGACAGTAGAGAACTGGGTCCTTACAAAGCTGCTGCAGCAACTGCCTCTAGGCATGCTCAGTTCTTCACCAGCTCCCTTGCTGGCATAGCAGCCAAAAGCTTCTATGCCTCTGCCTCACTTCTGCCCTCCAAATCTTATGCAAGTGCATCTATCTGGTATAACCCAATTTGCATCCATCCCTTTAACTGTACAGGTTATCTGGGAAATGTAGTTTTTAACCTTCTAGCCTCTGCAGTGCAGGAAGGCCCACTGAAAGGAAATGCTGGGTGCCATGTGGAGCTACATTTTTCTTTATTTTAACTTTTGACCTGAGATCATGAGAACTGCTAACATCCACCAACATTATTGCTTATGGATTATTAATAAACAGCGATTGAGTAAAGGGCCTTATTGTCACAAAAGCTTCCTCCTACCTTCCTCTACTTCTTCTCACCAGGAGATAGATGGGTTGTAGATCCCCTGATTCAGAACTGATATTTGGAAAATGAAAATAAGAATAGTCATGAATTATTGAGTGGCTGAGATCCTGCTCCAGGATTTAGATAGCAGAACTGCCCTATTGAGTCTCCTTGGGAAAGGGGTTTATTGAGTAACAAACAGCATTACAGCTGGAAAGAACCTTGAAATCATCAGTTTAGCATTTTCCAAAGTGTGTTCCCAAAACTACTTAGAGCCACATGATGTTTTGCTAAAATCAATAAAGTACTCAGTGGTCAAATAAATTTGGGAAACATTGCCTATCTTCATCTCGAAGAGCCATAATTCAAATTAGCATATTAGAAGCTCTGTGAAGTCCTGCAGTAAGGAATCTACTAAATTTTGTCCCACTGATTTTCCAAACTTATTTGGCCTCAGAACCTTTTGTTATTTTATGTAACTCTTGTTAACCTTGTAAAGAATTGGAGTTCTTTACAATCTGGACATATGCTGGGAGGATGGATCTAATCCCAACCCCTCTTTTTCTATATGAGGAAGCTGAGTTCCACAGCGGTGAAATTATTTTCCCATGATCATGGAAATCGTGGTGTTAGAGCCAAGACTTTGAAAATTTAGTCTAGAGTTCTTTCTTCTTCCTCATGCTGCCTCATCTAAAGGACTTGTCTTTTAAATCTCACACATCTTCACAAAGGCAACAGCGGCTAAGAGAAAACCTACCCCAGGAAAATCATACTTTGTCAACTATTCCACCAACACTGAAGGATCTAGCCCATGGTTCCCCACAACCAACATTATCACAAATGACAAATGGGGAGAACAAAGAGAAAGTCAACCACTGAGCATATGTTTGCCCTCAAATAATCAGTGTTTTGAGACCAGCTGGGATATCCTCGGACCCTTTATCTTTTTGTTTACCAAATTGCAGACCACCAGGAAATGACACCAAGTATATTATCTATTACTGAAAACACATTACTCTCAAATCTAGTGACTTAAAACAACAAACCTTTATTATATCTCGCACTGTTGCTGTGGGAATCTGGGAGTGGCTTAGGTGTGTGATTCTGGTATAAAGTCTCCCAGGAGGCTGCAGTCCCATTGTCAGCCAGGGATGCAGTCATCCCTGAGAGTTCATTCTGGCTGTTGGCAGGGGGCTTCAGTTCCTCGCCATGTGGACCTCTCCCTTAGACTGCTTGAGTGGCCTTATGACAGACATGGTGGTTGGTTTTCCCCAGAACGAGTAATCCAAGAGGGAAAGCAAGGAGGAAGTGCCTTTCATGATCCAGTCTGAGAAGTCACACACTGTCACATCTGTTATGTTCTATATTTACTAGAAGTGAGCAACTATGTCCAGCCCACACTCAAGAGGAGGAGAATTAGGCTCAGGGCTTGTAGACATACAGGGGTGGGCAAAAGTAGGTTAATAATAATAAATAATACAATAATTAATAAATACATAATAATACAAGAATAGAATGTTTTGCATACTCACAACTATAAACCTGCTTTTGCCTACCCCTATATTTTAAAATCACTACACCAACAAGAGTTGCCAGAAAGAAGGATGCTAATTAAATTACCCAAAACAAGACATGTTTGGAGGTGAAAGTCCATTTAGGACAAGAACAAGTGCTAATTGGAAACTCTGCAAGAGATCAGGAATTTAAATTTACATGGGACCTGAAGGCCTAAATCATTGGCACAGATAGCCTTGAACTTTTTGCAGTAAAAAATCTTCTGAACAAAAGAACTTTTGAAAGAAAACTTCTATTGCTGCCGGAGAATAGATTCAAGTAGATTTGAATCAAGAATAAGCAGTTTAGAGATCATATCCAATGTTTTGATTTGTATCCTTCCAAGTTGACTTTTCCTTTCTTCAGCATTTGAATTTTCTGAGTGTTGCAATACCCCAACATGACCAAGAGGGTCAAATTCCATCTCTAGTCTTCACATCTTTTTTTTTCTTTTTCCTGAAGGTTTATATTCATTTCTCTATTCTGTCTCAAAGCAACATATCATGATCTAATTTCCTAAGAATTTATTTCCAAATAGATGTTGACAAAATCTGAAAGTCTGAGAAAGATGAGACAGATCATACTCATTTCTTTACTGAAGATTTTTTTTTTTTTAAATTAAAAAACCCCCACAACCAACTATGATCCCAAAAAAACTTTCCTTTGTGGCACCTGGGGTATTCGGTCAATCAACAAGCATGTCTTGAACATATGATAAAAATAAGAGGTTCTTTAGGACTCATACATTTGGGAGCTAAACAGAAAACAGATGAGGATAAATGCAATAATCACAAAAGTGGGACTGAGAGAGAGGAATGATCTGAGGCTACATCCAGGCAGTTCTATGTGATGAGGTGGATTTATTAAGGAAAATGTCCCAGAAAAGATAAGCCTTCCCCTGGAAGTTAAATGTATTCTAAATACTTGGAGGAATTTGAGCAGAGGCTAGGAGATAAGAAAGACTGAATGTTTGGGCATCAAAGAGAAGAGAAAAGGGTGGGCCTGAATATAGTGGGAGATGAGATTGGACCAGTAGGGTGGGGATGGTGATCGAGATGAATTTGAACAAACTGAGCTGCAAAGAGTTTGGTATGGTTGGAGCAATTCTTTGCAAGAGTTTTTTTGTTTTTGTTTTTTTCCACTACACTGCTTCTCAAAGCAAAGCAAAGCAAGACAAAACAACAAATCTTTCCCATTAATAGAGACTCTTATAAAGCTAGATCTGTCCTATGGACACTTGTAGGGAGATGTGGGTTTGAGGCCTTGCCTCACCTTCCAGGGCACCATCCAATCACCATTAAAACTAAAGGCCCATCAACTGTATATGGAGGAAAGGCTAGAGAGAGGCTGATGACTGACTGACTGATTGATTGACTCATTCATTCATTCATTCATTCATTCATTCATTCATTCATTCATTCATCCAGCAAGCTCACAGTGAATGCCTTTATGTTTGAAAGGCAAGTAGGATCATTCTTCATGGGACTGGGACAAGATGGCAGGCAAGTCTCCATTTATTCAGCATAAGTTTCCTTTCTCTCTCTCCCTTTCTTTGTGTAGAAAAATTATTAAAAGATTTTCAGTTCACATGTATTGTGATCCTATGTATGCGTCAGGCACTGTGCCAGGGGCCAGAGATACCAAAATGACTAAAACATCATATCGACAATGTGACAACAAACTTAAATATTTAACTGAAGTATTTCCCTCTGTGCTTCTGACTTTCGCTTTGCCAAAAGGGGAGCTATTTTTCCTGGAACAGAGTGTACAAATGTGCAGCAGGTGAACAGAGTTGTATTTGCTTTCCAGCTGTTGTACCAGCTGTGTCACAATGACAGCAGCCTCCACCTGTCTGACTCCCTCTTCTGCCAAGTCAGAACCAAGTTATTTTTATGCTTCTATCATGGTGATGGAAGTTCTTAACACTGGATTTGGAACCAAGTGCAGTCTAGTTTCTGGAAACCACGTACTAGGTGGCTAGTTCAACAACAACAGACACAACGTGAAAAATGCAGCAACAGTCAGGGAACTTTTCAGCTGCTGTCAGTGGCGGAGTCAATCCTCTCACTTCAGATGGGATGGGGAACCTTGGACACAGAGAGGGACGGACCCAAAGTCATCTGACAGCATAGAGGACAAGCTGGTGCTGCTCAAATCTCTTGCTCTGAATCCATGGGCTTTTTATTAAGCCAGTCATGACATAACCCACCAAACGAGTGCAGACTTTAACCTCCGTGAGCAAGAGGCCTGCCGGCTGTACGACTCATGCATATACATCCTGATGGTTCTTGGGTGGTTGACACTCATCACCCTCTGACTTCATTTTTTTTTCCCCCTTTGCAGAATGGCTGCTGCCCAGAGCCAGCATCTCTTTTCCAAAAAGTGAACGTGCCAGAAGGGATTTTGGAAACTGCCTTGATATCTGTCAAGAGCCAGATGATTCACAGCAATGAACCAACACACAGAACAAGAATTCCTGATTGGGTTACCAATTAGCCACCTCCACCTCTGGAGGGTGCTTGGAAAGAAGAGAAAAGGTAGTGTTTAGTTTGGGCAAATACCAAAATGGCTTTATCATTTTCATCAAGGCATCAGCATGGCCCATTAGACCTCCTCCAAGCCATTCCACGGGAACTTCTCTCTCCAGATACTCTAGCAAGAGCAAACTTGTTATGCAAACATTGGGTTATTATGTCTGAGCTACAGAAGCACCTCTGTGTCAGCGAGAGGGGAGAAACTGGCTGACTCGCGTCTGTTTTTAATGATGTCTCTGCTGCCGGGGAGTTTTGGAAGCTGCAGGTAAAATTTTTCCCTGTGAAAATGAAGCTGACCTGGGATTTATCATCTTACCTTCACCCGACAGAAGCATCTCTGTTTGGGTAGGCCCTGGGATTGACAGGCAGACGTTTTCTCCATCTGGACCCAGCAAGAAGTGTCCCAGTGAGGGGTCTCTGGAATCTTCTTGAAAATAAGCACACACATGGGCAGTGTTAGCACCAGTGCAGGGAGGGAGGCCAAACCTGGACTGTGCTCCCTGGATCTGGTGGGAAGATGCTGGCATGCTCAGGGGCCCGCCAGAGTCCAAGGTCAGCCCTCTTCCTGAGACTCTGCAGAGCAGGACCCTTGTTTAGTTCTCTGGAGGTGAAGGCAGGATGAACAGAGTGGGGCTGCCACTAGCTCATGTGATGATTTTGTGAGAGTCTGGAAAACGTGGCCCCCCTGGGCTCAAGCAGCCCCACAGGGGCCAACCGAGGCTGCAGAGGGAGGTACCTGTGTGAAGGGAAGGGAGCCCCTTCCTCTAGGTGTGTGCAGCTCAGCCTCTGGGCACAGGGTTTGGTGATTCCGGCCTCTGCTTTCCCTCTTCTTTGCGCAGTGCCCAACATGTACAGCCATGCCCTCCAGACTGATGCTGGGACTGCTTAGTGACTGCAGGGGGCTCAGGCCAAAGGGGAGAAGGAAGCAGTATTTCCCTCAGTTGCTTAGAAAGATTGAAGGTGTTTGTTTACCCCAGCCTTCCCCATCTCCAAGGCAAAGGGATCAGGAGTAGAACTGGCTACCAGAAAAGTAGATGTTTACAAGTACACAAACACACACACATACACATGCATACCCACAAGGCAAGCATGCACACAGACACAACCACACACATGCAGGTGTGAATGTATGTACACAAGTGTACCACACATGAACAAGGACACATATCAATGCATGCACCTTGTTTGCAGACATGCACCTACGTAATCACACACATGTGTACACAGGTGCGCATGAATGCACACAAACACCCACATGCACCCACATAGGCTTATTAGCATGTGCCTTCATACATGTGCCCTCATACACACCTTCACTTCACACACCCAACCTACACACTTGAGGCTTCAGGCTGCACTCTTATCATATTCATGGCTCTGGCATTCATTCTAATAAGATTCTCTCTTTATAAGAATGGCTGTGTGTGTGTGTGTGTGTGTGTGTGTGTGTGTGTGTGTGTGTGGTGATTTGTCCTGAACTATACAGCCTCTCAGGAATGCCCTTGGTGCCGTCATGTGGTAGCCGACATTTGGTTCATTTGTATCAAAACTAAGACAACACCACTGCCATGCAAGTGTGAAAAGGAGCGGATTGTAACAGATTCTGTCTCTGAAATGCTTTATAAGTGACAATGATGTCTTTGGGGGAAAAGGGAGAGAGAGTTGGGGGAGGGAGGAGATTTAATTTTACCATTTCAGCTTTAAACAGAGAAGCTGTAAACACAATGGACTTACGTGTTTAATTGTGGATCTATGTATTTAACTTATGCTTACGAGACTTCAAGTGTACATACTTGGAAGGGGTGTATGGGAGGGAGAGAGAGAGATTTACGTAGTGAGGCATCTGTCTCTGGGTGAGCATGAGATGAAAATGAAAGATGTGGTAACTGTTGTTTTCTTGGTGCCTCTCAGTTCCCGCGTGCCTCTCAGAGTGTTTCCCGCAGCCCTGAGTGTGATTCTGCTGTTAACAGATACTTTTTTCACATTGTCTGATGCCCAAACACACACCACCTCCTTCATCTGGTGCTCAACCACAGAAAGCAGCCCAAGGCTGTGAAGAGGGAGGGACAGCTGGCTGGGCTGCAATTTCTAGAAAATAGTTTGTCTCCAGCATGGCACTTCCCAATGGGATTTTCAGGGGCAATTTGGACTTGAAGCAATTTTAGCTTTATGAGCTGCTTTTAGATCAAAGCCCTCGTGGAAGCTGTTACTATACTGTCTTTGCATTATTGCACTTGTATAAGCATCTTAGTCTCCTAGACTGTCAGCTCTTAAGGGTAAGAATTAAGTCATAGAGGGTGTGGCGTCGCCCTGCCTCGCCCTTCAATAGAAATCAGGAGTCCTTCTCTCTCTGTGCTCGGGCCTCAGGCTCTGCCCTGGGCTGGAGGATGACTTCTCTCGGGGGCTCTTCCTGTTGTCAGTGTCACCAGGCGCCCTGGCCCAGAGGGTTATGTTGAGGCCGCCTGGTAAATCCAGTAGCGTGTCTCCCTGGTGAGCGCAGGGAGCTGTGTCATCACATGCTGCGCCAGGAGTGAGGAGAGCACAGGGCAGCTTGGCAGTGCGTGTTGGTGCAGCAAACCCTTAAAACATGTACTGACTCTTTAGGAATATGCATGGTGAACATTAATCCTACTGACATTTTGGAAACAGTGCTGAATTCCCCTTTCCAATGGGGTGGCTTTCAGACAGCTTACATCATGGTTGCCTGGTGGCCCTGGAAGGTGATTAAAATAAGCCTGAAGCTACAGACAAGCCAAGGTGGGGGCATTCAGACGCCCCCCCCCCCCCCCCCCGTGATTACCTTGTCCTTCTGCTGGGAGTTCACCCCTGGACCATCTCATGTTCTGGGGGCCTGTAGTGCTGCTGTGGCCAGATGCCCTCAGGCTGTCCCAGCCCCTCTGGCCCTTTTGGCTTTTTCTTCCTTTGATCAGGGACAGTGGCGGGGTCACATTCTGTAGTGGGGCATTAGCATCTTCAAAAGCAAAGGAGAAAATGCATGAATGAGAGAATGTTTGAATCAGCAGGAAGGAGAAGTAACCTCTTTTCTAACTTGGTCAGTGGCTCCTAGTGTGCAGGATGGCTTATTCCACTTGTTCTCGAGTTTGTCCCTCTTTCCAGCCCTGCTAAGGAGCAGAGGCTAGGTGACTCCCTTTGCCAAAGTGAAATTCCTCTTGGCTAGAACAGTGCCCTTTCTTCATTTGGGGGAATCTCCAAGAACTGGGAGGAACTGAGCTGGGATGGTTATTGTTCTCACTCTGTTGATGGGCTCCTGATACAGAAGAAAGACCAGAGAGGCTACAGAGTCCTCCCAACCCTGAGTCAGAAGGTTCTTACTAGAGGAACCCCAGCTTGAGAACTCATGGGATCATTGGCTACAGAGTTCCAACCACAAAGCAATTTCTCTAAGTAGAACCAATGATCACACAGCTCCTCAAGGTCATGGAGTACAAAGTAGCACCCTCCAGATGGTAGTTAGAGAGTAATGGGATTTATGGTAATACTCCACCTCTGTTCTCCCTTTTTCTAACTCTTGCTCAGAACTAGTAGGGACTGCTCTAGGGAGGTGAAACCTGGTAATCTAAGTGACTGAGACCTTGTCTTAATCTCATTCAGAGAGAGTGGTCCTTATTTCATGTTCAACACACTGTTGCTGTTTGTGTGTAAAAGCTGGCTTCCTACACTGACTCAAAGATACTTGTTTGTTACAAAGGGAAAAAAGGTGTCTTTACAATGGAGAAATCTAGCCACCTTTAACCAAGTAATAAAATTTAGCATCACTTGTAATGGAACAAGATATAACAAATGAAATAAATATAAAGGGATATTTGTGTCCCTTGGTGTGAAACACTGAGAAGGACATAACATCACCTGCTATTCTTGCCAAAAATGTTTGATCAGAATTTAATCACAAGGAGACAGACACATCTAAGTTGAGGGCTGTTCTGTAAAACAACTAGCCTATCCTCTTCAAAAATGAAAGTGTCTGGGCTTGGAAGAAAACCCCAAGCTCTGGATGAGAACTGGACACCTCAATTTTGGCCTCAAGAGACTTTGAGCAAAGAACCCAAATATACCATACCCAGACTTCTGACCTGTAGAACTGTGAGCTAGTAAATGGGTCTTGTTTTAAATCACTTCAGAAAAAAATTCATTGTCATGGAAAACAAGTCTAAGGCAGTGTTCTAGATAAAAAGATCCTAAAAAGAAGTGACAACTAAATACAATGCATGACCCTGAGTTGAATCCTGGATTGACTGGGGAGGAAAAAAAACTATAAGAAACATTATTGGTATAATTAGAGAAATTTGAATATGGACTATGTATTAGAAAATAATATTACATGTTAATTTTTTTTTATTGTGATCATTGCATTGTGATTATCTGGGAGAATGTCCTTGCTCTTAGGAGATATGTGCTGATCAGGAATAAAATGTACAAAGTCTACAACTTACTCTCAGATGGTTCAACAATAAAATATTCATGTGTGTTTGTGCATAAATAAAACCTGGCTTTATTTTTTATGATATTAGAGGTGAAACAATCCAGGGCTAAGTGAGTAAATGGGTATGTGCAACTTCTGAGGCAATGGGACCGTCTTACCAGTCTCACCAGCTCTAAGCACCCTTGTCTAGGGACTCTGTGTGAGAAAGGTTGCCATGAAAATCTTGCCTCCTTGGACTCTTTCTTTATGCATTTACTACTAGGTTGGGTCGTATACTGAACTAACTCGAAACAAGGTACCAGGGACTTCTTAGGCTAGCTTCTCCCTGGAAGGGTGGCAGAGGGTGGAAAGGTTCGAGATACTCGGTCCCTGGTGGACACAGCAGCTCAAAAGTGGAGGGCAGTGTGAGGTGAGTAATACCCAAGACACAATTCATCGACACTGCCATGGATCTCAGTGGCTCTGGCTGTGTACCTGATGGCATAGCCCCCAGGTGGAAAGCTCCTTTCTTACCTGTTTGCAGACAGTGACCCTTGCCCATATTTGATTTTTTTGTAAAGGAAACTTTATAGTCTTTAGGATGATTAACTCTCACTTAACAGAGTAAACAAGCCCCTGCCCCCATAATTAAAGGAGATTCTCAAAACCCAAATGTCTCAAGAACATCCTGACCTGAGTTCACGGTTTTGTTTATTCTAAAAGGCCGTGAGTGTAACAGGTAAGAAGAGCACAGGTTCTGGCACCAGAAGCTGCAATCCCAGCCGGGCCACTTAGAGTTCTGTGACCTCGAACAAAGGACTTATCTCTCAGGGCTCCAGTTTTCTAATCTGTGGAGTGAGGGTAGGGTTGTTGTAAGGAGAAAATGAGATACTATGTGTTAAAAATTAAGGATGGTGCCTAGTACAGAGGAAGAAATCCTTAAATATTAATGCCTGCCTTCTACTACTGATTGCCACTGGTTACGGATCACCTAACATGTGTGATACTGTCATCTTGCATTTGCTCTTTGGAAAGGTGGTTCCGTTTTCTGAAAATGGGGAGCTTTCTAAATATGGCCTGTTACTTTTAACCTATCCAATACATACAAATACACACCTGTGTGTGTAATTCCAAATGTCCATATGGTGTATTGAAAGACTGGAGTGAAAATTTTTATTATTGATGTTATGGACTTTTTAATGAGTAAATACATATTCCTAAACAGATTAGAAATGAAATTTCATGGGTTAAAAACACAAGACAAACTATAGAGCATGACGCAAATTTTTAGTTATTTGGTGCTATTTTACATCTGCAACCAGAAAATAGCAGGGGGATGATCTAAGGAGTAATCTATGAGCTAGACACTAAGATGGTTTTACTGCAGCATGTTGATTAAGGCACCTGCTGCCTGAACAAAAGCCATCTTCAAGTGGCCACCTCCCTTCCAGCTTCCTTTTCCATGGCTGAGGACCCTGTGCATCTTGCCTTGCTTCCCTTTGGAGTGAGATTCCTGTGGGATGCTGGAGAGTGAGAGTAGCTACCTTGAAGTGAGGGTGTGTCCCTGCCCGTATCCACTGGGACATGCACTGTTAACTCCCTCAGCCTTTCTAAGGACTCAGGCTTCACGGGAGGCCTCCATAAAGGACTGGCCTCTTCTATTTCTGGTCCCGACTCAGCATTTGTAGCACCTGGGAGACAAGTAGAAAGCCAAGTTGTGGTAAATGTCTGTGGTTTTTGCCAGCTGCCTCTTTTTGGAGGGACCCATCTCTTCCCTGCTTGCACCATGTGGTTTGGGTGGAACTGTGTCCATTTCCTGACTCCATGGATGGGCATGGGGCTGAAGCCGAGTTAAGGAGAGCACTTTATAGCCTTAGCCATAGTGATTGGACCCAGGGTGGGCACGTAACTCAATCAGAGGCAATTCTAGCACTTTTGCAAGAGCTTTTAGAGGCATAGCCTTTTGACTGGGGTTAACAGGTAGGAGGCTGGCATGGCATTGCAGGAGGCCATCTTTACCACCACATGGGACAGCCTGCTTGAGATGAAAGGCTAACAGAGCAGAGAGAGATGAATAGTGCCCAGATGACAATTTCTGAGGCCTGGATCCAACTGAGCCTGGACTCTGATCATCCTGGCACTACCCAATTCCATGAGCTAATACATTTCTTTTTTGCTTAAGATAGTTTAAGTTACGTTTCTGAAACTTTTTGCTGAAGGAGTTCTCACTGACATACAAAAGCAGTAAGAACTCAGTGGATTCACTTTCTCTGCACTTTATTCCTATTTTTCACTTGGCCATGTGTTGGCAAGCTCAGTGTATCTAATAGTTTTAAGAGTCTGGTTCATGATGGCCTAGTGGTCTGCTTGCCAGGATTATCATGGTAAGTAATCAGGATTTAACCCAATCCCACTAATAGTCTATTTTTATGTATATTAAGCATGTCTTTTTATTCTGATGTTTTGACATCTGGGATCTTACTCCTGTGGCTGTCCCTCCCAAGGCAAGCCAATTCCTTGAGATAATAAAGGACCAGGGAGCATGCCTTTTATATGCAAACCAAACAATCCAGATCCCCTAACCCAAAATTACCTTCCTTCTGGAGCTCTTATACCCAGGCCACTATCTACCTGCCCTAACCACACCAGGGCCAGATACCAGACAATGAAGGATGGCCCCTATGCCCAGAACCCACCAAAACTATTCAAACGAGCCAATCCCAAACCTACTTTGCCTGCTTACCCTGCCTCACCCATTCCTTCCTGCAAAAACCACGATAAAGTCTCTTACTCAATCCTACTTCCCCAGCCTTTCTGCCTCCTAACTGACCCTGATGCTTCCCCATGTGGCCCTGCATGGCATGGCATACCCTCTCCTTTCAGGGACTGTGAGGAAACTACCCTTTCAATGGCAGTTGTCTCCTGATCTGTTGGCCTCACCACACCTGAATAATAACAGAACCTACATCTAAAATACTGTGTGTGGGTTTTCTTTTTAAGGAGATAATTTTTTGAAGTATAAACTCTATAGTGAAATGCACAGATCTTAAGTGTACTATTTGATGAGTGCTGAAAAATGTATATACCCACACAACCACCACGATTTAGAACATTTTCATCCCCTCAGAAAGTTCCCTTATGTATCCTTCCATTGACTGGTCTTTTAAGCTCAACAGTTAGGCATTCTTCATAGTGAGAACTCCAAACAGCCTTAGAACAAAACTTTCTGAGAAATCAGTGGCAGTTTCTGCTGAGAAAGCTCAGAACTAGGGCCCCGTCAAAACTGAAGTCGGCTGTTTAGGGAGTCACATTTGGTTTCAGGCTGCCCAGACAAGACTGTGTCTTAGGCGAGGGTGCCGCAGAATGACTTGGGAAGGTCAGAAAGAATTTCTCCTTGGGGCGCAGGGTTAGTAGTCGCTCAGAAGTCTGCTCCATATAGGGTTCCCAAGTTACCAGTTGGAATCGATCTCTCGCTTACTCATATTCTTTTAGCTTACAAGCGAAGAATCTGTGCTCTGGCAAGGATCTTAGAGATCATCTAATGTTTACATAATGACCTAATTCAAAATCAGGAAAATAGTTCTTCAGACAAACCTTTATCTTTCATTTATAAAATGAAGATCCATATATGCAAATATATCCTTTTTACCTTGGCTGCCAGGAAACTCAACTAAATTCAGTGCTTACTTAATGTAAAAAATTCATCCCAGATGTCTGGTAACATCGATTTCTCTACTTCTTTTAACTAGTTTCTTTTTTTAAACTTTCAATTTTAGTTGATATTGTATTTATTTTTTGTAAGCTGCCTGAAAATTCTTGTACCTTTATAACACCTGTGGTGCATCGGACTTATTTATCTGTGTGCATCTTCCTTTCTCTTCCACAGTTTAGCAAATTGCACTGCTTAATGATGGGCTCAGTAAATATTTAAAAAATTGAGTTGACTATGATCAGAAGGGACTTATTACTAGATTCTACCTTTTCCCCCTCTTTTTAAAAAAGGTTCTCTGAAGGGGATGACCCAGGTAGGGTTAGCCATGATTTAGGAGAGGGTTGCATTAGCAGGACCCACACCCCAGCCCTTCCTGGTCTCCCTGAGTTCCCTCAGGAGCACCCATCCACAGAGGACCTACCTCTTCTGTGTACTTTCTCTTTTGAGTGGTGTTGGGTGTGGAAATGAATCTCCACTGGGAAGATGAGGAGCTCCTCTGGGGGCTCACTGGCTTTAAATGGACTCCCCAGGGGGTTCAGGACTCTGGGTGGTTCTTCAGAAATAGGAGGTAATTTCAACGCCTTTGAATCCTGAAGAAAATTTAAAAACAAAACAAAACCAAGATGGCAGGTATTCAAACCCTGCTGCCTGCAGAGGACAAATGGCATTGTATCTTATTGTTTCTCTAGCACCAAGAGATGCTGGGTGAGGCTTCAGTACCCATAGCTGAGAAGTAAAGCTAACCAACCTGGGACCCGGGTATCTGACCAGAGTGGGAACTCGGCTCTGCCCTTGTTAACCCAGCCTCTGGTTCTTCTGAGAAGTATACACGTGATCAATTTAACAGCCTTTGAGAGGTAATACAGTCTTTCTTTCTCTTGCAGCTAGGGAAACTGAACCAGAGTGAAATGATATAGCTGCTATTTCTACGTATGGAGAGGGAGAAATCTCAGCATAATGTTGTTATGGGAGAAAATCAAGGTACAGAGCATTGACTATGCAACTGTTTAGGTAAGAAAGAGCAGAAAAGAGGAATACATATTGTGTCTGCTTAACTTATGCAACCTCTGTAAACCTCAATTTCTTCCTCTGTAAAATGGGAGTAATCATACCACCTACCTCAAAAGATTGCCATGAGGGTTAAATGAGCTAATGATATGTAGTTACAATAGTGTTCGTAACTAGGTTTATTTCTATGATATTTCTTTGAGAGAAGACTCTTCTCTCTTTAGGGTTTAATACCCAATCTCACCACTAGCAGAATACCTATGTATCTCCACACTTCTGTAATATAAGCATAGCTGAAAAGAATCACCATGTGTCAGAATCAGCCAGAACTTTAGCCCAGTTTTTGTGTCCAAAATGTGGTGTGTGTGTGTATACAGAGAAAGAGACAGAGACACCAGGAGTGGTACTTAGAGCCTCCTGTTTCCAATTATTCAGAAGTTGCTGAAAATTTCTCCTTTTAGTTTGCAGCTTTTAACATATGAACTTGGCTCTATGAAGTATATATGTGTGCTGGGTTTTAGGGAGTTCAATTTCACAGGAGGAAAAATAAAAATGTTTCTCACTTTTTTAATGCTCAAAAAGAGAAAAATAATCAGAAACACACATAGGCTTCCTACGTGTTTAGAGTTGAATGATGAAGGAAATTCAACCACATATATGCAGAGTAATATTTATAATTTTGAGACAGTAAGAAAATGATTAACCAAATGCATGCACATAGGATCTTTCCGCCCCCCCAAATGGTTATTTTATCAGATTGTTTGAACATTAAATTTATCCTTGTTTGCAATCCAAAGTAGTTACCTGAAGTTTGTATGTGTGTATGTGTGTGTTTATTTTATTGTATATTTGTTTTCTAAACTCTTTGGCACAGTTTTCTGGGGGTGTTCAGACTGCCATGATACATGTCAGAAGAGAACTTTTCTTTTGTGCATGCACATAAGATCTTTATGTTCCTGGAGACCTTCACTGCCCAGGTGCCAGCTGCCCACCAACTGCCCTTTTCTGAATACTGACCTTGTGCATTCTGTGTGACAAGGTTTGCATTGAGAAATCTATGTGGAAACCCAAATGATTTGTGTGAGGTATGGCTGACAAGCCAAGCATTAATTTCTTTATTCTAATTAAAATTTTACAGAGTTTTAATATAGTGGAAAATATTGCTTTCCTCTCTAAACCCTATACCTGGGTTGAGGGAAGGTACTCCTGTCCTCTGAGCCTGGTTCAGTTCTGGGCTGACCCCAGGGTGTGAGATTGGGGGCTTTCCTTAGGCCTGCAGGGCCTCTTGCAGGTCACGCCTGCTGTTTACTCCTGGTCCAGAGGATCCTGGGAAGACACATGCCCTTCTGGGGTGGTTGGAAAGGTTAAGATCAGCAGACACAGAAAATCTGAGAAAACCCTGAACACACTGAAAACAGCCTCCCTCATTGGCACCAAAACCACCTGGAGTGCCCATGGCTCCTCCAGGGTCACTTCAGATGACACGGCTCCCCACGATTAACTAACAACGCTGTAATTCCCAGTCGGACACAAGATACTTTCACCAAAGCACATCATGTTCTTTCTTCCTTGCATTAGCCCTGTGAGGTTGGTGTTATTATCCATCACACAGACGAGGTCACTGAAGCTTAAAGGGATGAGTGACTTGCTTATGTTCACACAGCTGCTTTGGGGTAGAGCATTCTGGAGCCGCCGCTGGTTCCCACTCAGTACAGGTGCCTTCAAACTACCAAAGACCCACATGGAATTGCAAGGCAGGGTCAGGCCAGAGACAGCTAAAGACATCACTAAGGAAGAAAGCGTACTTGACTCCTGAAGGGGTTGATAAATCTGCAAAATGTACCCTACATTTTCAAAGGTGACAGACTCTCAATTAAGCAAAACCATTGCTGGATCTGAGATCTCCAGCATTTTCAGTTTGAAGTGGATCAGTTGCTTACAAACTCAAATTTTGTTCTTACTTGTTTACAGATAACCTCCAACCCCTTAACAGAACAAAGGATTCTGTTGCCACTAGAGCATGCAGTAACATCATATGCTTTAAGGTAGAACTGGGGGCAGCTGAAATTCCTCAGACTTCACTATTTTCAATATTTAGTAAATTACTGCAGCTTTATTCCAGCTCCGCATGGCGAGCTCAGACGTAAGGGCAGTTCTCTCTCTGAGACGTCCTTTTGAGTCACTGTGTTTCTAAATTGAGATTAATCTTTTAAGTACACCCATACACACACACACACACACACACCTTTTTCTTCTTTACTTCCCCAGGTGGGTCAGTGGCAGATGCCACAGGAGGGAAGAGGCATCTTCCAGCAGGAGACTCCTGTAATGAGTGGCTGCTTCTGCCCTTGTGGAGTTTCATATTCCCTTGTTTGTCTGTAGAAACAGGGTAGGAATGAGAACTTATTAGTTGCAGGTATGGGGAGGGATGGTTGACTTTCAACTTTTATAATTTTGGGGTTAACGGGAAGAGAGGTAAAAAAAAAGAGCGCTGGCACACTGAGACAGCCATGGCTTCGGGTGGGGCAGGTTCGAGGAGCCCTAATCTCGTTATCTGGTTGGGTTCTTGCTGACTGAGTGAGGTGATGGGGAGACTGCTAACAATAATAATAATGATAGTTGATATATATTGAGTGTTAAATATGGGACAAGAATTGCTCAAAGTATTTGACATGCATTAACTCAATCCCTACAGTAGATTTATGGAGGTATTATCATTATTCCCATTCTATAGGTGAGGAAACTGAGCCTCAGCACAATTAAATAACATGCTCAAGATCACAGCTAGAAAAGGTGGGGGTGTAATTTGAACCCAGGTAGTCTGATTGCAGGATGTGTGCAGTTGAGTACTAGGCAAGGAAGAGCCTGTGAGTCTCATTCCCACCTCCAACTGAACTTTGGCTGTTCTTTTCTAAGGTGAGTGGCATAAGGAAGTGACACTCAGCCTGCCTCAGTGTTCTCAAACAAACTCTGCATGATTAGGTTTACCCAGATTAACAAGCAAGACTTTTGGCTTCTTACCGCTGAGATCTGCTTTCCTATTGGGGAAGGCGTCGCTGTAGAATGTAATGTGGGATTTGTCACTCAGGAGCCCAGGATGATTAATGTGGGCATGCCCAAAGGCCCTCCTAGAGGTTTGCTGTGTTTTTTCATTGTGGTTTTCCTTTGAAGCGTGCGTACGATGGTGGTTCTCTATTGATGTGTCCTAGGGAATGACAGGTACATATTTCTGTCAATAGGCTTTATAAAGGAGCAGAGCAGGACAGACTTTGTAGCTAGACTTGTGGTTCCAAGGATGAAGTCTCCCTTGTAGCTTGGGAAGAAAAACATGGCTATGATAGTAAGATCTCTAATTCTGTTTATTACAATAAAATATTTTATTATTGATGAGAGAAAGAATGACATTTAATCATGCCTGACATATAGAGCTTTCTTTTTTTTTTTTTACTTTTATGCAAAAGAATGTCTGTCTTTCTGAATCAATGAGTAATAGTGTTCATCAGAATTTCCTAATAACACGAAGACAAAGGTAAGTCTTTTTGATCAGATGTCAAATGAATGGGAGGTGGACTATTAGGTCACCCTTAGTTGGAGCTTCTGCTGTTCACCAATATGAGTCAGGTGGACTTTTGTGAGAGAATCGTATTTGGTGGCCAGGACCTCTTTGGAGCATTTCTTCTCAGATGGAATACACAATAGATAAGGGGGTAGGGGAGGTAATATAGGAGGTAATTTGCAGCACAGAGGAGTTGATGAAGCCCCCATGTATGCATTCAAGAAGCCCATGTTATCCTCTAGCTGTGAGTAGTGGCTAATGTGGTCATCCAGAATATACACTGAACCACGGCAGCATTTTCCTGTATAGCTCCAAAGACTCCAGGTAGGGGTTCACCGGATCCAAAGACCCACAGATGAAATGAATGGAAATAGTTACAGAGGCAAGAGCTCCCACTCATCATCTTCTAAACTCTTCCACTGGTTGATGTACTGTAAGAGACTGTTGATAACTAAGTTCCCACTGTTGTTGCATATCCCTGCCCACATGTCCCCACAGATAGCTCACTCTCAGAGGGTCGGGCATATGGCCCAAAAACTAGGGTCAGACCTCCAGAGAACACAAAGAAGCTCATCAATCATGTGAGGATGGGTGATAGCATGTTGGAAACCCATGTAAAAGCACAACTACCTCTGGGCTTCCAACTAAACCTCAGAGTCTTGGTTGAAGATGCATAGTCCCTTATAGGTAAAAAATTTGCCTGATGACTTCTATGAGTGAAAACCAGGGGAAAGCTTGGGGTGGGGTGGGGGCAGGATGTGCAGATAGGCTACAAGTGGGGGACTAACCCCACCTGCACCCACCACTCCCTCATCCTGATTCTGGGCTACAAGACCAGCTGTGCATGCCTACAGTGCAAAGAAAAAAATAAAAAATTTAAAAAACTGAAATGCTAGTATCATTGACTTTATCGACCATAAAATATATCTTCCTTCTCCTATTCCACTATGTGGTACTTTTCCCCCTTCCCTGTTCTCATTGGCATATGACCTTATAAGTCAAATTTATTCAAGATAGGAGCAAGTGCTGTCTATGTTGCTCTGAACCCCTGTCATCTTGTACACACACACACACACACACACACACACACACACACACACACACATACACACACAGGCTTTAGAGTTTAGAAAGCATTTTTACATTTTAACTCATTTAATTCTCATAGTAACCTTGTGAGATATGTGTGATGACAGCTCCATTTTCCGGAACAGGTAATTCAGGCTCAAAGTTAATTAAATTTCCTGGACAGACTCACCACAACTAGTAAGATATAGGACTCAAACCAAGACTTTTCCAATTCTAAGGCCAAGAGCTCTTTTTTCTAGAGACTACAGCTGCCTAGATGGGGGGAGACTCTAGGGAAGATTTGTGATTAAATAAATTTGGAAACCCATGAGTTGAAGTTAAACTGGCTACTTTACCTATGGAACTTCTCGAAAATGGCACCTATTCAAGTGCAATGTGACTCTCCATGAGGAGATGGTGTGCGGCATTTCTCAAATGTATTTGGCCATGAAGCCCTTTTCATTTTTCATGGAGTATCTGGCAATGCTAGGGTTCCACAGGTGAAACTTTGGGCAACATCAGTCAGTAGACTCAAAGTACTCTATTCTTCTCTGGAGGACCCCAAGAAATGGTGAAGGGACGGGGCATCCCCCTGAAGTCAAGAAGAACAATGACAGAGGGAAGCCCATTAGAAATGGTAGCTCTGCCTGGGTTTCATCTTCCTGCCAGGGCTGCTTCCTGAGTTGCTGCAAGTGAGTCCCCTGATTGCCATGGTTCTTGGCTGCAGAGCCCTGGTCCAGCGTCCACCAGCCCCAGCTCCCCATTCATCCAGCCCCTACTGACCTGCAAAGGTGAACAGTGGGTCAGTTTTGTAACTCTGGAGATGGACAAGGTCTTACAGCTGCCTCTCTTCTTGCTTTTCTGAGCACAAGTGTTGATCAAGCCCCTTGTTCCCCCTCCCTCCTTCTTTCTGTGTTTCTGCTGGTGCCTCCATGGATGTGGCAGCCAGGTTGGAGGAACAGAACTGCCCTTCCTAGAGGCTCGGGGTTGAGTCTTCCTTTATGGGATTCAGTTTCCTCATCTGTAAAATGGGGATACTGATTTCCTGCCCTCACCTCTTTGCAGAGTTGTACGAGCTCAATCAGATAATGAATGTGGCAGCCCTTTGTAAACCATGAGGGACGGGCGGGTAACAGTGGTGATTACGGCAGGGTGACCTGCAGTCCTGCTTTGTTGCCCCTGAGACACTGGGTCCAAAGCCCTTGATTTCCTGGCTGGCTGCTGGTTGTTTACTTGCAAAGGAACCTCTGCCAAGAGCACTGTGGTGGGATGGCTGCTTGGCTCTCTGAACTTACCCTGTCCGACCCTCGGGAAGAATCTGAGTCAACAGATGACTCCTGCATAGTTAACGAATCTTTCATCGATGGTTTAAAGGGTCCTGCAGCTATTTTCATCACTTACTCAAAGTAGATTTATTGCCGAAACAGTCTGGCAAACCGTCTTTGTATGGAGCTGCTTTAGCAACACCTCCATTCTCAGCGTGCAACTCGGCGGAACAATGTGGGGTTGTCTTTCAACCAAGGGCTCTGGAAGCCTTCGGGTCTCTGTGTATGTTGGAGCGCGGGACCTCTAGAGGCTCCCAGCCAGCCCCACCTTCCCTTTACCCTCCCCAGCCTTCGTCATTCCCTAAGTCATTCCCATCCTTGCTGTCCTTGGGTCCAGAGCCAAATGTTCACTCAGGGGGCTTCTCCCTCCCTCCAGCTCTCCTTCTTGTGCTCATTGGCTCCTAAGGCTCTTTGGGGGCCGAGGTGATGCGGAGAGTGTTGGTGGAACAGATGAGGACTCAGGCTCAGATTCAGAGGGGTCCGCTCAGGTTTTTGTGGCCCAGGGAAGCTTGAGGAGCCCTGGGGACCCCTCAATCTGAGGATGCCCAGGGCCACATTAGGCCTGTCCCTAAGAAGACCTCGACTCCTTACAGGGTGTGGCACTAAAGACCTTTTTGTGTGTTCTACAATGATCCTTTGGGGTTAAGCCAGACTTCGTCTATTCTTCCTGGTCCAAATCACCTGAAACAAATTTCTGAGGGTAGAGGGTATAGAACTCTGGCCATTGGCCCAACCCCATGGCAGACTGTTTAAGTTAGGGGAGGGGGCATTGTGGGTCAGGGGATATAGAGAGGCATTCTTCCCTTTGGCTGTATCCCAGGTGATTTTGATTATATGACTCAATCTATTCCAGGGAAATCAAGATTCTTCTCAGTAAACATCAGCTTGGCTCATTTGTTTATGCTTAATAGAAACAGGTTTGCAAGCGAAGTATTAGAAGTTTCAGTTGTTGAAAGGAGACTACAAAACTTGGTCTCTCTATATTTCAAATATGGATTCAGATTACCTGAATAATGTGAACTGTGGTAGCAATGTAGAGCTCTTAGATAGCTTTTTTTTTTTTTTTTTTTTAACCTCTGTCCTCTCCTGTGATTTCTCACAATAACTCAGAGAAGGTGGAGTGCAGATACCGTTACTAACATTCTGCAGATGAGCAAACTAAGGATTCAGGGAGCATAAAAGACTTAGCCAACATCACATTGTTGGAGGATCTGGGATTTGTAGCCAGGACTTTTGCTACTTTTCCAAAGAGAGTGAGTGTCTGGCAAAGAGAGGGGGGTTGAAGGGAGGTGAAGTTAAAACCAATAAAACCATCAGTTAGGGTTCAAGTTACAGACTTAGATCTGTTCTTATTTCTTAACAAACTGACTTTTGGTCCTGTGATCATGCGCAGTTGGGTATTGCAATTAATTAGCAATTATGCTTTAAAAAATAACAAGCGAGGGAGGTCTATAACTAACATTTCTTGAGCACTTACTATGTGGCAGATACTACTTTATCCCCTTTAACTCCCACATCTAATCCTGGGAGGTAAAGGTAGGCATGGTCATCTCCAGTTTGTAAATGAGGAAAACTGAGGCCCAGAGAGGTAACAGGGCTTGGAAGCAGGTGCTAATGGCACATATTTAATCGCTTATTCTATATTGCTCTAGGTTTTGCCGGATTGCTACAGCTCCTTGGTATATGGCATCAATTAGGGAAGTCACTTGATCTCTTAGGTGTACAATGGTGATCCACCCCCAAAATGGAAATATTGCAGTCCATTGGCCAGTGTTTTTCTATCCGAGGGCATCAAAGTCTAAGAATATTAACTGAAGACAGTAGGGTACTTGAAGAAAGAGGGCTTAAGGCAATGGCAAGGTGGGGTGCCATCTGGGGAAGGGCAGAGGGTTCCAACACAGGAGCATTATCTGGGTGAGTTCATCAATCCCAAGACATGGATGGCTCAGAAACTTGACCTCTTCAGTGCCCCCGAATCAGCTGGTCGCAGGGATGTCAACCCATACTAACAACGTGCACAGATACTGGCGTATAGACTAGGGTATTAGTTTACAAAGAGAAATACAATTGCCTGACCAGCATCTTTCCTGTAGATGAATTACATGGGGATCAGGTTATGACTGAATTCCCTGGTGCTGTAGTCAAGACTCAAGGGAGGTGTACAGCAGGAATATTTAATGGCACCAGGCTCTGAGAACCTACCATTTTTCTCCACTCATTTAATAGACTAGATTCTCTACTTATCCTGACCAGGTCCTTTTCCAAGGACAGGGCTTGGTTAGGCAATACCATTGTTTCTGGAAATTTTCTTTTTAATTTCAGAAAAGTTAACTTTATATTAGGCTTTTGTTCTTTCCTTTTCTTTTCTCGAAAACTCTGGTACTAGCCAAAGCCCTATTCTTTGTCCATTAGTGCTACCCAGTTATCTTTCCCCATCTACCTTAGAGAAGGCAACTTCTGGCTCTTTTAGTGCTTCAGGTTCTCAAGAATAATGTTGGCAAGTAGAATCCCCATAGTACTGAATAGCTTACAGACAGTTCACAATAATTTTCAGTGCAGTAATGAGGTGAGTCTTATTATGTTCATTACAGAGATGAGCAAACACAAGCTCAAAGAGGTTAAGTGACTTGCTCAAGATACATATCTAGTAAGAGAGATAACAGCCATTGCAACAGAGATTTCTGGCTCCAAAGCCTATGCTTTTTCTTATGATATTGCACAAAACCATTGGGTTAAAGAGTTTTAGAGTGGAACAGACTTAAGAAATCGTCTAAAATCTGGAATCTAGACCTACACTGTCCAATACAGTAGCCATTAGCTACATGTGGCTATTTAGATGTAAATTAGTTAAAAGTAAATAAAATTTAAAAACTCAGTTTCACAGTTGCACTACCTACTTTTCAAGTGCTCAGTAGCCACATGCAGCCAATGGCTACTATTTTGGACAACACATATAGAACATTCTATCATTGCAGAAAGTGCTGCCTGACAATGCTGGTCTAGATTAACACCCCCATTTTAAAGATGAGGACAATGAAACCCAGAATTTCTAGACCTTAATTTTGGGAAACTCCACTTTAAGGTGTTAAAATCCAGATATTTGAGATCTGGATATAAAATCAACATGTACCTGGTTCAAAAAATTTTGCTTATTGAATCCAAAGTGGAGGGAAGACAGGCAGGAGATGGCATTTTGGGGGTACCCCTGAAAAATCCTGTTGTGGTCTCAGATTCTTTGGTACTTTAAGGTGACTTTCTTGGAGCAGCACAGAATGCTTGATGTATCCCGAAGTGCAGGTCTGGAGTTATGGGTAGAAATAATGGTCAACCGTTTAGAGGTCTTATGGATAAGAACACTAGTCTTAGCTTTGGACATTGCCCATTAAGGAAGACAATTAGGAGATGTGAGGGATTAAAAAAATCAGACAGAACACAGAGAGTCCTCTATTCAGTGTGTTGGGAGCTTCTGGTCCTGTGCCACATGTATGATTCTTTCACTTCTAAGAACTGGGTCTCCCTGGTGGAAGAAACATGGTTGTTTCTTTGGGGCTGGGTAAAAGGCTCCTCCTGCCTCAGGAGGAAAATCCAAAGGTTTCTCCTAGGTGTATCCTGCTTGCTTCTGGAGGCCCCATGATTCTCAATCCAGTCATTCTACAAGTATTTATTGAGGGCTTACCAATGGCCTCACCCCTTTGCTAGGCAGTGGGGTAGATACAGAAGAGCCATGGCTCATTTTTAAAGACACTAATTGTTGAAGGGACTAAACTCTCTGGTGCTCAACTGTGTGGCCTCAACTGTCAGTGTGATGTGAGGTCAGAAAATGAGGAGCTCAATATTGGCTGAAGTTGTCAGAGATGCCTTTTTAGAAGATGTGGGCCTGAAGGGTGGGGAGTATTTATCGTAGGGGTGACAAGACCAGCACCACACAGGAAGTGAAGGTTGGGGGTGGCACAGGCTATTTGGGCAGTGATCTCATACCACAGTACTGCCATTCCTTCCAGCTTGTGGGTTTCCCCCTCCAGAGGGCCTTTGGTGAGGAATTATGGCAAAGGGCCTAAGATGGATTTTTTCTTAAACTGCACATTGTAGCCATATGACTTCCATAGAGGGGGGTGTGAGATATGTTTTTGATGTGAAGAGGGTCTCTAATCCTTGAAGATGTTGGACCCAGGCTATGGAGCAGTGCCCTGCTCTGCTCTCTGCTCCACCCAATGATAAACACATCTTTGGCTAAGAGGCTCTTTCTAACTAGTGTTAAATAAATGGTAACTGTGGGCCTGCCATGAAAATAAAACCAGTTACTAGTCAAGCCTACATCTCTCACTTTTTTTCAAGTCATCACTTATTGGGGAGAGGCTTTTCTCTCCTTTTCTGAGTCAAACCTATCAAGCAAGAAGAAAGCCAGTTTTCCTCTAGTCCTGTCTGTTTCTTGGTGCTGAATAAACAGCAAATCGCCAAGTGGACACTGGCAGATCCTACAGTACACCCCTCTTATCCCAATAGATTTGCCAAATAAAATGTGAGATGTCCAGTTAAAATTGAATTTCAAATAAACAGTGAATACTTTTTAGTAGAAATATGTACCAAATATTGCAAGTTTAACTCTCTCTCTCTGTCTCTATGTGTGTGTATGCACTAAATCTGACAACTCTTTCTAATCCCCAACCATTTCCTGTTTTCATTTTTAAGCCTTTATTTGCAGAGTGCTTTTGGGATCTCTGTTCAGCAGAATGGTGTCCATCTCACTCCTAAGTGGATTGTGCTGGAGAGCCGCCCTGTTTAAGAGGAAGAGGCCTAACATTTCCACTTTCTGGAGGAGCTAAGATCACCTTGGAAGGGGAACTAAGGACTGTTGGGAAGAATATGGAGCCAGGGGTTTGGGGAGTATCTGGCTTCTGGTCCCAGCTCTGCTTTTGGCTAACTAACCTTGGACAAATTACTTTTCCCTCTGGGCCTCTTTTTCCTTACCTTGTAAAAGACAGGGATTGAACTGAGGGATCTGAAGTCTCTGAGTGGGGAAGGTTGGGAAGAGAGTTCTGCTGGGGAAGTGGAGTACAAGGCTGCTAAGAGGAGCTACAGTGAAGGCCAGGCTTCTCTTCCTCCCCACATTTATGTTCCTTTGCAAGTGTGGGTAAGAACAAAGGGTGAAAGGTATGAGGCTTGCTTGTACACAACATTGGGCCTGAAATTCTGGTGTTTTAAGCCTTGATGAAAAATACACTCTCATACCAGAATGTGTGCACCTCCTCCCATTACCCCACTGGCCTGCACCTTGGAGCCTGTACATGGTGTCAGGGGGCCATGTCTACAAGAGACCTCGGAGGGCGTGGATCTCTGGTTGGCTTCAAAAGCAGAGGTACAGTTGCCAGGCTTTATCCTGTTCCCTTTGTGGGGACACCAGTCAGGAAACAGCATGGCTGAGCCCTGAGCCTCCCACTGATACAGGCTGGTTAGCACAATCCTCATCAGTAATCCAGGAGACTCCTGGAAGGTGCCGGAAGGCACCAGAAACAGATGCCTCAGCCAACAGACATAAACCAAGAGCCCACAGAGAAAAGCTGTAAAAGTCCCCTACAGGTTTGCAGTTGGAAGGAGAAGGAAAAATGAGAAATACCAGACCCCATTTTGAGCTTGAGCATCAGAAAGGGATAAAGAGCCTCAAAAGAAAACACATTACTTAGTTCAGCCTGTGGAAATCACTTTAGTGGTCCTGTGTGGCAATGGGAAAGCCAGCTTGACAAATCAGAATCGTCATTTAATGTTTGTAAGATGAATAATGGGACAGACAAACTACATCCATGTTCATAGGGAGCCTGGCATTTAAAAAATATCTGGCTCTGCTGACTTTCATTTCAGCCAGGGAGAATTTTCTGCCAAATTCAGTCCCACCGTGCAAGACATCATGGGGAGCAAATGTGAATAGTAACATCTTATACTTGGCTAGGGATTTATATAGTACAAGAACTTTCACCTCATTATAATCCTTTAAGGTGGATGAGTTAATATTATAACCACTTAAATGATGCAGAAACTCTCTAAGGATGATCAGTTAAGCACAAGAATAGCAAACATGTGATAGTTGTGTTGACATCTCTCCCACCCCCTTTGTCCATGGCAGACATCGCCGATTAATTATGGCATTCTTGACTGATGAACTGATTGTGATCTCAGAATCCTTCTCTTTTAATTTTTTTCAAAAATTGAGGCATAATTTATACATAATAACATGCACAGAGCTTAATTGTTCAGTTTAATAAAGTCTTATGATTGTATACACCTTTGTAACCAGCACACAAAACAAAATACAGAACAGTTTCATCATCCCAGGAAGTTTTCTCATGCTGCTTTCTGGTCAATGCCTCACCACCCACCAGATAATCATTACTCAGGATAGGTCAATAAGCCACTGGCCTGAGTTTCCTTGCCATATCCTGCCAGAATTTACCAAGGAAGGTTTATGGTTTAAAAAAAAGAAAAGAAAAATATGATGAAAATATAAAACCTGCTGGATGGGGGAGAGAAGGTTTGGGCCTTTGTTCTGCTGAGCAAAGCTGTGGTTTGCTCCCATTCTGATGTGTTTAGGACATGGAAATGCCACAGAAGGTCAGCCCACATCTGTAGCTGAGGATTCAGGGCCACCAGAGAGACTCTTCAGATAGAGAGGCCTGGGAAGCCAAGTCCATAAGATGAGGGAATACCTCTGCTGGGGAGAGAGAAACAGGTATCCAGGACACTCATTCATTCATTCATTCATTCATTCATTCATTCATTCATTCATTCATTCATTCATTCATTCATCAAAGACCTACATTACACCAAACACTGTGCCAAGCACTGGAGAAAAAAGGGATGAATAAGACAGATTGATGATTCATAAATAAATTGAGTAACACATGAAAGAGAGCATGGCTTATTCAATTGGCTTTACACTGTAGGAATTTCTAAATTAAATGAATGCTTGGAATCCAAACACAGAGTGTCAACTGGTCCTTGATGTCTGGATAGTTTATGTGGCAGGTACTTCAAGTGCAAAAAGAGCCTGAAAAATTCAGCCCAACATAAATTTTGAGGCTTTTTCCAGAGGATAAGAAAGAAAGAATTGTAGGGAGAGCAGTGGAAGCAAAATGACTTAAGTCACTCACTCCATTTTTCCCTTTGGTCATGCAATGACTATTTGTTGAGCACCTCCTATGTGCCAGGCACTGTGTTAAGCTCTGGAATAATGGTGCTATTAGATCCAAGACCCTTTTTGGGCAAACTGGAACTGTATTTCCTCCCTGTCAATCTTTGCTTCAAATGACTTTTCTGTGAATGCAGCAAGACTAGATCTCCTCTAAGATGCTCTGGCCTCGGTGAAGATAGCATGATGCACTATTTGATCTGGACAAGAGCCTCTTATTTTTCTTATAAATGAGTATTTCTGAAGCACCAGCTTGTTTCTGGACCTTTACTGGGTAGTTTGCTCAATGGTGCAGGGAACTGCTTAAAAGAGTTAGACTCTTTTGTCCTGGAATTTGGGGTATCATCTTTGCTTAGACTTTGAAAGGTAATCTTGGCCTCTGTATTAGTTTCCTGTTGTTTGTACAACAAATTACCACACACTTAGTGGCTTTGAACAATACAAATTTGTTATTTTATAGTTCTGGAGGTCAGAGCTTGAAATGGGTCTCACTGAGCTGAAATCAAGGTGTTGACAGGGCAGTGTTTTTTCTGGAGGCACTAGGGGAGAATCTGTTCCTTTGCTTTTTCCAGCTCTGGAGGCCACCTGCATTCCTTGGCTTGTGACCTCTTCCTCCATCTTCAAAGTCAGCAATTTTGGGCTGAGTCCTTGCGCTGCCATCTCTCTGGCTCTCCCTTTTGAGTCATTTATAAGGGTCCTTGTGATTATACTGGGCCTGCCCAGATAATCCTGGAAAATCTCCCTGTTTTAAACCCATCTGATTAGCAACCTTAATTCCCCTTTGCCATTTAACCTAACGAATTCAAAGGTTCCAGGGATTAGGACATAGACATCATTGGGGGGCATTATTCTGCCTACCACAGAATAATAAAAAACTTCTTTAAGTTTTTTCTAGTTTTCTGGTTTCTCTAAGTAGTTTTTCAAATTACATCTGTGAAGTGGGTTGATAAATTTCACATCTCATTGGATAACTAAAGCATTGAGAGAAGCCCAAGGCCTGCTTAGGGCTTCCAAGAAGACCAGTCAGGATTAAATCTATTCACTCATTTTCAACGTGTAGAATAATATGTTAAGTAGAAAAAGCAAGGTAGAAGACAGAATGTATAGTACAATTACCATATCATACAAGTTTATTTCATAGATGAGTAGTCATGGTGGACAAATTGGAAGATAATGCATTATAATGCTAGTAACAGTGATATCAGGGTGTTAGACATAAGATAGTTTCTTCATTTTTATAAAATCAAAATTTCAGTAATATGGTTAGATTATATTTATAAATGGGAAATGTGTTAAAAATTATTTTATTACACCTACCATCTTCTCATACATATTTTTCCATTCCTTCCCCAACATAATCACTGACCACTAACCACCCATCCAAAAGTTACTCTAAAACAAAAGGAGAGAGAAGGGAGCTGGGAAGGGAGTTTCTGGAACAGGGAAATAAACAACAGCAGGAGACTGGCTGCAGATGGTTTTAGACTGTTCGGGCCTGCCTTCGCTTTGCCAATCAACCCCAGCTTCTGGTTTCTTCTAAAATGAATAATTAATGTGCACGGAGAGGCCTCTTATCCATACTCTACTGAGAGTGCTTCCTTTAATGAGGGACTTGCTCCTGCTGGCCACCTTCTTGGTGCCCACCAGGCCTCTGTATGCAGAGGGGTAAAGAGGACCCCCCTGCACCTGTCCCCATCCGGGAGCTGGCTGTCATGTCCACCCTATCCTGGTGCTGTGGAAGATGGAAGGACCTGGTGCAGGCTGTGCTCCCACCCAGTGATATGGGGTGGCAGGGTGCCAGATTCCCCAGGAAGCCAAGAAAGGCCCAGACAGCCAGCTGCCATCTTACCCCAGAGGGTGGCCAGCCTTTGTGGGCAGGAGTTGACAGAAGGGTGAAGAGAGAACTCCAGAAATCCCAGGACTGGCAGGCAAAGCCCTCCACAGTTGGATTCTACCCACTTCTCCTGATACAATTCCAGCTAAGAGCTACACCTATCTAATTACCCTGACTTTCCTCTGCTTGCTCTCCCCTCTAAGTCTTTACTCACCTATGCCTAGAAGGTCCCTTTCCACTTATTTTTTACCACAAGACTCAGCTCAAATTCTACCTCCTCTAAGACACCACTTTAGATTTTCCTAGTAAGAAGCAATCACAATCTCTACCTTCTTTATACTTTGACAGCATATTAATAAATTATAGTCTAACTCCTTTTACAGGCTACTTTGTATCTAGTATCATGGGGGCACAAATCTGCCTCCTTGACCAGATTGTACTCCCCTGCTGAGTAGAGGTTATGGCCTCCCCCTGCCACACTCTGACAGCTAATATGTTCATCCAACAACTATTGGTTGAGCATCTGCCATATGCCAGGCACTGTTCTAGGCACTAACTAGTTAATAATTACTCAAGATGTTAGCTTAGTTGAATGGAAATCCCAGAAATGTCTGCACTTTCCTGCCCACCACTTGTGCCTCAAGCTGCCCCTCCAGTCAGAAGTCCTTCTCTCAGGAGGAGGGCAGTTTGTGTCTCCTGTCCCTCAGTCAGGCTTACCTTACCGGAGTCAGTGTGCTCTGCCAAAGGCCAAGCCTTAGAAGTGAGGATGACTGTTCATTGTGCTGCACCTGTGCAGGTGTGACTGGAGGCAGCCTTGGGGCTGCCAGGTGAGTGCAATGGGAGTAGAGGTGAGGGTGGAGTGGGAGGGGAGAGATGTGTGGCCACTTGCAGCTGTGCCTGGAAAGCCTTCTCCAACCCAAAGTTGACTTTAATCAGCCGTGCAACACTCTCAGCCAGACCTTTTCTCTGCAATTTAATGTCTAAGATTCTGTACAAATAACACTATCTCTCCTATATGCCTTTGGTGCCCATGTGTCCCTGGATATCAGGCCATTAGGAAGAGAATCATGAAATGGTCTGAATTATTCTCATAGTTGCAATGTTGTAACAGGCTTGATTCCTGACCAAACTATTTTGCATCAAAGATTTGATCAGCCATCTGTCACAAAAGAAAAGGTGCAGAAACTAGAATTGAAGACAGCAAACATTAACCTCCAGTTCCTTTAAGAGTTCAGTCTGCCTGGGTTTAAATTCTGGCTCCATCATTTACTAACTATGTGACTTTGGGGCAATTACTCATCTGTGCCTCGGTTTCTTTATCTGTCAAATGAGAGTGATGGAAGTACATACCCTACAAGCAAAAAGATGAACTTGGACCCTTACCTCACACCATATGAAAAATGAGCTCAAAATGGATTAAAGCTACAACTATAAAACTCTTAGAAGAAAACATAGGTGAAAAGCTTCATGACATTGGATTTGGCAATGATTTCTTGAATATGACACCAAAAGAACAGGCAATAAAAGAAAAAGTAGATAAATTGGACTTCACAAAAATTAAAAACTTTTGTTTATTAAAGGACACTATCAATAGGGTGAAAAGTCAATCTACAGAATGGGAAAACTATTTTCAAATCATATATCTGATAAGGGATTAATACCCAGACTATATAAAGAACTCCTATAATTCAAAAACAAATAACTTGATTTAAAAAACGGGCAAAGGACTTGAGTAGACAATTCTCCAAAGAAGATATATAAATGGCCAATAAGCCTCTGAAAAGATGCTCCATGTTACTTATCATTAAGGAAATACAAATCAAAACCACAACAAGGTACTACTTCACACCCATTAAGATGGTTATTATTTAAAAGTACCAAAAAACAAAATAACAAGTGTTGGTGAGGGTGCAGAGAAAAGGAAACCCCCGCGCGCGCTTGGGATTGTAAATTGGTGCAGCCTCAATGGAAAACGGTATGGTGGTTCCTCAAAAAATAAAAAATAGAGTTACCATATGATCCAACAATTCCACTTCTGGGAATAGACTTAAAAGCATTGAAAGCAGGGACATGAACAAATTTGCACACCCATGTTTATAGCAGCACTATTCACAAGAGCCAAAACATGGAAGCAATCTAAATGTGCATCCACTAATGAATGGATAAACAAAATGTGGCATATAATGTAGTGTACTATTATTCAGCTTTAAAAAGAAAGGAAATTTTGAATGAACCTTGAAGATATTATGCTAAGTGAAATAAGCCAGTCACAAAATACTAAAAGGATAACTACTATATGATCCCACTCATATGAGGTACTTAGAGTAGTCAAATTTATACAGGTGAAAAGTAGAATGATGGTTTCCAGTGGCTGGTGGGGAGGGGGAAATAGGGAATTATTGTTTAATGAGTACAGAGTTTTAGTTTTACAAGATGAAAAACTTCTGTGGATAGATGGTGGTAATAGCTGTACAACAATGTGAATGTACTTACTGCCACTGAACTGTATACTTAAAATGATTAAAATAGTAAATTTTATGTTATATTTTACAACAATAAAAAAGTGAAATAGGAGTCTACTGGATCACATATATGACTTACTATGAACATGTTACATGTAACCCTGATTGACTTTAATGATAATCTGAATTAATTTCCTAGAATTGTAAAGGGTTTTAAGGGATGTGTTGAAGACCCAGATCCCTTTTTAAAAATGCCATTAAAGCAGGGAAGATGCTTCTTTTCACTAGAGCATGGGGAATCTTCAATAGGCCCTCTAGGGGTTAAGAGTGGGGCTTGGAATCAGTTGCCTGGGCTCCAATCCTAGCTTTACAAATTAGAGGAACAATGTTGGGCAAATTAATTCACTTCAAGCCCCAGTTTTTCTTCCCACAAAATGGAGGTAATGCTAGCACCCAGCTCATAGGCTTAAGCAGATAGAGGCTATAGAGATAAAATGCCCTAAGCACTTGTAAGCGTTAGCTATACTGACACTGCCTTTGACCTCATTATCATGGTAGACACAGGAGTCTTTCTTGATCTTTTGTATTTCTAGGTCTATTAAAGGCTCCAAGTACAACTGCTCAGGAGCTGCTCAGATGACGGATTCTGGGCGAAAGGAGTACAGTCAAGTCATTCTTTCTCCCCTTCATTGCTCTGGTGCCTACTTGACAGTTTGTTGATGGCCGTCAGAGCACTAATCACTTCTTAGGGACACTGGCAAACAAACGGCAGGTCATTGCAAAGCACTTGCAAAGGCACCTTTGTCCTCCTGATCTTTGGCTGAAAGGATAAATTCTTCTTCTCCCTACTTCCCTCTGTTTTTCTATTTTGTATGATGAGCCATTATGTTTAGGATGGGAAGTTAAACTTTAATAAAAAATATATTTCTCACAATATTACTTGATAAAATAGTAGCCCACAAGCACCTTCATGGGGGGGGGGCATTGACTGAAAACACCACCGAGAACTAAGTGCCTAGAGCACGGAGACGTGGGGAGGAGGGGGCAGTGTAGAGAGGGCAGGGTACATCCCGAGGAACGAGTTGACCATCTTCTTAAATGTAACCTTAGCCATGAGGAACATGGCAAAAGCAATATAATCTTGGCTGAAATCAGCCATAGTAATCTAAATCCTGTTTATCCCTCAATGGGATAGAGACGTGGGGTGCTTTGTGAATTGAAATTTTAAAACAAATTACTTTTAATTCACTATTTAGTCAGTGTTCCATTGTTGGAAGCTGAAGAATAAAAAGCCTCAGGGAAAATGGTTTTAACTCTGGGAATGTTTGAACAATATGTCCTTCTGTTAAACATCAAAACAAAACAAAACAAAAAATCCAAGCAACATATCTATGTGTATCTAGAAGTGTGAGAACTCTGACATCTAATCTCTTGACTTAGCGTTTATCTTTGCTCATTAGCAAGTTGGGTCATCAGGAGAGTTAAAGAGTAGGTGTATGTTGAGCTGTAAAACCCAGACATATTGCTACACGCATCTCATTAGATTCATATATAGAACTGGAGGTGATGTAAGATGCTTTAAAAATTTAATTGCAGCTCTCTGTGACAGCCCCAATTCTCACAGGCCTGAATGGAGCCTACATTTTGTAGGTTTCCTGGTTCACGGCTCAGCCAGTATAGATTCTTCTGTAAGCAGCACGACTTTATCCATTAACCATCCCCTCCTTTTCTTCCCCCTCCCCATTTTGGCTCTTTTACATTGAGTATGGTGTTTTTAACTCTTGAGCTATGCTAGTTGGGCAAGGATATACCAACCCTGCAGAACAGATGGTATGGTTATCGCTGGGCTCAGTTTACAGCAGCTTCTAGTCCATTTCCCATCCTGATCCCACCTGGCTCTCCAGGGTCAACCTTGCTCTCTCTTTCACTGTCTACCTCCTTCAAAGCCATGATTTTTATTTTATTTAAAAAATTCTCTGACTTAAAAAATAATATTTGGTAAAAGAGATATAAATAAAAATAGGACATAATTTCACCGTGGTTAAATTTTGATATGTATCCGTCTGCACAAATCAAATATAATTTGGAATTATATTAGAGAGATGTTTTCTATACTGCCTAGTCTCAAGTTCTGGTGTGATTATCTGCCTGGTTGCATACTCTTGAGTGAATTGCTCAAACTTTCTGTGCTTCAATTCTAAAATGGGATAATAATAGTATGTATCCCCAGTATTCATAGAAAGCAGAAATAAATTATACATGGAAAGCACTTAGAACAATGGTAGGAACATAGTAAATACACAAAACTGTTAATGAATGTTGGTATTTTTGTTTGTGAATATTATTTTGTAACCTGCTTTTAAAAAATACACTGAATATTTTCTCACATTATTCATGAATGATACATGACTTCATGCCTGACCCTAAATCCATCCTATGATTGTACCATAATTTATTTAATCAATGTTTTATTGTTGGACATTATTTTCAATATTTTGTATAGTAATAAATAACCCTGCAGTAAACATTCTGGTGCACAAATTTCTGGGCACCTCTCTGATTATTTCCTAAGGCAAATTACTAAAAGTAGAATCAAAGAGCATCAGCCCTTTTTCAGGCTTTTGCCAAAATGCCTTCCAGATATGTCATGTGAATTTGTGCTCCTAAAATATTAGACAGCCCATTTCCCCATAGCCTTCCCAGCCCCGGATATTATGATTTAACAACTTTCTTGCCAGTCTGTAGTTTTCATAGATAGTGCTCTGTAGTTTCCAAAGCCCTCCTCTTCTGAGATTTCATTTTTTAAAAATCCCAAGCCCTTTTTGAGTTACTTCTCTAATTTTAATCTATTAAGTCTCTATCATAAATTCCTGCCCTGTTAGTATCCCTAACCTTTTCTTTCCTTTCTGATTTCTTCACACCATTTCTCTTCTACCCATTTGGAGTTAGACTACAGTGTTCTATTTTGTTCAGGTATATATTATAAATCTAGTAGATAAATACTACAGGGAGATAGAAACTTTTTTTTCATTGAGCTTGATCTAACTAAAAATGAAGCAGTCCCCCCAAAGACTCATCTCCTTTCTAAAGTAATAAGATCCCTGTTGCCCAAAACATTTAAGCCATATAGACAAGCATCTGAAAGCTGTGGAAGGAATTCTTCTCTGGGTAGTAAGTTAACCTACATATCAGTGTCCAATTAGGAAAACAAAAAAGAAATTTAATTCAGGGAATTGGTTACACAAGTGATTAAAAACCAAAAAGATGATGAAGTTACTAAGATTAGTAACATTAGGAAGTCAGTGCCACTCTTAGACTGAAGGACAGAGGGAGGAGCTGGTGGGGTCACCTGGAGGAGCCTGGAGCCACAGTGGGCCTGTCTGTTGGGCTCGGGCCACAGAGGTGATGCAGGTGCTTCTCACCACCACAGGTAGAATGAGAGGAGAGAAATACACTGGCTTTTCTCTTCTCCTTCTCCAATCTCCTTCCAATGTCTTCTATTGGCAAATTCCTTTTAAAGCCAGTTGACACAGACGTTTATAGAATTATATGTAGTGTGTTGTCAATCTCAGAGTGCTGCAGAGCAGAATACAGTAAGGGTGAAGAGTGGATGTGAATGCAAACAGGCCAAGGCCTGCCACAGTGACTTCTGGAGGCCCTTCCAAGTCCACAGATAATAGGGTGAAGCGCAAAGCATGCTTGCCCTGGAGGCGTAGGCAGTCCTGCGTTTGAATACTGCCTTTGTCATTTACTAGCTCTGAGTCCTTGGACAAGCTACTTAACTTAGAGTTAAGTTAATGGAGGTCTGAGCCTCAGTTTCCTCCTCTACAAAAGGGGAACAAGAAAAGTGATATCTTGTGGGGTCTTTATAAAGATTAAATAAAATAATAGCTATAAAATAATAGTAAGCATTCAACAAAAATTGGTTTCCTGTGATTCAAGAATTTATGACTGGAATAACTATAGTGTCAGATAGGTACTCACTTTATTGGGGTAATCACTTCGGAAGTTATATAAATGTCTTGTCCACCTGAAACTAATATAATATTATACATCAACTGTAATTTAAAAATAAAAAAATATTAAAAAAAATATATATGATTTTAAGGCAAAGGACAGTTGGGCATTTGGTCAAGGTCATTCAGGTTCTCAATATATTGAAAGAAGGAAAAGGGGCAGAGGACTCTCTCCTTTTGGAAGTTCTGCCTAGACTGGAATAGGTGATATATTGCCCAATAATGATACTGAAAGATGATGTAAGAATCATTGAAAGTATCACACATGATCAATTCATTCATTCCGCAAAGATTTATGGGCTCTCATTATTTTCTAGAAATGACTTAGACATGGTCCTTACATTCAAGGAGATGGCAAGAGATGGGCAAAGAGATAAATCAAAGTGCCTGATGGTATGAGGATGTGTGCAGAAGAGGGAGCAATGGGATATCTTTGCCTACGGCGGTGGGAGAAGACTTCAGTAAGGAGATGACATTTGAGTTGTGTTTTGAAGGGTGAGCAGTTTTCCAGCTGTGCAAGCAGTGTAAAAGGGTAAAGTTATGAACGGGTGTGAGTTGTTTGGGGAATGGTGAGCTATTACCATGGGTACAGCTTTGAGGGGTCCATAGTAAAGGTGGCAGTAAGAACAAGTGGCAGATATGGCTAAAAATGGAAGAGGAAGTCACATGTGAGGGGCCTGGTGTAAGAAGCGAATGACTTAATCCCGTGGGGAATGAGAAGCCAGCAGAGACTTTTAAACTAAGGAGTAACCCATCATCTACAACTTAGAATTTCATCAAGTGCCACATTTCCCCAGCATCTCTCATGGCTTCGGTCAAAGGGCTGATGCATGCAGCTATGTGAAGTGGGGGCCATGTGTCCATCTTGTAAGACATTAAAAAGTGTGAATCAGAAGAATGAGCACAGGGTTTTTCCTGAACATTAAATTCAGAATGGAAAGAAGTCATTAACTTATCCTGCAGATGCTAAAGGGCTCACCGTAAATATTTAAAATGTTCTCTCTCATTTCTACGAAGCCATGAACATCCGAGGTGCGATGCTGCTGCCTGTCGCTCTAAGGCAGGCTCTCAAGGATGCTGATGCAACCTTCGCTTGCCTGCACCTGTCTGAACGCTGAAAAGGACTTTGTGTTACTCTAACAGAAAGGAAAACACAAGATGATGATAATCTAATCCTTTCTGCCTTTCAGAGCCCTTTCACTCACATCGCCTCATTTAGACCTCGTGACAGTCGTGTGTGGCGGATAGGGCCAAGAGTACAGTCCCATTAGAGAGGTGAAGAAATGGAGGCTGAGCGTTTCCTGCTTTCCCTGGGATCTGAGAAGAACTCATGCCCAAAGCTACAAATGGATTTCTAGACATGCAGTCCCCAACTGTGCAACAGAGCTCTGCCTACCTGTCTCCTTTCGTATGCCAGGATGGCTTCTCTGAGGTCCTGAAGTGTGAGTAGGTTAGGATCCAGGCTTTTCCTGTGGCCTTTGGGGCGGTAGGAGCCTTTTCTCCTCTCTTCGGGTGTCCATGCTGATATGGCTAAACCTTCAGAGTAGAGGATTAGGACACCCTTTCTGGTGCTGAAAGTTTTAGGGAGTAAGAGGCTCCATATGTGCTGGTTGGGGTCGCCCTTATCCTGTGGTTTGCTGACCAGAACATAATCTTCTGGAGACTTCCAGTTTAAGTAATCCTGCAACAGAAAGAAACCACTTCGATTGATTCACTGTGCACAGCACTTTTGTAGCAAATACTGCTTGTGCAAGGTGTTGGACATTTGTTTTTAGTAACTGGTTTCCTTTGAGTTGCTGCAGTGGCGCACAGAACACAATCACTCTTCTGAGTAACTGATTTTGTTTTCCACATCTCAGAATTAGTAGAATCCACGGGCACAGTCCTGTTTTACCCATGTAACTTTCATAACCATGCATGCCTGGAGGCTTAAATAGGGTAGAGTGTAGGTTACAGGCCAGTTAAAGTCTCCTGGTATGCAAGTAAGTAGTCAGAATTATCAAGGGCAGCTGATAACTTTGAAATTAGACCTGGACTAGCTGGCAGTTTAAAGAGGAGAAAGCCATTCCAACCCATCACTCCAGCTGTACACAGGGAGAATTTCTATGCATTCCAGATGCGTTGTAACTTTATCTAATTTGGCTATTTCAGAGCCTATAAAGTAGTTACATATCTTGTAAGTAAGTAAATGCCATTGGCCACAGAGGTCCTTTGAAACTCTATATGTCTTTTAATACAGCAAAGGTCAGATATCATGACAAACTACCATGACAATGGAAATCTCTGTGTAAGCCAAAAATTTTCAAAATACCCCCAATGGGTTTTTTATTTTTGGCAGAATTCAATGAAGTAAAATTGCAGTACAAGGGAATTTTGCCACCACTTGAGAATGTTCTAAACTAAAAAATTTTTTTGCGTATATTAAATATGAGTCCTGTGGGTTGAATTCCAGAAAGTTCAAGGAAGCCATTGAAATGACAAGAACACACACAGCCTTTCAACCACAGAGCACAAACTTCTAAAAACCAAATAGTCATCAGCTTGCCTAGAACCCAGGTGGAAATTCTGGTCTTGAACCAAACTACCCAAATCCTAGACAATCTGGAATCTCCTTCAGTCTAAAGCAAATGAGGCTGTAGGTCAGTGTACAAAGGGGAAGCAAGAGGGTCCCCGCAGCAACCTCGGTGTGTCAGGCAAACAACCTTATTTTCTTGACTTTTACCAAGCAGGGAAGATCTACCACTGATCCCCACCACCTCACTAACAAAACAAACCCAAACACACATGGCTCAGCTCCAAATGGAAAAAGAGAGCATTCCTTCCCCCCCCCCCCCCCCATATGCCTTTATTCAGCTGTAAAACTCACCTCTGGTTCAAAATAGACTTGGAACTTCTGTTTGCTCTGGACCAACTTGCCATGTCCCCGGCTCAGGGGAGAGAGCGTGAACATGTTTTCCCTCTGACCACCCTTCTCAGGGGCAGTTCATCTTGGTTTTGAAGGCTGAAAACTGGTCACACCTCAAGATTTCCTGAGCTCAGCAGGGAGCCCAAGAAGACCACAAACACTGGGCCTTTTATTAAATACATTTTCCCCACATACAGCAGCTTCTTAGTAACAACCAGCCACACAGTTTAGACAGTGTGTGTCTTTGTCGGGAGAAAAAATAAACCGCAAACCCAAACTCCTCAAGCCCCGGATTGTGTACTCTCCGGGCAACCTCTCTCTCTCCTTTGCCTGGGCCCTTGTTGTTCCCTGGTCCTGTTGCTCTGTTACCAGCCTCGTGCACCTACAGATCTGGGCGACAACACCATCTTTCTCACTGCAGCCAGGTTGTTTCCCGGTTGCTATGGCAGCACAGGGAAGTGCAGTCCCTTAAACCAGCCCAGGCAAGGCGGAGACTGCTGAGGGCAGTGTTCACACACAGGGAGACAGAGGGTCAAATGGACCTTGAAGAGACTGGGCTCAGATTTCAAGTCCTGACTGTGGGGGGTGAGAGAGGCCATGATGAGATATTTTTTCTGATATAACAGTACTCATCTTGCTTTGAGAGCCTTCTCCTGACACGAGAGCCTTTCACTGTCAACTCACCATTAATAGATTCAGAGGAGTCATCAAGGTCACCTAAAGAGACCTGTGACATTTTCCTTGGCTGAGCTCCAGCATCTCTTACACTGGACATGAGGCCCTTTATGGTAGTTGTTGCTTTGCAAGAGCGAGTGTGAGATACTGGGAATCTCCAGATTCCTTTGCATACCTGGTTCTCACCTGGGTGAATCCCATCTCCAGGGTGAGGGTACTTGGGAGATATAGGTGGGGGGCATTGGGTTGTCACAATGGCTGGAGGCCACTATAGGCATTTAGCAAGCAGGGGCCTGGAATGCTGAATGTTCTGTGGTATGTAGGACTGTCCTGCATAATGAAGAATTGTCCTACTTCGAATGCCAGTAGCACCCTCTTTGAGAAACACTGCTGTGGCCTGGACTGCTTGGTTCTCCTTGATGCTGACACTGTGAGGAGGACAGGAGGTAGGGGTGAGGGTGGGAGTGTCAGAGAACAAAAAAGATGCCTTTGCTGTTGATCTGTGGCCCTGTTTTGGCCTGTCATCTGTCAACTGGACCTCCATGGCGGTCTTGTGGGAGTGCCCCCTGCTGACCTGCGTGAAGAAGTGTAAGAGGCTACAGGCCCAGTTACCTTTCAGGCCTCCCTCTGTGGCTCAGCCTTTCCCAGGAAGCGGGCTCAGTCTTACGAGGAAGAAATAGAGGTCATGCTGTATAATTAGGTTGGATTTATTATGGGGGATCAAGACAGTGAATGCAGAGGCTCAAAACCGGGTTTAGTGAAACCACGATGAATAACGTCTCAACGCCCACTAGGATGGCTGTTATAAAAACAAACAGCAAACAAACCCTGAAAAATAACCAGCGCTGGTGAGGATGTGGAGAAACTGGGACCCTTGCGCACTGTTGGTGGACATGTAAAATGGTGTGGCCACCATGGAAAACAAACAGTATGGTAATTTCTCAAAAAACTTAACAGCCCTGGCCAGTGTGGCTCAGTTGGTTGAGTGTCGTCCTGTGAAGTGAAAGGTTGCCGGTTCAATTCCTGGTCAAGCACATGCCCAGGTTGCGGGTTTGGTCCCAGTTTGGAATGAAACTGACCGATGTTTCTCTCTCACATCGACGTTTCTCTCTCTCTCCCTACCCCACCCTCTCTCTCTAAAAAAAAAAAATCAATAAAAACATTAAAAAAAAAAAATCAAACATAGAATTACTATGTGATCCAGCAATTCCACTTCTGAGTATATAACCCAAAAGAAGTGAAATTAGGGACTAAAAGATATTTGAACACCCATGTTTAGAGCAGCATTCTTCACAATAGCCCAAATGTGAAAAAGGTTCTGGTGTCCATCAACAGATGAATGCATAAACAATGCAGCGTATACACACAATGGAATATTATTCAGTCTTGAAAAGGAAAGGCATTTGGACACATGCTGCAATACAATATGGATAAATCTTGAAGACATATGCTAAGAAAATAAGCCAATCATAAAGGGACAAATATTGTTTGATTACAATTATATAAGTACTTAGAGTAGTCAAGTTCATAGAGACAGAAAGTAGAATGGTGTTTGGGGGGATATTGGAGGAGGGCATGGAAATTTAGTGTTTAATGGGTACAGAGTTTCAGTTTGGAAAAATAAACTCTGGATGGAGATGGATGGTGGTGATAATTATACGACACTGTGAATGGACTTAATGCCAACGAACAGTAATTTAAAAATGATTAAAATGAGAGGAAACAAGATGGCGGCGCAGGTAACAGCTGTACCCGCCGTCTTCCGCAACCACATCAAAATTACAACTAAAATACAGAACAACCATCACGCAGAGCCTCCTGAAATCTGGCTGCACAGAAGCCCCACAACCAGGGAACTGAAGGAGCATCAAGACCAGGAGGAGGGGCGGAGACTCGGGCGGGTCGGGGCTGAATCCTGGAGACGCGGCCGCGGGCCCACACCCGGTGCCGCGGTTTAAACCCGGGAGGGATATCTTGGTGGTGGGGGTTTCCCGGAGGAGGGAGGGGTCCCAGCCCCACGTTGGGCCCCCAGCCCAGGGCTCCAGGGCTGGGAAGGGACATCCCCACAGCTTTGGGCTGTGAAAACCAGCGGAGACTGTCGCTGAGGGACACGGAGGCTGCCGGAGTCCCAGGCTTTCCTCTTAAAGGGCCCGGCACGGACTCAGACGAGCCCCCTCTGAGCCCAGCACCGACAGGAGCTTGAAAGGAACCTGGGACCCTTGGGGAGGAACTAACCTGCCTGAAGTTGGGGTGAGAGGTGAAGGGGCAGCTTCCTCCCAGGCAGAAGGGCTGGCAGAGGCCATGGCTCCTTTGGCGAGTCCTCCCCGCACACAGCCGGCAGGCAGGTGCCATATTTGAGTCGCCCGCGCCTGACTCCCACCTTTGGCCCCGCCCCGTGATTCCCGGAGGCCCCGCCCCTCCCCACCTGCAGCTCATCCAGGCCATTTCCAGGGGTTTTTCTGTGCAAGTGGCCTCTCGAGCCCCATGCTTAGGACTTTTCTAAAATCTCTCAAACAAGCAGCATCATGCCCCATACAGCTTGATAAGTGGCCCCAGACCTGGCACTAGCGACAGCCTGCATTGGCTCATAACTTGGCCTGTCCTGGACACCACCAAGCCCAGCACAAGTAGCAGCCAACTACAGTTTGCTGTGTAGCTCATGCTGGGTGGCCCTGGGCAAGGCACTGGCAGAGGCTGACTTTGCACCTCCCAGAAGGCCCCAGAGACAGTGCACGTGGTGGTCAGACTCGACCATTCTAGATTACAACCCGACCACATCCACGAGTGACACACTCAAGGGGCACACTTGGTGAACACCAAAGCTCCACTGAAGTAAATCCTGCTCCATAGGGGTGTCTCCAGCACAGCAGCTCTTTGGCTGTAGTTGAAGCTGGTCCTTACAGCTGATTGGCCTGGGGGTCAATTCCTCCCAGTGATGCCAACAGCAACCAAGGCTCAATTACAACAGGACAGTGCACACAGCCCACACAGGGGAGCACCTAGAAGGCCCAGCTCAGGTGACTGGGAGGCTGAGCCACTGGACCCTACAAAACATCTACTACACAAAGCCACTCTACAAATTCCAGGAGACATAGCAGCTCTACCTAACAGATAGAAACAAACACCTGGAAGCAGCCAAAATGTGGAGGCAAAGAAACATGTCACAAAGGGAAGAACAGAAGAAATCTCTAGAAGAGGAACTAAATGAAATAGATCCAAGCAAGCTAACAGATACAGAATTCAGAATTTTGTTTATGAGGATGCTCAAGCATATTATTACGAAAATAACTGAGAAAATCAATGACATAATAAAGTGCTAATTTGAAATGAAGGCTACACGAACTGAAATGAAGAATAATTTACAGGGAATCAACAGTAGAGTAGAGGACACTGAGAATCAAATCAGCAATTTGGAACATGAGGAAACAAAAAACACCCAACCAGAAGAGCAAAAAGAATAAAGAATCCAGAAATATGAAAATAGTATAAGGAGCCTCTGGGACAACTTCAAGAGGCCCAACTTTTGTATTATTGGGGTGCCAGAAGAGGCAGAAAGAGACCAAGGAATTGAAAACCTATTTGAAAAAATAATTACAGAAAACTTCCCCTACCTGGGGAAAGAAATCGACTTACAAGTCCAGGAAGCACAGAGAGGGTCCCAAACAAGAGGAACCCAAAGAGGCCCACACCAAGACACATCATAATTAAAATGCCAAAGGTTAAAGACAAGGAGAGAATCTTAAAAGCAGCAAGAGAAAAGCAATTAGTTACCTACAAGGGAGCACCCATATGACTGTCAGCTGATTTCTCAACAGAAACTCTGCAGGCCAGAAGGGAGTGGCAAGAAATATTCAAAGTGATAAAAAACATGGAACTACAACCAAGATTGCTCTACCCAGCAAAGCTATCATTTAGAACTGAAGGTCAGATAAAGAGCTTCACAGATAAGAAAAAGCTAAAGGAGTTCATCACCACCAAAGCAGCACTACAGGAAATGTTGAAGGGTCTTCTTTAAGAAGAAGCTAAAGAACAAAAGAATCTGACAAACTAAATAGATCCAGAGACATTGACGCATGCAATAGATGATCATATTTCAGAGGAAAGAGGGAAGGGAGGTGGAGGGTGGGAAGAGATTAATCAAAGAAGTTATATGCATATATGCATAACCCATAGATACAGTCAATAATGGGGTGAAGGCCTGGGGAGGGGGTGGGAGCGAAGTGGAGGGGATCAATTGGAGGGAAAAATGGGACACCTGTAATACTTTCAACAATAAAGATAAATAAAAAATGATTAAAATGACAAATTTTATGCTATGCATATGTACCACAATTAAAATCTAAAAAAGAAAATGATAGCAAAGAAGACAAAAATATTGAATTTAGCACTTTATAATCTGAAAGCCCATTGGTTAGTATTATTGTGGAATGATCTCCTCACAGCAGGCGAGACAAAAGCTTACAAAATGAGGTTCCAAATAGTTTATAGGGATCTTAAGCTACAGTTGCTTCCTCCCTTACCCTTCTTTGCCCCTTGAACTTTACTGAGGGATAACTATGTTGAGACATGGTCCCTGCCCTCAAGTCGCTCCCGGCAGGGTGAGAAGATAGGTGTGTGTGAACCAGTACCTGTGAGATGACGTGACAGCTATGATGACGGAGGTTGAGATAAGTGGGTGCTGTAGGAAAAAGGTCAGTGTGTGTGTGTGTGTGTGTGTGTGTGTGTGTGTGTGTGTGTGTGTGGAGGGGAGATGGATGGTGGTGGGAAGGCTATGAAGATGAGGAATATTGGAGGTGAACTTTAATGGACAGTAGTGTATGGGAAGGAGCGAAGATGAAAGGATATTGCAGGAAGCATGGACAGAATAGTCTGAGATCTCCGCAGAAAGGGTAGTTTCTTTGGTGTAGCCAAAGCCTCAGGTCAGGTGGACATAGATGAAGCTGGGGAGACAGCTTGTCAAGGCTATGAAGGCCATGTGTATATTGCTAAGGCACTTTGGACTTTATTCTTCAGGTAGTTTTTTTTTTTATAGTGGGCGGAGGAGTGTGTGTGTGATGTAATTCCATCTGCGTTTTAGGAAGATAACTCTGAGAACAGTATAAAGGATGGATAGAACAGTATAAAGGAGGGAGACTTACCTCATAAACTTCTGGGTGAACTTTCAGGACCTTGCAACCCAGGCCAGCCTTCCCTTGGATTTGAATGAATTTGTCAGATAGATCAGGAACAATCACCTGCTAAATGGCCTTTGAATGAGACATAGCAGGAGAAACTCCATACCAGCTACAATGAAATATAAATGTTGAAAACATTTTGAAAACACCATTGCTCATGGGAGAGAGTGAGTAGCATAGGAGGAAAGTAGCTGGGACCCAAAGGAGAACCACTATTGTCAGCCAAAGAATTTCTCCAAGTTTCTCCATGGGAAATTCATCCTCTAAGCTCACCTGATTTGGAAATGTGAACTCACGCGTAAATGGTGAACTAGGCCCCCAGGAAGTGACCTTTCTGAGTCTAAATTGAGTGAGCATCTCACCTGGGAAAATATCCAGGTGCCCATCAGGCCCCTCCAACACCATGGCAAGGCTACCAGGCCTCCAGGGTTATAACCTATGAGCAGCCAGACCATAGCCCAAAGCGAGCCTCTCCTAAACTGTCGTGTTTACATCTACTCTGTTTAATATGGACAATGAACAGATGTACAGATCAATTAATAGACATTTAAAAGCATTTACTCAGTCCCCACAGCAGTTTATGGAAAGTGCATTTAGAAAGCAATCGAGATTATTGCTATTCTAAAGTGCTTGGGGATCCCAGATGAAAGGCCCTTGTAACTGGAAAGTATTTATAACTCAAGAAGAAACCCTCCACACCCACGTTATATAACACCAACACCATCTCCTGGCATGCCTGACCTGTCAGCCCATGCAACATGTCTGTTTAAATTACACTGTAAATTCTATTGGGTGGAGACTTTGTTTTTATCATCGTAAAGCATCATGAATACACATGGCACTCTAAATAAATAGAAGCCACATGAGACAAAGAAAAGAGCTGTTTCCTTGGCCATGTCCCCACTGCATCCAGTAATTTGTCCCTTGCTCCAAAGTACTTGGGGTAAATGGATGCTGCTCTGGGAACAGTGTCAAGATCCTCACCCCCTTTAAAGGGCAGTGCGATAGTGTTCTCTAGGAATTGTATTCACCTGCAAGAAGAGCTACTGATATTGTCCTTGTTACCCAAAGAGGAACCATCAGTGCACAGAGAGACTTAATGATTTAAGCAAAACCTCTGAGAGAACCAGAGGTGAAGTGGTCCTAATTTGGTCCTAATCCCAGCCTGCTGTTCATCCCACTTCTGCAACAGAGCAGTAGCATATATTCATAAGAAGCTACATCATAGCTAATACCCAGCAGCCAGAAAGCTGCTATGACCGAAGCCACCACAGCGCCCTCTTCAGCTACGAAGCTAGTGACTGGACACTGGATCTGTGTCTGGCTACTAGAAACACTCACCCTTGCTTCCCCTCACTTTCCCTTGCAAATCTAGTTGTAAGGGAGTCCAGGAAAGCACATTTTTAGATTTCTAACCTCCTGCACTGGAGGAAAGGTGGAATGGAGGTTGCTAGAACCATAAGTACCAAAGACAAGTTGTGTGAGAGAGTCAAAACAAAGAATTTTTAAAAATATGGGCATGTATATGACACATGTATAATGCCTTCCATTATAAACTTGCTTTCCATTTGCTTGTGTTTTATACTCTGAACTAGACCGTAAGTGTTTGGAAGGTAGGGACTAGATCTTATAATTCTTAGCACTTCCCATAGCACCCTTTGCACAACATAACAGCTGAATAAAATACTTGTAACTTTCTTTTTAGCATGCCCAGAGAAATATGTACTGATCTCTGAGCCAGTATGTGAGATATATGAAAGAAGAAAATTACATCAAAGCTGTTTTAGTAGCTAGTAGTTTGCTTATAGTACAAAGCTTAGAGCCACCGGTTAAAGATTCTGATTAATGAGAACTTGATTTTCAAAGACTGAAAGGTCACCAAGAGAATTAGAGTGGAAGATGCAGCCTTCTAAACTGGTTGGATGTGTCCGGCCGGGCGTGGCTCAGTGGTTGAGTGTCTACCTGGGATCCAGGCGATCAGGGTTCGATTCCCGGTCAGGGTACATGCTGGGGTTGCGGGCTCGATCAATGACTCTCCCATCATTGATGTTTCTATCTCTCTCTCTCCCTCTCCTTTCCTCTCTCTGAAATCAATATAGATATTTAAAAATAAACTAAACTTGTTGGATGCTTCCAGACTTGCTGAGGATACGTTACTTGGCTTGTTCAGAGACTACGGCTCATTTCTCATGTAGCCAGGTCAGGTTTTAAAAAACATGCAAAAGGCAATAAAGAATACTCTAGAATCATAGCAGGGGAGAAAGTGTCACTGGCTTCTCTCTGCCTCCTTCCTCTCCTTAAGCATAAATTATGACCACATGGCCTGCCTAGTTCAGGAGGGAGGGGACTGGAGATCTATTTATTTTGGATCTTTCTGAAAGGTTTGCTTTGGGAGTCTAAACTATTGAGTTATATTTTAGTTCAGGACTTCATTTTATTAGTAGAAGTGCTCAAAGTGAGTGCAAGCTTTTAAATTCATGGTGGGGAGATAGTAAGGCTGGAGAAGAAATAAAAATCACACATTCTTGGTTCTTCTGTAACATAAAGAAAATCAATCACTAGTCTGGCTAACAGCTCAGATAGTGGGGGCAAAAGTAACAGACCTTCATGGGAACTAACCTATGGAGGGTGACAAGAACGGGGGTGATTTTAATTCTCAGAGCAGATCACCTTTATCTATGTCATTAGTATGGTTGTGGGTAAAGTTTTTTCTTTTGACTTTCATTCAATATTGTTATAGTACTGTTTATTTAATTGAAATAAAATAAACTAAAATAATTTATGTAAGGCACTGAGGGTAGTGCCTGGCACATAGTAGGTGCTCAATAAATAGAAATTCTTGTTTACCAAATAATTCCATTCTATAACTCATAACACACAAATTCCCCCACTATTAGCACACAGCAGTGAAGTTTTGCTGTACAAAATGATGCCCTGAAAACTATTTCCTCACACTAGGGAATCTCAAGTGTAGTAGACAGTAAGTCGCTGGGCTGCACCACCAGACACTGCTCTGCACCTGGCTTCCAGTTCACTCTTTAAACTATATGATGAGAAGATTTTTTACATTTTCTAATTACCACAGAGTAAAATTAGTGAGCTGTCTGCTAATCGTTTTATTTATTTATTTATTTTTATTTTAAATATATCTTTATTGATTTCAGAGAGAGGAAAGGAGAGAGAGAGAGAGAGAGATAGGAACATCAATGATGAAAGAGTCATTGCTCAAGCCTGCAACCCAGGCATGTGCCCTGACTGGGAATTGAACCCCGATCACCTGGATCCTAGGTTGATGCTCAACCGCTGAGCCATGCCCTGCCGGGCTCTGCTAATCATTTTAGAGAGATGTTAATATGATGTACAACACATATCTTTTCAGGGACTATATATACTGCATAACCCAAGATATACACAAATTTTCTTCCCATTATTTGCTCACAATAGTGAGGTTTTGGTGTACAAATTGATGTTCCACCTTCAGCCCCAGGAAGTGAGCAGTCTGGGAGATGGAGCAGCCAGTCTCAGGTGTCCCAGGAAGAGAAAGGGGAGTTAGGGGGCCTGGATTCTGAAAGAACCTTCCACTGAAGGCCCATGAATTGCTACAGTTCATTTTGGGAACCCAGGAGCCCCTAACCCACAGGTAACCTCCCTGCCTGTTACCCAACCATTGTAGTTTCCTTTGGGAAAGTCTTCAGGTCTGCCTGAGGGCTGAGTTAAGATGCAGGTCCCTCTGCAGAGATAGAGTTAACCACGCTGTGCAGGGATGGGACCCAGAGAGGAAGCCTGGCTTTGGGATCGATGGGGGAGAAATGAGGGAGAGGGAGATATAAGGGAAGATGGAGGATGGTATCCCTCAGGAGGCAGGTTGGGAGGCACATCCCAGTACCTTTTCCTGTTCCACTTTTTCCCAGAGAGCCAGCCTGTGCCCACACTCCTCCAGGCCACAGCCTTAAAATGGGGCAGAGGCTGCCAACCTCCGGCTGGCCCAGGAGACTGTGTAAGTATACATTTAAGGAGGAAAGGCAATAGTTTCTTCTTATCTCACAGGACAACTCACCTTGGGGAGCAAAGTTCCTTCTCCAGAGGCCAAAAGACCAGATAAAACTCTACCACAAGTTGAGAGGCATCAATAATGTAACAAGTGTTATCAGATATGAGCAGTGTCCTCTGAAGAACCTCATGCTCCTAGCCAGCCCTGGCTCATGCCACCTCTGATACCAACCCACTCTAAAACAGGTGTCCCAGGGGAGTTATCCATCAAGCAGGGGGACACCTTTGAAATGGTACATTCCAATGATGATACTGATAGCAGAAGTAGCTTTTCAGATTTTACGATAATCCTTCTCTTGAGTCACTGTCTAGACAGTTAGGTGCACAAAGGGTTAACCAGCCTTTTAGGACTCAGCTGCCAAGTACACTTAATGCTCAGTCCAGCACTCCCAGCTTGTATTCTTACGCTGCTGGAGTGGCCTGTTCATGGCATCTGGTTCCCTGGCAACAGCTTTCATTGGCTCAATCAAAGCCCTTTCTTCTTAAGAAAGCTCCTACTGAGACACCCACCACCACCACTAATCACCATCTTAACTCAGGTTTAGGATGCAGCTGGTATGAAAAATAGCTTTTGTGGATGTGAGCAGATAAAGCAATGGGCTGAGTTGAGTACACCTGCCTTGTGTGATCCTTGCACTGGTTTCCTATAGGACCGGTTGGAAATTACCTGCTTTTCCATTGGGACAGAGAGAAAGGCTGGGCCAAAAAGTTTCCCAGAGCTGGAGTTCTTTGTTCAGCAAAAATCCATGAGCCTCTGTGATTCATGACTAGCCGTTTCCTGGGCTGATCTGTGATATAACTGCGGGCTCTGTGCTCTGACAAGGGGCGTTGTTGAGCTGAGGGAGTTCAGACAAGGAAATCCATATTGTGGAAGGCTTGTCCCCAGTCAGCCACAAGCTGGGGAAAGAAGTCTGCTTCCACTAGAACCTGGGGAGTCTGACAGCTGCTCCACCTCGCCCCAAGAAGTCTCAGCGGCTCCAGATTTGCTAAGAATAGCGGGAAAAAGTAGTTCTTTCACACAGCTTTTGGGGGGGAAAATTATTGATGAGATTCTCTAATAGAAATGGGCATTTTTAGGTGAATTCTTTGGTTTTACTGAGAATCGCTTTGCGTTTCCTTGTTTTGTCTAGGGAATAAATAACATGACAGCAACAGAGTAGAGGTGAGGAAGAAGGCAGGCTGTTCTCACTTCTGGTTCACTCTATCCATCTGTTTAATTCATTTTATTTATTTTTTCAAGTCAAATTTCATCTCATGCATTTATACTCACTGACATCTAAAACAGATAGCTTCATTTAGGAACTAAAAGTTTTCAGAATCCACAGTAATATTTATAAAAGATGTTGACTTGTGGCCTGGCCATCCACCCTAGTATTTGAGCTGCCCTCACCTTTCGGTTCCTCGAGAGAGAACAGCCATCCTGGTCAGAGCGTTGAGATGCAGCGGGACAGTCAACAGTTGGGTTTGTGGCTGCTCTGCTCCGGCAAGCGAAGGTCCTCTCCTCTCCTGTGTGGTGTGTGTGTGAAAGGCCCTCTGTGTCTGATCTGCCGGCCTGCCCGCAACTTAGCACCGTAAGGGCTCTTGGTGGTGCTACCTCAGATCATGTTAAAATCTGTTATGGAGGGCACTTGACAAAAACACGTACATTTGAGGGCTGTCTGGGGACCGGGTTTGTTCTATTTCTTATGAGATATGTAATGGGAAAATTCTTAACCTCTGAGCCTCAGTCTCCTCCCCTGAAAAATGAGGATAATAGTGCTTATCACATGGGCTGTCTCAAGGACCAGGAGAAATGATGTACTTGGGCCCCACACCCACAGGTTCAGATTGATTTATTTGAAGTAGGACCCTGGCACTGATAAGTTTTAGAAGCTCCCCAGGTGATTCTAGTGTTCAGCCTGCGGTGAGAACCGCAGATGCGGCAGATGAGGCTTTCTATGATTGTTTTTTAGGCTGAGGAATTCCTGGAATGTCAGGGGTTCTTAGGAATGGGGATGAGCAGATAATATTGATAAAAAACAAATTCTCTTACTGCCTCCTCAGATCTGTGAGTTACATAGATTGGAAAGGAGATGCAGCCCAGCGTGGTAGAGGCCTCCTCTCCCCTTCGAGCCCTTTCGAGATGGGTCATAATCAAATAGTATTTTCATTCAAAAAAAGGAAAAAAATTGCTGAGCACCTTCTATATGGATGTTTTGGTGAGAGATATAGTAGTATAATAGGGAGAAATAGGTAAATAGTATAATGCTCAGGAAGCTCACAGCCTCGCAAGGGAAAATAAGCGAACCTATATGATACTGGTGTGATTAAATAGTAATATCCCGAGCTGCTTTTCCCTGGGGGAGTCTTGATGATATGACACAGGAAGTTTCAAGATACTCTGAGGTGGGGACACATTTCAAGCTTGGGTTCTAAGCGGGAAGCAATTTTTATCATTCCCAGCAAACGACAGCACCCTCTGATTAAAGACCAAGAGAAAAAAATCACAGAACCCTTGGTGTTACACTTTGTAAAATACCACACTGCCATTTTTATTAGTTAGCAGAACAGACAGCAAGTATTTTTAGGGCATATTGTAAAGAAGAAAATCTTTTGAATACATCAATGGAAAGATTCTTGGTGCTTAATGGCTGTATACAGAGTAAATAAATATGTAAACAAAACTTTTTTGGGTTGGTAACCAAACAGAACTTTTTGTGGCTGGTAACAAGGTGGGCGGTCCAAGGCAGTATGGAACACCAGATCTAGAGCACCTGCAGGAAGACTCCAAACTGATCCCCAAATGGTTCTTATGGCTATGCTATTATGAGTTTTCATTAATTCTTTAGGGTGCAGAAAGAGGGGACTGGTATTAGAATCCCTTGTATATGCCTTGGAGAAAATTCCATATAAAACACAACATAGTGATTGCAAATAGGTTTCCTACTATGTACTAAATCCAATCCAGTTGGTAGTGGTTGCTTAAAACGCTTGACTGAGACTAATTCTGCAGAGTCCTGGCCTAGCAAAAAAGAGTTTCATGGCTGATTAGTTATGTTGTCCATAGGTGAGGGAGAGTGAACTGTGATACATAATTGGAGCTTTCCCAACTCAGTGTTGTAAACACTACAGAATTCTCACACAGGATGTGGGTTTAATCATCCTTAATAAATCCTCTTGGTATTAACCTAAAGTCATTTTATGATATTTTATTAACGACTTATTATTATAGAAACCCTAGTTCCTCAAATCTAAGATGCCATGCATTTAAGACACACTGATTATTTAATAACAGGTTTTAAGGGAAAAAGCCACTACCATTATATGAACACGAAATAACATTTACCCACATATTATTTGTCAGTCCATTATTCAATGTTTGAGAATAAACCCCTTTCAAACTCAGCCTATGGATGATGCTTCTGAATCATTTGTGACCATTGGCAGTTATACGTAGCATTCTGGGGATTCTCTGCTTTCTACCACCTGGCCTAGTGATTTTTACCTTCTTAGAAAATATAGGTTTAGGCTGTCTAATTATTAGTCATGTTGCAGAATACCACCAGAGTTTCATTTGTGTTTCCTGTTTGGTTAAATTCACAGTTTTATCCTACCCTTAATTAAATTATTCCTTCCTAGAAGGTAAACAGCTTCTCGTGAAAGTCATCCAGGAGGTTCTGAAAGGTATTTGGCACCTGAGGATGACTTTGCAATGAATGAGTTGATCATACCAACCTCCCTTAACTTTAAAAATTCTGCTATTTCTCCTGAGATACCTGTCAATTTTTATTGTATGTAATTACGGTGCCTGTTGTGTAGTCTGGCAATCCTCCTCCTGTGTTCTCTGAAGTGCTTGGCTGCTGTTTTGCTGGAAAACGTGAAAGTGCAGTCATGCCTTCAGCAGTAAATATTTGCTTCACTTATTGTAAATGTGCCTCGCTAAGTTCTTCCGTGGACGGACAATAATGGCTCTGTCTCAACTTACTCTCCTGCCAGCAGGGGCAAATTTCTTTTGACATAAGTTATAAGTGGCATCCTAGTTTTAGAAATGTTAAGATGTGAACAAATAAGAGTCTGGGAAGAAAGGGAATAAAGCAGATATCTAAATGAGGTAAACTGAGTATCCAAGTCAAGAATCCACTGCCCAGAGTAAGCAGATAAGACCAACAGCCTCCTCCCCCACCTCAGTCCCCTTACAGAACAGGGTCTCACCAGGCTCAAGCTGTATCTGGGGGTGGTGCATGCAACACACACAATACAGAGTAGGAAGTATTACAAGAAAATAATACAAGATAAAAAGTATTAAGTTGTGTTAAGAGAGGGATGAAGAAAATGTTATGGGAATTCAGAGGGAGAGAGTACTTCTGCTTGTATAATCAGGATAGAGGAGCAGGTGGCATTCAAACGGACTTTGAAGAAATAGGTACCTTAGTGGTCATGAAAAAGCACCTCTCAGGTCTCCAGCTGTGAGGAGCATAGTTGACTGAGGGCCCCAGTTGCAGATTCTGAAATCCATCTCCGCATTTGCCCTGAGGCTGAGCTTCCCACAGGATGCTCCTAGCCAATGACAGTGTGACAGAAATATGAAGGCAAGCAGGCTTGTTCTTGAGAGACACTGTAGAACTTCTCTGGTGGGTGACTTTTGCCCAAGGACGCCCTAGCATTCTTGTCGAATGTTTTTAGAACTGCACAACAGTCTAAGATACTTCCATCTAAACTTTCTTCCTTCCCCCTCTCCTTCACCAGTCAGACCTGTCCCCCATCTGACAGTCCTCCTGGGCTCCCTCCTCTTCCCTCACAGGTGTATTTCCCAATAAATCTCTCCCATATGCAATCCTGCCTTGGTGCCTGCTTCTTGGAGGACCCATGTAGACACTCAGTCCTTGTGGAGGTGCCAGGTAGGTGTCCTCAACACATTCACAATCTTCTGTTTCATTTGCTTTGCTATTTCCCGTTCTTTTCCCCGTTGCCCCTGTGTCTTAGAGGTTGGCATTATTGGATATTCTCCAGGGAAGAGATATTATAGGCAGTAAGGAGTGCCTATAGGAAAGTACAGAGGAGAAAAGAAAGCAGATCTAGAGGATGATTAGCAAGAAATCCTATTTTTTCCTTAGCATGCTAATTATTTTATTTATTTTATTTTCCTTTATCTTTATTGTTGAAAGTATTACAGGTGTCCCATCCCCCCCCCCAATTGACCCCCTCCACTTCACTCCCACCGATTCCACAGGCCTTCATCCCGTTATTGACTGTGTCCATGGGTTATGCAAATATGCATATAACTTCTTTGGTTAATCTCTTCCCACCCTCCACCCCCTTCCCTCTTTCCTCTGAAATATGGTCATCTGTTGCATGTGTCAATGTCTCTGGATCTATTTAGTTTGCCAAATTCTTTTGTTCATTAAATTCTTCTTAAAGAAGACCCTTCAACATTTCCTGTAGTGCTGGTTTGGTGGTGATGAACTCCTTTAGCTTTTTCTTATCTGTGAAGCTCTTTATCTGACCTTCAATTCTAAATGATAGCTTTGCTGGGTAGAGTGATCTTGGTTGTAGTTCCATGTTTTTTATCACTTTGAATATTTCTTGCCACTCCCTTCTGACCTTCAAGTTTTCTGCTGAGAAATCAGCTGACAGTCCTATGGGTGCTGCCTTGTAGGTAATTAACTGCTTTTCTCTTGCTGCTTTTAAGATTCCCTCTTTGTCTTTAACCTTTGGCATTTTAATTATGATGTGTCTTGCTGTGGGCCTCTTTGGGTTCCTCTTGTTTGGGATCCTCTGTACTTCCTGTACTTGTAAGTCTATTTTTTCCCCAGGTAGGGGAAGTTTTCTGTCATTATTTTTTCAAATAGGTTTTCAATTTCTTGGTCTCTTTCTTCCCCTTCTGGCACCCCAATAATACGAATTTTGGGCCTTTTGAAGTTGTCCCAGGGACTCCTTATACTATCTTCATATTTGTTGATTCTTTTTTCTTTTTACTCTTCTGGTTGGGTGTTTTTTGTTTCCTCATGTTCCAAATTGCTGATTTGATTCTCAGCGTCCTCTACTCTGCTGTTGATTCCCTGTAAATTATTCTTCATTTCAGTTCGTGTAGCCTTCATTTCAAATTGGTACTTTATTATGTTATCAATTTTCTCAGTTATTTCCCTAATAATATGCTTAAACATCCTTATAAACAAAATTCTGAACTCTGTATCTGTTAGCTTGCTTGATCTATTTCATTTAGTTCCTCTTCTAGAGATTTCTTCTGTTCTTTCCTTTGTGACATGTTTTTTTGCCTCCACATTTTGACTTCTTCCAGGTGTTTGTTTCTATCTGTTAGGTAGAGCTGCTATGTCTCCTGGAATTTGTAGAGTGGTTTTGTGTAGTAGGTGTTTTGTAGGGTCCAGTGGCTCAGCCTCCCAGTCACCTGAGCTGGGCCTTCTAGGTGCTCCCCTGTGTGGGCTGTGTGCACTGTCCTGTTGTAGCTGAGCCTTGGTTGCTGTTGGCATCACTGGGAGGAACTGACCCCCAGGCCAATCAGCTGTGAGGACCAGCTTCAACTACAGCCAAAGAGCTGCTGTGCTGGAGACACCCCTATGGAGCAGGATTTACTTCAGTGGAGCTTTGGTGTTCACCAAGTTCGCTCCTTGAGTGTGTCACTCATGGATGTGGTCGGGTTGTAATCCAGAATGGTCGAGTCTGACCACCATGTGCACTGTCTCTGGGGCCTCCCTGGAGGTGCAAAGTCAGCCTGTGCTGGTGCCTTGCCCAGGGCCACCCAGCATGAGCTACACAGCAAACTGTAGTTGGCTGCTACTTGTGCCGGGCTTGGAGGTGCCCAGGAGAGGCCAAGCTATGAACCAATGCAGGCTGCTGCTAGTGCCAGGCCTGGGGCCTCTTATCAAGCTGTATGGGGCCCACTGCTGTTTGTTTGAGAGATTTTAGAAAAGTCCTAAGCTTGGGGCTCAAGAGGCCACTTGCACAGAAAAGCCACTGGAAATGGCCTGGATGAGCTGCAGGTGGGGAGGGGCGGGGCCTCCGGGAATCAGGGGGCGGGGTCAAAGGTGTGAGTCAGGTGCTGGAGATTCAAACATGGCGCCTACCTGCCGGCTGTGTGCGGGGAGGGCTCACCAAAGGAGCCATGGCCTCTGCCAGCCCTTCTCCCTGACAGGAAGCCGCCCCTCCGCCTCTCGCCCGGATCTCAGGCAGGTTAGTTCCTCCCCGAGTGTCCCGGGTCCTTTCAGGCTGCTGCCCGGCGCTGGGCGCAGAGGGAGCGTCCGAGTGAGTCTGTGTGCCGGCCCTGTAAGAGGAGCTGCTGGGGCTCCCGCGGCCTCCGCGACCCTCAGGGACAGTCCCTGCTGGTTTCACAGCCTGGAGTTCTGGGGACGCCTCTTCCCAGCCCTGGAGCCCTGGGTTGGGGGCCTGCTGTGGGGCTGGGACCCCTCACTCCTCCAGGAAACCTCCCTCGAGGAGATGTCCTCCCGGGTTTAACCCGCGGCACCGGGTGTGGGCCTACAGCCCCGTCTCTAGGATTCAGCCCCGATCTGCCCGCGTCTCCGCCCCTCCTCCCGGTCTCGGTGCTGCTTCAGTTCCCTGGTTGTGGGGCTTCTGTTCAGCCAGATTTCAGGAGGTTCTGAGTGATGTTGTTCTGTATTTTAGTTGTAATTTTGCTGTGGTTGCGGGAGGCGGCGGGTGCAGCTGTTACCTACGCCGCCATCTTGTTTCTCTCTAGCATGCTAATTATTTATTTAAACAGAGTTCATTTGTTTTTAAGCAAAAATGGTAAAATATTATTATGATAATATTGAGCTGCGTCTTGCGATCAAGCATAATCGGGAACCTAGAAGGCATTAGGGTGCTATTGCTGCGTCTCGTTTCTGAGGTCCGTCAGATTTGCTCCTGGACTTACATCCTACAGCTCAGAGACCCAAAGAGAGACTGACTTCTTTTCAATTCCAGTTCCAATTCCCAGAGGAAAGCTCAACTTGGCCCAGCTTTGGTCAGATACCTACCCTCACAGCAATCAGTTGTGTTCAGGGGGACTGGGTCAGGGAAGGACCGTGATTAGTCCACGTTCTACCAACACGGTGGGGTTCGTGGTCACTATGTGCATCTGGATGTTCTCAGAGGGAGGAAGGAGGGCTGCTGTTACGACTGTGTATAAAGAGTTGGTCAACTGTCAGGCCTTCAGGATCAAACCAGGCTTTGAAATCCCCACTTCCTCTTTCAGGACCTCCAATCTCTATCTCCCTTCTTACCTAAACTCCCCTATAAAGAAAATTAGGTATTTTCAATCTAGAGTTTAGAGTAGTGAGGGACTGGAAAATGTGTCCCTGCTTTCAAGTGGGTTGTGGATTATTTTTACTTTGTTTCTTATTAAATTCCTATGGAGTGGACTAATTTTTAGCAAGCAACTGGCAACACTGCCATTGGACATTTGGGAGCACTGGGAAGAGGAATCTCTAGTACTCCGCTCTCCCCCTTCATTGCAGCAGCCACCCCCCCGCCCCCCCATTTCATGTCAGAATGTTAATGCTGTCTCCAAATCCTCCCGGTCAGCTTCTGAAGTCACAGCCTTTGGTGACCTTAGTGCTTTTTAGTGCTTTAGGACATGGTGAAGGTAAGATTTCAGAAATGCCCTCCATTATCTTGATGGCCAAGTTCAAAGCTGGGCTCCTTATCTAGCCCCTGGCATAGCTGCGGTGTCTGCTGCTTGTTGAGGCTGCCTTTGAAAGCTGGCATTTTGTTGGGACAAATTCAAGTCCCAATGGCAGACTTGGGTTGCGATGGAAAGTAGATTCCAAAGCTGCCCTTGGAATGTGAACTTTTCCTGGAAACTTTCCAGGCTGCCTCTTAGAGAACAGCAGGCATCAGCGTATTCACACCAGGAGTCAATTAAAGAAACCCAAATTATTGCCATTCCAATAAACAGTGATCTCTCTTCCTTTTCAAATAAACTTGTTAGGATGGCCGAAAAGCCAGGTCTAATTACACGATCAGATAGCATAATTCTGATTAGAAGCTTTTTGTCTACTTTAATTAATTTTCTCTTGCAATCAGAGATATTTTTAGTAAAAGTTAAATATGTATTTAAACAACTTTAATGTATTTTTTTTTTCTAAAACCTACTGGGGTTCTCTTTCATTCATCCTTCCTGCTTTTTAATGAGGCATGAATGTTCCTAGGGCACATTATTCAGAGAGGAAAAGAGCTGGGAGAATACCACACCTTCATAATTTAGCCTGTGATATAAATATATGTATCCCGGCACAAACGCATAGGTCATATATCGTAGGTTGGGGAGGGGGTCATCTTAGGTGGTTCTGAGTAACTGTTACATGTTTGATCCACTGGAGAGAAAAGTGGAGGAAGTAAAATGGTGAGAATGTTAACAGTTGATCATAACTACACCTTTCACACTTGTCTGAAATAGGCCCTTCCAAGGGCACTCATCCTTATCAACTGTCTTCCTCTTGACCCTCTACTGTCCCTGTCTTTCTCACATAGTAAAGACGGACATTCCTTCCCAAGGTGCTTCTCTGTCCATCTAAAAGTTGTGATATGTGGAATCCCAATAGTTTGACTACTGATCTTGTAGGTAGTAGAATGTGTCATTCGCCTTTACTTAGCAGTGTTAGGTACTTAACAGGAAGGAGGGAGGGAGGAAGGAAAGAGAGGGGGGATGGAAGGAGAGAAAATTCTTATACTCTACATGGTTAGGATTTAACAATCTCTTTGAGAAGTCATCTTTCTAGCTGAAAAGTATGACTGATGAAATTTGTTGAAATGCAGTTGGACCAAATGCTGAAGCACTGGCTCATATCATATGCCAGGTACCCTTAGTGTGTGTGCATGAGGAGTGGGTAATTGAGGGTGAACTCTTTTTCCTTTGTAGTGAAATTTCTTAGGGGTCTGAGTTAAGATTCTGCGTCATCTTCATGTTGATGAAAATTACTGCTGTCATTTTAGGTTTCTCTGAGTTCGCTATGTCCTTGTCAATTCTGATGATGAAAAAAGCTCCATTGAAATAAAAACAAACCAAACCCACAAGTTCCCATAGAACTCAAGCAACTGCTACCCCCCCCCCCCCTTTTTTTGGCCGTTTTTCTGAGGGGAGGGGGAGGGAAGAGCACAAAATGTTAGTTTGAAACATTTAAATTTTTACAATTGAGTAACTGTAGAAATTACTCTTTTCTTTTTGTTACTTTTGGTAAGTTCAAAAACCAGAGTCCCTGAAACCGATGTGTTTTCTCCTTTTTTTCAAACTGGCCAAGAACAGCAGAAGTAAAGGGACAAATTCTATGTAATCATTCTTAAGAGGTAATAAAAAAAATCACAACCACCAAACATGAAGTAAGATTTATTTTTCTATCAATAAATCTGAATAATTCACATTGACGTTATACACATGGGAAAGGAAGAATTCCCTAACGATTATTGCTTTAATGCGTATGCACAGAGAGATTTGGGCTCACTGCTACTACAGAACAGAGCCTTTAATCAAATGCAGTCAAATGATCTGTTTGCACTGCTCAAGGGGGGGGGGGGGCGATAGGGTCCACTTATCAGAGAGTCCCCAACACCAATCAACAGGAGACCTCCCACACTCTTTGCCTTAGAGAATAAACCCAGTTTGGCCAAACAGTAGATAAAGAAGAGGTCTCACCACTGGCTGGGTCACTGCTGGCCAGGCTGAAGTTCGATAATGTCTAATAATATCTCATGTTTACATAGGAACCTTCTCCTGGGGGCAAAGTGCTTTACTAGCATTATCTCATTAACCTGTCCTCTGACCCTAAAAGCATCCACAGTTTTACTGGGGCTGCAGTTGAATAGAAGAGAAAAAGAACAAAAGAATTAAACGGGGAAGCTGGCTTTGAAATTCAGGTCTCTACATTTCCAGGCCAGGTTGCTCTCCTGTAGTCCTTCTTAGATGAGCCACTGAAGCCCATTCCAAATGATGGGGGCTCCGTGGTTTGACATGGCCTCATTTAAAAAGGAAAAACAACTCTGTTGCCCTTTTCTGTGTTCAGTGTGTCTGAAGATTTGGTGAAAAATTCTAAATATTCTACCTGTATCTTCTAATTCAGGAGCTCTTAATCTTGGTTCAGTGGGTTTGGGGAGGTAGGAGGAAATTGTCTGCAATCTTGGGCATATATGACCATACTTCCATTTTTCTGGGGACTGAGCCCATAGTTTCTATCAGGTTTCCAAAAGGACTTATGATTTCTTGGAAAGAACCTCTGGGTTCTTAGTTTTGTTGTCTAGCTGTAGTGAGGTATTATGGCCAGCCTATAGCAAAACTAGTACAGAGTTCTAACTATATGTTCAGCTCTAATCTAGTTATGGGGTCATGGGGCAGGAGACATGGATTTTGACTGATAACCTATAAATCATATTTCTAAGGTTGCTAATACTTTATTTGGCTCCAAATAATTTCCCACATGTGATTCATTCATTCATTTTATTTATTTACCCAACAGATAATCACTAAGGTTACTAGTTTCCTGGGGCTACTTTAACAAATTACCATAAACTAGGTGGCTTAAAACAACAGAAATTTATTCTCCACAGTTCTGGAGATGTCAACCATGCTCTCTCTCTAAAGGCTCTGTCCATTAGAGCCTTTAGAGAACCTTCTTTGCCTCTTCTAACTTCTGGTGGTTGCCAGCAATGCTTGGTGTTTTTTTGCCTTTTAGACACATAACTCCAATCCCCACCTGTCATCACAAGGCATTCTCCCTGTTGTTTTTCTTTCTCTTTTTAAATAAGGACAACAGTCATGTTAGATTAAAGGCCTACCTTATTCCAGTATGACCTCTTCTTAACTACATTAACTACCTCTGACCCTATTTCCAAATAAGGTCAAGTTTGGATGTTCTGGGAAAGACATGAATTTGGGGGGCACACTAACTGACCCAGTACACTGAGCATTGCTTTGTACTGGATGTTCTGCTGAGCACTAGAAATGAAATATAAGACAAATCACTGCCTAGGCACTAATAGTACTTAATGATCTTTATTATTATTATTATTATTATTATTATTATTATTTTTTTTAGTCCAGTACTATTCCTCCTTCTTGGGATTCCTTTAGTTGTCCTGAGGTGCTGTAGGAGTGTCCCAGGATGATGATGTAGAAACCCATGCCTTCACTCTGATTTTCTTTTGGATCTGCATTCCTGTCCATTTTGGCAGAAAGCAAGAGAGCTGGAGTGCATCCAATAAGGGGCTCGATTAGCTTTCAGCAGTTGAAATAGCTACAGATTCTTTCTTTCATCAAAAAATGAATTCCTGTGATACATGAGTATGTAGGCAACTGTAAACGGATCAGAGCAGGAATGGTGGGAAATGAGGCTGGAGAGCCAGGTAGAGATTATGGAAGGCCTCGCATGCTGTGCTTAGTATTTTAAACAAGGAAGAGACTTGGCCATAGCGAATTTACTATGATTCCTTCTGGCACTGGGTGGGGACGAATTGGAGGAGAGGCCAAAACGGAGGCAGGGCGACCAGTTAGGGAGCCATTATGGTGATGTAAGTAAGGGATGGTGACCATGGGGAAGAACTAGAATCCAGGCTGGTCAGCTGATTGTAGGGGTTAAGGGAGAGGACAGAGCCAAGGATAAATGGAAGTTGCTGGCAGAGTAAAATATATAGCACCAGCTGTTGGATCTCAAACCATTGCCCTCCTCCCAGCAGTCCAGGAAGCCTCTTAAACACCAACAGCCTACAGGGCTGCAGGGGAGGCAGTAGAGCAAGCCGGTCCCTGACTGGCGGTAGGAGCGTGGCTTCCCTTGTAGCTAACTGCCCCTTTCCCCTGAGGCAAGTCTATAGAGGGAGCTGCAATAACTGGCTTTCTGATAAAAAGAGCCTGCTTTGCCTTTTTCTTCCAACAATGCTGATGGGTGGGCTTTTCAACATTCATGCTGGCTTATCCAGGATGCCCAGGTAGGGAAAAGGGATACCTCAGGCTGAAGGTGATGTGACACAGCTCAAGCTGGCTGTGAGACATTCTTGTGTCCCTTGACCATCTTAGCACCATGCACTCAAAAACTGAGCTCTAGTTATTTCCCCGAACTGGAATAACAATGGTGACTGTTTTCATGCTTAGAGGGAGTCATCAACTCATCTTTTCCAAACAACTCCCAAATCCCTTAGGGAACCTGTTATTATCTCTCAAATCCCTCATCTTCAGGGGGATTTTGAGGACTGGACATAGTGAACATTTGGGAAGTATATGCACTGACTAAGTCATCTGGACTAGGATGCTGACATTCTGAAGTCAATTTGCCCTGTGGGGGTAGGGGGGGTGTTCCTATTGAGCTCCCCTGCAAACCCTTTTATGTAAAAACACAATGAGATGAGCTAAATCCAAATCCACTTTGGCTCCACAAGTCTATCAGCTTCCCCACTGGTGGCCACGATCCTCCTGTGATGCTCTGTCAAGTAGGGTGAAGTCATTAAACAGAGATCATGGAAAAGGAGGGTCTGATACCCTGTTGACAAGTAACACATTGGCTTAGAATCAATGTATTTCACCTCCCTCCCCCCCAGAACTAATCACAATTTTAGTGATAATTCCAAATAAAGAGAGAGTTGATTCTATAGATACCAACACTTCAGTAGTCAGGGTTGGAAAACAGCAGGAAGAGGGATGCACTACAGTATGGGAGTCAAGGGGTCCTGAGCAAGTTTTTTTACCTCTTGGTGTCTCAGCTTTCTCTGTCTTTAAAATGAGGATAATAGTTTCTATCTCAGGGAGTTGTTGAGGGAATCAAGCAAAGATGTGGAGAGTGGGTACTATACTCTACGTATGTGTCTGGTACATCAAAACCCTCAATCAATGTTACTGCTTATTATAACTCTGGGATACAGGGAATGAGATTAATGATGGAAAGTCAACTAATAGTTGTCAAAGGAATGACTGAATCAGGTGTCAGTGGCGCAGAAGCAGGGCTGTGTTCAGAATTTTTTCTTGCTATCTTGCTCTCTCTCAGTCTCCCCTTCCTGGGTTTTCCCTTTGATCTTATTTTTTTAAAAAACACATTTCATCTTTGTGTTTCCTTTTTCTTGGTGTGAAGTGACAGGTAAGAAAGATCTTGAGGTTAAAAGAAGTGTCCCTGAGGAGAATGAAGCTGGCTCCATTCTGACTTTTCTTGTAGGCTGATTCTATGCACAAGGCTAATGCTGGCTCGAATTCTTTTATTTTCTTAATCAAATAGCCAGGATTAAGAGACACAATAATGTTTACTCTTACACACCCAGTAACTGTTTTGGAGGTGGAACCTGTTGACTATTTCTATTCATAAGCAGGGTCCAAACCTGGTGTCCTGACTAGCAGAAAATTGTGTTTTATAATTTAACAAGAAGAAAAAACAAGTTAGGTAGCATTCTGACTGGACGGGAGAGATTGTGTTCAGGTTTTTGCAGCCATGTCAACTGCTCAGACAGATTTGAACAATCCTGAGAGACAGCACAGAGCAGTTATAAATATAAGAGGGGTGGTGTGCCCTGAATGGAGACTTAGTTATCTGAAGTAAACATTTTGTACAACTCGTAGGTCCCAAACCGCTGGGTGAATGGAGGAATTGTACATTGCTTTCCTCTCATCGAAGATGAACTAACTGAATTTCCTTGCTGTTTCATTTAACTCTTACAGTGACACAGATTCCCACCTTAAATGAATTAAGAGTCTACTTTTGTGGGGGGAGCTCCCCTAAAGTGGACCCTAAATGAAGAACTTGAAAGTTTAATTTTTAGCCTTCTTTTTGTCAGCCACTTGTGCTAACAGTAAAATAAAACTTCTTTGTGACTTGAGAGGCTGGTTTCTCTTTGAAACATTTGTTCTTGTTTTCTGGGGTTCTTCTGACTTTATCAAGCCATTTGGCTTTTGAAGAATGCACTGGCAAATGCATGCCATGCTCACGCTGGAGGTACTGATGGCAAATTAATACGGCAGAGAGCTTTCTGCTTCTCACTGAAAAGGTGAAAATACTTCCTGGGGACTAGCACTGAGAATGCCTCCTCAATTCCATTCTGTTCTGATGTAAATTCTTTTCCTTAGTTATTCTTACTTCAGTCCTGGGCTAAATTGATCAGAATAACAGAATGGAAGACATTAAGACCTCAGTAAATATTTGTAGCATGGTGATTAGAGCCACAGGATATAGCCAGTTTTGCTGCTCTCATCTCACCTTTCAGAACTTGAAATGGGGGACGAAGATCCCTACCTCATAAGGTTGCTGTGAAGAATAAATGAGATAATTAAATATTAACAATAATGCTGATGTTTATTTATCATTCATTAGATGCCAAGTACCGTGGTTAGGGCTTTGCGTGGATTATCTTAACTACTAGGCCATATTGTACCCAGGGCTTAGCATATAGTCAGTGCTCAAAAATGTGAGCAATTAGAAAGATAATGATCATTATCACCAAAGTACTAAGCCAGTCTTCACTGCCCTTGGCAACATATTTGTACAATCACGCTCCCTTTCACAAAGCTAGTCCAAATCACCCGTCACTCCCTTGTCCCTCTCAGGTCCCTCTCAGGCCCGTCTCCTAGCCATACCACATCTTCAAAGTGCGCTGTTCTGAGGGAAAGATTACCAGATTCAGCCAGCGTCTTTGGGAGACCTGCGTGGGTCCTTTATTGGGGCTTGGCCTGTGATTACTTGTGGCACTGAACAAGCTTCTTTTAGCCTCATGGTTTCCCATCTTTAGAATGTGATCAAGATATAGCTATCCATTTGTTGTTAGTACTTTAAGATCATGGAGAGAAAGATACAGGCATACCTCAGAGATACTGTGGGTTATGTTCCAGACCATTGCAATAAAGTAAGTATCTATCCCAGTGATGTGAGTCACATGATTTTTTTGGTTTCCCAGTACATATGAGAGTTATATTCACACTATAATGTAATCTATTAAGTGTGCAATAGCATTATGTCTATGTACCTACTTTAATTTAAAAATACTTTATTGCTAAAAAATGCTAACCATCACCTGAGCCTTCAGCGAGTCATAATCTTTTTGCTGGTGGAGGGTGTTACCTTCAATTTGTGAAAAAATGTGGTGTCTGCAAAGTGCAATAAAGCAAAGCACAATAAAACATGTAGTTTGCGAACACAGAAGAAGGTGATTTTGGTCCACTCTCCACTTGAGAGACTGATGTGAGAAATAAGTGGGGTGAGGAGTATGTGCTTAGCTTTGGCTAAGGCTCAGGAAAACACATTCCAGAAGCCAGTGTGTGATATCCAGGACCCAGCACAGCACCCTGGCACGTCCTAGGTCCTCAAGAAATAATTCGTTGGCACTGAAGATAATTTATGATTTTAGCTCAAGGACTTGTTCTCTTCGCCGCATGCAACTCAAGGATCAGCTGCCACCCATGTCCTCTCCCAGCTGCCCCAGACCTGGAAACTGGACCTGAATGCTCCATGCCATTTGTTTTCCTTTGGAAATTAGAAGTGTAACTGGTGCTAAGTTATGCCATACAAGCTTTCATTGTTGGTGCTGTATTTCCTACTCCCTGTGCAGCCATACCTTCCCTAAGATACTTTTCCCTTTGAATTGTCCCCTGGAATCTGCAAGGCCAAGCTGAAGTTTGGGGATATTTCCTAAGGGTGAGTAGTAGTAAGTAGGTTGTTGTCTCACCCAGATCATTCGAGCAGCCTGTTTTCATTCATGACTGTATGGAACTTAGTGCCTCACTGTCACCTCCCCGCACACCTCGTCTCCACCTTCCAAATGCCCCTTTTTCTCCTGACATGTCCATCTCTCAGAGATGACTTCTTAAACGCGATACTGAATCTGATGCCGGGGCTAAGCCGCATAGAGAGGTTTGCAGGTGTAAAGCATCAAAGGAAGCCAAATAGCAGAAGAGGTGGACTTGAGCTCCCTAAAAGTTCCCTGCAAAGTGAAGTAGGCCCCAAGCTAATGCACTTTTGAGTCCCTCACAATAGCTTCAATTCTATTTTGTTAAAGTCATCAGAAAGAGGTTTAGGGACAACGACCTTCATCTTTAAAATAAGAATTATTCCACATTATAGGGTTGTTATAATAATTGTGAGGATAAAGTCAAATAATGAATGTGAAAGTGGCTTTTAAAAACAGTAAATGCCACCAAATGTCAAGTAACATTATTCTAAATAGCTTTTGGGCTCTATAATGACACTTTCCAAGCTCTGTCTAGAAATATAATTAGTCGTTTATTTCTCCTTGGGGATGCCATCCTTACCCTGAGCTATGTGGCAAGTTTTCCAGGTGGACTGTGTCTCCTACTTTTATTTGTAATCCCTCCAGTCCCTGCATAGCACCTTTATGTAGTGGTCACTTGGCCAGTACTACTTGAACTGGATCACTTATAATAAATTATTATTGTCTTGGTCAAACTTCGTTTTTTCTACGACTGTGGCATTAATTGAGAAAATTCTAAGTGACTGAATTTTTTTTTTTTTCAACCAAAGGGAATGAGAAGCACAATGTGTGTTTACCAAAGACCTGACACTTTATTATTTTTTGTTTATTTTTTTAATCCTCACTGGAGGATATTTTTTTCCATTGCTTTTCAGAGAGAAAGAGAGAGAGAGACACTGATGTGAGAGAGATACATCGATTGGTTGCCTCCCATTTGAGAGCTGGCTGGGGCCCGGGGGATCGAGCCTGCAACGGAGGTACATGCCCTTGATTGGAATTGACTGGAATCAAACCCGGGACCCTTCAGTCTACAAGGCTGATGCTCTAACCACTGAGCAAAACTGGCTACGGCAAGACCTGACATTTTAAAGGTACCCTTTTAACTAGTTCACTTTTGTATGAAATGCGAGGAACACAGATTCAGGTGTAAGAAGTATCACAAATTGAATAGAGTTGAAGAACCAAGTTCTATGAAATCAGTTTAATGCCACTGATGGTGAAATAAGAGAAAAAAAGAACAGATCCACAAATTGTTTAAGACCACTTTGGAGTGCTTTTGGTCTCTTCTAGGATTTCCTGGAGCCCAGCAGACTGGTATTCACCATCCACATATGCATATATAAAAATATACTATCTATAAATAGCCACCTGCCTTTTCAGTGAAATTAAAGATGGGAGAGTTGCAAGAGAATTTCCCAGTATAATTACAGGGTTCAAACCTACAGCTGTTACACTCTTATAGTTCTACCCAGAGAATTTCTAATATCACTATTTTCTATCAAGCACATTCAAAAAATTTTTTACTTTTCCTCTAACAGTAAGACGTTATCAACAGGACATTTATTTCTTGCCAAGGTTTCTCATACACCTACTTTAAGAGATTAGGTGTTGCGTGTGGTTATTGTGTAGACTAATTTTGTTTTATAAACTGCAGAAGATTTTCACAAGTGTTTCTGTTCCTTATCTAGGGATTAACACCAAACTCCTGCCAATGTTTTTCTTAACCTTTACACGTGCCCTTTCACAAACACTCTCCCTCACATATTTTCTGCTTAGATGCGCCTCCTTAAAAATCCCAGAGCTTCTAAAATCCTTAGGTAAGTATCAACTACAGGCTGCTCGCTGGACCAGCTCCCCTTCTCCGCCCTGCAGCAGGCCCACCCTGCAGGCTCCTCCCAGCACAGGTCTGGTCTCAGGTGTCATCCCCACAACCGTGAAGACTGGGATAATTGGTGGAACAGGCCTGGAGGATCCAGAAATCTCAGAAGGAAGAACTGAGAAATATGTGGATACTCCATTTGGCAAGTCTTCTGATGTCTTAATTTTGGGAAAGATAAAGAACGTTGGTTGCGTCTTCCTTGCGAGGCATGGGCGGTGGCATACCATCATGCCTTCGAAAGTCAGCTATCAGGCGGACATCGGGCTCTGAAGGAGGAGGTTGTACTCATGTCATAGTGACCACAGCTTTCGGTTCCTGGAGGGAAGAGATGCAGCCTGGAGATATCATCATTGCTGACCAACAGCTCATCGACAGCGTCACCATGAGGCCTTAGACCTTCTATGATGGGAGTCGTTCCTGTGCCAGAGGAGCATTGCATATTCCAGCGGCTGAGCAGTTCTGCCCCAAAACGAGAGAGGTCCTCATAGAGACTGCTAAGAAGCTAGGACTCAGGTGCCACTCAAAAGGGACAATGCTCACAATTGAAGGACCTCGTTTTAGTTCCCGGGTAGAAAACTTCATGTTTCGCACCTGGGAGCAGATGTCATCAACATGACCACAGTTCCAGAGGTGGTTCTTGCTAAGGAGGCTGGACTTGACTATTCAAGTATCACCATGGCAACAGATGATTGCTGGAAGGAGCAGGAAGAAGTGGTTTCACTAGACCGGGTTTTAAAGACCCTGAAAGAAAATGCCAATAAAGCCAAGAGTTTACTCCTCACTACCATTCCTTATACAGGGTCCGCGGAATGGTCAGAAACCCTCCATAACCCGAAGAATATAGCCCAGTCCTCTGTTTCATTACCAAGACGTTAAAATAGCATGGCTGCCCAGAAGACAAGAAGACTTTCTAATTCTAGCCATTTGGGGAACTCCTGCTTAATTTGAAATGTGGAGAAGCTTCCATGCCTTTGCCTGCTAAGGAAGAACATGTGATAAGACCATGCCAGTGTGAAAAATGCCTTCTGAAAGACATGGGCTGCTTCAAAAAACACAGGGAAAGCAAATGACCAGTAAACATGTGGGAAAATTCTACACTTCCAAAAAAAGACAAGAAGACACCATTCCCCCATTCAATTCATAACAATAAAAGGTGGGTGGTGACATTCAGTTTCTTATGTTGCCAAGACTATGAAGACAAAATAGAACTTTCAGATTCTTTATTGGTGTCACTGTAATTGGTACAATCTTTCTGGAGAGCGGTTCGGTAAAATGTATCAAAAGATTTAAAAATACTTACATCCTTTATACTGGTTACTCTACTCTTTTTATCTTTAAAAAATTAGAAATGCATACAAAGAATTATATGTAAAGAAGGATGTTTAACACAGTGTTAGTTTTAATAGCAAATATTTAAAACAATTTGAATATCCAAAAACTTGAGATAAATTATGGTTTTGCTCTAATTGGGTTGTGAAGCAGCCAACTGAAGATCATGTTTTCATATAATATTTAATGTCCTAAAGAATTGGTTACTCAATAATATGAAATGCAAAAAGAATATGTAAGCATTTTATAGTATTAATTTTGTTTTAAAATTCTAATTAACAGGCCCACACACATGGCTGCTGTGTTTGTAAATATACAAAAAAGACTAGAAATAGAATCTTTTGTTATTGTATTTTGGGCGTATACTGGATTATCTTAATTTTCTTTATATTTTTCTGGCTTCATATTTTTTCTACACAAATATAATTAAATAGTAAAGTTGTTTTAAAAATAAAAATTACTTAGAAAAAAATAATCAACTATATAAGGATACACTACAATATGAAAGGAATTAAACTGGGCACTTTTATCTTTGCTTACAAAAAAGCAGGTAGTAATTTATTCATACACAGTCTTTGTTCACTCACTAAAGACCAATGCTCTTCAATCTTTGAAAGCCCCGAAGGACCAGGCAGTGCTGAAAAGAGGAAAGGGACACATTTATAGGAGTAGTCACTCAGCTCTCCCCACAGAAGGGTCTAAGTGCCTTTAGCAGTTAATTTGTGAGCAAAAAACCCTGTCGGGAGCCTTCCACCTAAAAGCAAACATTCTTAACAGGAGATGTTAGTGTGGTGTTAAGAAAAGGCATGCTTTAACCTAAAAGGTGTCATTTTATAAGCAAAAACTGGATAAACCTTAAGAGACTTCAAGTCACTATTTTTTTCCTTCCTTGATGCCCAAATCTTCACAGGTTAAGATGACCTCACACCCATTGTGATGTTCAAAACCCAAGAGGACCTTAAAGCTGCTCTTTGCAGAGTGCAGCAGCGTGACTTCCTCCTCCTGGTGAGGACCGTCTGTCACTGGTTTTCATACTGTGTATTTGTAAAACACACCAGCCATGTGTGTGAGCCTGTTAATTAAAACAAAAACAGAACTGTTTCTCTTGAGCTTTAGAAGTACAGAAACTTAAAGCCGAGGAAGGGAAGGAAAACAGCAGCATCCAGTCTACTGCTGGGTCTCGAGGGCCACTGGTGAATGAGGCAACTATATTGTGAAAAGCCAGGAAACAGGCACCTGAATTAAAGAAGAGAGGCAGGTGGAAAAAAAAACCAACCAGTGAGGCTTGGAATTGGAAGTATTTAGAATGCCTTTATCACTTCCCTGAGGGACTGTTTAATATCAAAGTGCCTGGATAGTGAAGGCTTCTCAGTCTAATCTGATTCCAAAGTTAGCTTCTCCGACAAGAGGAAAGAATAGCATCAGTGGCTTCTGAGGCCATCCTGGGGTTAGGCATGGAGTCTATTCCTGCCAGAGCTGCTGAGTCATTGCCACCTTCACTGCCACCTCGGGGAATCACTTGACCTCTGGTTCAGTCGATCTAGAAGGTAGAATGAAGCTTATAGCTAGGAATGCTCCACATGGGAGGCCCCTGCTATTATCTGGAACCGTCTAAGGACTTTCCCAGCCACCTGAACCCAAGGGACTTAAGTATTAACAATTTAGATAAAGTTCATCAGGATACAAAAACACAATCAGTTTAAACAAAACAAAAGAAAAACTCTCACTGAATTCTTCCCAAGAAAAGCAGACCAAAAATATCCTCTAGTCCCCTTTCGAATATGTACTTCACCTCTGAAGGGTAGTAAAAACGTGGATCAGACAGCACCTCTTTAAAAGAGATGCTCATTCTGTACCTTCAATAAGTTATCCAAAAGGAGTATGTGGTGGGTGGTGAGGAGAGGGGCAGGGAGCAGAACAGAAAAAAAATTAAGGGACAGTTAAGGCATTCATTGCACTGTATTTTAAAAAGCAAGGAAAAGAGACCTCAATAAAACAATGTGTACACACTTTAATAGCACAATTGATGTCTTTCTTTTCAGATTTAACCCATTAGAATAATTATTCAAAGTGTGTATGTATTTTTTTGGGGACACCCTGTACATCGCCTCTTCCTCTTTGAGAGACCCACCCAATGGTGTCCCTCTACACCTGGTTTCCATATACCACAATGTTTAGTTCTTTGGCTTATGGATATATAGGCACTGCAAACTAAATAAACATTCACTTGGTATTTTAAAAAAATTTATTTGTGATCTGTACATGTGATAAAGTGGGGCTTCCTTGTAGACTTTTAAAGGCAAAACAAAACAAAAATCCAAAGTAAAAATGTATAAATACAATATATATTTTCTTACAAAAATGGGAGATTTACAAAATATACATACTGCACTTGTCTCTATTTTACAAATTTCACATGCAAGAGATACAACACAAAAGATGCCGAAAAACTGCGTGGTGGGAGTTTTAAAAAATCTGACAGATGAGATAGTTTTGGAGGTTTCAGAAACACAAGGCCAATAACTTTAATATAAAAAGCAGCTCCACTCAACTGAACATTAGATTATATAAAGTAACTTGTATTCCTGATAGTACCCTCTATGATTTAAAAACTGTTTAAAACAGCATTTTTAAACTGTTTTGAGAAATAGGACAGTGTTGTAAGATTGGAGGGTGGTGTCAAAGGTGGAGTAAAGGTTAGTTCCCATGATTCTCTGCTCAGCTTCAGACCATTATGCAAAAGAATCAGAGTTCTATTATAGAAAAAAAAAAAAGTCCATGATTTAAGATTAATAAATTTAAGTCATCCAGCACATTTCAAAGAACTACAGAATTACTTTGAAGTTTACCTTCTCTTAATGATTTTCCTTAAAAGAGGGGGGCCCATGATGTGAACTGTCCTCTTCATTCACTATCATTTCTGTAGGTCACCTCCCCACCCAGCCACACAAAGACAGGGTCAGCATACATAGGATGTTTTATAAATGGATTTATGGGACTACGAAAACAGGACAAAATGTTTTGTGTTTTGTTTTTTTTTTCACTTTTAAAATTTTACTTTCCTGTACTATGGAAGCTGAAGACATTATGCTCTTCCTTTTATCTGGGAGGATTCAAATAGGAGAAAAAAAGATAGAAAGAAACCCTAAATGCAGGTTTATAGGAAGAAAAAAAAACTGCAGGGAGAGATTTCCTTTAACATTTTAACAGAGCCCATTTCATTGGATCATGTGTTCTGAATTAAACTGATATAAAACAAACAACAAAACCCCTTGCATTTCCTTTAGCAAAGTCAGAATCTCTGACCCAGTGGGGGTATGGAAGCACACTGCCTTTCACTTTTCCTTAAAAAGGAATGTTTATCTCAACCAAATTAACATCCAAAGAGAAACCTCAGATTTGCGCTACTTAGCCTATAAAATTTGCTGTCTTCACAGTTATGCCTTTCCACAGAGAGACACTTTTGTTTCCTCTTTTGTCTCTTACAACAAAGACAAGGGGAAAAATGCATTCCTGTTTTGAAAAGCAACAAGTCATCACTTCTTTTCAGGGTATTAAAAAGAATAAAACTCCCTTCTTTCGTTCCCCTGCCTTCCCCAGAAAATAAAAAAAAGGAGCAGAAATACCTACTACTCTTCTCCTTAGCATCACCTCGAAACGCTGTCTTCATTTCTTTTGCATCCTCACATTAGGATTCTAGGAGGCAGGCCTCCCAAGACTTCCAAACGCTATTTTACGAGACTTGAAAGGAGTAGGGGCAAAAACACAGGCGGGAGGGGGCCGGGGAGGAGAGACTGCAGACTGTAATGTCTGACCCTGGAAATTAACCCATCTGGGCTCCAGTTTGGCCCCAGTGAAAAGAGATTATGGTTTGACCACCGCTTGACAAGGGCGCCGCAGGGAGCCCTCCCTTTTTGCAACAAAGCGGCCGGCGCAGACAGAGCGGTACCTTTCACCCGGCCTCGCGGGAGCGAGCACAGGCCGCCTGTCCTGCAGCAGGGGGACTGCTCTCGGCCCCCGCGCCGCCGGAGCTGGGAGGAGCTCACAGCACTCGCTGCTGGGCTCGGTCTTCTCCGTAGACCCACGTCGGTCCGCACCTTACACGACAAACATCATCGCGGTTAGAATCATCGTCATTACCCTGCAAGTCGGCCAGAGTGTCTGCGTCCAAACCGTCTTCCCACTCGGGCCTCCTTTCCAAACCCACCCCTCGTCCCACGTCTACATCAGTCTTCGCGCTTCCAGGTCACTGCTCATTGGAGGGGGAGGAGGTTACAGAAATACCCCCCCCCCCCCCAGCAAAAGTTCTTTCCCTACGGCGCCGTTCCCCCAGGGAGGGGGGGAGGGAGGGAGGGGGAGGGGCCGGGGCTCATACCGCAGTCTCCCCCTTGCTGCTGTGGCTGAGTCTGTGGTAGAAGCGGCGCCACGACTGTAGGGTCTTCCCGGACCAGATCCAGAAGCCGGTGGTGATGCCCACGATCATGGTCATCAGGTACTTGATCATGAAGACGGTGAAGTCGGGGCTCATGGGCGGGAAGTGGCCGGGGGGGCAGGGCACCGCATAGCTCTTGCAGGTCTGCAGGAGCCAGGTGCGCTCCCAGTGCTCGCGGAAGGCCTGCTCGTAGAAGTAACAGGCCAGGACGATGGTGGCCGGCACCGTGTAGAGCACGCTGAAGACGCCGATGCGCACCATGAGCTTCTCCAGCTTCTCGGTCTTGGTGCCGTCGTGCTTCATGATCGTGCGGATGCGGAAGAGCGACACGAAGCCTGCCAGCAGGAAGGACGTGCCGATGAAGAGGTAGACGAACAGGGGCGCCAGCACGAAGCCCCGCAGCGCGTCCACGCTGGACAGGCCCACGTAGCACACCCCGCTGAGCAGGTCCCCGTCCACCTGGCCCATGGCCAGGATGGTGATGGTCTTGACCGCGGGCACCGCCCACGCGGCCAGGTGGAAGTACTGCGAGTTGGCCTCGATGGCCTCGTGGCCCCACTTCATGCCGGCCGCCAGGAACCACGTGAGCGACAGGATGACCCACCAGATGGAACTGGCCATGCCGAAGAAGTAGAGGACCATGAAGAGGATGGTGCACCCCTCCTTCTTGGTGCCCTGCGCCACCGTGCGGTAGCCGTCGTCTGAGAAGCGCTCCACGCACACGGCGCGGTCCTCTAGCAGGAAGCCGGCCACGTGCGCCACAGCCACCATGAAGTAGCAGCCCGACAGGAAGATGATGGGCCGCTCGGGGTAGCTGAAGCGCCGCATGTCCACTAGGTAGGTGAGGACCGTGAAGAGCGTGGAGGCGCAGCAAAGCACCGACCATACGCCCACCCAGAGGCGGGCGAAGCGCCTCTCCTCCTCCTTAAAGTACATGAGGCCGTTGGCGCGGCCAGGCTCGCACGGGGCGCCGCAGTCGCGCTCGCCCAGGAAGCGGTAGCCCAGGTAGGGGGGCACCTTGAGCTGGCGGGGGCACGAGAAGGGAAAGGCGGAACGGCCCCTGCCGTCAGCGGCCCCCGGGGGCAGCGCAGTGAAGGGCAAGTCGGGCATGTAGGGCGCGGTGGGGTAGGGGGTGGGACCGCCGCCCGGACCCCCGGAGCCGTCGGACGTGTTCTGGCCCACGCAGATCTCGCCGGCGCCGTGCACCGGGAAGTTCTCGCAGCGCAGCCGCTCCGGCCACTGGAAGCCGAACTTGTTCATGAGCGCTTCGCAGCCCTGGCGGGCACGCTCGCACAGAGAGCGGCACGGCGGGATGGCCTTATCCAGCACGGTGCACACGGGTGCGTACATGGAGCACAGGAAGAAGCGCAGCTCCGGAGAACACTGCACCTTCACCAGCGGGTAGAACTGGTGCACCTCGAGGCCCGCATCCTCTTGGTTGGTGTGGCCCAGCAGGTTGGGCAGGATGGTCTGGTTGTAGGCGATGTCCGTGCACAGCGGGATGGAGATGAGCTGGCAGAAGCCGTGGTCCGGCACCGAGATACCCTTTTCACCGTGGTACGGCTGCGCCCCGGCGCCCGCGGGCAGCGCGCCCAGGAGCACAAGCATCAGGGTGCATAGGCCCACCCGAGAGCGCGGCGTATCTGCGCGGGGGCCCCGCATCGCCGGGTGTGGGTGCAGCGGCGCTCTCAGCTGGAGGATCCCGACGAGGCAGCAGCAGGAGACTTGGATCCGGGGAGGCGCCACCGCGCCCGGCGCATGAGAGTCCTCCCGGCGCCGGGGCCGGGCCGTGGGCGGCGCGGAGCCGGGGGCACTGTAGCTGGGTTGCCCGCGCCGCGGGGGCGCCTCCGCCGCCTCCGCCCAGCAGTCGCGCGGCCGCCGGGGGCTCAAACTCGTCGGCGTGGGCCGGGGGCGCCGCCTTCTCCTCCTGCCGCGACGTAACGGTGCGCCTTTTTCTACGGCAAGGAGCAACAAGCTCCAGTGACTACCCTTGAAAGTTTGCCCAACTCTCTGGACTCACGGCGCACAGCAACGCGCGCGCCCCCACACCAAGTCCAGCCCCTCGCGGGCGAGAGCCCGGCGCCGCCGCCTGCGAGCCGAGGCAGCCGCCTCCGCTGTGCTGCTCCGCCTCCTCGCCTGGAGGCTCCGCTCGCCGCCACCTCCTTCTTTGCCTCCTTTTCCACTCCCCGCTCCTTCAGCCTCAAAAGCTCGGCCCCAAGTTTCAGCCGAACGTCTGATTCTCGCTCCGAGTTCAACCGGTGCTTTGGAACCAAAAGCTCAGTGAGTTCTTTTTCGAAATCCAGTTACACTGCGTCCGAAGCTGCGAGGTCCCGGTGCCCGCGGCCTGGGCCTGGCCTCTCCGGCCCGGCGCAGCCCTGGCCCGTGAGTCCCGGCGCCCGCCGCCGCCCGCCCGCAGGGAGCGCAGAGTAACGCCTCGGAGCCGCGCAACTCACCAGAAGAAGCGTCAGGCTCGCCGGGTTCCGGGCCGCCCCGCCCCCTCCCCTCCCCCCATTCACAAACCACTCCGGGGGCGGGCCCTCAGGTTCAGGGCTGCCCAATGGTGGCCTTTGTTTTCTGCGTGGCCGCCGCCGGATTGGGTGGAAGTCGGAAGGGGCCGGCGAGGGAACCTGAGAGGCGGGGTCTGCGACGCTCTGGGCGGATTCCTGAGGGGAGGGGCAGGGGGCTAGGAGCGAAAAGTTAAGAAAAACTTCTACCCCTGAATTCGCTTGGGGATGGGGGCTACACACACCAGAAAGGGAATTTGCTTGAAAGATTTGTTCGTCTTCCGGGTACACAAAAATACTCATTCCTGAACGCACATCGGGATAGGCTTTTGCAGGGAGAAGCCGAGAAGAACGCAGCGCCCGAGCCGAGGGAGCCCCGCTAGGTCTGAAAATGCCGGGTTTCGCGGGGACTTTTAGGTCGCCGGCTCCTCCACGTAGGGTTCGGTATAGGGCGAAAGGGGGTGCGCCTCGCCGATCGCTTTTCTCTCCCCAAACCCAAACCGAACACGTGAGGCCACAATCCCCTCTCACCCCTGCTCGCGGTTGTAAAAAAGGAGGAGGGGCCGCGTCGGAGGAGAAACAGGAGGCGAGCGGAGGGGGCTCCAGGCGCGGGGAAGGCCGACCCCTCCTACGGGACCGGCGCGAGCGGGGCACCCCGGCTCCAGGCCACCCGCCCGCGCGCGCCGCCCAGAGCGTAGGGATCTGGTGGAGCTGCAGTGAGGTGTGAGGAAGCGGTTGGGGGCTAGTGGCTATAAAAGTGACCTGAGACCGAGTGCCCAAGACCACTGCGGTTTAAAGCGAGTCTTCAGGTGCCCTGCTTTCCCTGCTGCTTCGGGAGTGTGGTCATTCGGGATCCCATCTTAGTTGCAGAGGCAATAATTGGATCCTGTATTTGGAATCTGGGTAGAAAAGTTTTCACGAGTTATTAGAAACCAGGGCATTTGCTAATTAAAGAGTTTTTGGAAACAGAGAGACTGTCCTTGCTCTCCGGTAGCGTGTTCTGATTGGCGAGCGTTCTTTTGTTCCGTCAAATCTTCGCCCTGCTCCAGGCGCTGGGCGCTCGCGCGCTCGGGTTACTCCAGGCGAGGTCAGGAGTTACCGCGGCCCGGGGGGCACCCCCCTCTCCCGGGACCGCGGGGAGCACCAGGAATTCCTCTGCAGGAGGGTGCCTTGTCGAGAAAGGAAAAATCTGCCTCCCTCTCTCTCTCTATCGCTGTCTGTCTCTCTCTGCCACACACACACACACACACACACACACACACACACACACACACACAGACACACACACACAGACACACACACAGACACAGACACACAGACACACACAGACACACACACAGACACACACAGACACACACAGACACACACACACACAGACACACACACACACACACCCACAGACACACAGACACACCCACACACACACACACACACAGACACACACACACACAGACACACACACACACACACACCCACACACACAGACACACACACAGACACACACACAGACACACACAGACACACACACACACACACACACACACACACACACACACACACACACCCACCCCGTCACAGAGTAAGCCTTTGCTTTAAAAAACGTTCCTCCGGGCCGAGCCCTACCTCCTGCCAGCCTCCGTTGCAGGCGCTGGAGCCCCAGGGACTTCTGATCAGGTTTCGCGTTCGCAGAGGTTCTTGCCTCTGCTGCCCGCGGTGAGCCTCCTCCAGCAAGGAAAAAACTGATCCTGAAATCTAAGACGATTAATGGGGTTCCTTCCCTTCCACGGGAGACTTTGGCGTCCTCTGTTTTTCTTTTATTTTCTATTACTGAAATTTACTGGGCATCTTTCCTTCCACTTCACAGCTCTCGGTCGTTTCTCACTCCTGTTCACGGGCCTGGGGGGCTTTCATTTGGGCCAAAGTGGGGCGTCAGGCGCCCGCATTCTCCGTCGGTCCCTCAACAGGAATCCTCGTCATTTTTTTCCAAAGCATCCGTTTTCCCTTCACATCCGCGACCGCATTTTTAATTTCTTTTGGGGGTTTCTACCTCAGGGTAATGTGCAGGATTAATAACACTTGCTTTTAAAATGTTTCATTCCGTCCTTGTACTTTTTTTTTAAGGGCTCCTCTTTTTCTTTCTAAAGTATTATTGTTATCACCTAACATTGGGGAGCATTGATGTTGTGCTAAAAGGTGCTGTTTAAAGACAAAGCTGCTGCTTTGCTTTGTCATTTAAAGTGTGTATGGTGGGGGGTTGAAAATCCTTTTTGTCTCTCCTCGAGCTTCAGGACATCCTCCTTTTCTAAATCAAATTTTCATGCTTACTCATCAGGCCCCTGATCTAAGTCATCTTTGCTCATTGAGGGAGAAACTGCAAGCACTGTCATCAAATAAAATGAAAACCGACAGGATAAAATGCTGTGTCTCAAATACAACTAAAATCCGTTTAGCTGATGAGCTTCTGTTTGTATTATAGACCCAGACAGCTCCCTGATGTTGGGTAATAAGGCTAATTATTTAGAAAGAAAAAAAGAGAGCCCTTGAAAAATACAAAAGATAAATGAAATATTTTTAAAACAATCTACACATAAGATGCAGAAAACCCATCCCAGGTGGAAAATATCACAGATGGGAGTCCTCTTGCTCTGTCCCAGGCAGATAAGTATTAAAAAAACAGAGAAGCAAACCCCAATTTATTGGACAGTGTTTTGTTCTTAAGATGATTTTTAAAAAACCCATCCCAAAATTATTCTGGAAAATCAGAATTTGCTGTTTGTGAGAAGGTCAGGTAGCCTTCCGTGCCTTGCCTGATACAGCATAATGCTATGATTTCAAGGAGATAAGTTAGATCAGGAAAGTAAGTTCACAGTGTAAGGGGCTAAATAGTCTGTTTTAGGCTCTATGAGAAATGTAGTAACATTGGTTCACATTCTGTCCAGGATCAATTTAATTTTCTTTTCCAAGCAACACCTTCCACACCCAATTCCTGAAGCCACTAACTGGTGTCTTCTTTGGTGAGCTAAGGGTGGAAAATTTTGTAACTGTCTACTGTAAAACTTCCAATTGTCCCTGCCCTTTAAAACAACAAAGGCTTTTATTTCTTCACATCATAGTCATATGGTCCCATAGAAAAGTGATGCTGTTCATGTGCCCCAGTTATTTAAATGCTACTTATTTTGGCCAAGTCCCAGGTTCATCTAGTTGAATTACATTCTGATGTCAGGCCAGATTTGAAAATGGCCACCTTCGTGGTGCCACAATCCTGTGGTTGTAGTGAAACTCCAGCTGCAAGAATTACTCATGCAAGACCAGAAAGGGCAGCTTGTGGCATAGCATCTACTTCCCTTTCTGGACTCTCTTTTACAGATAACTTGTGACTTCATAACATAGAGGACTTGGAATTTCTAGTTGCCATTGACTGACTTCTTTTCAGTTTAGTTTTGGGGGTTGGATCATTCTCAAAATGGGAACAGTCTTCTCCCTAAAGCAGGCTTTCAAGTGTTATGAACATTAGAGATGTCTAGATTGAATAGGAGGGCATGCTAAAATCCTGTTAGGTGTGCTAGGCCCCACCCAGTGGAGGAGATTTATATGATGAAAACGTTTGACTGTTTGCTTTGTTGTCTGAGGATTGCATTAGTTATCTGTTGTCATATAACTAATCACTCCCAAATTTAACAGCTTAAAATAACAAACATTAATATTTCACAGTTTCTGTGTGTCAGAAATCTGGATGTGCTTAGTAGGTCCTCTGGCTTGGGGCCCCTCACAAGACTGCAATCAGAATGTTGGTTGGTTGGAACTATAGTTACCTCAGGGTTCAATTTAAGGAGGATCTGCTTCCAAACTCACTCATGTGGCTATTGGCAGGCCTCAGAGTATCCATTTCCAACTCATCACATGGCTGTTGGCAGGCCTCAGGTTCTCGCTAGCTGTTGGCCAAAGATATCAGTTCCTTGCAATGTGGGCCTCTCGTAAGGCCACTTAAAACATGGCACCTTGTGCCCTGGCTGGTGTGGATCAGTTGGTTGAGCATTGTCGCATGCACTGAAAGGTTGCCGGTTGGATTCTTGGTTGGGGTCCATACCCAGGTTTCCTCCATCCCCAGTCAGGGTGTGTACAAGAGGAAGCCAATGGATGTTTCTCTCTCTCTCTCCCCCTCTCCCTTCCCCTCTCTCTAAATCAATAAAAACATATTTTTAAAAAGCCCAAAACATGTCACCTCGTTCCCCCATAGCAAGTTCTGAGAGAGAAAGAGAGGGAGAATATGAGGGAGAGAGAGCAATAAAAATGGAAGTTGTAGTCTTTCTGTAACCTAATCTTGGAAGTGACACTTTTCTGTCACTTTTGCCATATTTTATTCATTAGAAGCAAGTCACTAGGTCTATCCACACTCAAGGGGCAGTAGGGACTACACTTGGGCATGAAAATCCATTGGAGGGTGAGGATCATTGGAAGCCAATTTAGAGACTGTTTACTATAAGAGTTATTCATTCACTCCCAAAGTATTATGGAGATGAGGCCAGAGAGAGAAACAACATTTGGGTCTCTGCCCTTTGGGAGTCCAGAGAAAGGTTCACAAATAAAAACATATGTTGATTGGTTATGATGTCACTTGCCTCTGTTAGAGTCAGAACAGAACTCTAACCCTGGCCAACTGTTTTTTCAAACACATGCCATTGGACTAGAGGGAGAAAGAATGCAGGGGAATTTGATTAATTGAAGACCACACACAATCCTGGGGAAAAACCTCCAAGTGCAGAGGGTGGGACATTTTGGGAAGTGAAATCTATACTCAAAGTACAGAGTATTGGAACTAGAGCATGTAGAAAGAGACTTTGGCTATTTGGGTTGGGGGGTAAAAGTACTGTTGGTAATTGCTACCAATGCCTTTAACGCCAGTCTGTAGGATACTGATGTTTAGGAAGGGTGGCAGAGGTAGGTAGTACAGACCAGTTTAGTTCTTCTTTTCGCTATCGATTTCCTGTTTTGCCTCAGGCAAGTCACTTAACCTCCCAGGGTGTTGTGAGAATTAATGGAATAATATTTACAAAATGTCTTGTGGTCTATGGGCAAAAACATCATGAAGGCAGAATCCTGGTTTGGTTATATGGATGCAATCGTAAAGATAAAATTAAAAAACCAAGTTAGTTGCATATTTTGTGGCTCTGGCTTTTTGCTGAAGCTGTGACTTTTTACAGTGGTATGCTAGTAATTGTTTAATGACCAGCTTTATAGGAAAAAAAACCCTGATCTATATACACTAGCCAGTTTCCATGGTGTAAATATTGCTACTATCTGATTGCTGAGTAACTGAATTTAGAGTTTGGAAAAGATGGACATAATCAGCTCTCACAAGCCTCTAAGAGCTGGCCCTAGCACACTGCTGGGTTTCCTGAATTTACTCTCTTCAGATTATATTGAGTATCAAAAATTTTGATGCCCAGATAATTTTGAGCATCTATTAAATATTTTTAATAAAATAACTACCATTTATAAGGTACCAGGTGCTTTAGGTATGATGTCTCTAATTTTATAACCACCCTTTGAGGTTCCAGGTGTAAACTCCTTTTTATAGTAGTAAAGACTGGGCTAAAACCCAGATCTAGATAACATTTTTCACTTTACACTGCACTGTTATTTGATGTCTCCATGGTAAACATCACTATTTTTTGTCCTTTACTATGTCTTATCAAAAACCATTCCAAAAGTTAAAGAAGCATAAGAATTTCTAGGCTTGGGATATTAAGCCCAGATCGGTTATGGCCCCATGAATATTAATACCTACCTAGGTTTCAAACTCACTTGCTAATGTCCACTAATTTTTTCTAAATTTCCAGGAAACAATTTAATTCCCATTGCTGAAACTGCCCCAATGGGGATCTAGATTAGGATATATGGGTGCTCTGTTCTTGCCCACCAGGACAGTTGGGGAACTTGGCAGTATATCAGCAGTGAGCTAGCAGCAGAAGCTGCCGGAGCAAGACAATAGTAATGAAAACCCTCAAGGAACCTTCTAGAAGAGTAAAGTAGGAGCCGGAGCTGTTGATCCCAAATCTGGATGGTCATCAGAATCACCTGAAGAGTTAAAAAAGTATATTTTTAGAAGCCTGAGTTCCATCACAGACATGAGGAGTCAGAATCTCTGACACTGGACTTGGGGATTTAATGTTTAAAACTTACAGGGTGATTCTTTTGCATTAGTCAGCTTTGAGAACCACTGACAGAGACTCATGTTCCAGAGCAGTGCACTGTGTCACTGATGCCTTATTGAATGTCTTTAGTCTTGCATAAAGTCCTGACTCTACTTGATTACATTTTGAACTGAAGGATGGAATGGGAACCATGATGGATAATGAGGTGTTTGGTGTGTGTATGTGTGTGTGTGTGTGAAGTGTGTGTGTGTGCACGGGTAAGAGAATAAGGGAGGGGTAGTTGGATAAATGTCTGGTTGCATGGTGTGATGTTGAGTCTGGGACCTTATTTATGAGTCTCAACAAGTTCACAGTGGCTATTCTATACTGTAACAGCTGTTACTCCCACAGTTTATTCACAGCAGTTCCTCAGACTGACATTGCCATCCTTGTACCTTGTATCACATGATACCTCACCTCAGATGATTGAGCCAGGAATAGGCAAGTAAGCAGTCTTGAGTTTGTCTGGCATGAGACCCCTGCCCAACAGGTGTGCCCTCTGGGTATTGAGTAGCCACCCAATGGGATCCTTTCATTTTGGAGGGGGGTGTCCTGAGTGTAAAATATACTGGCAGAAGCTGAGAGACATTTGGTGAGAATGGAACAAGCAGAAATCAGGTTAGCAGGAACATGGAGGAGGCACGAGGCATGAGGCAGTGCAGTGAACAGAGAGAAATGGTGGTAACAGGAGCAGTAGATGGGTAGACAGGAGAGCAGAGTCCTCTCATAATGGACCATTGTGGGAAGAATGAATGAATGAATGAATGAATGAATGAATGAATGAATGAATGAATGAGGGAGGGAGGGAGGGAGGGAGGGAGGGAGGGAGGGAGGGAGGGAGGGAGGGAGGGAGGGAGGGAGAGAAGGAACATCTGTTTCAAAAGGAGAAGACAAGAAGACCAGATCACAGAGCTGTTTCTTAGCTGCTTCCCTTGGAATCCTACCATGGTCATTGATGAAGCCACCTGACTGCCTGTCTGTTCCTGGGAACTAGAGAGAATCTCACTAACCATAGTGTCGGAGCCTGGAAAAGGGTGAAAACACAGGTCTCTTCTGACTTTCTCCTGGTGGATGGGCCCACAGTTGTGGAAGGCTGTCCTCCAAGGACTAGTGACGGCCCAGGAGAGGCATCCATTCAGGGTTGACTAACAAGGCTCAGCCTTGCAGCCAGTTTCCTCTTGCTCATGTTTTATATAAAGAATTTTAAAAAGATAACTCCTAGGATTGCAGTTGATATTGAGTTGATTCAATTGAGTGATTGCAAAAGTGTTGCAAGATAGGAATTATCTATAAAGACCCAGGAGACTTCTTTCTTCTGAGTTGTTAGGAAAAGTAAATGCTCTAAAGCATATAAGTCCTTAGTGTGGTGTGGAGGCTGCTAGTTGTCCCCCAATATATGGTCTTCTCTTCTTCCATAGTAATAGGGTCCCCAGTCTTTAGCGGGAACTATGACCACTTGGAATAAAGACTCCATATAAAAGCCTCCCTTATGTCCATCTGCTAACTTCTGGCCAGTGGCATGTCGACAGTAGTGTTCTGAGCAACACAAGGGGAGTAGCGTACCATCCTGTCCTCTTACCCTCCTGATGGCTGGAACTCCAGAGGTTGTTGTGGACCATGAGATAATCTTGGGAAAGGGGAAAAAAATAGAAGGGTCCCTGAACCCTTCCAGCCTGGGATGGACTCTCTCTGGATTTCTCAAACATGAGATCAAAGTAAACTTAAGTCTAGTTGGAGCTAACATTCTTTTAGGGTGGGTTTTGTTTGTTTGTTTGTTTTTTGTGCCTCTCAGTCAAACCTAATCCTAATTTATCTCATAGTTCCTGGCACATAGTGGGAATTCATCAAATGCCAGTTTTCTTCACCATCTTTCTTTGAAGGATCTACAGCTCTTGTGATATTATTTGTATTCCCCCCTGTATTTTAGTGCTTACCTTACCTCCACCTATTCTTCTGACTGTTCATCTGAAAGGTCCTTGAGGGTAGGATCTGTGCCTTGTTTTTTCTTCTTTGCCTTTCACAAGGTAGATGTTTAGTTGTTCAATCAAATTGTGCAATTCATCAGTCAGTTGAAGTCCAGTGAAAATAAGAAACCATAAATTACAGAAATACAGGATGGTGAGAGACTGGCAGGGAACAAAAGTCCTGGGAATCACAGTAGACCACAGCTAAATGTGTCAGTGATGCCCTGCTATTGTTTTTAATGTAAATTTGGGATGCATGAAATAAATTAAGTGGCATGAGGGAACCAGTAGGAAGAGTAACCCAAGTAAGTTAGAAAGGTGATTCTCAAAGGGTGGGTGGTAGTGAAAGGATTTCATGTTTAGAAAATCTACTTTAAAAAACTACTTCCTAGCCCCCACCCCTGGAGAATCTGCTTAAAAGCTCCCACATGCATTAATGTGCAGTCAGGTTCCAAAATAGCTGATGAAAAGACAAGGTGAAAATATTTGGTTGTTTCACTTGGAAAAATATATGAAGTCATTTAACGGTCTTCCCAAGTATATGAAAGTTTATTTTGAGATGGATGTGGTGCATTTCTCTCTCCTGAGGATCAAACAGAGGAAAGGCTTCAGTTACAGCCAGGGAAATGAAAAGAATTCTCGGGGTCTCAGTCCTGTCACTAACCCCTTGGCCTGCGGCAAGTCAGTTAACCCCCCTAAGCCTGTTTCTTCACCTTGTAAAGCCAGGAAGCTGGGCTTTGTGATCTGCCTCTGCTCTGAGAGGCTACAGCTGTATTTGGGGGTTCCTCACCTGGGCCAGGACTTTCCACAGTTGGGGCTTTTTCTTGCGTTCTGTGGAAGTTACCCACAAAGCCAAGCAAGTCTCTGTCCAGTTCCTGAGGGCCGGTCGGTTGAGGCTTACCACCTGTGCCCAGAAAGCTGGGCACGCGGCACACTGAGTGTGCCCTTAAGGGCCACTTGCCCATCGCTTTTTTTCCCTTTCAGATTTCCACTTAGTTCCCTTTCCCTTTCCCTCTCCCTGCCTCCTCCTTATTATTGTAAAATAGCACTTTAAACCCTAGAGCCAGGCTCTTCAATTTAGGTGTAGACAAAGTGGTTTGACTCCACTTGATTAAAAACTCTGTGAATGGGAGAGAACACAAACCTCAAAACATTTGCCTTTCAAAGCCAGAAGAGGGGGGAGAGAGAAACTGTTATGGGCTCTCGAATTTGCCAGATGTCAGTTTAAAGGGGCCTAAAGAATTCTTAAGCTTTTGTTTACCAAATCCTCCCTCCCCTTGGTCAGAACCTCACTGAAACTGGGGCCTGTGGCTACCTTGCAGGCAAGGCCACTGAAAGGCCAAACCTGGATGGGAAGGGGTGGTGCAGGGAGCAGTATTTGAATTTTATTTTTTCCCTCTTAATTATCTGGGGCTGCCCTAGGAGAAATCTTTTCTCTTTGCATTGGGAAATTAACTCTTAATCTCCACAAATGAGGGCAATCAACCCATTTACTAAATAAACACAGATCATTGCAGACTGGCTGCCCCTCTTTTGTGATTTAATTTGAGAATGGCCTCACCTGAGGGAGGAGCTGAGGCGTGGCTGGGCCCAGAGCAGCCTGGCGGGGTCCCTAAAGGGTCCCCGGTGGTGGATTGAAGTGGTGATTAAGAGAGGGTGGGGGGAACTGGGTTGAGGCTAGAGGGGGTTTAGAGATTTCCTTTTCATAGTAAATCAAAGTCCCTCGCTGGCTTGGACCTTAACCTCCTGAATTTATTTGAGGCTTTCCGTTGCATGGTGTTAATTTTGGCTTTGGAAGTGTAAAGCTGGTTAAAGCAACTTTTATGAGAGTGCTGGCTATCAGAAGTCTCTAGGATGGGGACAGGGAAGCCCTTTATTTCTTAGCTAACTCATTAACATGTGGAGGAATCTCTCTTTGCTTTTAATTCCCCTCCTCAGTCACCAGTTACTTTGTTTTTAAGTAGTCACAGAAGCTTATTCAAATCCTCGGTAGTTACACTGCAGTGGGATGGAGGGCTAAGATAGCGGGTACTCAGTAAATGACTGAATGAAGGCACGAATGAATGAATCAGCACATCTTACGTTGGAAAGGATGAAATAAAACCATATGAGCTTTATTTATTTAAAAAAATGTATTTAGAGATTACCCTGTGCCAGGCACTGCTCCAGGTACTGGGAGTATAATATGTCCCTGCTATCAAGGAGCTTGCAGTCTTGATGAACCAATGAATTTGTGTGTGTGTGTTTTGTTTTGTTTGTGTGGTGACCTTGAGTTTGTCTCCAAATTATAATGGGAGTTTGGCACTGAGCTGGGAGCCAGCCCATCCTGTAATTTAAAGAGGAGGGGCTGAGTTGGAGAATGATTTGGGGGTTTACTTTTTAGAAAGGACATCAGATGTCAGTAATTTTTCACCTTCATTTTACAGATAAGAAAGCCAAAGCCCAGGATGGTGGATTGAATTATCCAAGGGTTCGCAGAAAGAACTGGAACTGGAATCCATACTTTTGGGTTCCTGGTCCTGTGCTTTGTCTAAGAGCTTTGTACGTAAATGGCCCAACTTTATTTATGTATATTTACCTCTACTGGAAATGGCTTGTGTGAGCTCCAGAGTGAAAGATCAGAGCGACTGGCTAAGCGAATGGCTCTAGGGTGGCTTGTGCGCGGGAGACCCACAGAATGCTGGTGCGTGTGGCTGCTCTTCTCCTGGGCCACAGCCTGAGCTGACCCCCCACAGCTGTGCTTTGTCAGGAAGAAAAGGGAAGGGGGGTTGGGGGGCCAGCTGGACCCCAGAAGCAGAGGGAGGGACTTGGGGCTGTTCCTGCTGGCTGTTTGAGCTGGGGACAGGGTTGTTGGCCTGTTCCTGTGGCCTCCAGCAGACTTGTGAAGAGCTGCTACCAAAATGGAGGAGTTTTGAAAACAGCCAGAAGGCGGGGGAGAGGAAACGTTTAAAGAAGAGATCAACAAAAGAGGCGACAGACTTCTCACTCTACCAAAAGGGGCTTTGGTTTACCTGTGAAACTTCACTCCTCCTCTTCCCCTAGCCTAAAATTTATAAAGCGGGTCCGCAGCTCCCAGAGAGGACCCACTGCTTTAAGGCCTTAGTTCCGAGGACCGGATTAGTTTTGCTGTGTGTTAGCACTCAGGGTTGACGATATCCTGACTGAAGTTGTAGTTGAACAGTTAAGAGAAAGCCAAGGATGGACTCCAGTGTCTGACATTGGTCATGTCATTACTATTTGTGTTAACAGCTAACATTTATTGAGTGCTTACCTGGCCGGCATTGTACTCAGACCTTAACCCACACTCTTTGAATCTTTAGCCTGGTAGCAGCCTTTTGAAGTGGCTGCTATCTATGGAACCCATTTTATAGATGGGAAGCCAAAAGAGTGTAGAGAGACCCAAAATCACACAGATAGCGAGGAAAGAGCAGGACTTTGAACCTAGTTCTCTCTTTGAAGAAAACAAAACAAAACCTGTGGCCCTGGCTGAGTGGCTCACTTGGATGGAGCACGTCCCCTACACCAAAAGGTTGCAGGTTGGATTCCCGGTCAGGGCACATACCTAGGTTTGGAGTTTGAACCCCTGTCGGGGCGTGTATAGCAGGCAACGGATCGATGTTTCTCTCTCCCTTCCTCTCTCTCTCTCAAATCAATGAAAACATATCCTTGGGTGAGGGTTAAAAAAAGAAGGGGGAAAAAAAAAACTTGTAGTAAGGAAAGAAGAAAAGGGAAGTTGAGTCTGCTCCTAAGCGTCTGAGGCATCTAAGTATGTCTGGCTTGGAGAAAGCCCCAGAATGCAGACAGGGTGAGCTCATGTTTTCTGTGGAAGCCTCTATGAGGAAACCTTTCTGTTTACCTTCTCTGTAGCCAACTGTCCAAGAGGACATCACAAGGCCAGGACATTCACGGAGTGCTGGATTGCTGTGGATAGAATGCTGGGCCTCTCCTAGAAACCATCTCATATTCCTCATTCTGCTAGGAAGAATGGTAAAGTAATTTTTCCATGAACTATTTTGAAAGCTCTTATTTTTGGTATAGTAGAGATTCCCCTTTCTTTGGAGATGCAGTTTGAGAGTAATAGTTGAGAACATAGGCTCTGTGGATTTGAATCCCATTTAGTAGCTAGTTAGTTATGTGGCTTTGGATGAGCTACTTACCTTCCCTGGGCCTCAGTTTCCTCTTCTGTAAAATGGTAATCATACTAGTATCTGCCTCATAGGATTGTGAAGATCAAATGAGATAATGCAATGAACTTAGTACCTGGCATGTTGTAAATGCACAGTAAAGGGTAATTATTATTGTTCTTTAATGGTTTAAAGAGACAATTTTGTCTAGGCAGATGGGAGCTAAAGTTTCTGGTTTCTCAAAAGGCTGCCAACATCCTCTATGCTCAGTTGAGAATCAAAATGCTCAGAAATGGCAGGGCGGGGGCAAAGTCATGCTTCCATCTAAATGTTTCCAATGAATTAATAAGCCGAAGAGATGGATATCTGAAAGTTGCTACAGACCGCAGGAGCTACTGAAGAGAAAGCTTTTGTTTCCCAAATCTGGGTGCCTGCAACCCACAGAAAAAGATATTTGGGGCATCCCATGTTTATTTTTACCCATATCCTCTTTAGGCATAGGGCTTTCAGAACCAAGACAGGCGCTAAGCACAAATGAAAAGTTACTTTTCATTCCCAGACAACATGCACATAGAATTTACCAACATGATCACAAGTTTCGAGGAAGCTGAACTTCTAATGGAAAACGGGGAGAAGTGAAGGAGTACATTTTCCACCGTGCTTGACGTTACTGCCCTGCCCATTTCATTCAGAATACAAACCAATTCAACCTACAGAGCATTATTCATTTATAGAGCCGGGGAGCACTGCCCATTTTCACAAGTGGAAGGGTCAGAAGCAGTTATTTGCTACCTGGCAAGTCCCCGACAGGCAGCATCTGCATCCAGGCTGTATTCACATTGCCCAAGAGGCTTTGCACTAGGTCGGTGCTTAATAAATATTTGTTGAATAAATGAGTTGTTGTTTCCTACCTTTCTTAACCCTATGCAGCTCAATTTGTTGGTTTAAAAGAATTTTCCTCATTACAGTTTCGGAAATCCTACACATTGTTTGTGTGGATGCATGTATGTAAAGTAACAATTGATTACAAAATGCTGTTTTATGTTGTAGCCCCTGAAAAACGGTGGCCTCTCTTTTATGACTTCTATAAACCAGTAAGAGTTTAGCACATCCAAAGGCTTAGAACACTACCTTATTGTTAAAAACTACAGCTTCTTTTGACAAACAGTACAAACAAGCAAACAAAAAAACCAACCCTCACAATTACCGAGAAAGTCTAATTTGTTTTTATCTGCATTTCTAAGAGAGGCTAAATAACTTGCTCAAGATCACAGAGCTAGGAAGTTTCAGGGCTGGGATTTGAACTCAGGTGGACAGACCCAAGATCTGGTGGCCTTGCTTGATCACACTGACAAACCTCAGGTGTGTGTCATGGGCCACTGGGCAGCTCTGGCTGGAGAGAGATCTCACCTCTGCCTGAACTCCTGGGAGACAGGGGTCTCCTTAAAGGGTTCCCATTCCATTTTACAGACAGATTTAATTGTTAGAAAGTCCTTCATGATATTGAACTGAAATCTGCCTCTCCAAGGCTTCCATTGATCTTCATAGTACAAATTTAATCTCTCTTCCATACAAAGGCCCCTCAGATAAGCATGTGCCATCCTCCCCCCACACCTCCTCCTCCTGCAGACTGTTTGTGGGAACACTGGAAATAGGCCCTCTCAGGATTCCTGGCCCCCAAAGCAACCAAGGTTGAGGGGAGGTTGGACGAGGCTTACGCAGGAGGCGGAATGTTAAATCGGGTACTGTAAATAGCTCAGAGGCAATGTTTAGAACATGGGCCAGGAATTCCCTAGGAAGCAGCTAAGGATGGCTCACCATCCCTGAATTACACCCTTCCCTGTAACACAGGCATTGCCATAAGGTGTAACTGGTCCTGAAAGTGGTGAGCACAGTGCAATAGCGATGGCTGGAGCCCTCTGATTCGTAACTGTGTCCTTATTCCAACCTAGATGAGGTTCAGTGGGAAAGGGAACCAGATGCACAAACTTAGTGAGGATGAGGCCAGAAAAGACATCATAATGGGGAGGGCCTCAGTGCAGATGCAAAGTAGGTTCTGCAGTGGGAGTCATTATGTGTGCCCAATGAGTCTGAAATGGCCACAAACCCTTGCTAAGTACTAGGAGATAAATGAGTACCTTGTCAAGAGAGCCAGAAATGCAGATTTTAAAAATGTCTGTCCTTGCCCAGCTGGTGTGCCCAGTGGTTGAGAGCCAACCCATGAACCAAGAAGTCACCAGTTGAATTCCAGGTCAGGGCACATGCCCTGGTTGCAGGCTCATCCCCAGTAGGGGGCGTGCAGGAGGCAGCCGATCGATGTTTCTCTCTCATCAATGTTTCTCTCTCTCTAGCCCTTCCCTTACCCTCTCTCTAAAATCAATAAAAACATTAAAAAAAATAAAACTAAAAAATGTCTGTTCTGTCCATTCATTACATTGTAGAAATAAAAATGCATGAGTATGTTTTGGGGTGGGACTAGCTCCCTTGGGAAAGCCCAGTCAAAAGGATTGAATGAGAAGCACCTTTGGCATTTTGGGGGGCTCTCCCACCCCTACCTTTGGCTAGACTATGACACTTGATGAATGGATGGCTTATCCTTGTGTAACCATGTGGCTGAATATCTCAGAGTGGTCAGCAAAGATGAGGTAGCCCCAGAGTTTGGTGGAGTCCAAATCCTAATCAGACCAGAGGTCCTTTGGAGAGGCAGCAAAGATGGCCAATAAAATGCATGTGTTCACTTATCCATCCAAAACCGCGGATGCCAGGCCTCATGCGTGGCCCTACACATACAGTGGTGCACAAGACCAGCACAGTCCCAGCAGCATACCATGTAAGCTTGGGGGGCACCCACCGCGGGCAAGGCTCTGTGCTAGCCTGAATAGGTGTGCAGGCTCTGTCCTACCCTATTTTTAGGGTTTTTAGGGAGGAGATGTAGAGGGTGGAAACCTTCTGTGCTATTGGAATAGTGATGGCTCTGGGCTCAGGAAGGCTGGGTGTTGGGACTGCCCACCCTGGCTATCTTCTTAGTGATGTGAGGTCTGCAGGCACAGAGGGCACCTCAGAGGAGGAGTACTCGCAAGCCCACAGGCCCCCACCCCTGTCAGCTTTTCCGTCTGTCTTATTCTTGGAGACAAATTCCCCTTTGTCTAAATTTGGATATTGCTCTTCCTAATGGAGCAGAGTAAAAGTCTAGCAATGCCAGCTTCCCTTCGACTCTCCAGCCAAGGCTTTGAGCAGACAGGCATTCCTCATCCCCGGTCTCTCAGCATCTCCCAGTGATTAACATAACATGACACCAGGCCCATCAAGATAAGGATCCTCACGGCCACAATGGCTTCCCTTTCTTCCCTCAGCCCTCCTTTATTGCTCTGCACTTTGCGCTCACTTCCAGCAGGGAGAGTTTCTAAGTGTGGGGCTAAGGCGAGCCGTTTGTGCAGGCAGCTCCCCACAAGGCTTGTGCCAGGGCTCCAGGGACAGAGATGCATTTCCCTTTAATAAGCTTCTCACACTACATTAAAGATAAAAGGAGAAGGGAAATATTTATATTCTGACAAAGCAGCTCTTCCCTTCAGGCTCTTGTTTTATTTATTAACTTGCTCTGTCCCTCTCTCTGTCTTTCTGTTTCGGGGCCAGGCATTTCCTCTCCTTCTCCCCTTTAGTCATTAATTTTGTGGGTGAGTGACAGTGACAGGGGGACTTTAGAATCCTTGTCAAAGAGATGAGAATTATATGTGGGCGCCATTCCCAGGTGACACCAACAGCTGTTCCTCTGCCCTCTCGGGAGCTGCTCCCCTTTACCACCCTTATTTTATTGCACTTGGATGGCAGAGTGCACCACGCTGGTTAAGTCGTGTCATTTCAGATGAAGCCGTGTCAGTCCAGCAAGTTGTTCAGAGATACAGTAACCTGGATGCATGACTGCATACACCTGGGACGCTTCGACCTTTTGTTTACTACACATTTTCTTCTCTCACAGAGGCGATCCCTTAAGGATGCCAATTTCCTCCAGCTAATTTGCCCAAAGCCAATATAATACAGGTATGCTGTTTTGAATTTCAATTCACCCCTTTGCAATGATAATCATTACAGTTTCAGACCACTTATTGTTCCAAAGCCTGTGCTAGTTTGTTAGGAGTTGGTCCTCTGAACACTACCCTCTCCCTCCAAGGAGTCTCCTAGATTAGCAGTTGGGAGAGAGAAATGGGAGAGGTCGAGGACTGCAGGGGTGGGGTAGGGGTGGTGGTGGGGTGGAGAGGTGTGTTTTAGGTTCTGCTCAGTTGGCCTATGTAATACCTGGCAGTATTTATTCTGTTTTGCAAGTAAAATTCCTTTTATATTTTGTTGCTAATTTTTTTTAATGATACATAATTATCAATTTAAAATTCAACATATGACCTGACCTACCTGTCCACTTGCAGGGAAGCACATAGGGGATAGTTAAAGAGTCTGAAGCCCTGGGTTTGGCTCTCAGCTCTTCCAGTTACTATCTGTCACCATAGGAAGCCATTCTCACACCCTTTTTCCCCACCTGTAAAATGGGGGTGATGATAGCATCTGTCCCTTAGGAATCTTATGAGGATTAAATATGTAGCCCGGCCGGGCGTGGCTCAGCGGTTGAGCATCGACTTAGGATCCAGGCGATCAGGGTTCGATTCCCAGCCAGGGCACATACCAGGGCTTGATCAATGACTCTCTCCTCATTGATGTTTCTGTCTCTCTCTCCCTCTCCTTTCCTCTCTCTGAAATCAATAAAGATATATTTTTAAAAAATGTAGATGCATGGAAAGCACAAGATAATGCTTGACACATAGTATAGTACATAGCAAGAATTACCAATTGCTACTATTATCATCCAAAAATAACCAATGAGTAACACATAGTAAATATATTCCAGACTTCACTTTATATGTATGGGAAGATTGAGAGAGAGAGAGGGAGAGAGAATACAAAAATAATTTTATAGTAAGAGTGTCATATTATACATGATTTTATTTTTTTTAATTTTTTTTAATTTTTAATATATCTTTATTGATTTCAGAGAGAAGAAAGGAGAGGGAGAGAGAGATAGAAACATCAATGATGAGAGAGTCATTGATCAAGCCCGCAACCTGGGCATGTGCCCTGACCTGGAATCGAACTCTGATCGCCTGCGTCCTAGGTCGACGCTTAACTGCTAAGCCACGCCCGGCCGGGCTATACATGATTTTAAAAATAATTTAGGACATTAGGTTTAGTTCTACCTGAACTTAACAGAAGAAAGGCACTCAGGTGAAACTGATGAACTTCAAATATTAATTCCTAAATGACAAGATATATTAACTCCTAAACGATCACTCCCAGGTTGAGAAAAAAACAATAGACGATGAAAAGCAATTGAAAAGTTGCTTTGTTTTGATTGCCTTCCTGCCAGGTGATTAGATGTTTTAATGCTCCCATGCTTCTTCCTGGCTCCCAATTTTTATGCTTCTACTATTTTTCATTTGCTTGGCTTTACACCTACATTCTGACTTGCATTCATTTATTTCTTGAGATTTAGTTCTCTGGATTCAGTGTTTACTGCCAGTCCTCTTATCAAACATTACTAATTCTGTAATTTGATCAGTTTCTTGGCAGGCTATGTCTTATTGTCAAGTAGTTTTGTCCCTCCTCTTTCCCCCCAGTAAAAGGACTCATTGCTATATCCCCCAAATTCCTTCATATTTGACAATGTCTGACTGTTACCTCTCTGTATGTGAACGACTGCTTGATGAGTGGGAAAGACTTGGGGCCCCTTTCCTTTCCCTCCGACCCTCGAAGGCATTCTTCCATTACCTTTCGGCGTTGAATGTTGCTATTTAGAAGGATGAAGCCGAGTTCGTCATTTCCCCCATGTAGGGTCCTAGGTTTTCTGCTTGGATGTTTGAAGAAATCTTTCTTTATTCTTGAAGCCTTGTTGATGGGTCTATATCAAAGTTTATTAGTTTTGAGTAAACCCTTTCTAGTCTGCAGTGTTCCTTGAGTTTGACGAAATTGTTCTGTATTATGTCCTCAAGTATTTTTTGGTTCTACTTTTTGGGGTGGAAAGGAGGCTTCTCTTTCAGGCATCGACACCACTTTATCTTCTATTTCTATTCCTCTATTTATAATTGTTTTAATTTTTGTCTTGTCCCTTTGTTTTTACTTTTATTACCTCAAAGATTTCCCAGATGTGCTTATTTTATTTGGAGGGGCAGTGTTTTTTTAATGCCTTTATTTTTTCTCATTTATAGAAAGTGACGATGTTTTGGTTTTTAATTGGTTCTTTATAGCTGTGCTGTATCTCCTTTTATCTTATTCTTTTGCTAAATTTTTTTGTTTTGTTTGTTTTTTGACTTTGAGCCTTTGTGTGCTTGTCCCTGAGGGCTACCCAAGAGTCATTTCCCACCCACACACCAATAGTATAGCTTGAGGAGAGAGAACAAACACAGAAATAGTGAAATGACAACCAAAACCCTCTATAAGCTCAAGGTGAGTCATCCTGCCATTAGGTGCGGTGGGTGTTCTGAAGTAGTTACTAAGAGTTGGTGGTTAGGGTGTTCAAAGAACTGGGAGAGAGGGCTGAGCAGCATTGCAGGGAAAGCTGCACAGGACAGGTGTGGGACAGGTGTGGGACAGGTGTGGGACACAGTGAGTCCTCCAGTCTGTGAGGATGGAACAGGAGAAGGCAGATGGTGGACAGTGGGGATCATAGTGTGGGTTGGAATCACGCTCTGGAGGTTTTGGGGGGCTTCAGAGTTGCACAGCCTGGGTTCAGGTCTTTATTACCAGCTAGCTAGGTGACCTTGGGCACGCTACTTGATCTCTCTGAGCCTCACTTTCTTCATCTGTAAAACACAAATAATAATATAAGCCATCTCATAGTATTGTTAATGAAGGTTAAATGAAATAATTCACCTAAGGGGCAAGGTGATTAGCACAGATCTACTGCGTGGTGATCAATAAATATATGATGACTTTATTATATCAGTTGTTGTATTTCATTGCAACTAGCAAAAACCCGGCTTAAATCAGCGATCAATAGACTACAGCCTGTAGGTCAAATCCAGCCTGCTGCATGTTTTTGTATAGTCCATGAACTAAGAATGGTTTTTACATTTTTTAAATGTCTGAAAAAAATTAAAGAAGAATAATTTTGAGAAACTTGAAAATTATATAAAATTCAAATTTCAATGTCTTTAAATAAAGTTTTATTGGAACACAGCCATATTATTTATGAATTGCGTATGGCAGGCATAGGCAAACTTTTTCCGTAAAGGGCCAGATGGTAAATATTTCAGGCTTTGGGAACTATACGTTCTCTGCTGTAACTACTCAACTCTACTGCTGGGCATGAAAGCAGCCACAGGCATAACCTCAGAAGAGGAGACCTGTGGAAAGGAAACAGAGTGAAGAAGTAGATAGGCTCCTAGCCAGGGAGCCAGGTGTCCTGGGTTCTAGGCTGGACTCTCACCAACCAGTGTTACAATTCTGATCAAGTCACTTCACTTCTCTGGGTCCTACAAAAAGAGTTGGACTAGATTTTGAAGACTTCTTTTAGTTTGGAAAGTTCTCTTTCCGTATTTTGTTATCCCAGTTAAGGTACCTGGACTTTTTCTAAAATGTATGCAGGAGTCAGAATACTTCCGTTGCAGGCAACAGAAGCCACTCTAGTTAATTTAAGCACAAAAGATATTTATTGTAAGAATGTGAAGGCAGGTCACAGAACTAAAGGAAAAGCAGAAAATACAGGCTCGGAGAGGACAGGAGCCAGGGTAGGTCCTGGGGTCCAGGCAGCAGGAACTAAGACATAATCTCTTCAGGATACTGGACCTGATCTCAGTTGAACTTGGACCATTCTCAAGAGCGTTCAATACTGAAATTCTGATGTTAGGTTTCTAGCCTACCTTAGGTTTGCATAAAGGAACAGCCAAGACTGTATCCAGTAGGGAAGGATCGCTCGGTGGAATGGGCACCAGGCAGATGACCATGAGAGGGTGAAAGGCGTAGCTGTCTCAGCACTAGACACTGGAGCGTGAAGAGCCGATGAGCGACTCAAAGAAATCCAAATGGCTCTTGAGTCATTTGCTCATTTTTCTTCTCGGCAAGTACTTACTGAATTTGTGAATGGCATTTTGGAGAACACCAAAGAAATATAGTAATGACCGGTAAGACCGGTGGGAAAGGTGCTTGGGTTTTACTCAAGATGACCTGGGAACAGAATTATATTCCCTTTTAATTTGAGCCATTAAAATATATCTGGGCATATGTAACTGCAGCTCATTATAGGAGATGTTAAGTAATTCCCTAATTATATGTATTACACCGTAGGCAGAGGATCCTGAGACAAGTGACTTATCTCACATGTCAAGGGGCAGAGCTAAAAGCAGGACTTGACTTCCCGACTTGAATAACTGTTCTGGACCCGCTGCCTAGCAACCATGGCCCCCATTCAGGAACAGCTACCATGAGAAGAGCCTGGGCACCTGGCTCCCCACTGCATCATGACCTTCTCAAGGACCAGAGCTGGGTGCTGTTCCTGTGTTTCCCCTGGGGCCTCAGGTGGCACTGGGCCCACGGAAGGCAGACAGATACCCAGTAAGGAGTCTGTTCTCCAGCTTCTGTGTTCGGAGCTGAGCCTGTCTATTTCCGCTTTAGATGCAGGCTTGAGCTGAAGGGGATTAAAAACATCCTTGGCTGCTCTCAGAAAAACCTGGTCTGAGGGCACAGGAAGAAGGACTTATTTCAGAGCTGGGGAACTTCAGAGACTTCTTTTCTAACAGGAGACTGAGCTGTAAGCTTGGCGGTGTTTGCACTAGATGGCTTATCCATCTCAGGGTGCATGTGCATGATTACTCCTGGCAAATAGTGAAAAATTCTGACCTCACAAAGAAAACCAGTGAGTGTAATCATCTCCATTCATCTCTCTCCTTTGCTATGGGAAAAAGCTGGCCTGTGCCTCGAACTTTGCTCAGAAGGAAATGTTTATAGAAATTTGTTCTCTATCAAGTACTGGTGCATGTGTGTGTTCTTTGTTTAGGGAAACTTACCAACTCGCTTGACTTACCTTTGAAGGCTCTTAGCCAGGCCTTTCCCCAGCTGTCTCTGATTCCACGGTGGCCCTGGGCTCAGGCAAGGTCACCTCTCCAGGACCAGAACACAACAGTGTGAGCCACAGCTGGATCCTGGAAGGGTAGATCTCACAGGTCATAAAGTCATTTGTTAAATAAAATTGCTTCCTCTTTTTACTGTTGTTTACCCTTACCTAAAAAAGGGGGTTTCTGTCCTAGTGTTTCTTTTTGTCCTGAAGTGATCATCTGATCCTCTAGGCTTACGTTTGTGGGATGGCCGGGGCTTCCAGCTTCAGTATCATGACAACCTGGAGCTGAAGTCTGTTGAGAAATCCTCAAAATTAAATTAACTTGAATTCACTTAGGCTTAATACATCAATGTCACTCTACACTGTAAGGAGCAGAAGGGAAGTACTGGGAAGTCAGAGACTTTGTAGATAGATTGCGATAGCTCCAAAAAGACTGGCGCCCTTGGAGATTATTTTGGGCTGGTTCATCCCCACTGTTCTTATCTCCATGGCAGGAATATGGTGTTGATTTGTTCAAAGAAAGATCCCCCCCCCCAAATTTCAACATCAACCAGCCCTCTACACTTACTCCAGTCTTTATTGTCTCATTGTATCCATGTAGCTCTGGTCATGTCACATAGGCCCCCCTGACTTGTGTGCGACAGTGTGTCTGAGGTATTTATTACCAAGGCCCAACCTGGGCTACCCAGGCCGGATTCCCTGGCAACTCCAGTGGGCACTACGACCTTGTCTTTTACTTCAGTGGACTTCCTGGTGGGCTACCCTTAGGTCCACCTCCCTTGTAACCCAAAGATACTTCAGAGAGCCCAGCTCACCCCCTCAACTTCCTTTATTTCCAATACTCACTAAAAAGCAAAACTACAAGAAAATAATTTTACTTCTACTTCAGCTGGACTTCATTTCTCTCCATGGAGCCACAGAGATTTAGAATCACACAAACTTAGAGCAATGTTGAAGGATGTTACAAGGAAAGTCTGGACAGAAGGGTGGCAGCAATATTAACAATCCCCGAGGTGTCTGATGGGACCGTGCAAACACAACTCACATCCTCAGGGGAACCACTGTTTCCTTTGTGGGTCTGCTGATATAACACACCATCACCTCCTTTTTGGACAGAGAGTTCCTGTCTTTTCCCTCACCTTTCCCCTTTTCTCCTTCAAAAACTCTCTGAACTTTTTAATGCTGGACTCATTTAGAGAGGGATTCAAGTACCGGGAGCATGAGGATGTTTCACGTTTTCATTCATCAAGGGGCTTTGAGTAAAGAGCAGAAGAGCCGTTCAGGCAGGACACCCTCCAGGCTGTGGGTGGAATCTACAGCCAGACCAGGACCCAGCTGAGCACCTGGGGGGCGAGGGGGGCGGAGTTGAGATACAGGCCTGAGGGATCTCTAGGGTGAGAGATGTGTGAAGGAGAAATGAACAGCAGTAGAAAGGGCATGTGTGCTGCTGATTCCAGCCCAAGCTGATTTCCCTTTCTCTCTGGCTAAACATTTCTTGCTCGCAAACTGACCCCACTGACGTCTATCACCTGATAATTAGCATACTATGAAAGGTGAGCTTTTGTTTAGAGATTTTTTTTCCCTCTTGGAAAGTTGTGGGGAGAGCTGGAGAAAAAGGAAAATTTGGGACAGGGATGAACCTACAGAAGAGAGAGCTCAAGAAAGCAGGAAAATATACAACTATTCTTTGTGCAGTGTTTGTTGATCAAATAAAACCTTTGCCAGAGCCTATTCCAATTTATCTTTGTTATATCAGAGGACAGACAATCAGCTTCTATGTTATGAGAGAAGGGGGGGGAACCCACCCCAAATCTTGTTCCAAAGCTTATCAATGACTCTGTTCCTTTAGTTCAACCTGAGTTGGTGGCCACCAAATATCCTTGGGAAGACTCTTAACCGTAATGTCTGGAGCCCTGTTTGTAGCACAACGGTGTTTCTCTCTCTCTCTCTCTCTCCCTCCCTCCCTCCCTCGCTAAAAATCAATGGAAAAAATATCCTCAGGTGAAGACTAAAAAAAAAAAAAGTCACAGTCCTTATCTTATTGCCCTTGCTTCCCTTGAGCTGAAGAGGTCAGCTTGAATGAGGTACTGCACGTAACCTTTGCAATTTCCATGTGATCCTATAAGGAGGGAGAGAAGGATTAGGTTTGAGTTGTGAGAAAATTCAACGCTCGCTTCATAGCTCTCCTGATCATGGGGTGGTATGTTTTCCAACCTCTCGGGGAGTCCAATTGATTAAGCAACGCTCATTCTGAGCTTGAATCAAACATGAGTTGAGGGCTGGGGAGGCCCCCAGGTGTTTGAAGGACTACCTGTTTGCACAGAAATCTTAAAAAAAGTTAGTAAAAAGATTTTTAAATGTAGAGCTAGCTCAGGCAAGGTAACATCTTAAGGGAATGAGCTTCAGCTGAATTAGAAAGAGGTGGATTCAATTTTCTTGAAAATATCCTTTATGAAAACAATTACGAGAAACGCTTGTCATGATGCATTTCAGATTTGGTGCCACTGTGACTCTTTGGGACAGGGAGGCAATTTCCCTGACTCAGCATGTATGTAGCAGCTAATGCTTGATGTTAGGGCACCTGAGTACACAGTATATACATACTATATATGGTGCCCACAAAAGCCTTCCACTGGCTGATGTATCTCAGTGGTCAGCAAATAAATAAACTTTCTGTGTTTACACTTCTGTTTTTAAATCATTAGCTTGTTCTAAAAAACCACTGCCGCTGCCACCACCACCACCACCACCAAAGTCTACAACTCCATCAAAAATTAGTTCTAAAACCCTAGCCAGTTTTCTTAGTGGTTAGAGCATCGGCCCTCAGAACGAAAGGTCCCAGGTTCCATTCTGGCCAAGGGCACGTACCTTAGTTGCAAGTTCAGTCCCCGGTCCGGGTCAGGGCACGTGTGGGAGGCAGCCAGTCAGTGTGTCTCTCTCACATCAATGTTTCTCTCTCTCTTTCTTCCTTCTACTCTCTCTGAAAAGCAATGGAAAAAATATTGTTGGGTGAGGATTTAAAAAAAAATTAGTTCTAAAAACAGAAATTTAAAAACAAGTATCCTGTCTTATTACCTCACATTTTAAATTTATATCATTTGACATGCTCACAATTCCTAATAAGGAAAGTAAAGATTAAACAAACTATTAGATTAGTAAAAGGACAGGTCAAGACTGGCCCACTCTATAAAAACATGACTCATTCTCAAGTTGTGTGTGTGTGTGTGTGTATATGTATGTGTATATAAATAATCTTGTTCTCATACCTCTAAAATGCCTATTAAGTGATCCAGGAATGTTCCCCTTAATTATCCCCTGTAATTTCAGCACACAGCATTGTATACAACAGGGGCAACTTACTTGATGCCATTGTCCTGGACATCTACCATGAATGGTAGGGCAAATAAAGCTTGGAATCAAGATTATCCTTGAAAAATCTCTCCGATGGTTAATGAAATACGATTATACAGGAGGGCGCTCCGTAGGTCCAACAAAGCCAGGTTTTTCTCCAATAATGGATCAGATTGCCATTTTGTTTTGTTGTTTTGGGTAGGGAACCAGATGAATCAGCTGGTTCTTATTTGGAGGACCTGATGTATCCCAAACACATATATTTCAGACTCTAGCCTTACATTCAGCCTCACCTCTGAGGGAACTAAAGGAAGATAAAACCAGCCGACTGTAGGTCCTTCCTGTCATCTCTCTGACACTGGGGCCTGTCATTAAGTGAATGGGTGATTGGAGTGTCCACAACTATTGAAAATGTTATTCCTCTCTCTCTCTTTTTGGTGGGGGAGAGATGGGCCAAATGCACATAGCTGAATTTGTATCATATGACTGTATAGTAAATATTTGTTGAATTAATTAAATATTTGAGATGATAGTAGATATTATTTGGTTCAGTTGCTCTACTGACTCTTGTATGAAAGCTATTTTTCCTCACTGTAAAAAAACCAATAGTTAAATGGCTTTTAGTAACAGCAAAGCACGTGAAAAAAACTAAAAGAAGAAATTACCAATCACTTTAAAAAGTAAAAAGTAAAGCCCTGGCCGGCATGGCTCAGTTGGTTGGAGCGTCGCCCATATACCAAAAGGTGGTGGGTTTGATTCCTGGTCAGGGTACATACCTGGGTTGCAGGTTCGATCCTCAGCTGGGGTGCATATGGGAGGCAACTGATCAATGTTTCTCTTTCTCCCTCTCCCTTCCTCTCTCTCTCTAAAAAAAAAAAAGGTAAAAAAAAAGGGAGCCAGCCCTAGACTGTTTTTGTCAGTAGTTAGAGTGTCGGCCTGCAGACTGAAGGGTCTCAAGTTCAATTCCGGTCGGGGCAAGTGAGGGAGGCAACCAATCGATGTCTCTCCCTCCCTCCCTCCCTCCCTCCCTCCCTCCCTCCCTCCCTCCCTCCCTCCCTCCCTCCCACACTCTCTCTAAAAGCAATGGAAGAAATATCCTTGAGTGAGGATTTAAAAAAAAAAAAAAAAAGCCAGACTATTTAGTTGAGGGTCTTGCCATAAATATTCTAAATTTCTTAGGGGTATAATATATAGCAATACTGGCAATTTTAATACCATCACTAATCATTTGCAATACTCTGACATTCTTTCACTGTAATATTTGTGTATTTAGTGGAAACTTTTGAAAAGTCATTTCACTAGCCAACAGAAGTCATTTCATAGTTATGATGTAATTGTGAGGTAGTATTTCAGGGTTGTCAAGATCAAAGACTTGAAATATGAGTTACAAAAAAAAAAAGTTCAGGAGTGACCCCTCCAAACAACCTTTTAAAGGCAGTAACCAATAGCATTTCATGCTCTGTTTTCCTTTCATTTTTGGAATTAGAATCATACAAAAGATATATTCTCCAGAGGCACATGAATCAAAATTAAAGAGCTAAAATAAATAATTTTAGATGAAACTTTTCACTCTGATTTAAACAGTGAAAAACATATATACTCAATGTATTGGACATAAAAATAAGAAAAATGTATTTAAATTGTGAATTGGGCTTAATACCAAAATCTGAAAAAGAATGTCATGAAAACTACTCTATGGCTATTGTGTAGGTTGAAGGACTTTTTTTTAATGCATGAGGTATTTGTTTCGTTTATCTTCTTGGGCCTTATAATCCAAAACTAGAGATTATCTTTATAAATGAAGGTCTTTCCTGTACAATAAAACCCAAATTGACATTAGTTTTTCTATATTTTTGCTAGCTGACCACTGTAAGCTCAGTTATTGACCTGGTCTAAATGGACTGCTTTTCTGGGTGATTTCAGAAAGTTAATTATTTTCTCTGCTTGTCTAAGGTGATGAAAAAGGGAGACACAAAGTTACAGTTCTCCCTTGTAGCACTCTCTGACTTCCCTAAACTAAAAAAGGTAAACAAAAAGCCAAACAATACTCATTCACTTATAAAGCATTTATAGATGATGATAATTTTTTAAAATTATGATTTGCCAACCCTTTAAAAGAAAAATAAGGAAAAAGCGTTGGGATGCCTCCCTCCCTCCTTTGTGGGAACTCAGAGCAGTATTCCAATCCATCATCTTTTATTTGAACTTCTTGACAGTTTAGGTGGAGAACACCTTAATTTTTTTTTTTGAAGAAGACTGATCCCCAGGGGTGGACTAATCAACTTAAGATCACATTTAAGTTAAAAAACACACACAACTCAATTGGGTTTTTCCTCCAGAAAGATAAAACATTTGCTTTTGTCACTGAAGAATGTCACCTCCCATGAAAAATCCAGTTGTTACAATGTAATATGCCCCCACTTGAAACTTAGATATGCTAGTGCCTAGAAGGGATGCTCTCCCAAAGCTACCCCATGTTACTTGTCTCTAAAAGGCTGCTCTCCCTCACAAAGACAAATCTTAATAACAGCAGTCGTAGCAATAGTAATAATATGTAACCACCACAACCACAATAGCAGCTACCATTTGGCAGGGTCTGCTTTTATGTGTGTCTGGCACCAAATTTCGCAATCTGCACTTGTTGGTTTGTTCATTTTCATAGCACTCTTTTTTCTTTTCTTTTTTTAAGTTGACACAAAGATTTATTCAAAGAGGCAATGTGCCATCAGAAAAAACTTTCCCAACAGCTTCTTCTACTTCTGTTTACAGTTTCTTTATCTTCAAGTGGGGCAATCATTTGTTTCTTAATTGCAATGAGCGAAATCTTTCCACATTGTTAACTTGAATTTCATCTTCTAATATCCTCCTTTTCCCTGTCTGCAGACTGTTAAAAATATGGAACGGCTCACAGATTTGCGTGTCAGCCTCGTGCGGGGCCATGCTAATCTTCTTTGTACCTGTCCGAGTTTAGTGTATGTGCTGCTGAATCTATTGCTCCCTGGCACTCTTTGAAGACAGGGTTTGTTATCACCGTTTACAAATGAGGAAAGTGGGCTCAGAGATGTGAAGTAGCTTAATGTCTCATAATAAAGAAGTAAGAAAGCTGCAATTTGAACCCATGTCTGACTTTATACACACTCTTTTTTTCATACTCTAGCCAACTGTTATGGTTGTTTCTCTTTGCTGGGGAGTCAAATAAATGGGGAGAGGACATCTGGGGATTTTTCAGGAAGATTGAACAATAAGTGCTGTCCTGGGCACTCCTTCACTAACCTTTGAAGACCAGCCTCTTTCACTGTTGTATTCCCATTGCTGGGCACACAGATCACTAAGTGTGAAATAAATGGAGATAATAGGTGCTTATTGAATTTATTCTGAATTAAATTTTTCAGACACTCCAACCAACTGAGCCACACCAGCCAGGACTGAATTGAATTTTAAAACCACAGCCACACCAACAGTCAGGTCTCTACAGCTTCTACACAGGAGGTGTTTAAGGAACAGCAATCTGATTGTGAGGGGGCCTAGGTGGATTGCGTGGGAGCATAGCAAGGGATGGGTGGCTTTGGTACTACAGTAATAAATGGCAGTGACGGTAACTTGGGCACATCAAAGTCCTCACACGGTTGCTCAGCATGGCGACTGAGCAGTACCTATTCCGGCCCAGGGCTGGGTCAGTGGTCTGTGGCTAGTGAAGACCCTGTCACCTACCCGCAGACATCACTGGGAGGCCATGAAGGGCAGGAGGGGCCGGCCGGGCCTCCCCTCGCAGTCAGCTCTCCGCTGCCAGCGGTGCGCAGCTGCGCCGCTCGGGGTGTTTTCCGCAGCGCGATGACAGTGTGATGGAAGAGCCATCGCCGCGCGGCCACGAGCCCTGCCAAGCCCTGGGAACGCTCACGCTCACATTTGCCTCGGCTGCTCTGCTCAGAACCCACCCAGCTTGGTGGGGCCCCCAAAAGGAGGGGAGGGAGAGGGGCCTTCTCTAATGTAACATCTTAGCACATTAATCAAAAGCAAAATAAAAGCAAATTTCCCCCAAACATAAACCCACGCCGATGACACATCCCTCCTTCGAACAGGGCTGTGGCAGGGTCCAGCTGGACTCGCCGGCTCCTTGTCCTGGATGTAACCAAGAAGAGCCGAGAGGATGTGGGAGATAAAGTTTCTCTGTCAGGGAAGAGATCCGAGACTGGCTTCAAAAGAAAGAGAGGGGCGTCATTGTTGAGGTTTGGGTCTCAGAGGAAGATGCCTTTCCAGCTGAAACACTTAAACCAAACCCACAGAATCGGATATTCTAGACTCTTTGGTTGAGAGCACCTGGGGGCCCGGGTCTTACTGATCTCTCTTCTCCGGCTGCAGCCCTTTTGATATGTCTCCGCCGGTTAGGCCTGGATTAACGGAGGCCTTGTGCCATTCTCGGGAGGCTTCTCCTCTGCAATCCGACCTCCCTCGCGAGTCTCTGAGCATTTCAAATCTAGAGGCCATTTTTCCTTCCGCTCAGTCTCTGGCTGGGTTATTGGGGGTGAAAGTGAGTTGTAAATGGGAATGTACTTGTAGGGGCTAAAAAAGTACTTTTCCTCTCACCTAAGTTCTTCTAGCTGGACTAATAATCAAATTAACAGAGACAGATTTAACAGGAGAAAATGTACAGAGTTGATTATATGAAAGTACATTCGGGGGTGCCTTATAAAAAGACACCGAAGCACCCTGGACAGCTGAGGTTTTTATGCTGTTATGGACAAAGGAGAAAAGGTGGGGGGGCAGGAGTCTGAGATTTCAAAGGAGGTAGGGGACTTACAGGTAGCTAAGGAAGAGCTCAACACGGGTGGCAGACCAGTTCTTGCCAGGCAACTCAGAAACAATAGGACAAAGGGGGGGACTGGTTAACAGGCCCCTGCTTGGAGCCTTTCTGATTCCCTTCCTGGCCAAGGTCTTTCAGCCTGAATCTCTTAGACAGGAAAGGGGGAGGGTCAAATGTTTTTTCTGAGTCTTTTGTTTCTTAATAACTGGCTTAAAATCAGTATCTCAAAAGGGAGTTTTAGGGTGGCAAAACTTGGGTCCCTTTCATACTTTACAAAGATTAGTTCCCTTGAAGACTCCTATACCCCTCTCAGAGCCTAGAATTGTGACAATCGAATAAATAAAATGACTGACTTGGAGGGCTCCCTCGTTGGCCACTTTGAGAACTGAAGTCCTTACAAGCTGCTTCCTTTCACTGTATTGGCCCCTTTCGATGAGAAATATCCAAGAAGGCAGCGTGTTGACTGTAATCTTTCCTTGAGAAAAAGAAGACACAGAACAGGAAAAGTTTCTACCTTTTTCTTCACTCCCAGGCAGCGGGGTTATCATGTTTCTAGGGAGAAAAAAGAGAGATTTCCCAGAGGAGACAAGAGAGTTCAGTAAAACCTGGGCCTCCAGGTGCTTTTAACCAAAGAGTCTATGGGACTTTTGACCCTTCAACAACTACAACAAAAAGTTTTTTGTACCTTCTCATTTATGACGTATATTAAAGGGGGACAAACAGAAAATGAATTTAAGCCCATACAAGTAACAATCACACTTGCTTGCTGTTAGAAACCTCTAGGAATTTATGCCCAGGTTTCTATTTTATCTATAACTATAACTTTGTTTTCCCTGGAAGGGGAAGTTCCTCCAGCGGAGGGTAATTTAATTTTGTCAGTAACCAGACACATTCTGTTTAGATTTGGAATCCTTTTAAAATAGGAGCTTTCTATCAATCACCAGCCTCAAGCATGTTTGGATTATGGGCTCTTCCAGAAAGGGGCCCTCTGCCTATTGATGATGTGGTGACCGAAGGGGACAACTCCCCTTCTCTGCGGCAGCTTCCTAGAAAGAAATATTATCAATATCCATGTGTTAATGAGCAGGAAATGGCCTGGCCACACTCTCCTGGCCACGTGGCCTCCCCTTGCCCCCATCTGGCCCAAGGCTGCCTGAAGTGAGTGACCGCGGGACAAGCTAAAGGGAAAGAATTCCAGTAACAGTGAAAACAACTTTCCACTCCATCACAAGAAGCCAAACACAGAAACCATATTCAAAGGGTTCTTTGTCCACAAGATAACCTTTGAATCGGAAACTTGTTTAGCCAGGTTCTCTTGTTACAATTTACTGCTTCATCAAGTGGGGGCAGGGACAGGCACAATCCATCCTTTAAATAATGGGACGATTCCCACAGGAAGGTCGGCAACTCCCAATGTGTATCTAAAAAAAAATCACCTCATCTGCCCGAACCTCAGCCTCCAGCATTGAAAATATGCCTCTGACTGCTGGAGGGATTCGTACACAAATAACTACACACAAGAGCTTGTGACTTTCAAGTTGGAGAGGAAAAAGTAGCCAAGAGCAATCATATTTAGGACACCTTCCCTCCCAGGGTGGTAACAGAGAGGGAAAGGATGGACAGACATCTCCCTGCAGTACATTCCTGGGGGAACAATCGCCTTTGTTCTAAGCAGGCTGAGAGAGCTGTTTGGGAAGCTCCGGATCTGGGCTCAGGGCAGGTTAGGGCCTGTGTATACGCGTGAGGTCTCCTGGTGACCAAGGGCCCAGGTGGGTGGGCCTGGAATGCTGATACTAGAGCAGGGCTGAGGGGGTGTTTTGGCCCATTGCTTGCCCACCTCCACCCAGAGTTCTGACTGCTTCAGCTTCTGAAGCGCCCCCCCCCCCCCCCCCCCCCGCATTCCTGATGGGGGATGGAGGAAAGCACAGATTTCTTGCCTCCATGGGGAGAGCCTGTGTGGCTGTTGGGGACTGACCAGGATTCTGACAGCCCAGGGTGGGGCTCTGGTTCTGGCTAGGCCACAGTCACCTGGGGAGTTCAAACAAAACAAGCCAAATGCCTGGGCCCCCTAAGATCTTTTGACTCTCCTGGGGGATTAAGCATGGGAATTTGTATTTTCCAAAGCTTCCCAGATATTTCTTGTGCTAGTGGTGAGGTGCCTTCTAGAGTGACTCCAGTCTTTGTTTTGTTTTAAACCTACTAATGCATGTGAACCAGTTGGGAATTCCAAATCAAAAAATTGGCTGCACTTCTAAGGGGCCTGAATGGACCCCAGGGCAGACTACTCCAGATAACACCTTTCCTAAAATGGGTTTGGGGAAAGCCATTCACCAGGAGCCCTTCAGACTTCTGGTCTCCCAGGACAAGGACTCATAGTGTCATCAGGTTTATGTTTTCAAGACCTGATGTCTTGAAAGAGCCAGGCATGGCTGATCACAGGGCCAGGCCAGCCACTGGGAGGTGGGAGAGAATGGAAGTAAGAAACCGCCAACATGGTTCTCGGTCCGCGATGTTCTGTGCAGCAGGGCCCCTCTGGCTCCCTCATCCCTCTTAGCCTTCCTGGCCGGCTCTTATTTAAGCACTGTCTCATCTTGTCTTGTTCATTGGTTCATTCAGCAAGTATTCATTGAGTACCTGCTATGTGCCAGGCATTTGGGAGATGCATTAGCAAACAAACCATCAGGGATCACTGCCCTCATGGAATGTACATGCTAACGGGGAAAAAAGACAATAATTTATAAGCATAAAAACAAGAGAATTATCAGTCTGTTGGAAGGTGGTAAGTGCCATGGGGAAAACAATCCAGAAAAAGGGAATCGGAAGTGTGACTGGAAGGGGTTGGGCAAGTTGCAGTGTTAAATTTCTGAGCCTCTATTTTTTATTTATATACATGGTATTGCTACATATCTTACTTTGTCTTTTGGGTTTGTTTGCTTGGTTTTTGCTTAGCACCAAGTTTTAAGTGCTGCATAATATTCCATGGTGTGTGTTTGCCACTCTTCCATACTCAGTCTCATAGTACGGACACTCAGGTTGCTGACAATTTCCCATCACCATGAACAATGCTGCAATTGGCATTATGGGTTTGGAAATACATTTGGGATTTATACTGAGGAGTGGAATTGCTGTGTTGTAAGGTCTACCTGTACTTAATTTTACCAAATATGCCAGAGTACTTCCCAGATTGCTGCAATAGCCCACACACCCATCAGCACAGACAAGGGTCCCAAAACCTCCACACCTATAACAACAATTTGTAACATTTGTTGCCTTCGGCTCTCAAATATTTAACCCCACTTCTGGTTATAATCCCCAAATTGCCCTTGGGGGAACTACTATTACTTCACTTTCAGCCCAGGTTTGGAGGTGGTGGGGGTAGGGAGGGACCTAATCATTTGGGCATATGACCCAGCCACAGCCAATGAGACATCATGAGGATTTTGCTAGAAAGTATATGTGTGATGGGGGGTGTTCCGGGCGGGGGGGGGGGGGGCACAGAGAACCCTTTTTCTTGCTGGTCTTAACCTGAGGGGATAATGTTAGGTCTAAAGGTTTAAGCGGCCACATTGTCACATGAGGGAAGTGCCCATCTGAGAAAGAAGCCACAGAAGCTGACCCAAGAGAGTGGGGAGAGAGAAACCTGTCCTTTTCTTGAGCTTTCACCTGAAGTCAGCCTTACTCCTAAACTTTTTAGGACATGAGCTAAAGTTATTTGGAGACCATGGTATTTCATTATTTGGTATTTATATTTGATGTTTAGTTTTAAATAAAGGACAGAGTATTGTGGTAGAAAAAACACTGGTTTTTGAACAAACTCATCCGTTAGCTGGTTGTGTGATCCTGTGAGATCATTACATCTCCCTGCCTGTCACGCTCTTCATTTGGGAAATGAGGGAGCTGGACAAGATCAGAGCTGACACTGAGCAGTGTGCGTCAGCCCAGGGTTCCAGCTGCCTTCTGGTCTGACATTCCAGTTGTCAAATATCTTGGACCAGATAATCTCAACATTCTTGTATGTCTGTCATTCTATGATTCCAGGCAGGGAAAATCTGATCTCTTTCTAATCCCTGACACTCTCACCCAAGCACATCTCATATAAAGTGCAAGATGAAGCATGTTATCGTAAAACCAACAAACAGCCTGTTTGTGCTGCCTACAATTTTTTTTTTTTTTAATCCTTACTGAGTTTCCTTTAGGTCCATTTTGCCTCAGTAGTGTCCGATTTAGGAAAAAGGGGAAAAAGAGGTGTTGGTCTCAGCCTGGAGCGGGACCTCAGGCATGTAATTTGTCTGTCATTATGCTGTGGGTAGAAATGACAAAGAGGATAATTCACAGTGACATCGGTAATTGAGTTATGAGGCTTTGGGGTTTTGTTTTATTTTTGCTTGTTTTTCCTAGATTCTGAAACCTCATAGAATTTTTCCTTCGTGTGTTTAGATTTTTTAAATGTTTTTGTAAAAACCAAACCAAGTGTTTTCCCATAGTTTTTGTTGCTAGAAAAATCACACAGCCTTTGCCCCACAAGTCCCATTAATCCTTTTCATTGTTGTCTTCGAGTTTAGCAATATGTTTTTCTAGACAAGTTAAATATTCCTAGGCCCACTTATCTCATGGTAGCTACAGAATGAGCAGATCAGTAATGGAATTTCTAAAGAATGAATCTGTGTGATCCCAAACTCCTGGGCGTGGCGTGTGAGAAACATGGTCAAGGAGAGTTTGATTTGGGTCTATAAGTAAACTCTACTTACTGCCATAATAAATCAAATATCCATGACCAAAGAAATGGGTAAAATTAATAAGATGAATATATAAATAAAAAGCCACCACAGAAGTTTCTCTCAGCTCAAAGAGGCCTAGTTGACTTATTTGTTGGCAGATTAAAGAAACCAAAGCAGTTTTAATTCATTCATTCCAATCTCTTGGTAAATCCTGTTGGCTCTACTTTAAGAGTGCGTCCAATGTGTCACCACTTCTTACCTTTCACTGCTTCCACTTTGGCCCAAGGCACCATTAGCTCTCATCTGGACTTTGCCATGATCTCCCACCTTCCATTCTTACTTCTCTGCCATGTATTCTCTAGACTCTAGAGAATGAATTCATTTTATTTTTTAAATTTATTGATTTTTAGAGGGAGAGAGAACATTTGATTTGTTGCTTCACTTATTTATACATTCGTTGGTTGATTCTTGTACGTGCCCTGACCAGGGATCAAGCCCATAACCTTGGCATATTGGGATGATGCTCTAAGCAACTGAGCTACCCAGCCAGGGCCTGAACGAATTTATTTTTAAAATAAGAATTTACTGCACACATACTAATGTGCTGGACATTGTTCTTGGGTTTTTAATGTATATAAACAAATTTTTTTTTTTAGATTGTAAAAGAAAGAAACTGTCTGAAATCACACTTAGTGAAAGATGCCAAAATCTGTTTTAAAAAAAATTAAAGAGCTCTAGTACTAGGGCTGGGCAGGAAAGTGACCTTATCCAGTAGCTTAAGTGGTGGCTAAATATGTCTTGGGACCTGTTAGTTTTAACCCTGGGGATTGTCTGCTCAGCCCATTGATCATAGCCCAGCTGTGCCTGAGGTCACAGATTCTTGCCCTGAGTGAATCTGTCAGTTTTGTTTTTGCCACAACTCTAGATCTGTGGCACTCACCTTGACCAGCCTCCCCTGGTTAAACGTGACTGGCCTTCAAGACCACTTATTTTTACCAAATCCATATAAAGGTCAGCAGATGCCCAGGCAAATCTGGACATAAACCACAATCCACCCTCCCCCCCAGGTTATAAAAGGAAAACATCTTTAAAATATCCCCGAAATCCTCAAGTAGGGTTTTATCTTTACTCCCCAAACGCTTGCCTTGGTATTTCATGGGCTTCTGTATCATCCCAAAGAGCTGAGGGGGCGTCTCCTTTTTCACAGGTGGAAACAAAAGAAGCAGACAGGTCACATGACTCCCTTGCTTATCCCTGCTTATCAGACCCTGGCTGTCCTCACACCCACAGAGGTGCTTTGTCAGAGAAGAGCAGCCTGTAAATCCTTAGATCCCACCTGGTAACACCCTTTCCCTGCCTGCCCTTAACCAGTGAAGGAAATAGGGATTCCCTGGAAGCAAGAAGGTGTGAAAAACCATTCTAGAGTCTTTAGCGTACTTTGTCTTTAGAGAGAAGATTCTGCATCCTGTGGGAGGAAGAAGGGAATTGATGGGAAGCCACTCAGGTTGTTAATGAAAACTCTGAATTTCCCTGGCACTCTATACGTGGGATCTGGGGGCCCATGGGGATCAATATTTTTCACGTGCAGTTCATTTACCAGCTATTGCAGAGAACAGGTTATTCTGTTGAGGTTAAAAAAAATAAAAATCAATTTCTCTAAGTTGGGTCAGGCACAATAAAATGGTAACTAAGGCTTCCTCTATTCTGAATCTCAAGGACTCAGATCATGCACTCATTGGTCGTGACCGCAGTGTCAGACAGGAGTTGATACATAGAAAACATTTTTATCCTATAAAAATTCAGGTCTACATGACCCTGGGTCATGTACCTGGTTATATGTATTAGAGTTCGTGGGCTACTCCCAGAAACTGGCCACAAATTGGACCGGGCTTCACTTTTACCATGGGGGAAACCGAGGCAGAGTTGCAGAGGCCTCCATTGAAGGCTGCACCAGGGGAGTCAGTTGGTGGCCAAGCTCCCTTTCTCTAACCACAGCATGACTCTCCCTCCTGGTATGTTTATGGCAGCTCGGAAGGTAATCTCACATGTCAGCAGGAGCTTTCCGGAATACGTGCATCTCATATTCTGGGAAGAGCAGGAGGCGGGGGTGAAGGTGAGACAGGAAATCTTTCTGGAGGCTCTGAAGCCATTCCGGTTTTGGAGCGTCCCCAGCAACTCCCACAGAGTCGAGCCTTTGAAATCGCCTTGTGGAGACTGGATCGAGAGCAGGGCTGCCTCATTCTGCACTTGCCTTTCCGTGGGACCCCGTGAGAGGAGCCGAGCAGCGCCCCAGGGAGGATGCGGGGAGAATGAGCTGATTGAGGGATGTGGGCACCAGCTGGCCAGCTGCCACGGTGATGCCTGTCGGCAGGCTGCAGGGTGGCTTTTCTTCTGGGTTTGCTCACAGGGCCGGGAGGCTGGGTGCCAGGGAGAGTATTTCCCCTGGGTAAAGCTGTGTCCATCTGGCTGGCTCTGCAGCCTATGGTCTCTCGATGCAGCAGCTTGGCTGTCACTGGGCATGGACCCCGCAGGCTGGGTCTCTGCTGGCCCTGAAAGGGGCAACCAATGGGGGGCCTACACAGGAGGGTGTGTGGGGCTGGACTGACGGAGCCACCAACTGATCTACCCCACAGATATTTACTAAGGGTCGCCCCCCCTGGAGCGTGGACTTGGCCTGTGGATACAGTCTCAGGTATAACTGTTGGAAATGGCAGTCCAGTATTCCTAGGCCTGAGGGGTCTGGCAGATTATCCTGTGCAGCCCCTTAATTTTTTGCAGATGAAGAAACTGAGGTTTGGGGATCCGAAATAGTTTTTCTAAGGTAACACAGAAAACCCAGGTTCAAGGTTTGGCTCCACCACTACCTTGTGTGGTGTTGAGTCAGTTACTCAACCTTCCTGGGCCTGTTTCCTCACCAATAAAGGGGAATAAGAAAAAAAGCCTATTTCACAAGACCAACATGGGAGTTAAATGAGATAATCCAAGTGAAGGGCTCGATGTGGGGCCTCTCCTCACGTCCGTCTCAGAATCTGCATTATCATAGTTTTATTATTGCTGCACCGCTGACAACATCCACTGCAACGGCTTAAGACTTGGGAGCCAGGACTACGGAGCTCATATCTACATGTGACTGTTCACCAAGTGCCTCCAAAGTCACTATTCCCTTCCATCCTTCCTGCTTTCCTGGGGGGAAGAGAAGGCAAAGCTCCTTTCTCCCGTTTTACTGATGAGAAAACCTTAAAGATGGGCCTCAAAACCGAGTCCTCTATTTCCCAGCTCCCTCTCCTCTCTCTGTCTCCACCTTCTGCCAATGAGAATATTGCTGCTCATAGAATATTCCAGCTATGCCGGAACTGGCTGCAAGAGGGGGAATAGCCTCCTTCACAAATGGACAGAAATCATCTCAGCCTTGCTACTCTATCCATCTGCTCTGGAGTTCATCCTGAGCTTGTGGAAGTGAGGGCCCCCTGTCTGAACACAGACGGCTGCCTCTGAAGGAAAGAGAAAGCATTTCCCGGCTCCAGGGCTGTGGCCAGTGGCAACTTTAACAACAAACAAAGAATTACCATTAATTGTGTTATAGTGGCTGAAAGGATTTATGGATGTTTTCTGAAAATCTGTGGACACAGACCCAAACTGAACAGAGTCCAGAGGAAACACAGCGGCCCTTGTTAGACAGGAAGAGTGAGTTTTATGCATACAGGGTGAGGGTAGGGGGTGGTGGGGAGAAAACAGAAGGAAAGGGGGCTTATCCTGTCAAATATTCGATTTGAACCCTGAGCCCTGAATTTCCAAAGGTGGTGGCAGGAGGATCATTTCTGTAATATATTCTTCCCTCTAAACCCACCTTGCATGAGAAACTGTAGCAGGCACAAAACACTGCTCTTGAATATTAATCAGTACCTCGGCTGCCATTGGGAACTGGGGGCTGCTGCTAAAACACTCCGTCCCCAACCCCCAAAGGCATTCAGCCCCAGAGGAAGACCCTGAAACCAGATCAGAGGCTGAGAGAGCAGAGGGCTTCCGGGCAGAGGGGTCAGAGGGCATGGCCAGGGGAGGGCTCAGCTTTGTTTCCACTCTGTGTTGGTGAAAGTCAAACCTTTATGGAACTTTTCTAGCTGTATTTTGGGCTGTTTAGCTTCACAAACAAAAGATTTATTTTTCCCTCTTCTCCTTTTGGGTCTTGTCCACCCCTGACAGCGGTGACATATGCAGGTCTGGAGGCTGTTAAGGCCAGGCCAGGCTCATCCCATCCTAAGGAAAAGAAAAGACAGGATCTTAATTAAAAGAGAACCTGAGAGTGGAGAGCTAGCACAAACTTTCCCAACATCCACCGTTGCTTCTCTGATCCTTTCAGTAGAGAAAGGAACAAGAGTGGTGTGCTCAGGTGTGCCTTTCATAATACACTGTTTGCACAGCCAGATACATTTTATAAAGCACTTCCACATGCTATAGGATTCCATGTAGTCCATTCTGTGAGATGGGACTTATGGTCCCCTTTTACAGACAAGAAAACTGAGGCTTGTAAGTAACTTCACCAAGGTCATAAGAGATACTGAAGAGGCAAAACTAGCACTTCAACCCAAGCTTCTGTCTCTGAACACAGGGACCTTACCAACAAAGATACTAAGTGATTTAACTTCGGTGGGTCTCATTTGCCAAATCTGTAGAAGAAAGCTGTTCTCTAGGTTTTATTTTGATCTTCTAAGCTGTTCTCCCACTTGGGTCCTTCACAAGACAAAGTCAACCAAAGGAGTGTCAGGAGCATGGTGATACTATAGGAAGAAATCAAGTTGTGTATCTCAGTAGCTTCTGGTTCCCAGTATGGTGACAAAGGTGGATTTTGTTCTCAAATACCATTCAGAATGGTTATAAAATCTATTTGCAATATCTGCGTAGGCGCCCTCTGGCATTGTGAATGTAGAAGCTGCTGCTAGAATTATTAGATGTCTACAAGTGTGTGATTTGGGTCAAAAATATAGTCCTGTTTTCAACACCATGATATTGTTGGTTGGAATGTGACTGTGAAATATACTATTGGGTTTCTGTACATAGCCTGCACTTTAGGGAGTGTGTTCATAGCAGAGATTTGGGGCAGGAATTTGTAGTTAGGTCCTTTGTGAGCAACAGGTGACTTAGGATATGGTAATGCCTAGGCTCAGAGCATCTTATTTTTTGGTTCTTGGGTAGAAAGCTTTATCTCAATTTCTATAACTCAGAGGAGGTGTTCTGGTTACTTTTTGGTGGTCACCAGGATATGTGTTTGGAGTCTTGATCCAGCTATTATTATTCTGACTATTGTGGTTATAGTAAGGGCATTGGCCTGCAGCCATGACAAAGTACTTTACTAAGGAGCTGGTGTGGGTGAAGAGAGATGCCACAGTGAGGTCCTCTTTTCCAAGTCTGAAACGCCTGGGTGCCCTCCTTTGGTAGAGAAGAGAGCCCTTTAGCATTGAGCTCAACACCTATCCCTCTCTTGTGCCTTTTGTTTCTGGGGATCCAAAATTCATGGGCAAGAGAGACCAGAGGACCAACCCTGCTCGACAGTTGCTTCCCTTCCCCAGATTCAAACCTGCTGGGAGTGTGACATCGCTGGAGAGGATGCCAGAGGTGAGCACTGTGGGAAAGTTTATTTTTGCTCCTGTGGCCCCTGTCACATCTATAACAGCAGCGATGAGGTAAAGGATAGCAGAGGGGGTGCAGTGGAGAGGTAGCAGGGGGGGCTCGGGGGTCAGGCACCCTGGGGCCAAATCCCAGCTCCTCCCTTCTGGGATCCTGGCAAATTCTTTCACCTCTGTGTTCCTGTTTCTTTATCCACAAAATGAGGATAATAGTAGTTCCTACCACATAGGTTGTTGAAGGGATTCAGTTAAATGATTACCGTGGCTCACAGCACAGAATGAGTGTCCGGTTCGTGTTCGTTCTTATTACCGAGCTCCCACTTTGGCTGTGGCACAGGTGAGAGCTTCCCTCCGCCCCTCCCCACCCGGCAGGACCACATAGCCCTCTCTGGCTGTAGAATATTAGGGAATTGCCCATGCTTCTCCCCGCCGCCCGAAATGTGGGATAGTTTAGCAAATCTCAAAATTGTGCAGACAGACAACCGAGCCCTGCAACTCCCCCCTGTTGCTGGAGGAAGGAATGTATGCCCCCCGCCCGGCCCGGCCCGGCCCGGCCCTCTTTGGGTTCACTGCCAGAATCCGGAGGTCTAAGCAAAGCCGCACGGTGCACGGGGCTGCACTTAAACAAGCTGGCTCTGTGCGGGCTGCCAGGTGGGAGGACTCTCCGGCCCGTCGGGCTGCACTGAGCGGCCAAGACAGGACGCGGGCGCTGGTGTCCTGCATCCCCCGGAACACCAGCCTTAAGGGGGCCCAGAGGCAGTCAGAACAGAGCTGCAAGGAAGAGCTTGTCCCTTTCGCCAGATTCTCAAAGGGGCCTGGGATCCTGGAAAGGGAAGGACCGTGGTCAGAAAGGTGGGGCAGCTGTAGCCAGGAGCGAGAACCCGGGGGAACGTGTGAACGCAGGACGGTCGTTGCTGAGTGAATCGGGGTCCTCCTCACGGCTCAGCTGTGGGGACGGTCATGTGTGAGGCCACGAGGGGGGCTCTCTGGTCATGTGAAAAACAACCAGTCTGTCTCCTGCTGACAGGAGGGTGGGACTATAAAGCAAGGCTTCTTCTGTTCAAATAAGTGGCTGGGTTGATAATATAATGCTAATTAATACCTTTGCTAATGACTGCTCCCTTTAAGGACCCAAGGTGGAGATCATGACAGATATAAGTTCCTGGGGACACTGTGGAAACATCCTGAGAGGACAAAGGGTAATGACTCCTTCCTGAGATTTCCTCCAGTCGGTGGTTCCCCTCGAAACTTGTCACCATCCCTTCCTTTTCCTTTGCCGGCCCCATGCTCAGCGACAGTAATAACCATACCCAGTGACAAACACAATTCCCATTTATAGGAAAAGGGCCACACACCAGGCACCTGTGTTGAATGTGTTCTAGTTATTATTTTGGTTAATCCCGACAATAATCTTCTATGCAAACAAGGAAACAAGCTCAGAGAGATGAGGCCCCTGTCAAGTTCCAGAGCTGGCACCCAGGTTCACACGGTGCCTCGGACTCCACTGTCTCGTGCTGTCCTGCGCCTCCTTCACGTCCACGCCAGCCGTGCTCACAGGCGGGAGCTGAGAGTGCTTCCCTGCCAGGGTCTGTCCCAGAGAAAAAGGCCAAGAGGGACGGAATGGGGAGCAGAACAGCTTTGTCAGTGTCGTGTGTTGGGGCGCTGTCTAGCGTTCGGGTGTATTGTATGTGTTTTGGGGCACTATGTGTGGTGATGTTTGTGTAGTAGTGAAGGTAGTTTGTATGTGTTGTGTAGTGTTGGGGGTGTTGTGTAATGTGTTGTATTGTTGGGGTGTTGTGTGTGTGTTAACATGTTGTATAGTGCTGGGTGGTGTTGCGGTGTTGTGTGTATTGGGGAGGCATGTAGTGTTGGGAGTGCTGTGTGTGTGGGAGGTGTTGTGAGGGTGTGTGCTGGGGCTGTGTGTGACAGGAGGAGGGCAAGGCTGTCTCACGCTTGTTTGGTCACTGCTTGGCTGGGGACTTCACTCCTCCTGCCAAAGTCCCAACTGTTGCCGCTCCCTGCCCCACACCTCCCCTGGAGTGAAGATGGTGAGGCAGCTGGTCCGCCATCTCTTTCCTCTCTGACCTTGATGTGGGGCTGGGACTGGCTGCCAGCTTAGTGCCAGGAAGCAAAGGGATGGGCTCAGAGGGAGGACTTAGGGTTAAACAAGCACCTGGGCATGACTGATGGGTTTATAAAGGCTCTGTACTTGGGGCCACACTCTGCCTGTGTGTGTGTGTGTGTGTGTGTGTGTGTGAAGAAATGAAAAATTTGCCCAACCCTTGCTTTGCACAGCCCATCAGAGAGATATGTGTTTTTAATCTATTATCAGATATTACTGCAATGATAATAATAAGAAATAGCTAATGCTTACTATGCATCAGACACAATTTTAATTGCTTTACATAGTTTATCCAATTTAACCCTTGCAACAATCCTAAGAGGCGGCTACTTTTATTTTCCTCACTTTACAAATGAGGAACCTGAGACACAGAGATGTTACGTAACCTACCCAAGCTAGCACAGGCAGAAAGGGCACCCATGCCCTTAATCACTAGACCGCCTGGCCCCATCATACTAGGCGTAGTGACTCCTGTCCTGAGGGAATGCAGCTGCATCCCCACTTGCTGGTGAGGCTCTATGACTAAGGTAATCAAGACTTCAGTTGGGTTTTATTTATACCTGAGTCTCCATTGCAGGGCTGGTCTCTGGTGTTTGCAACAAGAGCCTTTTCTATTGAAAGACTAAAGGAAGATGGTCTAGTTAAGCCCCAGATAAAAAAACACACAAAGAAGGTAAAAAGTGACATCTTTCCCCGCTGGCTTGAGAAGAGTCATCTTTCTCCCTAGGAATCAATTTCTTTGCATCCTAAATGTTGAAAGAAAAGACTTATGCTATTAGAAATAATTTTTTTAAAAAAGAAGAAAAGCTATCTTTGTCTCTTTGTGCATCTCCATACCCCCTCAGAGGTGTTTTCAGAAAACCTCAATTAAATGAGCACATTCCTAGAGTGTTAAGGGACAAATGGAACAGTAAATGGACTGGCTACTTGGTTACTGGACAATTCTCTGTGGGGGGTAACTTAGAACAAGCCCTGTGAGGAGCTCAGAGATGCAAAAAGGGAGAATGTCAGAAAGTAAAGGATTCTTAGTCGGGGGTAGCAAGGAAAGAATGAAGGAAATGTATCTAATGAAATACCAGCCTGTAAAGAGCAGGAAGAAACAAACCAACATTTTAAACTGCCCAGGAATTCACGCTGAGCTCAAACGAGACAATGGATTTATTTACAGGTGGCCCGTGGTACATGTTGGGGCTGGGTGGCAGAGCATGCTTTTGGCTCCAAGAATTTTCCTTGACTAGAAAGTGGATTTCTTGGCACAACTGGAACCTTGCTAGTTTCAGATTCCTTAAGAACAGAAGAAATTCTCTGAGACTCACATAAAAGAGTCTGTTGCTGTTGGATAGTCAAGAAGAGCTGTCTCTATATTTGTCTCAAGACCAGTTCCATGAGGGACACCTCACCTTTATGCTGGCCCATGCTCTTGGGCCCTCTGTGACTTCTTTGGGGGAATAGGAGACAGGAGGAGCCTGAGGGAGGCCATTAGGAAGCCCAGAGGTCTAAGTCTAACCTCATACCCAGTCTGAGGCCATTACTCATCTATTCAAGGCAAAGGAACTGGACTCAGAAACAGATGTAGAAGAAAATAAAAATAAACGAACCCACCCCAAAGAGAAAACTCAGAAGGCCTGGACACAGAGTAAACTAGATTTGCAATAGGACTGAAAGCTTTCCTCCTGCTCTCCTCTAACCCCCATCCCTACCCTCTCCAACCAAGAACTGGAAGGGAGAGGGTATCTTCAGGGTCCTTCTAGAGTAGCCTGGACCTTAGCCTGCCTCTCAGTGTATTCTTATCACCCTAGGATTGGGCTAGAACCAGGTGAGTCTTGCAGAAGATCAAGAATTAGAAGGAAAAACAAACAAACAACAACTTCGAAACATTCCTGCATGATTCCTGAACCCAATGTGTCCCTTAAATTTACCCCATTACAGAGTTAAGGAGCTTTGCGTAACCTAGGCCATCTCATGCTGCAGGTAACTGTCCCATTAGTTCATATTCTCAGGTCTGGGATTTGATGAAGAGTCTCCCAGTCTTTTCCCAGTGCCGGTCTCTCTCTGTGGGTGACTACTTAGTGCAGAGGCAGGCCTGGCTGACGCTCACAGTGGGGCTTCGAGGGACCCTCAACAGAACCCAGAGGCTTGAGGCTTGAGATAAACTTTAGAGTAAAACCAAAGTGAGCTTTCTCGATCCCCCTCACCTCCATCCCCATATCACCTCTCAGATATCATCTCTTACCACTTTCAACATTCCTTATTCTGCTCCAGCCACACTGACCTCCCAGCTGTTCCCTGAACCTAACTCCCTCATCTCCTTTGAGTCTGTTCAAATGCCACTTCCTCAATGAGGTTTACCCTGACTACCCTATCGAAAAATTCCAGCCCTCTGAGGGTAGGAATCTTAGTTTTTTTTTCACTGTCCTAAACACTTTTTATTCATTGTCCCAAGCACCTAGAACAATGCTGGCACATAGTAAGCCCTCAACACACACAGTTTTGGAATTCACAAGCTTTACTAGATATGCTTCTTGATGGAAAAAAGAGGGGACTCACAATTAGTGTATGGAGACTCTGAGGCTAGATTATTCATAAATGCCAGAGACAGAGATCGAACCCAGAGCAGCTGACATACTGACTATGTGCCACCTATTAGCTCTGTGACCTTGGGCAACTTACTTAACCTTGCTGAGTCTCCATGTTCTCACTTGTAAAAGGAGCATTTACAACCTTCCTTATAGTTAATTGTAAGAATTAGGGTTACATCACCCCATCAACCTGGTCTTGTAGTTCAGGTCTCAGCTCAAATGCCACCTCTTCAGAAAACCTTCCCTGGCTACTCAATCTAGAATAGCCCCTTAATAGTGCCTGACATTCAGTAGGCACTCAATAAATATTTGTCTAACAAAAGACAACCCCATTTAAAACCTATCACTGACCCATAGGGTAAAGTCTAAATTATTTTTCAGGGCTCACGGGGTCCCACCTGGGCTCACCTCCTTCTCTGCCACCTCCAGGCCACCCCTCTGCCTGGAAAATCCCGAGCTCTCCCCACTCTCCACCTTCATACCAATACCCATCATCTACATCAGGGGTCAGCACACTACTGCCTGTGGCCAAATCTGGATCACAAACTAAGAGTGATTTCTACATATTTAAATGGTAAACAAAAATCAAAACAAGAATATTTTGTCACCCTGAACATTATACAGAATTTAAATGTCAGTGTCCATAAATAAAGTTCTACTGGAATACAGCCATACTCATTCGTGTCCACATAGCCTGTGGCTGCTTTTGTGCTGCTACCAGCAAAGCTGAGAGTTACGACAGACACCCTAAATTCCACAAAGCCTAGAACATTTACTCCCGGGTTGTCTTCCTATCGTGGGGCTGTTGGGACCTTCACCAAAAGAAGTTTGCTAACTCCCGATCTGGATATTTCCTACTTATACTTTAGGTCACATCTGAACCAACACTTCCTGGGAAGTTTTGTCAATGTGCCAACTGTGGGGTAGGGAGCCCTCCCGGGTGTGCCCCCAATATTCTGTTTACTCGTTAGACTCCTCCAGGGTTGAGCAGCTCCATGTTGTTCTTTGCTGCATCCTCGATGTCTAGAACCACGTCTAGAACATGATAGGTGATGGATCAATAAATATTTGTTGCATGAATGAATGGCATTGAGGCCTCCTCCTTTCCACTTGAAGAGAGAACTATGTTTAAGTGTGCAGCCCAGAAACAAGGCTCACGCAGGCCCAGGTCCTAGAAAAGCCTGGTGGAAGCGAGATGCTGTCCTCCCCCGGCCACAGGGTTTGGGAGCTGCAGGGACCTTTGGGTCGGGAAAGTGAGGTGTCTGCATGGGTAAGGGGGGCTCAGAGTTGGGAATGAATGCGGTAAAATAAATACCTTGTAAAGAGATAGCAGTTGTAATGCTTTGAACATTCACTTGATAGTGTTTGGAGGTAGTTTTGGCAGTAGCTTGATGTTTGTTCACATTCTTAATTAGTTTATACCCAAGCGTAAAGCATCTACCCCAGGAGGCTGTCACTGTCCTCAGTCTTCCAAGGCATTTCCCCATGAAAATTATTTTCAAAGGGCCCATGGATGATTCTCTCTTGTCCTCCTGTTTCCTGTACTAAGAGATTGTAGTTGCTTTGATAAAATCAGCTAGGCCACTTAAAGTCACTCCGATGCACCCTGGGAAGTTCCATATGAAGTCTCAGCACTGGCTGGGCTCTCAGGGCTGAGCTGGGTAAGGCCATTTTATTATTTCAAATTCAAAGGCAGCGATTGATAAAGGCAGCGAATAAACCTTCCTCTCTTTATAAAACTTTGTCTCTGACACCTATAAGTTGATCAACTAGAGTAAACTGAAAAAAATTCAGTTCAGTCTAATTCACCAACAATTTGCAATGATTTTACATGTGGCGTGTCTCGGTGTCCAGGCTATTGTGACAGCCAAGGATGGACTAGCTCTCCATGCTGAGAATTCATTCTTTGGGTCCAAATGACATCTCTTTTCAAGAAAGGGCTTACCGGACAACATTTCTCTAAGGTAGCAAGATAAGCCCAGAAACACCAAGAAGAACAACAGTCGTTGCTGTTTAATAAAGAAAGCCACTCACTCGCTACTTGGCCTCCGTGAAATTTTGGCCTTAGCTTTTCAGACTGCCCTAGATTCTCTGGGAAGGTTGCTGCTTCTGAGCCCAGGCGGTGGTGTGCTGGTAAATGTTTAACAACTGGCTGGGGAGAAGGTGGGGCTGATTTGCAGTATTTGCCAATTAACATGGTTTAAATTCTCCCACCATGGCTGGTTTCAAGCCATCAATGTGACATCAACCATCTCACAAAATTCCTGAAAATTTAACTGCTTCCTTAAGCCAGTATGAGCTGGCTCTAGAGCCACTTCCAGGGCACTAGACTTGGGGGAGCCAGGACTTGGGATTCTCAAAGTACATGGTTGCCCAGGACTACCACCCAGCTGTAATTCCAAAGGCCATTTCTTAAAGGCTGAACCCCTATCACAAATGTGAGGCCATGTGTGGGTGAGTAGGCCTAAGGAGTCTCCAGTATCAGGCTCCTTGACTGGGTCTCCCAGGGTGGGCTGGATAGAGGTTTGCAGAGGCCCCCGCCACCCTGAATGTACTGAGCAGGGGAGGGGGTATGCCAGAGGGTCCACTCCCAGATCTGGTGGAAAACCCAGATTGGCCTGCTTTGTGCCTGATCTTTAGCTCTGTGTGCATGAGAATGGGCCTCTGGCAGGTGGCCTTGTGGTGGGTATGAATAGCAGTAATTGTCCCTGTGTCAAAAGGATGAGCCAGGAAACAGGAATGGGACTGGAGGGGGTGGGGGTGGGGAGCAGCCCTCAGTGAATTAGGCCTTTTCTATAGATTCCATACTGCTACATAATGAGCTGCTTTTTCGGCCTCTTGCCTGCCTGCGACAGTGCTGACCTCCCTGGGGGCCAGGGGAGGGAATCACCACCTCCCCCTAATGTGCTCTGCCTTTGTTTACCTATTACTGCTCTGGGAAGGAGGCTTGACTCTGGAGGAGGCTGTTTGGTGTCTGCTGGAAGAAGAAAGAAAAGTGTGTGGAGCCATACTGCCTCTGACACCTTCGGCTTGAAGCTGCACCTATCTGAGCTCAGTCTCCTCATCTGTGAAATGGGAACCATAATGATCTTAGTCTCATAAGGCCATTTGGAGGACTGAGGGACCCATGCTCATGGCTGCCTGGTGTAGTCTCACTAAGGCACTCAGCTGAAGGCAACCATGATCATTTTTCTGACTTTTGGCCAAGGCCCCAGCACAGACTAAAACCTAAACTGTGTGACTAAGTGCGTAACCCCAGGGGAGCATCTTCTCCCTCTCTCCCTCCTCCCCTCCCCGCCCTCTCCCTCAGTGAGATTCAGGTAATCACACTGGGCCCTCCCTGCCTCCCAGGGACGGGAGGATTAATGAGATAATGTGAGAAGCCGGCTGCTCTGGGGAAGAAAGGTGTTATGTACATGGAAGGTGTAATTATTACCCTGTAACTACATGAATGTTTATATTGTGCCTACCCCGGCAATTCCGAGGGGCTTTGACAAGCTGGAAACCGGTTCAAAGGGTGGGGACAACAGACAGCTTCTCTCTGCTTCCGACTCCAGGCAGCCTGGAGCCTTCTGGAAGTGGCTTCCTCCGGGCTCCAGGCGTCAGGAGCTCCGTGGGAGCGTGGGGAGCCTGAGTCCCCTGTGGTGTCATACCCAGGATCTGAAGGACCCCAGGATGGCTGCTCAGAGCTTTTGAGTTGGAATGGAAGTCCGGGCATAAGCATAGCAATTTCGTAGCTGGCAAAGATTTTGGTGTAGGATTTAGCAAATGATAGTCTTGCTCAGTTTGTCCTGCCCTGTTCCTAAGGTTCCAGCCTTCCTGCTCCTCTCCAACTGTCATCACCACCAATGCCATCTTCATCATTACGTAGGAAGTCCCAGGCGGGCAGGGCCCTGTGCTGGCTTTGGCCGCTTTTGAGTTTAGAATTGAAAACAGCCTCTCCTGGGCTCCTCCCCAGATTCTTCCCTCCAGAAATAGCATGCCAGGCTGGGGGGAGGGGATTGGGCAAAGAAATGGATGTGAGTCACCCCCCTGGCAGCTCTGTGGGGAAGGGAAGATTAGGGGTGAGAGAAAAGGGGTGGGAAAAGGGGGCCCCAGAATGTTCTGCACCCAATCGGAAATGCAGCTGGGGATTAGGAGTCGGATCCTGGATCCACATGCTGGATCTGCCACTTGCCAGCCTCTTGACCTTGGCAAGGTCAAGGTCACTTCTGCTCTGTGTACCTCAGGTTTCTCATCTGCAAAACTGGGGTGATTGTGAAGGGGTGGTGTGATGAGCAAATGAAATAGCGCCTCTAAGACGCCAGGGTCTAGAAAGCAGTAAGTGCCCCAGGCGTGTGGGTGATTAAAGCCGCCTGGCAGTCCCATTTCTGCAGCGTTTCCCACATCAGTCTGTGGTCGTCCTACTCAGAGTGACTTCAGTATTTAGCCTCCCTTCCCAGTGTTTCAGAGTCAGGGGACTTGGATCTGGATGCCACAGGCTACATGGACAGGCATCCTGGAGGCAGTGCCCAATGGGCCCAGAAAGACACCTGAGTCTGCAGATGCTGTTTCCACACTTGGGTAGGCTGGGCTATAGGGTTTATTATGAAGAGGAAGTGAGGTGGGAGATGCAAGAGAAGGATTGGTGAGGGGCACAGAAAAAATCCTGGAAAGTGAGTAAATCCAGGGGTGTGATAGGCAGAATAATGACCTCCCAGTGATGTCCTGGTCCTAATTCCCAGACTCAGGAATACATGTTATATGGCAGGGGGAAATTAAGGTGACTTTAAGATAAAGACATAATCCTAGATTATCTGGGAGAGCTCGATGTAACCACAAGGGTCCATAAAAGTAAAAGAGGGAGGCACTAGGGTCAGAGTCAGAGTGACATAATGCAAGAAGGACCGCTGGTCATTGCTGGCTTTGAAGAGGGAGGGAGCTGTCAGGAACCTAGGAATGTGGGCAGCTGGAAAAGTTGAGGAAATGGATCCTCCTTTGCAGCTGCCTGAAAGGAACATAACCCTGCTTTCCCTTTGGTTTTAGGCCGGTGAGACCCGTGTCATACTTCTGACCTACGGAACAAAAAGATATTAAATTTGTGTTGGTTTAAGCCACTAAATGTGTGGTAATTTGTTGCAGTAGCAAAAAGAAACTTACACAAAAGGCCTGGGACAGGGTCTCAGGAGTAAAAGGAGAGAAAAGTCTTGACATTATTGTCCATGTTGCTATGGACCTGAGGAGGGTTACAGTGCTGGTTTTTGACCTGGCTGGGTTGGGGTAAATGTCACTGAGTTGCAGGGCCTGGGACTAATGCCTGGAAGTGGGGTGAGGGAGGGAGAAAGCCAGGGTGGCTGATAAGGCAGAAAATGGGGCCACATGGACACCTCTGAAACCTATTTGCTCACAGGGGCCCGGGATAACTTCTCTTGTCTCTGTCCTTCCAGAGGCTTCCCCAGCACCCACAGCAGCCCTGCTGGAGCCGTCTTTCTTCTTCACACCGTCTTTCTTGAGCTTCATACCATCTGCTCTGCATTGAGGATTGTTGATCTCAGCACAGATGCCCTTGCACTGCTTGCTCCCAAGTGACCACATGTGTCTGTGGTCCTGTTGGCTAGTTGACAGGAAGTCTTCTTCCATCGAGCGAAGTCAGGGGGCTCAGAGGAGACTACACTTCTGAGCAAAGATGTGAAAAGGAGACATTGAGGCCCAGGGACACTCAGGAAAATGGCTCAGGACAGTAGCAGTGCGTAAGGGTTGGGTGACAGTGTTGGCTCCCTTCCTCCATTCTTTCTGTCTTTCCCCAGGTCTCTTCATTCTTACTCTGAGTGCTGGTCAGTCGTGGCCAGCTGGAGTAGTGATCAAGTTTTAAGCCATTCTCAAAAGAAGGTAGGAGGCACTTATATTAGTTTGTTAGAGCTGTCATAACAAGAGTCTACAGACTGGGTGGCTTAAGCAACAGAAATTAATCTTCTGACAGTTTTGGAGACTGGAAATCCAAGATCGAGGTGCCCGCAGGTCTGCTTTCTTCTGAGGCCTCTCTCTCTGGCTTGCAGGTGGCCACCTTCTCCGTGTGTCCTCACATGGCCTTTTCTCTATGTGTGCACATCCCTGGTGTCTCTTCCACTTCTCATAAAGACACTAGTCAGATTGGATTAGCATCTACCCGAATGGCTCTATTTTAAATTAATCACTTCTTTAAATCTCTATCTCCAAATATAGTTATATTCTGAGAGACTGGGGGTTAGAGCTTCAACATAAAAGTTTTGAGGGAACACAATTTATCCCATAAAAGCAGTATAACCTGGTGATTGAAAGAAGTAGCGCTAAAGTTAAATTTTGGTTACTCCATTCCCTACTTGGGTGATCTTAGACAAGTGGCTTAGCCTCTATGGGCCTGTTTCCTTCTTGATACAATGGGATTAATCATACCTACCTCAAAGAATTTTTATGAGGATTAAACGAGATGAAGATGTAACCGCTTGGCATAGTGCTGGGCACATAGTAAGTGCCTGATGCCTGGGAACTTGACTATTATTCCTGAATAGTCAGGGAGTGTCCTTTTGGCCCAAACCCCCAAAGAAGAAAAACCTTGGGCAGGTAGAAGCTCCCTAAACCCAGGGCAGAAAAAAGCAGCAATTAAGATTGGCACAGATTCACCCTCACATGCACCCTCACTCCTCATGGCCAGGGTTTTTGAATCATTTACAACAAACACGTATTAGTTTGTAATGAGAGTAAGCTGGAAGGGTGTTGATAGCCCCGCTTTGCAGATGTAGAAACATAGGCTCAGCACCAGGACGGAGCCCAAGGCCACATGGATTACACATCGAAGTCAGGACAGGCTCTGGTTTTATAAATCCAAGTGCAGCGAGCATTCCACACTTGACTGTTCTTGATCTCACATGTGTGAGTCACCAGCAGCAACTCTGCTTCTGAATGAATGGAAAAGTTGAGCTCAAGGATAAAGCATTGGCTTTATGGGCAAGGTGTGTGTGTAGGGGGTATGCTGGATAGAGAATCAAAGGAGAGAGGCTTGGAGGCTGGGCCTGGGGTCAGACTCAGCATGTGGCAGTGACAAGGGGGCCAGGCCAATAACTTGGTTTTGGCTGGGGGTTTGGGTGCAGGGTGGCCACTCAGGACCCTCAGATTTGGAGTAAAAAGGAAAAGCAAGAGGGTGGATAGGGTGACTGTGGGTGCTCCTTTACCTCTGCAATCAGCTCCTTTCACATTTTCTGTTTTCATTGAGACCAGGACCCAGAGGGAGTGCTTTCTCCTTTCCAGAGCAGATGTGCCAGGCCACCTTGCAGAGGTCAGTGCTTTGGTCTTCAGACCTTTAAAGCACTGGGCATGGGTAAACGAGGTCTTGGCATTTGTCTTTAGAAACCAGAGGAGGAATGGTCAAATATATGGAGGCCTCCTCAGGCAGTAAAGAAATTCTAAAAGTAGCCAGAAGTCCTGCAAAACAAACAAGCAAGAGGGTAATGGCAGAGTGGGCTGTTTTAATTTCACTTTAGGCTGGCCCAGGGATGTGGGGAAGGCCAATGCTCTCTGGCTTTGTGTGGGTACTGCCTGATTTTGTAGCCACAGTCTCAATTCTATTAAAACAAATGATCATGATTAGGAGGAAAAAGGGGAGAGGAGCCGTAGTGAGCTCCCGCCCACCACCCACGGGAAACAGGAGAGAAATAGAAACAGATGCTTGGGGCTGGCACTCAGCATTAATGGGCAGGCTGCTGTCGTGCTCGACTGGTTTGGCTAGTCAGCCAGGGGAAACAAATAAAATAAAGGGCCTCTTCTCACACTGGTCTGTGGAGCAGCCTCTGGGACCCTGGGTTCCCCCTTGGTCCCTTGGGGAGCTGACTTTTTGAGAGGGGCTTGATGGCCTAGGAGCAGTCAGCTGTTCCTGGGGGCTGGGAGAGAGGCCGAGCAGGAACTTTCCTTCCCTGCTCAGCAGGAGTGCCCAGGACAAATGATCCGAGACAGCACTGCTGGCTCCCCTCCCTCCTTCCTGAGGACTCAGGTCAGTCTTCTTTCATTTCCTCTTCTACAGGCCTTGATTCTGGCCTCCATCCCCGGGTTGCCCAGCATAAATCCCAAGCCCATAACGCTTTCTCTTGCTCTTTTCTCACTCATGCCAGAAGGGACTAAAATAGAGTAAGGCTTTTCATACGACAGAATACAACTCAACAATGAAAAAGACCAAACCACCTCTCCATTCAACCTCATGAACCAGTGTCACAGGCCAACTATCAAGTGAAAGATGCAAAAGAGTATGTATGGATTCCATTTTATATAGAGTCCTCCATCAGGCAAACTCTCTATGGTGAAAGAACCAGAAGAGTAGTTTCCTCTGGAGCTTGGTGTTAACTTAGAAGGGGCATGAGGGAACCCCCTGGGCTACTGGAAATCTTCTATAGCTTGATCTGCGTTGGGGAGGGCACTTGTGTGAATGCAACTGTAAAAAAACCCCCACCAAGCTGTCTACTTAAGATTTGTGCCCTTTAATGTGTATACTCTACCTCAGTAAGAAAGTAAAAAGCAAAAAACAAACAATAAGCCATAAAACAGGGTCAGCACTGCCCTCCACCACCATCTTGAATCACTTGTCTTGATTTGCCCTGCGCGATCCCTCTTCTTGGCTTCAGGACGCATGAGTGTATTTCAGCCATTACGTTTATTGGCAGTCTATTTAAATTCACTCTTCTTAAGAGTTCTGACCTGCCAAGCCAGCACTCTGGAGAGTGTGGGGCTTCATTCTCTCCAAAGAAGCCCTTTTGAACTGACGGATGTATGAGGTGGGCCTGTAGGAGTGAATCCAAGTGTGGAATGTGAATCCTGACCTTCCCAGGAACCACTCCCTTCTCAGTCTGGGCAGAAACCTGTGGTGGAAGGAAAGGAGTCAAGGGTAGTTCTTGTGAAGGGGAAAGTTGTGGTCACAGGAACAAATACTTGTTGGGGGATGTTTTGGTGTCCTCCAATACTTGATCCATTGGTAATTCACAGACTTTATCTCCTCATGCACCAAAGTTTTCCTTTTGGAGCTGCTGAGCAGGTGCAAGCCATTCTGATGCATAGGGTTTACATCGGCTTCTCCCCAGCCTTTGGTGGGACCAAGAAGAATGAAACAGACAGGAAGCTATTAGAGGGGGGATGGTCAGAGAGAAGATACAAGAGAGGCCCAAGTAACTCGCTCCTGGGCAGTCATTTCTCCCGAGTAACTGGGAGCCCCGTGATTAGCAGGGAGAGGGTGAGCTCTGTCACTAGTCTCTGTTTCTCAACGATTGACCCTCCTAGTTTGTGCCAGAGGTATTGAAAAGGCAGCCGAGTTTCAGGTAAGTTCCTGCCAACTGTTTCTGAGTTGGCTGATACTGTGGGGCAGAAGAAGAGTGTAATAACCTTTTCTTCAAAGCTAGAATCCAGCTAACTCTGCCTCAGAAGAGTGCTGACACACAGCCCGGATGCGATCAGACACATTTCTCCCATTTTCTGCTCCTCTTGGTGAAAGCTACTGGTGTTTGATGAGCGGAAACAAGCCGCCCTGCTGAGATTTCCTGCCAGTGCCAAGTGTTTCTGCCAAGAGTGCTGAGTCTCCGCCATGTTGAAGAGGCACCTTTGTGTAGTCTGGCTCAATGCGGCGGCCACCCTACAGATCAGTGGGGCCGGCGGCATTTCCTGTCTGCTGCAGACACTGGGGCTAGAGCAGAGGGGTGTGTGTGTGCGCACATGTACATACATGTCGTGAGCCCCAAGGCTAGTGTGGAAGGGGGAGGGTCTGACCCTTTCTATGAAGTCCTAAAGTTCTGTTTGGAAATACTTTTCTTACCAGTAGCACATTTTGCCTGAAAAACCCACGGCTTGGGAAAAGAATGATTCCCGTTTGAGCCATGTCTTTTCTCTACTTGCTGGATTTATTTTATTTTATTCCTCAAGAAGAACCAACAACCCTTAAGACTTTTACAACCACTTCTTACTGTGCTCATTTCTTCTGTTAGTAATTCTGTGCAACTTTCTGTTGGAGACAAGAGATGCTGTTAGTCGTCTTTACAGTTCTGTAGATAACCGAGAGTCCTCCTGCACTGTGGGGAAAGGAAAACCTGAAGCAAAAGAGCCCATGGATGGGGCTAGACACACCCACTCCTCCCACAATTGGTGGCGTATTAATAACTGAGATAATTTCAAGCATAATGATCCCAGCAACAGTAATTTCTCTGACGCACCCAAGGCAAAGTCGCCTAGTGAATTGACAAAATGCTGTACAATTAGGGACCTCCAGGCCAGGTCCTTGACAAACTTCTTCTTGCCAGCCTCTGCCCTTCCCACATACAGGCCTGCCTGGGTCCACACTGCACTGAACTCCACTGACTTTTTCTCTTTTTCCTCTGATCCACTTTTCTTGAATAGCCAGGAAGGGCTGTCTGTCCACAGGGCAATGGAAAGAAGACCCCACCCCCTTTGCCCTTCATTCTATCAATATATATAACGTTATAATGCCTTTAGAGGGCCAGAGAAGAACAGGGAAGAGCTCTGCCCATTGTCTTGGCATCACAGGAATTCCCGCAGATTTCCCTGTGGAACTTGGCTTGTTCTGAAGTCCAAATGAAGACAAGAGGACAAAGGCCAAGCCACACAGCAGCAGCACCACTCCCAAACTTCCCAGAAGTTACCATGGATAGAAACTGGAATCCCTATTGGTTTTTCTTTTTAAAACACAACTTTCACTAAATGTCGTGAGTCGGCTACTGTTAAGACAATGGACCTGTCCAAGCATCTTGTCTAGGACTCAAGGAGAGAAAGACATTGTGGGGCCCAAGAGCAGATGAATTGCTCCCAAGAATGGAAAACAAATGAGCCGAGGTACAAATGGATGGAAAAACAAAAGGAAGAGATTCCCTGAACAATGGCAACTATTGAAGAGAAGGGGGCCGTGGACAGAGGCCCAGGGCGTGGGACCAGCTGAGGAGTGGTGGGATAGGGTGGTTTAGCTGTCAGCGTACAACAGAAGAGCAGTGTCATCTCCCCTTTGCCTTGTGATCCATGAAAACACTGTGCTCCTCTCATTTTCTTGCCACAACCAGTATCTGCCTGTTGCTAGAAGTTTTGTGACTCTAAAAGACACAGTGATGCCAAAGTTTACCTCCCACCCAGCCCAGCTTGTATCATGTATTCACAGTGGGTATGGGCCATTACCTTCTGGGGCTGGGCTGCAGTGAGGCCTGTGGTGAATTTCAGTGGGATGTGTGGACTCCCATGGAACTTGACCTCTTTGTCTCTATGGACCTGTTTATAATGAAGCCAGCAGGAGCACAAGGGTTCTGGCTCCCCCAATCCCAGGCATTGAGGAGGGTGTTCCTTTCTCTCTAGAATACAAGATTACCTTGCCTTCAGGGCACATTTACAAATGTCATTGTATGGGGACCTGTCTGTAGACAATAAGGAACTGGGGTGTGCAGGAAGGAGCCTCATCCACCTGGAAGCAATCAAGACTCAGTCCTCACATGGAGAAGTGGAGGAGCCCAGGTGGGACAAGATTTGGGTGGGGAGGGGTGATCCACATCCTACCACCACCACAGGACTGGCCTTGCCACCTATCGGCAGAGTTTCTGGACAAGTAGCACAGCCTGTAGTGTCTTCTCTTATGGTGGCTGCAGCCTTGGGACTTTGGTTTTACAGGACATATCACAGTTAACTCAGACTCTTGGAGAGAGCAGGCCTGGGAGAGGAGTTCAGTACTGGGAGATAAGGTCAAGGCTTATCACTGATGGCCAGAATCAGTGGATGTCTGAGATGGGAGAAAATGTAGATAGCTTTTGATTCCAACATCTTATTTCATGTGAATAAACAAGGCTCCAAGAGGAGGGTAAGTGACCAGTCCGTGGATACCAGCAGTGCCAGAACTTTCCGGGCACCATGCAAATCCTCAGGTAACACAGGGCAGCTGTTGAGGCGGTCCGTAAAGTGGATGGAGACAAATGGTTTGCTTTTGCTTATGTCTACCACGTGACAAAAGAAGAAATTCCTTTTTAAAAAAGAAATAAGTGCCCATTCATCGAGAAATACAAACCTAACGTCAGATGGTTAGAATGGAGCCCACGAAAATCAGAGCAAACTTGTCAAAGGTCCTGTCACCCAGCTAGTTCTTACAGCAGGGCTGTAGCTATTACCTGCTGTATAGGGCTTGCTTGCTTTCTCCCTTAATGGGACATATTTTCTCCCTGAGGGCAGAATGAGTTTCCCTTATTCTACCACAAACCCCTCTGAGGCCTCCATCTGCGGTTTTCCTCACCCTTCTCTTCATAGGGGAGGCCACTGGGGCCCAAAGAGGTGACTTTCTCCAGGTCATAGCAAGGGGCAGTGTCAAAATTCAAACCTAGGCTTTTCTGAGTCCACCACCCATGTGCTCTCTGCGACATTTCTTTGTAGGTCCTCTGCCTTGGGCTGTGCAGGGATTGTGAAGCCAGGCAGGGGAAGGGGTTCTAGAGGTCCCACATACCAGTGCCAAATGGCTCTCTACTACACAACCCAGTGTCCCTTTAACTCTATGCCTTACCCAGTGTTTCTTCCAGGTCCCCTGGGATTCCTTTCTCACTTCCACTTGTTCCCCATATGTTGTTCCTCTGTCCAGACCTCAAAGCTACTCTTGGGAGAAAACAACTTTTTGTTAAAACCAGATGGGTGAAGTTTGGTTCCACAATCTCGGTATACCAACTCATCTCCAAGTGACCCACCTCCTAAATCTTTAAAAATACACACTTGCATGCGCACACACCCTTCCTCCCTGACACACACTAGACTGGCATCTCTGTTTGGAAAAAATAAAATGAAATAATTTGGGAGCAGATTTTGCTAATTCCTAGCTCATTGAAGAAGCAAGCAAGGTGCCCTGGCTGGTGTGGCTCTGTTGGTTGGCCTGTCATCCCGTGCACCAAAAGGTGGCAGCTTCGATTCCCACTCAGGGCACATACCCAGGTTTCGTGTTCAATCCCCAGTCAGGGCGAGTGTGGGAGGCAACTGATTGAAGTTTCTCTCTCAGATCAATGTTAAGCTCTCTCTCTAAAATAATCTATTAAAAAAAGAAGCAAGCAAGTTTTCTGCACAGAGAGAGTGTGGGAAACTGTATTTCAGAAAAACTGAGTGCTCAGAGAAAACCAAAGGAGCACAGGGCAGTGTGGACAAGTGAGTGTCAAGAAAAGCAGAAGATCATAGCAATGTAAGGGGGTAAGGACAATGATGGAAGAATGGGAATAAATGGAGAAAAGCCAGCGAGTGTTTACATCTCCTCATATTAAATCAGCATCTGTGACTGCAAATGTGGAGATGACTGGGATGTGGAAAGCAAATCTTAAATGTTACTTCTTGGGAAGATAATGGATATGGATGGAATATCTTAGTAATGAGTCATGAGCAAGAAAACCTGAGAGAAATTTCTTCTAAGGAAATGCAGCTGGGTTCTACAGCCGACATAATTTTCCAATTAGAAGTTAATCAAAGGGAGAAACATGGTGGCTCTGACAACTGGGAGGTTGCACTCCCTGCTATCTGCAGAACCTCCACCTTCACCCTTCCCATCGCCTGGGTGCCATGTCCTTCCAGTGTGCCTTTGATCAAGGCGTGGACACGATCTATGAACACATCTGCTAGGGGGAGCTGTGGAAACACATCAAGCACAAGTATGAGAACTGGTTCCTCGGAGGCTCCCATCAAGGCCAGAGGACCAGGTCCACCCACCAGCTGTTTGGCCAGAGCCAGGGCCTCAGCTTGAGATGATGCTCACACCACCCTCCATGGACCACTTTTAGCTGTTGTTACGAAATGGCTTCACCTGACAGACTTGTTAACTTCTACTAGGTTTGAAGTATGTTTGGTCAGTCATTGGCAAATAAATGTAAGTTGTCCTTGACAAAGAAAAAAGAAGTTAATCAAAGCGTTGGCTAGAGCCCCATGTAGAAAAAGGCCAGCAGTAAGCAGGCACAGCCCAGGAACCTATCCCGCTGCTCCTCTGCTCAAGTGTAGGAACATTGGGTGGACGGGTGGGGAGGCAGAGGAAGTGCAGGTGTGACTGCGGGCCTGGAGGTGAAGGTAGACACACAATGTAACATACACACCCAGAAGCTGACTTTTTCAAAATCTACAGTCATTTAAAATGGTAGAATGTTTAGAAGTTTGTCAAATGCTTTTGCATCATCTCACTTAAAAACCTTACCATGTGGAAATGAGCAATTTTTCAGATGAGGAAATGGGGCTCAAGCAGATGGAGGGACACCCAACTCATACTGCTTGGAAGTGGTAGGACCAGGGTGGAACTGTCCATTTCACGTCTACTTCACTTCAGACTAATAAGGCTTTTCCCTGGAGCTGGGGCTGCAGGTCTCCTACCCTAGGAATAGATAACTAAAGGAAATTGAGTTTCTGTGACCAAGGAAGAAGGGGACAGATGATGATAAACTGGCAGATACAGAGACTCATCACACATTTATTCAATCAGTCCTGTACTGAGAGATCTTCAGGTTGTTCCCAGTTTTTTGCTCATGCAAACACACTGCAATAAATAGCCCTGGACACTATTATTACCCTCAGGTGCTTTCATTTCAGTAGGTTAGATTTCTCAGGGTAGGACTGCTGGTACCAAGGGCAAGTGCATTTTTTTTTAATATGTGCTGTCTGATCCTTGCCAAAAATGTTGTGGCATCCACACTCCTCAGCAATGGGTGGGAAAGCCAGTCTCCCCATATTTCTCCACCTTCCGGCTTATTTTCCACTGTATTCTGCCACTAACCTTTAGGAAAGCATTTGCTGACTACCAAGCAGACAAGTTTATAGTGCCCCGACCCACTGAGTTAGTACAGATGCTCCGTGACTTACAATGGGGTTATGTCCCAGTGAACCCATCATAAGCTGAAAATACCACAAGTCAAAATACATTTAGTACATCTAACCTACATCATAGCTTAGCCTAGCCTGCCATCAACGTGCTCAGAACATTAGCTTACATTAGCCCACAGTTGGGCAAAATCATCTAACACAAAACCTATTTATAATAAAGTGTTGGATATCTCATGTAATTTACTGAATACAGTACCGAAAGTGAAAAACAGGATGGCTTTATGGGTGCTCACCATTAATGTGCACTGCTGAAAGGACACTGGGCCTGAGAATGTTTGAAGAATCGAACTAAAATAAATTGCTGGATGATGGAGATGCTACAATGACAAGGTCATCAATTTCTCCCTGTTCTGATGAGGCTTGGGAATAGCTGGTGGCAGGCACTGGGGATGGACACTTGGTGATAGTTTAGCAAGCACAGTGTTCAGCACATAGCTTTCACACCACAGTAAAGTAAAAAAAAAGCATAAGTCGAACCATAGTATATTGGGGACCATCTGTATTAGTTAATTGCCTTCAGATATTTGACTCCTAAAAGATATCTCCCCCTTCCCCCTCCCCTCCCCTCCCCCTCCCCCTCCCCTCCCTGACTCTGTGTAGTCACTGGTCATAAGCCACTTCTCAAAACATTCCCCATATCTCTTGTGTTTATCCTTACAGTATATCGGAAGGTTTTTGTTTGTTTTCTTTTTGTGTCGATTTTGGTTTTTGCCTTTGACCAGTTCAGAGAGATGTGCCAGGCAACTGCCAGGCTGGTCATCTGTCTGGCCCAGGGCAGCTGCTGTTTAAGAGCAATTGTCTTGATGTTGGAGGAATTAGGCTGTGATAGAGGCTGAGGTCTAGACACGTATCTCCTTTTCCAATTCAAAGCCTATCTTGCCGGCAGTGGCCGAGCGTCTTCTTTTTCAGCAGGATGATATAGCTTCCATGTGCCATGATGCCATTGTTCCGCATGGCAGTGAGAATGATGACTGCCTGGTAAACCACAAGCCATTCAATATCCCAATACAGTCCTCAGATGTTCTTGGCCTCAGCACCAACGCCTAGATTTGTGTGCTTATGTTAATAGTGGGTTTCTTTATCTTTGGCTCTCTTGTTCCAGGGATCAGTTCTTAGGTACAGAAAACACCACATTTTCTGGGATCACAGTAAGGATCTGAGTTGCAGAAATTTCTGATAATATTTGTAAGGCTGTTTATTCCAAGTGTTGATTTAAAAAAAAAAAAGTATGTAAATGCATCAACCATTGAAAATTTGTGTCTGAGTGAGGATAAATTACAGCGTCATCAACATTTTAAAGTTTGATAATTCAAGTAGAACAAAACCCCCTTTTCCCCCCAAATATACATGTTTATGCCTTTATCCAAGCCTCCCTCTTTTTAGCTATCTCCCTTTTGTAGCTTACTTCATCAGCTCGAGTGTCTTAAATTTTACGCACAAATCAGAATTTTGTAATTTAAATACTTTCAACATATCTTTATTGAGTGCCTCCACCGAATGAAGCACTATACAAGTTAGAATGAATCACAAAAGTTTTCTAGGTACAAGAATACTGCCGTAAAAATCTTAGTAAAACCAAAGCCTGTTCTGTGTAACTTGGCGGGTGAGAATTGGTTGGTGGCAGTAAAGCACAGTAGATTCTAGGTTTGAATCCAATCTTGCCTCCCACTGTATGATCTTGGGCAAGCTCCTTTTTATTTTGTGCTTTGGGATTACTTATATGTAAAGTGGGGGTAATAGTTGCACTTATCTCATGGGTTATTAGGAGGTTTCAATGAGATAATCCATACAAAGTGCTTAGAATAGAATCCTGGCCTATACACAGCACACAATAGATATTGTTATCATTTTGGAAGAGAAAGTGGTTTTGCATAGAGAGTGTTTTCTTCTGGTTTAGCAGTGCTAGCTGATGGGAGGAAGGAGACTAGAAGAGAGGGCATGGCAGACCCCAGAAAGCTGTGCATGTGAGTGTGTGTGTGTGTGTGTGTGTGTGTGTGTGTGTGTGTGTTGAAAATGTAGACCAAAGGGGGCTATTAGACTGTGTGAGTTATAAACGGTCAAGAAATGAGAGGACCAATGGGAACAAAGAGCCAATTCATGAGGGGTGAGGAAAGTGGGGAATGTTGGCAGGTGAGAAAGCCCTGGTTTTGAAGAGATGACAGAAGCATGCTCAAGGTCTTTGGGGAAGGCAGAACCATGAAATGTGGTCCAGCTGTGGCCACCATACTGTGGAACAAAGGTCACCAGTGTGGAGGAGAGCACAGAAGAGGGTGGTCAGGGCACTAGATAGGTCATTGACATGAAAGTTGAGGTCACCGAGGATAACAGGGAAAAGAGGAACATGTGAACCAGGAAGTGGCAGGGGCCTGGAAGAGGTGGCGTGACCAGATGATAAGGACTTGACTGGCATGACCAAATGGCATGCATGGACTTGACGTGCTCTCCCTTCCCCTTTGTGTGAAAGCCTGGGATGAGGCGAGGCAGTGAGAGGCAGGATGTCAAGTAGCGTGAGCGGGTTTGGGTTAAACTGAGGGGAAAATTCAGAATAAATGGACAATGGAGCAGGTTTCTACAGGCTACTGTGGAAAGGTGGGGAGTCAAGAGACCCCCTAAGAAAGAGCCAGTGGGAGATTAGGGACAGCTGGTTAGGAATGAAGATTTGTGTGGGATGGGATATTCGCATGTGTCATTTAGTACTAGTGGAGGAGCCAAGACATAGAAAAGAAAGAGGGAGTTTAAAAGATCTCTCCTTGGAGAGTCTGTGACCATAGCAAACAAGGGTAGTAAAAAGAAAGAAAGAAAAAAGAAGAAAGAGAGAGAGAAAGGAGGAAAGAAGAAAAGAAAAAAGAAAAGAAAAGAAAGAGGAAATGAATCTACTGGATTATTTTCCTCCAAGGAGGAGTGGAACATTTAATTCCCTGGTGGTCTGAGCAGCCACTGGCCTCTCCCTCCCAGTGGCCTAATCCCCTCCCTGCACCTCCTGCTCGGCCATCAGAGCTGGCGTGGTAGGTAGCTGGTTTCAGAAGGGCAGGAACCATATGCATGTGGTGTTGTCATCTGGCCGTCCCCAGACATACAGCTGAGACCTACCTACTGCAGGACACTCCTTGGTTTCTCCTAATGCTGAAGTGAGCCGAACGGCTAATTCATTCCTGGCACCTCTGGGGCCATGAGCTCACCGTATCATTAAGGAAGAGGCATAAACAGCAACAGGGGAGCTGCTTCAGAGTTAAGTAAACCTCTGGCACTTGCTGCCTCCCACACATCTTTAGAGAGACAAAGGGGCCCCCCCGAAGGCTGCCACCATCTCTAGCCTCTCCCTCTCCCCAGCCAGCTCTGGGCCAGGGTGCTCACAGCACACAAGGACTGCAGAAGCCTCCTGCCAGGCTTTCTTATGCAGCTGTGGATACCACTCCCCATCTCTAATCTGCGATGCCATTCGAGGGCCTCTAGCCAAAATTAAAATCATTCTTCCTGATCTTGATTTTTCACACTTTTCATTCCCCAGTCCTTCTTTCTCTGGCTCAGCTTAACTCTTGCACTTCTAAGACCCAGCCAAGAAAAACCTTATCCTCTGAAAACAAGGTGGTTTTTCTCACCTCTGAGTCATCTGTCTTGCTCCACCTGTCTGGACTGTCCCCTTCCTTCTCTATCTGAAGGGATGCCAGAAAATACATCAAGTAGAGGATCTGTTCCTGGTTCCTTCAAGACCGAATCCTTGAATTTTCACTGCCTTCTTTTCAGAGGCACTCCCTCTCCTCGCTTTCACTTTTGGCACCTTCCAGCTGCTCAGCGTTTCTGGGTTTCTCTGTGGGTATTGGGGGCGTTGTGCCCCCACCTCCAGGTTACTTTCTTAGTGAGACATTCTACTTATTATACAAATCAAGCTATTTAAAATTTTCACTCCCCCCCAACATTTTATATCTTCCTGATTTCTTTTTATTATTTTTTCTTTGTGTTTTCTTCTTACGTTACTTACACTGGAGGCCCTTCAAGTAGCACACTCACTTTGCTTTAACTGGAGCAAAGAGCATTTGATTGGCAATTGGTTTCTGTCCTCGGTAGTGGGTTACCCTAACATTTCATTGATCTTCCAATAACCCACATTTTACACAGTTGTGTTGTTTGGACTCTAATACAGTGTTATATTAGGGCCTTATTTTACTGTATATTTTTTCACTTATTTACTTGTTTATTATCTGTCTCCTTCATCAGAATGTAACACCCACAAGGACAAAGGTTTTGTCTATTTGGTTCTCTGTGATGCTCCCAGTGTCTAGAACAGACCCTGGTTTCGTAGGCCCCCAGTGAATGTTTACTGGTTGGATGGATGGATGCACCCACCCATCACCTCTGCTTTCTTAGTTTTTGTCCATGAGCCCTCCTCTGGGGGTTAATGTGTCTGTTGACATTGGCTCACTAACTGGCTGGCCAACTGGGGATTTGGTGTAGGAAGGGTTCTGAGCCCCAGCTGTGACCCAACCCCCCTAACAAAGGAGGAAAACAAGGCCCAGCATTGATTACTTGGGAACAACAGCTATTCTGAGTAACAGAGTAGGTGCTGCTAGGGTGAGGATGTGTCCTGGGGCAGGTTCCTGATCTCAGGAGAACCATCACACCTGCTTGGGATAGGCCATTGGTTCATGAACCATCGTGTCAGCTTTAATTTGAATAACTTCTGGGGTCCAGATCTTGAATGTACTTACATTTCATGGACAAATAAGGTGAAGACAGCTTGGTTCAGCTCTTTCTGGCCTCTGTACAGCCAGCCGGTGGATAGGGCTGTGGTTTTTCTGGAAGCCCACCTGGCTCAGACCTGGGCTTTGACAAAACGTGGGTGGGCAGCCCCAGTGTGACCTCGGCTGGGAAGGAGCCAGCTGGAAAGCACGTGCACCGTAGGCTCAGGCAAGGGTTGGGACTGGGAAGGATCGGGAAATGAGAATTGTTTGGAGGTGGGGGCAGATAGGACTCATTATTCAAAAGCCCAGGCTGAATCCAAGAATCAGAGTGAAGCAAGCAATTGACAGACAACCAGATTAGGGCCTGGCACAGCACCTCTGTGTGAATTCAAAAAAGGTGCTGCTCTGGGTAGACAAAAGGAAAGGATGTCTCCTCACAACTGTTGGAGGTGGCCTGGAAAGGCCAGGAGAAACTCAGCCAAGCCCTGGGACAAGTCATGAACCTGGTGTGAGCTCACTCGACCAGAAGAGACTGAAGTTGGAGGTTGAGAATTCTGGTCCCTTAAGGAATGAAGGCAAGGAACCCAGTCATGGCCAAGCAAGGCCATGCACTAGTTACTGGGTAAAAAGGTAGCAGAAACCCAGTTAGTGGGAACTGATATATCAAGACCCAGTGTGCCAGCAGTGAGAATAACTCAGGGTAATAAAGAGATCCCAGGTCCCTCCCTGCACACAGACGGCTCCCAGCACAAGGTGCTGCTGCAACCACAGGCTGGCATTAAGTGGAGGGCAGCCGTGCAGGCTCTAGATTGGCTCTCTAAGTTTGGTTCCTGGACTAGCAGAATCCTTATCATCTGGGAACTTGTTAGCAATGCATATTCTCAATCCTGCCCCAGACCTGCTGAACTGGAAACTCTGGGGTTAGGGCCCAGAATCTGTATTTCAACAAGCCTTCCAGATGATTCTGATCCTCACCAGAGGATATTTTTTCCATTGATTTTTAGAGAGAGTGAAAAGGAGGGAGGAGGAGGAGAGGGAGGGAAAGAGAGAGGGAGAGAAAAACATCCGTGTGAGAGAGGCACATCGATTGGTTGCCTTCTGCACATTTCCCAACTGGGGCCTGGGATCAAACCTGCAACCCGGTATGTGCCCTTGACTGGGAATCGAACCCAAGACCCTTTGGTGCGCACCTCGACGCTCTTAACCACTGAGCAACACCGGCCAGGGCTTGACAACACTCTTGTAGCTGAAAAGCCCAAGCTTTTGTTTTAGAGGCTGCTTTAGGGGCTGGGGGATAGAAGAAGATCCACATCTGTGAAAGACCAAAAGGCAGTTGTTTATGGGAAATATCCACCTTGCAAAACCAAAGATGGTGGATTGAGGCAGAGATTCTGGAATGAGCTTGTGGCCAGGATTTCTTCCCCCGCAAACAGCATAGGGGCCGGGAGGGGCTTTTCCTTCTCTTTAGCTCTTATTCTAACCCTGAGGTATCATTTCCTATAGTCAGAGGGAAAGGCTTAGTATTAGAGGATACCAAATAATTACTGTTTATTTTGTTGGGCATGATAATAGTGTTGTGGTTCTGTAAGAAATAGCTTTTTTTTTTTTTTTTTTGAGATGCATATTGAAGTCTGTAGGGCTGAAATGACATGTTATCTTTGATTTACTTTAAATAAAACAGTCCTCCTGGCCAGGCGTGGCTCAGCAGTTGAGCATCGACCTAGGATCCAGGAAGGAAGGAAGGGAGGGAGGGAGGGAGGGAGGAAGGAAGGAAGGAAGGAAGGAAGGAAGGAAGGAAGGAAGGAAGGAAGGAAGGAAGGAAGGAAGGAAGGAAGGAAGGAAGGGCTGGATGTGTTAACTAACAAGTGGGGGAACCCTTTCACAATGTATATGCACGTCAAATTACTATGATGTTCACTTCTGATGTCTCACAATTTTATTTGTCAGTTACGCTTCAAAGCTGACATTAAAACATTAGCTTGAAAATAGGTGAGAAGCAAACAAATGTGAAAGGCTCAGCTAAAATCCACCTCATTTAGTTCAACTGCCTACTTCCTTTGGGGGAGCTAGAGAGGGGGTTACCTCCTGGGGCACAGCACAAGCAGAGAGGCACCCGCCCTGCTCTCGTTCCAAAGCCCCACCTGAAGCCTTCACAGCCGCCAGAGTGGTTCAAACTTGCACACACCTGTGGGAACCAGAAATCGCCCAGCTTGAGCTCAGTTCCAGAGGAAAGAGAAGTTCTGCATCATTTAATAATACAGGCCCCAGGGAGGGGGGTCAAGTGTTGCAGAAAGAAATGAAGGGGCTCAGCCGGGTGTGGCTCAGGCGTTGAATATCAGCCTAGAATCCAGGAGATCATGGTTCGACTCCCGGTCAGGGCACGTGCCCGGGTTGCAGGCTCGATCCCCAGTCCGGGGCGTGCAGGAGGCAGCCAGTCAGTGACTCTCTCATTATTGATGTTTCTCTCTCTCTCTCCCCGCCCTTCCTCTCTCTGAAATCAACAAAGATATATTTAAAACAAAGAAACAAAAGAAATGAAGGGGACCTACTCTCTGTTTCCACCCAGCTTCTGGTAGCTGAGGCTGCGCGCTCCCTAGGGGATGCTGGCCCAGCTTAGCCTGGCCTTGAGGACTTCTCTGAGGCCTGCTTGGTCTTTCCCTTTGAGCCCATTTAGTACTTTTAAAATGTAGGGCTGTACTGCTCTTTAACCATACAAAGGGGCCTAGTAATTTTCCTCATTCTCTTATTTCTCCTTAGGTATTTTTTGATGGACAATTCAGAAGCCTGGAGGGAGCTCCAGAAATTGAGCAAGGGCTCCGTGTTGGCTCTTCACATAAGAATTTTTAATATCAATTGTAAAAGTCCATTTTGTTAATGTTATTGGGAGAGGTAATTTTCTTTTGTTCACTGCATATGCTACAGGCTTATTATTGTTGTTATTATTATTATTTTAAATATATCTTTATTGATTTCAGAGAGGGGAAGGGAGAGGGAGAGAGACAGTTGAAACATCAATGTTAAGAGAGTCATTGATCAGCTGCCTCCTGCACACCCCCGACTGGGGGTCAAGCCTGCAACCTGGGCATGTGCCCTGACCAGGAGTCGAACTGAGACCTCCTGGATCGTAGGTTGGTGCTCAACCGCTGAGCCACGCCCGGGCAGGCTGTTGTTATTATTTTTAATGGCAAGCGTCACTTCTTTTTCTTCTTTTTTGGGTGAGGGACAGTGGGTGAGGCTTCCCCCAATTCTCTAAGTCTCACATGGTTCACAGGAATGACTCACAGTGCACTGTCTTTATAGATTGATTCTTGAAACCATCAGGCTTAATGTCTATTATTTTCAGTCTCGTCTCCTGGGCTGCCTCCTTGTTTTCTCATGTAGTACAACAACTTCCATGCTGGCTTGAAGGGGAAAGCTCTTTATTTTCAAAAATTAAGGATCTTTTTTCATTACAGAGGTCAGGGAACTGACCACAATTTCATTGGCTGCATTTTTGCATTCTCTGAGCATTTTAGCATTCCCATTGCTAATTGTCCATGATGTTTTGGTAAAATAGGCCACAGGTTCACCCTTTGTCCCAGAAGAGGAAACAGAAGCTTAGTAAACACACCAAGGACACAAGGAGTTCTTAGGCAGGGATGCCTGGGGTTCAAGTCCTTTCCTGTATTTATTTTATATCTTTGTTATTAAATATCCACACAAGTCAGGCTCTGTATTAGCCCTCAAGTTACATCTTTGAGAAGACAAAGACTCTGCTCTTGTTTTTTTTTTAAATTTTATTTATTGATTTTTAGAGAGAGAGGAAGGGAGGAAGGGAGAGAGTAATTGGTTGTTCCACTTATTTATGAATTCGTTAGTTGGTTCTTATATGTGCCCCATACCCTGACAGGGCTTGAACCCATGACCTTGGTGTATTGAGATGATGCTCAAAGCAGCTGAGCTACCCAACCAAGGCTGGACTCTGCCCTTCAACTGCTCCTGGTGTAGTAGGAAGAGAGACACCAGCAACTGCAGCACACGTGGCCGCTACTGTGATGAAGCTGCGTGTGGAGTGGGTTGGGAGGTAGGAGAAGAGAAGGCGTCGACACCACCTGGGCTCAGAGCTCTACTTTTACTAGTTTCTTAATCTGTTTCTCCATCTGTGTATTGGGGATAAAATAATGGCTACCGAGTAGGCTTGACATGAGAATAAAATGACATCATGCAGGTAAAGAGGCTTTGCATAATTAGTAATACTTACTGTGTTCACTACTTTCTATCTTGTTATGTGTGCGTTACTTAAGACCTTTCTAGTTTGTTAGTTCCTTGAGGATCGCCACTCTGATCTAACCATGCCATCCTCCTAAAAAACCCTAAAAATTCCCATTGCCTTCCTAATTAAGTACAAGTGTCTCTCATGGGCATCTTAAGTACAGTAAAATAATTAATATTTATTGTGTACTTACTGAGTGCCAGGTGATTTTCTAAGCACTTTTCATGTGCTTATTTTCTCCTCTTCCCCCTTTTCTGTGTTCAAATCTTAAATCCTTAATGCGCATCAAACCTTTCACAGAAGAGGGTTAGGGGAAAGGTTCCATATAGGGCAGTTTGAGAATCTTCTTGAGGGTCCCCCAGCATTATAGGAGCAAGCTCAGTTATTCTCCGGTTTCCATTTGAATGGCAGTTAACCCTGGAAAGAATTCCGCTTCAGCGACCCCCTTGCCTCCAGGGGGTTCAGATAAGAATTATAATTGTTACGGAGCCTGCCCAGCCCCCAAGATGGAAACAGAGATAATTCTTTGCTCTTTAACGTGAAGTTGGAGTCCTTTGGAGACAAATTGGAAAAAGACAAGGGAGGCAGCAGGGGAGAACCGAGACCTGTTTAATCTCTTTATTTTCAGGAAAACAGTCATTTTAATGATTCCGTTCTTTAATTTATAAAACAAACACAGCTGTGGCTTGACGCCCTTTATCTGATTTCAAAGGTGCTAACCTTTCATCACTGGGCTCCAGAGGGGCAGCCCAACGCAGACTAATGGAAGTCACATCATGAGCTCAGAATTGCTGCCCGGAGTTGGGGGACAGTGCTGAGGCCCCTCTACTTGATGACCTGAGGGTGTGTACCAGAGCTGGCATACCTGTTTCCAGATCCAAATATACAGTTCTAGGTAATGAAGACTCCTCATGCTTGTGTAGAACAGAGTGGACAACAAGCCACTTCCCCCACTATGTCCTTCAGATGCTTGCAAACCCAGGAGTGTTGGTTTCATTAACTTCCCAAGACACAGGGCAATGCCTGGCACTTCGTAGTCCTCGTGAAAGGTTCTTTCAGTCAATCAAAAGGCACTTATGTCAACTTCAAGGTGGAATTGTGGCTAGGATATTGAAACAGTAAAATGGTATTAGTGGAAAGACTGGTAGAATGGAAATCAAGCCTGTCGTTTTGTTAATAGTAATGGCCAATGTTAATTTTACTCGTTTTGACCAATGTCATGGTTGTAAGATACTATCATTAGCAGAAACTGGGTATACAGGTAAAGGGCACACAGAAACTCTGTACCGTCCTTGCAATGTGTCTGTAATATTCCAAAATAGAAAGTTTGTTTTTAAAAACAGTCTGAGGTTAGAAAAAAGACAGTTATGGAGGCACATGAAGAAACAAAACATGACACAAAGCAACATCATTTCCATGAAGCTTTGGTAAAAAATGCATGTTTTATTAAAGAGTTGTGAGAATTCAATAAGAGAATAAATGACCAGTGCTGCTCAGACTTTTCTACAGAGGTACCCAAGTGGTTGAGAGAGAGGGGGGCCTATTTCAAGGATGAAATCTCTTAGAAGATTTTATAGGTAAAATCATAAATATTTTCATTCTTTTATTTAGGTGTTTGTTTTCTATAAAATAATAATTCTGGCCTCATAATTTCAAGTAAAAATTGATACTTCGGGAAGATTTTTCATGTTTATTTTGTGGTTTTTGAGACCCCTTGGTTATATATTTGTACATCACAGAAATATGTAGCCCCTGTGACAATATTCAACTTTACCTTAGCCTTATGTTGCTGGAAAACCACTCAGAAATCCCTCCCCTTTGTGTTCTGGAAATGGGTAACTGCAAAGGACTACCACGTCTGCCTTTGAATATGCCCAGATAATCCTTTCGTATGACTCCTGTAAGACTTGGAGCTGACTCCTTGGTCTACCTGCCTCTGTACAACCTCAGGTCCCCTCCTTTCCTTTGATGCATTTTTTCATGAATGAGTGTTCCCCTTATTGCAATAACCTGAATAAAATCACCTTCTTAATTCTTCACTGCATCTTGTCTTGACACCTATTTGAAAAATTAGAGATGTATGTGACAGATCCTAACTCAATGGCTGCGAAAAGGATGTTTGCAAATGTTAGTTAAAAGCATTAACAGCGACTGCCCTTAGAATAAAACTTTAGAGCTAGAAGCACTCTCCAGTTATTGTCCAGAACCACCCCCACTTTACAGCTGTGGAAACCGAAGTCCACAGCAGGTTAGTGGCAGAATGGGACCCCAATCAGGCTTTCCCTTACCTGGTGAAGCACTATTCCCTCTCTACCCCATTGCATCCTGTCCCGGGACTGGCAGTGTCCTGAGGGTAGGGACCACTGGGGCTGAGTCATCGTCTCTCCAGAACACAGCAAAGTGAGTGGGATGCAGTAGGCACCTAATAAATGTGTTTTGACTGACTGAATGATTGAAATTCTCACTTTCTTGTAGAATGTTTAAGAGTGATGTCTCTGAAATTCTTCAAAAGACTTGTAACTAGACTCTAAATCAGCATACTTTATATCATTTCTGCCCATGGATAAGAAAATGGGCTGACACAGTTTTAGTGAACAAATTTTCTCTGGAATTCTCAGGGGCTGGAGCCCAATATTATATACTATTTGGGACTCAGGGGTCTGTGTCCTATGGCTTACATGGGATAGGGGCCACCTGAAAGTCGTGTGCTGGCCACTGGGTGAATATAGTAGAGGGGTAGGGAATACAAACTCAGAAGCAAGACTTCTGGGGCAGAAGAGCCACCTCTGCCACTTTACTAGCTGTGTAACCTTGGACAAGTTATTTACCTTCCCTGAACCCCAGTTTCATCCTCTGTAAAATGGGGGTAATGATAATGTACCTACCTCATGGATGATGTGTGTGTGTGTGTTTGTAAGTGCTTGAATCAATAACTGGCTCTTGGATAGTCTATACAAGTGTCTTCCATTACTATTATTATTTTCTATGACCCCACCTACATATCTATTTTAAACCTTGTCTGGTTCTTCTTAGAAACATGCAGAGAGCCAGTGTAGACTTGGCTCTAAACCAACCACCAGAGAAAGTATCTTCCCTGCTTTAGGACGTTTTCTGTGTCACAAGGAAAATGCCTTGAAGATTCCTTACAGACCTGTCTGTCCTTGGTTTTTGGTTCCACTCTTTAGGCCTGAGCCAATAATCAGTTAGGCATCCACATTGTTATAAAGAAGGGTCACCTGTGAGGAAACTGCCCTCTCACCCTTTCTCTTTTCTCTGCCGTGGCTGGGGGAGCACCAGCTTCCCTAAAGAAGGTCAGGCTTTCTCTCCTCTCTTACAAAAATCAGCTTGGGAAGGTAGTGCCCTTCTGGACTAGCATTCCCTTTGGCTTCTGTCAGCATCAGACTCGAATTTCTCAGAAGAAATTAAATAAACACAAGGACTCAGGATGTAATCCAAGGAGAGAAGTTTCTATTTTAACTAAGAGCTCCTGCCCCAAGCCAAATTGCCTGTGGCAAGGCCATTTATAGTTGGGACCAGGAGAGGTAGCTAATAGGCATGAAAAAATATTTTGGACTTATTTTTGTGTGGAATGGGTAGAATAAGTGGCCAGAATGAGACAAGTGTCCTGTGAGGAGATATATATTTTTAAGGCACACCCCATTTGCTTCCAAAAATGATTTTAGGATGTTTAATGTTAAAGACACATCTACAGTAAAATCATATGTAGATAAGATAGTTATACATAGAGATATATACATGAAAAATAAAATAAATACATATATATGGTAAATGAAGATAAAAATATAAGAAAAATCTATGCCAATGTATTTGTTGTAATTGAGTACCAAGTGTAGCTCTGGGAGTTCTCGCAGCCAACCCAAATTAGGAAATACAGTGGGATATATAGTTTTCATCTGGTAAAAAGAAGCATACCAGTGTCAGAAACTGGGATTGCCAAGATTCGCAAGGACAAGTATTAAGAAGGACACATTTCTGTGTTGCCAAATAATCCTACTAACAGTATTCAGGTCAGAAACACCCCAAAGTACCAGGTTTATTCTGTCTCAGAGTTAAAAATAGCCAATTCATGAAGTAAACAGCCTCAAAAGGGGTAAAAACTATATATATATCCCTCATGGGCCAGAGACTGTAGGGAAATGAGAAGAAACATATCATCACCCACGAAAGGCTTCAGCAGGAGGCTCATTTAAGCAAATACTAAAGTCCATGAGATGGCTTTAGATTTCATGAAGGATCCATTTTCATTGACAAGGATATATTAGCAGAGGCTCAGAAATGCATCCTTTGCTCAAAGAGAACACAGAACTGTTTAAGCTACTGAACAGGCCTTAGAAGACTGACAAATGTTGTTTTTTGTTTTTTCTTTTGTAAAACAGAGAAGGGAAATGAAAAGGAATTCTTCTAATACACAGGCCAGGAGCTTAGCAGACATGGAGGTCAACCTAATTTACCTCTCTACGATTGGACCCATATCCTGCTCATGGTCTCAGGAATTAGGGCCTTTGGCAACTGATACATGGCTTAAGTGGATGCTAATGGGGAGACTACCTCTCTGAACCCAGGTCCTACCCCACCCCCCAGGGGCTACAGCTGCTGAGAATACAGGAAGAAAGGCCTACTTATATGTTCCCCCCAGTTGGCGGAGGGGGGGAATGTTATAAAGGACATTACTGGGTCCATTGAAGAAAGGGGTGTATCAACATTAAATTTCTAAAGTTGATAATATACTGTGGTTATGTAAGAGAATACTTTTGTTCTTAGTAAATACACACTGATAGATTTAGGAGTAAAGGGCCATGATATAGGTATTTACACTCAAAAGATTCAGAAAATGTTTTACATATATATATATATATATATATATATATGCATGTATATCTGCAAACATATATATTCACATAGATATGTATAGATATGAGAGAGTGCAGATGATGAAGCACATGGGCAAAATGTTAATAGGTGACTCTGAGTAAAAAGTAGATAGATATTCTATGTCTAATTTATGCTCCTGAAACTTTTCTTCAAGTTTGAAATTATTTTCAAATAAAATGATTTAAAAACTTTTGCATTCTTAGATTAACCACTCTTTGGGCCTTGTTTTACTTAAATTAAGACTGCCTTTCACCTTTTGTTCTTAGACAGATTTCAGAGAGAGGAGTCAGCAGCACTGTCTACCTCACTTCCCTGCCTTCAGCTCCTGCCTCAACCCAGCAAGACTGTCCCCTGCCTGCAGCTCTCCGATGTAACTAGTGTCTGTAAGGCCAACTCCACTCCCACCCCCACCCCACTTGGCATCTCTCAGTGGTCCGTATTCTCATCCTTGGTGATGTGACTTCTCTATAGTGCTGACATTGTTGACCATCCCCTTCTACTTGGAACTCTTTCCAGTACTTCTGCCCCACCATGTTTTGAGGTCAGTAAATCCCAAGATTTGGCTTTAGCTTCTCTTTTCTTTTCACTTTCTCTTTTTTCAGCAACTGAATCTGCAAGGTGGAGGTAACAGTGGGAATGACTTCCAAATTGTATTTTAATTTATTGCTCTCCCAGACTCCAAACTCCACACCCAGCTGCTTTCATCTCAGCCTCAGTGTGACTCTATCCATACTTTTCCTCTTTGGCTCAATCCTGTTCTAAGGCCATTTTGCAGATCATTCAGACTCATGACCCTAATATCTTCTGTTGCCCCATGTGCATCTTGTTAGTGATTCTCTGCAGTCAATCTCCAGTCTTATCCCTCTTTACTAAGGCCTCTTCTCTGACCAAGTCGGGCCCTTATCATTCTTGCTTTCACTGTTAGAACAGCCTTTAACCGTTTTGGTCATCTCCAATCCCTAATTTTTGTACTGTCAAGAGCTTATATTTTTAAAACTCTGATCTTATCACATCACTCCTATAATAACATCTCTTCATGGCTCCATGGTACCAACAGAATACAATCCAAATACCTTAGCATTCAAATCCCCCTATTATTTAAATATACCTTATAATTCTAACCATATCTTCAAAACACCATACACTCCATGTTGCTTAGCTGGTCACTGTGCCTTGAATCCTCCTGCATTTTTCTGACCCTGGATTTCTGCGCCTTTCTCTGCTTATATTACCTGATCCTTGCTGTCTTGCAGGGCCAACTCCAATGCTGCCTGTATGAAGGAGTCCTCTGAGATCCTCCCAAGCTGAATTAATCTCTCCCTCTGGGTTCTCTTGTCCATGGTTGTGCCCCTGGTGCTTCAGATTCTCCATGTTTCTGTGTCACCTAACCCCATCTGCAATGGACTGTCTGTTCCCAAGGCGGGCTACAGACCCTTTACCTTTGGCACCTTACTCATCTTGGAGGCACTCAATCAATGTGTCTATGCTTTTTCAGGAGTCTTTGCAGACTCAGAATCTCACATTTGAGAGGTAAAAACACTTTCTCCAGCTTGTGACATTTTCTCCTTTGACTGGGAATCCTATTTGCTTTTGTGGGAGTCTGAGATCTGGGAGAAGACGTTAGAGGCACTGGTTGGCAGAGCCCTAGGACACACATTGCCTGTTCTTTGGAACTGGGACAAGAGCAAGCAGGGAGGGGACTCAGAATAGGCTAGGAAGAAATGGGGAGAAAGGAACAGCCCTTTAGGTGTGGGACATGCCCCTAGGGAGAAGGCTGAGTTGGTTTGGCTCTTCTGGGAACCAGATGCTAAGACAGTCAGATATGTAAGAAATTTATTGGGGGTTGTCAAGGACTGAATTGTATTCCTTCCCTCAACATAACTACATTTGAAGATAGGGACTTTAAGGAGGTAATTAAGGTTAAATGAGACCCCATCAGACTAGTGTCCTTTTAAGAAGAGAAAGAGACTCTCCATATGCACAGAGGAAAGCCACATGAGAAGGTGGCTGTCTATAAGCCAGGAAGAGGGCCCTTACCAGAAACCAACTCTGATGGCCCCTTGATCTTGGACTTCTAGCTTGCAAATCTGTAAGTAACTGTATAATCCACCCAGTCTGTGGTGTTTTGTTATGACAGCCTAGACAGCCTGATACAGGGGGTAATGCCAGTGAAAGATTAAAGGGAGAGACAGCAGAATTGGGTAGGGAAAGCCTTGGAATGCAATGTTGATCTGACAGTCTCAGACAACCAGCGGGGAGCTCTGGAGCCAAGACCACCCATTAAAGGCAGAGACAGCAGGCCCTAGTACTCCTCCACCCTCAGTTGCTGCCTGGGCTCTTGGCCTCAGAGCTGAGGTGGGGCCTGAAGACTCTAACAGGTGGCGGTGTCAGCTCACCACACTCCTTGCAGTTGAATGGCAAGTTGTTTCTTGAGAGGAGATCCGAACAATGCACCTCCATGATGCCACTGGGGAAGTAGACAGATTGGTGTGGCGACATTATTGTCTCCATCTCCATCGGAGCCCCCAATCCCACTGTTCTCCAGGCTCACATGTTTTCTGAAATGGTATTCCAGATACTTAGAAAGTGTGGATGGAAGCAAGGGGCTCCTGAATCATGAAGCTGGTGACGTGAGTAGAGAGGAAGGAGAAGTTTTCAAATTGTGTGTAAGTTCCCTGTAAAACATAGCCCAGGCTCCTGTCCTACCTGCAGGCTCCTGCCCCTAGCATTGTCCCCAAACCCCTATTAGAGGCACGGCCCTGGGTTTGGATCTCTGGTCTACTCGGAAATATTTCACTCAACTGACAAGGAGAGGTCCCCTTGTCACCTTCCTGCTGCTCCTGGGCTACGGCCAGAGACTGGCTGCCCCTCCCCAACTTTCCTGTGCTGGAAACCACTGAATCCTTGCTGTCCCCTTAAGAAAGAAAGAAAGGAGTCATGAGCAGATGTGTCCCCTACAACAGGACCCTCCTCTTGCTACTCACCCTCCCCTTACCATCCCATTCTTTCTCCCAAACCCAGATTGGTGAGAAACTGCTGAGAAACAACATCCACAATTAAGTTCGAGGTCACGTTTAGTTCAGCACCATTGGCTGCTTAATTGGCTGATTCTATTGCTGCTCCCCTCATCTGCCAGCACAGCCTCTAACAAGCTGCTGGCAGGGCAATTAATCCTCAGATTCCTGAGACCCGGCTGATAGGAAGATCTGTTCCCTTCCTGAGCTTCTGTCTGTCTGTGAACCTGTTGGGTGCGGGCAGGGGAGTAGGTTCTCATCCAGAGGTCCTGCATAAAACATAGTGGGGCTCAGAGACCAGCCAACCTAAGGAGAAGGTGCCAGAATTCAGGAAGGAAGCTCTAACCTTCCTTTAGGGCCCCGTACAGGCAGGACTGACTTCTCTCTTGAGCCTTTTGTGGCCCCTCCCTTGAGCCTGGGCAAAGGGAACGATGAGGCAGTCAAGTTCAGTGGTCAGAATGCACACAGTCAGGCAGGCCCTGGGAGTTTTGCAGCCTGTCTCTTAATAGCCACATGACCTTGGGAAAGTTACAGTCACCAATCTTTTCTGGGCCTCATATTCTTCCCATGTAAAAATGGGGCAACAACTCTTATTATATTGTCACCTACAAATAAAGATTACATAATGTTGTATACATAAAGTGCTTAGCATAGCCTGGCCAGAGTGACTCAGCAGCTGAGCATCGACCTATGATCCAGGAGATCATGGTCTGATTCCCAGTCACGGCATATGCCTGAGTTTCGGGCTCGATCCCCAGTAGGGGGGAGCAGGAGGCAGCCGACCAATGACTCTCTCATCATTGATGTTTCTATCTCTCTCCCTGAAATCAATAAAGACATATTTTTTTAAAAAAATAATGAAGTGCTTAGCATAGTGCCTGCTGATGGTCATTAGCCCAGTAATGACACTGGAGAAGCAAGTGAAATCATACACCCGAAGGCAGATATTGTCAGCCCCCAGTTGGCAGAGGGAACTATAAATGATGGGCGCTGGGGAGATGGCAGGTCTCTCAGGGGGGATGGGAGGCAGCTGTCAAGTCAACGAAGTTTGAGCAGAGTTGAGACTTGGATTTTTGAGGGCCAGTTACCCTCATGAGGGAAGGCTTCCAAGGGTTCCCCAGCGTGGGCTCTGCCCTCCTTCCAAGCTCATTCTCTTACTGTTGTGGCCACTAGAAGGAGGGCATGTACCCAGGCATCATGATTGTCATTATCAGTATCACAATTTTGGGTGCAGTTTGCACACATCGGTGTACATTATAGTGCATCTGACCCCCAGTGCAACCCTGTGAGGATGGTTGAGGTTCACATTTACGGATGGGAAAACTGATGCTCAGAGAGGTTGTTACTTGCCTCAGCTGGCCACAGTGTTGGTGCAAAGGTGGATCAGGAGTCCAGTTTTTTTCTGTTTCTGAGTCCTGCAACGCTTTATGCTTCCATAACAGCCACCACTCACAATGCTGAGGGTGTGGGTTGCTTATGACCCTTCTAAACATTGCTGGGAGAGGTTGTCAGTGCATGACTTAACTCTCTGTCTATGAAAATGCAGGTCACTTTGGCCAAGCCACATTGCTAGTGAAAGGAGGTGCCAGCCCTGCTATAAACCAAATGTGAGTGTCTCAACAAAATTCATCTGTTGAAACCTAATCCCCACTTGGGTATTTGGAGTTGGGGAGAGGATTAGGTCATGAGGATGATGATTAGGTCATGAAGGTAGAGCCTTCATGATGGGATTAGTGCCCTTGTGAAAGAGACCCAGAGAACTTCCCCTTCCACCACATGAGGGGACATAGTGGGCAGATGAACAGACAGCCTTCTATTGACCAAGAAGGGGGCTTACCAGACACCAAATCTGCTCGTGCCTTGATCTTGGACTTCCCAGCCTCCAAAACTATGGGAAATAAATTTCTGTTGTTGGTAAAACACCTAGCCAATTTTATTATTGCAGCTCGAATAAACTAAGACAAGCTCCCAAGCCCGTGCCTTCTACTAAGACTTACAGGCTGAATGTGGGACTAGTGGCTTGGATTTGAAAACATTTCCTCCATTTTTATTACTAAATTTACAGCCCTTGGGTAGTTACTTTCACATTATGGTATAAAGGAGCTGGATCTTTCTAATAACTATCCTCACTGCTCTTATCTAATAGCCAAATCAGAAGTCTCTGTTCCAGCAGGTGTGTCCAGGAGAAAGACAAATCCCATTGGAAATGGCTTGCTTTTAGATGTTGGGGGAACAAATGTTCCTTAAAAAATAGAAGAGGTATCCTTTTTGCTTGAATTCTGCTAAGGAGACCAAAAATCTAGGAGTTCATCACCAATTCCTGTTCAGCCTATCAGAGTTAGAAGGGGTCAAGTAGATGTGGATGGTAGGTGGAAATGGTGATCAGATGCCCACTGAAGGTGATGGAAACACTTTGGCTTCAGGGAGGGGTGCCCAGTACCCCCACTGTGCTCCTGACCCTCTTCCCTTTGTCTACCTGATTTAGCAAGGGCTCCTGTGCTTATGTGACTCCTATTCATTAGGAAATGGAGACGTGGGGGTCTGAGCTCTCAACTGGGGCAGTAGGGCTGAGCTATTACCCTTTCAACAGGTCTCAAAAATAATTGCCTTGATTTAAAAAAAAAAATGATTTAAAAAATTATTGAGATACCTGGGAAATGAGAGAACAAGAGTGAAGCCATTTGGAATTCTTGGCTGTCTAAGGCATATGCTTTGTGTTCAGTATCTCTAAGGAGGATGGGGGTAGAGGTGCAATGGGCATGGGGAAGGAATCAACAAAATTATCACAAGTCATGGAAATTCAAGATAATCTCATGCCCTCATTTCTTTTCAACTTCCTCCTCAAAAATTTTACCAGGGTTGGTAAGAAGCGAAACTGGCTGATTTGAAGTTCTATTTCCTTTTTTTTACCCTATCTTTTCATTCAGGCTTGTTAATGAGCAGGGGGACGGCTAAAAGGCAGGCAGGATGTGGGAAGAAAAAGGAGTCCTGATAATCCACAGACTAGATAATTGGCCTGTGATTAATCAAGGGCAATATTTCAGTGCTGCTTCTTTTAGGGGAAGCACGGAGAGGGAACAGAGGGAAGAGCTGGCATCTGAAAGCCCTGGAGCCTTAATGAAGAAGAAATCTGTTCACCCGAGTGTTAAGGAGTATGTTATATCATAAGTACCCAATTAAGGAAGCCCTTGCAAGATTATTCACTCCGAGGGAGTATTAAGAAGGGTAGAAATTTGTTCATTTAAGATCAAAACAACAACAACAAAACCCTATCAGTTTTGTAGACATTTCATAGACATATTTTGGTTGGCTCCCCAGTATCTCTCCATTTCTCCTTCGTCTTCTTAATAACATCCCTGACTTCCTGAGGGAAATCATGCTTCCTCCCCTAATCAGCTGTGTGCTCTTAGGTGATTCCACCCCCGGTGCTAGGAAGGGAGCATGGGATCAGCTCTGAGCCATCAGTGCATCACACTTCTCCTGGCCTTCCCCATTGGGAACATCATCCTACTCTGCCCATCAAGGCCAGCAAGACTCAGTTAGGGGCATTGACAGCTATCTTGGGGGTCATGGAGAAGAGAATCTCATGTGGGTAGAGCCCGGTGAGGAAACAAAGCTGAGAAATGGAGAGAGAAATAAAGGCCTAGTTAGTTGCGTTATTTGAGGCTTGAGAACAAGCCTCCCTAGAAGCCAGCCCTACTTCTAGACTTTTCAGTTAAATGGAGTCAATAAAATACCTTGATTATTTAAGCCAGTTTGGAATGGATTTTCTGTTTGTGACTGAAAGCATCCCTTTTTGAAACAACTAACAACAAAAGCCTAAATGAGAACAAAGTCAGCATCGTTGCTGGGAGAGAACATAAAGAGAGGGACACCCAGTCAGAACTCAACAGTGCCTGCATGTTACACCCCAGGTACAGAGCAGCCGATGTAGGTGTAAGCTATAGGCCCTATTCTTACCTGTCATACAGCCTGATACTATAGAGATAAGTCCAGGCTAAACCCTGGATCAAGTTTAGCAGAACTGCTTCAGGCCACAGCCTGTACCCCTACACTGGCTAAGCACTAACCAACACTCAGTGTTGGTGTGCAGGAGTGGTGGGGCCCAATACAAACTTATGCACATCTCCAGGAAAACTCTCTGATTGCAAACGAGTGGCATCCTCAATGCATGAAGAATCCCAGTTCCTCTTCTCTTTGTTTGGACAAATCACCAACAAGGCCAAGCTTTTGCTCCTGCTTGGTAAAATAAAGTAATTCTCGTTGTAGAATATGCATGATCCTCTGTGCCAGTTGTCCTTGCCTGAGAGGTGGTGGACTTTTTACAGGGAAGTGCCAACATAAGTTGTGTAAAAGTCTGTTTTTGGCTTGTAAGTCACCTGAGGCAGAAGGTTGCTCCTTTTCCCACAAAATAGGACCTAACTCTTGGGAGGTGCTGGCTAAGTGAATGAATGAATGAATGAATGAATGAATGAATGAATGAATGAATGAATGAACTCCTTGGAATGGTAGCCATAGCAAGTGCCTCACCCAATCTCTCACTTTGGAGGATCCCTAAGGAAGGGGTACACAGGACAGGAGAGGGGAGAAGCCACAATTACATGCCCCTGGGGAAATGCTGCTGACCAGCTGTTCAACCTTGGGCAAATGACCTGAAGTCTCTGAGTGCAATGTCTTCATCAGAAAACGGAGTGCTAACATCTGTCGTACAAGGTGTTGCGAGGGTTAAATAAGATAATACATGAACGGTGAAGCACACAGTAGGTGTTCAGTAAATGTCAGTTCTCTCCAACCATTCCTGCCCTGAGCACTCCCAGTGTTGGCCAAAGATGCACAGTATTCGGGCTGTGGAAATATCTGCCCAGATGTGCCTGATGTTCCTTTTTTGTCTTTCGGGGAGTCTCTTTGCCCTGAAAGGAGGCCCTGCAAGTGGGCATTCCCCATACTTAAGAACTTTTTCAGTTTTCTATTGCTGCTGACACAAATTACTACAAATTTAGTGGCTTAAAACAACACAAATGTATACTAGAGGCCAGAAGTCTGGAATCAGCTTCATTCGGCTAAAGTGAAGGTGTTGGCAGGGCTGGCCCCTTCTCAAGGCCCTAGAGGAGAGTCTGTTTCCTTGACATTTTCACTCCTAGCAGCTGCCTTATTTCTTGACTTGAGGCTCCTTCCTCCTTGTCAAAGAACATCACTTCCCATCTCTGCGTCAGTCCTCACATTGCCTTCCCCTCTTCTGTAGTCAACTCTCCCTCTGCCTCTTTTCTTTTTCTTTTTTTAGATCCTCACTCAAGGATATTTTTTTTCATTGCTTTTCAGAGAGAGAAACATCGATGTGAGAGAGACACATTGATTGGTTGCCTCCAGCATGTACCCCGACCAGGGCCGGGAGCCTGCAACCGAGGTACATGCCCTTGGCTGAAATCGAACCCGGGACCCTTCAGTCTGCAGGCCAATGCTCTAGCCACTGAGCCAAATTGGCTAGGGCTCTGCCTCCGTCTTTTAAGGACACCTCTGATCACATTTAAGTACCACTCAGATAATCCAGGATAATCCCCCACCTCAAGATCCTCAATTTAATCATATTTGCCAAGTCCTTTTTTCCCTTTTGCCATAAAAGATAACATTCACAGGTTCTAGGGATTAGGGCTGGGGTACCTTTGGGGGCCATTATTCAGCCGACCACAGGAACCAAGCCCTGGGGAAGCCTGATTGGCTCAGGCCACACTCAGGGGCTGCCTTGGTGATGGTTGTGCCACTAGGGGAGATGAGATGTGGTTCTCTCAAAGGGCCCCATGGCGGCCCTGCGAGTGTTTTCTTTGCTGGTGAACTCATTGTGCTAACCATCGTCATTTGTCAAAGGTGGCAGGCAATAAAGTCCTGGCTGCCTTCATCTTGTCTTTCCCCTCCCCCTCCAGGTCCATGAATGCCACCACTGCTGGCCCAGGCTCCCCTCCCTGCTCCCACAGCGCCACAAGAAGCCTCTGAGGATGCCCAGTTGTTGAACCTGGCTCTTCTCCAGGCTGCCAGCCCATGCATTCCTGAGAGGCAGGTCAGGGCTCTCTGCAAGGCTTCAAAAACATCATTCTGCTTATTGGATGGGACTGGCAGGGTTTTGAGCCTGTGGTAGGTGTCCTAACTCCAGGAAAGTCTTTCTCAAACAGGCCTGATCTGGGTTTCATGGAGGAAGGGCATGTATATCAGTGAAAACAGAGTGAAACCACAGGGCCAGCTTGGTGGGACTTTGCTCTGCCAAATCCTTCAGGCCACACAGCTCTGCCCAGCTCCCCTCTGTTAGGACATCCATTCTGGCATGACTTTGCAAGAGCAGTATGGCTGGCCTCCAGGAGCTGAGAGAAATGGCTTCGGAGGGCCATCCTCTCTGGAGGACAGGATGGTAGGGAGAAAAGGAGGGAAAATTCTCTTCAAACCCTGAAGGTGGAAGATGCTCTTGTCAGAATCAGGATTAAATTGAGTTGTTGCTCTGGTTGTTATTTCTGAGTGACTATTTGGGCTAAGCGATTAATTTTTTACAACAAGAAAGATGTATGTGTCGTAACCACCTCTAAATAAAATAGAGCTAGAAAAGAATAATCCCAGATGCCGGGAAATGGTATGTTTCATGTATTTCTCATGAATGAATATAAATCTGTGCGTATTTATCCAGTGACCTCATTTGAGCAGAAAGAAACATGCTTTCCTAATTCAGACTAATTGAGTAGGAGGCCTATGTGAGATGACTGCATTACTATTTTAAAAAAGAAATGCAGTTTTATTATTTTCAAGAGCTTTGAGTAATAAAGCTAACAGGGTGTTACCTAGGAGACATATTTACAGATTTATTCTTGAGGTAAAAAAGGCTCCAATTTAGAATTCAACTATTGGGAGGGCAATAGTGGCCAATTGAAGGTATGTTTTACCGCAGGTGAGGATGTGTTAGGGTGTTTTGATTCAGAGAAAAGAACTTGTTCTGTGTTAATTTTGCTGGACATTGATGCTGTAGATCTAGGTATCAGCTCCCATATACATCCAACACCATACTATATAATTTGGCACCACAAAGTAGCCATGACATAGTACAGTAGAAAAATGACTTTCTGTAGTCATCTGGTCAACCTCCACTTCTCAATCCTTCCTTCCTTCCTTCCTTCCTTCCTTCCTTCCTTCCTTCCTTCCTTCCTTCCTTCCTTCCTTCCTTCCTTCCTCCCTTCCTCCCTCCCTCCCTCCCTCCCTCCCTCCCTCCCTCCCTTCCTTCCTTCCTTCCTTCCTTCCTTCCTTCCTTCCTTCCTTCCTTCCTTCCTTCCTTCCTTCCTTCCTTCCCCTCCTCCTTCCCATGAGTATGATTTCCTTCAGGGGGAAAATTTATTCTGCTGAATTAAAAAAAGAAATCTAGGTCATGGTAGATTCAAATGAACTCTTCAGCCCCACCCCAAGGTGCACTGGGGCAGATCATTCATTCATTCAGGAGCATGAGGGCCAGATTCCCCTCCACAGAACTGGTTAAAAAAACAACAAATCACTAGTGGGTAGAAAGACCAGGATTGGGATGTGAATTTCCTGCTTCCAAGTCAATTCTCTTTTCTCTTTTACTGCTACCTCTTAGGTATCCACAGACACATTAGGGAAGGGGAGAAATAAGTGGGGCGAGAGAAGAGTAGAGGCCCAGATTGAGAAAGCAATGACTCAACCGACTCTAATTTCTAACTGGATTTGGAGCACGGTTCTGTTTATGCCTGCTCTTCTCTGCAGGGAAGCAGGCCCTGGACTGTGGAGCAAACACAGCAGTAACCTCAGCAGGTGCCATTTATCCAGTACTTGCCAGACACTCTTCTAAGCACTTTACATGGATTAACTAATTTCATACTGAGAATAGCCCCACGAAGTATGTACTATTATTAGCCCCATTACATCTCGAGGAAACCGAGGCAAGGGAACTGACCCAAGGTCATAATAAGTAACTGAGCCAGGACTCAAATCCAAGCCATCTAATTTCAGAGCCCTCTCCCATCTGGTGCCACTCTGCCCTAACCATGTTGCTCCACCTTGGAACTTCCCGATAAGTGACACAAAATATTGGCCTTTTAGCCATTGGGCATCTAGCCAAGGCTTGGAGTGGCTGGAGCCACCTAGTTGGTTGCAAGCAATGTCATCTGTTTATCCAGGATTATTATTATTGTGTTATCACTACATTGTATAGGGGGAAAGTTTGGGAAGCATTGCTCTGTTCTGTAATATAGTCTCAAGGGATTATTTAATCCATTTATATATTGTTCCTGCTATCTGGCTAGCTCAGGATAAAATATGGCCACAGGTTTAGCCCTGCAGGCAGGTGATTTAGTCTCCCAGTCTCCACACGCTCCTCTGGGAGCCATTTCATAAACACCAGGAATTGAGGACAAGTGTGTGTCTGGATCTGTGTAAACCCATCACTTTCCAGAAAGGCTCTGGAGCACATGCCCTGTACATACAGGTTAGCACCCTCATCAGCATAGATGAAGGACGGGACCTTCCAACCCAAGGAGGAGAAAGCAGCAAGGTCAGGATCACAGAGCATCCTTTATTTCTCCATTTCTTGGCTGTCATTTCCATTTTTAAAAAACTTCTCTACCTGTCATTCAGGGGCACCTGAGTTTTGTATTAGTATTGCAATGGTATGTTCTTTGAAGGAGAACTACCTGTTCTGGAGATGTCAGGGTTAGAGGAGTCAGCAATTATGAGCTTATGAGATAATGACATGTGTGTTTAGTGTGATGGCAAATTATACCACAGAAAAAAATTTTAAGATTCAGAGTGAACTATTTTTCCATATAAACTTACCACCTCAGGAAACCTGTGGTTAAAATTATAAATTACCAGGAAACGTCAAATTTCCCCTAGAGAGCCAAAATAGAAATACAAGAAGAAGCATTGTTGAAATCATCCCAAATTGGAAGCAATGATTATTCAATTAAAAATAAGTGTAGTTACACTTTCTGTTTATATGATATCTCCTAGCAGTTTTTAGTCATGGGGCTCAAAGTGAAATCTAGTAATCCCAGACTTCAAGCTCCTCATATCCATGATGGGTACCCTACTCTACCCGGCAGCTAACCTATTTCCTATAGTTCTCCAAAGAAGCAGCTTCCTCTCCTGTCTCATGAATCTGCTTCAGCTTCTAGTGGCCTTCATGGTCAGAAAGTTCTTTCTAATGTCTATCCTGGATCTTTCTACTATGACTAAAACCCACAATTTCTTGCCTTATCCTAGGGAAAATGACAGACACAATTAACCTTTCACATTCTTAGACAGAATGACCAGGTCAACCTCTGACTTCCCCTCCAGCTACAAAAACAGCTGGGCTTACTTCTCACTGCTTCCATTTTGGGAAGGCGTTGTCTCTGTGTCCTTTCCAAACCCACATCATAGAGGAGTTCCAGGGTCCACACCCAAATGCAGTATGGCGGTGGACAGGGTGGTCTCTGTGTGTTCTACCCGTCTTCGTGATTCACTGTTACATCTGTAGAGTCAGGGATTGGCCAGTGCCTAGTCTTGTGGGAGGAAAAACTTGTGGTTTCTTTATTTTGTAAAAACTCAGAAAGTGCAGGATCTGCAGGAAGGAGTGGAAGAAGCACCATTCTGAAAGAATGAGACTGCTCTGGACACCCCTGTGTGCTGGTCTGGGATCTTGGGCACCTTAGTTAAAGCCCTCTAAACCTCTCAGCATCCTTATTTATATAGAGGAAAATGGCACCTGTTTCACACAACCTCACAGGTGTTGTTAAGATCAAAGGAGATATGGATGTCATTGAGAAGCTCACCACTTCTTCCCAATTTTAAACTAGCCCCCTTTAGCCAGAGCCCAGTGACTGAATCTAGCTGGGTGAGAAGGCGGGAGTAAGTCTAGGATACAGTAACCCAATCACTGGGCTATTTCCTACTGAGTTAAAGATTGCTGACAACTTTATAATTGTGTGATGTTTCCCCTTTATTCATGTGGTCACAGCCTCTATAGGTGTGACAAATCTTCTACATGGAAGGAAAAGGCAGTCCCCCGTGGGGTTAAGAGCTGAAAGTCCCTATTACAGTAATCCTTTGGGTCAAGGTCTAGTCAACAGAAGACCTTCACCCAAACATATATATTTAGCCTGGGAGGGGTAACCCATTGACAGCTGTTTCTACATTGTCACAGGTAAATTTGTTAATTCCCTAACAGATTGCCCTGGGGGTGGGTGGTAAGTGTTGTTTTGGTGGAATGAGGGTGCTTGCCTCCTGCAGGAGGGTGCTGGGCAACAAGGAGTTTGGAGTGGAAGAACACTGAACTTCAGTCCCAGATCTGCCATTTGTGAACCTTGTGACCTTGGGTACCCCACTTAACTCCTTTGAGCCTGAGCTTTCTCTTCTGATAACAACAACAACAACAACAAAGTGAGAGATACTCAACACTCCACAAGGCAGTTCTGAGGATTAAAGAGCAGGATGTGGGTGTTTGCTTTGCAGACCAGGAAGGGAAATGCAAATGTTGGTTGTTGTCATTATTACGATCTCCATGTGGTTTTCCAGGATCCAGGGCCAGTGTGGAGAGAAGTATAAATAATAAGCTAGTTACTTTGCTAGGGACACTGGGCGTGTCTGGAGTGGTGTGTGTATGGAGCTGGGGTGGGTGTGTCTGTGAAGGGGATGACACACCGAGATCAACATAACTGCAATGCTTTCATTACAGAGCCCCTACAGAGTGCCAGGCACTGTGCTAACCGCCTGCCTACATTACTTTGAGCCCTCACAACAACCCTGATATTATCAATATTTCTGGTTTTTGATGAGGAAATGGCTAAGAGAGGGCAAGGAATGGTCCAAGGTCATACAGCTTGTGAGGGGTGAAACTAAGACTCAAACTCAGGCTGGGTGACTCTGAGGCCTGTGCTCTTTGCACTCACTCTTCCATAAGCCTTTTTTTTCCACATTCTGCACCCCAAAATCTTCATCAGGGAAGCCTTGTTTTAAGCAGAAAATAGGCAGATCCCAGCGCTGCTCCAACTCCACTAACAGAGGCAGCAACCTACCCCTACACTCATATTGGGGGTCCCTCGGATGTTCACTAGGAGGGCTGGGAGATCCCAAATGGGAAGTGACCATCTGTGTTTGATGTTACCCCAAAGCGCCTGCTCTTCATTTGGGGCACTGGTGGTTGTAACGGAAGTAGTAGTATTTCAGCAGCAGTGGTGATTAGTTGCAGAAGGAGCCTAGTGGCAGCTCATCTCCATGTGAAAAGCTCTCCAGGCTCTTGGGCCTCCTGGCCCGTGCTGTCCCATGTCAACAGGGTGCATGTTCCCAGCCTGGTGCCCAGCTGGCAGCAGCAGAGCTGTTGGGAAGCGAACTCCTTCAAATTCAAAAAGTTGTTAATCAGCCAGAGAGAAAGAGAGAGAGAAGGAAGAAAAGCAACAGAAACAAAGCAGCAAGCACAGGAGAGGGGGTGGCAGCCCCCCCTCCTACCAAGGAGGGAGTTAACCCTTTCTGCACCGGGGTCTGGTTTCAGCCCACTCTCTTCCTCTCATCCCTGCTGAAAAGGTTCAGGCAGGAAGGGAGTGTGGAGACAGAGCCTGAAGGAGACAAACAAACATCTGGAAGTCCAAAGACTCATTTTTAAATTCTGGGGTCTAAGCCCAGGCTTGATTTGATGTCACTTGCTCGTTAACTCTCAGCCACCGGGCTTGGGGGGGTGGCTTTAGTTGGGTAAAGGAATGAGGGTGCGATTTGTTTCTATCACATAATCCTTCATCTACAGGAAATGGAGGAGCTGTTGATTTCCTCTTGAGGCCTCCCAAAGCAGAAGGCCAACTCTTAGGTGTGCAGTTTCACACCTGGGGCGTCTACCATCAGGGGACCAATGGGGCAGACGGGAAGGAAAACATCCCTCGATCCAGCTGGGGTCACCTCCTGCTCTGTGGGAGGGTTGGGGACCAGCCAGGGCGGAGGCCTGGACCAGGGCAGGGCGGGGTGTTACTGGGTGGCTGGAGCCAGAACAAATGTGGGTGAAGTGGACCAGGTTTAATTTAGCAAGGGAAGTGTTATAACTGTCTCTTCCGTAACCACAAGGTACAAACTCTGGGAAAGGTGACTGTCTGCACGCCCTTGTTTAAAGATCCATATATACCCATGAATATTGATAATGCAAATCGGGCTTTTTTTTTTTTTCTTCAGTGCTAAGATTTTTGGCTAAAAAAAATCACTGTGTTTGTGCTAAAGATTTTTCTGAAGCTGTCCAGTTAAACTAAAAACTAAAAACAACAAGCCTTGGCCTGGTGGCTCAGTTGGTTGGAGCGTCATTCCATACACCAAAAGGTTGCACAGGCTCGATACCTGGTCAGGGCACATACCGAGGTTGCCGGTTCAATACCCGGTCTGGGCATGTACTTGTCTCACATTGATGTTTCTCTCTCTCTCCTCCCCCCTTCCTCTCTCTAAAATCAATTAAGAAAATATATCCTTGGGTGATGATAAAAAAGAATTAAAAACAACAATATTCTGCCTTTATTTTCCCAACTTCTAAGCTCCCTTTCTCTTCTCTTAAATCTTGGCTCATGCTGTAGTTTTTGTGTATTTTTCCCCTGTGGAGAAAGATCTCAATCAATCAACAGTGTTGACTAATCTAACAGACACTACCGATTCTACTTCATGTCAGAGCAGAAGGGTGCCCGCATGAAAATCAGGCAGTCCCTAGGCTCCAAGTGAAAAGATAAAAACAAAGTACAGAAAGTAAATGCTGAGGTGACCAGAAGTCTGGGAGGATCTGCGTTTCCTTCTCTCACCCCAGAGTGCTCTCTCTCTGCCATTCTTAGTGAATTCCCCCATTTAACCTCATTTATGTTCTGATATTTTACATCATTGATACTACTTGCTAACATTATTGAGTGCTTGCCATGTGCTAGGCACTATGCTAAACCAACTACTTACATTTTCTCTTGATGTCTTCATGTTAAGCTGGTATTCCTCTCCCATTTTTCAGATGAGGAAATAGAGGTTTGCAGGCACCGATTGGCTTGAAGGCACACGGCTCAGAGTTGGTGAGGCTGTGCGTGGGCCTCCATGTACCTTGTCTCCAAATACTAGGCACTTAAAAAAAATTATTTAATTTTTTTAGAGAGAGGATGATGATGTTGATGAGGAGGAGAGAGAGAAACATCGATTTGTTGTTCCACTTATTTATGCATTCATTGGTAGCTTCTTTTTTTTTTTAATCATTGGTTGCTTCTTGTATGTGTCCTAACCAGGATCGAATCTTCAACCCTGTCACGTCAGGATGATGCTCTAACCAACTGAGTTACCCTGCCAGGGCAATCCTAAATTCTATGCACTTTTTATTGCACAAATACCCTCTACAGCAACCCTGTGAAACAGGTACTGTTCATCCCATTAGCTAATAGGGAAACTAAGGCTGAGAGAGTCCAAGGGATGACTGCCCAAAGTTTTACCACCAGGAAATGGCAAATCTGGAACTAGAACTTGGGTGTTTTTTTTTACTCCAAATTGAGTGCTCCTCCCCTGACTCCTGCAGCAGCCCTGGGTCACTACTGGCAAATTAAGAAAGGAGAGAAAATTGAGTTCATAGTTGCTCCAGGGTCCGTTGCCTTGACCTGTCATTACCTAAGCCCTGAACTCAGCTATAGGCATCTTCTTAGGCCCTGGGCTGAGCAAGCTAAATCAGGTACCCTCTAAGGCACCTCTCATCAGACAATCACTTTTCACTGCAGTTGAATCACAATTGTCCTCACCTTGGCTGGCTACATTATTATTTCTCAGGGTCCCTCCTGGGTCCTTTTCCATTAAGATTCCCCTTAGAAGTCCCACCTCTCCAGGAGGCTTTCCTTCTCCCTTTGGCTCAGGTTACTCAGCTCGAAACCTTCTTGTGATGTTGATTGCTTTTTCCTTTACTTTTCTGCCCTGAGTCATGCATGAGAGTCTATACTACATCCAGGGGTGGTCTCCCAGCGCCCCCTTGGAGGCCTATCGCATCTGTGGCGAGCTAGATAACCCAACCGGCCCTCTCCCCTGCACCTTCTCTAGACTCATCTCCCACTCCTGCTGCTACCACCTTGGGTTCGCCTCCTGGAAAAGGTTTGAGGTGATGATGGAGTTAACACAACCCAATCCTTGCTGTGAAGGAGAGCTTGGCACTAGTTATAAACCTCCTCTTTGCCAGGGCGGCCCTGTTCTCCATCATCCTCTGCTCCCTCTCCCCAATAAAATGACCCATTTAAACCAGATTTTTCTTATTAACAAGCTTCCTACTAAATGGCTTCAGCTGTTCTTGTTGATTTATAGGGCTCAGAAAGCACGGCTCAGCTGTGCTGTCCCAGTTGGTCCAAGGGCCTACCTGAATCATCTTGTCCTCGTGACACTGTGGGAGGGCAGAAACCACCCTCCAAGTGGCAGCTCCAGTGGGAGCTTCTTTTTCTTCTGAATGTTTTAATTTTCAAAGTATTCAAACACACAAAATTTAAAAACCCCATAATGGAACCTCCTGAATCATCGTGTTGCCAACTTGTTTTATCTGTTTCTCCCGCGTCCTGAGCTGCTCCTACCAGCTACACCATTGTAAACAAAACACAAAGCGTTTTATGCGTCACCGATGAACATGCCAGTATATTTCCTAAGAGATAAAGACTACCTAGCCTTTACCATAACCACAGTACCATGATCACCTTTAAAAATATTAACAATCATTTCTTAGCATTATCTAAAATCCAGTCAGTATTCAAGTTTTCTTGATTGCCCCATAATTTTTTTATATTTGATTCACTTATGTCAGAATCTAATCAGTGTTCCCAGTTGCATTTGATTAATATGACTCTTATGTTTCTTTTTAACCTGTAACAGTATTACCCCCCACCCCCTGGGGTCCTTGATGTAGACAAATTGCCAAAACATGTGCTCATTGTGCTATCACCAGCAAGGAAATCCTGAAGGCACACTGGTCAGCAGAGACCTTCCTTATACCATGGGTTAAGTTATTTTATTCACTTACATATGGCTCTAACCCACAGGCCCCTGCCTGCTGTCCTCAGAACATCTTAAGATGAATCTTAAGATAAATCATCTTATTCCAATACTGGTTGCAGTTACCAACCCATTCACCCCAATAATAAGTCATATTTATTAGCACATAAGTGTTTACCACAACACACTAGGATTGGTCCTTTACTACCCCTGTTTTCCAGATGAGGACATAGAAGGATAGAAGAAAATGTTCTATTCTTTCTGATCAGTGGATTTGGGGTTTGAAATCAGGTTGTCTAATGGATTCACCCACATGCTTAACTATGGAGAGGCCCTGCCTCATGGTGCAAGGTCTCTTTTCCACCAGGGGCTTTGCTGGGCTTCCAGGCTCCTCTCAGGCAGCACCAGCAGGGGAAGATGAGAACTTTTGATCAGTAGAATGTGCTTGCAGTTCTAGGGGAAGATTAGGGCAAGGAGGCAGCAGAGAGGCACAGCTGGCACGGAGTTCTGGATCTTCTGTGGATTCCCTTTGTCCAAACTGGGCTTGTGCCCATCCCCACCAGATCCCTGAGGGAGGCTGTGAACAGGCTCCCCCACCCCCTCTGTTTCACAAGTCCACACAAACCATCATTACCACACAGTCTCAAGCCCACACAAATACCACATCCACATGCCCTCAGACCCACACCACTCAGCCAGCCCCCACACGGCTTATTCCAACAAGCATAAACTTGCAGACACACACCTCACTGTGCTGAATGAACACAGACTCTGGAGAGGGTGTGTGTGGGGGGGTGTCCTGGTGGCAGCTAGAACAAAAGGCTACCTGACTTCAGATAGAAAGTTTGTCTATCTATCTATCTATCTATCTATCTATCTATCTATCTATCTATCTATCTATCTATCATCTATCTAATCTATCATCCATCTATCTAATCTATCATCTATCTATCATCTATCTTTAATAGGTCTCCTTTAGTTCTGGAAAAGGCAGAGGCTTTGGGACTCTTGCTCTATGTAGGTCCAGGAAGTCTGAAAGGAGGTTGAAGGTTAGGGAGGCCAGGATGGGAGGCTGGAGTGGGGTGAGGAGCTGGCTGGTTAAATAGGGCTAAATTGAATCCCCACCCCTTGTCTGAAGGAGGGAGGATCTCTCATCTATGGTTCTAAGAGATAGAAAAACACCAACTGCTAGCAAGATAATCCAATTTCCTATCTCCCTCCTCTGAAGGGGCCTGCCCTGGCCCTCCTGCTCCAACTTCCCGCTGGGTCTCAGTCTGGCTAGAACTCTTACCCCTCAAGCAGAATTCATATCAAAGCCTCAGCCCCACAGGGTTCATTAGAAGGCATTTATTTCTGCATATTCTTGGAGAGCAGGAGGGAAGATAACTTGATTCGCAATGCAAATTGCTTGGCTCTAATTTCAACTCTCCCTCCCTTCTCACAGGGAGATTTTGCAGGTCATTAAAAATATATGATTGCCTCCAAAATAGCAGCGACAGCCGACAGCCGCACTGCCGGGCAGGGCCAGGTGCTGGTGTTTGAGAGCCGCTGAAAAACTGCCCAGGCAAATGGAGCCAGGCCCTAGCTCCTGTTGCAGTCTCTAGTCTCCAGAGCACAGGAACGGTGCTGGGTTCTGAAAACAGTCTGGGGACTCAGACACATACTGTGTTCAGTTTGGTTTTGCCTTCTACTGCTGCAGGGCATCTGAGCTCTTGGTTTCCTATCTCCTAGCTCTTGGTTTCCTAGCTCTTGGCTTCTTCCTCTATAAAAATGGGGAACAAATGAGAAGCAGGACTTAGAGCACCTGGTGCATAGTAGGTGGGCAATCTGCTCTCCTATCCAGGCCATTCCCCACTCTAGGCTTGCGGCATAGTGGGTGAGCAATCTGCTCTACAATCCAGGCCATTCCCCACCCCAGGCCTGCTGCTGGCTCAATGACACCTCCTCCATCCCATCGCCCTCCCCAGTTTGGGCTACAAGGACCAAACCAGTCAAGGAAGTATGCCCCAGATCTTCTGGTCATGGTGAGGGTCTCACTTGGTGTTTCCTTCCCTGTATTGCAATGGGAATTCAGAAACCCCATAACTATCTGGGGCGTTGTCTTCAACCTAATTGATCTCGTAGACATTGGTCAACGTATGGGGGGAGGGAGGACCTAAGGCCTTATTTTATATCTCTCTGTGAAACCAAGAAAAGATTTTAGGCCAGGCAGGAAGGAAACTGTTCTTCCATGAGTCTGAGGCACTAAACTGGGATCCCCCAGGAGGATGGGGGTTTCCTCAGGCTTAGCCTGGAGGCCCAGGGTGCTCCAGCCCTGGACTGCAGGCATAAAGACGTCCTTTTCGTACAATAAATACGCAACCCTGGAGGAGCACCGATTGCTGTGCACAACTGATAGAGGGAAGCCATACCTTTTGAAGGCTTAAAGTTGCCTTCTAATTCAGATTTTAAAAGGTATATGAAAAGGCAGTTTGGCAGCTTCTCAAAATGTCAGAATTACTACATGACCCAGCAATTTCATTCCTATATCCTAAAGAAATGAAAACATAGGGTCCCGCGAAAACTTGTGCATAAAGGTTCATAGCAGCATTGTTCAAAATAGTCCCAAAGTGAAAACAACCCAAATGTCCATCAAAGAATGAACGCATAAATGAATTGTTCTCTTTCTGTCGCTTTGTCTCTGCCTGTCTTTCTCTTATACACACACACACACACACACACACACACACACACACCTGCTTGCATATCAAGTCTAGTTTCTACAGTTTAATGAAAATACCAGGAGTCTTCTCCACAGAAGGGGTCTGGAGCCAGGTCTACACCAGGGGCCTGGGAAGAGAGGTCCCTTCTCCCAGCTTCACTGGTGCTGCTCCTCTCATGTCCCTCCTCCACGTCCGCCTTCTGCTTCAGCATCTTCAACTTTGTGCAGCTCTGGGAGGCCTCAGAGACGCGTCCTGGCCTTGGCGTGCCTTTCTCCCACTTCCCTGCCCCTTGACAACCTACCTGTCTCCCGGGTCCTCCCTAACTTCTTTAGCTGGGAGTGCCCTGACCTTCCCTTCCCAGTACCACAGCTTCTCCTCTGGCTGTGGTACAGTTTGTGGCTGTCCCCTGGGTAGGGACCAAGCACAGCCCCTACTGGAGTGTGTGCCCCTCAGGCACAGGGACTGTGACTCACTAAATTCATTAATGACGTAGAAAAGGAGGAACTCAGGCATATACATATATATATATATTTTTTTAATTTTTAAAAAATATATGAAACTCAGGCATATTTTACATTCTAATGCCATTCAAATACATTTGAGGGGTTTAAAACGATTATCTTTTACAGTCAATATTCATTGCTCCCCTGTGGAATAATCATTTTTCTCCCAAGAATGACCTTGGTCCTTACTGTTTCCTGGAAAATGGGGTTTGAAGATGGAATTTCTTGTCTCTTTGTTCAAGTGGAAAGTACACATACATTCGTTCCCTTTCAAATCAGAAGGAGCTTAACTTCTTTTCTTTGGCCCAAACCCACCTCCCTTAACACTCCCTGTGTACAAATGCAGCAAGTTTATAGACTTCAAAGGGTGCTGGAGATATGGGGGTTCGGAAGGTGGGAATGGCCCCTCTTTATTAGTTAGCATTTCCCAAGCCTTTATAATCATTAACTAGCTGCCCTGATGGAGTGATTCCCACAGGCATTGAGGAGGAGTGTCTGAACATATCAAGACAGAAACTGACCTGCTGACTCGGTAACTCTAGTCCTGGCCCTAAAGAGGTCCCTTTATGAAGTCCTTTTCAGAACCGGGGTCAGTATGGAACAGGAGGAAAACACATTGAACTGATTCTGGTTCCAACGTTGTCATTAACCAGCTGTGTGACCTTGGCTGCAGCCTCAGCTGTACTGTGTCTGGCTTCAATCAGGGAGGGCAAATAGGTAGCATATGTGCCACGCTGATGCCCTCCTGTCACCAGGGCAGACATCGCTGATCAATCCCAGCCCTTTTCCTGAGCCTGGACAGAGCTCCACCAGCCCACACGCCTGCAGTTGTTCCGGCTGCCTTCTGAGCTGCAGCTTCTTTACGGTGCCTGGGCTGGATGGTCTCTTTACTCTCCCTTCCAAGACTAACATTCAATAATTTTAACTATTATAGCTATTTGTTTTGTTGTGGCAACCACGACCACAGATTCCATGAAATTGGGCTAGTCCATTCCAAGGATCACAAAGAATTTCCTTCCTCAAAACACTCCTAAGAAACAGAAAAATCAGCATTCCATTCCAGCCGTCCAGAGGTTGAGGCTGCCTGAAAGGAAGGGGGTGGCCTCGAGACTCTAAAACAGGTTCCAAGCAGGGCTGAATGCAAAAGCAGCCACGGCAAACACTTCCCACTTCTCCCCTCAGGACTCAGGGCCAGGAGCCAGTCCTTCATCCAAAGGGGAATTCCTATAGGAGTTAATGAGAATTTGGCATTAAAATGAATGGGTTCCTCTCATACACTGCTGGTGGGAACATGAAATGGTGCCACTGCTTTGGAAAACAGTCTGGCAGTTCTTCAAAATGTTAAACATAGAGGTACCATATGACCCAGCAATTTATTCCTAGGTACACACCCAAGAGAAATAAAAACATATGTTCACATGAAAACCTGCACATGAATTTTTATAGTAGCATTGTTCATAGTAGCAAAAGAGTAGAAACCAAAATGTCCATTGACTGATGGAATAAATAAATAAAATGTGCTACATCTATTCAGTGGAATATTATTCAGTCATGAAAAGGAATGAAGTACTGATACATACATGGGCGAACCTTAAAAACATGATACTAAGTGAAAATAGATACGAGTCACAAAAGATCACAAATTATATGATTTCATTGATGTGAAATTTCCAGAATAACCAAATCTATAAAGACAGAAAGTAGGTTAGTGGTTTTCTAGGGCTGTGGGGGTTGGGCAGTTGGGGGATAATGGCTAAGGGTGGCGAGGTTTCTTCTTTGGGGTGATGAAAATGTTCTAACATTGTACAACTGTGTCAACATGCCAAAAGCCATTACATTGTACACTTTGAATGAGTGAATTAAATGGCATGTGAATTATATTTCAATAAAGATATTAAAAAACAAAGCTATTATATTAAAAAAAAATTAATAAAATGAATAGGTTCCAGTTTTGGGATCAACGTGAAAGTTAAAGGTAGTGCTGTGTTTGTGTGTTTGTGTGTGTACCCTGATAGAGACAGGAGAATAACATCTTACAGTGTCCTATGACCTTATGGTAATTAACACAACTAAACACCGATCTAATTTTTTTCTTTTTTTCTTTTAAAAAAAATATATCTTTATTGATTTCAGAGAAAGGAAGGGAGAGGGAGAGAGAGAGATAGAAACATCAATGATGAGAGTCATTGATCGGCTGCCTCCTGTATGCTCCCCACTGGGGATCAAGTCTGCAACCCAGGCATGTGCCCTGACCAGGAATCAAACCTTGATTTCCTGGATTCTAGGTCGATGCTCAACCGCTGAGCCATGCCCGGCCAGGCTGATCTAATTTTTTCTCAATTGCAGTTTACATTCAATAGCACTGATCTGATATTTTAAGGTGTGATTAATGTGTCCTAGTCCATCCCCAATACTTTTAATGATGCAAAAAGGGGAAAATATATGTTTGATCCTCAGTGGGGTAGCCCACTGCACGAAGATGCCTGTCTCCTACTTACAAGCCTTCAATCCCTCTCCTTTGCTTACAAGATAAAGTCAGAACATATGCCACTCTTAACAGGCTGTCCCCTACTTTCTAGATCCTCTCTGGCCAGTTCCCCTAATATCTTCTATTCTCTAGTCATTCAGAATGGTGCAACGCCCCTCCCCATCTAGTCTTTCGGTGTAATTTCACACATCCATGCCTTCACAGATAAGGTTCCCTCTGTCCTTAATGTCTTGCTCCATCCACTCTACTCCTCTGGCAAAATTCAACTCACTCCTTAGGAAGCTAAAACCCCTGGGAAGCCGTCTCTGGATCCCTGGGCAGGGTACTTGTGCCCAGAACTCTGTATAAGTTCCACCACTTGACACATGCTTTGTTGCCTTGTCCATCTGCGCCACTGAGAGCACCTCAAGGGAGGGGTGATGTCATGGAGATTTATTCATTCCTGGGGCCTAGCGAGGTATCGGACACATAGTGGGCCCTCGGGACAGAAGTGAATGGATAAACGCTCGGTGGCCCTGAGCTTGTGACAGTGCACTATTTTAGCAGGTCTTACATTTGCTTGCTTTCCTTTTGGAATGGAGGAGAGGCAACCAAGTTCATGTGCAAACAGAACCTTCAAGAGTTTGGTTAGATCCCAATGATAGCTTTTTCTACAAAAATCCAATTGTGTGGGATACAGACACACCACCCACCTAATTAGGGATGTCTCTTCCCTCTGACTCAGGATAATCCTCTTCAACGTTGAGGGGAAATTTGTAACTGAAAATAATTTCAGTTAGTAGGAAATAGAGAGAAGAATGAAAGGTACAGTTTCTCTGGGTTTAATTCTGACCAATGAGGAGGAAGTGGTTGGAGAAGTGAGGGAAACCTTGTGAGAAAACCACCACATGGCCGCTGGTCACCACCACCCACTGCAGTGTAAGTCTGTAGCTATACCTGTCCCTGGCCGCTCATCCCAATATACTTGCAGTTATAAACTATGTGTATGTGCTGTACTCACTGTACACGTGCAAAGTCACACAAGGGTTTCATGTATACAAACACACACATACATATATAATACATTATAATATATAACACCTTGTGTGCATTTAGATTTATATATTTAATAACTATAGTTATTAATATGTATTTAATAATATATTATATAAATGTAATGATATTAATATATTTTAATTTTTCCCCAGTAGCTTAAAGAGTCTTACTCTGTATTGCTACTCCCTTCCCACTCTGCCTCCAAATGTGGGGACTACTGATCTAATTTAGCACAATTCCAGGAAGCATAGCTCATTCTTCCAATTTAAGGATGAGAAACACAGGCTCAGGGAGTTCAAGGAATAGCCCCCAAACCCACAACTAGAAGATGGCAGAGCCAGGCCTCAACCTTCCTAGATAGTCTTATGCTCATTCCACCGGCCCCAGTTGCAGGGGAGGATTGCCACGGGCTTTGTGGGAAGAGTCTGCAAGAAATGGGAAGGGCAGCTACAAAATGTGCAGAGCCAGAAATGTTGTGCAAATCATTTAAGAACAAATGGGAACCAATCCTTATTTCCATGTGAAAATATTGGAATATGCGAGAATACTTTTTTTGTTGTTTTTTTAAATCCTCACCTAAGGATATTTTTTCCATTACTTTTTGAGAGAGAGAGAGAGAGAGAAACATTGATGTGAGAGACACATTGATTGGTTGCCTCCCACACATGCCCTGACCAGTGCAGGGGATCGAACCTGCAACCGAGGCACATGCCTCTGGCCGAAATCAAACCCAGGACCCTTCAGTCCGCCAGCCGGTGCTCTAACCACTGAGCAAAACAGCTAGGGTGAGAATACATGTTTTGGTGAAACATCTCTGCTCCATTCAATTCCAGGGCCTGAGGCCTTTCATGCAGCGAGTGAGGTCTGAGGGCAAAGCAGCCTTCTGCGGTGTGTGCGCAGAATAAAGCATGGCTGTTAAAACACGGATTTCTTTAATTCACAGAGGGAGCACCCCTGACAAGACACTACAAGGGCACAGCTGTGTTTACTCCAGGGTCACCTCATGTTATTTATAATAAATGCTTTCGCTTTTGCACCCCGGTGACCACCTTCTCCTTTCCAGGATATGATGTAGGTTTTCACAGAACCAGACACTGTTAATGGGCCCACATGGCTAACGAACACCCCAGCTGGTCTGCGATTTTATAGCATCCATCACGGGACACCAGGATCCTTATTAAAGAAGAGAGCTCTTGCAGCCTTTTTCAGAATGTCGTATTTTCTAAACCCACCCCTCAGGGAGAGGGCTGCAGTGAGTGAGGCTGCATTACAGGCCGTTAGCCGGGGTCTGGGCCGCGACTGCGAGGGAGGAAAATCAGCACACGGTATTTATGACGTGCCGTCCCGCGCTGACGTGGTGCTCGGGGCCACCCGAGGAAAGGTAGACTGTCTTGATGCTTTTCCCCGAGGAGCTTCCATTCGGAAAGCGAACGCCGAGGCATACGTAAAAATTATGATCCAGTTCACTATGTGCAACGTGGAGCAAAAATGTAATTAACTTTGATTTACAGCGTGTAGTGCAAACCTTGATCTGCTCACCCCTCTGGGCCACCAGAAGTTCTTTTTCATTTCGACCCTTGTTTAATATCTTATGAACCACTCTCGGGCCCCTTTTCCTATTTAGGAAACAGAGTTTACCGAATATAATCTTATCTTTCTTTGGGGGCCAAGAATGGTGCAGTGTCAAGATGTTTGTAAACGTTGATTCACACTGATTCGCTTCCTGAGGACCAGCTCCGTGCGCTTGGTGGTGGACTGGGATTAAGTGGGCCGGCTTAGGTGGCTTTGATGTCAAAACCCCACTAAGCATCTTAAGGAGCTGGGTGGCCTAGGACAAGTTACTTCACCATTCTGAGCTTCTGAGCCTTAGTGTTCTCACCTGTAAAGTGGAACTAGTAGTAGTTACTCTGCTAGGATTAGGGATGATGATTGTGGAGTCTGTAAGCATAGTAGCATCTGCTATACAAGAAACACCAAACAATACTAGTTCTTCTTATCTGTCATATCAATATGAGATGGAATGTAGGTCATTCTCAGGATATACCCCAGAAATATTGGTTGCTTGCACTGTGTGAATACTATAGTGCCTGCCCAGATCCCTCTTCCTGGCCAACCCACCTGGTCCTCAGGGGCTAGGAATATCAGCTGCTGATGAACCACAGTGTGTTTCTAGCTGGGCATTGCCCTCAGCCACCAGGAACTGCCTGGCCCAAGGTTATACTCCCTCCCAGAATGGATGCTGTGGATACAAAAGTTCAATCCTATTGCCTCAATTTGGGACAACTTTGAAGGGCTGTCCCAGCTCTAGAGTTGTTTGTAGAATCAGCTGAGGCCTCAGATGCAGCTGCATTGAAGGCCAGTGTCTCCTTTTGCTAGGTCCTCACCTCTTACTAGTGTGTGTCCCCAGAGCACTTCTCAATAAACCTGTGGCCCCCATCCCACTTTACCTATCAGAGTCTGTTTCAAGAGACTGAGACCCAATATAAAACCTTGCTTGAAAGTAAATTGTTGATTTAAACTTTTCTTGAGATTTGGTTATTTCTCTCTAAGTGATGTGGAAAAAAAATCAGTGATTTGTATTTTCTGGTTATTTAGGTCTTGGCTAACTGTATTAGTTCCCTCTTGCTGCTGTAACAACTCACATAATCAGAAATACAGTGGCTTGAGACAACACAGATTTATTATCTTAAATTCTGTTGTTCATAATTCTGAAGTAGGTCTCACTAGGCTAAAATCGAGGCCTCTGTAGGACTGCCTTCCATTTTGTAGGCTCTAGGGGACAGTCTGTATCCTTGCCCTTTCTAGCTTCTAGAAGCTGCCCACACTCTTCAGTTCATGACCTTCCTTCTCCCTCTTCAGAGCCAGCAATGTTGGGTCCAGTTTTGTACTGCATCCCTCTGACCTCCTCTTTGGCCTCTTTCTTACACTTTTAAGGACCTTGTGATAGCATTAGGTCTACCTGGATAATCCAGGATAAACTCCCTGTTTCAGCGTCAGCTGATGAGCAGCATTGATTCCATCTGCAACTTTAATTCTTCTCTGTCATGTAATATAACATATTCGCAGTTTCCTGGCTTAGGATGTGGACATCTTTGAGGAGCCATTATTCTGCCTACCATTCTAATCAAAGTTTTACTATTTAACTGATAAGACAAATGGGAACCAGACCAACATAAGTGGAGATGAACTGGCTTGGACAATTACAATGTGTATACATTTTGTCATCTGGGATATTTTAGGATCGTGAACATCTGGGACGCACAGAATGGTGGAGGGGGGAGCTTTGAAAGAAACTGGGCAGCAGTGTAGGCAAAACTAAAAGGGACCAGAGCTTAACGAAATCAAAGTTATACCTACTGCAAAAAGTCTAGGGGCTGTGCTTTGAGAAAATTTGAAAGGAGGATTTTAAGTAGGATCTGATGTAATGACAAAACCCAGTTAGAATGTCTTTGGGCTGAGTTAGCCACCCTGGCTCATCAAATGGTGGAGACTGAAATGGTCCCACACAGCCGACATTAAATTGATTATCAAATGGCAGGCCATGTAAAAACCAAATGGAGAAATTTTATCAAAAGTTATCCAACACTAGCCGGGATCAGAAGTAACACCAGGCTTCTAGCAATGGGGAGGCATTTAAGTTCAGGATAGCTCCATGAATGAGAGAATTTGCTGACTTCCTATCAAAAAAGCTATAGCCAATACTCTCATTTGTCTTTTCAGAGCCCAGGACTCTCTGGTTTAGGACTCAGTATTGCAGAACAGGGAGCCGGTTCAAGGTGTATGTATAGGGGTATCTCTGTTTAGGTGCTGGGGTAGGGGGCGGCCCTTTCACTTATGTTTATAATCCACGTAATAAATGTTTAAGCATCCAGACAGGACACAACTGAAAAGGGCTTGGTGACCCGATCATTTTCCCTTGTCTTAGCAGAGCTCGGTGTCTGGGGCTTCCAGGCAAGTTCCTTGTGAATATATATAAGGAAATTTAAGGTATGTTTTAAATAAACATACCAGAGCTTATGCATCCCACATGAGTCTCCCCTTCAAAGCAGTCTCCTTGGAAGACGAATCACTTATTCCAAAGGTACTGTTAAAAACACTCTGAATCGTTTCTTTTTAGATACTTAAGTGCATTCTTCGGAGTATCTTGATGGGGCAAATATTTATTCTTTAAAGGTGGATTTGATTTTTAACAACGGCCAAAATTCATTTAGATCAAAGTCTGGGGAGTAAGGTGAATAATCGAGTTAAGTAATACCATTTTAGATTAAAAGATGAGGCTGATATAATTGAACGAGACTAGTTTTCTCATGAGGGCTGTGGATAGCTCTGAGGGCCAAAGAGTAAGAACAATGGCAGCATTGATGGGATAAGCTGGCACCTTTCATAGAGATTTCTTTAAAAGATTATATAGTTGAAGGTAGCAACTTTTGGAATTTTTAAAAAATAAGTTGATTACTTCAGAGAGACACTGTAGTTTAGTAGTTAGAAGCACAGGTTCTAGAGTCAGCACTGAAACCAAAGTTCAGCTCCATCATTTTTCAGTTGTGTGACCTTAAGTAAGTCACTCAACCTCTCTGAGTTTCATTTTCTTCATCTGAGTAGAAGAATTATAATAAGAACTACCTCAGAGGATGACTACGAGGAATAAAGTTATATATGTAAAACATAAGGTCATGTATATAAGGCACCTAGTCTACTGGGTGATACATAGTAGATGCTCAATAAGTAGTGGCTATTGTTTTTCTTCATCAACACACTGTGTACACACAGCCAGAAACACACCTATTCAATCCTAGGTGGGAGCAAATTCATAACAGTGATTGAATTTGTGATGATATGATACTAGTAACTATCATTTATTGAGCATCCTTGGTGGGTCAGACCCTCTCAACCCTCACTAGAACCTCCTCAGAGGTAGGTACTATTATTAGACCCATTTTTATGGATGAGGAAATTGAGGCCTAATGAGGTTAAATAACTTGCCCCAAAGCATTCAGCTGCAGAGCTGTGGCATCAAGATTCTAACGCAGGCACTCCGACTCCTAAATCGACACTTAAGCCCTTTCTCACAGCTGCTTCTGAAGGCCTGCTGGTCCTCTTCACAGTGACATGAGGACGGCACGAGCATGGACTTTGGAACCACATGGACTGAGTCTGAATTTGAAACCCAGCTCAACAACTTATTTGTCCTGTGTCACCTCCGGTTTTCTCGACTGTCATGTGGGACTAACAGAGAGATGCTGCAGGAGCAGCATCTAGCACAGAGGCGGTGCTCGGGAAACCGGGGCTGTAATTCAATGTGAATGAAAACCTCAATTAATGGAACATTCTGCACAGAGTGGCTTTTGGCCCCACATCCCTCTGCCCTTGAGATGTACATGCCTCCAGGGGAGAGCAGTATCGCTGCTCTGAAAGCCTTTGGTGATAGCCTAAGTATGAAAAACAGCCTTACTGATAGTGGAAAATTCTCCCGAAAGTGGGCAAAGTGTTTCCATCAGATTATGGCTGAATTCCAGTGGGGGCGGAGGAGGTGACAGACAAAACCACTTAGTGTTCCTACTCAGCCCACAAGATGATTCTCTGATCAAGCACTTTTCCTAACACGTGTTGCTGGAGAGCAGCTCGTTATCTGGGGCTGGGGGTTGCCTGCTGACCCCTACTCCTGCCTGGGACTCCCTCCTTCTTCCCTACCCCCCTCAAACAGTGCCTTCCTACATAGTGATATTAAGAAAAATCCTGAGTAGCCAGAGGAAAACCTAACACTGCAGCTTACTGTCTGGCTGGTCTAGAGCATTCATTCATTCACTCGCTCATTCATTCATTCATTCATTCATTCATTCATTCATTCATTATCTTTCATCTGCACAAGAGAAGTAAGCAGCCAGTCTTGCAGCTAAGAGGTCTATTATGGGTTTAATTGTGTTCCCCCTAAATTCATATGTTAAAGTCCTAATCCTCAGTACCTCAGAATGTGACTGTATTTGGAGATAGAGCCTTTAAAGAGGTAATTAAGGTTAAACGAGTTCATATAAGTAGATCCTAATCCAATATGACTGGTGCCCTCATAAGAAGAGGACATTAGGACGCAAACTGAGGGATGACCATATGAGGACACAGTGAAAAAGTGCCATCTGCAAGCTAAGGAGAGGCCTCCAAAGAAACCAACCCCGTGACACCTTGATTTTGGACTTCCAGCCTCCAAAACTGTGAGACAATAAATTTCTGTGGTTTAAGCCACCAGGTCTGTGATGCTTTGTTATGGCAGCCCTAGAAAACTAATGCAAGGCCTAAATTCCACTTTCAGGCTTCACACAGGGTTAGGGGAGGGTCCTACATCGATATGCTTTCTGGAGATCAGGGCACCTGCCCAGTGGTGCTGAGCGTTTGGCACAAAGAGCCTCCTGGACTTTTCTCCTGCACAGCTGTGACCAGTGCTCCTGGCTATCACCTTTGCACCACCAGAGCAGCCTTCCTGACTTCTAAGTCTAGTCATTTCAGCTCAAAACTGCTTTCAGACCTTTTGGGAGTGACTCAGGTCTGGGGGACATGTCTATTGAGGTGATTCATTTTTTAAAGAGGCTTATTTATGTGATTATATCTGCTAAATGCTTTTATCCATTCTTTGTTGTTGCTTGAATAATACCTGTTAAATGACCCAAATTGTGCCCTTTGAAAGGACACAGTAACATGAATTTAAATGTATATTGGGTAAAAAGTGTTTTATTTTCCAACAGAGGAACTATGTAATCTGGAATTGATAAGACTCAAAGGTGCAGCCAGTGATATTTTCCACCTAAAATTCTCCTCAACCTCCCAGTTTCTCACCACATGAAAAATCAGGTGCTGTCCTACAAATTGCTCACTCAACAAGTCACTGTTAGGGTGGACTTTTACCAACCTGGACTGGTATTCCTACTTGGTCAGCAGTGATTAGCAACCCAGAAATTACTTATTAAATATTGAAGTTATAAGACTTTCTTGGTTGGTTATCTCCATTTGCTCACCTGTAAATAAGGAGCTCTAAAATACCTTCCAGCTGCCAAGATTGTAATTCTCTCTTTTGTAAGATGGGCAAATGTGTGAGTCTCTTTATGCTCCCCAAACAGCCAGCCATCGTTCTAACCCAAATATTATTCATTGCATTCATTAGCTTAATAAATGCTGTTGACTGAGGGACTCAATTAATTAATGAATGCCTCTGGGTTCCCAGCCCCAGGGATCACACAGATAAAGAAGATAGCTTCTGCCTATCAAGAGCCCACACTCTGAAGGGGGAGACAGATGTAAGAACAGATGTGCTTCTCAGTTCAACATTTTTTACTTATTATTGTAAAAAATTTTTATTTAATGCCTACTCCGTGTCAAGCACTCTGTGGGATGTTTTACAATGAATCCATGTACTCTAAAAGTACATATTATCGATGCTATTTTTAAGATTAAAAAATGGCCCTGGCCAGTTTGGCTCGGTGGTTAGAGCATCGGCCTGCAGACTGAAGGGTTATGGGTTTGATTCCGGCCAAGGGCCCACAGCTTGGTTGCAGGCTTGGCCCTGTTCCGGGTGCGTGAGGGAGGTAGCCAATCCATGTGTCTCTCTCACATCAATGTTCCTCTCTCTCTCCCTTCCACTCTCTCTGAAGAGCAATGGAAAAAATACCCTCAGGTGAGGATTAAAATAAAATAAAATAAATAAATAAATAAATAAATAAATAAATAAATAAATAAATATAAAGATTATAAAATGAAGGCCAGCAAGTGACAAAAAAGGTCTAGTAGACTCCTTGTCATATACATAATATGAGCTATGTGCGCTTTACTGATTCTAGGCAGAAAAGCAGAAGGTCACCAATATTTGATCTCAACAAAAGGAAGCAAGAGTTGATTATGTTTTCAGTTCAGTCACTTAACCGACATTTATTGAGCAACTTCTAAATGTCCAACCTATACTAGACAATGGGGATAAAATTAAAAAGCTAAGCATACTTCTGACTTGGTCCTGATGCAGTCACTTGTAGTGAAGGAGAAAGAAGTGTCACTAATAATTACAAGGAAATAGGACCAATACTATGATGTAATAGCAACAGAGTGCTCTGGGATCCCAGAGGGCAGCACCAGATCAATGGAACAAGAGTTCCCAGGAGTGGGGCCCAAGTGTAGGTATTATAAAACAAAAACCTCTCCAGGTAAGTCCAATGTGCAGCCAAGGCTGAGAACTACTGGTACAGAGAATATTCCAGAGAGGAAGAACTGGTGGCTAGGGGGCTGGTAAAGTCACTCCTGGACAAGTCCTGGAGAACACTGTCAGGGCTGTGGTTCTCAAACTGCAGTGGATCAGAATCACCTGGAAGGCTTTCTAAAAATGCAGATTTGTGGGGCCCCAGCTCTCAGCTTCTGGTTCAGTAGGTCTGGGGTGAGGACCGAGAATTTGCATTTCTAACCATTTCCTAGGTGATGCTGTTGCTGCTGGCGCAAACCACTTTGCTAACAGCAGGTCTGTTGCCTGGCATGGAGATGGAGAGGAGAGGACAGACCAGAAGGTATTTCAGAGCTAGGGAGAGGGGGGCCAGTCAACTGGGGGGATGGTGATACTATTAACCAAAATGGGGATGAAGAAGCTTTTTTGCTTTGCATATGATATGGGGGAGAAGACCTTCGGACATGGAGCACTTAACATATTTGTTAGAAATATCTAGATGAAGGCACCTAGTCAGCAGCTGGAAATACTTTTCTAGCTATCAAGAAGTGAGGCAAACTCTGCAACAAATCAGGACCTCATATTTAGCCTAATTCAAGATAGGTAAGAGCTGATGACTATATATAGCTTATGAACATATATTACTTCTACTGGAGCCATTTTTTTCCCCTGATGACAACATGGCTAATCAATGAAAGGCTATGATGGTGTCTTTTTAGCCACCATGTAAAAAAAATCACATTATCCATAAAGCATTAAACCTAATTATTAAGAACACTTAGGTCAAATGTTATACTGCCTCCACCAGTTTTTCTCATTTATCTTCACACATGAATTTGAAAGGCAAATATGACCATGATATTATTGATCTTAAGAGAGAGGGGGAGGGAGAGAGAAACATCAATTTGCTGTTCCGCTTACTTTTGCATTCATTGGTTGCTTCTTGTATATGCCCTGACCAGGGATCTATCCCATAACCTTGGTGCATTGGGAAGATACTCCCACCAACCGAGCTACCGGGCCAGGGCCATTTGTATATATTGATAGTTATTATGTTTGCCTCTTATTTGTGAGATGAGTTCAAGGCGTTAGGTTAAGCCTAGGTGTTCCCAAGGGTGAAAAAGGGGGGGATGGATTTTGTGACTCTCAAGGACCCTTCTAGCTCCAGTATTCTATGAGTCTGCCTTTGATTCTGTGTCAGTTTTGCCAGAAGGATCTCCAGGGGCTGGTGACACTGGAAAAGTTTTTTTGCCCACTTAAATTTAACTTTTCTAGAGTACATTTCTATAAAAAACCAGTAAGGCCTTACTGTCAGAGCTGTGTCTCACAGGTATTTCCACTCTAGTTTTTCTTTCCTCACTTGACAAGTGCTGTCACAGGGCTCCATCACTCCTAGGCTAACAGCTACCAATAAACAGACAATTGTTTCCGACCAGCTAGCATGCTGCTTACTTTCCAGAAAAATTGCACGATCCAATCTGACAGTTGATCAAGGGGTCCCCTGCTGCTGTCAGCAGGGAGAAATGTTTAAACACACAGATAGGAGTTTAAACATTTTCTCATTATCACAGAATAAGGGGGGGAAACACAAATAAATAAATAAGTAAAAAATGGCATCCAGACTCTCTAACCCCCTGCTGGGAGAGTAATGAAGCTGTGTCATGTGACCAGAAGAAGTGGGCTTTTATCTCTGGCCCCAGTACCAGTACTCAAGTGACACCTGTCACATGACCCAACTTGGGTCTTTTATCTCCTTCCCAGCCACACTTTTGGGGAATTGTCTTTTCCAGAGATGTGTGGCCTGTTGTGGTCACTGTATGGGCTCTGTTTGTGCTATTAGCTTGCTTTTTGTGTATTCTGCCTCAGATCCCCTAGATCTTTCTTCAGACATTATTTAAACATAATAAATGACAAAACACCTAGAAAGCTAAAACAGGAGACAAAATCTCAGAGAAGACAAAAAAACCCAACAATGCCATTATTATATTTCATACAAGCTTGTAGGAATTAAAATTTGTCTGGAGAGGAAAAAAATATTTTAAAGCACTAATCTTCATTTTTGAAGGTTTATTAGAGTAAGAGATTAATAAAGCCCAACTACACTTTTTTATAAAAGCGCTTATAACTTTAGCCTGGCTCACTGTGCTGAACCACGGTCACAGACAGAGCCAGAATCAGAACCAGAACCAGAACCAGGTATTATCACCTTTCCCATAGCAACTTCATTCCAAATTGCAATCTAACTCCTTTACTCTTTAACTTGGGTTCTTATTGTCCCCCTGGGCTCCCGCCTTACCTCACTAGCTAGAGCCCCATGGCTTTGGCACCTTTACCTCCCTCCTTTTCCTTTTCTTCCACTTTACTATGACTCGCACTACTACTGCCACATGACCACCACCACCACAACCATCACCACCACCACAGTCACCATCACTACTACTAGTACTACCATCACCACCACCACCACTACGCCACTATGATTAGCTAATTTTTATAGTGCTTACTTGCCAAGCACTGTTTCAAATACTTTCTATTACTTCATCTAATCCTCATAAGCAACTCAATGAGACAGATACTATTATCACCACCATTTTACAAAGGAGGCAATGAAAGCACAGAGAAGGGCTTCTTCCCTTTGCCCTCTTGTGCAGTCACATCTTTGGGACCTCAAGGACATCACTAGGTAGGTGGTGCCCACATAGAGCCAGTCCTTTTTTCCTGGTCCCAGACCTGCACTTCCAATTGTCTGATGTACACGGCAAACTCGAGATATCTAAAAATAAGCTCATACCCTTCTCTCCAAAACTAATTACCTGACTCTGAATGATCTAATACATCATCCAGGCCCCCAGACAGGAAACCTTGCAGCCATCCCACGCCCCCTACTGCTCCCCACACCAAGAGAACCGTAAGTTGTTTCGTTGCTGTGGCAGATTCCATGGGTTGTCATTTTCCACTTCTTCCTCAGTTAAAAGAAAACTGATTATTCAGGCACAGGAACCTCAGAAGTGCTTCTAGCTGCAGATCAGGAGTAAGTCCTGGCCGTTCTAAGGCAGCCAGCTAGTTTCCCTTGCTAGCAGTGGCGGAAGGAGTGTGACAGTCTGAACAGTCAGATGTGAAGAGAAGGGGTTTTCTTTGAGAAAGCAACACACAGGAAGAGATACCCTCTCCTTCAACTGGTCACCGTCGTGCCTGCACGTGATGCTTGCAACCGTGGCAGCATCTTGGGACCATATAGGGACCATCCTGAGAACTGAGGCAAAAGGACACTGAAGATGAAGTGAAGATGGAAAGAACCTGGGTTGCTCCTGATGTTGACCCAGTAAGTTAATCAGTCCTGGAACCAACCTGTACTTCTGGGCTTCTTATGTGAAATAATACTCCCATGGATTAAGCCATTGAATTGGGGTTTTCAATTCCTTACAGCCAAATATATCCCGTCCGTTCTATATTTTCCTCACACGGGGCTATCTTGTTCTCACCCCTCGACTGCCTGCCTGAGCTAATCTTCTCACTTCAAGATTAGGCTCAACTGCCGTCTCTTCTGTGATAGGCCACACTGATATGCTGTCCTTGGCTCTTGTATTTATTTCCATCTAACTCTCCATTAGACTATAGGATCCCTGGAGGAACTGTTAATTTTTATTTCTAGTGCCTAGATGTTTGTTGAATGAATTAATGAATAGATGGCTAAGTTTAGTTTATGTTTTGGTTCAGTTTTGGGTTCCCACAATATTTTATTGTAATATCCAATGGTAGTTCTTACAATAGAAACACAATTTTACAAGCATGATGACTTGGATGAATTCATTAGTGAGCCCTTCAGGTCTTACACAGCCGTTAACCTATTTAGGGATAGAGAAGAGTTAGGAGTAAAGAATGTGAATAGTTTCAGACAGGATTGACTAAAATAAAACTACTCTGGGAATTCATTTACAAAAGGTGTCAAGAGTAACGAAAAGGTGTTAATCCTCTGTGTCAGTGTAACCTTCAGGAAAAGACCTTTGGTTCTAAGATATGTAACCGCTCAGAGGGACTTATTTTCTTCCCAAAGGTAACCTCCACCGGATGCTCCCAGAGATTTCATTTTAAAAAGGTGACACTTTTAAAGAATGACACCAAGGTGGTGTTAGATGCACACTTAAAATATCAAGAAATGTTAGAAGATATCATTACCAACTCATAAAATTCCTAGCACTCGTCAGCACTTTTTGACAGAACTTTCTTCAACGATGAAAATGCTGTATATCTGCATCGTGCGTTATGGTAGTCTCTAGCCACATGTGGTTACTGAGCCCTTGAAAAGGAGTTACTGCAAGGTTTCTGTTGAGAAATCAGCTGACAGTCGTATGGGCCCTCCCTTGTCGGTAACTAATTGCTTTTCTCTTGCTGCTTGTAAGATTCTCTCTTTGTCTTTAACCTTTGGCATTTTAATTATGATGTGTCTTGCTTTGGGCCTCTTTGGGTTCCTCTTGTTTGGGACCCTCTGTGCTTCCTGGACTTGTAAGTCTATTTCTTTCACCAGGTAGGGGAAGTTTTCTGTCATTATTTTTTCAAATAGGTTTTCAATTTCTTGCTCTCTTTCCTCTCCTTGTGGCACCCCAATAATACAAAAGTTGGGCCTCTTGAAGTTGTCCCAGAGGCTCCTTATGCCATCTTCATACTTCTGGATTATTTTTTCTTTTTGCTCTTCTGTTGGGTGTTTTTTGTTTCTTCATGTTCCAAATTGCTGATTTGATTCTCAGTGTCCTCTACTCTACTGTTGATTCCCTGTAAATTATTCTTCATTTCAGTTCGTGTAGCCTTCCTTTCAAATTGGTACTTTACTATGTCATCGATTTTCTCAATTATTTTCCTTGTACTCTTACTAATATCCTTAAGCATCCTTATAACCATTATTCTGAAATCTGTATCTGTTAGCTTGCTTGGTTCTATTTCATTTAGTTCCTTTTCTAGAGATTTCTTCTGTTCTTTCCTTTGTGACGTGTTTCTTTGCCTCCACATTTTGGTTGCTTCCAGGTGTTTGCTTCTATGTATTAGGTAGAGCTGCTATGTCTCCTGGAATTGGTAGAGTAGCTTTGTGTAGTAGGTGTCCTGTAGGGTCCAGTGGCTTAGCCTCCCCAGTCACCTGAGTTGGACCTTCTAGGTGCTCCCCTGTGTGGGCTGTGTGCACTGTCCTGTTGTAGCTGAACCTTGGTTGCTATTGGTGTCATTGGGAGAAACTGACCCCCAGACCAATCGGCTGTGAGGACCAGCTGCAACTACAACCAGAGAGCTGCTGTGCTAGAGACACCCCTATGGAGCAGGATTTACATCAGTGGAGCTTTGGTGTTCACCAAGTGCGCCCTTTGAGTGTGTCACTCATGGATGTGGTAGAGTTGTAATCTAGCATGGTCGAGTCTGACCACTAGGTGCACTGTCTCTGGGGCCTCCCGGGAGGTGCAAAGTCAGCCTGTGCCAGTGCCTTGCCCAGGGCCACCCAGCATGAGCTACACAGCAAACCGTAGTTGGCTGCTCCTTGTGCTAGGCTTGGAGGTGCCCAGGAGAGGCCAAGCTATGAGCCAATGCAGGCTGCCGCTAATGCCAGGCCTGGGGCCACTTATCAAGCCCTATGGGGCCCGCTGCTGCTTGTTTGAGAGATTTTAGGAAAGTCCTAAGCATGAGGCTCGAGAGGCCACATGCACAGAAAAGCCCCTGGAAATGGCCCGGATGAGCCGCAGGTGGGGAGGGGCGGGGCCTCCGGGAAACACGGGGCGGGGCCAAAGGTGTGAGTCAGGTGCTGTAGATTCAAATATGGCGCCTGCCTGCGGCTCTGTGCGGGGAGGACTCGCCAAAGGAGCCATGGCCTCCGCCAGCCCTTCTGCCCGGGAGAAAGCAGCGCCTCCACCTCTCGCCCGGATCTCAGGCAGGTTAGTTCCTCCCCGAGTGTCCCGGGTCCTTTCAGGCTGCTGCCCGGCGCTGGGCTCAGAGGGAGCGTCCGAGTGAGTCCGTGCCGGGCCCTTTAGGAGGAGCTGCTGGGGCTCCCGCAGCCTCCGTGACCCTCAGGGACAGTCCCCGCTGGCTTCACAGCCCGGAGTTGTGGGGACGTCTCTTCCCAGCCCTGGAGCCCTGGGCTGGGGGCCTCTGTGGGGCTGGGACCCCTCACTCCTCCAGGAAACCCCCACCGCCGAGATTCCCTCCGGGGTTTAAACCGTGGCACCGGGTGTCGGCCGCCGCTTCTCCGATTCAGCCCCGATCTGCTCGCATCTCCGCCCGTCCTCCGGGTCTCGATGCTCCTTCAGTTCCCTGGTTGTGGGGCTTCTGTTCAGCCAGATCTCTGGAGGCTCTGAGTGATGGTGGTTCTGTATTTTAGTTTGATTTTGATGTGGTTGTGGAGGCGGCGGGTGCAGCTGTTACCTACGCCGCCATCTTGTTTCTCCTATATATAATTTTTTTAAGCTTTTAAATAAGTGAATTTATTAATTAAAGAAAAAAGCATAAGCATAATTCACCTTTCTATTAATTAAAGAAGATAATTTTGACAATTTCTACTTTTTAAAAAATCCCTTTTAAAAAATAAAACGAATCTATGGATTCTTGCAACAATAGGGTCTTACTGTAATTCCAAGTATAGTCTGTCAACAGCTGTTCAAAAGTCATTATTAGACAGGCTTGGAATAAGAGGGGACCTTAGAGATCAGCTAACACAATCTCCAATATGAGGATCCCTTCCACAGCTTTCCGTATCTTCTGGGTGCAGAGGAAGCCCACTATCTTTGTGGAACTCATTCCACTGGTGGGCAGTGAAATTGCTCGAAAGCTCTTCCTGTTGTAACAACAGTAGCATCTCTGAGCTTCTATGTGTTTGCCCTGGCTCTGCAGCCACCCGGCCGAGGGCCAACCACTTTGCTCTGTGAGAGCCCTTAACCCTCTGCAAGGACTTTCTCTGTCCCCTGGGTTTTCGGTATTGGGCTATTCTTTGTGCCTTGGTCCCCATGCCCTCTCTTCTCCTAGCAGCCCTCCCTGGAGAGTGCGGCACAGAGTTGGGGCTAGGGGTGCATAAAACACAGACTTTGGGCTCAGAGAGTCTGATTTTCAAATCCTAGTCATTTAAATTTGATTCTGGGTCCTTCTCTGTGAAGTGGGGAATTGATCCATCAACCTCTTAGTCTTAGAAGGATTAAACAGAATTAGACCTGCAAAATAATAAATGCGCAAGAAACATTTGCTTCAATATGGTGTTTCTTTTAAAGTGTGATAGAGTTAAGCTTAATAATTTTGATGTGACCTCATCAGTGGAGAGCAAACTTCTTCCCCTCTGTGGGACATCGTCTTATTCCTTCATTTATATCACTTAAAAGTATTAGCATTATCGTTTGTGGATGGTCAGACATACTATTAATCCACATTGTACTTAAAAGTACCATTTTCTACTATGTCACTGCCTTACTTGTTGACATTTCAAGCCTTGAGTGTAAGAAGTTAAGTCAGATGAAATTTGATTGGAATAAAGGTTGCATTGGCTTGTTGCAAATTATTTACTTTTTGTTTGTTTTTAAGGCTTTATTTTTTAGAGCAATTTTAGGTTCAGAGAAATATTCAGCAGAAGTTACAGAGATTTCCCATGCATCCCAGCCCCCACACATGCATAGCCTCCCCCACTATCAGCCTCCCCACCAGAGTGAGACATTTGTTACAGCTGATGAACATACGTTGACATCATCATCATCCGAAGTCCATAGTTTACATTAGGCTTCATTCTTGGGGCTGTACATTCTGTGGATTTGGACAAATTTTTAATGACATGTACTTGCCATTAGAGTATCATACAGAGTTTCAATGCCTTAAAAATCCTCTGTGCTCTGTCTGTTCATCATTCTCTCCTTCCTAACCCCTGGCAGCCACAGGTCTTTGTACTGTCTCTGTAGTTTTGTACCTTAACTCCGGTGCACTACCATGGAGGAGTTATTTAACTCTCTGAGCTTCAGTTTCCTCCTTTGTAAAATGGAAGCAATAAATTAATAGTAACAGTACTTGTGTCAGTGAGTTGTATGAATAAATGTTGTACCTTCTTTGATTTTATTCAAGTGATTAATAAAAATAATTGACCAAAATGGGACTCAAGACCGAACCTTGTACCACACTACTATCAACCTTTCTCTAGGTTAAATAACCACAGTTCTTTGAATTTATTTATCTGCCCCATCATCTAGCCCCTATAGTTTTGTATTTCAGGTATATCTGGCAGGCTTTGCCACATGCCTTACCAAAATCAAATACTCACTAAGGTAGATTTCTTTGGACTATCTGTATACCTTTTCTCTTCTTCCATCTCAGATTTTGGGTGAAGAGGTACTATTTTTTAATTCTCTCTTAATTAGTTCCTCTTTGTTCTTCTAAAGGATATATAAAGGTCTCTGGTTTCTAGTCTACTACATTTCCTGAGTAGATGATCCTCTGACAAAGTAATCTGAGTCTCCTTGGCTTCTCTCAGAAGGAGTCATTGTAGAAGAGGGGATACATGCGTTAGCCAAGACAACTCTCATTTTATTTGAGGGTTATGTGTGAGCACATGCATGCGTGTCTGATGCTGCAACAGGGCTTGAATTACATCTCTGGAACTCTGCTTCTATCTACTCAGTATCTCCACCATCAAATCAGAGCTTAGATTCCTCATCACTTTTGCAATCATCACAGACAATTAGGATTCAGTAGAAGGAAATAGCCTGAAATTTAATTCTAACCAGCAGTTCAATCCAAACTCCTAAAATGTGTTTTGATAGCGCAGTTAGTGAAGGAAGGAGCGCCCTTAGGAAATCACAACAAAGAGTCTTAAGCAAGTCCTTTTGTTGACAACTTTATCCAAGAAACCATCTTCTCTGGAGATTGTTTTAAACTTTAGACTAATCCTCTCCTTGCCACACAAGTCCTTTTGTTGGGAGACACTGTAAGTGAACACAGGAGCGACAGGCCTCTGTAAGCACAGGCTCTGCCTTTGAATTCTTTCCATTGTCAGTCTCCCGTCTGTCCTGCTGTCCTTCCTGCCCAGGGATCTCAATCAAATGAGTAAATTAGGCAGATGTCCTCCTCTCAGACTATCTCCGTCTCTGGCCAATTTTTGAGCCAACCACTGTGAAATTCTAGGCAAATGACAATAGCAATAGCCTTCCATTGCTTTTTCTTCAAGTATCATGTGCTGTTGCCTTGGAGATATTTAAAACATTCCAGGTCACAGGTGATAACTAAGACCCCTGGTCCAGCATGGGGTTGAAATGGAAGCTTCTCAGTAAGCTGAGGCAAATTAAACGGAAAGAGCAGCAAGGTAGCCCTGGGCAAAAATGAACAAAATCAAAATAACAAATGACGTCCTCCAGACTGAGGAAGGAAAACCTTTTAAACATTATTGCAGTTATTGCTGGGATTATATCTATTGATAGAAAAGGTGACAAATTATAACTGAGGCAGCCTCTTACCCCTGGTAATAAGAACTAGGTGTTAAAAATAATTGAAATCTATCTTTGGATCTACAGGCTACAGTTGTACCATATCACACCCCACTGTTCAAAATACCCAAGCTTTGAAATAATACGTGTAAAGTACCTGGCACATGGTATATACCCAGTAAATTTAAGTGCCCCTCTATTTCTCCTCTGTAGACATCAGTATACATTTTTTACCACACCTGAAACTAACATTTTGAGGATCTTTTATGAGTTTTCATTTTGAGGCACTGCTGGCAGTCATCAGTCCTAATATCTCAATTTACATTTTGAATCTCCTGAAAAGTGAATATTTTAACATAAATTCAATTTAGTGGAAAGACTTCCAGTCCCCAAGTGTGCGCTGATTACCACTTTTAGTCTCTTTAACTCCAGCTCTCCCAGATTTTGCAGATACCAAGGCATTTATTAAACAGTTTAATTGCTCTAGTCTTTCCCTTTTGTGGTTCATCTCCTATGGGTTTTATCTCCTCACATTAGTACCAAGGGCCTAGGGACATCAGGAGATTACTCCAGTAGAGGCTAAATCTGCCTCCTCCCTACTTCAATTGCTGGCACAGGCACCAAGTTCAACATACTGCATTTAATAGCTTTTTATTGTGACCAATTCACATCCCACAGGTGACAATTCTTCGTGAAAAGTCACTATTGATCAGAGAGGCAGGGTCTGGTTGCTAAATAAAACAAAATAGCAACAATAGAAATGATAATAATGCTTAATGTAGCACCACCATCTGAAACCATTTTCATCAGTATCTTTTGATAATTTTATGAGCACAAATCCTTCACTTTATAGAATGTAGCTAAAGTAATTCTATTCTCATAACTAGTGGAGTTTAAATGCCATAATTACACAGTTAAATCTCTGCTTTAGAAAATATTTTGCTTGGGAAATTCCACATTATTGTGTTGCCTGTTATAATTCTAATTGTATATTGTCAAAATACAAACTTAGGTATAAAATGCTCTGAGGAATAGCTATAATTCTAGACATCCATGATCTTTCCAAATTCCTAAATACAATATCTTAGAAGATCCAGAAGGGAGACTCCTAGATGTGTTCATGTCTTTAAATATCAACAGCCAAAGAGAGAGCCAAGACAAAGTGGCAAAGAGCTGAATCCTGCCATGTGAGCAAGGCTGGGTTGTGGGGGAGGTGTAGGGAGCATGCCAGTGGTGACCACCTAGGCCCCAAAAGCTCTGTTAAGAAGCACAACCAAGCTGTGGTTGCCAAATGGGTGGCCAAATCATAGTCTGTTTGTGGCTTGGGATATAGCCAAGGTCACCTAAAAGGCTGGCCGGCTGGCTGACTCTGTGCATGGGCCCCACCTTGATTCCTCTGTTTAGATTACTTTCTCCTCTGCCTACCATGGAATGCCCAGTGCAAGAGACAAGTGCTCTTGTAACATCTAGGGATGTCTGTACTCCGGTAGCTTTTGGAGTTGTCCCACCTGGCCTCCTGTGCCTACCAGTAGAGCTACCTTTAGGGTAGCTTTGGGAAAATCCTTCACAGCACCTCTTCCTCTTCAAGATTACTTTGGAAGGCTGGGCTACACTTGGTTGGTTGAGGAGACTCCTGAGGGCAGCTGTGTCTGTGACATTTGTGGATGGCCCCTGCCTGTCCATCAGGCCCTTTTGGTTCCCAGAACTCACCCTGAATGAGAGGACTCCCTGCAACCAACTACACAGAAGGTGTAGCCTAAGAAGCCTGTAGTAGTGATGACTTGATTCTCATAGGCCTCTAAAACCATCTCCTGCATGGGGCCGGACTCTGAACCAGGTCCTCTCTGGCACCTGCAGGCAGGGCAGGTGGTAACTGGCACCACCACAGTGACCAAGCATCCTGGTTTATCTGGAACTATGCCAGTTTTAGAATATCCAAATTCCCCTCAGTCTCAAGCAAATGGGGATGGGTGGTCACCCTGACCTCTGATTGCGTCCTGTTGGCTGACAGAGGAAACTGTAGTTAAGGGAATACAATATGACAGTTGCGATTCTTTATTCCCCATGTGTCAGCTGAAGGCCTCAAGACCACTTTTCAGTTTTATCTTAGGAGCCTTACCACTCCTCCAGGAGTGGGAGACACAGGCGATGCACATTCTCACCCTCCTTCCACAGCCTGGAGAGGCTGGGCCACCTGTCCCAAGAGTGGGGAGGAAGAGCCAGGCACAGAACAGTGGTGCTCAGCATCCGTGAACCATGTCCTCTCCTCCTGGCAGCAATCACTTTTCAGTTCTATCCATAAGGAGCCTCTCTGTTGGGACCACTTACCCGGAAGGATGTTGGTGATGTCTCCCTTTCTTTTCACCAGCATTTGCTAAAAGGGGCTGGGTGGTGACTTTTCCGGTAGGAAGCCAAAATGTCATACATTTCGGGCTTCAGCCTCACTCCTGAAACTGTAAACAAAGACTCCTCTGTATGGAAAAAAAAAGAGAAAAGCACCAACACATTATTTCCTGGGATTTCACGGTGTACATTTTATGTCCTTGTAATATTTGTCACCTGAGGAGCCATCAAAACATGAGCCAGACTGCCCACCAATAATTTATACTGACTTGTGGATAACTTACTTCGCTGTTTCAACTAACATCTCTCAAGTGCCTCCTACTCAATCCAATTCAATGCATGCTTATCAAATGAACACTTGGGTAAGGCATTATGCTTGGCGTTGATGACGGTAAAAACAGGAATAGAACAGGGACACACACCAACACAAGGGCCAAAAGTGAGGCACAAACAAGGAACCAGGCCAGCCCCTCTCCTAAGTCTACTAAGGAGCGTGAGAAAACCATGGACAAGGGCCCTTTGGGCCTTAAAGACAACGATGTCAATAGTCAGGGACTTCTAGGGAGGACATTCCTGCTGAGGGATCAGCGTGAGGAAAGGCACGAAGGAAGGAAAGTGTCTGAGAGAACTGCAAGTAATCGTGCATGGTTAGAGCAAGGCAAACTAGAAGATAAAGCTGGAAAAATAGGTCAGAACCAGGTGGTGAAGGGAGTCATCAAGCCAAGGAGGCTGGACATTTGTGCCAGTGACGACAGGCAATGGGAGCTGTGCTGGTGGGCTACATACATTTTAGAAGGTTTCAAATCCTGCAACATTAGATACACTAGGCAATCTATTTAAATAGACTCTCAGTGCAACTTTGACAAATTAAAAAAAAATGTTTTTCAAGTATATTACATTTGTCATCTGATTCGTGTATTTGGTTAGGCAGAGCGCTGGTAGTTTGTATTTTATAAACGCCTGTGTTTGTTAAGTGTATTGTTCCTGGGTGCTTCCTATGCTAAAATTATGGGCCAAGACCTCCAAAAGTTAACGTTTTAAGGGGTTCATCTGCAAAATGGGGATAATAAAACTTCCAGGCAGATTGTTTGACTGTTGAAGAAGATGTATGCAAAATATCTTGGGTGGTTACTGATACACTATAAATAGTAAACAACTAGTAGCCATTGTTACAAGCATTGGCATAGATATCAACTGAGAAAAACAGCGAGAGGTGACAGCCACATTGTCATGAATCACATCCACAACACCTGCTCAGGACATCTTTCCACTGGGCATGGCTTTGCCAGGCTCACAATCAGCACAGACCTGGGTGGCTCTAAATATCGCACAGTTAACAAGAAGAGAAGCTTCTAGATTTGGCACCCTAAGAGCCTAAAATGCCTTAGTAATACTGTTTGCTGAAAGCTGCTCACACTGGAGGGAAGAAATAAACCTGTAATGTGGTCTCTGCCTCGCTCGGCCTAGACTTATGCTTTGAGTAATCTGTGGCCCTGACTCCTTGGGTTTGGAAGTACATACTTTCTAGGCTGGAAAGGCGAGACGTCAAGTTTTGTTGATACGCACAGTACATTTTCAGAGGTACATTATAATATGCAATTTTATATTCTACTTTCTTTTTAGCTCATGCCATAGCATAAACAGTGAAACAGCTAAAATAAACAGTGCAGAAACTTTACAGATCACTCTCAAATCAACTCAAGTCCAAACCGTCTTGGAAACTTCCCTCAGGGGGAAGTGTCCTCTTGCCTTGGGGACAGTGACATGAAGATTTCCCTCTGGCTTCCTTGCCCCTCAAAAGCAGCAACTCCTCAAAAGCAAGGAGAGAGGAAGGGGGGAGAGAAAGGGAGTGAGGGGAAAAGAGGGGGTGAGGAAGAGAAAAGGAGAGATTGGAAAAAATAGGAGGAGAGATGGGGAGGAGAGAGTGAGAGAGAGAGAGAGAGAAATATCTGACAGATCAGTGCTGGGAAAGCAACCATTTAATCAAAGGGATTCCTTTTTGGCCACAGACTGCCCGACTCTCCTTCCCAATTCATAAGGAAAAAGAAAAAAAAGAAGCAAAAAAGAAAGAAGAAAAGAGAGAAAAAGAAGGAAAAAGCATCAGAGCAGTTATCCTGCAGCAATCTCACACATGCAAAACCTTCCATGCGCTGACTCCTCATTAGCTTACTGAATCTGACAGCATAATTATCGCAGCTGCTTTGCGCTCAGAATAAATAAATACGAAAGTGGGTGTTTAAACATTTTTTGAGAAGGCAAATTCAGTCATCTAGACAGTCAGTAGGACAAGTTTATTTAAAACTTTTAGACTTTTATGTATTTAGATCACTTGGGCGCGAGATAATGAGATGGTTGTCTTTCCGTCTAATTGAGTCCTAAGCTCTTGGCTGTTGGCTGTCACCCCTTTCAAACTTTGCTTTAACTTTCCTTCCTTTAGAAATCTGATCCTGGTGTCTCCATTTACTCTTCCTGGGCTGAGACCCGGGCGAAGGCGCGGTGCACTGGAGTGCAGAAAGTGACTTAATGGGATTGAGGGGCTAAATACCCTTTCACAGGAAACAGGATAATCGAATCTTTTACTTGTCTGCAATGGCTGAAAGAGGAAGCACAAGTTAAAAAGAAAGCTTGGAAATTAAGCTATCATTTCAAAGTGTCTTGTAATTTCTACAGTCACGTTGTATTTGCACTACTCTTACACATCATCTGCTAGAGATGCTTAGTGCACTTAATTACTCAGAGTGCACACGCCTTGTGAGCACACAGTAATTTTAGCTCATGTGTATGTATATAGGCTTCATATCTTTAAAGCCCAAAGGATCGCAGTACTTTAAATTGAAGTTGCTAACTAACAAGGAGTGGACTTAAAACTCTGACTAGGGGCACAGCACATATGCATTTCTGATGAAAGTAGATGATCTTTCCTTTTAAAATTAATTAGTGACTATTTATCTTTTCCTCTCCCTCCCACCTCTCATTCTCCCAGGACCAAATTTATATGAACCCTTACATTCAGTGAGTTAAAAGCTTTATAAAATAAATATTCTGTCAATCTGGGATAAAGCAAAACTGGTATTAACCCATTGTGCAGGTTGAGAAATTGAGGTTTGTGAAGGCCAATGATGCATCTTACATTTGGGAAAAAAAGGGGAAAACTCAGGTCCTTTACCTCTCAATACAGAGCTTAGACTCCCTGTACCACTGGTCATACTTCATTCTTTTAAACAACAGAGGCAATATAACATCAACATTAAAGAAAACTTTAAAAAAGGAAAAATTACCCACAATCCTCCTACACTGGAAGAGGATTTTATTTTTATTTCCTACCTTTCAATTTTGTTGATATGCATAATACATTTCACAGGTGCATCTAATATGTAATTCTGTACCGTACTTTCTTTTAGCTCATGTCGTAGCATAAACACTTCCATATTACCACGCACTCCTGTAAATTCTTTGAAGTGGTCAAGTAGTACTGTATGCTGACTCAGTATGCCAACATCTGTTCAATTGGTTCTCTAGTGTTGAGTATTTAGACGGCTTCTTCTATTTTCATTTTGTAAGTTTTAAAAATTATAGACAACACTGCAATGAACATTTTTATGCATATAGGTGGTTTTTTTTTTTGTTTTTTTTCTGTTCAGTTGTTTCTTTGTATAATTTCCGGGAACCAAAGTAAAGAGTTGAAGGTTGTAACCATTTTCATGGTTCCTGATATGTATGCCACAATGCTTTGCAAAGATTTCCCCAACTGACACCACCATCAGCAGAGAATTATTTTACCACAACCTCACAAACACCGGAAGTCATTAGGTTAAGGGGGGAAAAAATAACTAATTTAACAGTTATTTGTATTTATTTAATCACTAGTAAAGCTGTCTATTCCATGTGTTGTTGATATGCTCTTTTTTTCCTTTGCAGAAATTGCTATTGTATGTCTTTGCCCAACTTTCCATTAGATCCCTGATAATTTTCTTATAAAATTGAATGAGTTATAGTGAAACAAAAAAACCCACCACTGATTAAGAAATCAAAAAAGCCAAAGGTGATTGTGTATTAAAAGAAAAAAAGAACAGAAACTAAGACAAAAGGTCAGGGGTCTCTGTTAAACATAACATTGAGCCCTCTTAATTGTGAGATATTAAACATGTTACCTGGGAACATGTGGAATCTTTCCTGGGAAGGCTTTAAATTAAACAGAGAGAGAACCTGAGACTGTGGAAAGGTCATGGGAATGAGAATCCAAATCTTGGTTCCAATCTTCATTTTGCTACTAACTTTCCATTTGATCTTTAGCAAGCAGCCGTAAGAAATGGGAAAGAGCGGCTTGGGAGTCTGAAGTCAAGTCCTGGCTCTCCCACTTACTAGCTGTGTGACTCTGAGCAATTTACTTAGCTTCTCTCAGACTCAATTTTCTAATATGTAATATGAGGATAAGAACTCCAGCCTCACTAATTAGTGTACAGATTAATAAGAACTTATGTAAAGCACACAGATGCCCCACAAATGGCAACTACTGTTACTCTCTCCTGGGTGCCAGGGATTCATCTATATAATGAGCATATGAAATAGCCAGTCTCTAAGATCCTTTCCCACTCAAAGGTCTCTAACTCTTTCCTGAAAGGTTTATCTTTACTTGGAGACTTTTCATGCTAACAAATTTAACCAGTTCAAGGGCTTGGTGGGGCTGAGGGACTTCATTGACCCACACTTCTCCTAGAAACACAACTCTGTGCAACCCATAAACTGTGTCTCAACCCAACATCTCATCTAATGGATTGGAACGGGCTGAGGACAACTTTGAGCATAGAAAGTAAAGAGGTGTGTTACGGAGGACACTTCCTAACTTGCTTCTTAAGTACTGATTAATGAAGGATTTAAAAGGTAGAGAGTGGTTTGAGTTAGGTTACAAACTCCTAGGAGTAAGATAGAGTTGAGAGAACTGGCTTAGAATCTCCCTTCCCTCTTCCCCACCACCCCTAACCCCTGAAACCTGGCTTCTAGAATGGCAACATATTCTGGTTAAATTTTGAATAGACAATAAAAGCAATAACTAGAACAGATTTGATATCATTAGCATATAAAAACTAGACTAAATTTCACTAATACATGTTAAAGAAAGTTTAAATTGTTGCAAGAAGAAGGCATATATATAGTGATGAGTAAAAATCAGGATGAAATATGAGTCAGAACTGTGCCACTATTATTAAAAAAAACACCTTCAGAATAATGTCAGATGGTATTAAGAGGAGGAGGATGCTCATCTTTCATGACCCACTCACAAAGCCATCCTTCATCCCCACAGCTGGAGTTAATCTCACCTCCTTTGAACACCCCGAGCACTTCGCACTTCATCTGCAGCTGTTTACATGGTTGTCTCATTTCCTTAAAGATTGTAAGCTCTTTGAGGACAGGGTCCATGACTAGTTCATTTTTGTATCCCTCAGTGTCACACCTAATAGACACTCCCTAAATCTCCGATGAATGAACTGGAACATAATTCTTCCACTATGTCAGGAACCTGAGTCTACTTTAGGTCCGTAGTCTCAGGGATAAGCAAAATAACGGAAACAGGTTCAGAATAGAATCATGAAACAAAATGAGTGAGAGAAACAGAATCTATACTTAGGGGTGAGAAGAAGGTCAAAGAAATTCAGCCTAGAGAAGTGACTTTGGAAAGTGATATCAAGGGATCTTCAAATTTATTAAAGAAATAATATTAAAAGAAGGCCTGAAGTTTTTTTATTGGAGCAAAACAAAAAATTACTCAAATTTTAATGGGCACAATGAGTCAGCCTGCTGAAGACCTACCAGGATGTAGCTATTAGGGTGGTGTGATGAAGGCTGGAGGTAGATGCTGTGCCTTTCCCATCCCTATACAAAGTATGAAAGTATAAGAAGGACTCCAGTAAATTGTTTTTGCAAAATTACTTGTGAAACAATTGCAAGCCTTTACGTTTTAGGATTCCCACTCCCCGCAAGATGCTGAAACCTGTTTTAATAGAGAAGGGGGATTTACCCCAGGAAGGAATGGTAGAGGCTCAGCCTGGGATTTGAAAAGCAAAATGGGTCCAACACAGAGAGAGAGAGAGTCTTTGATGTCCTGCCGATCAAGGACCGGGGCTTAAGGACCAGACTCTTAAATCACGTGGCATTTACTGCCCTAGATTTAAAAAAAACAAAAAAACTTCTGCGGATCAGTGTCTGTGGTTCAAAATGGCCAGTTTCCAAAATCAGTCTTAACTCTCCAAGGGTAACATTTGGAAGGCTCCCTGCAAGAGCAGAGTGGAGCCAGTTTCTAGAAGGGGTGGCTTAATGATTTTCTACTCTCCCCACCCCAACATCATCAGTGTTCCTTTCCCAGAGCCCAAGTTCAAGCTGAGGGCAAAAGGAATTAAACGAAGAAGCTGAAACTGCAGCTAAGATCAGGGAGTTGCCAAAGGCCTAATTTTAGGTCCTCACTGCCCCAGCTGACGTCCTGCTCTGCTGGCTCAGCCGTGAGGACCACAAGCGTGGCCGTAAGCCGGTGACTGAGTGAGAAGAACGTCTCCCTAGCCATCTGCAAAAGCAATTAGCTTGGTGGTGGTGTGTTTTGAGAGAGACTCCTGGTAATTTCTCCTTCAACAAGTGTTTCTTCAGGTGTTCAAGAGTCAATAAAGGAAAACATCGGTGCTGGGCAGAAGTTCCCACAGGCTCGCCACTCTCATAGTCACGCTTCTCCACTTCACAGTGCTCTCCAAAAGGGAACTAATCCTGGAATTCCTGGATTGTCAGGGCAAGTAAGCCTCTGATTTCCTCTGGCCATCAGCTCACTGCCACAACCTAGAGAAAGGGTTGCTCGGCACTTCTCAGGCTTTGCGACAATAGACATGGATGGATGGGAGCGATTCTCGCATCTGGGGGAGAATTTCTGTCCCTCTTCCACGGAGGTCCAGGCTGCCCTCCGCCCTTCACACGTTTTCTAGCCACAGGTTTCATGCTTAAGTTGTCTCCTTCAGAGGGCAGACAGTAAGAGCTGGCACCTCCCAGATCAAAGGGGAAACAGAGTATACTTTAAAGTCACAACTTTGTTATCCTGCAACCAGAATAATGAAATGATAGAAATATAAGCCCCTGAATTCTCACCAGAGAGCAAAATTTCTTGCATAATTATGGCAGGGAAACTCTCTTGACAAACCACTCCCAAAAGCAAGTCTTATTTTTGCACAATTCTCATTGCTGGGGCTGCCCACCAGGGAAGGGGATACAGATTCTGTGCCCCCACAGGTTGGGAACTATGATAACCGGCTGGTGTTCTCTGTCTGCAAAGGAGGCTCTTAATAAAGGCTCACTGATGGGCAATGGAAAAGGGGGCTGGTACTGCGGGCCAAGGGAGTGCATCCTCAGTGGCTGTGCCCTTGGTTAGGCCACAGCTGTCAAGGTGCACAAACTGGCCCCAGCTGCTTCTTTATTTTCTTTCCACTTTTCCTGGTAGATTTGCTTTCCCTGTCTGCTCGTCTCAAGTCCCATCTGTCGGTCTGTCTCTAAACCTGTTTCTGCACCCCCTTCCACACTCGCGCGCACACAGACACACACACAGACACACACACACACAAACTCCCAGTGCCGGCCCCCTCCCCCTGTCTCTTGGCGCTGGCTCTTTCATCTTCTCCCTCTGGGATTTGAGATGTCGCTGCAGGAAGTGCTTGTCGGCCTCGGCAGCAGCAGCAGAAGCCCTGTGGCTTTGACAAACCTCATTTAATTGGGAGGAAGCCAGGAGAATTTGAAAGAACTGAAACATCCACGAAGCTCCTTTTATCAGGCATAATTTAAACTCTGCATGGAAAAACCCCTATATGTATAAAGAAAAGTCAACTTCCCTCCTGCTGTGAGCACTCTTCTTCCACCCCCCCCAGCACAGGCAGACTCCTGCAAGGTTCCATCTTTTCATTTTTCTAAAAGTGTCAGAGTAGATTTGGGCTCTGTGGCTGGGTGAACACTGAAGGAATACAGATTGGTCTCTCTTACACCCAAATGCATGAGCATGGGCGCACACGCGCACACACACACACACACGCACGCACGCGAGCAGAGCCCCTCTGTTGGTGGCTTCGCTTCAGATGGCCAGGAAAAATCAAAACCCAGGTTTCTAACTACACATCAGTTTGCACAGTCATTGTTTCTTCCTAATTACCCTTCATCAGGCAGGAGCTGATGCCTGGAAAACTTTGAAGATCCCAGCAGTTCTCTGTGTGTAGAATAATAGATCCTAGAGAAGGACCAATGGGAGAAGTTTCTTTAAGTGGAGAGGGGAGTGTGTGTGTGTGTGTGTGTGTGTGTGTGTGTGTGTGTGTGTACACCCAAGTGCGTATCCTTGCCTGAAGTGGTAGTTAGAAGTCCTAAGCCCCAGAGAAGAAAGCTAAGAAGGAGAGATCTAGGGGCTCAGGCTGGGAACAGAGGATGGAATGGGAGTGGAGGAGGGATGGGGGGGCAAGGAAGGCACCAGTAGAATGAAATGTTGCCCGGAATGCTTTTTATTCCACCCATATGCCAAACCGTGTCCCTTCCCTCCTTTCAAATTCCACTCTGGGTTCACCTCCAGTCTGATCCATCTCACCTGAGTTATTCTAGTTCCTCCAAGGAACTGCCTTTAGCGCACACATATTCTCTGAACATCTGCAGCTGATTACGCACAGACTGTAGCTGTTTAGATATGATTTGTGCTAATATGTGTACAAGGGTGCCCTGTTTCCTCTTCCTTACGCTCTCTTCCTCCCACGCCGTAGGATCCTCGAGGTCAAGGACAAGCCTCTTTTTCCCCTCAATTTTTATAGCACTTAATATGTTCTTGACACTTAACGGCAACTTAATAAATACTGATGGCTGACTCTTCTCACAGGGTTAAGTAAGGCACATTAACCCCAGTTGTATGATTATGGTTAGTTTTGGAGATCCTAAATGACTCACTTTAATAATAAAATACCTTGAGAAATCCCAAACTAAGAGCTTTGGACTGTTGCAGGACAATGTCCTAGACACAGTGGTGCTGAGTGTACAAACCCTGGAGACTGGCCAGCCCACAGATCTAAGGATCTTGGGCACAAGAAGCTCCTCACCCCATCCCAGTACCTTCTTCCTAGTCTGAGTCCCTAGACTTTCCTTCTTAGCTTTCTTCTCTCCAGCTTAGGACTCCCTAAAAACTGTTTACAGTTGAATGGTGGGTGTTTTCAAAGAAACCCCACCTAAGGATAGCTCCCCCCCAACAGCCCTGGCCACGACCACACTGCCCACATCCTCTGCATAGCCCTTCCTGGCCACATTCTGAGAAACAGGAGGAGAGCTCCAGCCACATGATCCCTCAACAGATTTCAGATTTGGAGGATGACCTCAGGCCCCGGCAGCCAAGTTGATTTCAGGGTAACTTGTGTTTCCCGTGGGCGCCTGGCCTGGAAGGACGCTCCCCTCCCCATAGCGCCCCACCCTGGTACTTCCCTTGGCAGCATCAGGTTACCAATCAGGACAGGCTCTGCTCTCCTCTCTGACATATCCATGTCACCTATCATCTTACACTCCATGGAAAGAGAGATGGGGGTTGTTAGAAACTTTGGATCTGCTTCTCCTGGCAGATGCTAGTGAAAGCAAACAACCCAGAGGCAACTTTCATCTCACCCAATTTCTAAGTGTAAGTGCATATATGGGAAATGTTTGGATCATTACGAGGAAGTCTGTGTCACCTCAACCCACCAGTGCTTTTGAGTTTCAGAGAATCTCATGCCACAGTCCAGCAAGATTGGGTCCCATCTTGTTTCTCCAGGGCTGATTGATCTCTAAGCTCACTTCCGGTTGTACATTCTATGATTCTCCAGTGCTCGGAGGAAAAGCCTAGACACCGGGACGGACACACACACACACACACACACACACACACACGCACACACACATATTCCCTCACTCACCATCGGGGAGCTGGTGCAGCTGAGCTGGCAGGGAGCTAAAATAGTCATGAACCAGGGCTTCCTGGGCGGAGACGCGGTCCCTAGGAAAGCCTTTCAGCATCTGCGAGGCCAGGTCTTCTGCTTCAGGAATTCTGCCCAACCTGAAAAAGTGGGAGAGAAAAAGAGTTTCTCCAGAGGCCTCCCTTCTGAAAAATAAAAGTGGAAAGGAGTAAGAAAAGGAGATGGCTGGAAGGGTGTTTCAAACAGAACTTTCCCGGGGTTAGGAAAGTTGATGGCAAGTGGAAAAATAACCCTCACACTGAAACTCTTACCTGTCCTGTTACTAAGATGAAGGGGAGAAATCTCAGTATTCTATCGTTCAGCCCCACCCCACCCCACTCCACCCCCACCCCTCGCCACCCTCCATAGTGTCTCTGGCACCATGTATACATCAAGGACCCAGAATTATAATTATAGAAGCAGAAATATATAATTAAAGACTCTTCTTTGAGGGATACGGCAGCCTCTACCGAGCAGAAAAGCCCGATTGGAAATATGCTCCAAGGGCAGTAAGCATAGACTCCTGGAAGGGGAGGAGGGAGAGAGGCAGTTCTGCAGAGGAAAGCTTGGGTGGAAAATGCCCTTATATACAGTGTTCCTGAAGCTCATCTCCCAGGGTTATTAGCTAAGACACTCTCTTGGTTCTCCCTGAGATAGAGCACAGGAAGAGAGATAATTAAGTACTTAAATTACAGTTAGGCAGATCCTCAAGTTGACCTTATGTTGAATTATAAATCCATTAGTTGAGCAACTACTTTGTGCTAGTAGGGGGTTGGCTCTGAGACATATGGGCAAGAATCTGCCCTCTGGCAGTGTGGTCTAGTAGAGGTATCAGACACTAGACAAATTATCATACAAATGCATGAGTACAACTGTGAAGAAAAAGGCCTAGATACCTGACTGAGAGTGGGAGGGGCTGGTTAGGGAAGGCTTCCCTGAGGAAGTAGCATTTGAGCTAAGAACTGAGGAACTGGAGTAGAGGATATGGGCAGAGATCTGTGGTGCTCATACAGATCCTGGCGTGGGAGGGAGAAGAGTGAGTTTAAGGGGAGAAAGGCCAGTTGGCTGGCCTGGGCAAAGAGTGGGAGAGGGGCCAGATATGGAGCTAGGTAGGGTGGCAGGAGCTAATCCTTCAGGCCTTGTGGGTCTTCATGTTTCCTATTTACTTATAATGTTTGAAAGTCTTTCCTAATTTAGTGCCACTCATTTAAGTACACTCATCTCTAGAGCCCACAGAAGGGTTTACAAGTGGGAAGCCACAAGACAGAAAATTGTGCAGATCCCAGGAGGCAATTAACCACAGGCCTGATGTCTGACATTCAGAATTAAATTGCATGGCCATGCAAATCCCCATTTAAGCAAAGATATATGGGCTTATTTAATGCCAACTATACATACCAACCTGAAGCAACAAAGAACTGATACCCTTTCCCTTCCACGATGCAATGATGCTGAGAGTCCTGGCCCAGAGTCCTAATTTGCCTAATTTTTGCATAACACATGAGAAACTTTCAGGTATCTAATTCCCATGACATAAAACTGTTTCTACAAACTGGTAACTTTACCCTCAAACTCAGGAGTAATTGCTTTATAGACTTAAAGACAAAAATCTGCAAATCCCCAGTCCTTGCAAATTTCTAGGCTGGCTAAGAGACAAGGGAACCTAGGGCGGAGGCCGGCTCAGTAGCTGGAAGCCTGAAGAAGGGCTGGCAGGTATGGGTGCCCTGCCAAGCATAGGTTTTCAGGGCTAATGAAATGGGGTTTGGATCGCTAAGGCCTGGTATCACTCTGGATGGAGATTCAGGGAAAATCTTGTGAAAAAATTGCCGCTGGTTCACCCTCATTATAGGGTGGTGGGATGTATGCCAAACTTGGTGCCTGAACCCACTCTGTGAATTTCCAGGGGGTGAGTGGGTGGATAAGTGGTTATGGCGAGGAGGCAGCAATGCATCTATCAGTGTCCACCTCCACACTCCCACCCCGATCAGGGATTTGTTTTCTCTGCACACTCCCACCCACGGGCTTATAACAATTGAATTGTTACAGAATTCCCCTGTAGAAGAGGCTCAGGAGCTGCAACATGATTGGGTAAGGAAGGCTACAGGACCTGTTTTGAATTGGTGTTAGCATGGCATGCATACTGTTTTTATTTAGACTCTGTTTATGTTGGATGGCTGGGGAAGCCAGGAAAAGCTCATGGAGATCACAGGGATAGTAGGGACACATAGGAAGAACAGGCCACTTTTACCAGAAAATTAAAGAAAGGAGAGTAGGTACTGATCGGTGATCTGAGGACTTCTTTTTTAGGACTTTCCTTTTCAACTAATTAACCCTCCTCCCACCCTTCCCACAAGGTTGTATCAAGGCTTCTAGTGGTGCTGGGATTTGTCTCAGTCCCTTGGCCTTCAAAGTATGACTGCCACCACCCACTCCTCCTGCTCCTCAGCTGGCACAGCAGTGACCAGGGCAAAGGATACAAATGAAAGCTTTTCTTCCTATGAGCCAGTTGCATGTTGGTCTTCCCTATATAAACCCAATCAGTGCCCTCCCGGATATAAGCCTTTACTAGCAGCTCGTAGCAGGGCCACTCGATCTGGACAAACACCCTAATACTCTCTTGCTATTGGCATATTGCATTCTTATTTGTGAGCTAAAAAAAGAGCCCTAGGAATACAAATGTTGCTCCTTTGGACACAAATGTTAATTTTCTTCCATGTTTGTATCATTTTGCTTCTTTCTGCAACTGCCTTTACTGTCACTTTTCTACAATTTGAGACCCACTCCAATTCTTACTAGAACAGCTCTTCGCTGGCTACAGCCTCTACTTTGGCTATGAAAGCTGGCATGAAACGTGAACACCACGAATGTTAATTTGCCCACCAGCAACTTTCCATATAGGCTAAATGTTAATAAATGTTATTTTTTAGGCTTATGATGTTAACTACCAAACATGCTTGGAGTATCTTGCAGAGTTAAGAGAACCCACAGAGCCAATTAAAGAGAGTCTGTGAATAAAGACAGAGTTCTCTGGTGAAACTCTCCTTCTAATAACAGTTCAAGAAGTGAGCACTGTTCCATCATTAAAATAATACATACTTACTGTAGTAACACTTAGAAAATGCAGAAAAAGAAAATTAAAACCAGTCTGTCACTCTGAGATAACCCCCTTCACTCAAAGATAGTCACCATTGCTTTCGTGTTTGTTTTTAGTCCTTTATTTTTATGCTGATGTATTTCTTTACAAAAAAATGAGATCATACTCTACATGCTGCTATAACCTACTTTTTCCACTTGACTGTCTTGGTCATCTTCCCAGGACTTGGAATAGCTTTCTAGGACATAATTTTAGTGGCTGCGTAGCATTCCACTATGTAGACATACCTTAATCTACGTAGCCAGACACTTATTGAAGTTGTTTCCCTTTTTGTTAGGGTGTGAAAGGTTACTATTAAAATCACGCTGTGGCAAATATCCTCAAAGCGATATCTTTGTGTACTTGTGTGATGGTTTTCTTAGTGTAGATTCTGAGAATTGAAATTCCCAGGTTGAAGGATATACAACATGTTAAAGTTTTTTATTAAGGATATCTATCAGCTGTTTGTACCAGCTTCCATTTCCACCAGCAACCTGGGTGAGTTCCTGTCTCTGTGTGCAAGGAAAACAAATTCATTCCAGCCGACCTGAGTTGCCACAGGCCTCAGTGCTTATAAAAGCCATAAAACAGATTAAAATTGTAGATTGATCCTAAAAGATGTGCTAGGTACGAGAGCATCCGCATTAAATTTTAGATGTCCAGAATAGAAACAAACTGTAAGAAAAATAAAAACCAGGCTTTGTAAAGCACCATTGACTAGCCCATCACGCCACTCATTTAAAATCTGGTGGTTTTCAGGAACCTGAGGCAACAGCACAACCTGTGTCTGAGTATAAAAATCTCCCACTGCCATTGCTGCCACCCCCTCGACAGTAGGACCTGATCTGTTTGTAGCACAAGGCTGGTCGCTGTGAGTTCAACTGGGCTCTTTGTTGTTTCCCCCTAGACTCAGAAAAAGAGAAATGGGGCAGGCATAGAGTGGGCCCTTTTTTGTTTCCTTCAATTTTTCAACTTGTTTTTATTTTGAAGTAATTTTAAGTTTACAGAAGAGCTGTAAGCTGAATGCAGAGAGTGATCTTATATATTTCACCAGCTTCCCCTACTGTTAACATTTTACCTAACCGCAGTAAAATGACCAAAACTAAGAATTAATATTGGCACAATACTATTTACTAAGCTGTGGACTTCATTCAAATATCTTCTCTCCCCCCCCACCATAATGACCTTTTTGTTGTTGTTTCAGGAAAGTGGGTACTTTTTAATGCTATCAATTTAGGACACCCGCAATAAGAAATGTATCTAACACTAGGAAGAAATAACATCAAAGAAGCTATAACTTTCCAATCAGCCTAACAAGTAAGTGCACACTTGCTCGGCCCACGTTGATGGGGTCACCGTCACACCCCAGGCGAGGCCCTGGAGGGCGTTCAAAGCCCTGCACAGATCTGATGCACCTCTCTAAAATCTTGTAGAAAAGCCAGTGACACCTACTCGTTACACTTACAACCTGATTCAACTGACAGGTCACAGAGACTTGTGCCCTAGATGATCCTGGCTCTATCACTCACTTAGCTTGACAGCCCTGGCCAAGTTACTTAACTTCTTTGAGCCTCAGTTTCTTCCTCTTTGAAATGGGAATGAGATTTGTAAGGAATAAATGAAATAACATAGACAGCACCCTGCTAGGCACATAGCAGACACCCCACCTAACATTAGTCCTGTTTCAATGCCACATACCTTGCCAAAGCCAATAATTGTCTTGTGTGATAATCTAGGCCCGTGCTGTCCGATAGAACTTTCCATAATGATAAAAATGTTTTATTTCTGTTCCGTCCAATACGGTAGCCACTACTCACACGTGGCTACTGAGCCCTTGAAATGTGGTTAGTGCAACTGAGCAACTGAATCTTAATTTTAATTAGTTTACATTTAAATAGCTACATGTGGCTAGTGGCTATTGTACTAGACTGCACAGTTCTAGACATTGCTCCTTGGCACTGAGGATCTGATCAAAGAGAAGCCAGAAGTCTTAGCTAAGACAAAGGTGTTGCTGGGAGCCAGGCCATGGGCAGAGGTGCTGGGTGTTGCATGTGGTCAGAAAAGTCAGAGGAATATTCTGCTAATTCAAGTCCTGCTCAGACCTAGAAGGAAGGGCTGGTGGGACGATAGCAGGAGCCTGGTGGCACTTCCTTCTGTCACTCGACAGTGCCAACAGCAGCAGCACAGGGCATTAAGGTGGTCTGCAGGTTTGGAGTTAAATGGTAAGCCAGTAGTGAAATGGAAGAAAGCCACAGGCACTGCTAAAATACAAATATGTCTAGCAAGGGGTTAGGGGCCGGATTGTGCCGGCAAGAGAAAGTTTGCACATTTTGAAAGAAATGACAAACGGCAGTTCCCTGGAGCCAAAACAACAGGGTCTTTCGGGTGGTCCGGTGCGTTTGAAATAAGTGTGGAGTGTGGGGACTTCCTGGCGGGGCCCGTCCCTCCCCATAAGAGATGCTTTGGTAATCCACAGTTCTATAGCGCACTAGTCTACCGTTTGCGCTCTGACAGTCACTCCACACGAGGCTCTCTGAAGCACATGAAACTCTAGGTCTGGAGAAATCAAACGAAATTCCGTTGGGTTAAACTCTACCCCAGTTTCAGGGAAGAACAACATTCGAGTGTTCTTCTGGGACCTCTTCCCCGTCTCCCCACCTGCGAGAGTGTGTTTCTTTGACATCTGAGCTCGTTTCCCCTGCCTCTGATGTTTCCTCACTGCCCTTTTTGCCTCTTCACTGAGGCAAAAAGCACAGAGCCTCGGCTAATTACTCTCAGATCAAATAATACTGGTTATTGTAATTGGTCATTGTCCGAAAACACTGAGTTCTTCTTAGCCCTGAGGTTGCCTGGCACGGCTTAGTTAGCTAACTATTCCGGGAATGTCTCTATTATCTGTTTTACTTTGCAAAAGAAACTAGGGATTTGTTGAAAGCTGGTAATAAAAGTCTGCCCTGGTCTGAGCCGGGACTGCGTAGAGAGGGCCTGGGAAAGCATGACCTCCATGAATCAAGCTGCCCCCCTCCAATAGCCACTCAATGATGCTATTGGTTTCTCTGTGTCAGAGAATAATAAACCCACTGGGTTTTCTTGCGGGCCAACACTCCCTCGTTCTCAGGGCCTCGGGCATGGCGGAGGGGCACAGAACCATTTTAACGACTAAATGTGGTGAAAGTAAAATGGTTCATGGAGAAAAACCACCAGGCTCCCAGGTGGTTGGCTCTCCCAGAGGCATCTTCCTGGGCATGGGGGCCACAGAGGGAGGTGCTCAGTGGACTGAGGTCCAGGGAAGTATCCCTGCAAACCCCGCTGAGAGACAGGCTTTCCAAGGTGGTGCTTACCTGTTCCAGACATTCTGAAGGCTCTGAGGTTTCAGCAGTGGGAACCATTCTGAAAAGCACACACAGACACGTTAAAAAACAAAGCAACCCTAAAATCCTGTTTCCAAAAATATGAAAATCCTAAATGCTCTTCTTGGCTTGGAATAAGAGAGAATTCAGGTATCAGATAAGCAAAGTAAAAGATGTTTAAGGCCTCTTATAACTACGAATATTTTATGATTCTGTGTAAGGTCATTATTCTGGGCTGAATTGTGTCCCGGCCCCCAAATTCATATGTTGAAGTCTGAACCCCAGGTACCTTAGGATTTGACCTTATATGGAAATAAGGTCATTACAGGTGTAATTAATTAAGATGAAGTTATTAGGGTGGGCCTTAATCCAATACGATTGGTGTCCTTATAAAAAGGGGCACAGAGACAGACATGTACAAGGGCAGACAGTGTGGAGAGACACACGGCGAAGCCAGCCATCCTTCCCTCAGAGCCCCCGGAGGAACCAATCCTGCCACCACCTCCATTTCAGATCTAGCCTCCAAAACCACGAGACAATACATTTTTGTGGTTTAAGCATCCAGTTTGTGGTACTTTGTCACTAGTAGCCCTAGTGAACTTAATACAGTCACAACATTCAGTAAAGTCAGCAAACATTTACTAAGCATTTACTGTGTGCAGAGCAGGTGATACAAAAGAAATCTCCCCACCCTCTCAGAGCTTATAATTCATTTGAGAGAACAAAGTTCATTTGCATGAAAAGTCTTGTGACAGATGATGGGGTAAAGTCTCAAAAGTGGTAAAAAGTAAGGGGGCTAATTTTATACATCATTTGCAGTAAAAATGGAAGTGAATTCTGGTTTGAATGATGCAAAATGGATGATAATAAAATATGTGATTTTTCTTTGGAGTACTCTTTATAATATTTACATGTGGATACATGTGTTTCAGTTATTCTTGATATTGACACTATTTAGCCCAAAATAAAACCACCATAAAAGGGAACATTTTCTCATTCACTCAGGAAATACTAATTGAATGCTTACTCTATGTAAGGGCCATAAGAGGAGCTACATGGGATATAAGCTGATGTTCCTTACCAAATCTGTTTCCCACTCCAATGAGAAAAGAGTATTTAAACTCTCATTTAAAATGATGTTTTTGCCTGATAGTTTTCTTGGGCCTGAAATATAATTGCTGTGGTTTTAAAAGATCTCTTTTTCCAGCTCCTGCAGGAATAGACTACACCAAGACTGTTTACCTAACAAAGAATTTAATTGCAGTTGAACAAAATATGATTTTGTTCTATGTTTATTTTCTTAAATTATTTTTTAAAATAAAAATCACATTATTTTGAAACTTCAAAAGTAATTTCAATTAAAAATGTAATTTTTAATTGAAACGTTGTGTTCAACATTTGTAGAGTGAAAGGAGTGGTAAATGTTGTAGAGAGAGGAGTGATTAAAGAAAGCAACTGAGCCTGGCTGGTGTGGCTCAGCAGTTGAGCACTGACCTAGGATCCAGGAGATCACAGTTCGATTCTTGGTCAGGGCACATGCCTGGGTTTCTGGCTAGATCCCCAGTAGGGGGTGTGCAGGAGGCAGCAGATCAATGACTCTCATCATTGATGTTTCTCTCTCTCCCCCTTTCCCTTCCGCTCTCTGAATCAATAAAGATATATTAAAGAAAAAGAAAGAAAGAAAGAAAGAAAGAAAGAAAGAAAGAAAGAAAGAAAGAAAGAAAGAAAGAAAGAAAGAAAGAGAAAGAAAAGAAAGAAAGAAAGAAAGAGAGAGAGAGAGAGAGAGAGAGAGAGAGAGAGAGAGAGAGAGAGAGAGAGAAAGAAAGAAAGAAAGAAAGAAAGAAAGAAAGAAAGAAAGAAAGAAAGAAAGAAAGAAAGAAAGAAAGAAAGAAAGAAAGAAAGAAAAAGAAAGAAAGAAAGAGGCTGAAGCAGAGTTTTCAAGGTCAGATGCAACCAAATGTGAACCACTCTGCTGGTGTTTACAGTCCCAGGTGGGGGCTCAGGGAAGCACTTGTACTACAGGTTGTTTACTCTCTGTTCAGATGATTGTGCCTAAATTCAAATAACCATGTGGTGGAGGTCTGGGGCGGGGAATGGGTTTGGGGTGGAAGGGGTCAATGAGGAAAAAAGGGGACATCTGTAATATTTTCAACAATTAAAAAAAAAAAGAATATCTGGCATTTGTTTTGAATGTTTATTTCCAAATCATTTTCTGCTGCCTATTTGCAGTTCTTACCTGGCCAAACAAAATTAAAATATTTCCTTGTTCAGTCCTATTCCAATTTTTGATCAACATAATAAAATCCATTTCCGTCCTCTCCCACGATCTGTTTCTCCCTACTTACAGCCCTGTGTGCTGTGATTTTTGGTCTTTAGCATTTTAATACCACTTCTAACTTTAGTGTTGTTCTAGCGGAACATGGGTTTAGAATAACCTGAATTAGGGACTGAACATGAAACCGAGGGTTTGAAACTGCTGCTTCAGTTTCACTGAGACCTTAAGCAAGATACTTAAGCCTGTTTTCTTGACTCAAGTTGGAGGTCATACTCTCTTCACAAGGACGAAGTGATTCCCTGAATTTATTGATTCATTGAGATAATGAATGTAAAGTGCCTGCCCCAGAGCATTAAACAAAATAAATCCTGTTTGCTGCTCTTCTTCCTCTTCTTTGAAAAGTGATGGGCAATGTGCACCGTGTGCAGTTAGAAACCTGGACCCAGGTTTTGAATTCACATTGTGCCACTTACCGGCTGTGCAACCTGAGGGTATTGTTTAACCTCACTGGGCCTGAGTTTTCCCATCTGCAGAAGGGGGATAATTGTAGTTCCTCCTGCCTAGGGTTGCAGTGAGAATTAGGATAGTGAGTGTAATATAAGTAATTCCTTACCCTTTGCCTCTGTTCTGTCTCTTTCTCTCGTCTGATATACCATGCTTTTCTCTCTCCTCTCAGATATTCCTGCCTTATCATTCTCCTTGGAAACCTCCTAAAGTTGCATTCTACTGAAATTCTAACGTGGCCCTAAGCTCAAATTCTTATAAGCCTGGCTTGATTTCTTTGGAGCCCTCAATGTGTACCAGGAGGCGTGCTTCTTAGCTATGTGGTGTAGCAGCATGAACACAACCCTGGGTTTAAATCACCTGCCATTTATGAGCTTGGAAATTTGGGGCAAATTCCTTAACCTCTGTGATTAAGTAACTCCAAAGCTTTCAAATCTGTAAAATGGGAATAATTTTCCCAGTTGTATGGGAGAATTAGATAAGATTACACACTTGATGTGCAGTAGGGGCTCAATAAATGTTAGTCTTATTCCTTTTTTTTCTTCTTCTTCTTGTTTTTACCTTTGTTTTGGAGAGCTAGCATGGTCTAACACAGTGGTTCTCAAGCCAAACTGCATATTAGCATCCATCATCTGGGAGAGTTGTGAAATGAAAGGAAGCCCTGGCTCCACCCCCCAGAGTCTGATTCACCAAGCCTGGGGAGGGCCCAGCACTGGTCCATTGTTGTGTTGTTATTATTGTCTTTAATGGTCTCCAGATGTTTCCAGTGTGGCGCAAAGCGAGGCAAAGGAGGCTGGCCTAGCAAGGAGAGCAGGGTTGACCACTCACCAGCACCACCCACACACTTCTCTGAGGCTCATTTCCTCAAGTGAGCTTGTTGAGAGAATTCAATTAATCAAGGTATATAAAAATTGCAGAACATAGTGTCTGACATATAGTATATTTTTCAAAGATGGGAAAGAGGAAGCCCAATAAGGGAAAAATCAGTTCCCATCAATTCTACCAGTAAAGGATGGCCTGTAAGAGTTGGGCTGGGAGGCAATGTAAGAACATTGAACTTGAGGTTCCATGTCTTGCTTAGACTGTGCCTGACTCTTTTCCTACATCTATTTTGTAGCTGCATTAGCTGAGACAGAGGGATTGATGTGTCCAGGGTCAGTCAGGTTGCTGTCATGAAGCCCAGCCGAAGCCCAGTGCCTGTTTGTGGCCTGCTTTCCCACTCCTATGCAGATAACCTGATGTTGAATGACCTTGCCTCTCTCCAATTGATTTCCCCACCACCACCCAGTAGTTAAGCTGCAAGCGATCAATGAGAGAATGATCCACAAACAGGCATTGTACACACCACCATTCCAAGAGTGGTCTGTTTCTCTGGCTTCAGTAGTCTCTAAAAATCATAGGTTTATAGGCAGCTTATTTCCCTTCTCCTAACAAAGATGACAGTAAATCATCAGACCAGATTTTTCTCCATTTCTCCTTTTGCAGTTCTCTTTAAAAGTGTTTTCATTGGAGTTCAATGGGTTTTCGAGGTAGGAAAAGCAAAGTAAGCTATATAAGCTGAACATTTAAGTTCCCCAACTAAATAGAGTAAAATTAAAATGATGGTTGAATTGTTGCTATCATAGTCAAATAATGCATTTTCCCCCCCTTAAATATTTAAGAAAGTTCATTTCAAGAACAGTGACCTTAGTCAACAGAGATTTGTTGATTGATCGATAAAACATCATGAGGACCATTTTGAGTCTTACCTCCAGGTAAAACATTTTCTAGTTACTATAGCCTTGCCACAATCACCCTAAGGTTATCTTATAGTGCTGTCTACTGAACTACACCTCTGAAACTTCCAGAATACAATGCATTCTTGAGATACCATATATTTAAATAGTTGATAATGGTGTTAGCCTTATTTCGCTATCTCAAGCAGTAACTTTAAAACTGCACCACAAAAATCTGTAGCTCTTCTCCTGTCTCCACCTGCCCCCTACCCCAAATATATACATTCAGAACCTACTTACTCGCTGCTTGTTTCCCCCTTCTGAAGCTCCTGTAATCTTTGGCTCAGAGTGTAAATTAGGCTCTTCTGATGCTTTGCATTACCAGGCTTTAGATTCCTGTTTGGTATCATCAGGATACCAAAAGCCAATGGAGAGTGGTCCTTGGCATTTGAGCCTGGCACTCCAACTCATATTTGTGGTGTGTCACTTTTCTAACTCTACATCAAAACTTTCTGTGGATTCTAAGAAAATATCCCATCCTCTGAAGCCTACCCCTAAGGTAATGGTCTTGGTAGAGGAAGAGAAAGCCAGATCTTGCTCCCTGAGGGTGACTGGAGAAGGTGGAGGGGATGGCATAGCCAGGAGTCCCTCCTCTTTTGCCAGGGAAATACCATGTTTAAAGTCTGTCCACCCTCATAAATGACGTTTGAGCTATAGCTTGATCATGCCATTTGGTGCTTAGGGTATTCAATGATGCATCATTTGACATTTACCATTCCCTTGTAGTCTCAAAAATGTTTAAGGGCCACCATATGGAGGCATTGTGCTCATCACTGGGAATACACAGAAATGGTACTTGGCTTTCCCACCAAAGAACTTTTGGCCATATGCTTTCTGTGGTATATTATCACCATCACCACCATCATCATCACCATCATCATCTTCACATCATCATCATCATCTCCTGGTTTTCTCAAGCCCCTCTGGCTGTTCCTTCTCAGCTTCCAGAGACTCCTTTCCCTTCTGCCTGATCCTCAGTACTGGTCCCCCAGGGTTCCATCATAGTCTTCTTTCTCTACACACTTCCCTTGGGCAAATGAATTCGCACCCAGGGCTTTAAATACTACTTTAAACAGATGACTTCTGGATTGTATTTCTAGATTAGACTCATGTAATCATGGCTTGTATTTCTAACTGCTCTCTAGATAGCTCCATTCGGTGGCCCCACAGATACATTAATCTCAAAATGTCCAATCCTTATAGTCATTACCTTCTCCAAAAATCAGTTTCTTCCCTCTTTTACTTCCCGTGCCAGTGAATGGAGCTATCATTCTCTCATCCACTGCAGATGGGTTTTCCCTTCACAACTCAAACCCAATCAGTTATAATGTCCCCTTCACTCTACCACCCATATGCTTTTCAGACTTGATCCCTCCATTCCTTATCCATTGCTATGGCTCTAGTTGAGACTTCCTATTTGTCTTCAAGAATCTAGAGCATCGCCACATTGCTTCTGGCTAATTTAATTCTACATATCTTCCAAGCAATTTCTTCTAAAATTAAAATCCTGCAATATCACTTCCCTGCTAACAATCATCCAGTGCCTTTCTTTGTTTACTAGTCAAGTCCAAATCCTTAAGATGATTACAAAGCACTTCCCCATCTAGTCCCGGCCCACCTTTCCAGCAATGTCCCACCACAGAACCAACGTTCTAGCTTCCCTGAGCAACTTACCTACTTGGTATATTATCACATGTACCTGTTTTGCTGTTCCTCTGTGTTAAATTCCTCGGTCTGGAATGTCCTTTCCCTCTTGTTTTCCTGGGAAAAGCCCACTAAGTCATCTTCGAGACCCAGCTCATGCCTCTTTCTCTCAAACAATCCCTAGATTCCTCAGACAAATCAAGGGGGCCTTTTTCTTAGTCTTCCTAGAGGTCCCCAGGGAATGTTTCTATATTAATACTTTACACATTGTATTATTTAGTGTTTCCCCCTCCAGACTGTATGCTTCCAAGGCAGGTATCAATGTCTTACTTATTTTTGAATCTCCTAGTCCCAACACCTAGCATTCAATAAATATTTGTTGAATGGAAGAAAAATTGATGCTTGGACAAAAAAAATTAAAATAAAATAAATTTACTAAACCTTATTCTTAAAATGCAAAAAAGTAACTCAAGAAAGCCCACATGTACATCCTGCTCTATGCCTTACAGACATCAATGACATGAAGCACTGGCCATGAAGGTGGGGAAGGAGCCTCCTGTTTGAGCCAGTTCCATGATATTTGGAAATATAAGGCTCCTTTTCTTAAACTAGGAAGGAACATAGCAGGGTTTACTTGAAAAAAAATTTTTTTTAACTTGCTTTCACTCATTTGCAATTTTTCCTAATCTTAACTACTTTAAGATCATCTTGTCCCCCTCAATAAAACTAATAATTGCCACCAAATAAATTAAAGATGAGAAAACTAAAAATAAATGTAGAAACTAGAAGAAACTATTAATGAAGATCAAAGTGTGCTGTGTATCTAAATGGATTTCACTGACTGGTTTGGGGGACGGGTTAATAAAGATGTTAATAGTATCTCCCCAGGAGCTTTCGGCAGCACTCCAGAAGCGCCACAGTAATGAGCCCAATCAGGGTTCACAGATTTGGTGAGTGCCAGTGGCTTCATTAGCTGGAGCAAGGGGGGGAGGGGGGAGCGTGGTGGATGGCAGCTGCTGGAATCTCATGGCAGGGACTCCACTCATAGTACATTCCAGAAACATGTCGCCAAGCTCACGAGTTCTAAAATCAAGTCTGGGTGGAAGGACATAATCATTTAGAAATGGATTTGGAAAAGTGTTCTTAGCTGGTCCCCAGTCTGGGTCATGGTTTTGTTACCAAATCATTATATTTTCCCTGTTGGGTAAATGTTTGAAAGGTAATGTGGAACACTGTGAGAGCACTACCTTGGAGTCTAACAGGTCTGGACATTCTGAGTCTCCCTCTTCCTGGCTACTTGACCCCAGGCAAGACACATACCTCCCTAAGCCTCAGCTTCTTATTTATAAAGTTGGGATGAGAACATTGCCCCCCATCTGATATGGTTGTTGTAAATCAAAGTGGCATAATGTATGTAAAGCGCCTAAATCATAGTTAGTGCTCAATAACAGTAGTTATTTCCCAATGATAAGGTGAATAATAACTTACATGTGCTTCCTTGGCAAAGCAGGCAGAACAGGATTTTTAGAGTCCTAGAGGGTACAACTGGAACCAGAACCCAGGTTCTCTGACTTCTAGTCACTCATTTCATTTAACAAATATTTAGTGAGTATTATGTGCCAGTTAGGGGGCATGTATAAAATACTAGGAACACTAAAAGGGGTAAGGTTTGCTCTGTAGAGAACTTCAGCACTCTTTCCACTGTGCCATGTTTTGGGTGAAATCAACAATGATAACACTAATGTTATCCGTGATTCAGTAGCCCTTACTGGATACCATTATGTAGCATGTAGGTAATAAGGGTCCTCCCAGGGAAGAGGCCTGTGGCCATAGAGTCGGCAGGCATCTCACAACAGTTGTGTGTGTGTGTGTGTATGGGGGGGTGGTGGTGGTGCATAGAGCAGAATGGAGCCTTCTCCAGCAGGGACAGTTTTAACAAGCCCTCAAACTGACTTAGGTAGGAGTTTGAAAACTGCAGGCCAGCTCTTAGGGTGTGCGAATTCAAATAATGTTTAGGCCCAAGCAAGGGAAAACAAAACTCAGTTCTAGAGCTAGGAGGTGTGCCTGACATCTAGAAGGAAGCCAGGAAGGCAGGGAATGAAACATAAAGAAACAGGCATAGTGTCAGTTCTCACATATCTGTCACTGAGTTGGAACCTTGGTGAGTCACTAAGCAGTTCAATGAACTTCCACACTGTAAAATACAGAATGACAACTAACTTTTGTTGAGCACCTACTAAAAGTAGGCATACCGTGTGTGGTGGCTGATGTTAACTAGACTTAGTATGGTGATCATTTCACAATACATACATATATCAAATCATTATGTTGTACACTTAAAACAAATGTCAATTTTATCTAAAAAGAAAAAGTTAGTACCATGGCAGATGCAGGTGAATAATTTCACTTATTTCTCAGAACCACCCTGCAAAATGATACACAGGGATACAACATGACTAATGGAAGGAGGACAGGATTTGGCTGTGGACTGACCCTCTGCCAATTAGGAAATGCCTCTGTGGGGACCTGGAAGAAAGCCTCAGCTTCTTGGTGTAAAATCGTGGTACTCCCACCAGCATGGACCCTGGCAAGCAGTAGTAAGGATTAGCAGTTAATTACGCCCTGTGCTTGGCACATAGGCAACACTTTCTCAATGGTAGGATTGTTCCCATTTTGCAGATTAGGGGAATAAGTAACTTCTTTAAGGGCCCCCAGAAAGTACAAGGTGGAGCCTGGACTTGCAGGTCCATGTAAGAGTTGATGCTCATAGTTAAAACCTCTCTTTTCAGTGTTTTCCCCCTTAGTTCAGCCCACTGAATAACTCCCTTGGCTAGTAGGTCATGTGACTGAGTGGATGCTGATGCCAATCACAACAAACACACAAAGACATGCTTAGGACCCTTTGAGCCCAAAGCATGGTAGCTCTTTATCATCCCAATAGAGACAAGGATCATTTTAGATTTTAATCATCTGTCCCACCGTGGTGTCAGATGAAGTGAAGCTCTTACACTGGATTTCAGGTCAAAATAAAATATTCTGAGAGAAGGGCTGGATCGCTCTATTATGCTGTCTGATGGCAGCAGTCCTGTTATTTCCATCCCTATTATTTCTTGCTTCCACCTGGTGGTCAAAAGTTGAAAAGGCAGGAGTACTGAAAATAAGTAGGCATGAGCGGGATGCATTTGCCTATGTTCATAGCCCATCTGAGTCTGGGTCCCTGTAGGGCTTTTAGTACCGCTTTCCTGCCTTTTGATTTCCACTAAGTTCCTCCAGTGGAAAATCTTTCCATGTGCAGCGTTTCTTTCCTGGGGCTGAAAGAACCAGGGTAATCCCGGATGCTTCCCTGGAGCTGAGCTCATGTCGCAAATCAGGCATGATTTTCAGCAGATATTTCTTTAAAAGTTTGAAGGCCTCTGTGGACTCTATTCCCTTCTCGATCAAAGAGGCAGGAATAAGATGCTTTGCACGCACATCAGGAACTAATTGCCAATTTGGCAAATGCATTGGCTAATGTCATGCACTGTTATTTCTAAATCCTCGCCTGTCCTTGACCCCAGCATCTAGACGTAAACTTGGAACCATTAGTGAAGAAGGGTAAAGTCTTCTGGTGCCCCAAATGGCACTGAGAGGGATTTAAACTCAGCGCTTTTGAGTGTGGTGAAATGAACCCAGCAGTACATTAATGCTGGGATTTGAGCTCGCACAGCATGAGTGCTTTCAAAAACTGTGTTTAAGGAAGCAAACAGAGCCACGACAGACCCTTTGAGTGGAGCAAAAGAAGCTGGATGAAACAATCAACGACACATTAAAAACCGCAACTGGGCTGCAATCATGTGGGCAGAAAAAAAGTTTTTCTTTATCACAGGATCTTTGCATCTAATGAGATGGTGACTGGGCAACCTCCAGAGGAGTAAGGCCTCTGTTTACTTTAGCTGAGAAATGTCTAAATATTTAGTTGAGTCTTTTAAAAGCCTTACAAGATTCTGCGGCAAACTTGCCTCTAAGGTATGTTCTTATTAGCTCTAGATTGCCATTGGAAAAAGTATTTAGAGGAAATTTAGAAAAGAAAAGCCAGAAGATATTACCATTAAAAACACAAATGTTGCCCTGGTCGGTGTGGTTCAGTTGGCTGCAGCACTGTCTTGCAAACCAAAAGGCCATGGGTTCGGTCAGGGTGCATACCGGAGGCAACTGGTCAATGTTTCTCTCTCACATTGATGTTTCTCTCTCAAATTAATAAACATATCCTCGGGTGAGGATTGGGGGAAAAAAAAAGCACAAATGTTAACTTATTTTTTTCTCTTAAAATTAACTATTTTTAACGTTCTCCAAATATTTAGTTTAGAACAAATGCCTTGCCCTTGCCAGTTAATACCTTCTCTTAATCGATTCTAAATTGTTACGTTTTACATATGCTTTACTCCTATTGGTTCTAGTTGGACCCAAAGTGCTTGAGGCTCAAAAGGGAAGGGACTCCTGAGTGCATTTTCTTGAGGGCTGGGAGAAAACTAGAAGGGCAAGGGAACTTTGTAAAAATGTCCATAGGGCCCCACCGTTTAAATTCACACCACTGTCTTGCTTTAGCAGATTTTAGCCAAGACCAACATCCGGTTTGCTCTAAGCTTCTGGGATCCTCTGTGCCATGAACCCAGTGCCTCTAGTTGGGGTTTTCACCTTTTTGGACTTTCTGATAGCATCCCTCTAGCATGCAGTCCTTTATCATTGCTTCCTGCGGACTCTTGTTAAGGGTCACCAAAACTGCTCCCCTCCCCCATGGCAGGAGGCCAGCTCAGCCCCTGCTCCCCGCCAGTTTGATTAATGTGTCTTGACTAATTGTGTGAAAGATGGCAGGCCTTTAGCAAGTGTGACCAGCTTATTGTTCAGCCAATCACAGGCGCCTCAGTTAGCATGTGAAAAGGGGGTGTGTTGCCAGGGGAGGGTGAGTGTTCTGACGGCGGAGTCAAAGGAGGAGCATTTTGGGGGGTCACAGAGCAACACCCACTTCTTTGAGGGGATGTTACTATGCTCTACTAAACCTGTAAACCTCTGGCTCAAAGCACTTTTTCCCTCCTCCCTCTTTTTTCAAGGAGATCTTTTTTTCCCATGGTGCAAGCAGGCAAGACACTGGCTACTCTGCACATGGAGTTCACGTTCCAGGGTTTTTAATATTTCACTTTTATATTTCTGTTAGAGAATGATCCTGCTGAGAGTCTGGGAATCTGTGCTCGTCAGAACCCCCTCACTGACACTTGGATATATTGCTCTGAAAGCTATCCCAGGAGAAAAGATTAAACAAAAAAAAAAAAAAAAAAGGAAAGAAAGAAAGAAAGCCTACTTTTCAAAGCCTACTTCTTAATCTACCCACATCAAAATAAGACAACTGGCCCTTTGAAGCAGAGGACACAGAGCTCTCGGCCAGCTTGCTTAAAATGGGGGGTGGGAGGGAAGAAAGGAAGGGAAGAAGGAAGGACAGAAGGAAGGGGAAAAAAAGAAGGAAGGAAGGAAGGAAGAGAAGAGAGAAAGAAAGGAAGGAAAGGAAGGAAGGAAGGAAGGAAGGAAGGAAGGAAGGAAGGAAGGAAGGAAGGAAGGAAGGAAGGAAGGAAGGAAGGAAGGAAGACCCGTCTCTAAAATTACACACCTCTCTTACATTGCCCAGATTTAATCCGGCACAACAGTCTGAATTGACAGATAGAAAACCTGCAACCCTACTCACCAGTGCCCCCAAGAAGATGGGTAACTGCTCAGACAAATCTGTCCAGCAGGGTTAGGTTTTGTTTTGTTCTAACCTGTACAAAGAGAAATTGTTGTCTTCCTAGACATAGTCCAGACAAAGCCTGGAAATGGCAGAGTGGACATAGATGGACACGGACGGGATGATCCTCCCAAGTTCTGAGCTCTTTGGCTCCTCCAAAATTGCTGTACCAACTGAATTCAAAGTTTGGGGTTCTTACTACTACTTAGAATGAAAACGAAAAGAATGGAAATCTCATCCAGAATGGTGTTAACGGTTCTGCTCTGTGACATTTTTTCTGGCTCCTATCCCCTCTCCTGTTCCCTTGATCGTTGGAGTTCAGGGGCACGAAAGCAGCAGCAGCAGCTCAGGGATGGGGGTGGGTGAGGACGGTGGCTCAGAGAGACTCCTTGATTCACTTAGGGACTTTCCTGGGACACAGAGGTGGATGACCCTTTTAAAACATAGTCCTTATGATAGAGTTATCAATAGTACTGACCCCAGGCCCAAGATAAGCCGGACTTCTAAGATTTACAAACATGGGTTTCCCTCTTGGCTGTGGTTAAGGTTATTACTCCCTTCCTGCCTTCCACGAGCTTAGGCCAGGGCTGCACACTGCTCAGCCCACAGAAGCAGGGCTCACAAATGAGCACCCGCCCTCCCCTTATAAGGGGAGCTGGTGAAAGGGTGTGGCTGAGTAAATACAAACCCAAGCTCTTAAACATCCAAGAACAGAGCATCTCTATCAGTGCAGGCCCGGCAGGCAGAACAGTGCCTGGTGGATAGTAGGTGCTTACATTTTTTTTGACTCATTTGAACTAAATCGAATGCTTCCTAGAAAAACAATGCAAAATATGAACCTATTGATGTTGTACCTGGAGATTTCTCTTCATAAATAAAAAATTGTACGTTACTTGGAAACGACAGCAAAATGAAAACTGTAATGTATTTCTCACTGTTTTATTGGAACCCAGTTGCCTTACTTAGTACAGAATCTGGCAGGGGTGCATTTTGGCCAAGCTTCTATCATTATTGTTCCCAACAAGACATTCTGTACTAAGAAGCTGTTTATTGCCTGAACCAACCTGAAACCTACATGTTTGAAGTTTGAGGGAACAGCATATGCTCACCGTGGCAGCTTTGTATTAACATCATCCAAATTGTTTTCTACAACCCATCTGTGACCCTAACTTCTGCTTGCATCCATTTTAGAAAGCTGGGGGGTCCCATTTTCACCTGGAGGAAAGAGTATAGTCAGGGTGAAGGGAGGTATGGGCAGGGTAGGGAAAGATGAAAGCCCGACTCTCCTAGAAACCATGGCAACAGGAGATAGGACTTATTGCACCCTGGATCATGGTCTGTCTCCACAAGAAGCCTGTTCTTTTTTCTCTCTATCTCAGACCAAAGGGAAGCCCTGTGGCCAGATAGCAGCATTTTTCTCAGGTGCCAAACTAGCAAAATAGTTAGAAATGGTAAACTATTGGTAAGTGACCCTAAAGCCATTTAGCAATGCATACGATCATTCACATAAAGCTGAAATGACTTTATAGTTTGTCTTTAGCTTGCTATCAGGTTTCCATAATCCTGGTTCATTCAAGATACCTCATCCCTATGTGTAGCTGTTTGAGCAAAAATATTAGATGCTGCAGAAAAAAATCCCTAGCCTCCTATGTCTTTTGTTTTTCTTTTTAACCACCTCTTTGATCTCTCTACAGTTTTTTGCTCTCATGATCCTTGCAGGATAATCTCATACCAATGTTAGTAATTACAACAATTTGGGAATAAATCCATTTTTAGTAATGAGGCAATGTAAGAATATAAAGACTAGAAAATGTGACTTGGGCCACACTCACTCTAATCTTGTCCTTATCTGTGCATACCTATCTCTCTTTTAACCCTGCCCTCAGGCGTCCAGCTTTGGTACAGCCACTATTGCTTCTCCAGGATCTGATACATTCCTTCATCCTCGAGCTCACTGCTTGTCTCCTCCCTTCTGTCTCAACATCCTTGGTGTGACGACTGGTTAATCAGTCCCCTCTGCCATGGCCTTGGGACCATTTTTCAAAGACTTCCCCCATAGACAACACTTCCAACACTTCCAAATCCACCCTGGGAGCCAGTCTTGAAGGACCAAATGTGTGACAGAAAATGACCAAGTGCTGCATAATCAGGTACATTTTACCTGGCCTGTCCTATGCTTAATGAGACTAATGAGCCTCTACTTTCCCTCTGCCATAGTAGCATATAAACTGATGACAGTCATGGGGCTCAAAAGTGACACTATCATTTGAACTGTTTCCTTGAGCCATTGGGCATTTGGAAATGGATGCAGAATCCACAGCAATATTCAATAATCCACTGAGCAAAATTCTTACTCAGTTTGCAACATGTGTTTTACAGAGTTTGAGAACTAATCTAACCTCACCTACTATTTCAGTGTCCTCCTCTTAAAAGGATTAGTCAATACAAGAACCTAAACATTTGTCTTCACTGTCGAGTTAACATCGAAAGAGCACACTGTGTAGCTAAATCTCTCACACTGCTAATTCCAAAGCTCAAATCAAATATTACCTGGATTGTAGTTAGGTAGTTTGGAAACTCCAGGCCAGGTATCCTCTGTAGGGACTCCCAACACCTATACAAAGCCAGAGAAAGACAGAGAAAAATGAGGGAGGACATGAGGCTGGGGGAACAGGTAAGAAGACATAAAAGACAGATTAGGGGGGAGCAGGAAAGAATTAGACATGGCTGATGTATACAAGAAAGAAACTTTTGTGTTTCCATATTTGTAGCTTCATGGGCAATACTAGTATATTCCTATAGTCCTGTAATGGTTAATTTTATATGTCTGCTTGACTGGGCCAAGGGATGCCCAGATAGCTAGTAAAACATTATTTCTGGGTGTGTCTGTGAGGGTGTTTTGGGAAGAGATTAGCATTTGAATCAGTAGACCCAGTAAAGAGGCCCGTCCTCATCGATGGGGCCAGCAGCATCCAATCCACTGAGGGCTTGGATGGAAACAAAACGGTAGAGGAAGCACATATTCTCTCTGTCTCTTCTTGAGCTGGGATGTCCATTTTCTCCTGTCCTCAGACACCAGTGCTGCTGGCTCTCTGGCCTTCAGGCTCTGGGATTTACCACCAGCAGCCTTCTCAGTTCTCAGGCCTTTGGTCTCAGACTAAATTATGCCTCTGGCTTTTCTGGTTCTGCAGTTTGCAAATGGCATATTTCAGTCTCCAAGATCACATGAGCCAATTCCCACAGTAAATCTCCTCTAATATATCTCTATATATCCTATTGGTTTTGTTTCTCTGGAAAATCCTAATATAGGTCCTGAGCTTGTGTCTTCACTAACTCACTTGTTATTCTGAGGTGGGTCATACAGCCTTGCTTAAAGTCATATTCTCATCATTAAATATCTGTTGCATGATGTACATTAGGATGCTATGTTGGGAGTTGGGATATAAAGAAGCAGGGGTGATGTCCCTTTGCCTTACATCAGAGAACTATATATATATATATATATATATATATATATATTCAACGGGAGGCACTTGACAGCTTACATTGTGCCTCAGCCTGGCATTCAGCTGTTCCACAATGTGCTCAAATTAAAAGAGGTTCAGATGGCTGACCTTTAGGCAGTGGAATGTTGGCTAAAAATGATCCCAAACCTAATTCTAGTCCTTTCTACCATATTCATCTCATCTGCTTGTTTTTCTGTGGTCCAGCAGCCTAGAGTATGGTATTTGGTTTTTAACTGGTGGATAGTAATAGTAATGACACCACTGAAGATGACTTATACTTTGGATTAACAAATTGGAGCTCCAGTTTTGAATTAATAGAAAAGTCTTCTGGAGTACAAAGTCAAAACATTTCAGATATTGGATGTGGCTGTTTCTGTGAGTCCTCTTCTAAGTATCACCTTGCCTTTTTTTTTTAAAGGTAATCATAAAAGACCAATGTCAGTTATATCTGGGAGCTAGACTAATATTGTTTTTATAAAATATTAGTAAAATACTAGTAGCTTTTATTATACCACTACAATACAATTCCTCTTAGAAGCAGCTCTTGTAGAAAGAGTGTAGAGAATCCATTTGTAAAATGCTGGGAATGTACTGCAGCCCAACTGTTATGGCAGGAAGTCAACTGCCCAATAATTGACTGATAATCATCAGTGAGGAATCTAGAATCTTAATACCTACCAGCTTGCTGAGTAGGCCTCTGGCTGAAAAGTACAATTTGTGGTGCCTGTTAAGCTTGCCCTCCAACAAAAGACACTGAAGTGCTGTTCTCCCTCATAGAATAAAAAAATCAAGCCACACAGCAAAACCTTCTCTCTTTGATCCACTCCCTGAACAATCTGAAAAGCTACTGAGAAGATTAGAGGCTTTTCCTATCAAGCACCTTGAGCCTGAGGAAGACTAAGGATCCTGGAATCCATTTTGAAAAACCAACTGGATTAACTCTTCTTTTGTAGGAGGGGCCAGAGGATGGGTAGCTAATTCCTCTTTTTTAACCTACCATCTTATATATTTGCACAGATGTGCATGTAAACAAGTGGGTGTGACTCACAGATCTACCTATAATCTTCTGTTAACCGGCAAAGTACAATGAAAGGAAAGCAAAGATGGGAAAGCATAAGGGAAACAAATAACGGCCACACCCACATTTTTTTAAGGTGAAAGTTACCAGAACGGTCGGCTATTTTGCATTATGTTTAATTAAATCAACAAAATGGATACCAATAATGTTTAACTATTATGCTAAAAGCTTTAAGCTTGAGATTTTAAAAGTTTAAACAAAATTCAATATCCTTTATTTGGAAATTTGATGCCGAGTTTCTATTTGAAAGTTATTGAATTCATTGTCACTTGAGAAAATTACTAAGTCTCCACTTCACTGTCTGGGAAACTGAAAACCAAAAATTGTTGATTTATGCCCTCCCTAAAGGCTCTTAAAAAGGCAGCTAGTGAGTGCTATATTTGAAAACAGTGGGCTGCAGGGGCTGTTCTCTGCCTTTGTTGGAATGGAAACTGAAGGCATTTTGATTAATGGATTCAAGGTCTGCATAGTTTGTTTTATTCTGATTTTAGAACCACAGCTGGGATTATTTGCTAAAAAATGCTCATTGAAAGAATTAGATTTCAGAAAGCTGTGACAGCTATTCAGATGTAAACACACACACACACACACACACACACACACACACACACACACACTTCAGAAAGATGGTAAAAGAAAAATTCGGGACTTCTCATGATGTCTTGATTCCTAAGAATGAAACCTCAGTATAAATGTAGAGGAAGGTTGTGTTTACAGGTGGGGAGATTTCGAATGGACACATTGCTTTCAAAGAAGCCATTCCTATATCCGCTATCACAGGCTGGAAGTAGATTTCCTATTTTCATTTGTGTACACTATGTTTAGTAAAATACAAATTCAGGAAATATTTGTTAAGTTTACATTTCTAACCTGCTTGAGATGTAGTAGTATTAAAGACAACACACTGCTGAATGGGGTCTTTTCCACTTTGTCCTCAGAGTGTGGAACTACAGATATAACAAAACCATGGTCTTCCTTCGACAGGGCCACAGGGGCCACTGAGACGTAATGATTCGGACCTCCTGGTGCCCATAAAGTACGGCTAGGCAATATGGAACTATATCCTTGATCAGTACAGATCAAAAATCAACAATGAGCTATGCAAGTTGACAAACTTGAGAAAAAACTACCTGGAGGCGGGGAATCAGATAAACAGAGAAGAATGTTATGATTTTAAATGATCGGAGCTACAATATTCTCTTTACGCTTTGTTCAAATAATTCACAACTTCATGGAGTCAGAAAACCAAATACAGATGGTCCCTGACTTACTATGGTTTGACTTATGATATTTTCAACTTATGATATTTTCAACTTGTGATGAGTTTATTGGGTTAGCGTATCATAAGTCAAGGAGCATCTGTAATGTTTAAGACACTGGAAACCCAGGGAGGTCAGCTATGTGAATTGCTCTCCCTTATAACTTGAAGTTAGAGCTAGGTTCAGAACTTGTGTCTTCTGACTGCAGGCCAGTGTTATTTCTAATATGTTTACATGTTTTAAATGTGTAATGAGTTGTCATAAATGTCAAAATAAAGTCCCTTTGATTGATTGCAGTGTGATAAAGACAATGGTAGAAATGAACATGGCTTTCTGGGCAGGAACTATTAGACTGATTTGTTAAGACATGTTTGCTTTTGCTCCATCACTCATGTTTTGGTACTTTATATCCAGGTTCAAGTCCAAATTCTTTCACTTACTGAATTACCTAAACATCTTCAGATGGCCAGTGTCAGTCAGCAAGGCCAGTCCTAGAAACTTGAACCAACAACTAGAGAGCCATCAGGATCTGGGAAATGTCTCACCCATTCTTTCTGTTCTGTGATTTCTAAGTGCTGTGCTAAATGCAAAGAACTGTAAAATGATTGCTTTTAAGAACGTGATTATTTAAAGATAGTATGTAATATAAAAAAATCAGTTTATACACAACTTTTTTTTTTTTTTTTTTTTTTAAATATAGCTCCACTGATTTCAGAGGGGGGAGAGGGAGCAAGAGAGAGAGAAACATCAATGATGAGAGAGTCATCATTGATCTCCAGGATCCTAGGTCGATGCTCAGCCGCTGAGCCACACCCAGCTGGGCTATAAAACAACTTTTCAAATATTCTAATAATATACCTTATTTCAGTACTATAATTTATATTAATTATCTACACATACATCCTCTCACATATATACACAATTGTGTTGTTTCCTGACTGAATGACTAGGAAATACTGTTCAAATGTATAAAGGTCATTGCAGGGTCAGGGTTAGGCAGTGTTAATTGTGCTGCCTCTGTTGTGAACAAGAAACAATATTACATGAGGTTATATATCAGGAAATGCTTTTTAGCACTTAGGTTATTGAAACATCTACAATAATAATTTATCTGAGAGAGAAAGGCAGCAGATATTTATTGAGCATTTTTGGCCCATGGAGCTTGTTATGCATCTGATCTTACAGAATTCTGACAGAAGCTTAGAAAGTCATCTCTAGCTCCATTTAACAAAGGAGAAAACTGAAGCTCAGAGGAACTACAGAGCTTGCCCACATTTCTTTAGCTAAAAAGTGACTAGAATTCAAACCCAGGTCTTATGACTTTAAAGCTATTATTACATTAGGCTGCCTTCAGCTTAGACGATGCTATGGCATCCGACGATGCAGTCTGAAGACAAACAGCATTTATCTGTCTTGCAGAGGAGTTTGGAGGGAAAAAATCAATTTTTCCATGTTGCCCCGTAATAACCCTCATGTTTCCAAAAGAAATTTTAATGGTAGTAATTAATCTCTATAAAACGTCTTAATTTCTTGAAGCACTTTTTATTTTAGCCAGAAGTAAATGTCTTCTAGGTCATGAATTTATTGCACTAGACTGATGTGCATAGAATTTCCTCATAGAGGTGAGCCAATGACTTTCCATACACTGGCAACTAACTCTTTTCCCTTTTCCCTGGTATTCCCTAAAGAGTTTTCCTCACCTTTATGTGTGTATTAAAGATAAATTCTACTTAAAATTATTAATTAATTAAAGACTCCACAGTGGAAATGCAATTTAAAAATGAAAATTTTATACCATTTCTGGACAGGCAAAGCTGGGGGCTACTAAATCAGAACTGTAAAGGAGTTTGGGAGAAGACGTTTCCCCACCTGCACACAAAGCCCCACTCTGGCAGTACTTTCCAAGGTACCAGCACTGGAGGCTGTTAGCAAGAATGCTCCAGATGCCTGCTTGAAGCAAGCAAACTTGAAAGGGAGCAGAATAAAAAGTAATAAAAAAATAAACCAAGTTTAAAGCACTTTGACACATGCTACAAAATGGATGAACCTTGAAAATATGTTAAGTGAAATAAGGCAGACAGAGGACAAATACTGTATGACTCCACTAACATGCGATACCTAGAACAGGCAAATGCTCAGAGACAGAAAGTAGATGAGAGGTTACCAGGGGCTGGGAGGAAGGAAGATTCGGAATTGTTGTTAATGGGCACAGGGCTTCTGTTTGGGATGATGGGAAAGCTTTGGAAACGAATGCTGGTGATGGTTACACAACAATGTGAATGTATTTAATGCCTAGAACTGTACACTTAAAACGGTTAGGTAAATTTTACATATATTTTACAATTTTAAAAAATCGCCAAAAAAGAGAAATATACAGTGACTAAGATGGCATATAAGCTACACGGGAAATAAAAATGAAGCACATCATGGTACAGATAAGGCGGGGATAAATAATGAATAAAGAAATGGAACCAAGGGAAACAAAAGGAAAAATAAACAAATGGGACTACATCAAACTAAAAAGTTTTTGCACAACAAAGGAAACCATCAACAAAATGAAAAGACAATCCACTGAATAGGAGATATTTGCTAATAATACTTCCAATAAGGGGTTAATACCCAAAATTTATGAAGAACTCATACAACTCAACACCAAAACAATCTGATTTAAAAATGGGCAGAGGACACACAGATGGTCAATAGAATTATGAAAAGATGCTCAACATCACTAATCATCAGATGCAAACTAAAACCACAATGAGATATCACCTCACACCTGTCAGAATGGCTCCATCAAGAAGTCAACAAATGTGCTGGCGAGGGTGTGGAGAAAGGGGACCCCTCATGCACTGCTGGTGGGGTTGCAGACTGGTGCAGCCACTGTGGAAAGCAGTATGGAGGTTCCTTAAAAAATTTAAAAAAATGGAACTGCCTTGCCCTAGATGGTTTTGCTCAGTGGTTAGAGCATCAGCCTGCGGACTGAGGGTCCTGAGTTCAATTCCGGCCAAGGGCATGTACCTCAGTTGCAGGCTCGATCCCTGGCCCCTGGAGTGTGTGCGGCAGGCAACCAACCGATGTGTCTCTCTCACATCGATGTTTCTCTCTCTCTTTCTCCCTCCATTCTCTCTAAAAAGCAATAAAAAATATCCCAGGAGAGATTTTTAAAAATTAAAAATGGAACTGCATTTTGACTCAGTGATTCCACTTCTGGGAATATATCTGAAGAAACCCAAAACACTAATTTGAAAGAATATATGTGCACCTGTGTTCACTGCAGTGTTATTTACAACAGCCAAGGTATGGAAGCAGCCCAAGTGTCCATCCATAGACAAGTGGATAAAAAGTGGTGCACATATACAATGGAATATTACTAGGCCATAAAAAAGAATAAAATCTTAACATTTACGACAGCATGGATGGACCTAGAGGATATTATGCTAAGTGACATGAGTCAGTCAGAGAAAGACAAATACCATAAGATTTCACTTGTATGTGGAACCAAAACAACAAAATAAATAAACAAAACTGAAACAGACACATAGATACAGAGAACAGACTGACAGTTGCCAGAGGGGAGGGGGTTTGGGGGACTGGGTGAAAAAGATGAAGGAATTAAGAAGAGCAAATTGGTAGCTGCAAAACAGTCATAGGAATATAAATACAGCACAGGGAATATAGTCAATAACATTCTAACATTCTAATAAGTATGTATGGTGCCAGGTGGGTACTGGAAATATCAGTAAGAATACTATAAAGTATGTGATTGTCTAACCACTATGCTATACAACTGAAACTAATACAAAATAATATGGAATGTAAACTGTAATTGAAAAATAAACTTAAAAATAAAAGAAATGGAAACACACACACAAAAGCACCTTAGCATCTTAGGAATTTGGTTTCGGAGGAGCATGATAAATACTGTATTTCTCTCACACTAACATGGTAAGGCTTTGTTTTCATTGGAGTTCTGTGATAATTTGGTGTCCTGTCTTCAGCTGACAAAGATAATCCAGGGCTAAACATATAGTAGAATTAGAGCTGGGGGTGGCCAGGCAGAAATGTGCTTAAGTAGTAATGGCAGAAACTTCCCTGAGAAATTGAGACAATAATAATAGGGAGCAGGTGGATTCATGGGATGTTACAGGACAACAGGGGTTCCTGACCACTCATATGCAAGGTGCTTATTATACCTGTGGCAAACGCCAGTCTCCATGACTTTAATATACAGCTTAATATCTCAAAGCAGATGGACTGCGCCATTCGTCTCAAAGGCAGATTTGATTTAAAGTTTGAAATGCAGATACTTCTTCTCCCTGAGAGGAATCCTTCTCTTACCTCCCAGATCTTCTCCAGCTGTTCAAAGATGTTGGTAACCCCAGGAAACAAAGGTTGACCCTGGAACATTTCAATAAAGATGCAGCCTGCACCCCTGGCAAAAGATACAAGAGTCAGCTCACACTTTTAAGGAAACCATACCTGCAAAACTGAACTACTAGCATTTGCCCTCCCAAGAAATATTTTGGGGACAGTTAAATAGAGACCACATGCTATTAAAAATCAAATAAAAGTCTCTTTGTCAACCAAAAATAAAAACAGCCTGCAGCTTTTTGTTGAAATGGAATGCAACCAGCATTTAGGAACACAGTGTAGATAGCAAAAGTTGTAGCTCTTTCAAGCTCATTAACTATCCATTTTATGAGAGGAGAGGAAAGTACTAAACCTCCAAACTGAATACTCTCTTTCACTGGATCTAAGATGCTATCATTGTAAGAGGCACCACTATTGTATGTGCTATTAAGAAACAAAAAACCTGCAAGTTAAACTATGACATGCTCAGAATGTTTCTTTTATACTTATTGAAAGGACTGTTATACATTTAATTAGACAGATTATTTTATCATATGTCGTACTTGTACATGTAAAAACTGGAACATTAAGTGAAAGAAGTTGGTTTAGGTGCTCCTGAAACTTTTTCACATTCAGCATTTGACTCAGACTCTTTGATGTCTATGTTTATCCACGGTATCGTCCTCTATATCAGGAGTTTGATGACACAGCATGTCTTAAAATAATCCATTAAAGAACTAAGAGTCACTGGTGCTGGGCTCCTAAGCTGATCTTGCAATTACAGAGAGTTAGCCTACTTTTGACTCCTGCTTAAAGAATGTTGCTAAGCATGTCTGATTCACTCCCTTTCCACAACCATTTTGTTCCCCGTCCCTGGTGGTGGTGGGGGGCTCTTCTGTCTGCAAGACTCTCCCAAGTCACTGACACCCATTCTGCAAGTCCTGATGCTGACATGTTTGATGTTCACACATGTGCAATGGTAACTACAGTCACAAGTGCAGCCTGGCTGATGGCTATCCTAAGATGCTGCCGATTGTAAACTGCATCCTGATTTAAGATGCACCAAGAATGTGCATCTTAAAATAGATAAATAGGGTGAAATATGTTTTCTTTCCTATGTAGTCAAATTAGAGGGTAATCCTTGATTGTAAGAAGTAAGATTTATTTTGCTAATAATGCACATTTTTATCCTTATAAGTCTTTTGAGTGATAAAAATGGTTCAGATGACAGATTACAGAGATTACTTATCCCCATGGTCCAATACTTTGACTCCAAATCCCTTTACCATAACACATACATTTGCAAACTCTGTTAGCCATCTTGAGATTTTTTTGTGTGGCACAATAAAGGAGATACAAGTAAAACATTTTATTATAAATCATATTAAATATTCATATTAAATATGGTCTATAATATTATTCATATGCATTTAACCCACATAATGTATTTTTACTTTTTCCATCTGACTGTAGACACATACTATTTAATTTGCTTTAAATTGTGTAGGAGAAAGCAGGTTTCTTTTTTTTTTTTTTTTAATCCTTACCTGAGGATATGTTTTTATTGATTTTAAAGAGAGAGGAAGGGAGAGAGAGAGAAACATTGATGTGAGAGAGGAACAGTGACTGGTTGCCTCATGAACAACCCCTGACCAGGGACTGAATCTGCAACCTGGGCATGTGCCCGACAGGGAATCGAACCTGTGACCCTTCAGTGTATGGGATGATGCTCCAACCAGCTGAGCCACACTATCTAGGGCAAGCAGGTTTCTTGAAAAACAAGCTTAAGAATAATTTTTATCCTATGCCTGTTTAGAGACAGAATATATATTTAAAAAATTGAAATTTAACTGTACTTCATAATAGTGTTTTCATGAGCTATTTGGTTTGCATTTTAAATAATCAACTGGCTCATTCTTAGAATTTTGTACATATCTCAGTAAAAGATGCCAGACTGCATTTTGCAAGCATATTTCCCCCCCATCAAACAGGTTGTTTTTATCCCCAATTTTTAAAAAGCAAGTTTGGATATAATGGTCACCATATTTACTGATTTTTCATGTACAGGAGGCATCTTGAGATGTGAAACAAGAATTTTGATCAGACAAATGTAACTTAAGAATCTGGTCAATAGCATCTTGAGGTAAATTTTTAGAACTAGTGTCATTTTAAAGTTTCTCATTAGCTTGTCTTTGAATACCCATGTTCTTTTTGCTTCTTATCTTTAAAGCAACAGATATAAACGGTATAAATTAATAAGGGGAGAAGAATAAAGGTAATGGAAAACTGTCAAATGGTTAAAAATCATCCTGGCTGCCAGCAGTGGTCAACTATGAAATAAGCCCACTCAGAAACTGAGCTGGTAAACGGCCTCTACCCACTGCCCTCACGCTTTCTCTGGATGTACTTGAAAAGTCTCAAACCATTTCATTGTGAAGTGACATATATATATACATACACACATATGTATGTGTGTGCATTAAAATGTATGCAGTTGTTTATTACGTGATAGAAAATAGAAATGGCAATGTACTGGGTTTTGAAGACTTGAACCAATCCTCTTTTCAGTGCCCTAACACCTTCCAGAAACCTCAGGGGCTCACAAACCACTAGGAGGCCTGAGGCATTTTATCTTTTTTTTATTTTTTATTGATTTCAGAGAAAGGAAGGGAGAGGGAGAGAGAGAGAGAGAAACATCAATGATGAGAGAGTCATTGACTGGCTGCAGCCCGCAACCCAGGCATGTGCCCTGACCGGGAATCGAACCCTGATCGCCTGGATCCTAGGTCAACGCTCAACCGCTGAGCCACACCCGGCGGGGCCTGAGGCATTTTAAACAAGGTTCAAAACCATAGTCATTACTAGGTATAAACCTGTAGTGCATTTTTTCCCCTCCCCTCAAAAAGTTTTCATTGCTTATAAAAAACGTTTTGTCTTTTCGTGTCTTTTCATACTAGTGGCTGTAGGGAAACAAGAAGGAAGTCCTTTTGCTACAGTTTCTTAGTGGCCTTTATCTTCTAAGCCACGAGGACAGCGTACAAAACTATGTAAAATATACTGGAGAATGCTGGACATTAAGGCCATTATGCAGGTACTATAATAACACAAGATGTTTGTGTTATGGAATCAAATGCTATTCGGTTAAAAGTCTTCATGTGCATTTATATGGTTGGTATCATATAGGCATTCTCTTAAGTGTTTCTTTTTAAGCTTCACTGAGGGGCAGGTTAAAACCTTTCTCACCTAACAAATCTAGAGTCCAAGATGAGATACACACATATAAAATGTGTGTGCACGCATACATGCATGCCCTTAGAACAGTCACAAGACAAACAGAATTCCTAAATCAATTATATTTTAGTACCTGGAATGTCTTTAAGTATCATAAATATCTATGCTTTGGTAAGAAAGTAAGTCTGTGCCTCTCAAGTTTGAAAGACAAAGGATGTTATCTAGGTATAAGCATTGCTCTTTGAAAACTATACAATTCATCTTTCTATTTTTTTCACTTGTTCTTCAGAACTGTTCTGATTTTTATTTGCTTCACAAATAAGTCATGTGAATTTTATATTTTTTATTTGCTTCTTGAACAAGTCATGTGGTTATCATCTAGCTTGCCCATCCTAGACTAGCCTTAAGCAAACATTTTAAATATTCTGAACATTCAGGTCCTGACAGGGAACCAGCTCCTATTTCCTTTTATTCCTCTGTTTTGTTCTTAAATCTTTATTCCTATGGCTCTTCTTACCCTACATATCTTTAGGCTTCTCAGAGGATTTCTGCTCTGTGGAGATACCCTGGAGGCAGCCCATGTCGATGAAGGGGAACTTCACACGCAAGGGGGGAAAAAAGACCTGCTGGCCTCACACAGTGAATCCTTCTGGAAAGGAGAGATGCACTGGGCCATTTTATTGCTCCAAATGTGGTTCTTCAGTTAAGTTAGAGGAAACAGCTTATATTTTTTTCTGCTTTTTCTGGTTCTCTTCCTAACCTTTTCTCTATTCTGAGCATGAATAAACTCTTCTATAAGAAAAAGATTCTTCAAATTCCTTAGGCAATTTCTGGGAAAATAAACCATCTCAGGAGTTTCAGGTTTTTGGAGGTGCAAGGAACATACAAAAATGTTGTTGGGAGAAATGAATCAGTATTTCATTTTTCATTGTTGTAATTAGTTCAGAACAACATAGTAATGTATGAGGCAGTGATGTGACATTTCCATTTGCTTTTCCCTGGGATGCTCTTTATATTTGGAAGTCTGCAATCTCTCAGTCAGGGACAACTTTCTGTAGTCCTAAAACCAGCAGCTGCCTGAAGTCAATTTTGAATAGAGGACTTTGTGTAGCAAAATAAATGAACCTTGAAAACATTATGGTAAGTGAAATAAATTATAGATGGAAGGAAAAGTATTGTATGATTCCACTTACATGAGGTATCTAGTATAGTCAAATCTGCGGAGACATAAAGTAGATTGGTGGTTACCAGGGGCTGAAGGGAGGAAGTAATGGGAAGTTACTGTTCAATGGGTACAGAGTTTCAGTTTGGGATGATGATAAGTTCTGGAGATGGGTAGTAGTGATGGTTGAACAACAATGTGAATGTATTCAATGACCCTGAATTACACATTTGAAATGGTAAATTTTATGTTATGTGAATCTTAACACAATATAAAAAAGTAAAAACAAACAATGTGATCATTCTAAAATAATGAGTTTTTCTCACTGAAGTTGCTAATGGAATCTTTTAAAGTTTGAAAAAGGTAGCAGAGAGAGAAGAAAATATGTTGGGGAATTAAAGAACATTGGTTATAAGTGCTGGGAAAAACCAATATGTCCTACTTGTTCATTTTCCAAAATCTAACCATTTGCTCTGGGCCTCCTGCTGACCCTGTTGCTACCAGGGCTCACTGTGAACAAGAGGCTTTGCACTACTGTATTATAATTAATTTCTTTAAAACAAAGGCTCTAACCTGACCGGCATGGCTCAGCGGTTGAGCATTGACCTATGATCCAGGAGATGGAAGTTTGATTTGGGGTCAGGGCACATGCCTGGGTTTTGGGCTTGATCCCCAGCGAGGGGTGTGCAGGAGGCAGCCAATCAATGACTCTCTTTCATTATTGATGTTTCTATCTCTCTCCCTTCCTCTCTCTGAAATCAATAAGGATATATTTAAAAACAAAAAACATAGGCTCTAATGCTTACCACTGTCATCTGCCTCCTTAAAAGCACTCAGTTTGAACCCCATGGAATTACATGGCCTAGCAGAGTAGGATTTTTTTTTCCCTTTTCTTTCTTTGTCAATTGGGAATCTCCCTACTTACTTCCCCTCTTATCACTATGAAAGGGGAAAAATGGGGGAAGGGGTATCCCCATGTAAGCACCCAATATCTAACAATTATGTAGAGAATGAACAAATACAGTAAACTCAATGGAAGATGCCTACTGCTCTATTTCTAGATTACTTTTTGAGTTTTACTGGGCAAACAACAATAACAGTGAAATGAATAAGAGTAGTGAATAATTTTAATTTAAAATTGAATTTTATTTTGTAAGTGCCATCATTATTTATCATTAAATTAATGAAACACTTATCAATGGGATAATATATATCCTTGTATCTGCAGTAAAAAGGTAAGGGATACATAGTTTAGGAGAGACTTACAGAACTGGGTTGGGTGACCCAGTCTGAGCCTCAGGAAAAAATTACCCAGAATGCAGCACACAAAACTGAGGAGATGGAAAATATGAAGAGGATAGGAGACAAATGTGGTCTAATAATCTTTCATTGGATCTCCAGAAAGTGAGAAGGGAATAGAAGCAACATTCAAAAAGAAAATTACTGGTGAAAAACATAGATTCATAATTGGAAGAAACACAATATATACCAAGCAGTATAATAAAAAATCCACATTAGACAGCTTATAGTGAAAACTGCATAATAACAAAGGCAAAGAAAAAATGGATTATTTTTCTGGACAGATCACCTGCAAAAGAAAGACAATAAGGCTAAAAGGAAACTTTTCTATAATTAGGCTAAAAGGAAATTCACAACAGCAGCAATGGAAGACTAAACAGTGGAATGCTATCTTCATAAGTTCTAAGAAAAAATAACTGTCAATCTAGAATTACATCCCCAGCAAGACTACCTTTCAACAATGAGAGTTTGTCTTAAGAAACAGAAACAGAATTTGCCACCAACAAGCCTACACTAAAGAAAATTCTAAAAGATTTTCATCAAAAGAAAGGAAAGTTATTCTGAAAGCAAGATCTAAAGTATGAATGTGTATGAAGTTTTAAATTTATTTGCACTTAATGAAAATAGCTTAAAAGTATATAAAGCAAAAAAGAATAGATTTATAACAAATCAACAATATAGCAAATAATTTCAATACACCTCTCATTGACAAGTTAAACAGACAAAAATGATATCAAGGTCTGAATAACACAATTAACAACCTTGAATTTTTGAATATATGTAAAATCCTGAACCCAACATTTTTGGGAATAAACATTCTTCTTAAACACACATCATATAATTGCAAATACTGACCAAGTACTAGGCCAGTGCCTCTTAGACCATGTTTGGTAAAACACCAGTTTTTTTCCTCAAATTTTTGCTAACTTTTAACTTTTTATTTATTTATCTTTATTGTTGAGAGTATTACAGATGTCCTCCATTTTCCTTCATTCCTCCCATCCCCCCTTAAGCTTAAAATTGCAAGAATAATACCCTTCAGATTCACCAATTGCCAACATTTTACCTCTTTCATTTCATCATTTTCTGTCTCTCTATCTATCCATCTATCCATTTATCTCTATTTTTCCTGAAGCAGTAGAGAGTAAGTTGCGGATTCCATGACTATTCACCCCCAAAGACTTCCATGTGTATTTTCTAAGAATAAAAGCACTCTCTTACATAACAACAGTGCAATTATCAAAATCAGAAAATTTAACATTGATCCAGTACCACTATCTATTCCACAATCCATATTTAAATTTCACTTATTGCCCCAGTAGTGTTCTTTAGCTCCATTTCCCCCAGGATCCAATCTAGGACCAGGCAATGTGTTTAGTTTGTATGTCTCTTTAGTCTCCTTTAATCTAGAACAGCCCCTCTGTCTTTCTTTGCCTTTTAAAACCTTAGCATTGTAGGGGAACAGAAAATGCCACCCTAAAATATGCCATTCTGACATAAGGATTATTTTGTGCTGAAGGAAACTGAGAAAAAAACCCAGGTATTTCATAGAAGAGAAAACACAAATGGCAAATAATCCACCAAAAGATGTCCAACCTCATTAGTAATGAGCAAATTTAGATCATACCATTCTACCCACTTGATTAGCAAAAATTAAGAAATGTTATAAAGTTGGTGCAGATGTGGATAAGGGACTATAATACACTGTTGGTGTATAAATTATTACAGCCACTTTTGGAAAACAATTTGGCACTATTTTATGAAGTTAAACATTCACATATTCTGTGACAGCAAATCTATTCTTAAGTAACATAGAGAAATCCTTAAATGTAAATATTAAGTATATTCATAACAGTAAAAACAAACAAGACAATAAGCAAACTAAAATGAAATGCTCATCAACAGGAAGTAAAGTGTAACTACACTAATCAACATGGATAAATCTTAGAAACATACTGAGTAAAAAAAAAAAAAAAAGCAAGTCACAGAAGACTAAAACCGATATAATGCCATTTTTATAAAAACTCAAAACCAGGTAAAACAAAATAACTTTTTTGAGAACCCATTAAAAAAAATGTGAAACTATTATTTTGAATAGGGGTAAAGGAATGACGCAAGGGAAAAAATTCGGGGTAGAAGCCCCTCTTGTGGAGGGGTAGGCTGACGGGAAAACAATACAAGTAGGTGTGACAGTATTGATTATGTCCTAGTTGTGACACTGGATGGTGGGTTTATGGAGCTCACTTTATTATGCTTCCTAATCTACATCAGGTTTCTCAGTCTTGACACTATTAACATTTTGTTCTGGATAAATCTTTGTTGTGGAGGGTGCTGCCCTGTGCATTGTAGGATATTTAGCACCATCCCTGACCTCTACCCACTAGGTACCAGTGGTGACAGTAAAAAATGTCTCCACACACTGTCAAATGTCCCAGAGATGCAGAATTGACCCTTGCTGAGAATCACTTATGTATATATATGTTATATACATTTTTTAATGTTTTAAATGTTTCATAATAAGAGAAAGTTTAAAAGTGGTAAGTAGAAGTTTCACTCTGTCTGTGAAGCACAAATAGCAAGTGATCATTAAGAGCTGAGAAGGCCAAATCCCATCAAAGGCCTTGGAAGTGACAATGAGAGCTGATAGTTTCAGGAGGTTTTGACTAGTAGGTGATACTTGCAGAAATGGCACCGGGTATTAGAAAAATCAATGTCTCCAGATACACTGGAGGAAAATTTCTGCAACCATTCTCAATTCTTTGGGAAATCCAAAGCTTAGTTTAGCTTTTTAGGATACTCTTTAATGTTTTTAATCCATTATTGATTTTATTTTTTTTTAAACAACAACAGGGACTTTTGTTTACATATGACCTTCTAAGGTCTTGAAAGAAGTCCATGTATTTTGTTACCTTTGAGGACTGGCTCTGACTGCAGTCACCACACATCTAACTGTGGCCCCCAAATGCCTGGGATATTTCAGGAATAAGGTCTAGATAACATAACACTGCTGCTCTAGGAATGAGGAGTGCCTGAGGTCCCACTCATCACCACATCCCATTAATCCGAGAGCCTCCCCAACAATGTGGTTCTACTTGACAGCATCATTCCGGTTCTTATACTTGCACTACAGTCCCATTTAACCCCTCATGGGGAGAGTTCATTACCCTCATTTTAAAAATAGAGAAACATAGACACAAAGAGGATACATAACTTTTTCAAGATAACATAATTCAGAGAAACTGATTAGAAGTAGAATTGGCATAAAAATTGGGTCTCCTGATTCTTGGTCTTTATGCTTTTGCCACCAGGCTCTGAACTGTGGTTGGGCATGTGTGAGCATGCACACACAGGTGAGTGCGTGAGTGTTTGTGTGTGTGCATCGGAGGGTTGGGAGTGTATATGTGTTTCTCTGAGGACAAGGAGAACAGACAGAGGATTGAAGAGAAGAGCTAGGAGGTGAGGCATGGTAGAAAGAGTACAAGATTCTGAAGATGCCTTGGGCAAGACCTCTCTGAGTCTCAGTTTCTTTAATTGTAAAAACTGGTAGAATGATTGGAAAAATCAAATGGGATATGTATTTGAAAGCACTTTATGTTTCTGTAGACAAATGTGACTGTCATTAGAATTATTATTAAGAATGTACTACAGATGATAAAGTAACCGTCAAGGGTAGGATCACTCACATTTTTGGGGACTAGCTCTTACCATATGTCCAGCTCAGAGGAATATTCAGTGGCTCCCAGTAAGGCATCAGGAGGGCGGTACCAGAGGGTCACAACTTCCGAAGAGTATGTCTGGCTGGGAATGGACTTGGCCCGAGCAAGACCTGACCAAAAGGGAGAAGCACAGAACTCATTGTTCTGGGATTTCCTACAGAGCCACAGTAATACATTCTACCACGAAGGGTACAACTGGCTGAGTAAACAATATTTTAAAAATAATACAGGAACTCTGGGTGCTTTTAATAGAGCTACTCAACTATCTTGACCCCGTGTACTTCTTTATCAAGTGAATTTCTTAAATTTTGGCCTCATTTGCAGCTAGATGTGGCCTTCCTGGCAGCTAAGTGTAATGAGGTGACTAAATCTTGCCTGTATGACACGAATAGAAGTGATGTGTGAACTTCCAGATCTCCCTCCTCCAGGCTGTAATACAAAGGAGGTGGCAGTCATACTGAAATATGCACTCCGGGCAACACCTTAGGGAGGGTGGGGCCACATGACAGAAGGGGCCACCTTATAAGTTCTGACTGCTTAGCTCAGACAGTTATGTGATAGCAAGTTAAGCTTCTAGCATGTTTACACCTTTGTAATTTTGGGTCTCTGTAACAGCAAGAGAACTCAGTTCATGACTAATATGGCCACTCTGATTTCTGCAGTTCAGGAATCCCCAATTAGATAAAGGGTGGGGATTGCTAATCCAAATTAATTAGTTTGGTAGAATGTCAGATGAGTCATTTTCAAGTGCTCCTCTGCACAAAGAGAGTACTTTGTCAGTCAGTCACTGATCTCACAGAATCACATGATCTATAGCTGGAAAAATATTCAATAGATGAGTCACTGTTATCAATGTGGGGCATTGATAAATGAATGTCTGTTAAATGTTTGCATATCTGGATGAAAGAAACTATTTCAGGATAAAGTACTGTAGCTATAGTACAACTATTTGAATCTGCCAAACAGGGAAGAGTGGTTCCTCAGCTAACATGGAACCAGATTTTCAACAAATATTTCTTGAGCACTTACTATGGTGCTAGGCACTAGGAATACAATGATAAAAATGGACTCAGGCTGCCATCATAGTGCCTATAGTCTAGTGGAGGAGTCAAAATTGTCTCACAAATGTGTGTGTGCAATTATAAACTGTGATAAGTGTTAAAATGGAAAGATACAGTAATACTCAGGAGAAATCTGCATCACTTGGATGGAAATAAAAGCCTCAGGTACCCATACAGTCATAGCTATATAGATAAATAATTAAGCAGGAACAAGTGTCCTAGAGCCCTCATTGCAGGAGCCTATTGACAACCTGGGGCTTGATCCTGTCATCCTGGGATATCCTCAATCTACTCTGACAGAATTTGTATATCCATCTAGATTTACAGAAACCTACCAAGTACAGTTCACTCTACAAATGTCTCTATATCTGGGCTAGTACGGGAGTCCAAGTTTTAGGATTTGATTAGACTGGAGCTTGATAGAATCCTAGAAAGCTACCAGTCCCTCCCTGTTTCTTGCCTCACACTTCCTATATGGTAGACTGATATCCTCACAAAGAATCACACTCTCTGGGCCTTGACTTTTCAAAGGCCAGGCCTCGTCAATGCTTTAAACATGTGTACACAAACCAGCATTATTCACAGCCCAGAAAAAGACTCAAGGGGCGGCTTACCAAAATCCGCCAGTTTGAGCTCTCCCAGGTGACTGATGAGCAAGTTCTGAGGTTTCAGGTCCCTGTGAAGAACGTGTTGGTGGTGGATGTACGCCAGGCCCCGCAGAAGTTGAAACATGAAAAGCTGGAAGGAATGAACACCTTATCTAAACAGATTTGAGCCACTATGTGTGCATTTCTCCTCTAAATCAAAAACAGTCATCTGTAAGAATATAGTCAAAGTGCCTCTTGAGGGACAAAAAAGAAAAAAAAGAAAAATGAAGATTTTATATTAAGAGGGGGGAAAAAAGACAAGGAAAGCCAAGTAAGTAGACCATGTCCTAAACAAAGGGATTCTGGCTTTCCCTGACGTCTCGTTTCTTTGATATTGAAGGAGTTACCCTTCCTTAAAAATCTAAAGTGAAACTTTGAAGTTTCTTTTGGAACACTAGTTATTGATTTAGATGTGAGAGATTTAATTTTTTTCCCCCACCGATGAACTTGGCATGTGAGATCAAAGTTGACCTGGAAATGATATTCTTAGGTTTACAACTGCTTACGTTTTCCAAGCTCTCTGATATGAAACCCTTATAAAAACACAACACAAGGAGGCCAGACTGGGAAATTTATCCTTAGATGGTAAAAGGAAATAAAGGAACCATTATCTTTTTAAACCTATTTTTAAAGTCTTAAGTTCGAAGTTGAAAATAAGGGAAATATACAGTATAGATTAAAAGGGAAGAGAGACCAAAAGAAATTAGACCCCTCCCCCAAATCAAAAGAGAATAGGGAATAAATAGTAGAGAGAAGAAAGAAGGGGGAACAACAGGAAAAATATTTTCTGGGCCCAAATTTTAAAATGTTGCACATGATTATAAGGCACAGAAACCAGACATTTTTAGGTTCCCACCATTATAGACATTTAAGGGGGGGAAAAAGAATGCTTAGCTTTCCGAGTATTTTTTTGCTATTTTCCAGTGCCACTGGCAATTGAGATTTCAGACACCAACATTAGTGTTTACAAAGACCTATGCCAACTGAGAACATGTTCTGACAGATCAGAAAAGAGAGGACCAGCCCCAGCATTCCTGGGGACACAGGCAAAATAGCAGATACAGAGTTGTGTGGATAAATCCACTTTTCCATCTCACCTTGGAAACTATTAACTTCAGAGCTGCTACGACCTGTAACTGACCTAACAATGACTTGGAGACATTGGAGCCAAGTCGATGAGCAGCATGGGGACTGAAGCAGGAGCCTGGCGGGTTACCTACCACAGCACAGTTGGGCCATGTAGGTTCCATGCAGGTTCCACATCAGTTTCACAAACCATTTAAGAATGTTAAAAATTTCTTGAGACTCCTACTGCAAATGCTCACTGGTCCTATGAATCTTTCCAAGGCTTTATCTTCTTGGTGCTTCAAACACACACTATTTATTTTTCCACTCTTCAAACCACTGAGTTACCAAAGCACAACATTCTTATACCATCACTTAAACCTTCCTATTGGTTATAATATTCATGGAAAAGACAATATAAAAAACAACTGAAATTCCAGGTAAAAGATAATATGCCATAGCGTATGTTTTTCAATGGGAAAGTACCAGGAAAGAGGGAGATGGAGGCAGAAAGGTGGTGATCAGTAAGGGAGAGAGAAAGAAAGAAAGAAAGAAAGAAAGAAAGAAAGAAAGAAAGAAAGAAAGAAAGAAAGAAAGAAAGAAAGAAAGAAAGAAAGAAAGAAAGAAAGAAAGAAAGAAAGAAAGAAAGAAAGAAAGAAAGAAAGAAAGAAAGAAAGAAAGAAAGAAAGAAAGAAAGAAAGAAAGAAAGAAAGAAAGAAAGAAAGAAAGAAAGAAAGAAAGAAAGAAAGAAAGAAAGAAAGAAAGAAAGAAAGAAAGAAAGAAAGAAGAAAGAAAGAAAGAAAGAAAGAAAGAAAGAAAGAAAGAAAGAAAGAAAGAAAGAAAGAAAGAAAGAAAAAGAAAGAAAGAAAGAAAGAAGAAAGAAGAAAGAAAGAAAGAAAGAAAGAAAGAAGAGGAAAATAACATTTATTGAATGCCTATCATCTTCTATAATCCTGAGAACAACGCTGTGAGGAAGATATGCTTGTCTTCAATTTACAGATAAGAAAAATAGGGAACTAAAAATATGTCCAGAAAGAGTGAGGGCCAGGTCTCAAATTCAGACATACCTGGCTCCACTACTCCACCATCCTGAGAAGCCAGAGAAAAGAGAAAATTAAAACAGGACAGGGAAAGGGAGTGGGCTGGCTGAGTCAGAAACAGAGCTGCTCCGACGGCCAGGCTGAAATGCCTTTCCCGTCCCAGGATGGACTGTTCTCGCTAATTAGTCACGCCCGCTCTCGCCTTCTTGCTCGGTGCCCGCAAGCATTTGTGCGCGGTGAGGCCTGGTGGTGTTGGGTGTGGTGTCTCACAGCCACACTTCTCAAAGCTGCAGTGCGTGCCGGCTAAGCTCACCACCCACTCGCTCTTTAATCCTTCACAGCGTGGATTCTTCCTTCAACCCTGCCGAAGCTTCACCGATAATATGACCCAATCTCATGGTGTTTTTTCAGTCAACATCAAGCCAGATCGTGGGTGACTCTTTCCAGAGAGGCTTCCCATACCCCAGGGGTTAGTTCTGTTTCCAACACAATGAGGCTCTTGGGAACGAAATGTAATTCCTTTGGGCTACTGCCATCTGGGCTGGAATCCCTCAAAACACAATCAGATTAATCAGCCAATTCCTGCAGGGAAGCCTGAGTCCTTCCACTCACCAGGGATCCCTGGGGCTTGTTAAATCCCAGGCAATTCCCATCAAGTCTTCTGTGGTCACTCCTCAAAATATAAGCCTCTCTGACTATTTTTTTTTCCTCCCATAAGTTCATCTCCATATTGCTCTGTGCTTCCTCTCATTTAATCCAGTATCCATGGTTCCTTCCTCTCCCAAGCTTTTTCACTGCTGGCTCTTCACTCCTCAATCCTGGTTTAAAAACTCTAAAACTCAACCTCTGATGAATTTTCTTCTGGTTCCTCTCCATAAATGGGACCCTGAGCTCACTGCTTCCCTACAGCGTTCTCAAGTGGATGCTAGTTTTTCTATAGCTTACTCATACATTTGATCATGGCAAGGTGGGATCAAGCTGTCTCCCAAATCCTCCCACTTCAAAACCATTACTTCTCCACCCTTAAGTAAAAACCCCTGTTGCTGAGACTTTCTTGCCACCCAGCTACATCTTCCTCTACTCCTCTTTTCACTATCATCCACACAGCTCCCCACCACTCTCCACTATTCTCTCAAGACTTGGGCACCTGGATAACAGATGTTGCTTCCTTGACATCACTGCCCATGTGACCAAGTTAAGCTGACCTCCTCCGCCCCAGTGCCCTGCTTCTCCAATCAGCTTCAGCCCTTCATGCCATGGTAACACAGTGGGTCTTGCCATCATGTGCCACTATCTTGTTCGTGTCATTCATAATGTGTGTGTGTGGCATTTTTTTGTGTGTTTTGTTGTTGTTTTTGTTTTGTTGTGATGGTGACCAATGTCTTCTCCTATGGAACGCCGATGGATACCTCTCATTTCTTCTCTGCAGCATTTGGCATTGTTGACCTTCCTGAAGCTCTCTCCCCTTAATACCACAATCTTTTAATTTTTCTCCTACTTCTCTAACTGCTCCTTTTGTAGGTTCTATCCACTTCCTCTACCGATCTCTAATATATTGAAATTCCTTAGGGCTTCATCCTTGACCTTCTCTTACCACTCCACCTACTCTCCCTTGGTCATCTTATCCACTAACGGCCTCAGTTAACAACTGTAGTTAACAACTGTATTCTGAAGGTTTCAAAATCTTTAACTCCAACTCAGATTCTTTCTTGAACTTTAGATCCATATAGTCTAAAGTTCACTTGGACATCCCATAATCACCTCAAACTCAGAATGTCCAAAACCTAACTCACTATTTCCCTCTAAAATCTACTTTCCTCTCTCCCCCTCTCTCTCTCCCTCTCTCTCTCTCTCTTTTTCTCTCTCTCAGTGAATAGTGCCATTATCCATCAAAATATGCAAAGCTAGAAAAATCATTGCTGGCCCTTCTGTCTGTTGTGAATTCTGGCTAAGTAATTGATCACATATATGTCCATGTTCCTCCACCATCATCTCACCTATGCACCACTGTTGTCTTGATTAGCCTCACTGTCAAGGCTGGGACCCCAACAGACACCAGCCTTTAGGGAATGACTAGAGGAAATGGGAGGATGGGGTAGGAATAGAAAAAAACAAAGAGAGAGTGAGGTCAGGAAACTATAACATTTCCCAAAAATGTCTTGCCCTTTCCCAAACTATTCACCCCAGTGTCATCAGTGTCATGTAGAGGAAGCTTTACAAAAAGAAGAATCTGAATTTATCTCTTCCTTGTTTAAAATCATTTAATGGCTCCTCATATGGAATAACATGACATAGCTAGGCCCTTCATGCTCTGGCTCCTACTTACCTCTCAAGTCTCATGTCTAACCATCCCCAACTCTTATTTCCAAACTTCCAGCCTTACAAATTATCATCAGTTCTTGGAATATACCATGCCTTCTCTAGCATCCCAGCTTTTTCACTGCTGCCTCCACTATGAGGAACTAATCCCTACTCCCACCTGCTTTGATTGAATTACTTCCTCCTTTCTGCCTCCTTGTGCCCATAATATATCCCTCTATTTATCAGTGTGTTCCTCACAAATCTACAAAGTCCTTGCAGTCAAGCATAATTTTCAACTGTATTCTTGGTGTTTGTGACACTCTCAACCAGACCTTCCTTAGAATTGTCTCTTCCCTTGACTTCCATGAAAATGTATTTTTCTGGATCCTCTGCATTCCTAAAAGCTGCTTCACTTTGTCTCTTGCTGTCCCATTCCTCTTCTTGTCCCCTAAAGGCAAAAGTTTTATCATCAGTCCTTTTTCCTTTGTGGATTTGCTCTTTTGTTATCCACTCTCTTGTCTATACCTACAACCTCCTTGTGCCGATTGCCCTCAAATTTACATCTCCAGCTCATATGTCCCTCCTGAGCACCAATCTCCTCTTCAGCTGCCTGCTGCTCATTTATATCCCACCTCAACTAGGAGCTCATTCTGTCTAAAACAGAACTCCTCATCTTCTCCAAACCAACTTCTATGTCTATTAGTAGAGCTATAATTCTCCTGGTCAGTAAAACTCAAAATCAGTCATGTTTGGCCACAATCTTTCCCTCCTCATGTCCAGTTAGTCACCATATCCTGGATGAACTCTTCATTGTTTCTATCTTTCACATTCCTTTCCATTCTTACCTTCACTACTATAATTTAGGCCTTTATTACTCCTTACCTAGATCCTTGATACTCAAAGTTTGGTCCTTGACCAGCAGTATCTGTATTATCCATGTTAGAAGTGGAAGCTCAGGCCTCACCCTAGACCTCCTGGATCAGATCCCTGGGTCATTCATCTGCTCACTGAAGTTTGAGAAGCACTGGGCTAGACCACGTCAATAAACTCCTAACTGGAATTTCTGACTCCAGTCTCCTCCCTTTAGTCCATCCCACAGACCACAGTTACATAAATTTCTTTCTGATCACGTCATTCTCTCTCAACTTAAGCCTCTTTAATGACTCTAATGTCCAAGGAATAAAGTCCACATCTTAGAAAATGAGGCTCTTAACCACCTGCACAATCTATTGCCCCAGACTTATGTACCCAATTTTGCTAACATATTCTATATGTCAGGCCAACAGAACCAGAGATGCAATATGGCAGTAGTGCAAAAACATCCTAACCAAGAATCACATTTAGCAATGGCAAAAGCTGGTTGTATAATCTCAGGCAAAATGTGTGTCCTCTTAAACCTTAGATTCCAATTCTGCAAAACAAGGAAGCTAGATCAGCCCAGTGTTTTTAAAGCTTTTTTTTTTTTTTTTACTGCAACCACAGTAAGAAATATATATGTACCCAGTATTCACATCCATACCTAGATATAAGCACAATTTCAACTGGAACAAAAGTTGCACAAAATATTTTCTCTTCTCTTCTCACCTATTCCTTTTCTTTTTTTAAAATGTTGGTTGCTAATCACCAAATTGATTTCATAACTCACTAATGGGTCAGAACCTGAAGACTGAAAACCACTATTGGCCCCCTCACGCTAACAATCCATGACTCTGGGATCCTCTTCCTTGGACACATCCTCTATTTCCCTGCTCTGTACCTTTAGTGAAAACATTCCTTCTTTCTGTAACATCTTCCCCTATTTCAGCCTCTTAAAATGCAATGTATTTTTTAAGTCCTGGCTTAATGAAACCTCTTAAAATGAGAAAACGTGTCTTACTTCTTTACACATCTACAATACTAGGTCTTATTTCTTACTTGTATGTGAGTCACATTAACCTGAAAATCTTTCTCACAGTTATTTTTTTCTCCAACCATTCTTCTATTTGATCAACACCTCTAGCCTAGTTCCCTGACTCTTCTGCTTTCTACGTAGCTATCAGCAACCTGCCTACCCTCGCTTCCTTCCCTCAGTATAGAAGCCATGAGCCATCATTTTAACCTTTCAACATTCTCTTCAATTCTCTTGCCAAACTGTCTTTTCCTCTCACTTATCTGGCAAAATCCCAATTCTGAATCAATAAACTATCTACTTTCTCTGTTCCTCTACTCTAATTGCTAAGCACTGTCATTTTTTAAAAAAATCCCAGGATCATGCAGATAATTTAATGATTTTCATTCTCATTTGAATTTTTAACATACTATTAGACTGTCTTGGTTTCCCTAGTTAGTTCTCTATCCCATTCTTCAATAGCTATTAAGATCTCTTTCACTCCCCTCAACCCCTCTGTCTTCAAGCCTTTCCCCCGTTGCCTCCAAGAGTAGATTAAGCCCCTTATTAAGAGTTCTCATAATATTCCTATCAACATGGCCATAGTCTTATCACTTTGCTTCTCACTGCCATGTATCTTATTGGGCTTTAAGCACACTGAAAATAAGAATCACAACTTATTAATTAGTTAAACCTAAGAACTTAATATAATACTAAGTACTCAATAAATATTTCTTGAATGAATGAATGAATGAATCCATAAATTATTAAATGAATGAGTACATCATATACAAATCTCACGTGGTTAGGTTAAGTGCCAATCAATTAATTAGTGTCAATAAAACCTTAGGGAATGAAAAGTATAAAATACAAACGGTTTCTAAATTTTATAACACATGTAGAATTAAACTTAGTTAAGGCAATTATTATTTCTATTCTAATGACTGGAAAAATGGAAGCTAGTCCCATAGATAACAGAATCTGATAGGCCAAAGGGTAACTGATGAAGATCTAACAAAGGTAGTTTGTTTGCTAATTCTAGTGGGGAACTATAAATACAACACAAATTTTATCACAGACCATAGTCGTCTGCCATGAAAAAGGTATTTATTTGATGATGGCCTAACTTCACTTTTTTCTTTTTAATGCAATTCTTTTTACTTGCCTTATGCTTCTAGGGACACATTTGCATGATGGTAATGACTGACAAGGTTCAGCTGCCCAGAAAACAGCTAAACATTGCTCCATATCTTGCGGGACAACTTTTTTAAAAAACCTTTTGTCTAGAATATCAATGATGACATCTTATTAAGTATCCTGGGACTTTGCTTTGCACTGTCAATCTGTTTCCAAATTCTCCTGTTATGGGCAAGCTGGAGAGGCCTGACCCTCAAAGTACTCACCATGACATTGTGAGGATGCAGCCCTCCCGGGTGCTGAGACATGTACTGAGCCAGGTCTGTGTGCTGCGTGAAACGGTGGAGAGACTGATGTTAGTGGCGCTTGCACGGTGCCCTAAAGCAGACCACAGATTTGACTGTCAAAGGCATTACAAAGTTCAGAATTTTTTCAAGTAAGGTGCAGAAGGTACATCGCCAGGTTTCCTGAGACCCCACTGTTAAGGTCAAACAGTGTGCCTTCTAACTGGCTACTCTCAGAAGGAAGCTTGTTTCTTGGCACAAAGAGATGCTCGTCTTAAATGACTCTCACTGAGCACAATGACACAGGGATTTTTCACTCTTCTTGGAGGCAAGTCAAGTACATGTACCTTATGGTTTCTTTCTGCTAAGTACATATACCTTATGATTCTTCCTACTAATATTTGAATAGTTTTTCTTTTCAAAAATACTAAAATGAGCCCAGCTGGGCGTGGCTCAGCAGTTGAGCATCGACCTAGGATCCAGGAGATCGCGGTTCGATTCCCGGTCAGGGCACATGCCCGGGTTGCGGGCTCGATCCCCAGTTGGGGGCGTGTAGGAGGCAGCCGATCAATGACTCTCTCATCATTGATGTTTCTATCTCTCTCTCTCTCTGAAATCAATAAAGATATTTTTAAAAAATACTAAAATGAGTAATTCTTTAGTAAACTTGTATACCATTTTTTTAAAACCTTGTGATTTATGTCTTCATTGTCTATGGGAAAATGTTGGGTTCTGCTCAGATGGTGATCAAAAGTAGATTTTAAAAAGGGCAAAAGTTTTTAAAATTTTGAAGCTAACTCAAAATTCTTATTTATTATTGCTGATGAGGGGAAAAAGACAGCAAATACAGTGGGTAAAGAAGCAAGATTAAAGAATGAGCATAAGAACGACAGTCTCTGTTAATCATAATGAACATTTCCATGACACTTTCCACATTGTAATGAAATTTTTATCATGCTATAAAATATTAACAGATTCATTATACAAGCACCAGGCTTTTCCCTCATGCTTCGGAAAATGCTGGGGCAACTCACCATGTATTCGAAAACGAATGTCAGTGTCTCTTTGGTGTGGATTATGTCATGCAGGAGCACAATATTGGCATGTTTCAGACCCTTCAAAAGAGAAGCTAGAAAAATTCAACAAAATGTTAATTCAATCATTGATAATGAAAGCACTGCTTTAAAGATATCAAGCATTATTTATTTTTTAAACACTTCAAATGAAGCATTCTGGTTTTTTATTGCTGGAAAAAATCTCTTATGAAATAATATTTAAAATTACAAAGGACCTTCATTATTTGTTAAATGGTGAGTCATTTCATTTGCATACCTTACTTTTTAGGCTAGAGCAGTTGCAAAAAAATATGTTTCCATTTACCCAATCAATTTCATCAAAGCACTCAGAGCACTTTGCTAGTGCTTTCCTCTGGGAATCTTATCTCTGCTTCAGAGTTGCAGGAGAGGAGGCCTGGAGAGATAAAGGCCATTGGGGGAGCAGGAAATGCAGTATTCTGTCTTCTAGAGCAGGACTTTGCAACATCTGACCATTTTCTAAAATTTAAAGTTCCACAGGGGCTCAGCATGGCTAGTGGACGGGATTGGTAGAAGGCAGGGATAAGAGCATGGGATGAAAAATGGTTAAAACATAATAAAGAGTGGAGGGGATTTCTTAAAGGGAGAATTGTAAACCTCTGTGGCAGGAGAAAATGCAAACTTAAAAAGAGGACAGGGTCAAACTTGGGAGCCCAGAGGAGTGAGAGTGGGGAGGGCTGAGGACTGTCTCTTGCAGCTTTAATAACAGGTTGATATTGGTCAGTAAGGGCAGCCTTAAAGGGGAGAAGTCACCACAAAAGGCCAGTGAGTGGCTGGCAGGGGGTTTAAAAGGATGTGTCTTTGGGGGTTCCAGAGATAAGAAGACCAGAAGGGTAGAGAGCAGAAAAGGCACAAAAAGGAGATGGTGAGTCTTAACTCAGGACATTGCCGGTATGTAGAAAGTGTCCTTAAGACTTAAAGGAAAGGAAAATCAAAACTCAAATCAAAACTCAAATCAGGGTCTGCAGGGTGTGCTGTACATCGTGAACCTCCTACGCCAACTTTCTTCCAGATTAAAAACAGATTCATGCTCCGCTCAAATTTTGGAACAAAATTACCTCCTTCAGTCATTTTATCGCATTGTAATGATCCTCTGTTGTTTTGCCCTCCTGGCAGCCATTCCCCCTTCTAGTGGGTGCACCTCTATTTTCCTCTGGGGAAACAATCCCATCCCACTCAGTCTATGCTATTCTGGTGGGGCCGACCCTACCCCAACCCGAGACTGGGCATGTGACCCAGGGTGGTCCAGTCAGAGCACAGCACCCTTTTGCCAGGGTGACTGGTTCAGAAACCGGCACAAAATCCAAGCCTGGGAGAGCCCTACTTCGCTGGTGTCATCAGGATAGAAGTGCTTTCTTTTCCACGGTGAGAGCTGAGCTTGTAGGATTTAGCCAGGGACTGCTCTGGCCAGATTACCAGTACCTGGGAATAAAACTAAGGAAGAAAAAAACAGTGCTGGGGATGAACAGGCATGCATTCCTGGTGACATCATTTGCTCCCTGCTAGTTTGTAGTTATCAGATCTCTGAGCCAGCAAATTTCCTTCTTTATTCACCTGAGTTTGAGCTGGCAACCTCTTACCACCCAAGGAGACATAGTCTACCCATTAGTCCTACTTTGCTCTAATGACTAATACTATAACTTTTTGCCCCCTAAATCCTTATGAGCTAAATTTATTATTTCACTCTTACAAGTACATTGCTTTGTAAATGTAGTATACAGTTTTACAGGCATCTGTTTAATGTCCCTAGTCCCAGACTGAAGTCTATATGCGAATAGAGGGAGTGACTTTCCCTTTCAGATGCCGACACACCTCCTAGTACAATGCTCAGCCAAGAGTAAGCACTTAATTTATCAAATATATTTATTGAGTGTCTTAACGGAGAGCCGACTGTGGAGCCAGAAGCTCTAATGTGAATCTGGCCCTGTTACTTTCTATCCAAGTGAGCTCAGGACAGTATCTCAACCCGTCTCAGTTCACTCCTTATGAAAAAGAGATAACGCCTTCCTGACTTGATTTCATAGGGTTGACATGAGGATGGAACCAGCACCCATGCATGGATCCCTGGCAAATGTCAAGCACCACACAGTTGCAAATTAGAATTAATATCCCAGCCATCAGGTACTTGGGCCTCCCTTTCACCTTGAACCCCACTAAATCCCCACTCCCATATTAATATCTTAAAACTTTGTTTATGTCAACTCATAGATACAGAGAACATTTTGATGGTTTCCAGATGGGAGGAGGGTTGGGGGGTTGGGTGAAAAGACGAAAGGATTAAGATGTGCAAATTGCCAGTTATAAAAACAGTGATGGGAATGTAAAGTATAGTAAATGGAATATAGTCAATAATACTGCAATAACTATATATGGTGCCAGGTGGGTGATCATTTTATAAGTTATATAAATGTCTAATCACTATGTTGTATGCCTGAAACTAATATAATATTGTATTTGTTGTATTCAGTTGTAATTTTAAAAAATTTTAAATTTTGTTTATGTCCGTTTCTGCTAGTTTTCAACGCCTTCCGTACTTACCATGACTTCTACCAGTTAAATATGCTTATATTTTATGTGTATTTTTATTTGTAACTTATGTTCATTTTCTCTCTCTCTCTATGCCGCCTCCAACACACGATATTACAAAACACGCACCAAAAGTAGATTTTAAAAGGATATGGTAAAGCTAAAATTGCTAAGAATACAATAAAGATATTTAAATTTATTTTTAATACAAAATTTAGTCTCATTTAAGTATGATATTAGTAAAACTCCTGATGCTTATTTTTAAAATCGCGGTGGCATGTTTTGTTAATTATAATGGCTTCATACTATCATTTACTAAAAAGCTCAAAGAATGATATTCACTTAGAATGAGGCTCACTGCTAACATCAGTGGCTATAAATCTTTATTTCATGCAGTTTTCTTGATAACTTCTTCCCTTATCAGCTCACACTCCTGTCCCTGCTCACTTGGCTCCAGCCATATTGGCCTCCTGCCTGTCCCGTGGACACTTTCAAACACTTTCTTCCCTGGGTCCCGACACTCCCTTTGTCCCTGCCTGTGACGCCTTGTCTCAGCTCTGCGCCTGCTGCCTCCCTCGCCTCCTTCAGGCCTCTGCTCAAAGCCTCGGCTGCCCCGACGTGCCCCACCCCAGCTGTCTCCATCCCTGTGCCCCACTTTATTCTTCATAGAACTGATCACCCCTGACATATTTAAGCATTTATTACCCTTGACCGATTATATATGTGTGTTGTCTGTTTTCACCCATAAGAATATAAGTTCCATTAAAAGCAGGCACTTTTGTCTTCTGCTTATTGCTATATCTTCAGTGTCTAGAACAATGCCTGCTATATTTTAAGCATTCAGTAAATATTTACTATCGAGTTAGTGGTCATTAATTGCCTAATTCATTTCTATATCTATAATTGGTTGGTATTGGGTGTTTCTGCTGAAGATGCTTTTATTTCTTGTTTCTTTTAGTTGTCTTTCTCATTGAATTATAAGTGTTGTATTTGTTATGGTCATGTCTGCTACTGCTTTTTTTTTTTTTCTTTTCACCAAAAACCACTGAAATTCAGGGAAACTGTGACTTTTGATGAATAATAGTGGGGAATTTACATGAAAGAGTAGATGATGTTTAAAGTGTTTATCTCGTGGTGTTGGTATGTTGTTTGGTCCATCCGCTGGAGGGATCTAAAATGCGCACAGCCTCAGATGTGTGGGTCTCAAACCCAGAAAGAAAGATCTTTCTTCTAATTTCAAGGCTGCCTCATAAACTTCGCAGCAGGATATGGTGTGTTCTGCAGGCTAATCAGCTGAGGGATGCAAAGCCAACTGAGAAGGGAAAGATCTTAAAATCAGAGCATTCTGATTCCTGTAAAATTATTGTTTTTATAATTCGCGTATTCTAAGTCTACTAATTTTTGTTTCTCTTCAAAGAAAAGACACAAAGATGAATTGGGGAGTCTTTAAAGCTCCAGACAAATGAAATCACGATGGAATTTCTTTGAGTGCTTCCAAAATACTTTGATAATGATGATGATGATGATGATGATGATGATAGCTAACACTGAGAATTTACCACATACCAGCCACTGTTGTAAGAATTCTGCGTATATTAAATAGGGACCGACTCATAGACAGTGAGCAGGCAGATAGCTCGGGGCGGGGAGGAGGCCTAGAGGGGTTAAGCAAAAAGGAAAAGAGAGAGAGAGAGAACTCATGGACATGGACAACAGGGCGGTGATGGCCGGGTTGGGGAATGGGGAAGAGGGCATAGGGGGGATAAATGGTGATGGAAAAAATAAAATAAATGTGAAAAAAAGCCACCTTTGTATATATTAGCTTGGTATGATCATGAGAACACCAAGAAAAGCCAACATGATCCCAAAACAACATGATCCCAAAGATCAAGAAAAATGACCCAAGACTGAAAGTTATTAAGCTCGTTTAAAAAATGCAAAGTATTTCCTTCTTTATTTGAAATGTCCAAAAAGGTGTTTCCTATGACTAACTGGCTTAATAGTCCATGAAATTTAATTTGATTCTCATATATGTAATATATTTAATAATTTAGAAAAGAGTTATCATTCATCTTGCAATTATATGAGAATATTTAACTTCTTGGTTTTGTTCATTTCTTTGGGGTTTGTGGTTCAGTTCAGTTTTATGAAAATTGATGCTTATTTTGATTGTTACTCTATTCTGTTCTGCTTTAGTTTAGAAGGAAAGGTAAAAGATGCTGATGACCAGGGAGAACAAGGCTGATTCTCAAAGTTCTAGGGCACAGTTCTATATAGCAAGTACCTGGTAGTCAGAGCCCTTTCTAGGCTGTGAGCTCCTCAAGGGCATGGACTGTCCCTCTCTGTGTCTTTGCATATCCAGCATGTAGCACAGGCCTGGCATGTGGTGCTCAATAAGGGTTTGTGAATTAATGAAGACCAGACAGTTGTAATGAGTTTATGTAGGAGTCAATAATAGAGCCAGTTCCTACCCCCACCCCCACTGGGCACTGAATTAAAAAGAGCCTGTAGTTCCTGGTGTTGCATTTGCTCTGGCCCGGGTGTCACACATCAAGTCAGTGAGTCAACTTATGCATTCCAAGAAAAGAAATCATCAAGATAAGTATTAAGACAAATGTTAAATAAGTAGTTATTATCTGAATCTTTGGAATTGTAATTTGATCATATAGCATCATCCTGGCGTCATTTTTAAAAATGTAATTATGCACATGTAAATATGCTATGTCCATGATGCGACTTGATGGCACTCAATGGAGAACTTCTTGTCAACCTGACCTGCTGAAATCTATTTGTGGTAATCAATGAGTCAGCGGTTCTGATTGGTATTCTGTACCTCCCTGCATGACCTCAGGGAGGTTCCTAAGTCTATTTTTGGCTCAGTTTTCTTATATAAGGACTGGGAATAATTACTTTGTAATGTTTTTTACTAAGGAATAATCTTAAAAGATTCTTAGCTAAAACTGTTTCTAATTTAAACACTGCAATTACTGGTGCTACATGTAAGTCCATGATAGAATCAGAATTGACAAATATTATATATTATTTTCTTTAAAATGTTTCTCCTGCATTTTGCTTAACATTTATGCAAAATGTATCATAAAAACAGATTTCTATTTTTACTGTTGCTAAAAAAGAAATGCTTGTTATAAATTTATCACAATAAAATAGAAAGGATTTTGAATAGAAGAAATTGGATTCTACTACCTAACAACTCCGATTCCTAGTTCTGAGATCTCAGATAAGTTACCTAACCTCTCTGAGATTCAGATTCCTTCATCTCTACAATAAAAACAACAGACTACCTCCTAGAGTTGGTGAAAGGGTTTTCAAAAAAGATAATGTGGTGGTGGTGGAGGGGAGATTATGTCACAAGTCTAGTCCTCAAAAAAGATTAGTTATATAACTCATTCCTAAACAAATGCTGCTAACAGGCCAAAAGTCCTGGGTTTAAACCAAAAGTTTCTAATTATATAAGAAGATATTTAAAATAATGCACATTACTAAGATATTGATACACAGTTTAATAAAACTAGGGAACTATTCAAATGAAAGTGCTTTCTCCTAGTTGTAAAAATAAACATTTAAAATGTAATTCTAGAGCCAGTTATGAAAGATTTTTCTCAGTTGTTATGAAGGTAGCTAATCCCTTTTTAAAAATGTGTTTTTATTGATTTCAGAGAGAGGAAGGGAGAGGGAGATAAAAACATCAATGATGAGAGAGTCATCGATCGGCTGCCTCCTGTGCCTGACCGGGAATCGAACCACGACCTCCGAGGGTTCATGAGTCTAGGCTCAACCACAGAGCCACACTGGCTGGGCAGCTAATCTTTTTAATTAGCAAAGGAGTGAGGGTAGAGAACATGTCTATTGTGTACACTACTGGGTGTCTAGTGGCCAGCAGAGTACCTGGCCATAGTAGGTGCTCAATAAATACTTGTGGAATGAATGCATAGAGAGTGTAAATTTTTGAATCAGAGAGATTTGGTTTGAATTACAGCTATATATTAGAAGAAGAACATCTATCTTCAAAGGTTGTTAGGAGAACTGAAAGAGGTAACCTGTGAAAATTATCTGGCATGGGTGGGTATTAAGATGTGTTTCCCTTAGCGCTGTTCATACTTTTGCTAATTTCATAATATTACATGTGAAGATCAAATAGTATTCCAAATGACCAAATTAATAAACTGCCACATGTATTCTACTTATATAGAGACCATACATATAGTGAAACCCTACTCAATAAATCTTTGGCTGACATATCATCAGTCCAGCCAAACTGTTCAGGAAAAGTAATTCCTTCTTCAAGGCTTTTTAAAGAAGTCTGCATTACTTGCTCAGTTTTTCTGCACGTGGCTTTCAGTTGCCTTTTTAACTAGTGACCCTGGATTTTAACTAATGAATCCCAGCTGTTCTTATTTTGCCTTCCAGCCCTTCTCATTTAACCTCCTGTCTCCCTGGCCTCACATCCTTTAAGTTCTTACAGGAAAAGTGGGACAGTGCCAAAGTTTTCAAATGAGGTCTCCTATCTTCTTGAGGGGAGAGGGCTACTCTAACAAGGCTCCCAGCTTTTACACTGGTGGAAAAAGAAACATTCATTGTTGGAAATTAGATGCCTAATGATCTCCAAAGTGTCCCAAATCCTTCTGTGGTTTTTAATATTATAAAGCAAAGCATTCAGTAAGGTAAGTCCATAAAGCAAACCTACAAAGTCCACACTTGAATGCTAAATGTAATTGCAAACACCTGCGATGGAGATCCCCCCCCCCCCCCCCCCCCCGGTAAATATGCAATAAAAGAAACATTTAGCATACGAAACAATACAGATCCAGCTTTCTGAACCATGCTGAGAACCATCTGTTAGCAAAACTGGCAAAAGGTTTTGTAAAATATCAACCTGGAAAACTTGGCTGTGGGCAAAATCTGAGGCAAAGCCTGAGGCAATAGACAAGTACATGAAGGAAACACCCTAAGAATGGGGTGAACCTGGGCCTAGAGACCCTTCCTATGCCGATGCCCTGGAAACTTTTATTACATTCAGAAATACTCCTTAATCTATATACATCTCTGTCTTAATCTGATCGTTCTTTAATGGAGACCACCAATAAGTGCATTAGTAAATGCAATTTCCATTATATTGAACACTTAAAACCATGCTTTCCTCCAGGATGCACCTGATCCTATCAGGCTGAATCGCGGGCTAACCTGATAGCCAATTGGCCCTTCTAGTTAAATTCAAAATAACACATTTCCCAGGGGCTCTGAAAGACTTCTGAGAATGGCATCAAATTCAGTTATAAAGTCATTTTCTGAATTGCTTTTTCCATGCCTGTTTGCATAACCCATCCTTCCAAGCTCCTTTCAAAATCTACTGGCTCCATTAGCCACACTGATACTAACTGGTTCTCATCTTAGTTTATGTCTTTTTTTAACCTCCATTATAACACTGGTTGTAACTGGAACCATCTGCTCTGTTACATCTGAAAATGATATAGAGCAAAGATCAGGCTTTTCCTTGTCATCCATCACAACACCCCACAATATGCCTCGCATACAGGATGTGCGCATAAAGAAGGGAAAGGAAACTGACGCAGTTAAACAGGGAGAAAGTCAGGCCAGGGGACTGTCACTTCTCTGGGTTCTTCATGCAATGGATAGCAATCCTATTATCATTTTATTTCAAATGGCTCTTGGAAAAGGTTAATAAATGGAATTTTTAATGAATTACTTTCACTATAGTGGTTTCTTGATGGTGAACAGTCATCACTAAGGGAAATAAATAAGAATGGAATGAAAAGGGCCAGCATTTGTTGAATTCTGAAAATGGATCCTGTGATTAATGCTCTAAATGCATATTCTCATTTAATCCTCATAACAATTCAAAGAAATGGGTACTATTATTGTCCTCTTTCTGTAATAAACTGAGTCTTAAACAGGTGAAGTAATCTACCCACAGACACACTAGGAATTGGTAGATCTAAGATTCAAACCCAAGTCCATCCTCACCGACTTGCTATACTGCCCAGGGTATAGAGAAAATACAGGCACAGCACTAGAAATACATGCCTTCCCAGAGAATTTCTCAAATGGTTATCTAAACAACTTATTGTCTTCAAGTAAATTGTTCACTCAGAATTTATGGGATTATACTATTAATTTTATCTTTTATATGGATTTTTCTGGGGTTATTAGATACAGCCTTAGCACTCAGTATGGGACCAAACACACAGAAAGTACTTAATAAATACTCATTGAGTTCATAGTCTTGGTCAACAAACACAATACTTTTGAGTCTTAATTTCCTCAAAAATAAGTAGTAAAATGATAGTGTAAATATACTTGGAAAACTGGTATGAAGAATACAGTTACAATTGTAATACTACTTCTAGAAATATCGAAAGCTAGATGCTGAATGGAGAGACTCAATGCATCCCCCCTCCCCCCCCAAGCCAAGGACTTAAAACAGGTCCGTTGGGTGCCTCTTACTGTTCTTACCTTCCCGGATGGCTGTAAAGGGGACCCCTTCCTCTTCATTCATGCTGATGACCTTTAAAGCCACTAGTTGTCTGTTTATTCTAGAAGAATGAGGGGGAGGGCACACACTCAGCTGGTTCACAGCAGTTTCACACACAAAAAGTTTTCCTTCAAAACATATTCTAGCATATGAATCTACAATTTTTTCAGAATAAAAAGTTTTTAAAGTCCTATGTATATATACCAAAACATTTTCTTTCTTTACCAAAGGGATCCATGTTCATTATAAAAAAATTTGGAGGATACAGAAATCAGAGACACCCTCCTCATAATCAGAGACATCCATACTCATAATATTTTGATGTACATTGTTCCTTTCATTTTCCTTTGTGCACTTATTGGAACCACCCTTATTTTTTACCTGAATTATTGTCATAACCTCCTAACAGCCTGCCTGCTTGTACGCTCGGACCCTTACTGTCTACTCGCAGCAGAGTAGCCCGGGGCACCCTTTTTAAGGGAAAGTCACATCTCTGCTCAAAACAAAGCACTGTCACTCTAAACAAAAGCCAGATTCTTTTTTTTCTTTTTCTTTTTAATATGTATAATTTTTATTTTTGTTTAAGGTATTACAGATGTCCCTTTTTCTCCCCAATGACCCATTCCCCCCCATCCTCCCCCCTCCCCAGTCCCTCTCCCCACCATTGTCCCTGTCCTTGGGTTGTGCATAGATGCATATAAATTCTTTAGTTACTCTCTCCCCCTCCACCCCCTCTCCCCCCTCCCTCTGACATTTCGTCAGTCTCAACTATGCTTCAAAAGCCAGATTCTTGTGGCCTTCTAGGTGATACCCCATCTGCCCAATCCCACCATTATCTGTCTCTCTAATCTCCTCCTACTCTCTACTTACTAGTCGTTTTGTTCGCTGATGTAAGCGAAGTACCAGAGAAAAGAGATTTTAATGCAAATGTAAATGTATTATTTTTAATACAGTGGGGATATCACATCATCCTATCATCTTATTACTAACCTGTTTTCCTCCATTTAACTTTGTGTCTTTTTCATTCTTGTATTATGTGATATTTAATAATGATATAATATTTCATCACATATACTAAAATGCATTTAGCCAATTCCAAATGTTTCCAATTTACAAAAAAAATTGAGAATATAGTACAGAGAGTTCTCATATACCTCACAACCAGTTTCTTCTATTGTTAACATCTTATGTAGAATGGTACATTTGTTATAATTAACAAACCAATATTGATACATTATTATTAATTAAAGCCTATAGTTTATCAGGAATTTTTTTTTTTGCAGTAAAATTGTATTGTTTATTGCGGGTTGCATTGTAAACTGGTAATATTTGGGGGAATGAAACATAGTACATAGGAAAAGCCATAAAACTACCATACCTATGAATTTTTCGCAATAAACTTATTTAATAAAGGCTTTAAAAATTCCAAATGGATGACATATCCTCTACTATTAGTTATAATAGAACAAAAATAGAAATAGCAAAAATGTCCAACATTAGATGAATAGTTTAAAATTTTGTCACACATAAATACAATGGGATATTTTGTGTTCATAACAAAAGCTTAATTCTAGAGACATGTAGGAAAAAAACATGGAAAAGATTCACGATAAAATAGGCAACAGAAAACAAAACAGCATGCACACTGTGTTTATAATTTTAAATACAGTTGAGCCTTGAACAATGCAGGCATTAGGGGCACTCCCCCCTCCCACCAACAGTTCAAAATCCCCATATAACTTTCGACTCCCCAAAATTTAACTATGAATAGCCTGTTGTAGATAGAAGCCTTACCAATAACATAAACAGTCAATTAACACATATTTTGTATGTTTCATGTATTATATATTATATACTTCAATAAAGTAAGCTAGAGAAAAGCAAATGTTGCTAAGAAAATCATAAAGAAGAGAAAATATATTTGCAGTATTTATTGAGAAAATCCGTGCATAAGTGGACCCATGTTGTTCAAGGGTCAACTGTAAACTGTGTGGCCATGGAAGACAAAATGCCTACGTGCGACTGCTTTACGAAAGTATAGATTACAGATGGTTTTTAAGTCTTAAAAATTCATTTGCTGTTATATATTACCTTTTCTTTTTTATTTTTATAGGATTTATGACTTTCCAATTTTATTTCAAAATGTCTTCTTACAGTAACTATTCTTTTTATCTCTCTGAAGTAGATATCTGTAGATGTGTAAATTTATGAAATCAATCAACTCATCTATCTTAGTCTTTTTAAAAATTGAGGTATAATTTGCATATAACATTGTGTAAGTTAAAGGTGTACAATGGGTTGATTTGATACATTTGTATATTGCAATATGATTACCAGGATTTCTTTAGTTTTTGCCTAATGTCTTTTTTCTGTACCAGGATCCCATCCAGAATACCACATTACGTTTAGTTTCATGTCTCTTTAGGCTCCTCTTGTCTGTGACAATTTTCCAGACTTTCCTTGTTTTTGACAACCTTGGCAGTTTTGAGGAGTACCAGTCAAGAATTTTGTAGGGCACCTCTCTATGGGAATTTTTCTTATAATTACACTGCGGTTACAGGTTTTGAGAAGGTAGAGTACCATAGTAAGGGTACCATAGTAAGGGTACGTATCATCATAATTTATGACTTTTGCTGTTGGCCCTAATCACCTGGCTGAGGTAGTATTTGTCAGGTTTCTTCCCTGTAGTTACCCCCCCCCCCAACTGTACTTCTGGAAGAACATCACTATGAGTAGTCCATACTTAAGGAGTGGGAGTTATGCTCCACTTCCTTGAGGGTGGGTTATCTACACAAATTATTTGGAATTCTTCATGGGAAATTTGTCTCTTTTCTCCATTTATTAATTTATTGAACAATTTATTTGTATCAGTATGGACTCACAGATATTTATTTTATACTTTGGGTTATAATCCAATACTACAATACAAAGTGGTTTATTTATTTATTTATTTATTTATTTATTTATTTATTTTGTTGCTCAAAATAAATTTTTCCACCTTTGTCCTTTGGGAGCTCATTCAGTCGGCTCCTATTCCCTTTGACATACCCCCGTAAGTGTGGGGTTTGTTTTTTGGAGCATGCATTTATCTTCATTTTTTTAGCCTTTTTATAGATAAAAGGGATTATCACATTTTAATTTATATTTCTTTACTTGTGGAACTGAATTTTCATAAATGTATTGGTCTTTCCAGTTCTTTTGTGATTTGCCTGCTTACCCATCTCTTTATTAAAATATTTTGTATATACTCTTCACCAATTCTTTTGTCTGCCTTATCATGTCTTTGAAATTTTGAACTTTAAAAACTTTATGATATTCAACATTTTTCAAAATGTTTTTTTTGCTCAGAGCATAGCTCTGTGAAATTCTTCTCACCCCCCCAAAAAAGTTTTTTGTTCAAATATGTTTAGAAAATGCTTTATTTTTAAAAATTCTCTTAGCCTTTCTTAGATAGTACTGGTATAGGTTAACATTTTAAAGATGTTGAGAGCACCTACAATGAAAGATCACGTTTTATTTTGTTCTTGGGTTCCCTGTGTCAATTTCACCATAGCAACTGTTTCTAATAAGGTGTCTCAGAATTGGGGCTCTCTAGAACATACCTGGACAGATGGGGCACTATGGACATCTCCAATCTTCCCTTACGGGTTCCAACGTAAGTGTTATGTACACATAGAATTCTCTTATGTATCCTTCTAGTTCCTGGATTATTTTTTCATTTAACTCTTTAACCCATTGGGAATTTATATTGTATATTTTTACCTTTTCCAAGTTGCTAACAATTGTCCCAGCTCCATTTATTAGACTGTCTTCTTTTCCTTGCTTATTTGACATGCCACCATAATTACATATGAGGTCTTACTAATACTCGGATTTGTGACTGTTCTAGACTTTTAAAAATTGATTTCAGAGAGGGGAAGGGAGAGGGAGAGAGAGAGAAACATCAGTGATGAGAGAGTCATTGATCGGCTGCCTCCTGCACGCCTCCAATGGGGGGTCTAGCCCGCAACCCGGGCATGTGCCCCGACCGGGAATCGAACCGTGATCTCCTGGATCCTAGGCCGATGCTCAACCGCTGAGCCACGCCCAGCTGGGCAGAAGTAACTACTTTTAACAACATCATGTGTATTTTTCCAGACTCTGCTATGCACATACAAATTTATACATGTATAGTAAGGATACTTGAGTGTTTTTTTCTAAATGAGATCATAGAGTGCATATTGTTCTGTAACTTGTTTTTGGTCTCTTAAAATATTGGACATCTTTCCATATTAGTAGACCCATCTCATACTTTAGATGGCTGCGTGTTATTTCTCTGTATAGTGATTATTTAGCCAGTCCCTTATTAATGGATATTTGTGATCAGGTTTTGACTTTTTCTGTTATAACACAAGTACTAAAATAAATGATAAATGTTTAGTCTTATAGTATTTATATTAGAATATTAAAATTAACATTTAACCACTATCGAGCCATTATTTTTCAACATTGAAGTGACAAAGAAATCAGACCTCCGCCCGGCCGGGCGTGGCTCAGCGGTTGAGCATCGATGTAAGATCCAGGAGATCGCGGTTCGATTCCCAGTCAGGGCACATGCCTGGCTTTCGGGCTCAATCCCCAGCAGGGGGTGTGCAGGAGGCAGCCGATCAATGACTCTCTCATCATTGATGTTTCTCTCTCTCTCTCCCTCTCCCTTCCTCTCTCTGAAATCAATAAAGATATATTAAAAAAAAAGAAATCAGACTTCCAACTTTTTTTTTTTTTTTTTACTAAAAAGCAGTGGAGCTCAAGGATCTTTCATATATGGTTAACAAAGTTTATTGTTAGCCAAAATGGGCCCTTGGCTTCTGGATGAACAGTATTTTTATTCTTCAGCAATTTTGCATATTTTACAAATATTTGCCTATTGCATATTTCTACAAAGTGTAGAAAACCCAAGATTAATCATTGTTTGCATATACCACACTTTGTAGAAACCAGCCTCAGTTTCTTCCATGAAGGCAAAGTGGAAGAACAAAGGAACAAACTCAAGGTTGCCCTCGGAAACTTCTGCTGTGGGTTTTTGGTGGGGGGGATATGAAAAACACTTTAGAGACACCTTACTAGCTGCATTTCCCACCAGGCGAAGAGCAGGAATAATTGTTCTTGGGGTCAGTAGTAGAGAAAGTATACTTTGAACTGAATAAAAGAGAAAAAAAGCTGATAAACATCCTAGTGGGCTGATTTTAACTGGGGCAGGAGAAATCTGGTTTTCCCTCAAGGCTATTTAAATCATCATCTCTCTGCTGACCGTGGCATCTTGCACCGGTCCTGAACTTCAGCTATGTGTCGCCCGGCTTTACAGTATCAAATCAGGGGGGCGGGATCCTCATCTCTGAAGTCTCTCCAGCCATGAGTCACTCACCTGCTAATCCCCTTGTAAACTGTAGCATAAGAACCTTCACCCAGCTTCTCCAAGTTCAAGTACGATGAGGCTGCCCCAAAAGGGAGGCTCTTCCTCTGCTTAAGGGGAACAGGTAGGGGTGAGAGGTGGGAAGGAAAGAAAGAGCACTTTTTATAGTGTAGGCTCCCCCTCTCCCCCCCGAGAAATTTGCCAGAGTGTACTTGGAAGGTGCGCTCAGTAACTGCCCCGGCCGCGGGCCGCCTCCCTAGGCCAGCACCCGGCGCCGCCGCTCACTCACCCACGGAAAGCCCCGCCTCGGATGCTCTTCCTGAAAAGACTCACTGTTGCTCCGCGGCCTTTTACTCTCGACCTTCCGGGCACGGACGGCCTCGAGTCCCCTGGGCTGAAATGAAGTCATGGAACTCGATGCTTCTTTTAGGTCTGTTAGCTGGAAAAAAAGGGGAAGTGCAGGAATAAAATTTATGCAAAGTCAAGACTTAGTAGCTGGCATAAACAATTCTTTTTTTTTTTTTTTTGGCCTGATTTTCACTTTTCAAATATTTTCTAAGCTTCTGTACCCCCCAAAGTCACCTTTTCTGGAAATCAGATCACTTAAAAAAACCAAAGCAAAAAAAATTAATGATATCAGTTGTTGAAACACTATATTCTTTCTTCACCTAAAAAAAATGTCTTTAAAATTTAGGTTGACCTAAATTTTTATGATACATAGTTTCCAATTTTTCTCTGTTTAACTCACACCTCTCTCTCTCTCTCTCTCTCTCTCTCTCTCTCTCTCTCTCTCTCTCTCACATCCCCTTAATTTATCACTTTAGGGGGATAATTTTCTAGTATGGCACCACTAATCACCATGAGCTAATGACTGAAATTTTGAATCCATAGCAGAGCAATACTGCAGCTTGCTTTTTAAAGGTTCAGCTCTGTAGTTCAGCCCTGGAGAGATTTCAAGAGAATAACAACCACTCTCTCGGCTTCAAGTCAATTGACTTTCAGGCAGCCCGAAGCATAGGATTCTTTTTTCCTTTTGGTTTACAAGAGAATCCCCAAATTGGATAACAGTAGCCATAAATTCTCCGTGACTTTAATAGAATTTTCTTTTTATTGGTTTAGACCTACCGCAGAACAACCAGACCCTGCTACAGATCCGGGAGCCTCTGCGCTCCTGGGCGTATCGGCCGAGAAAGATGCCGCTGCGGGGGTGCCAGTACCTCGATCGCAGCGGCCTCCGCGGTCACGGGCGCGCTGCTCCCACAGCCGCGCGCATCGCCTGCCTCCCCGCAGCCGTGGCAGCCGCAGCCGGGCCGGACAGCCTTTGCGCACAGTTCTTGACCCATAATCTCCTAGGCTCAGGGAGAAAGCCCGCACTTGAACCTCTCCCTCTCCGCCTCTCCTGTCCCCGCGCACTCCCTTTTTGCCAGAGGTCAGCGGCGCTGGAGCTTTCATATGACTCACATGAGGGCTCTGCTGAAGCAGCCTCATGACTTCAGCAGTTTTTTCTTATCGGTGCAAGAAACTATACATCGGAAAGGCCGCCGCCTGCACGCGTGTGTGCACGCCTAAAAATAGGACGGCTAATATTGTATATAAGGAAACTTGGCACAGTGAAGGCTCATATTCCAGCCACAAGTTAGTCCCACTGGTATACACAGTTTTTATAAATTTATATTCTTATCCATGTAAATAATAATGGTACTTATTAGCTTCCCTGGTGCTGCAGTGGACACGGTGAGAAATATTTTCTCCCTGCCTTCTTATCTGAGAGCATTTTGCTGTTTAGACTTTAAAATATATTTGTAACCTAACCAATTCTTAGTAGCCAAAGGAAGCACAGAATCATAGAACAGGAAGAAAGCTGAAGATGGGGGCTCCGCCTTCACTCTTCACCTTCAAGCAACAGTGTATCTAATAGTCCCAGAGGGGTGGCCATTCATTCATTAATCCAAAAACTATCTAGTGAGTGCCTGTGTTGTTCTTACTATACAGAGAGTTACCCATAGTGGAGAGAGAGGAGTTTGCATAAAACAGCTCCTTCTTTTCCTCTTTCCCTCCCTCTTCCCCTTTCTTCCTTTCACATAAATGTAATTAATGTTTACTGTATTACTAGAACGGCATGTCAAGGATCTAGCTTAAGCTAGTTTGTAGTCTTTGAACAGGACTTTTTACTTTCATAGACTCCTAAGGTTGGTTATTGCCACTATAATGCACTAATCTGAGTGAGACAGAATGTAGCTACACACACACACTCACTGTCATTAAAGGAAAAGGTAAGGCATGTCTAGTATCACAACAATATTTATGTATATTTGACATATGAGCCCCACAATGGTTTAAAAAACCTTTCAGATAATTTATACGAGCATGTATTAAAGTTTTATTTCAATATTACCACAAGAGAAAAGACCTAGAACAGGCCAATTGAAAGAGTCACTCTTTCAAACTAGAGACATGTATTTTTTTTTAAAAGGTGACTACTCACATTAATACAAAAAGATTAAAGAATATTTGGTGAAAGACTATTGAACTTTTGACTGACGATCAACAGAGAGTGATAAAAGCTAGTTTCTCAGAATATTTCATAACTCCATTAAAATTTATCATAGTTAGGTTATATTTTATCAGAAATGCTGATTGCTTCCTGAAAGGAGATGATATTATAGGTTATTAATAATTTTAGGCTAGCTTCTCCCACACTACATTTTTAGAGTCCCTTTTCCTTTCTTAATTGGTGTGTATTCAAACTACAATGTTTAGTTGAGAGTTTCAGGTTTCCAGTCTTTGCACTCTTCTTTTATTTAATGGAGGCTGATTACTAGGAATTATGGTCTAATTATAACCTTTCTAGAATATGTAGGTTTTCACAAGCACTCAACAGATGAGAAGTAATGTGAACTCTGTGTCAGAAACATTCAAAATAATCCATATACATCCATATAAATAAAGTACAGCTGTAAAAAAAAAAAGGTAGACTTGTAAAAAAAATTGCTTGCAGTGATCATCAAAATATATTGTTAAGTGAAAAAAGTAAAATTCTTTTTTGTACCTTTTGTGGCAAAAAAAGAGGGGAAATAAAGCGTAGTCAGGTGCTGGCCAGGTGGGTCAGTGGATCGGACCGCTGCCCCATGCCCCAAAAGGTGGCAGGTTCAATTCCCAGTCAGGGCACATACCTAGGTTGGGGGTTTGAACCCAGATTGGGATGAGTTCAGGAAGCAACTGGTCAATGTTTCTCTCTCACATCTCTCTCTAAAATCTATTTTAAAAAAATATCCTCGGGTAAAGAATAAAAAATAAATAAATAAATAAATAAATAAATAAATAAATAAATAAATAAAGTGTAATCAGTAGTTTTACTAATAGTAGCAGTATTACTATTATTATTTTGAAACTCTTATTGGTGTACTTTAGGATTAAACAAGTAATTAGGCTAATGTCATTGGTATGAACTTGTGAGTTTTTTCCTTTAAAAACATGCTCTGTGGTCGGCCCTCAAACTGAAGGGGTCCCGGGTTTGATTACAGGGTATGTACCTCAGTTGTGAGCTCGATCCCCGGCCTGGGTCCAGTGCACCTGAGAGGCAAGCAATCAATGTGTCTCTCTCACATCGATGTTTCTCTCTTTCTCTTCCACTCTCTGAAAAGCAATGGAAAAATACCATTGGGTGAAGATTAAAAAAAAAAAAAAAAAAAAAAAAGCTCTGTCAACCCAAAAGATGTAAAGATGTAGAAACAGTGACAACTCAATAGCAATAAGCAACCCTAGAGCTCCTTTGTGGTCTCTAAATATGGTTATTTTAAAAAACCCAAGCACCTATGGAGAAATGGTGGCTGGATGTCTGGAGCATGAAATCTCAGAAGTTATCAAGAAAGATGTCAGGCTCATCTTAAGCCAAGGGGGGTCCTGTCAAAAGAACATAGGAGCCAACTTGAAGGGACTCCTTTCTTATGTTATTATTAAAATTCTTTCTTTTCTTTCTTTCTTTTTCTTTCTTTCTTTTCTTTCTTTCTCTTCTTTCTTTTCTTTCTTTCTTTCTTCCTTTCTTTCTTTCTTCTTTCTTTCTTTCTTTCTTTCTTTCTTTCTTCTTTCTTTCTTTCTTTCTTCTTTCTTTCTTTCTTTCTTTCTCTTTCTTTCTTTCTTTCTTTCTTTCTTCTTTCTTTCTTCTTTCTTTCTTTCTTTCTTTCTTTCTTTCTTTCTTTCTTTCTTTCTTTCTTTCTTTCTTTCTTTCTTTCTTTCTTTCTTCTCCTTCCTTCCTTCCTTCCTTCCTTCCTTCCTTCCTTCCTTCCTTCCTTCCTTCCTTCCTTCCTTCCTTCCTTCCTTCCTTCCTTCCTTCCTTCCTTCCTCTTTCTGTTGTTGAAAGTATTACAGATGTCTCCCATCCCCCCCCATTGATCCTGTCCACACCAGGTCTGCCCCACCGCCAGGCCTTGCCCATACTATTATCTGTGTCCATGGGTTATGCACATATGCATTTAAGTTCTTTGATTAATCTCTTCCCACTCACTTCCCCACCCCCACCTTCCTTCTGAGATTCCTCAGTCTGTTCCATGCTTCTGTGTCTCTGGATCTATTTTATTAATCAGTTTATTTTGTTCATTATATTCCACGTATGAGTGAGATTATGTGATACTTGTTTTTCTCTGCCTCGCTTGTTTTGTTTAGCATAATATTCTCCAGGTCCATCCATACTGTCCCAAAGGGTACGAGATCCTTCTTTTTACAGCTGCGTAGTATTCCATGGTGTAAATGTCCCACAGCTTTTTTATCCATTCATCTACTGATGGGCACTTGGGCTGTTTCCAGATCTTATAGCTGTTATAAATTGCACTGCTATAAACATAGGGGTGCATAAGTTCCTTCTGACTGGTGTTTCGGGTTTCTTAGGATATGTTCCTAGAATTGGGATCACTGGGTCAAATGGCAGTTCCATATTTAATATTTTAAGGAAACTTCATACTGTTTCCCATAGTGGCTGCACCAGTCTGCATTCCCACCAGCAGTGTTCTAGGGTTCCCTTTTGCAAAGGACTCCAATTTTGCTTAAGATAGGACAATTCGAATGTGAAAATAATGTAATGTATTGAATGCACCAAATATGTAAAATTCATAACTTTATGGTGATTATAAGTAAAAATGGTTGCTTGGATGTTTCTGGTGCACCAACTCAGTACTCTGAATACTGATAAAGGGGGACAATCAAGTATTTATTTAGTCTTTTCTATACAAATTGTTTTTCCAGGGTTATAAAATAGTCAATAAGGAGAAAATTCTCCTCATAGAAGATTTCCAGCTAATAAAGGCAGAAGAAATGTTAGAAGTAGAAATTCACTATTATGCAATCCTTAATGCAATAATAGATCTAAGCAACAATCATCAACGGGTGCTAAAATCGTTAGGCAAAAGATTGATAAGGAGCTCACTTTTGTGTGTTTAAGAATTTTCTAAATAAGAAAGTAGAAAAAAATATTTTAAAAAACACATTCACATGAAATTCATACATTTTGATTATTTATTTCCTTATATTCATTTCTGCCTGCTTTTAGTGTGTGTGTCTCTAGATAAAAGTACAAGAGTAGTTTCACCACCAAAGGGGTTCTTGTCCCCCTGAGAAGAAAGAAGTCAGGAGAGGAGGCAAAGTGAATTCAAGAGGTTTACTGAAAGCAAAGTAAAGGGAAAGACTAAAGGGAGGGGGCTTGATGCACAGAGGGAGCGTGGGCTAATGACAGCGTGGCTCCCCCAAACTGCCGCTGGGGTCTGGTTTATGTAGGCCTGGGTTCTTCATGCAGGTGACGAGGGAGCTCTTTGCTTTCCAGGTTTCCCGTTGGCTGGTGTCTACTGGATCAGGTGCAGAGCAGAGCACGTTGGGGAGTACCTGAAGAGAAACTTTAAATTTATCCACGAGAGGCTTTAAAAAAAAAAATTGAAGAACATTGCCATCCATTTAAGAGAGACTCAGCCTGCCCAGCCAGTGTAGCTCAGTTGGCTGAGCTTCCTTCCATGCACCAGGAGGTCATATTGATTAGCATATTGATTAGCATATTGATTAGCCTACGGGGTGAGGGCTCCATCCCCAGTGTGGGGTGTATAGGAGGCAGCCGGTCCATGTTTCTCTCTCATTGATGTTTCTCTCTCTCTCTTCCTCTCCTTCCCTCTCTCCAAAATCAATAAAAATATGTTTTTTTAAAAAGAGAGAGAGCCTGGCCAGCATGGCTCAGAGGTTGAGCATCAACCTATGATCCAGGAGATCGCAGTTCGATTCCCAGGCAGGGCACATGCCCCGGCTGTGGGCTCGATCCCCAGTCAGGGGCGTGCAGGAGGCAGCTGGTAGGTGACTCTCTTATCATTGATGTTTCTATTTCTCTCTCCCTCTCCCTGAAATCAATAAAGATGTATTTTTTAAAATTTTTTTCAAAAAGAGAGAGAGGGGCTCAGCCTGTTTCAGTAGTAGTAGTAATAACAGTAGCAGTTTGCTAGGAGTCAGACTCCTTGCTGATCCTGCAACTCCATGGCAATGAGTAGGCAGCATTATTACCCCCACTTAATCAGGCGGGTACTGAGTCTTACAGAATTTAGGTAACTTTCCCAAGGTGACAAAACTAGCAAATAGTAGAAAATATTTATAAAGACTACTAAATTTTCCAAATTTTATTTAATGAGGAGACACTGATAATTGTATTTGCACAAAAATCTCTGTGTGGTCTCATTTCTCATCAATTATTAGGACTAGATTTAAATTAGTTACTATATTTAAGGTGAACCAGTAACAGTCCATAAATCAGAACTCATGTGATATCTTCTTTGGTCCAAACAAAAGCTACAGAGTATGATTCTTAAATCACATGTCTTCCTTCTTCCTGGAGTACTTTCAACATTTCTTTTTTTTGTTTTACTCGGAACTTTTACATGCTGAGAGTGCTGCCTGCTGACAACAAGCAGGACTGCAAGCACATGGCATCTGGGTCTCCTTTGTAATTTGACATGCATTTGTGGTCCTTCTTTACATCATATTATTATTGCACATTAGTCTGCTACTTGTTTACTTGTACTTAGTTTTCACAATGAGGTTGATGGTGTAAGTTCCAGTGCTATCTATTTCCACTGCCTTCAGGAAAGACAAAGGTTCAAAACTAATGAACTAATGAAAAAACATGTGGAGCAAGATGGCCGTGTTTCTAAATTTCACAAGTTCTTATTGATTTAAGAAAATTCCTAGAGCCCTTGGGAATTTCTGCTCAGAAATGCCAAGTGCCCCAAGTTACCAGTTTTCTAACATTAAATTCTGTGCTCCTGGCTGTAATACTAGATCCTGTCTCACATTCAGGCTCTCCCCACATCCTGGCCTTCACTCACAAAGAGTAGTTTAACCTGTTGTGTGAACTACAGATGGAATGCTCAAGCATGCTGAGCGATTCCATATGTGCAGATCCACGTTCTGAAACTACTGGAAATAATGACAGGTTAAAAGAGACATTTCACAGGCTGGTAAAGAAATCTAATTGCAAGGTGTTCCTCTGACAGAATGGTTTAGCTTGTGAAACAACGCAATTATATTCAACACTGTACCTAAAAAGGACCCTTTGTCTAAAACTATATAGGAATCCTTGGGAATCTAGATGCAGGGAAAGTGGTAGACTCCCTATTTCCAGTATAAGCAAAAAATAAACTTGTGCTTCTACAGACCAGATGTTTTCTGTTGTTATTTGCATTTGTATGATTGCTTGTTTGTTTTAATTTCTTGAATCAATGCATTCAGAGAAAATTCCAGAAATGACTTGAACTGATGATTTGTTGCCCACTGAAATCAAGGGCACCAATTTTACATTTAATTTTCCGCTTTCAACATAACAGCATGATTTTTTAAAGAATGATTTAATGTTCTTTTAATAAAGATTTGTAGATACAGGATAATTCCATGGTGAGGCAACTTGTTGCATATTTTGTCAAAGTTTTCTGGCTACAGGTAGAGAAAAAAGTGACAATAATAATAAGGGAAACACATGGTTTATTTGTATTTACTCCTAACAATTCTGTCATCAGAAGTATTAAATAACTTGCCCAAGGACACACAAGAAAGAAACGGTGAAGCCAGGATTTAAACCAAGGCAGAGCAGCTTCAAAGTGTATACTTTTATTAATTATTATTATTATTATTATTATTATTTTAATCCTCATTCGAGGATATTTTTTCCATTACTTTTCAGAGAGAGAGTGGAAGGGAGAAAGAGAGAAAAAAACATCAATATGAGAGAGACACACTGATTGGTTGCCTCCCACAAGCACCGGACTAGGGCCTGGATTGAGCCTGCAACCGAGGTATGTGCCCTTGGCTGGAATTGAACCTGGGACCCTTCAGTCTGCAGGTCAACTCTCTAACCACTGAGCCAAAACAGCTAGGGCCAAAGTGCATACTTTTAAACCTATCTGAACACTTTCCTTCTTGATGCAAATTAAGAATTGGGGGATAATCAGTCATACCAAAGAGTTTCCATGCCTCTTCTTGGCCCTCCCTTCCTTTACTAGACAGTTCCACCTAATATGGCTACCATTTTTTTCCTCTGTTCTAAACAAGCACTTCATATACATTATCTCATTTAAATGTGATATAGGTATTTATTACCCCAATTTTAAGATGAGAAAACTGGGGACTGTCCAAAAGTTCTTAGAGTGCAGTTGTTAGAATTTAAACTGGTATTGATTGACTTTAGGATCTATGCTCTTAACCATGTCTCCACCCAGTGAGCACCCAGGTGCTGTGAGTACCGGTTTTCCTGACACATAGTGGGTCCACCAACTCATCACACAGGACTTTTGTTCCCTGGTACTCAGATTATACCCTAACCCATACGAAAGAACTTTCTCTCTGACAGGAAACACGCATCCCTGAAAGTGTAAGCTGAGGTGCGTGCCCTCCATCTGCAGTTTTCAACTGCCTGCCTCTTTCTAGCAGCCCCTCAGGCAGTGGACAACCAGAACAATCAGTTCACGATAGAAGCGCTCAGGCTGCTGACTGGAGAATAATGACACCTTTATACAACTTGTTAATTTCTGTGAAGTACACTAAATGCTCCCGTAACCTTCTTTAACGCTGCCCTGAAGTTTCTTGCTCCGCCAGTCCAGGGACAGGCTTGGAAGCCCACCCTCTGCCATGCTGGCGTAGCGCATTCCACAGTGCTAGACGCACAAGAGTTTTAGTGCCGTTTGAAGACGACTCCTGCAAGTTACCATTACTTTAAAACATACATATATTGTGGGTACACAAATACAAATAAACACAACTTACAAAAACCTAACTTGTAAATTTCTGATACCCCCAAGCTGTGTGGGACCCTCTGTGACTCCCCCCCAGCTCCATCCTGGGGCGCCTGGCCCCGCCGTCCCAGTTCGGGAAAGCAGCCAGCCTTGTGCCAACAGCACCACTCGGTGGCCAGGATGGAGAACTGGCCAAATCAACTTTTCTTCCCTCCAAACTTCTTTTTCCTCAAGAGACTACTCCTCCCAAACCCCACATCTCTCCTCTCGCCACACATTCACCGTTGCCACTCACAGCCAAGGTGATTCCACCTCAGGCAACCTCTCAAATTTACACACATAGTTTTACAAAACTCTTTTTTCTTAACCCCACCCAGTTACTTCATAAGCTTTTCTTATTCCAACTGCCTTTACCTGCTTTTCTTTAAGTACCAGCATCCATGAAAAAGTACTTAATATCACCTTGTCTTTTTAAAATTATTCAGTATTGAAAAAGTATTGCTTTCATTTTTTTTTTTTCATTGCAAATGCACATTATATGAACATCATAAATCACATAACATTTGTAGATTAGTTCAGGAACTAATACATTATTTACCTCACTGTTTTTATTGGAAAACATGTTCTAAGTTTCAAGCAACTCACTTGAAAATAAATATTTGGGACACTTTTTTTGGTAGGTTGGGCCAAAATGCTTTCTTTAAATGTTTACAACTACATACATGTTATACATTATAATACACACAAAAAAAGAGGCTTTTAGCCCAAACAACTGCTCTTTATTTTTAGCAAAAAAAAAAAAAGGGTAACTAATGCCCATATTAGGAATATATTACATAAAAGTAACTCAGATACAAAATATATAGATATTTACATTTTATTAAAGCATGCTTGCTTTAGTGGATACTTGTATGTTATAAAACAGGACTTCAGAACATATGTCTCAACAGCTCTCATCTAGCTTTGAGTTTCCATTCTAAAAATAAGTTAGCATTTTGTTACCTACATCTGGTGATTAGTCATTCCATCCACTAATTATTTTTGGTATGAGATGAATAGAAGCATTTCTATTTAAATCATTCCCCAAATTACAACACGCCATCAGCAGGTCTGGCTCCTTATTTTGGTGATTATCTTCCTGCATGAAGCTCAGCCACATAGTAAGTGCTCCCAGATGTCAATGAGAGTTGGGAGCTCCTTTTCTAAAATCTCAACCACTCAGAATCTCAGCATCCATTTTTGAAAACAAAGGTCTAAGTTGTTTTCTACTACCCTTTTAAACTTGGGATAGAAATGTTATCTAATTCAGTAAGAATAAAAAGTGTAACACACACATACACAGCCTCTATTTTAATATGTAGAATATGACACACAGACTATAACTCTATAGCCCAGAAGATCTTTCTGTGGTATACTTTTAAAATTCCTTTTTGATCATTTCTGATTAAATATCCTCAAAGGCCCCCTTCCCCAATGGAGTCAGTCTAAATTCCTGAGGTTGGATCTGACAACCTGACTCTACCCTGCCCCGCCCATCACAATTCCCCAGTCATCCGCCTACAGTCACTTTAGTCACACCGGCAGCCTCGCTGTCCAACACACTCTCCTTGCTGTTCTGTTTCTTGTATGGCATGTTCTTCCCTTGGCTGTACCTATCCTTCCTTCAAGGCCTGGCTGAGGTTCCATCTTTGCTCTGAACCTTTCTTTACTTCGATTCTCCCTGTTCCTACCCCCCTCTCTTTAAAGGCTGAGCTTCTGGATCACTGATTGTCTGAACTATGTATTCTAATAACTATTTTCACTGTTTTCCTAACAAATTAATAAGTACATTCTTTGAGAGCATGAACTTTATCTTATATTCCTTTCAGGTTCCTAATAAATGGTTGTTACAGTAAATAATATAGCATTTATACATGTGTGTGAAGGCACCCCCACCCCACACATATGCACACACAGAGGATGGGGCCTAGAACCCGTGCTTACTTCTTGCTTATTCTGACCCCACTGAGTACATCCCTGCACACTGCCCCCCATGGGTCATTCTCAGTTCCTAACACCAGCCTTCACTGACCGTTACTTCTTTTCTGTTATCCTCTATCATCTCTGTTTCGAACCCTACTTTTTATCTTAATCTTGTACTCAAAACTTGGTCCAGTGGGAGTTGAGGTATGTGTGTTTGGGGTGGAGGGGGGAGCAGAGAATGTAGAGTTTGGCAATCAAGATTTGGAGGCCTGGGTGTGAGTCCCTCTGCCTGGCTTAGAGTAGTTGGATTAACCTGGACAAGTCAGTAGGCTTCAGTTTCTTCATGTGTATTTTTGGAATAATTATACCTATCACGGGGTTGTTTTAAGGATAAATTGCACATATGAAACATTTTGCAAATACTATATTATAAAATATATTGTATTGCAATATTATCAGAATTAGCCCAAATATCATTACGTTCCAGAGGCTGCACACACACCCCCCTTACACGCACACACACACAGATACACATTCACACACTCACTCATGGATTGTCCCAGGGCAGGTAAACCATTGCCTTCAATCCTTTTGACTGCTGAGCCTAGGAGGATCCTTGTCTTCTGACTTTTAAGAATAGGAAAGTGGGAGAATCATTCCTCAATTCCTCCCAGTGGGTAATCAATCAGAAGACTGGACTAGAACCAATGTCAGTCAGAATAGCTGGCAGAAGAGCCAAGTACTTGTATCTACATCAGTGAACTGTATTTCAACAAACTGTTAAATTGCTAGCTCTCAATAAACAATTGCTAAAGTCTCTAGAGCATTGCACTAGTCTCTGGAGAATAAAAAAATGAGAAAAACACTATCTGGGAGCTTAGAATCTAACAAGAGAGACAGAGACATACTGGTTTGCAAATTAGTGGAATACATGCCATACTAAAAGAGCTTATACATATTTATAAGTAGATTCAACTCAGCTTGTGCACTGAGAGTACTGAGTCTATGACGATGTATAGAAAGCCATGTTGGATATCTTTTCTTTTTTTCCCCTTTGAGGTCGGATTCTTTGGAAACAGGAAATACAAGTTTGCTATCATATCAACTATTTGGCTTCTTTAAAGCTTGGGTTTGGGGTACCTATTCTATACCTTGATTCCACACTCCATCCAGCTACTGCCCCAGTTTTGTCTTTTCCCCCACTTCACAGCAAGACTTGAAGGAAATGTCTACTTCCTCGCCTCCTATTCTAACTCACCCCCAATCAAGCCTCTATGTTTACTGCTCCACTGAACCTGCTCTTCTTGCCAAGTCACCAGAGATTCCATCTTATCACACCCCCAAGCTACTTCTCAGACTTTATCTTACTTTACTGTTTAGCGGCATTCAACACCGTTTCTCATGCCACCCATCTGGAAAACCTCTCTGATTTCTGTGAGGTGAGCATTTTCCTAGTTGTCCTCCTACCTCTGTGGGGATTCTTCTGCAATCACCTCTCCTGGCTCCTCCTCCTCGGCTCAACTTCCAAGTTTGGGAGGTGCAGCCTATCTACACTTTCTTATCTACACTTTCCTCCCAGGTAATTTAACCTATTTCCCTTTAGCTTTCAATGGCACCTACGTGCAAATGACTCTCAATTCTCTACCTCCAGCCCCGACTTCTTCCTAGCACACCAACCACCAATCTGACACTTCAACTTAGATGCCAAAAAGGTATCACAAAGTCAATGTCAAAAACAGACCTCTTGAACCATGCCAGATGCTTTTCCTTAGTCTTCTCAAGGTCAGAAAATGAAATTCTCATCAATCAGTTGCTTAGGAAAAAACCCAGGCAGCATACACATCCAATATCACATGTAATCTATCATTATACTGTGCCAGCTCTACTTTCAGAAAATATCTCAAATCTATAAAATTCTTAACTTGTATTGCCATCACCCTAGTCCAAGGCATCGCCTCCCATCTGACCTAATGCAACACCTCTACGTGGTCTCCGTGCTTCCATTCTTACTCTCTAGTGCTTAGTCAGGATGAACTTAAACAAGAAATGTTAATGTTCCTAAGTTTCAACCCTTGACTAAACTTCTTTTTAACATGTGTCATGAAGTAGGAAGTAGACAGTATGAACTCTCAAAAACATAAACCAGATCAGGTTACTCCCCCGCTTAAAACCTTCTGATGGTTGCCCTTGCATTTAGAATAAAGGACAAACTCATATCCTAGCCCACCAACCCACACGATCACTACAACCTCATTGTGTACCACTCCTCTCTCTCTCACACTCTCTGCTAGACATTTTTGCCTTCTTCTGTTTCTAAAACACACATATTTCCCCCTCAGAGAGCCCAGCAGGATTCTGAGCTAGATCTTCTCTATCTCCTCAATCTCTAAATCAGGGGTGGCGAACGCCTGGCCCACTGGCTGTAGCCGGAGAAATCATTTGTTCTGGCTCAGCCAAGTCAACCACAGGCAGCACACGAAATTCAATAAATCTGGGAGCTTTTTTTCATAGCTAATTTTTCAGTTGATAATTTTTTATGGCCTGTGAATAATGTTATAAATATCCAAATGGCCCTTGGCAGAAAAAAGGTTCCCTACCCCTGTTCTAAATAGAGGAGTGTCCCAGGGCTCAGGGCTCAGACTGCTTCTATATCTCCAGCCCTGACCTTTTTCCTCAACACAAGGCTCCTAGGTACAATTACCTACTTGACACCTCCATTCAGATCCCCGATAGCCATATAAGCTATATGTTCAAATATGAATATTTAGTACTTCCTCCTCATATCCAAAACATACTTTTTCCCATCTCAGTAAATAACAACACATTTTTACAAATACTCAGGCCTTAATTCCTCTCTCTTAAAGCCATGAACAAATACTGTAGGCTTAATTCCTCTCTCTTAAATCCATGAACAAATACTGTAGGCTCAACTTTCAAAATACATCAGGAATCTAACTCCTTCCTACCTCCTCCACTGCTACTCCAGGCCAAGCGTCATGTTTGCCTCAACTATTGCAATCACCTCTTACTGATTTCCCTGCTTCCACTCTTAAACTCCTATGCTCTGATCAGTCTCCACAGAGCTAGAGCCTAAGTGTCATTCTTTTAAAACCAGATTACACCTTCTGTTCAAGGCCTTCCTGTGGCTGCCCTTATCACTCCAGGTAAGCCCAAAGTCCTTTCCGTGGCCTAAAGGATCTGTCTCCACTACCAAATCATTATCTACTTGATCTTATCTTCTACCTTTCAACCTTTTACTCCTTCAGCTCTAGCCTCATTCGGTTTCTTCCAACCGCTTCTCGTTCAGCTCTAGCCGCAATGCGCTCCTAGCCTTTGCCTGGACTGTCAGATGTCCACATGGCTCTGCCCTCACTTTCCTTCAGATCTCTGTTCAGATGTCTGCTTAGAAGAGAGGCATTCCCTGTCTACCTTATATAAAATTGCACTCTTCCCTGTCTAGTCCCTTACCTTTCTTTATGGTTCATAACAACAAGAATATTTATGTGGCACTTATGTGCCAAGTATCATTCTAAGTCACCCTATAAATTAGGTAACTTTATTGCCCCTGTTTTATAGATGAAGAATCAGAGAGACATGGAGGTTAAATAACATGTCAAAGTCACAAATCTAGTAAGGGCTAGAGCTGAGGTTTGAACCAAGCTGTCTGGCTCCAGCATGTGCTTTTGGCTACTACACTATTTTGCCTCCTTATAGCCCTAGTCACTGCCATATTTCTTCATTATCTCTAATTCTTCCTACGTGTTTCAGTTATTAGTGCATAACCAACCATTCCGAAACTTCGTGGCTTAAAGCAAAAAATGATTATTTGCTGGTAATTTGAGTCAGGAATTCAGGCAGGGCTTGACGAAGCTGTTCTGCACTACTGGGCATGAGCTGGTGTCAATCATTTAGCTGCATTCAGCCAGAAACTGGGCTGGCCTGGAAGGAACTTGATTGCTTCACTCACATTCTGGCACCTTAATGCTCTTCTGTGTGGCGTATCTCTTGACATTTTCTCTTATCAATCTGTTATTGTTGAAGCTTCTTTAGAGCACGGCAGCTGGCTTCTTAGAGGGAGTACTGGAAGCTGCCAGTTTTCTTTTTAAGGACTTAATTCAGAAATCGCAGGACTTCATTTCTGCTGCATCCTATTAGTTAAAAAAAAAGAAGAAAAGAAAAAAAAGAAGAAAAAAATCACAAGGCTCACCCATAATTAGGGGAAGAAGAAATAGATTCCATCTCTTGATGTCAAGAGTGGCATTTGTATACATGAAGGGAGGAACTGATGGCTGCCATCTCTGGAGATTATCTTCCACGCCACCAGAGTGCAAGTTCCATGAAAACAGGGACTTTTGTTCATTATCATTTCTCTCTAGTGCCTACCACAGTGACTAGCACATAATAAGTGTGGAATAAATATTTATTTAATCCATGAATTTCAGGGACAAGTGAAAGAGTCTAAAAGATCTGGAAGGGTAGGAGGAAAACTCAGAAGGTGTGTGTCCCAGACGTCTAGAAAAATAAGAGGGAAAAAAAGATAAGACTATACACTTCTTTCCTATTTAGAAGTTTTAAAAAACAGGTAACAAGTACATTCAAACTGTATTTGTAAAGTTACAAGTTCAAACAGTGCAGTATTTCATACAGTAAAAAGTGAGTTTTCCTTCCATTTTTGTTTTTAAAAAATAGTTTTTAAAATATTTGTTTTGAGAGAGAGACAGAAACAGAAACATCAGTTTGTTGTTCCATTTGTTTATGCATCATTGGCTGTATGCGCCTTGATAGGGCATCAAACCCACAACCTTGGAGTATCAGGATGACGCTCTAACCAGCTGAGCTACTTGCCCAGGGCTGGTTACATTTTAATGTATCCTGTCAGAGCTAATATATCTACATACAAAGGCAAGGATATATATCACCCCTCTCTCTCTCTAAAAGACACACACATAATACACAATTGGTGGAATGCAATACACGTGACTCAGCACCTAGCATTCTTTCTCTTAACAATCTAACTTCTAGATCATTCCATATCAATACAGATCGATTCATTCTTTCATTTAAATGGCTGCATCAAATGTTCTCATTCTTAGACTGTATCATTAGATTCCAAAAGCAGGAGGTGACTATCAGTGCCAGCAGGCCTGAAAAAGTAGAGACTGCAGATTGGGGTAAAGAGTGGGAGGCCAGGAAGCAGAGGTTGCTAAAGAAATGAGGAGAGAGGAAAAAGAGATGAAAAGATGGGACAGGCAGGAACAGGCTTATATACTGAAGACTAAGAGCCACAGAGAGGTGGAGACTGGAAGTACACACAAGAGAAGGGACAATAACGGAGAGGCGAAGTCTCCAAGGGGATTGGAAGGGATCCTGGGTTCAAGTGGAGGGATTAACCTTGAGGGGACAGAACACCCCTTCTAGGAAGGAAAGGAAGGGGGGGCAGGTAGATTTAGTAACAGTGGCTGGCGGGAACTAAGCAAATTCCTTCGCAGTGGCCTCATTTTCCTCAGAAGCTTAGGAGGCCAAGTTTTTTATTTTTACCAAACGCATGGGGTGGGTAGGGTTCAGTAATAAATTGGGAGAGGGAGGGCTGGGAATAGCAGGGGACTGGGAATAGAATATCTGAGTAGCAATTTGTAAAAGGCTGTTTTGGACTTAGCAAGGTCGCCCCGTCCCATGGAAGCCGCGACTGGAGTCGGGCACCTCTGGTTTGCCCCGGTGCCAGTGCCCAGGCCCTGTGACTGCCAGCGCGGGCACCGAGCGCACCGGGCTGGTGTCCTCGCTGCAGGCGGTCGAAGGATCGAGGAGACAAATGAGCCGAGGGCGGCAGTGAGCGGGACAGACCGTGTGCGCCAGGAGCTTCCGACCCGGGCTCGCCTCGGTCGCCGGTCTGAACGCAGGTTTGCCGGTTGGGCGAGGGCGCAGCGCGGGCGGCAGAGGGCAGCCCGCCCCGCTGCGCGCCGAGAGCCGCGGCTCGCTCGGGAAACCTTCCCGGGAGGACTGGGTGCGAGCTGAGTCCGGGTGGCGCCGTGGCTGCGCGAAGCGGACTCGTGAAACCGTGTGCGGGGCAAGCAAACTGGTTCCACTCCTGTTGTATAGCGGGGAACCTTGTGGGCATCGCACGAGAGGCCAGTTCATTTCCTCCGCTCGTTTTCCATCCTTTGCGGTAGCAACTGAGCAGTGGAAACACTGGGGACACTAGGACCCAGCCGCGCCTGGGGGCGATGACGTCATTCGGGGGCGGAGGCGACTACCGTTAGGGCAAGTCCATAGAAGCGCTTTGAAGGCACTTTAGCCTTTTCGCTGGAAAGAGCAGCGAACTTACCCTTCTGACTCTTCCAGTTTAAGGTAGTAACAAAATGACTGCAGCCACTAACCACTCTCGCCACCAACAGTTACCACCGCAGCACCCGCGTAGTTAGGCCCCCGGCGGCTCCAAGTTACGTCATCGCCCAAACGCGCCTCAGGTCTGGCGGCTCCGCCTTATTATAAGGGAGGGGCAGTGCTTCTAAGAAATTTGCGCGCAGCACCCAACTCCTCTTGGGGTATTTTGATCCTTACCGGACGCCGTTGGCATCTGACCCCGCCTACTTCGGGTGCCATCCCCGCCCGCGTTCCCACTGGTTCGCCGCCGCTGCCGAGGCCGCGCCCCCCATGAATCAGCTGATCTCGCGGAGTTGCTGGGCTGCGAGCTCGCCGGGGATGCAGACGCCGTGCTGCCTCGGGAGCTTCAGGTGAGGCTGTGCGCGTCCCGGGTCGGCCCCTGGCTTCCCGGGGCGGACCGGCGCGGGCCTGAGGTGTGCGGGAGGCGGGTCTGGGAGGGAGGCAGAGGCGCAGGTCGAGGCCCGGGATCGCGCTGCGGGGAACCGCGGAGACCGCGCCGGCGTTTCCCCAAGCCAGCACCCGACCGACGGCGCCCCTTCGCCCTGGCCCCCGGTTCTTCCACTCGCCACCTTTCCTTGCTCCCCAGGCAGGGCGCCCCTTCAGGGGTCTCAGCGGCCCGAGGTCCCTTCACGACCTCCCCCTCTCCCCGGCCCCACCCACGCTGCCTTCCCGCCATTCATTCGTGAGGATTTACTGAATGCTCGCTCCGGGCGCTGAGCAGAAAATCCCGGGTTCCTGGCCGCGAGCCGTGGTGTACCGGCGGGTTGGCCCCCGGTGCAGATCGCGGTGGAGAGCGGACCGAGGGTTTTGGTGGCTTGAAGAGGCGGCTGCGGAAAAGAAAATGAGTTTGGTATTAAGAATTAGCAGTGTAGCCAAGTCCTTTGGTGTGTAAAATGACCCACCGGGGGTGGTAAGTTCTTTTGAGACGCGGAGACGGGAAAGTAACCGGGGCGCTCTTGAGGAAGCCGCCCCGACGCTGGTGCCGGCGCTCTTGGGTAATGGGGCTGCTTGGGAGACGGGCCGCCCGCCGCGCCGCAGGCCCTGGGCGCCGAGGGCGGCGCTCGGCGGCAGCGCGTAGGGAGGGCCGGCAGTCTCCCGGCTTAGGGTGGGAAAGAGTAACTGTTGAACTCTAATGCACGTCCTCAGTCTGTTATCTTTTGGATTTGTTGGTCGCCGCGGAAGTTCTTTAAAAGGCCTTAGAATTGTGTGATGTGTGTTTATTAGGAACAGGTATAAACATTCAGCACACATATTGGTCCAGTATTTTTTCAGTTTATCATTAATATGAATGGTTTGGAGTGACCCCCTTTGAGTTGGCGAATACTTAAAAGAATTTAAGGCAGTGAAAAATTCGCTTTTGCAGTAAATTGCAATATTTTTAATCTTATTGATCCTAGGATTTGGATCTGGCCGTACATCCACTTAGACTGGGAAAGTTGCTAACTTTTCTGCTTCATTTTCTTTGTCTTTACATTGGGGATAAAAGTACCTTCCTTATAATAATATCTTTATATTTGATGGTTCATGTATCATATTTATTACAGTGGCTGGCACCTGGTAGATACTCAATACATATTAGCTATTTTTATAATTATTAATTTCTTCTTTCACTATATCATGACCCAAACTAACATTTTTTACTAAATGGTGGGAAAGAGAATTGAATGTGCTTAGAAAAGAACTATAACTCATTTTAAAGTCAAGGGACAGTTTCCAGATAATTTTATGATACATAGACTTATAGTTAGAGAAAGTATGATTTCAGGGTGGTTTGTAGTAACTTAGGTATTCCACCAGGGCGGAAAAGATGCTGATGCAATCTATACCTACTTTAAATTTAGTACTTAGTTTGAAAACTATGACTACTATTGACAAATTCGAGGCTCATAATTATAGCAAAAATGTTTAAAGTTGTTTTACAGTATTAACATTGGAAAAGATAATGATGAAGAAAGTTAAGTACCAAACAGGATTTTTGGGGGGGAAATTTAAGTGGCATTATATAAGCCTCTATTTTTTTTTTAATAGATTTAAGCAATGTTAACTGGAATCCCTTCTATCTAAATCTCAGCCTTTCGCCCGGCCGGGCGTGGCTCAGCGGTTGAGCATCGACCTAGGATCCAGGAGATCAGGGTTCAATTCCCGGTCAGGGCACATGCCCGGGTTGTAGGCTAGGCAGCCGATGAATGACTCATCATTGGTGTTTCTATCTCTCTCTTCTCCTTCCTTTCCTCTCTCTGAAATCAATAAAGGTATGTTTAAAATAAATAAATAAATAAATCTCAGCCTTTCATAATTTAGATTTGAAACACTTTGGACATTTTGACTGTTAAAGAAGCAGAGGGTTTATTAAGAACTTTCCTGTCACCTGATTTTAGTTTTTGTGTGGTTAGGTGGGAAGACTACTATTAATTGTCTTATCTTTTCATGAAAAAAACATGGGTATAATGTAATATTGCTGGGTCTATTCAAAAAGTATTTCCAAAGAATATGACTGACTTGTAAAAGCCTTCTATAATTCTGTATAAATATGAGACTATGCAAGTTATGAGTTGAAAAATAGGAAGGAATGTTAAGACTGGTGGTTTTTGAGCTGGAGTAAAAGAAGGCCTGCTTTGATGCAGTGTGAGGTTGAGCCCCTTTCTCAGACACTCGGAGGAATGCTGTGAGGATTTCAATGACTTTTTAGTGGTTTTTATAACTCTGTGGAATTAAACCTACCACATATTCTAACTGTCAGGGATACAGATTTTTCTGGTAGTTTTTCTTAAATTTTTTTTTTTCTTTTAACACTTCTCTCTTGATGACCAAACAATTCAGTCGTCAGTAATAAGACAGTAGTAGATTTTATAGGGTGTCAGTCCTTAAGAAAATGCATGGTGCCCGGCTGGCATGGCTCAGTGGTTGAGCATCAACCTAGGATCCTGGAAATCTCGGTTTGATTCCCGGTCAGGGCACATGCCTGGGTTGCTGGCTTGATCCCTAGTAGGGGGTGTGCAGGAGGCAGCCGATCAATGACTCTCTCATCACTGATGTTTCTCTCTCTCTTCCCCTCTCCCTTCCTCTCTCTGAAATCAATAAAGATATACTTACAAAAAAAAGAAAAAGAAAGAAAATGCATGGTAACCACAAAAAAATAGCAACAAACTGTGACTTGGTGCTGTTCAGTACTGCTTTTATTTTCCTGTCCTCATCTCCTGTCTCTCATCCCTTGTTCCTCTGTATATGTAACGGTGCTGTCTTTACATGATGTCTTTTTTTTTTTTATCATCTCCCAAGGATATGTTTATTGATTTTAAAGGGAGACGAAGGGCGAGAGAGAAAGAGACAGAGAGACACCGATTTGAGAGAGAAACATTGATCGGTTGCCTCACTTACTTGGCCCAACCAACTGTGGATTGAACCCGAAACCTAGATATGTGCCTGAGACCAGGAATCACACCAGTAACCTTTTGGTCTACCAGAATATGCTGCAGCCAGCTGAGCCACCCTTCCAGGGCTGTATTATGTCTTAATATTTGCCTGCACCATGCAATTGGTATAATAGCTGTGAACAATTGGTAAAGTAGCTGAACTAATTGATCCATATAGGTGGAGCAAAAATATTTAAATCAGCAAGGTAATGAGTACTTTTTTGTGCTCTTGTAGAGTTAGTTTTTTATTGTAGAGTTCTTTTTTGAAGAAATTGGGCAATTCTCTCAACTCCTGTGAGAAAAAGACAAGCTGTTTGGTAGAGTTTCAGTAGGCTACCAGTGAATTATGCATAGAGAGAACATCAGCTTTAGTCTCATTAATTCCACAGATTAATCAAGTTATGTTTCCCTTAATGATCACATATTATTTAATTTTTTTCCCTGAGTCATGATACAGTTCTTCAGTTCACATAACCTCCACATTAGGAAGGTGGTAGTTAGACCTAACAGTGGCATCTGGGTGAGCTTGCTTTCCTTCCACAATCTGATTGAGCCAAATCTTTAACTAAATTTGGGACAATTGCCCAAATAAACATGTAGCAAAGATGATTGTAGCAGCTCTTAAAATGGCAATAAAGTAGAACAATCCAGCTGTACTTTAGTGGGGAAATGGATAAACTATGGTTTATTTATGCAATGGAATACTCCCTCCTACTAAAAATGAATGAACTATATCTGTGATCATCAACATGGATACCTCTCAAGTACATAATATTGAGTGAAAAAAGTTGCCAAAGGATATATACAGTGCGGTGCATTTATGTAGAGTTTTAAAGTAATAATAGCATACATTGTTTATTGATGTATATGTATCTAATGAAAGTACATACAAGTATAAGAACATACATGGAAATAAGGCTCATTAACTTAAGGAATATGACACATTAACTCTGGAGAAGAAAGGTTTGGGCAGCGCTTCCTCATATCTCTAACTTTTTCTTCTATTTTTAAGAGACTGAAGCAAATATGAAAAAAATGCTATTATCAGTTAAAACTGAGTGATGGGTAAGGTACATAGATTTGTTCTTTCTTTTTTATAGATTTGTGTATGATTAAGATAGTTTGTGAAACTAGCACTGTAACATTTTAATTTATAATCAGGGCTCTCTCCCAATATGCTTTCTTTCTTTTACTTTCTAGTCTCAAAGCAGTCGACTTCTGGAAAAATAATTATTTTTTCTGTGCAATATATGCCTGTACAGCGCCACCGTGTAAAGCTTTTTCTAAGTAGACAAGACAGACCAATTATTTAGTCAGTTTTACTTTGCTGTTTGTGTGCTCCTGGGAAGATGCTTTTCTTAGAATATGAGAAATGATCCTTCTTAAAAGGGTGCATGGGAATTTAAATTCTAGAGACTCTTGAGAAATACAGGCATATGCTGATCATGAACTCTTAAACTATTGCAGAGTAGATTGACAGAGTGAATCATACAATATTACCACAGATATCACCTGGTCATTAACACTTAAAGTTTGAGTTGGTTACATTTTATTGTAACACGGTAAGCCCAAGTTTATACTGTGAATGCAGGTTTCCTAGTTATTGCTCAAAGAAAATAATTCTCTCTTTACAGGTAAACATGATGACAGTGCATTAAGTGGTTGAGTAGTAAATTTAATAGCTGATCCCTAATATAACCTCAATATTTAAACTTGAGAGTGAAACAGTATTTTCATTTCTAATCAAGAATATCTGTTACTAGCAGTTTTAAAATAAGTGAAACTTGTATCTCCAGAGCAGTATTTTTTGGCATGTGTACTCCCTGTTCAGTTATGCAGACCCTCAATGATCTTGAGCATTAGATGTTACTGATTGGTAAGATAAGCCAACATACTTTGAATTACATTTTGTAATATTGCCTTTAAAAAATTTGTGGCCATTTTAACAAAAAATAGTAGCAAAATATTGAAGGAATAAACAACTTGTGTCAGAAATTATACTGCAACATGTAATAACAGGGATAAATTATTGCAGTACCTAGGAACTTGAAATTCAATTGCTAGTATTATAATATCCATCAAAATGTTTCATCGGGATTTTAATAATCTGAAAAAAATCATTTAAAAAATATGCAGTGGGTACAGAAAGGAGCTAAATGGGCATTGCTGGGCATTTATGTGTGTGTCCCCCCCCATATTTTAATTCCCCTCCATGGGTAATATACATTTTAGACTGTGCAGTTTTAGTAATTTTCAAGGTGATATTAGCAGGCCATATAAAAGAGACTAGTCTCCCTGATTGCATCAAAAACTGTCTCCATGTTCTAAGGAGAAAGGGACTATTCTTTCCTGGGTTGTCTAACATTTGTGAAGTGTATGAAATAAAAGTGTTTTTATTGTTAGAAAATACCATTAGCAAATTATGTATGAGAGTTTCTATTATGAGATGATACTTTTCTATTTGTGTCTGATACTGACTTATTACAGGCCCTAGAAATTTTCTATATCATTTGAAAGTCTGTGGATTGGAACTTAAGATCAAGGACTGTCTTCCACTGAGTACTCAACTTGGAACTAGTGGTGGTTGCTATGGGTACAAGAGTATACTGCTGAATATAAGTTATAGTTTCTGACCTCTAGGGGTTTATAATATATTTTGAATCAATGACTTAGTAAGTGCATTATCTCATTAATAACAACATTGTAAATAACAGGTACTTTTAGGCCAGCCTACTGACTTTGTTGAATTCATTAATTTACTGAATCCCTGAACTCAGGGTCAGGATTTAAGGGGCTAGTCAGCTCCTGCAGTGGTATCAGGCAGTGCTTCCACTGCATCAGTTAAGGCTGAGAGGGCTGGAATTTGAAGTGGCCTTGACCTTTGATAGTGGTTTGTTTCTTAAGGTTTCACTGCAAGATGAGTGTGTGTGTCCCGTCCCCCCCATTGCTTTTCAGAGAGAATTGAAGGGAGGCAGAGAGAGAAACATCAATGTGAGAGAGACACATCGGCTGGTTGCCTCCCCCACACTCCTCAGGGCTGGGGATCGAGCCTGCAGCTGAGTTATGTGCCCTTGGAGATAATCGAACCCAGGACCCTTCAGTACGCAGGCCAACACTCTAACCACTGAGCCAAACTGAATAGGGCAAGATGCGTGTTCCTTGACCTTCAGTAGAGTTGGTTAATGCTTCTGTAGCTGGATATCCAGGAAGCAGCAGTTGTTAGTGTTTAGATTAGTTGTAAGTCAGGCATTTGAGTCAAAATTTGCCTTAATCTATGTGTAAACATATTTCCTGAGCCTCCAAAAGCAAACATTTATGAGGCATGTACTATGTGTAGAATACCATAGTGTCTTAATTATTGTATACCACATTCCCAGTACAAGCTCTAGTTTACTACATTGCAATAAAATGTACTGGTACTTTAAAAATAGAGTGTAAGTGACTGCACAAATTCTGTAGTAATTTTATATTGGATTCACTCTGTGTCCAAATTCCTTTCAGGGCATTATGATACAGTTTGCTTCTCTATTATTTTTCTTGTCTTTCTGTCTTAATGTCTTGTCATTCTAAACACTGAATCATTGCCTTTATAGCTACAGTTACTGCTATTATTTCCCTATTTTAATCAGCACATCTATTTTAAACCAGTAAGCGAGGCAGGAGAATAAGGCTTAGAAGGGCCCAACTTTGCTCGTGTGCGAGCTTTCTGCACGTCGAGGGCTCCGTCCGCTCTACAGTCTTCTGGTCAGAGAGACAGACATACTAGTGTGTACACTCCTTGTTTATTTATAGGCCTAGTCTGTCCACAGGTTTGCTGAGTACCTTTTATCTATCAGGACTTTGTTAAGCCTCTGGGATATAATAGGGAATGAGATACTTTGGCTTCTATGGCGGTTTTAGATGTGCAAACCTGGAACATTGTAGGTGCAAAAAACACATGTGGTTTTAGTTGACATTTAAGCATTTGAAAGTTAGTATACTTACGACTTGCAAATTTACCTTTCACTGCATTATTAAGGCAAAAGGACTTTATCCAGAGAATAAAGTTTACTTTATACAAAGAATAAAGACTCCTACATGGTTTAATTTTCTCTGCATTTGGGATAATAGTCTACTAAAACATTTCTGTTCCCATTTAAAAATTATTTATATTTTGCCTAGTTCCTAAAAAAATAAAGGCATTTACGAAGATGTATAAATAAGGCAAAATAAAATAAAGACAAGGAATGAATGGAGCCGGGAGATTAGGATACATAGCACGCATACTAGCAAGTCCTAGTCACTTACATCGGAGGGACTCTCATCCTCCCACTACAAAATCTGTAAACCTACCTATACCTTTACCTGCCATTTCCTTTCTTTTTGAAATGTAGACTCTTCTTTTTGTAAAGATCAATCCCACCACACGTGTTCCTGTTCACTTAGCCCAGGACTTGGCTCTGCCCTCGTCCTTACCTCCCTTGCAGCCGGGGTCAGTGTCATTTCCTGCAGACAACGTTAGAGCATCTCCCCCCAACACACACAGAAGCACATCCTTGATCTTCACATTTCTCTCCAGCTACTGCTCCATTTCTCTGCCATTTCAACAACATTTTCAAAAGAATCAATTATATGAACTTTAATTTCATGTCCTTAGCCCCCATTTATAGTCGTCCCCCAGTCTGGTTTTCAGTCCCCTCCATACTGCCGAAACTGGCAATGAGCAGCTGGTGTCTGTGTCGGCGTATCCAGTGGGCCCTTTCAGCTCTCATCCGATGGGCCAACAGCGGCACTGACCAAACTGAGCAGGCCTCCCTGCTGGAAACGCTGTCCGCCTCACTTCTGTGCCCACACCAGACTCCCGGTTCCTCTAGCCCTCAGGCCACTTCTCCCCTCAGGCGTTTTTGCGTTTCCCTCATCCTGTCCACCTGGGTGCGGGAGCTCCTGACAGCTGGATCTTTGCCTTTCCTTTCTCTTAATACTCACTCCGATGGTATTACCCATTGTCTTGATTTCAAATATTATTCATATGCCTTCCCAAGTTTATATCTGTAGCTGAAACTTTTTTCCTGAACTCCATACTCATATATTCATCTGCTTGCTTGATACGTACTCTTGGATTTCTCACAGGCATCTTAAACTTAACAAAAAACAAATAATTTTATCTTACCAGAATCTTATCTCCCATTTCAGAATTCTCTCTTTACTCTTCCTCATTTCAGTAAACGGTATCACTAACATAACAGTTGTTCAAGGCAGAACCTCCAGATCTTTTTTTTTTTTTAATCCTCACTCGAGGATGTTTTTTCCATTGCTTTTTCAGAGCGAGAGTGGAAAGGTGGGAGGGAGGAGGGGAGAGAGAGAAACATCCATGTGAGAGAGACACATCGATTGATTGCCTCCTTCACCTGCCCTAACAGGGGCCGGGGATCAAGCCTGCAACCGAGGTATGTGCCCTTGCCAGGAATCGAACCTGCGACCCTTTAGTCCACAGGCTTTAAACACTGAGCCAGACTGGCTAGGGCTAGAGATCATTTTTGATACCCCTTCTCTTTTATCCCCCACCTATGTCTAAAACATCACCAAGTCTTAGTTGTTCTAGGACAAAGCACCTGTCCCATTTATTTACCTCTTTCCTTCCACCAAATTGACAGCCTTATATGAAATTAAAGAGCTCAGGCTTCCTTCCATTGGCAAGATGATTCAAGTTAAGTATAGGATATTCCTTACAGAATTAATTTGAGCACTCTAGGTGAGTATGTTCACCATAAAGTTGACTTTAAACTTTTGAAACAAATGTAAATTATCACCATTAAAATAAATCATTAAAGCGCCTATAGAGTGTCTTATAAGCAATTCTTACAAGTACTCTCCAAGATGAAGCTGACGTTAAAAGTACTGTACATAAAAGAAATGAATTGAAGAATAAAATAGTTAAAAATTGGGGACCCCTACCAAAAATAATAATTGTTATTTTAAAGTACAGATTCCTAGACCTTCTCTTGAAACCTTTGAGACAGGATATGTATTGAAATTCAGAATTGTTTGGTCTTTACAATAAGGTGCATAAACTACATATAACACTTCCTGTGGGGCCTTTGGCACCACCCCATAACCTTACTAATATTTCTGCAGCAAAATATATGAATAGTCACACTAACGGCGTAAAAACTAAGTAACCTCATTTAGTTCAGGTCAGGTTTTGCTGTCAGGTGAGTTCAGGTCAGATCAGATTTTGCCACCAAAAGTTATGAAAACACTTTTAGTTTTCAGAGGTTTTTTCTACTTTGGATTTCTGGTTAAGATATTATGACCTGTAGATAGTTTGTAGCTTTTTGTTCTAGCAATAATTGGGACATCTAGACCAGGTTTTTTTTTAAGGACACTCCTAGATCATGGTGTTAAAACCATATCTTCTAAATGTACAGAATAGCTTATTTTTCTGTTAAGTGTAGCAGGAGGGTATGTATCCAGTGGGATCTACAAGTGGAGTCAATTCATTAAGAATCAAGGTTCGCTTTTTTTGTGTTACAGGGCCATCTGAGAGTTTAATTACTTTACATTTCACTGTGAAGGAAATAATAGTTTGAATTATAGAGTGGCATACTTTTAAAATGGAGCTAGCTTTGTTCTGTGGCTCATAGAACATAGTACCTGGAGGGGATGCTAGAGTCTCTTTTGCTCATTTTACAGATGTGCTTGATCTCTGGAAAAGTCATGCAAAGCAAATGAGGGCCCCCCATTTTCTGACTCTCTGTACACAGCTTCTGTATCAGAGCAGAGTACGGGGATCCTATCCCCCCAAAGGAATGTAGAGTAAGGACCTCAAAGCTCACCTGGTCCCCAGAAGAAGCTGCAGGATTAGGCAGTTTTATAACAGTTAACACTGCGAAGCACTGAAAGAACTTAAGGCAGCTGAATTGCTATTTGAATGGTTGAAGCAAGTCTTACAGATTTCCTGGAGAGGGGATCATAAAAATATTAGAAAAACAATTTTTCATTTACTTTTTCTGTATGGATACATAATTGAGAAAGAATGTTAGAATATAACGGAGTTGGTAAATGCCACTTACATTTAAGTATGTGAGGTAAAACTTTGGGTATATGCTTCCCATGGTATTTAGCTGCAATATTCCTTTTCAGTTACCTTCCCTTTGCAGTCTTTTCTCTTTCCCTCATTGCTCTGTTTGAGTTCCAGGCAGACATTCCTTGGAAGAAGTGAAACATTAAACACACCAGGCAATGAGAGATCTGTAAAGACAGACAGGAAGTTATCTATGAGACAGTATATTTCTGTTGCTACTGTAACAAATTGCTACACACTTAGTGGCTTGAAATGACACAGTTATCATCTTACACTTCTTTAGGTTAAAGTTGGACAAGTCTCTCTGGGCTGAAATCAAGGTGTTAGCAGGGTTGCATTCTTTTCTGGAGGCTCTAGGAGATAATCTGTTTCCTTAGGCTACTCACATTCCTTGGTTTTCCCCCCTTTCCCACCCAATCTTGAAAACCAGCAGTGTAGCATCTCTCTGACCCTGCTTCCATCCATCATCACATCTTTCTTTTCTGCCTCCCTCTTCCACTTTTAAGGACTCTTGTAACTACATGGGTTCCACCTGGATAACCAGGATAATCTCCCTATCTTAAGGTCAGCTGACTAGCAACCTTGATTTCCCTTTCACATCTAACCTAACATATGCACAAGTTGTGGGCATTAGGACGAGGGCATCTTTGGGACCGTTGTTGTGCCTACCACATATAGTAAGTAACAAAAGGAAGTTGTAAAAATAGTTTGTAGAGTTTTAATTCCCTTTGGATTTGAAAAAAATGGGTGGTGGTGAGAAATCATATGGTGTAAGATGAAACCCCCTTTAAAGAAACTCTGTATTCAAAAATAGGGCACTAAGAGAGAAGAAAGGTTGACTGTTTTATTCACTTTACCAAAAGATTCTCAACATTTTGAATGTCAGGCAGTAGGACTAAATTCCATTTAGATACAGTTAATTAGTTGTAAAGTGTGCTCCTCTGCTTCCACATCCTCCCAGAGGAGTTCTCTCATTTCTGCTGGGTATTGTTTAACTTTAGTAAAGGGAACAGTTACTTCTTGATTTCTGGTAGATAAGCACAAGTTAGATCTGGCTTCAGAATTTCTCTGCACACCATGAGCTGTACATTTTACTTAAAGTTAATTACTATCAGACATAAAACATAGTGTCACTTAACGATCATATTTATCAAATTAATAGCATTTATTAAACCTATTCAGATATGTCTTTTGTTTACATGGTACCCTTCACCCAAATTTGAATGATTCAGAATCTTTCTAAAATAAGCATTAGGTTTAGAGAGTAATTTCCTCCAGGTACACAGATGGGAAACTGTAAGAATTCACAGGCAACCTGGAGTAAACAGATGGATCTCTCATCACTCCTGCTGGTAGGGACTGTTTTCAGATCACAGTAACCATGCCACATCCTTCTGCAGAAAAATTATAAATTTGGCCCCAGTATTTTTATGGTTCATTGCCTTTATTTTCATGAGTTTTGGTGCCCTTAAAAATGTGATTTTTTTAATTTTTATTTTTTAGTTTAAATGCACTGAGCATTACTGTCTGCCTGTTTATATTTCTATCTCTTTATTAAACATTGAGTTTCTGAACTGATGGGTCATGATATTTGTACCATAATTTTCAAATAACTTTTCTATTCAGTGGTTGACTTTAAAACATACTTTATTCTTCCCTTTGGATTATGGTTTTGAATTGAGGTTGATTTTTAGGAAAACACTGCTAGTTCCAATAAATGAAAAACTTTCTATTTTCATAATGTAATTTTTTGGTGTGCATTACTGAAAAATGTAAATTAAAACTACTTGAATCTGATACATTACTGAAAAGATTTTAAGAATTCTAACTTAACTGGTATTTAATTGTTCCTGTGCTCCAGAGGCATTTAGAAAGTAACTTTAATGTTTATGAAATGAACTTAACACATTGAGTTCTCAGCTTTCTTTACAATAAAAAAAACAAAAAGTCTGTTGCCTGACAAAGTACAGCTTAATTGTAGCTGCACTTCCTTTGACATTGCATTTGACAGTAAACAAGCATTTTTATAACCTCAGTGGACAGGCTCGGTCTAGATATTCCTCTTTGGCAGGCAAGATGCAAAATAGTTTAAATAGTTCCACTGCTCATTTATTGCCCAGTGAATGTGCACTTGTTAGAGGGCTGCCCCCCCCTTTCTTAATCTGTGGGATAAAATAGCAGAGTGTTCTTTCACTGCTCTTTGTGCTTACCTCTGTTTTGCCATTTAGGTCTTTAAATACTTCTGCAAAGGGGAAATGATTTGGTGATGGAGTGCTCCCACTGACCGATGGACTCAAAGAAGAGAAGGTAAAACCATTTCTTCTTTCTCCCCTGTCCTTCTAGGAAAACACAACAAACATTTCCACACGTGTGGCTTCTTTTCACTTTAATTTTCTTCATAGTTATTAAGTAGCAATAGTGAGTGACAGTTGTGTTGATTGGTAGAAAAAGATATTAAAATAAAGCTGATGAATGACAAGCTTTGTTGCTAGTTCCTTTCTTATGCTTATGAAAGGCACAGAATGTCTTCATTTCATCATCTTAAAGCCTTTGAAAACATTTTTTTCTCAAATAATTTCAAGTTTTCAGAAATAGCTTTATTAATTGTAATCATCTTCTATCTTGAGAAAACTAGTCGTGGGTGATATTTTAAAAGAAGGATTAAGGTTGTGTCTTCCCTCCCATGAAACCACAGTATGCCTAATTACAATTTGGAGAAATATTATTTAGCAAAAGTAGAGAAATTTCTAGGTATTATGAAGTAAAGAAAACCAAAAAAGTTTCTGTGCCTCATGAAAATATTGGCATCAGTGTTCTAGAAAAAAGAATGTGAAAAAAATGCAACATCAGTGGTGACACACAGGAAAGCTTTGTATAATGGAAACCAGGGTATGTTAATATGCCCTTTTCTTAGAAGGGGGGCAGTTAGGGTACACAGTTATGCAGCTGTGTGTTTTATGTTCTTTGAACCAGAGTCATCAGAGGGATAGAACACGATGAGAATATGAAGGATTTTACTGGTATGTTATAAATTTGGTTCCTAAAAATTTTAATAGGAATTACAGAGCTTAAACTCAGTGTAAAGTGAAGTATGGATTCCTAGTCCTTCTAGCTTCTTCATCACATACCTTTTTTACCACATTAAAAACCAAAATTTTAAAGTAAGACTCCAGCTTGGGTCATGTTATATCTTTAATATCTAAACAAGGAATTAACATATTGAGAAAGTTAGAATCTTGACATTTTATGCTACTAAATCATAAAACTTCAAAAATTAATCCACGTTTTGTTTGCTTCTTAGATAAATGTGAGTAATTTGTGGGTTTAGATTATCTTCATGCCTTTTATATAACTAGTTGTTTTATCTCCACTTCTCTGTCATAACCAAGCATAAAATAGGTGCTATTTAAATTATCTGACCCAGTCTCCTATGTGCTGGTAAAAGGTGCAAATCTCATGAAAATATTTAGAATGAAAGATACAGCTCTGTATTGCAGGAACATTTAAGCAATTTTTCTTGATGGCTGTAGCTCAGCAGAGGCAGAAGGATCCAAAGAAAGAGGCCTGGTCCATGTCTGGCAGGCAGGATCCTGTTCTGTAACACCAGAGAGATTGCCTGGCTGGGGAGAAAAGACTGTTCTTCAGGCGGCCCTTGGAGTGAAACATGGAGTTCTTCTGACTGAAGGTATTGAAAAGAATGGCTTAACAATACTAATTAAAAGTCCAACAAATGTCTGAGAGTGTAAGATCAGGTAAGAGAGTTACTGGATACCAAATGTTTTTAATGAACTTTGCTGGAGCTTATATTCTTTCTATTTTCAAAATATGTCCTTACTCCCTTCATTGGAAATCAGATTAGTCTTAAATTTAAGATACACACCTTATCAGAAATCAGATTAATACTTATATTTAAGATATATAACATTTAAAAATTACATATCATATGGTATACAACCTGAAGACAACCACGTCTTGTTAACACTGGTGCTTTCTGTACAACCTAGAGGTGTAAAGCTAATTTCTTAATTTTGCCCAAAATGAATCTAATATTTTTATGCCATTGCATAAATTTTCTGCAGCTCTGACTTATTCAGTAGTAGTGAATGTTGTACATATTAACAAGTATGTCTTCTGCTTAACAAATTTTGTCTTCTGGTTATTTTATCTTGTCATGATCGCTTTGTCTTTGAACAGTTGGACTGTGCTTTTGTAATAGCCTGAGATGGTAGCCATTAGTAGTGGATCAATGCTAGAGTTTGTAGGATGAGGCTAGGAAAGGAGCAGTGCCCTTCATTTGAAGTAGCTTCCTGCAGTTTGTAGAAAGTCTCACTATATTTCAGAATGTTAAATGGTGTTCATTAAAAGACGAATAAATTTTGAATAATATATGCTTGAACTAAATGTCTACACTGGTATTTTACAGAGAAAAAAAATCCTATTTTGTTAAACCTAGAGGGGATTTAAAAGTGTGCTGATAAAATTTCTAGTTAATTCACTAACACCACCCGTTCTTTTTAACTTTCAGATGGTGCAGTCTACAGCTTTGGGACTCTTTCCTGGAGAAGTGAACCAGCAGAGATTTGTCCAAGTAGCCCCATTCTAGAAAATGCCCTGGTTGGGCAGTATGTTGTTACTGTGGCAGCAGGGAGTTTCCACAGTGGGGCAGTGACAGAAAGTGGTGTAGTGTACATGTGGGGAGAGAACTCTGCTGGCCAGTGTGCGGTAGCAAACCAGCAGTGTGTTCCAGAACCTAGTCCCGTCAGCATTTCTGATTCTGAGACCAGTCCTTTGATAGCAGTCAGGATTTTGCAGTTGGCATGTGGCGAGGAGCACACTCTGGCATTGTCAATAAGCAGAGAGATTTGGGCATGGGGTACTGGTTGTCAGTTGGGTCTCATGACCACTACCTTCCCAGTGACAAAGCCACAAAAGGTGGAACATCTTGCTGGGCGTGTAGTGCTACAAGTTGCCTGTGGTGCGTTCCACAGCCTAGCACTTGTACAATGCCTCCCTTCTCAGGATCTGAAGCCAGTCCCCGAAAGGTGCACCCAGTGCAGCCAGCTTTTGATCACTATGACTGACAAAGAAGACCATGTGATTATATCAGACAGTCATTGTTGCCCACTAGGTGTGACCTTGTCAGAATCCCAGGCAGAGAACCAGGCTAGCACTGCCATCAGCCCCTCCACGGAGACCCTTGACAGCCAGGGAGAAGTATTTGGGAACACGCTTGTACAACACGATATACCTGTACCTAACAAACTGAATGTTGGAAATGTTCAGACCACAGGGGGCGATGCCATGTCCCCCCAACTAGACATCATAGGAACAATGGAACAGTCTTCTGCTAGAAATACATCATCGGCAGTAAATGAACCTGCGCAGAAACTGTCAGATCACTCAAGGAGAGAGAACTCAGAGAACGGTGAAAAGCCAGTGCCATCCCAGGTACCTGCTAAATTTTATCATATAAAGCTATTGCTGGAGTTGAGAAACATCTGAGTTTTTCTTTAGAAACTTGAAAATGCCTAAGGTTTGGTAGCACTTTTATTTTTTGAATTTGACTATAAACCTGTCTTTTGCCCAGCCGGGTGTGGCTCAGTGGTTGAGTGTCGACCTAGGATCCAGGTGATTAGGGTTCAATTCCTGGTCAGGGCACATGCCCGGGTTGCGGGCTAGCTGATCAATGACTCTCATCATTGATGTTTCTCTCTCTCTCCCTTTCCTTTCCTCTCTTTGAAATCAATAAAGATGTATTTTTAAAAAAAAACAAACAACTCTCATAATGTAAATCTAGATAAGGAAATACCTGGATTAATTCAAAATTACTCTTTTTGTTCAAATTCTGGCCCTTTATGATGTTAAAAATGTCATACTGGGCCTGTTTTACAAATAGCAAAATCTTTTTTTCCCCTTAATAACCCCCCCCCACCACCACCACCAAGGTACTGCATTTTGGCAGGCCTCTGAATAGTTTAACGAAGATTCTGTTATAGAACTGAAAGAGTTAGACCACCCAACTCTAAGCAGAGCCAAATACTAAACACCGAGGATTGCAGTGGAGAAATAGTGACTATTTTATTATGAATGGCGCCATCCAGGAGAATGGAAAGCTTAACCCTTTGTGGTAGTATTAAATTTGGACATGGGTGTCGTACTGGTCGGAATTAATTTCCATTGAAAGAGCAGTGATACATAACATGCAATATTATGAAGGATAAACAAGATTTATGAACTGATACATGAATGAATAGAGTTAAGATTCGTACGGTTCCTTGCTGTGGTGGCTGAGAGAAGACATACGACCGCAAAGGGTTAATACCCAAAAACGCAAACTCACTGATGGTGAGTAGATTACAGATTATATAGGGCAAAATCACAAGGCACTGTGGGCTAAGGATTCGGAATCATGCTGGGAACTGATTCATCAGATGTGTGGTAAGGGTAATGAACCATTTCTTCAGATCTTGAGGACAGTTCTGAGGTCTTTTCTGGTGTTCTGTCTAGTCCCATGGGAAAGCAGTCAGGGGGTGTTCCACATTAGGGCTCAGGAGCTGAACATAACTTAGGTCAAGATGTTACCTTTAGCCTGCCAGAGGCTAGGCCTTGTGAGTCCAGCCTGGGCTACTGTCTTCTGCTCCTCAGGGCTTGCTGATTATCAAGGGAAAAGGCTAGGGAGAGAGAGAGAGAAATATGATTTCTAGAGCTAGGATTTAAAGCTAAATTTAATCAAAGTCATAAGATCCTTGGTTTCACTTCCTTTGACTTGAATTTGTATACACTTCAGATTCTGAAGAGAAATCTTTTTCTTTATCAGAGAAGGTTGCTATGTAGTAGATCCTTCAGTTGTAAGCAGACTTAAAAAAAATCTTACTGGCATTACATACTGTTTGAAATATTTTCAGTTATACCTTGGTCCTTACTGGGCTTTATTTGGAGGGGTGCTAGTGGTTAATATTTTCTCCATATTATTTAAACTAACTCTCATTTAAAAAATTCGTAATAAATGGAGAAAAGTTATTTACCAGTAGCATGCAGTAAAGTTTGTCTGCTTAAAATGGATTTTTTTAAATTTAAATATTTCTTTATTGACTTCAGAAAGAGGAAGGGAGAGGGAGAGAGAGATAGAAACATCAATGATGAGATTCATTGATCAGCTGCCTCCTGCACGCCCTTTACTGGGGATCCAGCCTGCAACCTGTATATAGTTTTATTTGATTATTAGAGTATCATCATTGAAATTTCATCTTTTTTAGACTTATTTTGTTAAACATTTAAAGTTTTTGTTACCTATCCTGGTTTGGCAATGTATGTTTATATTAACTTTAATTCAATTTTTTCAAATAGTGTCTCAGTCGTACAGCTAATTCATTAAGAATTTATGTGGTTTAGGAGAAGTTTTTTCTCTTCTGGCTAGATATAACTGAAAGATTATCGTACTTTTGTGAAATGAACCAAAATATTTGTCAATGAAGCCTATTTCTCACTATTCAATTTTATTATTGGTGGACTGGAACTCCTAAAATTATGTCTTTCATCAAAATTGCTGGTTATGTATTTTTTATTATTTTGTTTACTTATTTTATGTATTGTTAAATATAATTAAGTAGAGGAGCCAGTTAGAACAAGAGTTTAAATTTATATATGGTAGAGTTTTGTGACTTTTTCTACCTAATGGTAAGAACCCCTAAAATAGTCACTCCTAAATACCATTGCTGCTTCTATTAGGAGACTTAGTAAACAAAGGGTAGAAACAGTCATGCTAGTACTTCTGAACAAATTATATTGGTGACTGTGTCACCAAGGAAGCTACAGGCTTAGTATTTATCTTTTGTTTTATATGGTATATTTATTTTGTTGAATACAGGGTAGGGCAAAAGTAGGTTCACAGCTGTTCATATGGAAAATAATACAATAAATAATATTACAAGAATAAACTCTGTGTTTCATGTACTTACAACTATAAACCTACTTTTGCCTGATTCTATATTTTATTTTTAAACATGTTTTTATTTATTTGAGAGAGAGAGAGAGAAACACCGATGTGAGAGAGAAACATCTGGCTACCTACGTCACACCTACTACTGGGGATTGAGCCAGTAACCTGGGCATGTGCCCTGACTGGAAATGGAACCAGCAACCTTTTGATGCAACCAGCTGAGCCACACCTGCCAGGGCCTCCATCCTGTATTTTAATTAATGACTCACTTGCACAGAAATAGGTGTCCTGAATTTAGTATTTAATTCAACAAATGTATTGAGTACCTACTGCATGTCAGGCACTAGTACCATGTCAGGTACTAGTTAACAAGAATTACTTCCTTTAGAAAATCAAAAGCCAATGTTAAAATTTTTTTGGTTTGGTTTTTAGTTCAGGATAAATTAAGGAATGTATATATACTTTTTGACCTTAGAGTAGCATAGGAAGCAAATTGTTTATTGTGACCTCTGTTGATAAGTCAGAAGCTTTTTGTGTGTGGTTAGTAGGTATATTTAATGACTTTCCTTTTTAGTAAATAATGGTGCTAGACAGCTCACAATAAATTTCAGCTGATTTTTCACTAAGATATTAGAAAACTTTAGTTTGCTTTTCTGATACAGCAATGAATAACACGAAGAACATTGGTTCCAAATGTTTAATTATTAACCTACCACATTTACTCTCTGCGGTAGCTAGAGCAAAGGTAATTCTTCAGTTTACCTAGCCCCTGGGTCATGGAAAATAACTCATCGATGAGACAGTTGAAGGATGTGAATTTAAGAGCATAAATTAGGGGCTGATAGGCCTGATGCATAACATTTTTCTGCCTGTGTATGTTGTATCTAAATTTCCATTTATAAAACATTTTAAGAAAAGCTTTTTTAAAAACAAATTTTTTTCTGGTATTTCTTAGTAGCATTCTGTGTAAATTTTCCTAAAAGTGATCGATAATAAAACTTTCACCTTTTCATCTGTCTATCCAGGGCTGTCACAGTGTACTTCATATTAAAGATGATGTTTTTCAGGCCTTTTTTCTCCTTTCCACTTTTATTTTGTTTAATTTTATGAAGGCAGCTGAGGCTTATTTTTACATACCATAGAAAAGTACAACACTGAAAAGGAAGTACTTTTGATGAGCAACTGTATATTTTGTGTAATCATTTCCATATAATGTTAAATCCATGATCAAGAGGACATATCTTTTAAAACTTCTTTTTAATTTTATTTTTTCTATCACCTTTTATCCCCTCTGCCTTCTTCCATCTCCACCCATCCCCTCCACCCCTGAAATTACTGCACTGTTGTCCATATTCATAGTTCTCTCTCTCTTTTTTTACAATCCCTCCCCCATCCCCTTACCCCTTCCAGAACTGTCTGCCTGCTCTCCTTTGAGTCTGTCTCCGTTTTGCTTGTTACTTCAGTTTGCTCATTAAATTCCACATATGAGTGAAATTGTATGATACTTGTCTTTATCTGACTGGCAAGAAGGCATATCTTTAAGTTGGAGATAAAGAGACCTTTGTTTTAGATTCTTATATTTGCAAATGGTGATGGATGTTAAACTTTTTTTTATTGATTGCTATTGTATAAGGGATTATATTTTTATATACTTTTCTTATGCGTATGTATTTTAGCCTCTTATAGGAGAAGCAATTCCTAATCTTCACAGCCCACCAACCACAAGCACCTCAGCCCTAAACAGCCTAGTGGTCTCTTGCGCATCTGCTGTTGGTGTGAGAGTGGCTGCTACATATGAAGCTGGGGCCTTGTCTCTTAAGAAAGTTATGAACTTTTACAGTACAGCCCCTTGTGAACCTGGAGTTCAGGCAGGCAGTAGTTCCATAGGCCCAGAAGGTCTGAAAGACAGCAGAGAAGAACAGGTCAAACAGGAGTCCATGCAAGGAAAGAAAAGTTCCAGTCTTGTGGACATCAGAGAAGAAGAGTCAGAGGGTGGCAGCCGAAGGCTGTCCCTCCCTGGACTGTTGTCACAAGGTAAGAAAATAGCCAGGTTTGGTGAATTGACTTTTGCTGACTCTAAGATGCTCCTGACATCACATGCTATATTATAATAAATTAGCTTTCCTAATGGCTAAAGCGGACATATTTAAATGTCAAAATTTATTTAATTTTGGTCATCATAGATCGTTTTAAAAGAAAGTTATGTATTTGTATGCTCTAGTAATAACTTTGGAATGTCACTTTTCCTGATGTTTACTTCTGCTTGTGAACTTTGCTATGAATCACATTTTGTTGTTCTGGAATGTAGCCATGGCCTCCTTATTTCCTACTTGGCTCCTATAACTTCAGGTAGATGAAGATGCAGATGCGACCATTGGATACATGAGGAGTTACTGTACTTGCCCTGAAAGTAGAGATAATTTTAAGCTTCAGTAAGAGAAAACTTCATTTTCTGAAACCATTAGCAATAAATTCTTAGAATGTTAAGAATATTACACAGTTGGTCCTGTACATTTCTTAATCAGTTTAGGAACCTCAGCCATCTAGACTGCTTCTCAAAATGTGTCCTGCAGACCAGGGATCTCAGCAGCATCTGGGCATTTGTTAGAAATGCAGGATCTCAGGCTCCACTCCAAACCTAATGAATCAGAATATGCATTATAACAAGATCCCCCAGTGACTAGTGTGTGCTTTAAAGTTTGAGAATTACTGGATTTGACCAGGAGTTGGCAAACTTTTCCTGTAAAGAGCTAAAGAGAGATATTTTATGATTTGCAGGCCATATAGTCTCTGTTACAACTACTTAACTTTGCCATTTTCCTTAAATGCAGCAGAGATAACATAAATGATCAAAGCTATATTCCAACAAAACTACAGAAACCAGCAGTGGACTATATTTGACCCACTGGCTATAGTTTACCAGTCCCTGGTTTGTACCACTTTGTGCAAAGCTCCAAAGTTAGGAACCCTAGACTGTAATAAAATTTATCTTTCTGCTCCTGTCCCTACACTTGTTCTGCTTATTCATGGTACTTCTTGTGCCACTGAGCACTTCTGTGGTCTTGCCTCCTAATGCTAATTGCCACTGGATTTTCATCTGTGCAAATAAAACCCTTAGTCTTGCCTGGCCGGGTGTGGCTCAGCTGTTGAGCATCAACCTAAGATCCAGGCGATTGGGGTTTGATTCCCCGTCAAGGCACATGCCCAGGTTGCGGGCTCGATCCCCAGTCGAGGGTGTGCAGGAGGCAGCCGATCAGTGACTCTCTCATCATTGATGTTTCTATCTCTCTCTTTCCCTCTCTTTTCCTCTCTCTGAAATCAATAAAGATATATTTAAAAAAATAATAATAAAAAATAAAACCCTAGTCTTGAGTGTGTGTATAAAGAAAGCCCATGAATTGTATTAAGTCTGAAGGAGAATCTTGTGCCAAAATTTTCTTGTTCTTAAATGTCCTCTACCATTTTACATTTGAGATCTCTCTGAACCACAACTGTGGAATATTGATTTTTGTTGTACAAAAATGTTATACAGAAAAGCGTTCTATGGCCAAATATTTGGAAGGGGACCTGGATTAGGCAGATTTAAACAGGGCTTTTAAATGTCAGCCTCTTTAGCATGCTAATATATGCGGAACTCTCTACAGGGCAGGCAGTGGGAAGATAGAATGTAGCATGCAGCATTTGCCAAACTCATCTGACTATTAAATCCCCATTTTTGCAGAGATCCTAGGGAATATATGCTTCACAATACCATGTTAGTGTATTTCTTTAAAAGTCAACAGTTTATCAAAATGATATCTTCCCCCCAGCCCCCACCCCCTATCTACTCCCTCACCCCATCTCTGGTTTGTTTTCAGTTTCCCCCAGGCTGTTAAGAAAAGCTGCTCGGGTGAAAACACGGACAGTGGTTCTGACCCCTACATACAGTGGAGAAGCAGATGCGCTCCTGCCTTCTCTGAGAACGGAGGTGTGGACCTGGGGCAAAGGGAAGGAAGGGCAGCTGGGGCATGGCGATGTGCTGCCCAGGTGAGTGCTCCAGTATTTACTGTTAGGAACTGACTTAAATAGCCTCTCCCCACGAAGGTTTCTAAGTCGTTATTTCCTCATAAAGGAAATCTGGTCTCTTCTAACTCAAAGTTAATATACATCATTAACTCTGATTTAAAAAACAACTGTCATCTTAGTCTTGAATTTGTTCCTAACAATAAAGGACTGAAGTATCCACAGTGTACCTTTCCATCCCATCTTTGATGTAGAGGGTGTGGCAAAAGAAGGTTTTCAGTTGTTCGTATGGAAAATAATACAATAATTAATAAATACTAATACAAGAATAAACTCTTTCACATATTCACAACTGTAAACCTAGTTTTGCCCCACCCTGTACATTCGTTTTGGAACACAGAAAGATGTGTTTGGGATAAGGCTGTATTTTATAGGAACACTTAAATGGTTCAGTTTTTCAACTTATAAAAAAGAACCAACATTTTTTTTTTAACCTGAAAGATGTTTCTTAACTGCTGCCAGAATAACTATAACCACAGTATTAAACCATGTCTACTCACACACCTCAGGTAAAAACTATTGTTTTGTTTGAGAGGAACTTTTAAATATTAACAAATTAGACAGTTGTGAAGGTGTGTAAATGGAATGATTATCTAAAATAGTCAGTTAATATTACTGTCTATCCTTAGTAGAGTATAGGCAACTATAGCATTAAAAAAAAAAGACAACTCCCCTCTATGGTTGCATTTCATTGTGTCCTAAATCTCTCTACCATATGAATTGTTTAGTAGTTTGATGATTCTTAACAGGTTCTGAGTTATGGTGATTAATTAGTAATTGATAGAAAAAGACTAAATTGAAGCCATCCAGAATTACTTATATTTAGGAGTAGATTGACAATATGTCCATTATTTTTATTTCAATGTTTTCTTTTGAAATGTTTATTATTACCCGAAAGCACTTACTCTATAATTTGAGAAAAGTCATAATCATGCTGAGAAAACTTCTTACTTTGAGTTTGTGTGTGTATGTGTGTGTATGTTTTTCTTTAAGGCTTCAACCATTGTGTGTAAAATGTCTGGATGGTAAAGAAGTAATTCATCTGGAGGCAGGTGGTTACCATTCTCTTGCACTTACTGCGAAATCCCAGGTAGGAGGCAAACTATTACAAGCTGATCTTAATTTCATGGAAGACCAACCTGATAAAATTGGACCATTACAGCAGTCCTGTATCTCACTAGATGTTTCCAGTGTTTTACATTGCATAGCATTATTTCCCATTTTACAGATAGGGAAGGGGAAGTTTAGAGAGATTATGTAACTTGTCTAATGTCATACATGTGATAGTAGAGTTTGGATTAAGCACTGGTCTACATGTCAAAGAATCTTTCTATAATGTGCTCTCACCTAAAAATAGAACTCAAAATTATCCAGAGTATTGGTGAATTTTCATAAGTAAGACACCAAGAAAAGAAAACAAAGGCATTTTTCTGTGTTAAAATTGTGGGACCTGAGACCAGCCAGTGTGACCCAGCGGGTGAGCATCGACCTATGATCCAGGAGATTGCTCTTTGATTCCCGGTCAGGGCACATGCCTGGGTTGCAGGCTAGATTCCCAGTAGGGGTCGTGCAGGAGGCAGCCGATCAATGACTCTCTCATCATTGATGTTTTTATCTATCTCTCTCACCCTCTCCCTTCCTCCTCTCTCTGAAAATCAATAAAGATATATTTTTAAAGAATTGTGGGACCTGAAAGTCACCTCCAGAATCACTTAAAGCTAGGACCGTATACATAAACCCTCCTAATAAAAATAGTGGTTTTAAGTTAGTCTTAAATATATACATATAATGATTCTTCATCAATTCCTTTATCTTTTTAGAAAAAGTCAACAAAGGATTCTAAATCCATGAAATATTTTACTTTAAATTTCACATAGTAGGCTAGCCAAAAAACTAACATAGCCCATATAATAATTATAAATATTAGGAAAGAAAAGGATAACTTATTGTTATTAACATGATAAATCATCTAAAAGGCTTAAAAATAAGAGATTTGGAATGTGGTCAGTTACAAAATAAATATAATTGTTAGCTTTCTTATATACATAAAATAAAGCAGAAAACACCACGGAAAGAAGACACTGTTCACAATTACAACAGAAGTATTAAGGAAATAGGAATAGTCATAATAGGAAATGTGTAGAGCCCATGTGACACAAACTTAAGAACTCTTCTAATAAGTCATAAGAGAAAATAGGAGTAAAGGGAGAGAGGTTTTATTTTTAGATGAAATGAGTCAGTGTTGCCAAAATGCCATTTCTCCATGGATCATTAAATTAGTACAGTGTAAATTCAATACAGTCCCCAAAATATCCCTATATAATATTTACAACTTGATAAAATGATCCCAAAATTATTCTAGGAGAGTAAACGTAGGCAGTGAGCCACATAAGTTCTGAAAATGAACAGAAGGATGAGGATTAGCCATATAAAGTATATTATAAAACTACAAAAAGATCAGTGGAATAAAAATATGCCTGTAGACTAGAAGTAGACCCAAGTGTACGTGAGAATGATGATAATATATGATAAAAGTGAGCATTTCACATCAGTCGGAGAAATAAGACTAAGTATTCAGTAAGTACTGTTAGAACCACTGGCTTCTTATTTGCAGAAGAAAATTAAGATAACTTTACATATTCTGTTTCTGGATGAATTAAAGATGTAGATGTTAAAAAAAGCTTACATGTAAAAGAACAAATCTATGTAATTTTTAAAAAATAAACCTTAGGAATAGAAAAAGACATGACACTAAAACCAGAAATTAGTAAGTAAAGGTGATATGTTTCTCTATATAACAAACCATCCTAAACAGCAAAAACACCACAAAATTAAGATACATAACAAACTGGGGAAAAACATTTGTAACATATACGACAGTGTTATTACCTTCTACATAAAGAAAAATTGTCATTGAATATTTATATCCCATTCACAAAAGAAGAAATAGAAATGGCCAGCAATGAATGAAAAGGTGGTCAGCCACTTAGTAAACGAATTTAAATTGAAATAACATTAAAATATTTTTCACCTATCGGATTAGCAAGAATTGCATTTAATGCCAAATGTTGGTGAAGGCGTGGGGAAAAGGTACATACAGTGGTGGTGAGAATGTACATTGGACCTTGCTGGAAGATAATTTGTCAGTATGTATAAAAAATCAGAATGTGTGTATTTATTGACCCAGGGTTCTTTGCCTAGGTATCCCTCCTAAGGAAATAGATTTACGAATATGTATATTCAAAGATTGTTAAATACAATTTTTATATTAAAAATTGGAAAGACATTATTAATAAATATAATTATTTCATTGGGTACTTGATTAAACTATGCCCACAGGGGGGTTCTGTGTAGTTATAAATGATGTAGCTCTATTCTTATTGACATAGAGAAATGTCAGTGTATAGCATTAAGTAAAAAATAACAGGTCACAAAACAGCATTGATAGTATAGTCCCATTTTACATATACATTTTGTATATACATTATATCTAGTCAACATTCAAATTTCTGGAAGCATATATGTGTATGTTCCCAGAATAAAATAGTTGTCTAAAGTGGTAGATTCATCAGTGGTTTTCACTTTTAAAAAATTTCTTTATATTGTCACAGTCTTACACAGTGACCATGAATTACTTTTATAATCAGAATAAACAAAACTATGTTTATTTTGCATAGTCCCTGTAATCTAGTTTTCTTTTGTCTGTAGTAGAGCGTAAGTACTTGTGTTTGTCCTTCAGTTACTCTTCATATATGAGAAGGCTTTCCAGTCATTCCATAATATTCCTGTATACAAAGCAAACAATCACAATTACTGTTTTTTTACATCACTTAGCTTTATTTTTTATCACTTTCTTTGTAAGTGACACTATAGGATAATTCCTGGGATTAAGTCCTGGCTCTGACACTTAAAATTTGTGTCCTCTCTGGATCAGTTTCCTTATCTATAAAAAAAGAATTGTGAGAATGAAACATTAATTAATACACAAAGTGTTCAGAACAATGCCTGGCAGGTAGTAAACACCTGAAAAATGTTAGTTATTGTTAACCCTTGGACTCGATCTTCCCATGTCCCCTATCTGCGCATTATCTCTGGTCTTGTTTAAAATGAATTTCCTTAATATCTGTTGTTTTAAAGAGTAGAAAGACTGGTATAAGTAATTTATGTCTAACGGTATATATAATACATGTATATACACATATATATGTTATTATAAAGGTTCAGTATTGACATGCAAAGTCAGATTCACAACTCTTACCTACTTTTCTGTGGTTTTGTAATAGGTTTACTCATGGGGTAGCAATACCTTTGGTCAACTTGGGCATTCCGATTTTCCAACAACGGTTCCTCGTCTTGCAAAGGTACTTTTGCAAACTTCATAACTTCTATAGCAACTTATTCCAGAATTCTAAGTTATAATACTTTATATTTCTCCATTTCATGTTTTAAAAAATTAGAACTGTATATTTGTAACCTAAATTTGTTTTGATATACTTAGTTTTTAAAAAAAATCTGAAACCACTTGTTTTTAAGCCAAATGTTCTTTTTTTTTGATGTGTTATATTTACTGATGTGTTATATTTCTTTTCTTCTCAGCTTCCACTGTCATTGAGCATTTGTAGTTCTTTGCTCTTTTTTTAAAAGTAAAAATGAAAAAGTTTTCTTTTTAAACAGGTGTTTCCAGGACTATGATGTCGACTTCTGAACTTTATACTAGCAATGCCTACTTTTTGACTTCTCACTTAATTTTGACTTTTACATAACATTGTTTGGTGGTGTTATGTTATGTCTTGTCTTAGTTTCTTTTACATGCGTAGTAATAGTAAAACCTTTTTGTAAACCTTTTCATTTTCTGTAGTGAAGTTAAAAATATAGTTGATTTCTTCACTGTTGTGTAAATGGTTTTAGTTTATGTAATGCTATTCAGAGATTGGTCATTCTAGTCTCTTTGATGCAATTCTAGAGGAATGTTTCTCAACCTTTTTTCTGTTCCAACACCCTGAAGAAATACTAAATCCTTATCAATAGTATTGGTTCCTTATACAAGATTTGATTGTTTCGGGGGGGGATAGTGAATGGGGAGTACACACAGTGATAGCCTAACAGTGGAATATGGAGCTCATGTTTTTGTAGTTTGATTCTCATATCTCCTCCACCCCAAGATGTGCTCCCTGCACTTAAAGTAACAGAGACTAAAAAGGAGAGTTAACCTCAATCCAGTGATTCATGTTAATACATAGTCCAGTGATTCATGTATTCAGTGTGCACTACATACACCATGTATAAGACTTTCACATGCTGCCTTTAAAAAAAATTACTGATTTTAGAGAGAGAGAGAGAGAGAGAAACATCGATTTGTTGTTTTGCTTATTTATGCAAATAAATTGGTTGATTCTTTTGTGTGCTCTGACCGGGGATCAAACCTGCAACCTTGGTGTATCAGGATCACACTCTAACCAACTGCGCTACCTGTCCATGGCCATGCTGCCTTTTCTTCCAGCAAACTTAATTTTCCTGAGAAGGAAAGACTTAAGTAAAACATCAGGGAAGAGTTGTTACTTCTAGCTCCAATCTTGAATATTTTCAGTATAAAACATTTTAGTGGTAAGCTATTTAATTTCTGTTATTTTATCACAAAGATATAGTAAAACATTGTTTCTTGTTTTTTGCCTATTTGATTAAAGTACAACATGCATTTATTCATACTAAGGAAAGTTTTATAATATAACATAGATATCCTGAAAATAAACTTATTATTTAACACTTTAGAGTCAGACAAGAGAGAATGGAGTTTGTTACAAGGTTTTAGTTTCATTACTCTTAACTGTACATACAAAATATATAGTATTAGGAATTTGATTTTTTTTTTATTTGGGGAAGTGTGAGAAAAACATTTTGAAGTCATTTTAATCTATGAGTTAAAGTCAAGGTAGAATGAGATCTGAATTAGTTTTGATTAGAAACTAAGTAGAAGACTTTTCTCCTGCAAAAAATTGAATTCTTTCTTTGCAACAATAACAGGAAGTCAGTTATCTGGGTAGCCTGAAGATATCAGAAGATGGTGTCATGCTGGAAGAGGAGAGCTATAAAGTAGTCACACGTGTGCCCACACACATTCCCACATTCACTCACACAAGCACCTAACACCTCAGATTTGGAGCCTATCTAGACACAAAGAATCTAATAGGAGATTTTTTTGCTTATCAGTCTAGGAGCCATGGCTGAAGTTGGGTCTGGATGTTGGAGGCAGTAGTTTTCATAGCAGAACACTTCCTTCAAATGAAATTTTATGTGGAATTCCATACATGAAACAGATAAACATGGAACTCCTTTAGTGGATGAAGGGAGGGGCATGGGGCAGAGCCCTGACGCCTCCCTTTCCATGGTGGCTCCTGAATCACTATATAGAACAATAAGGTTTGAAAACCTTTGGTTTAAGGCATGCTTTTGCATACATCAGAATCACCTGGAGAACTTGTTCAAACAGATTGCGAGGTCCCACCCCCAGAAGCTGTGTGGCCTGAGAATCTATGTTTCTAACATGTTCCTAGGTGATTGCTGTTGCTGCTGCAAAGGCTGCTTGTTGAGAACCACTGGTCTAGGGATCCACGTAGATGGACTTGTAAGGGGTCCTGCCTGTTTCAGCATCCTGGGAGTTGGCACAGTGAAGTCACATCAGAGAGGTAGTGGGTTCCAAGTGGGAAAACTGAATTTCAGCATCCAACGGTTTAGTTGGCCAGAATGGAATTTAGCCTTGTTAGATTTTTTTTTTCACACCTTGATTTTTGTGGACACAGCTGAATGTGAATGGACAAAGGTGTGTGCTAGTTATCAGGATAGGGCTCTAGAAGTTTCTGGGCCTCTTGATTGTAGTACAGGCTAAGTTCTATGGGGTCATAACAATTAAAAAATCAGATCTGTGGTTTTTCCTTTTTTAATTCCTATTATTCTGATTTTTATAAAAAAATTCCAGTTCTAAATTTAAAACCAAACAAAGGATTTCTTCTTACCCCACGTCTGTTCTGCATTTGATTGGGTACATTGCTGGGTTAATTTTGCCCTCTGAGATATGACTGACTTTGCACCATACTTGTTTAAATAACCTAATATTTCAGTTCCTGCAGATCTGAAGTTCTATCTGATTCCTTCATCTTAGACCAACATTATCTTGCTGTCATTGCAGGTTAACAGTGAAAATGGAGTCTGGAGTGTAGCTGCAGGCCAGGATTATTCCTTGTTTTTAGTGGATACAGAAGACTTCCAGCCTGGGTTATATTACAGTGGCCGGCAGGACCCTACAGAAGGTGACAACCTTCCAGAGAATCACAGTGGTACTAAGACTCCAGTACTTCTCTCCTGTAGTAAGGTGAACAGGAATTGGATCCTAAGGCCCACATTCTGTAACACATGAGAAATACTTTGTTTTTGTTAGTTATGTGTATGCCTGTTATTAAGTGTCTCTGACTACTGTGTTTAAATATTTCATTTTTGTTATTTGTGTGTATTGCCTCTTATTAAGTATCTCTGACTAGTGTGTTATGAGTACTGTGCAAGCCCCTTCTGATCCTCTCCTTCACTCCTTATCTCCTTTTCTGGACTTATTTCCCTCCATAGTGCATATCACCATCTAATACACTATATAATTTACTTGTTTTGTCTGTTGTCTGTCCTCCTTATCTGTAAGATTCATAAGAGTGGGGATTTTAGGATTTCTTATTTACTGCTGAATCCTCATAGTAAATACTTTGTTGCATTAGCACCCTCATGTAGGAATATTAAAAAGTACATTTTACAATTAAATTTCCTGACTGCATTTGTGGATCTCTCAGTGGTGAATTAGAATAGAAACAGAGTAGATAAATTTTTAACTATAAGTGGGAAGTAAACATTTCTGTGGCCCTGCAGGCCACCAGCAGTGCTCTATTTCCCTCGATTCCTCGTTTCTCTTAGCTTCTCATTTTATTTACTGGTTTATCCCTTTTTCATTTGTTGATCTGAATTTCTTTGCTCTCCTACTTTCTCTTTTCCATAAACTTAAATCATTGACCTGTTTCTGGTTTTCCCCTCTCAAAAAAAGGTAACTCACATCCTCAAAGTGATATGCCTCAAGGAAATTAACCCTCAAAGCTAGAACATTCTGGATTTCTTATTCTTATGGAATAATATATCCCGTGGACGTTTTTTTTAATCCTTGGTGTTTGTTTTTCTGGCTAAATATGTGAGCTATGAATGTACCGGGACAAGACCTTTCTTGCTAAAGGCAACACTGGCCAAGATTTGGCTCTTAGTATATATATAGCCTGTTACTCCAGACATACTGATTGACTGTAGTTGTTAGCCCTGGTTCCACATTCCCCATCCAAGGCGGACAGTCCAGATGAAGGGTGAAATACCCTGATGAAAGGAGTGAGGCTCTAATATGTGTCTTTAGTTACAATGGGATCTTAACAGTCTGTTGGGCCTGCAGCATGGTTGGCTAGTTTAATAGGTATATGTGAATGAAGACATTGAGTGTTTCTATTCAATGGTGTCATGGATAAGTAGAAAAAGGTATCTTTTAAAGAAAATCCCTTTATGTTGTAAAGTACTTTTAAGAGACAAGATAACTCCCACACCTTTCCTATTTTGGTCTATAACACAGAATCTTCTTTCCTCTCATTTATCCTATTTATGCAAAAAGGAGTCTTGAAACATGTATCTACATTATTTCGATCTTTATATATTTAGGGCGTGTGTGTGTGGTTCTAAAACATGTAATATGAACTAAAAGGTATTTTGGCAATAAATAAAAGATAGAGTGTATAGTTATATATAGATCCAGGTATACATATATAACAATGGTGTACTGGTAAGCTGTCTCTAAAATTCAAGCTACTGATGGTTTCATCATCAACTTGCAAAATTCCTGAATATTTGCCAGTTGGCTTCTCGCCAGTTGATACAAGCCCGCTCTAGTATCTGAATTGCTAGGGGTAAATTATATCTTGCTTTTAATCTTTTGTTGTGCTCTGTTTTAGCTTGGATATATAAGCAGAGTGACAGCAGGAAAAGACATCTATCTAGCCTTGGTGGACAAGAACATTATGGGATATATTGCCAGTCTCCATGAGTTGGCTGCTACAGAAAGACGGTTTTATTCAAAACTAAGTGATATCAAATCTCAGATTCTCAGGCCTCTTCTCAGTTTAGGTAAGTAGAACACTCTTGTTTTATCTGTTCTTTCTATATCACAAAGAAAACCTTTGAGTTGTAGATTACTCCTTCCTTTCCATCCTATTCTTTTTGTACACTGGCAGCCAACACCTTGCAAACTATTTCCCCTTTTCAGTGGCTCAGCTGCTGCTGCCCTGGCCTCCCATTCCCAGAGCTCCTCTTACCTGTGGGGAGTAGAAATAGGAGCTTTTGGAATATTCATGGCAGAGTAGCAGAAACAGCTTTGGGAAAGTTGACCCTAGGAGCTAGACTTCCAGACAACACTTCTAGTTCTAGCAGTCCTCAGATGTCTTCCATTATACTACCTGGGTTTTTCGGGGTTTTTTGTTCTTAGAGTTATGTCAGAGATTCACTTGGATTTGCATGTGGTCTCTTGAAATTGTTAATAACTGAAGGAGTGTTAGGGTCTCATCTCATATTAGCATGAATTGATTCCTTTTCTTCGCTGGAATCAGTTACAAAGGGCTTAAAGGTGAGGAGATAGGGCAGGAAGTGGATTATGATAGTCCTAGATGGTGTGCTACTGTCCAGATATGCTAGGTACCTGGGGCCTCTAGGGGGTTAGAAAAGAATACAAAGTGGAGATTGGAGGAGGCAGCTATTAAAAAAATAAACTTCCCTTATTTCAAAATTTTTCTAGATTTGGCCCTGCACTTAGAAAATGGAGAGGAAATTTTCTCCCCCCCCCCCCCCTTCTCCCCTGTACTCCTCGGCCCCCTCTGAGTACCCAGAATTCAGGCCAATACTCTAGTATTTAAATTCTGCCTTGTTAGTACATCAGCTTTTCCACATTAAGGCGACCATTGGCTTATATGAATCAGTGCTCATTGTTTTTAGTGGGAAGACAACTACTTTTCAAACAACTAACCTAGTGTTTCCTTTGTAAGTTGGAGGCTATCCGCATTTTTTAAAAAATGTCTTTTGCTTTTTAAAAGGTTGTAGAGGCCCCTGTTCTATAAATTCCTCTCCAGCGAGTGGACCCAATACCCCAGGACTTTGGCAAGGGAAAGGGAGCAATCCAAGCTGGAGGCTCCCTGGATTGCTCTGAAAAGAAAGTGCAGTCTGCTTTTTCTGTGTCCTGATTTCTATGTTGGTCTTACCTGGTCTGTTCATCGCCTCACTGCTTGCTGAGAAGTCCTAGAAATTAGGAACTTTGGATTGGGAAACAGCAAATACTCTCCTGATGCCGTCTATAAAGTTGAGGCAACCTGGGCAGTCTGGTTTTTGGATTGCCCTCTCTGTACTGAAGTGTTGGGCTTGTCCAAGGGACAAGTTGAGCAGACGTCAGTACAAAAAGTTGAAAATGTGAACCAAGCTATAACTATAGAAGTGAGTTTAATTCCTGGCTGTCACTCACCAGTTGTGCAAAATTAGATAATTCCCTTGGCTTCAGATTACTTCGAAATGAGAGGAGAGTTGGATTAGCTCAGTGGTTCTCAAATTTGGCGAGTCTTCAGAATTACCTGGAAAGCTTTTCTTTTTAACATAGCCATCCTGGGATCTTAACCTTGCCCCACTGAGTCAGAATCTATGGGGTCTCTATGAATGTTTTGTAATTGTCAAGTGATTGTTTTCTGTGATCTCTGAAGTTGTTTTCTTTAACTCTGTGATTATTTGGGTTCCACAGATGAGAATACACCTCAACATGTTAAGTATTTTTTAGAAAAGGGGAATTCATAATCTTAATCACCAGGAGGCATTCAGGACATGAATCTTCAGGTTATGTTGTCATCATTATCGTTTTGTTACAGAAAATTTGGGCACCGCCAGTACCGTGCAGCTGTTGCAGGAAGTGGCAGGCCGGTTCAGCAAGCTGTGCTACCTCATTGGTCAGCATGGAGCCTCACTGAGCAGCTTCCTTCAGGGGGTAAAGGAAGCCAGGAGCTTGGTCATTCTGAAGCATGCAAGTCTCTTCTTGGATAGTTACACAGAGCAAGTATCCAGTCCTGTGTCATGTTCAATCTCTGCAGGGTTTTTCTGCCAAGGAGAACAGCTCCTTAAACAGAAGAGACTAGATTAGGGAGAGTGATATAAGGTAATAGAAATTACAAAGCAGTATTTTACTCTTAAGCCAATTATAGTTCTGCATTGCTAAAATTTTAGTTTTTTTCTAAGGGGGACACAAAGGTTTAAAAATAATTCTCATATTTTCTTCTATATCCTAGCAAAAGACAGTGTACTTTACATAAAATGTACTGTAATGAATATGAATATATAAATATTCTCTTTAGAGAACAAATTTGTTTACTTAAGTAAATTATACTAAAGTTTCAGGAAATAAGTAACTAAACAAGTTATTTTAAGACCAATTGCTAATTGTAAATATGGAGCTGTTCCAATTCCAATGTGTGCTTCTAACTCTTATGTAAATAGAGGGTTTAAAGACCAAACTATCTTTAAAATAAAGATATTTTTTAATAAAACCAAGGATAGTTATCTATGGCTCTTTTCATGTTTTTTCAAGTAAAATATACCAAGTGTATTTGAAAATTTAAATTTTTCTCACTTTTTCTTTATATATTATTTTGGAAGTGGGGATATGTTTTTATTGATTTTTAGAGAGGGGAAGGGAGAGGGATAGAGAGATAGAAACATTGATGAGAGACAAACATCGATCAGCTGCCTCTTAACTGGGGATTGAGTCTAAGTGGTTACCTACCTCTTGGTTCATGGGTCAATGCTCAACCACTGAGCCACCCTAGCTGGGTTAATTTATATTTTGACGTTATGATGTGAGACATAACTTAAGTGTTATTTAAATTTAATTGTTGATCTGAAGTGTAGGTTTTCTTCTTTGACTGAATACCCACTAAGTGCCAGGTGCTGTGCGAATCTCCAAGACCACAGCCACAGCTTAGAGCCAATGAAAAGCACCAGCCTCAAGGAGCTCATGTTCTTTTGGTGTTCTGCTTAGGTTATTTATACTACAAATAATGTATGTTTATAATTGAAAACTAAAGATATTTAAAGTCGTCCATAATCCTCCCGCTGGAAATAAACATTGTTAATAATCAATGTATTTCCTTTCTGACTTAGCATATATGTGCAAATAGATGTATGTGATTTTAATTCTAAGCAAAGTTTAATATACTTGGAGCTATTGTCTTAGAGGAAAGACCCTGGTTGGAGTCTTTTAACTTACCATCTTTTAGATGTGAAAATGATATAATTTGATACCAGTTTACTTTTTTGAGCTAAATTTCGTTTGTGTGAAGGTTTCAGTTTTTACTAGTATAATTTTTCTTTTTTGACTTATATTCATCACCATGTATTTCAGTTCCTTTTCTTCTCTGATACTTCAAATGGTTTTTATTTTGACATCTTGGGCTATTTTTAACAATTTATTCATATAGATAGAGCAAGTAAAATTTTTAATATATCAATTTTAAAAACTATTTTTAATTGTGGTAAAATACATGTAACAATTTACCATTGTCACAATTTTTTGGTATGTTTTATTGATTTTTTTTTAATAGAGAGAGAGGAAGGGAGAGGGAGACAGAGAGAAACATTGATGAGAGAAACATCAGTCTGCTGCCTCCTGCACGCCCCCTACCAGGGATCGAGCCCACACCTTGGGCATGTTGTGTTCCCTGACTGGGCATCCAGCCAGTGCCCTCCTGATGTTGGGAGGGCGCCCAGCCAACTGCGCCACTGGCCAGGCAGCCGTTTTTAACTGTATTACCGAGGGCTGCTTTGATCTTGCCTCCTCTTTTTTTGAATCCTTGTGCAAGGATACGGGTTTTCTTGTACAGAGTAAAATCTACCAGATAAATACTAGCATCTTCTGCATGGCTTTAGGTGTTTTTAAAATTTCCTATTACATTAGCATCTTTACTCAAATAGTGTTTTCCCTCCTCTGATGATTGTGATTCTCACATAACCCGCCCTTCTCTCCAGTCCTTTATACTTCATGAATATTGACATCATAAAGGTGCTGAAACTCATTGGTGAGATACCAAGAAGTATCTGTTCTGGATGCTTGTTCAAAAACTCTGAAGAACTAATATACATTTTAACACTAATGTGCATGTGTTTTATTTTTTGCTCAAGGTATTGTACGTCTATTACACATTTCCTGGTTATGGGAGGATTCCAGCTGCTCGCTAAGCCTGCAATGTAAGCAAATACCTCCCAATTGTCATTCTAACAGCCAAAGATGATGTGTTATAGTGTTTTGTGTTTTTGAGTGTCCATGAAAGCTTTTACCTGGTCATTTTACCTAATGAATCAAAATGTAGACTTTCACTAACTCTTATAAAGGACAGGTATTAGTAACCTCTGAATATCATTGGAAATAATATGGTATTGAAAAAGCCACAAGATCTGAATCTTTATTGCTACCACATATTATTTCTGAGACTTTGGACAACTCTTTTCACCAAATTGAGCTTTGGGCAGCATTTCCTAAGCAGTGGTTTATGAACCCCAGGGTTTTACATAGTTAAAGGCAGTAATAATGTCTTTTTTTAACTTCTACTTACAAAATCAATATTTAAAATTATTTTAAATTATTCAGTTTAAAAGAGAACAGTTTGAGCACCTCTAGAGCATGGCTAGTGAGCCCACGTGGCAGTTGTGGGTCTTGGATGATAAGCTCAGGCTCTAAGCACTTAGCTGGTTTATCACCTAGCTGCTTACTCAGGTTAGCCTGGTGGTTTGATCATTACATAGGGTTTATAATCATCATTATTATTATTGTAAAATATACATAACATAATATTTATTTTAACCATTCCTAATTGTACACTTCTGTGGCACCAAGTATATTCACATGTTTTGTAAACCATCTCCATTACCTATAAACAAAACTTTTAAAAATTATCCCCAACAAAAAACTTTGTACCCATTAAACAATAACTTACCTTTTCTCCCTTCCCACAGCCCCTGGTAACTTATATTCTATTTCCTGTCTATGAATTTGCCTATTTTATAAGTGAAATCATACAATATTTGTCCTTCTGTCTATGGCTTATTTCCCTAAGCATAATGTTTTCAAGATTCATCCATGTTGCATATACCAAAATTTTATTCCATTGTATGGTTGAATAATATTCCGTTGTATTTATATGACACATTTTGTTTATCCATTCATCTGTTGGTGGATGCTTGGATTGTTTCTACCTTTAATATATTTAATTTTTGAGGAATAAGTAGGAACCTGGCCATGTAAGGAAAGACCAGTATTGCCACTATTAGATAAAACTCCCAGGAGAAGAGAAGCTAATCAGAGTCCCTGGTTCAGATTTCTGGAGAGCATACCAGGGCCCCTGTTGGAAAAGTCTATAGGCAAAGAAATGAGTAAGTTCTGAAAGATAATAGGGTTCACAAGAGTTGGAATATTTCTGTCTAGTACTGGGCATTCAGGAGAAATAAGCTCAGAGGGAGTGTGTTTACCATGTAACACCTCCTCCTCTTGGGAGCAGGTCAAAGCAGAGCACTTCTGAAAGGCTTAAGCGAGTGTCCTCAGATGATCTCAGCAGTAGAACATGGAGGTGGAAGTAGGAACATTCACACAGGCCAAGTATAAGTAAAAAAATCTGGGCCATGTTCCCCAGGGCACTTGCTCTTAGTTGCATTATAAAAGAATCCAATTTGTGCCATTGAACTCTTGGGTGCCTGGGAGTTATTACATATTTTTCCACAATATTATTTCATAATTTCTGAGTTAAACATTTCTTCATAGTTTTCTGAGGGATTATAAAACAATTCATTTTTGCTTTATAGTCTTGTGTGACGTTGTCTTATGTGAGGCCTTGTAGTTAAGAATTATAATGGGTGTAAAGCACTGAGGGCTTGGCACATAATTATTGCTCATTAAGTGGCAGATAATTATTCTGTCACACTAATTCTTGCTTTTTTACAAAAGTATTTTGGTCTAGTGAGCGTAGTCTCAATGGGTACTGATCAGCGTTAAAATTTGCAGTCAAATTTTAATAATGAACTTATATATAAAATTGAATATAAAAACTAAGTGTTGGCTTCAGTTTGAAATGCTTTTGAAGATTCAGTATTGAAATCTTTGCATATAATTTGCTTTATTATTTCCTGTTAATTATAGTACTGGTACCTACAGCTTTTCATTACTCTCCTGTGATAAACTCTTATTAGGTAATCAACAATTGATGAATAAAAGGGAGAAATTGGTAGTATTTTAACATTTCATGCCAATTTTGATGGAGCAAAGAACTTTGTTTTTCCTCCAGTATTTCTGTTTAGCGCAACTATTTAGAACAATTCGTCTTGCCATTTATTGCTGTGACTTCTGACTTGGAAATTAATAGGTAATGTTAGCTGGTCTTCAGTTATTCCTTACTACTGTGGGGTGCATGATTTATTTCCTAGAACATGAGGCACAAGTCTGTAATTAATCATCTCTATTACGGAGTCACCGTTGCTACCTTTTGCTACTTTTCACACTTTAAAAATCCCATCTTGTAGGCAGGGAAATTCTTTTAATTATGTCTGGTTTATTTTATTATATTTTTCTTCCACTATTGCATAGCACCTAAAAATGTGCGTTCTGAAAAAGGTAGGATCTAGTGAAATGTTTTTATTCTATATCATACATGTTGTCATTACCAAAATGATTAACTGAATGTCTTTTTTTTCCTACCTCCAGTGATTTCCTAAATAAAAACCAGGAGCTGCTGCAAGATTTATCAGAAGTGACTGATGAAAACATCCAGTTGATAGAAATACTGAATACTTTGTTTTTCTTGCCAACCAGACGACTTCATAATTATGCAAAAGTTTTGCTAAAGCTTGCTACTTGTTTTGAAGTGGTAAGCTCCCATATATACCCTCTTTGGATACTTGGGAAGCCAAGGATCATAGTGTGTTTGTTTGTTTATTTGTTTGTTTGGATTATGTCACTCCATGATCTGTAACTCCACTAAGTTATATATATATGTGTGTTTAATTAACTTTATCTTTCTTCAGGGAAATGAAAGAAAAACATATAACTGTCGATAAATCTAGTTTTCTTTGCTTTGGATTCAGCTTCTTCTCAGGATGTTATCAAGATGAATTGTACTCATTTTATGAAACTGTGTCTAAAGTTAAGAGCCAAGTATGAGTATTACTCATTCAATAGTTGTTGAAGCTTATTGAGTGCATGCTGAGTACAAGTTACACAGAGTTCTTTAGAACCCTGGCTTTCTGTATAAACAACACACACCTGTAAGGCAGTGGAGTTACCACCTGGCCTGGACTCATGGTAGATCCATATTAGGTATTTAGGTCACCTTGGCATATGCTATGAGAAATCACAATGTTATAGGATTTCCTTATATGTTAATTGGTGTATAAAATTAGTTAGGTAGAATCCTAGAAAATTAGCACTGCTCTAGGATGTGGGTGTATGATAAAGCTGGTCCTAAGACATTCACCTTCGAAATTGTACTGAAATGTGTAGTTTCATTTCATTTCCTGTCTGAAGAACTCTAGAGAAGCCATAATGACTTCAGGGTTCCTTATAGTTTAGAATCTTTTGAATCTTGGACTCTATCTCCTTACCTGGACAGATTTTAGTCTCCAGAGTGACCCAGGAACTGATGTGGGCTTTCTACATTTGATCTTCCTGTGGCCCTGTAGGTGATTTCTTTAGTTTAACCCAAACTGGCTTAATTTTAGCAACGAAGGTTTGAGCTACACAAGTAACCCTGTGAGATACAGGTTTTACCTCAATATATCCTCAATTAATTAAAAATATTCCCTTCTAGATCAACTTGGAATTGTTCAAAGAGTCTGATATTGCACTATTTCCAGTCTCAAGGCTCCGAATTCTGTGTAAAAAAATCCAGTCTCCATGATCAGATACCCTTTTTTGTTTCTCAAACCCCGTGTCCTACATGTTAGATCAGATTCCCTGCATATAACTGTCATATGCTTTGTATTTCCTTCCTGCAACACCTCTGCCTCCATCCTCAATAAGGGAAATCTTCAAGGCCTCGGTCAAAAGTCACTTTCTCATGAAAATGAAGCCCTCTCTGACTATACCACACTCCTTCCCCTTCTCATCTCTTAAGAATTAGTTACTCCCTCCTCTGTGCTTAGCTACTATTTTATCTCTCCATTATTCTTTTACCACGTTATGTCAGTGGTTCTTAACCAGGGTTGAAGATCGCAATTGTCTGTTGAAGTGTTTTTAAAACATGTCTATGCTCTATCACTTCAAATTGTTATTAAGTCTAAGGTACAGTTTAGACATCATATATGTAAACAAACTTCCCCAGGTAAAAACAATAATACCTAATATTTATTAAATGCATTTCATGTGTTAGGTACTAGTCTAAGTATGTTATATCTATTTATTCAATCCCCACATCAGCCCTGTGAAATAGATATTATTATCCCCCTTTTGCAGATGAAAGGATTAAGGCACAGCTGAGAATTTGTAGAACTGGAAGTCATATGCGTGCACTCTGGCGGCAGAGTCTGTTCTTTCCACTTTACTATATTGTCTTTTCTGATAGATAATCTTAACAAAACCACTGCATTATTCTGGTATGCTGTATGTTTTTCCATCTTCTCTGCCAAGTTATAAACTCCTAGAACACAAACATTGTACCTTACTTTTTTTTTTACCCCTGAACTCAGCAGAATATTCTCTATGTAGTAGAAATCATTAAATGTTTTTTAAATGAATGGGAAAAAGTGTATATAAATGACTTTAAGAATTGTGGAATATAAAGTAATAACTCATGAATGTAAGGGGTCTCCACAAGGTCTAGCAATTATACCCTATCCCATGTTTGCTTCTCAAAGCTTGGTCTGCAGACTCCTGGGGATTCCAAAGATTCTTTCAGGGGGGTTGCCAGATCGGACAATTTTGGGGACAGTACTGAGACTTTTTTTTTTCCACTGTGTTGTCATTTGCACTGACAGTGCAAAGTAAAGATGAGTAGAACTGCTGGCGCCTTAGCATGAATCAAGGTAGAGGCACCAATCATGGTCATTGTGTTCTTTGCTGCCATGTATGTGCAGTTAAAAACAAATAAAAAACATGCTGGTTTCACTTAAGAATTTTTTTTAATTAAAAAAAATTAATTATAGTTGACATACAATATAGTATTAGTTTCAGGTGTACAACATAGTGATTAGACATTTATATAACTTACAAAGTGATCACTCTGAATATTCACTTAAAAATATTCTTGATGAAGCAGTAAAAATTAATTTTATTTAACTTTACCCATTGAATATACATTTTTATCTACATTTAACTGACATACATATAACATTATATTACTTTCAGATTATAGCATGATGATTTGAGATATGTGTGTATTGCAGATTATCATCACAGTAAGTCTAGTTAACATCCATCACCACACACAGAAGTGTAAATGATGAAATGGGAAGGCCACCTAAAGCAGCTACACTGTATCCCAAAGTATGGAGGTTTCTCAAGGAAAAGGACCAGGTGGTGATTGTTAGAGCTGAGAGCTGCTTTTTTTTTTTTTTTAACTTGAAAGTACAATTGACAGATAAACTGGTTATTCCGAGTTGGGTTTTTGGCAAACATTTCTCAAATTGAGTAAATGAGCCTGTCACTTCAGGGAGAAAACTGACAATATTTGTTGCCAGTGATAAAATCAGAACTTTTAAACAAAAATCAAAATGTGGAAAACATGTACCTATTACTGTGAGCTTGGCAACTTCCCAATACTTAGAGGCTTTTTCTGATGAGATTGGCAATATCAACTAACGTGACTTTTGATGTATAATAAAATGTGTCAACACTCGGAAGATCTGTATAACTGTGAACCAATATCCAAATGTCCAGTCTACATGTTATAAAATTGTACATGGATAAAAGTTCTATTCAAAGTGTAAAATGGACCAATAGATTTTAATGTAACAGAGTACAAAAAGTTTAGTTAATGTAGTTTCAGATTCCACATTTCAGCTACTCTTTAAGAAACTTATCACTTAACATGTTTGGTATAGTTTCAAAGGAGACTATCCACAATTATTTGAGATGGCTATTAAAATACTCCTTCCTTTCCCAACTATATTATTTTATAAAGCAAGATTTTCTTCATATATTTCAACTGTAAAAGATTAAATGCAGTAGCAGAAATGGAAATACAGCTGTCATCTTTTAAGCTAGATAATAAAGAGATTTGAAAAAATGTAGAACAATGCTACCTTTCTCACTGAACGTTTTTTTGTTTTGGAAAATGTTATTTTTTCTTTAAACTGTTATTGTATTTGAAGTAAATCAAAGATAGTTTTATTTCTCAACTGTATCTTCTCATATTGTAAATATCAATAGGTATAACCCATATAAGCAAAATAGAGGGATCGTGAGACCAAAACATTTGAGAGCTCCTGGTCTATCCTGAGTTCTCTGCTGCTCTCCTCAATAATTACCAGTATTTGTTTCTTTTCCCCTCGAGTTATTTCTCTGTTTCCTGTGTACCTGCATGTTACAGAATTTTCTGGAACCAACCTGCTTTTGCTCAGCTCTGTTTAGCATACCATGTCTATTCTTAGGCTGGATTTCCTCTTTAAATTTAATACTATGTATCTAAACCACACTGAGGCTACAGATTCTGGACAATTGTTTTATATTATTTTTCCCCCCTTTAATATATTGGCCTCCAGACATCTCCAGAATACCAGAAACTGCAGGATTCCAGTTCTTGTTATGAGTCTCTTGCTCTCCATCTCGGCAGGAAAAGGAAGGAAGCAGAATACACACTGGGCTTCTGGAAGACCTTTCCTGGAAAAATGACGGTAACTAAACCATGCCAATTGTCATTACCTCAGCAAACAGCAGGCATGTCCATAACAACTATCATTCATTTCCTTCATTTTTCACTTGTTTATGGTGATTATGCTTCAATGAGCCCCTTTCTAAGGGTTGTCTAAGGACCACTGCAATGAATGTTCTAAACATCAGCACCCTTCCTCATTCCTAGGAATTCTCTCTGAACATGTATCTCACCTTCTTTTGTTTGTTTCTTCCTTTTCATCTTTTGGGTGCTAATTTTTTAAAACGTTTGGATTACATTTAAATTTAGGTTTAACGCCAGGCTAAGCTATGACCAACAGATTTTTCCCTAACTTTGTATATTTTTCATTTTCTCTTTACATATTAAAATAATTTTGATTGTTTGACTTTGTATTTGTTTTTTAATTCCAGGATTCCTTAAGGAAGCCAGAGCGTCGACTGCTGTGTGAGAGCAGTAACCGAGCCTTATCTCTGCAGCATGCTGGGAGGTTTTCTGTGAATTGGTTCATTCTCTTTAATGATGCCCTAGTCCATGCCCAGGTAGGCTGGATTCCTAACCTTAAAAAAAAAACACCGCTGGAAAGTGGAGTACTGTATTTATTTAATTAATTATACCATCAGTTTGTGTTAAAATCTATTGTTATTTCACTGAAACTATTGAATGAAAGAGAATGTTTAGCGTGTGTTTCTGGTATGGGCCAGATTTCAGGGAGGTTTTTTAGTTTACATCTTAAAAATGAGTATCAGCCATCTGGCAGGGTCCTTTTAACAGGGATGGCAAGACCCATTGGGATTAGCTGTATTATGGGGACTATTTCGCTGGGATAGTGGTACCCACGTGGACTTAACTATTTGAAACAGGTTATGCAACAGAGACCCCCCAGGCCCACATGGGCTTTCTCAGATGTGTCTCCATGTTCTTGGTTTCAGTTCTCCACACACCATGTTTTCCCTTTGGCCACGATATGGGCAGAGCCACTTTCTGAAGAAGCTGGTGCTGTGTAAGTGTGCCCTCCCACCCCCATCTCCATCCTAATTCTCTCCCTGTGTTACCCAGGTTATTTTCTTAAACATGAAAAAAAGCTTAGGAGGCCTCCCCATTCTGCATAATGAGGCTTACCCTTCCAGCATGTAGATAGTAAAGTGGCCTATTGTGATGATCATGACAGATCATAAGTGGTAGAAGGGCTTCTCCATGGCTCACATCCCCATTATTCAGCCCAGAGCAAAGTAACTCAGTGTCCTTTCTCCCATCTGGGACCCAAACCCAGGGCATGAATTCATTTACATTTAATTGACTTCTGCGCCTCTTGAAATAAACAAGCTGCTTTTCATGTTTGAGGATTGATATTGTGATGACAAGTTGTCATACCTACTGGTATTATCCTTATGAATGTTTTAGGAATGGCTTAAAGATAACTACACCTGAAGAGCAGTTCACCCTCATTTCATCAACACCCCAGGAAAAGGTTAGTCCATTATGGTATGTTTTTTGAATCTTTGACTTAGATATTCCTATCTCTTATGATAGTAAAGAAGAGAGGAAAATTGTTCTTGCTTGGTTAATGATCTATAATTATGTCTGATAAGTCTTCATTAAACTAAGACTGTAGATTTTTTTAAATGTGACTTAATTTTAAACACATAACAGTGATTTCCAAGAACCAATCAGCATTACTCAATAAGAAAAGCATTAGAAGGCATAAAAGTATTCACACCGAGGAAAGCTAGCAGGACTTAAAGCAATGCTTGGAAGTTATTGCCTTAAGCTTATTGACACTTTTTGCTCCTAGACTAAGTGGCTACGGGCTATAAGCCAAGCTGTGGATCAGGCTTTGAGGGGGGCATCTGATCATCCATCTTATGGAAGTGGCAGCAGTGTGCAGAGGCAGGAACCACCCATTTCACGCAGTGCTAAATATACTTTCTACAAGGATCCTCGCCTAAAGGATGCAACCTATGATGGACGCTGGTTTTCAGGGAAGCCTCATGGAAGGTGAAAATGTTTAAGATTTACCCCTGGGGTGAGGATGATAGTCCAGTACTGAGAAAGTAATGATTATCTGAGACATTAATTGACATGTATTATTCTTTGTTTATGCATTTCAGAGGGGTTTTGAAGTGGCCAGATGGAAAGATGTATTCCGGCATGTTCAGGAATGGCTTGGAAGATGGGTAAGAAAATGGTGTAAAACATGAGGGTAAATTCAGCTTCAGTCACAAATTATGTTATTTTGTGTTCAGAGTTATTTTCAAAAAAAGTAGTAGATTTCTGTTTTGTTTTTCAGAAATACATACCGTGTGTTAGGGCCTATAATGCAGATGTATGGACACAAAGAAAGCTAGGAATCTAGGACGTAGCCTTGATTTATCTAGAGCGAATCATTTACCCTGACAGCCATGCGGCCTCAGATTACACAGCCTTGCATCTGTTAAAATGGGACTGTGTTTTCTATCCACTTCTCAGTTGCGAAGACAGAACCTTAGGCAATGTTGATGGTGACTGTTGAGATAGTAGTGCCCCCTTTACACAAAGGACATACAGAAATTTTCCTTTCAGTGGTTTTAAATCATCTTAATTTCTGTGGAATGCTAAAGGGGAAATCTTCTAAGTGCTATATTATCCTGTTGGTACTCAACTTCATTATTTTTGTATAAGCTTGTCACCTTTTCTAACCCTTTAATATATTTATGTGATAAATTTATGGCAATGAAGTATTTTATATTATGTTAGAGAAGTAATTTATTTTACTATATAAAGATTATTACATAGATTGGGTAGGTGATTTTTTTGTGTTGTGTGATAATGTAAGTTTTTGTGATGTCTTTTAATGTCCTTTTACTAGGACCTTAGAATGAGAAGAAACTTTAGTTAACCTGATTTACCCCCCTTATTATACAGGTGAGGGAACGGGGTGCTAGGACTTACTTACCCAAGATGATGTGGCTATTAAGTGGCAGTGATGGGCCTAGGACACAAGTTTTCTGTTTTCCATTGGGCTTGGGATAAAACGTTTAATCTCTCTGCATGGTGGGGTTGATGGTCCACTCCCCTAAGACTTGCCAGGTGGCTTAGGTAATAGATCTAGCTTAAACCAAGACTCCATATACCCTTTTCCTGCTATTGGTAAATCTTTTCTCTCTCGTCCTTGTTATAATGCTTACAAGTGTATACACACAAAAGGTGACTGTGTCATACATGCATCTCCTGCTGGTTTTTTCTCCTTGTTAGGTATGGAGAATACAGAATCCCAAACAAAGCACTGAACAAAGAAGACCATTATGTGGGCCATTGGAAAGAAGGAAAAATGTGTGGTCAGGGCGTCTATAGGTAATAACATTGGAAAGGTTGTCGGTCTGGTGTTGCTTTTTCAAAGAATCGTGTAAATTTAAATGTTTGCATAGCCAAAATTTTCAAGGAGTAAATTTTCTTTTCTCTTCTTATGACTGAAACTGTGTAGTCTTCTTTTAAAGTCCAACCTCTCATCTCTCACAAGACAAAAATACTAGGTTATTATTTAGTTCTTAACAAAACTATACAAACCTTAAAAACCCTAACTTTATCATAGAATCTCCTAAATGTCTTGCCTATAAATTTATATTTATTATGCAACTCTAATACGGGCACACCTATCATTCTTTTAGAGATTACTCATTTCATTTTCCTGGTGAAAATGAGATTTTTGACTGGTGAAAAAGAATCATATAAACAAATAATTATAATTACCAGCAAGACATTAGTATAATTTTGAATTTCCTGACTTTGCAAAAAATAAGCATCAGAATTCAATGTGCTTGTGATATTTATCCATTCTTATTAAACAGTTATGCCTCTGGTGAAGTGTTTGAAGGCTGTTTTCAAGATAACATGCGTCATGGCCATGGTCTCCTACGAAGTGGAAAATTAACTTCCTCTTCTCCCAGTATGTTCATTGGCCAGTGGGTAATGGATAAGAAATCGGGGTATGGTGTCTTCGATGATATCACGAGGTACAGTGTTCTGCTTCTAATCTCAAGTTTAGTCGCGGGGGAGAGGTGGGGGAGGTGTAAGGTTCCTATACTTCTCCAAAAACAGTGATGATTTTATGAAGGCTGAGTGTCTTAATTTGACAGTGTTGAGAAAAATTTTAATAAGACAGTTGTCAGACATTTTATTCATTTACTTGTGAATCAAATAGATTACTTCTTTATATTGTCAGGATCATTCAGAATTAACAATGGTACCATTGTTCTTAAAGCTTTACACATAAAAAGCTTTTAGTGTCTTAAAGAGGCTACCAAGTTATTAACTATTGTACAAAGAAAAACCTTTAATGCAGTCAGTAGATAATAGGAGTAAAAGGTTAGAAGGGAACCTATGGAAATTCCATTTGTGATCATAGTGTGGTATCTAAATACCTTTTACTTATGGCCTTTCTCTCAGGTCAGACACTTGTCACTATGCCAGAAACCCGGGAATGAAGCTTCGTTAAATTAATTTAAACCTTGGGGAGGTGCATAGTTCTTCCGCCTCCACATTTGACTTGTTCTGATTTGTTTTTGGACTTAATTAAATTCTCTTTTCCAAACCGTCATGTTGTGGTCATAATGTGGAATTTTTAAAAAATTGCTGTTATTACTAAACTTCATAGTTATTTAACAAAGAGTTTGTACTTATTTTGTCTTTTTTGGTGGGGATTAGTAAGATTTCTCTAAGTTTGAGTAGGTGAAACATGAGCCTTGTATGATAAAGCCCCTTTTCTTTTTTTGTTTCTTTTTTTTGTTGGTAAACTTTAGGAAATAAAAAATTGTGCATAGGTTTTAGTCTGTCTATTCCATTTTGCATAATTATATATTTTAAAGTTATCTTGGAAGTACATGGAGTATATGCAGATCTATGTCAGCTAGACTATGATATTTAATTCCTGAGAGAACATTGCTCTGAGTAAGACGCCTTTTGCTGTCACATTGTCTCATGTTTGAGGAGATGGAGTTAACCTCTTGAACTAGAAAAGTGACCACTTACCAAACTAGGGTGATGCTTGGTATTTTCCTTGTGATAATTGCTTTTTTCCCCACCCCATCTTTATCATCACTGATTTTTCATTTAATTTCTTTCCTTTTTCTATGAAGGGGTGAAAAGTATATGGGAATGTGGCAAGATGATGTATGTCAAGGGAATGGTGTGGTAGTTACCCAGTTTGGATTATACTATGAAGGCAACTTTCACCTTAATAAAATGATGGTGAGTGGAATACTTACATATAGTTACTATGATTTTTTTAAAAACTGTGATGTCGTTAACTTTTAAAAGTATTTATTAATGTTCTACCTTCTTAGTACTATTCTTTCTTGTCTTTTAAATTTATGTAAGGCTTTAGGGGACATAGCTGCTTGTACTCCCAAGTTACTCAGCATTTTATGTATTGTGATTTTTGTTTTGTTTCTTCATGTAGGGAAATGGGGTTTTGCTTTCCGAAGATGATACTATTTATGAGGGAGAATTTTCAGATGACTGGACTCTTAGCGGAAAGGTTGGAAACTAACTTTCTTCTATCTCTCTAATACAATCTTACTGATTTTCTTTTAATAAAGGCTAACTTCATAAAATTCACCCATTTTAATGATTTTTAGTAAACATACAGAGTTGTACAACCATCACCGCAATCCAATTTTGGAGCATTTTCATCGCCCGAAAAGATTTCCATCACCATCGCCTGCCCATTTGAAGTCGCACCTCATTTCTACCCCCATTAGAACCTCTAATGGACTTCATTACTCTATAGATTTGCCTTTTTAGGTCCTTTTATATAAGTGAAACCATACAACGTGTGATCTCTTCTGTGTGGATTCTTAGACTTCACATAATGTTTTTGAAGTCTTCTCATATTATGGCATGTGAAGTACTTCATTCCTTTTTATTGCTGTATAGTATTCCAAAACCACATTTTGTTTATCTCTCCCTTTACCAGTTAAGGGCATTCTGTTATTTCCAGTTTTAAACTGTTATGAATAATAGTCTATGAACATTTGAACACAACTTTTTGTGTGAACATATGTTTTTATTTCTCTTGGGCAGATCCCTCAGGGTATAATTGCTGAGTTGTGTGGTAAATTGTTTCCAAAGTGGCTGCATCATTTTGCATTCCCATCATCAGTGTAAGAGGGTTCCAATTTCTCCATGTCTTTGCTAATATTTTTTTATTTTCTGTTTTTTCTTTCTTTTTTGCCATTCTAGTGGATACGCAGTGTTATCTTGGGATTTTAATTTACATTTCCCTAATGACTAATGATGTCATAAGTTCATTAGAGCATATTTCCACGTGCTTAATTAGCAATTCATATATCTTTGGTGACATGCCTATTTAAACATATTTTTTTAAATTTTTATTCAGTTTATTTAAGCAAGAGGAACCACAATTTACCCATTCAAATATTCAAATATTTTGACTTTTTAAGAATTTTTTTTCAGTTTTATTGAATTGTAAGGGTGCTTTATATATTCTGGATACAAGTCTTTTATTAGATATGGCATTTGCAAATGTTTTCTTGTCTTTTTATGTTAATAGAGCCTTTTGAAGTACAAAATTTTTTTATTGTAATCAAGTCCAATTTATCAAAAAATTTTTTGAATCATGCTTTTGATGTCATATCTAAGAAATCTTTGCCTAACTCAAGGTTATTAAGATTTTCTTCTGTTTTCTTCTAAAAGTTGTATAGTTTTAGTTCTTATATTAAGGTCTATGATTCATATTGAGGTAACTTTTGTGTATTGTGTGAGTTAAAAGTCTAAACTGATTTTTTTGCATATGTGTATCTAATTGCCCCAACAACTTTCCCATTGAATTTTCTTAACATCTTTGTTGAAATTAATTTATTCTAAATGTGTTTATTTCTGGACTCTGAATTATATTCCATTGATCTTCACATCTCTTATGCCAATACCACACTATCTTGATTACTATAGGTTTCTAATGAGTTGTGAAATCAGGAATTGTAAGTCTTCCAACTTTGTTATTTTTTTAAATTGTTTTGGCTGTTCTGGATTCTTGGCCTTTTCATATAAATTTAGGACTGGCATGTCAAAATCTATAATAGGCCTGCCGAGATTTTGATCGGGATCACATCTATAGATTAATTTGGGAACTGCCATCTTAATAATATTGAATCTTCCAATCATGAACATGGAATGTCTCTGCATTTATTTAGATCTTCTTTAATTTCTACCAGCAATGTTTTATATAGTTTTCAGTGTGTATCTCTTGCATGTCTTTGGTTAAATTTATACTCAGGTTTTGGGTTTTTTTTTAAATATATCTTTATTGATTTCAGAGAGAGGAAAGGAGAGGGAAAGAGAGAGACAGAAACATCAATGATGAGAGAGTCATTGATCGGCTGCCTAGCCTGCAACCCGGGCATGTGCCCTGACCGGGAATTGAACCCCAATCGCCTGGATCCTAAGTTGACGTTCAACCACTGAGCCACGCCCAGCCGGGCTATACCTCAGTTTTTTTTATTCTGTTATAAAGAGAACTGTTTTATTAGTTTTATTTTTGGATTATTTATTGCTATTATATAAAAATGCAATTGATATTTATATTTTGTTCTTGTATCCTGAAACCTTGTTAAACTTGTTTATTAGTTCTAGTAGAGTATGTGTGCATGTGTGAGTGTATGTGTGTGTATATGTATTTCTTACAATTTCTTGCATATAGGATCACATCTGTAAATAAAGGTAGTTTTACTTCTTCCTTTGCAATCTGGAAAGCTTTTATTTATTTTTTCTTGTCTGATTACACTTGCTAAACAATCCAGTAGAATGTTGAATAGAAGGGTTAAGAGTAGACATCCTTCTCTTGTTTCCTATTTTGGGGGGAAAGTATTAAATCTTTCACAATTAAGTATGATGTTCGCTAAAGGTTTTTCATAGATTAATTACATTGAGATCGTTCCCTTCTATTCCTAGTTTGTTTAGAGTTTTTATCATAAATCGGTTTTGAATTTTGTGGGTTTTGTTCTTTATTAACATAGTGTGTTATATTGGTTACTTTTCTGATATTAAACCAACCTTGCTTTCCTAGGATAAGTTGTAGTTGGCCATGGTGTATAACCGTTTTTATATGCTGCTAATATTTTGTTGAAGATTTGTGCATCTGTATTTATGAGAGATAATGGTTTATAGTTTTCTTTTCTCATGATGTCTCTGTCTTTGGTATCGGGGTTATACTTCACAAAATGAGTTGGGAAGGGTTCCCTTCTCTATTTTCTAAAAGTTTGAATGTTTTGGAGAATCAACCAATGAAATTTGGGCCTGAGCATTACTTTATGAGAATATTTTAAGTTTCTAATTCAATTTTATTCTAATTGGTCTATTCAGGTTTTTCATTTCTGCTTGAGTCAGTTTTGATAATTTGTTTCTTCCAAGAAATTTTATCTCAGTTATCCATTTGTTGGCATAAAGTTATTCTCTTAGTATTCCCTTCCAATCCTTTTAGTGTCTATAAGGTTGGTGTAATATATCCCATTTTGTTTTTTATTTTGTAATTTTATGTGCGTTTTTTTCTTGATCAATCTAATTAATTGTCAATTTTGTGTATCTTTTCAATGAAGCAGTTTTTGGTTTCATTGATTTTTCTCTATTTTTTGTGTTTGTTTTGTTTTCTCTCATTTATTTGTGCTCTAATGTTTATTTCCTTTCTTGCTTTGGGTTTAGTTTGCTTCTCCTTTTTTAATTTAATAAGGTGAAATTTTAGATTAACATTTGAGAGCTTTCTTATTTTTTTAAAAAATATATTTTTATTGATTTCAGAGAGAAGAAGGGAGAGGGGGAGAGAGAGATAGAAACATCAATGATGAGAGTCATTGATTGGCTGCCTCCTGTACATCCCCTACTAGGGATCAAGCCCATAATCCAGGCATGTGCTCTGACTGGGAATCGAACCATGATCTCTTGGATCATAGGTTGACACTCAACCACTGAGCCACTCCTGGCCTATCAAGCTTTCTTATTTTTTCCATCCAGGCATTTTATGGCTATAAATTTACCTCTGGGCACTACTTTAGCAGCATCCCATATATTTGTGTAAGTTGTGTGTGCATTTCATTCAGCTCAAAATATTTTACCAATTTTCTTCTGTGATTTTGTTTTTCTTTTACAGTGTTTATTTTCACATACTCTTTCTGCACATGCATGTACACACACTTTTTTAAAAAAGAATTGGGGGTTGGTAAAGAGTAAGTTAAAAAGGGAGATGTTAACCATTTGGTGCCTTTTTTATGTCTTGATTTTTTAAATTAAAAATACTTTTTCTAATTCCACATTTTCTCTAACTTTACCTAGGGAACACTGACAATGCCAAATGGAGATTACATTGAAGGTTATTTTAGTGGAGAATGGGGATCTGGAATAAAAATCACTGGAACCTACTTTAAGCCTAGTCTGTATGAGAGTGATAAAGACAAACCCAAAGTTTTGTGAGTAACTAATATTAATTCTGGATTACTTATTGAATGTTTGAGTTGTCTTGCTTTTATCAAAGCTTGTTAATAGTTTAAATGCAGAACAAGTTTTTAAAGGCTTTTTTTTTAAACAAAGTATAACTTCCTTGAATTTCAACTGACACTACTATAGATAGCTAAATCTATAGTATCAGTTTAGATTAAAGCCCTAGAGCATAGATGTTTAAAATAAAAGTTCTGTATGTGGGAATAATGGTGCAGGTATCCAAGTTGATTAAAAGAGAGCATTCTTAAATGGAACTGCTACGCAACTTGATTTTGAAAAGTAAAGATGAAGAGTGTGTGTGTGTGTGTGTAAAGTGGAATAGTATAGTCTGCCTCTCCACATATGGAAAAGAAAGTCAAAATCTAAGTCTCTAAGTTGTTTTATGTTCTCTGACAAGTTTTTGGCATGTACATGTTTTCCTTTATTGATTCCAGGTTTAGCTTTGTTTTTGTATTTTGGTAGCATCTCAGATTCTTTGTTCTGATGGAAGCTTGATATATTTTCTGTACCATGTTTATTCTTAGAGTATTTTTATAACCCAGTATGTAATGCATTTCACAATTCCCATTGTGAGTTGTGCAAAGCACAGAAAGGCCTTGTTTTAACAGGAACCAACTTTACAAAATCAACTCATAAATGGAGAAAGCAAAGGAATCAATTTTGTGTGCTTTGTACTTAACACTTCATAGACTTTAGTATCTGATGAACATTAAGTAGTTAAAAACCATCTCTTTACAATTTTTATTCAGTGTTTTTAAAATAGAACCACCATCAAATCTAGGCTGTTTTGTCCAGTTGTTTATTAGTTTCTATATAGGATTTTTGCACAAAAGTGATTAATAAAAGCTTGATGTGACTTTTTGTAGCAGGAAACTAGGAAATCTGGCAGTGCCAGCTGATGAGAAGTGGAAAGCAGTGTTTGATGAATGTTGGCATCAGCTGGGCTGTGAAAATCCAGGCCAAGGGGAAGTTTGGAAAGCATGGGACAATATTGCTGTGGCCCTGACCGCCAGTCGGCGCCAGCATAGAGAGAGGTGAGTGAATGAATGCCTGCCGAGCATAGGGCAGAGCATGGTAGGAAGATGAAACTAAAATCAATAAGTAGTCAAGGCTTGCCACATTTATAATTTAATTTAGAAGTCAATGATGTACTTTCATTTCTGGGTAAGAGGGATTAAAACACACACCACTTTATCTTCTATTGAACTCAACTATAAAATCCCCACCAAATACACGGATAGCTATTTGAAAACTCTGAGAAGTAAATATCAGCTAGTGTATTGGGGAAGAACACTTGAATTCAAAATGCTATTGAACCAGACATGAGTTACTGGGTTTTTAAACTTCAATATCCCTCCCTGAACCCAGTGTAACCTGAAAGCTTGAAGTAGGCACTGTGGTGTAGATTGACAGAGATCCAAAAAAAGCCTCTGCTTCTGGCTAAAGATTGGGAGAGAGTCCTAAAGCTCAGCTAGAGTGGAGGAAATGAACTGGGTTTTCTTTTCTTTTTCTCCATTTTCTCAGGCTCCAACCTCCACATACTTCTCTGGCAGGGGCCATGGCAGCTGCTTGTGAAGCCATGACAGGAAATTTGCAAGAGCTAAAACTCTTGAGGGAATTCTTCCCCCTTTGGTGGATCCTCAGGTCCAGGAGTCATGGCCTAATCCCATTGCTTTTTTTGGCTTCTCTCTCTATCCTACTACCGCTTGGCCCTATATGTAGCACATTGGTAGAAGTGGGCAATTTCTGGCCAGGGGACCTAAAAGGGAAACCAGAAAATGCTGTCGAGGTAATACAGAGAGAGGAGCTCTGGAAAGCAACCTTGTAAAGGTGTTTATGAATTCCTGGTTCAGCCCATACTTGCACATGTGTGGATTTGGTCCTGATTAGTTTGAGAACTGAGATAATAGGGAGACTTCCACCCAGGTCCCAGACTGAGCACTGAGTGGTACACTCACAGACAGATCCAAATAGGATTGCTTAGGCTTTGAGAAGTGAACTGGCATTGGAACCACAGCCCATAGGAAGGCTGAAAAACATGTATCAACTATTCCAGAGAGTCCCAAGTGACTACATATTCAGTGATTCACTAGAGGGACTCACAAGACTCAACATATAGTTGTGTTCACAGGTAAGAGTCATCACAGCAGTGCAGTAAGGATCCACAGCCAGCGATCATAAGGGAAGAACGCATGTGCGTGATTCCCATGCTTGCTCTCTCCCTTCTGAGGTGGTCACACAGGGAGTAAAGTGCAGCCATACATACAATGTTTCTGCCCAGGGAAGCCCATTAGAGATTCAGTGCCTAAGGTTTTTAATGAGGGCTGGTCTTATTGGCACCCTGTTCTTAGCAATTACCAAAATTCCACAGCCCCAGAAGGAAAGATGATGTTCATCATGAAGCACATTGTTAGTATAATCTGTAGACAACAAAATACCCTTATCAGTTAGGGAATGTTTCATACTGGTATAGGGAAGCTTAATTCCCAGGTACCAGCCAAGGGTCCACTTGACAAGTAGGTCCTTTTAAACATAATTTCAAGCATACTATACGTACTCTTATTATGCATGTCAACATTCTCCATAAGATATAAATAAGACCTAGAGTCTCATAACATAATACTCAACCACGTTATAAACCAAAATTACTTGGCAATCAAAGAACCATGAAAATCTTAATTTATTTGGAGAAAGACAGTGAATTGACATTAATGACACCCTAACTTAGATTTTGGAATTATCTGACAAAAATTTTAAAGCATCTAGTATAAAAATGCTCAAATGAGCAATCACGAACACCCTTGAAATAAATGTTAAAATTGGTAAGTATAAGCAAAAAGTAGAAGCTAACCAAAATTTTTTAAAAAGTCACTGGGTAAACTCAATAGCAAAATAGGGATGATTGCAGAAGAGGTAGTGAACTTGAAAATAGATGAATAGAAATTATCCAAACTAAAAAACAGAAAAAACACACAAAAGATAACTCTAAAGACCTGAGAGTCTAATATTCATGTCCTTAAAATCCCAGAAGGAGATGAGAAAAATTGCAGGAGTGAAAAAATATTTGAAGAAATAATGGTTGAAAACTTCCCAAATTTGGTGAAAGATACAAACCTATAGATTCAAGAAGCTGAGCAAACTATATCCTGGGGGAAAAAGATATCCATGTACAAACATCATATTCAAAATGAAAAAAAAATTATCTTGAAAGCAATTAGATAAAAATGATGCCTTACATATAGGGAAACAGCAGTTCAGCAGGTTTATCATCAGTATCCTTTGGAGGCCAAAAAGAGGCAGCACAATTTTGATGGATAAAAAAAAATTACAGATGTACTTTTTTATTTCTGTTTTTCTGCTTTTTCTTATTTTCTTCCTTTTTCTCCTTTTCTCCATCTGCCCTTTTTCATTTCCTTTTTTTTTTAATTTTTTTTTTTTTTTTTTTATCCTCATTCAAGGATATTTTTCCCATTGCTTTTCAGAGCGAGTGGAAGGGAGGGAGGGGAGAGAGAGAGAGAGAGAGAGAGAGAGAGAGAGAGAGAGAGAGAGAGACAGAGACAGAGACGTGGATGTGAAAGAGACACATTGATTGGTTGCTTCCTGCACATGCCCCAACTGGGGCCAGGGATTGGGCCCGCAACTGAGGCACGTGCCCTTGTCCAGAATCAACCCAGGGACCCTTCAGGCTGCAGGCTGATGCTCTAACCATGGAGCCAATCCAGCCAGGGCTCCTTGTTTTTTAACTTAGCCAGTAATTCCCACAAGCATTGCTGAGCATTTGGATCAAAGAACCTGCAGTGTAGAAAGAAGTTTGGGTCTTTTTTTCTGTATTTGGGATAAATGGGAATTGATTACAGTGTTTCACTCATGAAGTTCATAATTTTTACCTTCTACTCAGTAGAAAAAAATAGAAACTCCCAGAATTAAAACTGGACTTTCCCTTGTGTGTGATGCAGATGGTCAGCCTTCACTGATAGAGCCTATTGTAGACATTGATACTTAGGCCTCCAGTTAACCTTGGTTAGCGGTTGTTGAATGTTCCCAAGGAGTGAGAGTGAACTTTTATATAAAACCATATCTTATTTGTTTTTCTAAAATAGTATAATAATAATGATTGTGTGCCCAGCCGGGCGTGGCTCAGCGGTTGAGCGTCAACCTGTGATCCAGGTGATCGGGGTTCGATTCCCGGTCAGGGCACATGCCCAGGTTGCGGGCTGCAGCCGATCAATGACTCTCTCATTATTGATGTTTCTATCTCTCTCTCTCCCTCTCCTTTCCTCTCTCTGAAAGCAATAAAGATATATTTAAAAAATAATAATAATGATTGTGCACTGATTTCTGATTGGTTATAATCTAATGATAGAGTGCCATTACCAAAAATTTCTGCTAATTACAAGTAGTATGTGTTTTGTCTTAACCGCTTCATCCAGGGCTCCCCTTACCCGTTGTGCTCACCTCACCGCCTGCAGCATCCTCATCTCATTTCTTGAGCTCATTTTTATTTCTTTGATTTGATTTGATTTCCCTTTTTCCTTAGCTCTCCGTCTCCCTTTTATTCCATTTTTCTCTTATCACTAACAAATCTATCGCCAGTTTTCTCTTCAAGCTGACATTATAGTATCTTCCAATACCATGGTTTACATTAGAGCAAAATCTTCATTAATTTATTGCTGTTCTAAAGTAACATTGAATGCTGTTTTGAATGACTGTTACAGAAACCTCATAGCAGGTCAGTCACTGTATATGTGCTCATTTGGGCCAAACACTGTTCTGGATGCTCCATTTTATCCTTGGTGACCATGTTTTATGTGTACATTACAGTTACTTTGCTTTTTTTATGTGAAATTCATAATAGGCTTTTTCCCTTTTTTTTACTAGTCCAGAGATATTAAGTCGTTCACAGACTCAGACACTAGAGAGTTTGGAATTCATTCCTCAGCATGTTGGTGCCTTCTCAGTGGAGAAATATGACGACATCAAGAAATATTTAATAAAGGTAAAACTAGAGTCAAAATTACACTGGTCTTGTTAAGTGGTGATGCAACTATCACAATATATCATTCAAATCTACTCACCACTCATTTTGACCCTAATTCTGTTTTTGCTTTCTATGTATTTTTTTTTTGGTTAATTCTCTGACTATGAAAAGCACATTTCTGCATGAAGATTGCCCTATATAACAATAGAACTTAAGTTTTGTAAAATGTTCAAGAGGGTTCTTAAAAACCAGGGTCAGAGTTTAAAATGGCTTTTCGTTAGTGTGTTGCAAACTAGAGATTGTTTAAATAAAGCAGACTACTTTCATCCACTGGTTATGCTCACTTTGCTTCCTTCTCAAACCCTGTATGATCAGCTACAATTTAAAGTATGACATGCATTGATAAGAGGAATAGGAAGGAGTCTGAGAGAAATCAAGGGAGCTGAAGAATGACTGTTTCAGAGCATAATCAAAGTTATTATGTAGTTTCCTCTAACGTGATGTTATATATTTTTGGTGAAGTTTAAAATATGTTAGAACCTTTCTTTCAATGATATTCTGTATCAGTATATCCTAAGTTATTTTCCCAAGATATTAAACTGATTTTTTATTAAGATTAAGAACTCCTACTTCATACAGCTTGGGTAGGTTCTTCACTTTCAGAAAAGTGAAAAGTATCTGACTCCCAAAGTTTTGAAAGTTGTTTATTATTTATTGATTGTTTCTTTGTTAATGCACATTGACCGACTTCATTGATTCCCTTCCTGCTCAGGCCTGTGACACTCCTCTGCACCCCCTGGGCAGACTCGTGGAGACACTGGTTGCAGTGTATAGAATGACATATGTGGGTGTGGGAGCCAACCGCCGGTTATTGCAGGAGGCTGTGAAGGAGATTAAGTCCTACCTTAAGCGAATTTTCCAGCTGGTGAGGTAAGAGATCTTTTCATTAAAAGTCCGCAAGTTGTGGAATACCAGCTTATACTAATGTGTGGGTGTCTTCACTCTGAATCTAGAAATTACAACTGTGAAAAATCATTGTTTCCCTTCATCACAAAAATCATTCATTAAGAAAATGGTTTTATGCCAGAGATCCTTAAATAGATTAAATAATGAAAACATGTTTTATTTTTTTAAATATATCTTTATTGATTTCAGAGAGAGGAAAGGAGAGGGCGAGAGAGAGAAACATCAATGATGAGAGAGTCATTGATGGAGCCCACAACCCAGGCATGTGCCCTGACCGGGAATCGAACCCCGATCGCCTGGATCCTAGGTCGACGCTCAACTGCTGAGCCACGCCTGCCGGGCATGAAAACATGTTTTAACTTTATGCTGAAAATATTGAAAAAAAGAACTTTGGCCATTGTTATTTAATTTCCTTTATGTCTTTCGTACTAAGTATAATAGGAAGCTAAAATAAATGTTATTTAATTCTAATTTTGGTATGAAATATAGCAGTCTTATTTGGATTTCATCTCTAAACAGAAGCACAGAGAAGACAGAGTCTAACATAAAGTTTTGTCCCTGAGTATTTATTTATGTCCTGTCCCTTGACAACAGCATTATGTTTACTTATTCAACAAATATTTATTGAGTGCATCTATGTGTTAGACATCATTCTAGCTCCTGGAGGAATTTATCAGTGAACAAAACAACAATTTTTTTTTTAAATCTGTACTGTCATAGAGCTTACATTGTAGTGGGAACAGAGTAGACAAAATATACAGTATGTCAGATGATAATAAATGCGACAGAAAGAGGATGGGACTAGAGGTAAGATGCTGTTCTTAAGCAGAAAGTCAGGGAGGCCTGAAGAGTAAGGTAATACCTGAGCAGAGACTCTGAAGGAGGGAGAAAGTGAGTGAGTAAGCATTTTTGGAAAGAGTTGTAAGGCAGCAAGCAAATCTGGAACTAGTGAAATTCAAGATCTTTACTGGGTTTAAGCCAACAAGAAAATATTATGTTGGAACAATTATGCAAAAGTTAATTAATTTGTCCCAGAAAACTTTCCTATATTACTAGCCTCAAAATTAATAAATGCATATGGAAATGTTTCAGGTTTTAGGGGGCATTGTGATCTATGGAAAAGACCACTGGGGTGGGAGTGTTTCAGCCCTGACATTAACAAGATGGATATAATGAAGATAAGTTTCCTGGCCTTTCTTAGCTTTCTCAACTACAAAATTAGGGGCAGAGGGAGGAGCAGGATTTAAGTCTACAAAAATAGAGAAGATTGCAGTTGCAGACTGTCTTTAAAGAGAAAGGGTCATGGTTCAAGTCTGTAAAAATAAAAAGGACAATAAACTTGTTCATGGTCGAGCGCAACATTTGCATATAAGAGATTGGAGATAAAATGTAGGGCAAATTCAAAGCCTAGAATAAAAATTCTCAACAACTTGGCAGCTTAATCACTTGGAAAATTTTTTCAGCAACTTGACTTTTTATATAAACACTGAAAATTTTTATCTGAAACCTGTATAATTTTATTAACCATTACTACCCCAGTAAATTCAGTAAAAAAGTTTTTAAAATTTTACAATAATTGGATTTTCATTTTTTCCTTAATGTTGCACATTTAGTTTCCACTGATACTTGTTTCTACTCTGAGAATAATGGTCTCTGATGAAAGAGTTAATACAAATTGACCTCAGATGAGATTTGCCAGTAAGAGAAACATATATAGATCAGAATTCTTCATTCTTAAATAACTAGACAGAAAAAAAACCATCGCACATGAAGATTTTTAGTGGTATTATTGATTAGCTACACTCTTAATTTTATTCTGTGAGAAGCATCCATTAAGAATCTCAGACAACTAAAATATTTAGTTGATAAAAAGTTTGATTTCCTAAGTTCTTAAACAGATTAAATAATGGAAATGTGTTTTTACTCTTTTAGCCACTCTAGAGGTATAATTGTATAATTATATTTTTTTTCTCCTAAGGTTTTTATTTCCTGAGCTTCCTGAAGAGGGCAGCACAATTCCTCTCTCTGCTCCTCTGCCGACTGAAAGGAAATCCTTTTGCACTGGGAAGTCAGATTCCAGATCCGAATCACCAGAGCCCGGGTAAGTGGAGTTGGTGGAGATTGTGAAGGAAGAGGGTGGGGACCAAATGATGCTGTCTATAGAGTCCCAGAAAAGTTGTTTTCTCTAGATCTCAGTTTCCTTATTTCCAAAGTGATGTAGTTGGACTAGGTAATCTCTGGAGTTTCCTTTTAGCTCTCACATTCATGAAAGTACAACCACAAATGACTGGGCACAAAGGCAGCTGAGGAAAGTAACATCATTCAACATCATGCTGACCTAGAACAACCACAGAGAAATTGGTCTCAAAATGGAAACCGAGTAGGGTGTCAGTTGGATTTTGAGTTAGGAAAAGTGTTCACAGTTGGCCCAAGACAAAACTCTGGGGCTAAGCTCCTCGTCTGAACTCCATATGTGAAAGTAGAGTAATAATATAACTGCTCTTTTACTCACACTTTCCCATCTTTACTTTCAACTTTGACTCCGTAGAGAATTTTAGACTAATGATCCCCCCTCTCACTCTCATATTCCGTAGTTATGTGGTAACAAGCTCTGGGTTACTGCTTCCTGTGCTCCTGCCTCGGCTGTACCCACCACTGTTTATGCTCTACGCCCTGGATAATGACCGCGAGGAAGACATTTACTGGGAGTGTGTCCTGCGGCTGAATAAGCAGCCAGATGTTGCTCTCCTGGGCTTCCTTGGGGTGCAGAGGTAAGTACAGTAGTTATGAGTGGAATCGAGTGGTTTTAATTTAAATACAAACAGCATTTTCAGGAATTTGGTACTTTGATATCTAATTATGTGTACAGTTTACCATTTATTCACTTATTTGCATATCTGATGTATTCCACAAAATAATATTTAATACTCTTTATTTTTGAAATTTTCTGAAGATGAGTGTGGACCCAGTTGTTCTTTTGAGTGTATTTTTATTTGTGTGTGTGTGTGTAATATGTATGTGTGTGTATATATGTATAATTGGAGTTATTCCACCTGATACTTTGCAGTTCATTGAAACAAAATACATAAATTCACATTTTCAGAGAAAGCTCATTGTATTCATTCAGTCTTTGTCATTCTTCCTTCCCTTCTTTTTCCTCCTTCCCCATCTATAATTTCTAATTGACAAGTTTTAGAAGTGCTCTGTTTGTTTTAAGGCTGTTTCCTGTTATGCCAGGGGAATAATGAGCGATTTTGCTTTCTTGTGCTGCAATAAGGCCGATCGCCCCAGTGCACAATAATTATATATTTGTGCTATCAAAAAAGTGAATAAACCTGAATTGTCAAGTAAATTTTTTCAGTGGAATAATTTAATAGTAAAAATGAGATGAAACAGTGAAGAAGGAAAGATTTTGGCCAATGTTAGGTCGTATCCATAATGTGTTGGGTTATTGGAGTATAGAATGACAGATCTACTAGGGACATGATAGAAACTTAAATTACTTCTGGAATGTTTATTAAAACTTAACCTGTCTGTGGAGCAGTTATTTTAAACGGGGACAGGAAAGCCAATATAGCCATCATCTGTTTTTATGAGGATTAACTTACCATAAGTAATAATTTGTATTAACAAAATATGGATTCCATTGTAGGAAATTTTGGCCAGTGACCTTGTCAATCCTTGGAGAGACTAAAAAGGTATAGTAGATTTTAGTTTCCTTAGCAACTATGCTTTTCTTTGGTACGGGGGATTCAAAATATCAAGAAATTTCGATCTTACTTTGGTAAACTAGTACCCAGACATGAGTTACTTACCAAAGGCCTGCCCCCTGCCATCAGTATCATTTTATTATTACAGTAAAAGATAGCTTTTCTTGTTGAGCTTCATAAATTCTCTTTTTTCAGGTTTTGCCAACCACAAAAGATGCTTGTTTTGCTTCAGCTGTAGAGTGTCTACAGCAGATCAGGTAATTGCTGATTTGTTGAAAAAACATATAAGTTAAAGTAGTGGTTAGTCTGTTAAGATATTAATGAGATCTTGTTTTCACTTAAGCTCTAAACACCCCCTCCCCTCCTAGATGGTATCAAACTCACCCTGGAGATAGGAAAGGCTTTTTGAGACATTTGGGTTACCTTTTACTCTACAAGGCCCTTGCATTTTCAAAAGTGGTGGAGTGCCTACCTGGAATGAAACTTATCTATATAATCACATCTTTAGCCAAATGGAAATTAACTAAACTTATTACTCAGAGAAGAGCACATAGTAGAAAAATAAGATCCGCTTGGGTAAAAGGAAATGATGTGTGACATAGTGAATTCTTTCAGGTGAATCATAGATAATTGGAAGCTTCTTTTCTCAAAGAACCATAGATTACAGAGGTCATCCCTTCTAGTTACTCAGTATGCCTGATGTGTCCATTTTAAGGCACATGTACCCCAGGAAGGTATACTGTCAAAAAGTTAGTATCAAATGGTGGCTCTATTAAGAGAATTTTAAGGTATTTTTTTTTTTTCCAACAGCACAACATTCACCCCATCAGACAAACTTAAAGTCATCCAACAGACTTTTGAAGAAATCTCACAGAGTGTCCTGGCATCACTTCAGGAAGACTTCTTATGGTCCATGGATGACTTGTTTCCTGTTTTCTTATACGTGGTGCTACGGGCCAGGTGCCGGTCTTTCTGCCTTTAATATCAACAACCACTTATTTTAACATGTGCCTTTTCCTTTTTTTTAACTGATGGCAGGCATATGCTCCCCCACTGGAAAAAAACCTATTAACCCATTCCATTATGGCATCATCTCTTTGTTGAGCTGTTTCCTCTTCGCCTCAAACAGGTTGAGAAGGGGGGTGTACACGCCAGCAGAAATAACTCAGTGTCTTTTTTCTGTTGGGCAGGGTTAGGAACTTAGGCTCTGAGGTACATCTCATTGAGGACCTCATGGATCCATATCTTCAGCATGGGGAACAGGGCATAATGTTCACTACCTTGAAGGTAAGCATAGGTATTACTTAATATTACCTTAAAATCTCCCCCTTCATTTACCATATTATAAATCTGTCATTAGCCACTTTTCTTCTTTATGTAAGTTTCATGCAAACATTAGTGCCTTTAGAGCACATAATGTTAATATTTTAAAATATGGTTATATAGTAAAGAAAAGTACCAATCAGTCAGTTATTCTTCAAGATACTAAAGCAAGTTATTCACCACCCAGTCTTCCCTATAAATTGATCATTCAAAGCATTACAAATGCTTATAAATGACCATCTGTATACATGTAACTCTAGAAAAGAAATAGAAAGGATGCATAGTGTCCAAAAAAGTATCCAAGCTGTTTAGTGAAACTAAGGTAAAACACAGAAGGCAGTATGAATAGAATGAATATGAATTGCATCTTCTTTTTCCTCATGTATTTACTGTAACCAGTAGGTTACTAATGAGGTTCTCTGATCTGGGGGCTCTCTAGGGATTGTTGAAAGTCATTTTAGTTCCCCCACCTCAGTCTTCTTCGGACTATGGTAGAACCATAATGAAGTTTATTGGGAGAACAGCAAATAGAAAATGACAAAAATACTTCTGAAAAAAGAGACAGAGAATAGACCCACTGTGCCAGTTAGTAAAATATTGTAGAATTACAATGATTAAGATAGTATATTACTGTTACAGGAATAGACAAATAACTAAGTGGAAGGGATAGCCCCATATAGACATTATTATAATGAAAATTTCACTTATAAAAATGGAAACATCAGACACAAAAATGGAAAGGAGAAGTCTTATTTAGTAAATTGGGGTAGCTCATTAAGAATTTTGGAAGGAGAGTGGAATCACCCACGTTTCGAATTACAGGTGCTTTAGGGTTAAATATAGTAAAAGAGAAGGAAAGAGACAAATTGAAATGAGGGGTAAAACTAGAATTTAACGTCAGGTTCCTGAGTTGGGTTAATTTTTTTAAACTTTTCAACTTAAATACTGTTTCTATTAAATAAACTGGAAAAGGGTGGTGAGAACTAGGGAAAAGACTGGTCACCAATGACTGACTTACTATGTTATTGAAGAGAGCATCTCTAAACATCACCAAGGAAGAGACCGAATTAATACACTTGGATGCAGGAAAATGCACAACCTCTGAATATAATAGCACCACAGATTTATACAAGGTGTCATTTTGTGCCTACTAAATTAGCAAGAATGTTTTAGAATTTGTCCAGTGCTAGTGGCTTATAGTGAAATCAGTATTATTCCCATATTGCTGATAGTGGATTAAATAGCAATCACCCTTTTGGAAAACAGTTGTTATTAACATCGATGTCATCAACATCAAAAATGTTTGCAGAGTTTGAGTAGTCCTACTCTTGGAGATTTATCCTAGTTAAAGAATGGGAAACATTATATATCATTTGGATGAGGTGTTCTTTGTAGTGTGAGTGACTCCCAGGCCTGGATACTTTCAGAATCACCTGGGGATACTTCTTGAAAATGCATTCCTGGAAATTCAGACTCACTAGGTCTGGAATGATGCTTAATCTGTATGTTTACCAAACATACTAGATGATTCTGATTACGGTTATTTGTGTATGTTATAATGAACAGCATACTCTAAATGTCCAATTAATAGTGGCTTAGCAAATTATAGTATTTCTACTTAGTGAAGAATACTGTACAGCTTGTAAAAAGTTTTTTTGTTGTTTTAAAATTAGAGGGAAATGTACAAAATTTTATTTCTATTAATTACAACTAGGCAATATAGACAGTGGATAGTCAGACTGGAAGAAAATGGAAAAATGAAATCAACTGATTTTTTGGGGGCTATCAGAATGAACAAGGGATTTCCTTTCTTTAGTCCCATGTGCATTGCTATGTTTATGTAATTTCGTTCAAAGTTAATTTGAAATTGTTTTGAATTTTTTTCAGGCATGTTACTACCAGATCCAGCGTGAGAAGCTTAACTAGACTGTGTAACAGCTTGACAACCGGATTATCTCCACAGAGTGTTACAACACCATCTGGCATCTTCCTATGGTGGCAAAAAAGAATGGCCTTGAAATTAGGATGTTGTGTTATTTTGGTTGTTATTTCTGAGCCTTACTAATGATCAGAGCCCCAAGCCCAGAAGAAAAGACTATACAGTTTAAAGGGAGGGTTGAAAAGGAGGTAGAAATCAGATTCAACCAGTCCCTGGCCTATGTTAAGTCCCCAAAATATCATACACCTACTGTTTGAAAAAAGAGGATGTCCTTTCCTCCAGTAAAGGGTATGCCAGCTACACGACGTAAGAAAAGTTCTCAGTATAGCTTCTTACATTAAAGAAGTTGATGGATATTTTTGAGTTTCTGGTTTGCCTGCAGTTACCCCAGACCCCCTTGCAAGGAGCGGATTGTTCTTGAAACAACGGTAACCACAGTATGCCTTCCTGGATTCCTTGCAGTCATGGGTGCATCCTGCTGCTTTGCTGAGACAGGGGAAAGAGGAACTTTTAAACTGCAGTTTTAACTTTTTCTAAGCTTTTCCACCAGGTGTTCATCATGGGAGAGGTTCAGTATAATGACCAGCAAATTGCAACCCCAAACAAAGAACACGTCCAAGTAGGAGTATTCTGCCTCCTGAGTAAAAGAACATAGGAATTTTGTCCTTGGTTTCCTTACAGTGCTACAGAGTGAATACACTGGAATTCAAACACTGACTCTGAGCTGCTATGGATCCTCATTTGTCTTTGTGCAAACGCTGTACCCCCAGGCCTGTGAATGAGAGCCCGAAGAGCTTTTGCATGCAGGCTGTGCTTTGGAGATGACAAAAGACTAGGAGATAGGACAGCGAAGAACTGCATCCACCCTTGACCTAGTGTTGTGGGTCTTCCCTGTACCTCGCATCAAACTCACAGAGGGGAAGAAAAAGGAAATAAGCTTTGGCTTTGCCCGTCTCAAAAGTATTGTGACACTTCAACGTTTTACTGTTTTGTGCATTTTTTTTTTTTAATGTCGTAAGTGGTCGGTTTATACTGTACAAATAACACTAGTAGTTGTTTTGAATAACATAGGTGCTCTCCCTCATCTCATCTGAACACATGGTGAGCATACGGAGTTTCCTAAATTGTTAAACATCAGCAGATGTTAATCGGTTTTGAAAAAGGATCATGGTTTCTGCTCAACTTTATAATCAAGACAAGTGTTTATTAAAATATTGTTTTGGAATGTTGGCTGTAATGTAACAGCAGTTTTCATAATAAAAGACAGTCATCTCTATGAGGTTGTTTTGATTGCAAAAGAAATGACAAAGGTCAGCCTGAAAATTGAAAAGAAATCCAGGCTTAGTACTTTTTTGCCCACATTGTAATCTATGCCTCTTTGTACTGGCCTCAGGGGTTCCTCTAGGGTTTTAGACATCTCTCTAAAATAAACATAAACTTATAACACCTTTGGTGGCAAAGGACAAATTAATTTTCTGATCCTATTAACGTGAGGACAAGAGTCTTAAAAGAAGTCTATTATTTCTTTGAATATTTTGATAGTTACTGGAGTTTGTTTTTGTTGTTGTTTTGTGTGGGGTTTTTTCTCTCTCAAACAGATTCAGGGAAGGGAAGAGTGAGGATTTAAAATTCTGGTTGGAAATATTAGGCCTTAGTTAACCATCTCCCTGTTGTAATGTCTTCTCAAGAAGCCTGTCCGTCTCTCTGATGCTTTCTACCAGAATGTGCCTGCTCGTGTGGCAGAGACCAATACTTGAAGATTAGTGCATGTTTAACACTTTATATTTCCATTAGGGAATTTTTTAACTTTTATGTAAACATCAAATTCCACATTGACTTGTAAAGGCAAATGTATTGAATACCTTTGACTCCTTGAGAGAGAGAGACCAGAGTAATTGTGGAAATGGACAGAGAAAGACTTGAGACCCACTGAGAAATTCTCAAATGCTGGTAGGCCGCCTCAGTTCTTAAAACAAAAAACATGTTACAATTCATCCTTTTATTGGAGTCATGAATGGAACTGCCTGGTTACTTTAGATTCTTCATACTGTACTTATACTTTTCAAATAGCATATTAAAATTATAAAATTTCAGTTCTCTTGGGTGGAATGTCCTAAATCTCCAGGCCAGTGTCTAAATAGAAGCACCTAGCACTCATGGAGCAATCTGCAAAGATCTCTCACAGAATGCTCAGCAGCCCGTGAGGCAGGTGTTTACCCCACCAACCCCTGTTTTGCAAACAAGTAGAGGCTGTGATTTGCTCACTGTTAGAGCTGCGACTCAAACCTGGAACTTCCCAGTGCTCTTTACTACAGCTGCCGGAGATGTCATTTCATATAGGTTATGCATTAAAAGTTCAAAGGTAAAAAGTGAGTTGAAAATAAGAGCTTTTAATAAAATTAAGTGCTTTTGATAAAATATGCTATGCTCAGAACATTCACAAGTATCTCACATTCCCAGCTTGAGTGTTCATGTACAGTGGAGAGCAGAAGGCCATATGTTTAATTTAGACAAAAGGGCTGATAAACGTCTTACAGTGGCTATTTGGTCTTGACCCTTTGCCTTGCTATCAGCAGTACCCTTTCTCTTGTTCTTTTTGTGATACCTACTTTCAAATTTCTCCCCCCTCCCTGCAATATAAAATTTTCAAATAAAGAAGTAGCTCCAATCTGAGGTAGAGAACAGACTAACTGTTAAGTTCGGAACAGTGGCTTGGGAGGGGACCTTCCAGAAGGAACTGTTATAGGCATTTTTATTGGCTGAAGAGTCTCCCATCGCTTTCTCACTATAGTGTGAGAAAATTAATAAGGTTAATAGGCTTTCTCTTGGGTATCTCCACAGTTTCTCCTTTCATTAAAATAAAAATGCTGTCTTCTGTTGCGGGGTGTCTGTTATCCTGAAATATTCAACACAAACAATCTTTAAATATTAACTACTAACTATGTACGGGCAATTTGAGAGAGAAAATACTAAAGTGAAGGTTGAAAATGATAGAAATTCCTAGACTCTTCAGTGTAAGGAATACTTAAGATGTGTGAAGCTTGTGAGTAATTGAGTGATTAGGCTTCTGTGGATTAAATCAGAGGATGTGCACAGATTTTATCTAGAACAGCAAGGTGACTTTGGCAGCTAATAGCCACTGGAATTTCCTACTAAAGTTTTTCTCTGGATCCGTGTAACATTACGTATTTGCAGTCTTGCAGGTAAGAGACCCTGCCAAATGGTCCTCAGTGACCAGAGGTCTGTGTGTCTGCCCTTCTGTCCGTTTTTAAGAGCTAAAGATACAGTTCTGGGCTGATGTAAGTGGTTTAGTTTCATTGTGATCTAAATTATATGGGGAATTTTATGATTTTGAGAGGGGTTTTGCTTTCAGAAGCCATTTTTAAAGTATAGAATAATGAATTGTCATGGAGATTGAATAAAATTGAGCATTTGCCCCTGTCCTAATCAGAAAACCAGCCATTTTCGTACAGGCCATTTCTCATTAGGTTTTCGAGTCCTCTTCAGGCTTCGTCTAATAGAAAGCATCATTTTGAAGAAGGAGCATTATAGGAGTAGAGGGTGTAGCATTTAATAGTAATCACTACATTTTTGAAAGTTCATGGAAATACTGGTTTTTAAAGGAATGTTTAGGACTAACTCAGGAGCCATTAACACTGACGCAGCTTCTAAGTTAATGATAGAACTGCTAGCCCTCCCTGTGTTGCTTAGTTAGTCCGGAATTGGATATGGTTGGGCATTTAACTTAACAGGCTCGATCAAGATTTCTCATTCTCAAGCTGCAGAAATAGGTAAGTGAACTGACAAAGTTGGTGCAGAAGTCACAAAAAGGAAGTGACATCACAGTCTCCTGTCAGCTGCTCGCATATTTCAGGACTAACTGGAAACAAAAGAGGAAAACTTCATTTTACTGCTTGGTAACTACTGAATACCTCTTTGAGTATCCAATTCCTTGTTTGTAAAGTGAAGGTCGCCTTTGTATCTCTAAGACCTTCAGCCCCGATTGCAAAGTTCGATAGGAAAGAGGTGGTAGCTAGTATGACCGGTGAGAAGGAGGGCACAGGCTCAGTCCAGCTGCCTCTCGCCTCAGGACTGACAGCCCAGCTTCTCTTGAGTTCCTTGGAGGTATCAGCCTTTTACTTCCATTTCTTGGCCTCCGGTTTTCTGCTCCTTCCCAGCAAAAACTAGGAATACCAAGTGCTTGCTATGACCCAAGCATGGTTACAGCTGCTGAGGCTACAGCAGTGAGCAGGACAAGCACGGTGTCCACTCCCTGACCCTCCACAGACATGACCCACATAGGAGCTGGACACTGAGCAGGTGAATGCATGAGAATTGTGAAGCATGGTAAGTGCTCTGAGGATAAGAAACCACGGTAGTTTTCCTAGCCATCGGGAGGGAAGGAGGAAAGAAAAATCATTTTCTGGGCTTTTCTCTGAATTTTTGTCTTAGCTTGGGTTGCTATAACAACATACCAGGGACTGGGCAGATTAAACAACAGAAAAGTGTTTTCTCACAGTCCTGGAGGCTGGAAGCCTGAGATCAGGATCAGGGTACCAGCATGGCCAGGTTCTAGTGCGGGCGCTCTTCCTGGCTTGCAGACCACCTCCTGTGTGTTCTCACGTGGCAGAGAGCGCGAGCTCTGGTGTTCTAATAAGGGCAGTGATGCCGTCATGAGAGCCCCACCCTCAGACCTCATCTAAACCTAACTATCTCCTAAGTCCCCATCTCCAAGCATCATCACATTGGGGGTAAGTCTTCCACATATGAATCTGGTGGGGGTTGGGGAGACAATTTCAGTCCATAGCAAATTTGTCACAGAAACCTGAGGATGGCCAAGCAAGCATAGCTTTTAGAATTCAAGTTGTGGAGATGAAAATTACTGTTTATGCCTCTATGGCTGAGAAACTAAACAAAATAGGCCTTTTAGAATCTATGAATTATCTATCCTGGAGTTGGTGATAGATCTATTAGAAGCCATTTTAATAAATAAATTCACTACAGAAACCAGTCTATTTGTAAAGCTCCTCAACAGTAAGCTCATCTTGGGAATGACCAGACCCCAGTGCCCCCATCTGGCGCAGGGAGCGGCCCAGTTGGTACACTCGTGTGGGCATCAGACGGAAGAAATGTGATCCATCTAGTGACAGAAAACGGCGGCCAGCTTGTTGAGTCCGCGCTGCCCCACCAAGGATGTGTGAACTTTAGATGCCCTGTGGCTAGCCCATTTCAGGAGGTTGCCTGATGAATGTGGTGCGTGAAGTCAGCCCATCTGTTTGCTCTGACTTTGGCAGAGGCTCCCTCTCCCTTTTCTGTTCCCTCCCCTGGAAGTGCCCCCTCTAGGCAGGAAGGGGAATCAGACACGGCCCTGTTGTGCTGCACGACTCAGGAGAGGCTCAGAAACGCACACAGGAAGAGGCAGGCTCTGCCCTGACTCGGTGGGGCAGGGCGGGTGGGCAAGGCCAGAACGTAGGATGCCGAGTTTTGGTAGGATCTAGCAAGCCGGAGCACTTCAGTGTGACCGCGGAGCAGGTGTGTGGGAGCGTTGTCTAAAATTCCGTCACAGCCCTCGGTGCTGCTTTGCTCACTGCCTTAGCATTCAGAGACAACATAACAATGATTCTTTTTCTAGAAGCTTCCCGGACTCAACCCCACAATCTGTCCAGATTCTAGATCAGTGTTCTCAGACATACCAGATTCAATAACCCAGTCTTCAACACGAATTTAAAAAGCTCCTTTAAAGAAAATCTGGATTAATTCTTTATGAAATAGTTTTTCTTTCTCGCAGCTGGTGATGGTTAGAGAGTAAGAATGTTGTATTTGATGATGACCCCAGGGTGAGCAGAGTGCCTGACTTGCCCAGTAAGGGCTGTGAAGGTAGATTTCAGTGCACTGAGAGCTGCGTGGCCAGCGTGACCGAGTGAGCTGTGTGCCGTCTATTGATCCTGAATTCTTTCTGGAAGCTTGGGCGGGAGGATGATACACTCAGGCGAAGGAGCAGATCCGCCGGACGAGGGCAGGAAGCGTGCTACGGCGTCCAAACCGGAGAATGGTATGTGGCTCCAGGATGATTTTTCTAAACTAGGAGGGTCTGATATCACTCAAAGTGTGATTAAATGGGTAGGAATTCCGATGGACTTACTGATTCCTACAAGGAACCCATTGTGCAATTGTCAGTGTCCTACTACATCCATCTGCTACAAGTCTAAGCAATTTTCAAGGCGGGAAGGAAAGAAATGGACACCATGTTTTACTGAAACTTAGGACTCCGTAACTTGTTCACATTCAAAATATCACTGCAACAAATAGAATTTCTATGAAAACACTTGTAAAAAAAAAAATCAAGCATTCGCTAAAATATGTTCAGTTCCTTTAATCAGTGGAATCCTGAGATGCGTATTAAAACTTACTGGGAGTTAGAATTTTTCCATAACTTTCACTTTTAGAAAGGATTGAGACAAATGACTCTGTGTTTGAGTTAGAGAAGGGGGATCCAGAAAACAAGTAGACAATTTTGGAATTAGGCAAAGCCTGGTAAGATTGTGAGGGGAAAGCAATATTGCTCTCGTAACGTCTTACATCTGTGTACGATTACCTGTTATTTCATCTAAAGCTAGCCACAACCCTATGGGAAAATTAGCATATTCTTGATTTGCCACAAGGAAACTGGGTTTCCGATAGCGGGGCGACTTTCTGAAGTTCACAAGCAAGTGACAGAATAGGGCTCAAAGACAAAGCTGGCCTGAAATCCAGTGTCATCGCCACCCTCCTGAGCCCCTGTGGCATGTCCCAGCTGCCTGGTCCTTCGCATTTACACCAGCCCTTCTTTCCACCCCCACCTGCCTGCCACCCCGGCCCTGCCCTCTTCCTTTTCTAGGCCTCTCGCAAATCCTGAGGCTTGTGCTGCAAGAGCTAAACCTGTTCTACAGCCGAGACGTGAACGGACTGTGTCTCCTGTACGACCTCCTGCGCTCGCCGTGGCTGCAGGCTCTGCTCAAGGTGCGCCCTGAGGCGTGGAGCCTTCGCTTTGGGAGCAGAAACTGCTTAGCCGACGGTGCTGCTGGTCGGCTGGCAGGAAATTCCGCCTTGGGAAAAATTCTCAGAGCTAACAAACCTCTTAGCTCAGGAAGGAATTAACTTAAACGGCAAAGAGTATGGCAGCTCCTTTTTTTCTCCCCTAGGCTCCTGGGGTCACGAAGCAGCCACATTTATATCTTAAACTTACAGTGTTACATACCAATCCTATCTCCATAAAGCTGAGGGAAAACCCCACCTGATTTCTATCAGGCACTCTTTCCTCCTGGGATTGGCTAAAACCTGAGCATTGATGTCACTAAATGTGTCGCCCTTGCCCGCCCCTGGCAGGCTGCGGCGCTTTGTGCCCCCCGCATCAGTCCATCAGCCCGATCGCTGCCAGGGAAACCGAGCACTGGCACTGAGGTAGAGCAGGGAGAGCCCTCGTTCCAGCTCTGACGGAGGGAGACGGGCTGCGCTGGCCTCTTGGGTCTCATTTCTGCGTCTGTAAGAGAAACTATTTCTAAAGCGCAGTGAAGGGCTGCCCTGTGGAGCTAGCCAGGCCTTGGCGTGCTCGGCCCAAGCCTAGATCCTGGTATGGGAAAAATTCCTACGGGTCAGAAGAGACGAAGTTGGAATTTATGTAAAGGAACTTTTACTGGAGAATTAAGGAAAGAGAAGGAAACAAAAGATACGAGCAGAGTACAAATAAGTGTGTAGCGTGCCCGGCCTTTTCCTTCGGCGAACCCTGGTCCCGTGGTTCGTGTCCTGCCCAGCTGCGCAGCCCAGGCCCTGCAGGTGTCTGGCCCTAAGTCTCTATTGGTCTCAGCCCCAGAAACAAACCCCTCTCTCACTTTAACAAGAGTAAAAGTTTGAGTTTTTTCCAATGAAACCAATTAGGGAAGATCACTTTCCAACGGCAGCCGATAGCAGAGCCACTGGAGCATGAGAACCACCAAACCGACTCTGTTTCTCTTTGACAACTGGAGACACCGTATCAAAGGCCAACACTCATGCTGCTCAGCTGCTGTGTCGTTTCCCAGGCCGTTTCTTCCCTTGGAGATTCTTAAATCCCAAATGTCAGCAGTTCTGGTATCAATATGCCTCTCTTGCACCGCTGTCCTTCTGCAGGTTTACGACTGCCTCCAGGAATTTAAAGGGAAAAACCTCGTTCCTGTCACCACCCAGGCACAGGTGTTATCCTATGAGGTGAGGGGACTTACAGTTCACAGAACAGTAGAGCTTGAATGTGATGCCACTGTACTTGCAGTGCTAGTTTCAATGAATTAAAGGCTCTAATGCAAAAGTTTGATTGATGATTATACATCTAGCAAGTGTTTCTAATTGAGGTTTACTAATGGAAGAAAATTGGCCTGCAATCTCCCAATATAACAAACAGAAAATAACATTTTTAGCATGTGTCCATTCTCTCTTGGTTGTCCCCACCCCCCAACCAAAGCCACTCCTCTCCCAGTCTTTTATATCTCAGTAACGACCTCTTTGTTCTTGCAGTGCTCATGTCAAAAATCCTCGAGGTCAGCTTTGACTTTCTCTCTCTCTCTCTCTCATCCCTTACACCCAATCTAATGAAAATCCTGTCAATCTAGGAATACTAGATCTTAACCCCCCCACTGTGCCATCTAATATAAGCCATCATCATCTTAGGTAGATAATTACAATAGAACCTCCTACCTGGTCCCCTACTTCTACCCTTGCCCCCTGTATTCTGTTCCAGCACAGCCGCCAAAGAGACCTTCTTTAAAGGCAAGTCATGTCCCTTCTCTGCTCAAACCCTTCCAACGACTTCCCACCTCAGAGCAGGCTTCAAAGTTCTTGCACAGCCAAAGAGAATGTAGCCTCATTACCTCTTTGATGTCCCACTCTCTGCTCTCCCCCTTGCTTACTCTGCTCCAGCCATATTAACCCCTTGTAATTGTTTGAACCAGACATAACTCCTGCCGCAGGCCCTTTGCACTTTCTATTCCCTATGTCTGTAATCCTTTGCCTGTATATTCATGATTTCCTTCCTCATATCTTTCTGGTCTCCACTCTAATGTCCCCTTCACACTGAGGCTTTCCCTGGTCGTCCTATCTAAAATTGCAATCCCCTTATAGCACTCCCCATCTGCTTTCCTTGTTTTAGTTTTCTTCTTAACCCTTCTCACCATCAAATAAAACTATCTTTGACTTTTATTGTCTCTGTCTCCTCACTAGAATGTAAACTCTATGAGAATGGGGATTTTTGCCTGCCTAATTCACTGCTGTATTTGCATCACTCAGAACAGTGCCTAGCACATAGTAGCAGTAGGTGTTCAATAAATATTTGTTGAATGAAGGAATAAATGTAATTTATTTTATTATTATTTATTGGTCAAACCATATTAAAATAAATGGAAGGGAGGGGAGAAGAAAAGCTCTACCCTCAATTCCAGTAATCAACAAATCAAATTGTTCTTAGTTGTCCAATTGCTATCTTAGTGAACAGAGGTAAAGCTTAGCAAACTGCTTGTTTTCATTTAGTGTTATGTAATGACACCTGACTGCTAAAGACTCATGGGTCTGATTAAAGACTTGAAAAGTCTTATGTCCTGTCAGAAAGCAGGTCAACACCTAAACCAGAGCAAAGAGATCAGAATTTATTCTGTTCAGCACTTTCCCCTTACGCAAGTATTAAAATTGCTAATCAAATAATAAGCCCTGAAATACAAATTGCTATTTGTATTTTCCAATAGAAGAATGGAGCATCCCATGGGATTAAGCTACCTGAGTCTCCAGATATTTGAGCCTGTACCTAGAGAACTCAGGTACCTTACTTAGCCTGCCCATAAAGCCCTCATATTAGCAAACAGGTGTTTTAGAGCCACTGGAGAGAAATTGCCTTGGAACATATGATATCACAAAATTATATTAGCCCTTCTTCTAAGCCTGTGAAAGGCGAGGCCTGGAGCAGTGGGGTTTAGATCTACCCCCAGTCTTGAATTCTACCTGCTGTAGTAAAGTTTAATAAATAAGAAAGATTGTAGGCCTTGACTTTAAAGATTGAAAAGATGGCATAAATAAAAACTTTTCTTAGGTCAATATCATACTATTCAGTATATCTGTTATCCAGTCTAGGTGAGGTTAACTAGGTGCTAACTATTTTTAAAAATTTTACAGTGTATGCTTTTTCATCAACCAGGTGGTGGAGGTATTACATGCAACCTCTGGTTCCCCTGAGATCCAGGAGCTGAGACAGATCCTCCAGGCTCCACACTTCAAGGCAAGTGTTTGCTGGGATAGATACAACATGCCACCTGGCAATGGACAAAGTGGGGGGAAAGAAAGAAATGTGATGGAAAATGTGCTCTCTGAATAGGTGTCCTATTGCTGTGCATGGGTCACCAACAGTTTCTACCAAAGCATGTGGGACTCAGATATGAGTGGCTCATTGTCGTCGGTCATTGAGCCAAATCTGACATATTTATGAGGAGACATCCAGGACCGTCCATGGTGTGTTATTTCGCCACTGCAAAGCCTCTAAAATTCTGGTGCAATCAGGACAGCAACCTTCCTTTCCATCTTGGGTATATTTTAAGTTTTGGATAAGGTGTGTGAAGGTATTTGGAAGCCACAGTACAGTGATGATTAGCTCTATGGGGGTGAGGGGTATATGAAAAACATTTGATGGCAGAAGCCTATCTCATAGTACTTACGGATTTTGAGATCAACTTATCAGAGAATTAGAACTTCAAGAGAATGTCTGCATTTGGAGCAATGGAATTTATGAGTCAAAATTGCAAGATAACCCTAGAGAATTTCCTCTGAGTTGCAGTGAAGTCCCGCCCAACAAACTTAAGCGGGGCTATGGGCTGACTGCTTCCCCGCCCCATGAAATGAAAAATTTAACACAGTGGGTCATTTTGATCAAAGGACCTTTTTGATCACACCTTAAACCAGAGCACTGCTTTTTCTCATTCTGTTCCACATGGGCTTTTGGGTGTCACCGACAAGTTAAACCGGCAAGGCACTTTGATCTGCTCAGCCTTAATTAGGGAAAGTATGTGAAAAGCTGTTTGTAGTTCAAGATCATAGGAGCACCATGGATGACATGGATTGCCAGGAAATGAGACGGTGACAGAATAATACATTTTAATGGAAATGAAAGAATCTATTATGTGTTGCTTACCCTCTCTGTGTCTTGTTTCTTTATCTGTAAAATGGGGACAGTAAATGCACCTGCCCCATGGAGTTATCCCGAAGATTGAGTTAACCCCCATAAAATGCTTAGAACTGCACCAGGCGTGCATGTGTTGGTGTTTTACATAGTATCGAGTCACTGTTTTCTAGATGGATATGTCCCATGTCCTTTTCCTTCTCTGTTCCCAGGCCTTGCTCAGAGCCCATGACACTGTGGCTCGGAAAGATTTTGAACCCCTCCTGCCCCCACTGCCAGACAATATCCCCGAGAGCGAGGAAGCCATGAAGATAGTTCGTTTGGTGAAAAACCAACAGCCCCTGGTGAGGAAACCATTTTATAATTTCAGTTAGAATTATACCAGGGTTCATTGTGAACTAATGAACCTGGTAGATGCTTGGACCGCATCCTTGCCTGTGGTCACAGACACGGTTTGAGGCACTCAGAAAACATGAGGGGACTCCATAATCACAGTGGCTAAACTGTATCTTAAGGATGTTTGCCTGTGGCTTCAAACACATTACATATTGTAATGTTTTCACTAGGAAACATTCCTGTTTAGTGTTTTTCTTTTCTGAAAGAGCTGTGAGAGATAAGACATATATTTTATTTTATTATTTGGCCTTCTGGCATATACATATATTTCACTCCATCCCAATGTATTTGCCTAAGCTTTCCCCCCTCCCTTAGTGGGAAGCTAAGTAAGGCATCCATTTGATTTTCTAATAGTCCCCTTGAATAGGTTGTAATTGTGGGAAATTTCTTTATCTTTGGAAGGACACAAATTTTCTTTTTTTTTTTTTTTAATTTGTATTGTTGACAGCATTACAGATGATCCCCATTTCCACTCCTTTGGCCCCCTTCCACCCAGCCCCACCCCGCTCCAGGCCAGGAAGGATCCACATATTCTTTTATGTCTATGTGGTTAGCTAGAGAACTCGGGGGCCAGCGCTGAGGGCACGCTGTAGCCCTGCTTGGTATGAATACCCTCCAAAAGGGTATTCACCTGAAAGACCAGAGCCCCATTGAGGGCAGCCACCAGGAGGATGGTCACGTAAGCTGAAAGAGGGGTTCCACTGTACTCTCTCCCCAGGGAGCTACCATCAAGCGCCACGAGCTGACAGGGGACATCCTGGTGGCCAGAATCATCCACGGCGGGCTGGCTGAGAAGAGTGGTAGGCTGGGGCGGCGGGTACAGGCGGGACCAGGAAAGCAGGAAACCCTCGCAGGGAAACCCCTCTTTCCCAATAAGGTTGGGGCTTTAGTAAGTGCCATTGCCTTGCTTGGCTACTAAGGAAAGAAGGAAGGAATATTCCAGAGACATCCTCTTCCTCTCCTTCACTGAGTCCTCCATTCTAGGCACCACATTAATGTCCTCTCCGTTTACATTCTCGTAGCAAACTAACAAGGGAAGGGAGGTATTATCGCGCCATTTCACAGATGAGGAAACTGAGGCTCAAAGTGATGAAGTAACTAACTTGCTCAGTTTGAATCAGGATTCCAATCAAGGTCGGCCGCACTCCATGCTCCCCACTTTCACTCTTCACTGGGCCCTTCGGCTTTCAAAAGCCTTAGCTCCCCCCCCCCATCCCCAAACGCCTTTCGCTGGCCCTTTCTACCAGTGGGCCTCCCACTGCTGTGCTACTGGAGCGAGCGCTTCTGTCCCTGCTGCTCCCCCTCCCCACCGTCCACGCCCGGAAGCCTGGCACAGGGTTTGACCCCGACACCCCTACAGTAATTCCCTCGGGATCTCCCAGTTACTAGGCCTCAGTTCTATCCCTGCTTCTCTGGCACCTCGGTGTGTGGCCCGTACCTGTCATCCTCCTCGGTTTCTGGGCCGATGGCATCATCCTGCTTCTGGTCCCCTCTCTCGGTCAGTTCCACTGCTTTTCTGTATGTTTCCCAAGGCTTAATTTTAACCCCAAGTTTCTCCGCAGTGCCTCTTTTGAAGGGCCCCCCGTTTTCTTTTGGTTATCATTTCCTCATGACCCTGACATCTTTATTTTTAGTGGTATCTTCTTACCGGTGTTCCAGCTCCATTTTACGACATCAGATTTGCAAAAATAAAGATATCACCATCAGTTAATGCCCCGGGTGGGTGACAAAGTGGGAAAAATGCATTTCTCATGCACTCGGGTGGTGGTGTGAATTAGAATAACCATCTTGCTTTATTAGTATTTATTAGTATTAGTATTTCACAATAAACTTTAAAATATTGGAGCATGCTTGAGTTAGTGAATTTGTTACATTGCTTTAGGATAGGTCCTGTATTTTTGCCAATGCCTTTGTTTTGTGTTCCTGATTGCCTAGGTTTGTTATACGCTGGAGACAAACTGGTGGAAGTGAATGGAGTTTCCGTTGAGGGGCTGGCCCCTGAGCAAGTGATCCACATTCTGGTAACAGCCTCCCCTTCATGCCTCAGTGAGCCGCAAGGCTGAACAGGCCATCCCGCCCCGGTGTGTCCCGTGAGGGGACTTGACCCCTCTCCACACTCCCTCTCCCCAGGCCCCAGCCCTGTCTGTTTCTGTATGCTCTGCCCCCACAGCTGAGAAGAGACAGAAGCAGGAACTAATTCCTGAAGAGGGAATGTGAGGCCCAGAGCTCGTCTCCTCCCCCGGTGCCTGTGGGAGGAAGACCTTGCTGAGGGGGTTTCTCATGGCGGTGAGATGAGGGTCCCTGGGAGAGGCCAGGCCTCGGTGCGGCTTTTAGCAGGCCGGAGACTCTGGAGCAGGGCAGAAGCAGAGCTCAACTTCTTCCTAATTTCCATTTCTGGGTGGTAATAGTTAGCTGTTGAACCCTTATGGAAGTGCCTGTGGAAGAAATCACCATCAGGCTTGAGCATCTGAGCCGTAACTCCGTGAGCCGAACCCAGTAACTCGCTGGACTCTGGGTTTGTCATTCTTCCCCCTTTGCCATTTTCTAGGCTATGTCTCGAGGCACAATCATGTTCAAGGTGGTTCCAGTTTCTGAGCCCCCTGTTAATAGCCAGGAGACGGTAAGAAGTTACTGAGCCTTCATACTACTGTTCACTGTAATGCGTTCAACGCTTGTTCAATACTGTGTTGCATAGTTTTCAATATGACGCCGTTAGAGGCAAATGAATAAACGAAAACAGTAAAAGGAGACGAGGTACCAAGGAGTTCAGAGTCACATCAAGAACGGTGAACATTTGAGCAAAATCTCTCAGAGCCAAGAGATTATATTCCCAAAGCCACTTTTTTCATGGGTCTCAGACTCAGTTCAAGAGGCAGGTTCTCTTTTTTTGTGAGGATGGGAAGATAGGAACAGTGGGTGGAAGAGAGGGAGAAATAGCTTTGTCTTCGTGGCCCATGGGTGCACGGGTTCCCCTGACAGCGCCACTGTGCACCCACTGTCAGGTGTACGTTCGAGCCATGACTGAGTACTGGCCGCAGGAAGACCCCACCATCCCCTGCGTGGACGCTGGCTTGCCTTTCCAGAAGGGGGACATCCTCCAGATTGTGGACCAGAATGATGCCCTCTGGTGGCAGGCCCGGAAAATCTCAGACCTCGGTTCCTGTGCCGGCCTGATCCCTTCTAACCAGCTTCTGAAGAGGTAAGAAAACTCACCACTCCTGGGCTCAGGACTGAGCCATCAGGAAATAAAACATTTCCTCAGGCTTCTGTTAGTGCACTTAAGATGAGATAAAAGGCGACAAACTCACACACTGGTTTATAAATCCAAGCGTTAACTTATCCATGCCCTAAGCTTCTTAATTACCAAAGGATCAGAAGAATAATACCAGCTAGAAAAGAGAGGAAACACATAGGAAACTAAATTAAACTTGAAATGGTAGTTCCAACTCCCTCTATTAATTTTTCAAGGCTGACTTGAAACCTCAATTACTGAATCTCAAACCACCACCCTCACTTCTGTGCTATTGAGGTCCAAGGGAGTAAAGACAAAAAACCCCCACACAACAGATCTTAAAAGGTTGAAGGCTCAGCCCATGTTAATAAACCGGGAAGTAGAAAAGGGACTAGCAAAGGATAGTGAGAATAAATGACCAATGAGGCAGGATGAAAATCGGGACAGTAGGGTATTCTGATCATCTGTCCCCACTGCTGTCGAGGGGACCGAGCACTGACGATCGAATTCAGCAACGTGGAGGTCACTGGGGATCCTGATAAAAGCGATTTCAGTGGAGGGGTGGGGCCAAAATCCTAGTAGAGTGGGATCTGAAGAAATTGATGACAGGGAGCAGGGAAAAAATCTTTGAGGCATTTTGGTGTGAAGCAGCGCAGAACAATGGAGAAACAGCCGGAGGGGAAAGGAGAGTGGTATGATAGGTTTTTTTAGTTGGGGTAAATAAAGCTAGTGGAATAATCCAGTGGGAAGGACGTTTCTTATGGCATAGGAGAAAGAGAAGAGAATTGCCTTGAGCAGGCCAAAGAAGAGGGGTTGGCCTTATGTGGGGTCCTAAGCAGTTCGTCCACAGTGATGGTAACAGTAGGGGACCCCGAGAATGCACCAGAGTTGGGGGTGGGGGACATGGTAGAGCTCGTGGAAGTTCTCTTCCAACCGCTCTTACTTTCTCAGTGAAAAAAGAAGCAGTGTCCTCGCTAAGAGTAAGGGTGTAAGGAGGTCCTGGGAAGGATCCAGGAGAGAGCTTGAAAAGCTTCTGTGCGAGCTGGAGAGCAAGTGGATTAGGTAAATACAGTGCGATCATCATTAAGGGCCCACTTAAGGTGAAAGACCATAAGTTGGCAGTAATTCTGGTCAGTTTCCTTGGGGGCAGGTCCAGATTCGACAGAGAATTGGGTTTAACAGTAAATCAAGAAAGAGCCAAGGTAGTAACTAAAATGAAGGAGCGTGACATTAAGGAGGGAGGTAAGGGTCAGTGGAAAGGTCCTAGAAAGAGCAGTGGATTATAGGGCCTATGGGGTCAACAGATTATTGGGGTTGAGAAGATAGGAGGTGTTGGGGAAAGATAGGGATGCTGGGAATTGAAATGATGGAGGGATTGCAGCGCTTGGTTCTGAGAAGCTCTGGGGTATGGCAGAGGGAGGCGGTGGCTGAGGTGGAACGTGGGGAAGGTCCTCAGGAGAGAGGAGATCAAGGAACCGAGGGGCCAGTGTTAGAAGAGGTGTTTATATGCCTGATAAAATCATAGGGAATTAGGACAGAACAGTGTTGAGAGCGTGAGGTGAGCAGGGGTGACCTGGGAATGGTCACCAGGAGAGTGGGGGAATAATAGTCAGAGCTGGGGATTCTAGGGAGGAGGGAGACAGCCTGGACATGGCCACGAGAAGCAAGGACATGGGCCCACCTCCAGGTCATGAGCAGCGTGTGCTGGATCCAGCTGACAGAGCCACTGTGTGCACTTCTCACATCCACGGTCAGCAAAGTCAGGGTGGCAGCTTGAAACCCGCCACATGACAGCACTGACACTAGAGAAATCGGTAAAAGCTACATATCAGGGCTCCCCGGCGCCCCGAGCTGCTGTGAGTGGGAGTGGGGGACGAGTCAGCTTCCCCTTGGAGGAACCTGGGTTTTAGTTAGAGCTAGAAAGTGAAGAGCTCACTCAGAGAAGAGGCTGAGGCCCGAGAGATTTTGCTGAAGGTTTACGCGAATCCCTGGTGTGTGTGCAAGGGCCTCAGGGAGCGGAGGGTGGTGGGCAGTCTTACAGGGATTAGAGCACAGAGGATAAGGGATGACCTGAGCTTTGGGGGCTGAGGACCCGAACAGGGATAAAGGCCTAATGAGATTAGTCCTCGTGGACCCATGACGGGCAAAAGTGGCCAGAAGGCTCTGGTGGGGGTCTTGCAAGGGGCACACAGAAAGGCCAGGTTTGTTGGATTAGTGCCCAAATGAAGAGCAGGAGAAGGAACTGAGGTCATGGGAACTGTGGAGGCGCCACAGCGGGGAGGGAAGCAGAGGCTGCTATGAACATTTGGATGAGACCAGCTGCAGCAGGTAGTGAGCCGGAGGCGCAGGGCACCCCGGCTCCTTTACTGAAGCCTGGGCCTGTGAACTAGTGGCCACAGCCAGATTTTCACTCTAAGTCAGTGTGGCTCTGAAAATATCCCACGAGGCAGGAAAAAAAATAAGAAAGGCTGTGTATTTAGAGAATGTATTTGACAATGCGTTTGGAGAAGAAATCTTTCTCACTTGGGCAGACAGCAGAATCCTAGGAAAATTCTGTCCTGCATCTGTTTTGCTTGGATTCACCGGGGTTGACTTTCCTTTTTTTCTCATAGTGTGTTTCTTTTCTCATAGGAAGCAACGAGAGCGCTGGTGGTCTCGGCCATGCCGGCCTCACACCCACCTCAAATCGACCACCTGTGAGTGTGCCGACGCCTCAGCCCAGCATCTGGGCGATGGGCAAGCTGGCTCCCTCTCCCGGGCTGGCTTCTGGCCCAAGACAGGGTCCTAAATGTCTCCGCTGCCCCAAGGAACCTGGCAGAAATCCCGCCACAGGCATTCATTCTTCTGGATTTAGAAGAGTTTTCAGTTTATGAAAACACAAATGTTTTTGCGTTGGTGACACGTTTGGTGATCACTCCCCGCCGTGCCGCCCTCGGAGACCTGTCCAGCCAGCAAACACGCACGCATGCCGGCAAGCGAGGCTGCGTGGCTGCCCACAGGCTTCGGGGGGGTTCACCCTGTTCAGAAGCTCCGGTTAACAGTTGGTGCGCCTTTGGTGGATAAACGTGGGACTGAATTATCACTTCGTGATGAAGTTTGTTTGCTGGACGGTGTTATTCAACTGGCAGGGGAGGAGTGGCTAGTAAAGGGATCCACGGTGGCAAATGCCTGTGAGCTACTTACTGCCTGCAAAGGCGCTGTAGCTGGCAGAGCCCAGGGGAACCGAGTGAGGCCCCTCAGAAATGGCCCTCAGGCGGCCCCGGAGGGAGTGAAGGGGGGGCCCTGGGGGGGCACAGGGAAGGCAACACTATCAACATCAGATTTGCCCGTGGCGAGTCTTCACTTTATTTCTCACTTCTCTAAGCCAAAAGTTATTCCTTACTTTATTTTTCTCTTGAAAAGATAGGATAGCTATAGAGACATTTTGAAAGAAGAAAACACACTTATAATTCCTCACCACTGACTGTATTTTCACACTACCTTCCAGTTATGGAAGCGTATACATGGTTACAGTAGCAGCTACAATACCACTTTTTATCTTTATTTTAGCTTAACATTTTATCAGAAACATTTTAGTGATATTTTAGTTATTTCCCTTGTGTTTTGAAAAAGTTTGTTTACCAAACCAGCTTGAAATACGTCTGTAACCCATATTCCTATTTCATTTCTCAAAGACACGTGGAAATGCTAACAAAGCTTCTAATCAGTACCTGGTAACTAGTGCGGCCCCTGGCTGACACTTAATTTGCTCATGTAGCCTAAGTGCAATTTTTATCAGAGTTTTTGAAAAAGTCCACCCCGAAAATAGCTTGCAGACCCCCTTATCCTCACAAATCTCTAAGTCCAGGAACGCCAGGGTTGGAGCCACTGACTTAAAGGGTCACCTCTCACAGGGCTGTTTCTGATGGGGAGCGATCATTTTCTAAACTATTAGATCATTTGTTTTCTTTTTAATCATTGTAGATGATTCTGCAGTAGATATTTTGTATCTTCCTGCTCTGCTTAAATGTTACCTTAGGAAAAAGAAATCTCAGGAGCAGTTTACTGAGTCAAGAGATTTAGGCATTTTTATTAATCAAGTTATTGAGAAATTTCAGGCCGATGTTAGTTTGTAGATGGTTATTAAAGTTATTTACTGAAGATGCACTTGTCCTTCCTTGTTTCCCTCTTTCCCTTCCTGCCTGCCTCCCTCCTTCCAGTCAAGATACCAGTTCCTAAAGTATGCCGAACTAAACACATTAATTCAGGAGTGAATAGAATGCAACCTTTTATAGCTTATTGGGATGAAAAGTAGGACTTGCCAGAATCAAGTAGATCTCCATTTTTAATAAGGCTCATAAATATATTAGTTTCTATAGGCTATTCACGTATCATTTTGTTACTAAATCTTTACTAAATTTCTAGAGAATAAGCCCAGAATATTATTATAATTTTGTCACTTTGCTTTTCTTATTGTAAGTAAGTTAATCTGAGAAACTGAGCATAGACTAATATGCTCTCACTCTCTCTTTCTCTCTCTCTGCTTCAATCATTTGTCTGTACCCAGCGATTTCTATGGAAGAAGGTAAGAAATAGTATTTGGAAAAAAACCCTCATCTCTAAAGTGTCCTAGAAATTTCTTGTCGTTCTAATTCAGTTCAATTCAGTTCAGCTATTTATTAAGCTCTTACTATATACCTAGTAGTGAGCTAGTCGCTAATCCCCTAATGTATAAAGAGATGTCAGGCAAAGAACACACACACAGTGTAGTTGTCCTGACACCGAGAGGAGTAAACGAAAGGGAACTGACATTTACTGTGTGCCATCCCAGAGTCGGACACAGCACCTCGCAAGAACTGAAAAAAAAAAGTTGTGAAGCTGCTCCACTGTTTTGTGTCAAGTGTTTTGCACACATTGTCTTCAAAATAACCATGTAAGGACATTATGATTGTTCCCATTTTATGGATGAAAAGATTGAGGCTCAAAGAAGGCGAGAACATTGTCAGAAGTTGCAAGTAGTGCAGAAAGTCAAAGCTTCAGTCTGTCTGAGGGCAAATGGGACCTCCAGTTATTACCCCTCCTCTTCACGCCCAGGCACCCAGGCGACTCATCTGATACCAAACACACACACTCACAAAAGCCAGAAAGCAAGATGCTGTCTGCTTGTGGACAGGGGAGAGAAGTGAGAAGAGCGGTCCCCTGGGCCTTCACCCCGTTTCATCTCTGACGGAAAGGGGATGGGGATCATGGGCAGGCCTCTGGAGAGGGCTGGGCCTCTGTGGTCCTGGTGGTGACGAGCCCACTGTCTTAGTCTGCTTGGGCTGCCACAACAAGATAGCACAGTGCTGAAATAAAAATATATATTTTTTCAGAATATATATTCAAATCGCTATTTTGGTATTAAAAAGAAAATGTAACTCAGTTTAATAAATAATCCATGTACCTGTTATGTGCAAGACGCCGGAGAAAGATGTGTAGAGTATGCCAAGGTGAGCAAGACATTGCCGCTTTCACGGAGCCGTCCGGCAGTGACTCAGGCCAACACCCACATGACTGTGTACGAAGCAGGCCGACGGGCAGTGGCAGACAGTTCAGGCGCGGGCCTTGAGGTGTTACAGGCGAAAGGCACAGAGGAAGAACCTGCTCCGAGGGGCGTGTGAGACACGGGAGCGAGACGGGTGGACAAAGCCTCAGAGCTGGGTCTGGGCCCTGTTGTGATGCGGCGATTTCCAACCCTTTTCATCTCATGGCGCACTTAAACTAATTATTAAAACTCTGTGGCACAACAAAAAATACATGTTTTGCCATCTGACAAAAGATAGGTATAATTTTGAATGATTTACAAAGTGACTTTAAAAATAATCAGGTGTTGTGTTGGTTTTTGTCATTTTCTTATTTGACAATCTAAGGGAAAAGAGGTCCGTGCCCCTGACTAAATAGTCAGGCATTGCTTGTTTTAAAAATCCTTGCGGCACACTGGTTGAAAATCACTCTTGTAAAGGGTTTGCAGTATTAGGATGAATGGTTTTAAAAGTTATATTCTTTTATTCTCTTATACGTACCCAAGCTAAAGGTAAAAATAGTTAAAGTGTACTTACCATGTGCCTGAACTTTGCATGCTTTATCTCACTTATTCCTATGCTATGTGGTATGTCACGTTGTAATGCAGCGATTTTCAACCTTTTATCCCCACTTACAGAAAGAAAACTGAAGCTTATGGGTAAACTAATTTGTCCAGCATTCAAAAGCCGATGCTTTAAAATATTTAACCATTTTATGTTATGTAGCCTCCCTCATATATTTTCATTTAATACAGTAGAGTCCTTTTTATCTCGCCGAGTGAGCAGTAGTTGTAAGAGTAATATTATTATAAGGTATATATAATAAGCCTGCATGTGGGGAATTTTGTTTGGGATGCTAACACAGTAAGCTCTACCCTTCCCTTGCCATGCTCTTTTATGGAAGACGACATGAAGATTGACGAGAAATGTGTGGAAGCAGGTAACATTTCCTCGTGACAGATTTACCACCAGAAGGAATAGGAAGCACCTCAGCTATGGAGCCTCCCAGGCAGAGTCAGCCAGAGGGGCCACAGGCCTCTCCCCTGTTAGAAACGTGCGAAGCGAATCCCCCGCCCTGTTCCTTTCCCGTGGTTCTGACGCTTGGAAGGGAAACACAGCTGTGGGAACGGCTCCCGGTCCAAACCAAGCTCCTAGAAATCAGCGTCTTGGAAATGATCACGGCAACACTTAGTAACCCGCGGGTGTTACGTTCAGTAACATTCAGGTGGAACATCTGGAAACCACCGTGCTCTTTGTAAAATACTATAAAATACTGAGATATCCCCTAAACAAGCTGCCCAACCAAACCGTTCTCCAATTACTCTTCCTGCCACACTTGCCTGGCTTACAGAGCCCAAACCTGCAGGCGGGGCGCGTCGCTCCTGAGTCTGCAGGCCCTCGAGCAGCAAAGCTGCGCAACATTCAGCCATCTGTAGGAGCCTCCCGCATCATTCCACCTTTCCCTGCCCGCTGAGACTCTTTTTTATTTATTCTCTTCTGTTCTGTTTCGTTATTTTGTTTATTTATTTTAAGCTCCTGCTGCACCCCCGCTTGTCACCATAGCCCAATTGCTATCACCTTGTATCTTATTTAAGGTTTATGTAGGCCACACAGACACCACGGCCTTGGCCTTGATTTAGGAACACAGTTTTAGAGCTGGTGTGTGTGCAGAGGCATAGGGTCAGGGAATTACAGCCTTAAAATCCAGATTCAGTATGACTATAATATAATGACACTTTTGGGTTTTTGCCTCCATGGAAAACCATAGATGAAGAAACATTTGAATCTGGTAAGTAAAAAATGAGTATTTGGTATGATTTTTAAATGTATAGAACATTTCAGATTCTGGTGAAATTTAAACATATTTAGGGGTATGATACAATCATTGATTAAATTCATCAACAGTATAGATGTGAGATGTAAGTTCACCTTAACCCTTAGGGCTGTTTAGGACCTGTGAGGACATTTTTGGTTGTCCATAGATGAGGGACCCTCCTGCCTTCGGTTGGTAGGAACCAGGCCCGCTGGCAGGCTGGCATCGCTCGCCCTCTCTCAGGGGTGTGTTTCATCAGCCCGGCACTGCCTCGGCTTTCCCGCCCTAGTTCCATTGAGGCAGTGGCCCTCCTCCTCTTAGCATACGAGTGAGTGTTTGTGTTCTGTGGTCCCCGCCTTCAAGGGGCCCGCTGGAGGAGCCGTGTGCGGGGCGAGGGGCGTGTTGGTGCGGGCCAGAGGCTGTGCAGCGCCTGCCTGGCCCTGGCCCTCGCCCTCCCTGCAGCAGGCCTCTGGGGGGAGAGGGGCTCAGGCCCCTCGCCTTCCTGTCGTTTCCCTCTCTCAAGCCTCCTTTCCTGCCAAGTAGAGAGGAGTCTTCATGGACAAAAAGCTTTCAGGGGCAGTCTAGTTAAGCAACTTACAGGAAAGGTGACTGTCGCCCTGCAGCAGGGGCGGGTCAATGACGTTCTGGGTCCCTGTGGCGCGTGTTCCTTCGCCTTGCCAGGACTCAGTTACAGCTTTCTCTCGGGGGGACACGGACGCCTCGCTTTTGAATTTGTCTTATTTGATGGGTGTCTTGATCTTCTCAAAGGCTTAACTTTTTTTTTTTTTTTTTTACACTTTTCCAAATATCCAGAGGAACTTTCAGAAGGTAATTGTTATTATTTCCTGGGTAAGCCAAATAAGCTATGTTTACGATCTCCCAGTGCCTCAAAGTGAATACTTGACAGAATGAATTTTAAGATACATAATGTTTTAAGGGTAAAATTGGTGATGAAATATTCAAATTCATAGAAAATACTTTTAAATAAACAATGAAAGAAATTCAGCCTGATAAATATATCCCTAAGTAAACATTTCCTTTTAAACTTACTGACATATTTCAGTTAGAAAATAGTACTTACTTACCGGAGATGGAAGTGATATTGGTGTGTTTTTCTTACATTTTACAATGTGTATTTTTTTTAAAAAAAACACACAAAGCTTAAGAGAAAAAGGTTGCATGTGTCAGTTCATTCTATGAACAAATTCTCTCTGTGTGTTTTTCAATAGTCAGAACAGAGTTGTATAAATGAAGAGAAACATATGTTAGTAAAAAGTAATTTGAAAGTGACATTTCTATCATTTCTTTTCTGGAGCTTATAACAATTTTTCTGAGACCCCAGTGAAAGCAGAGACAGGAGTTTCAGAGCCACCGGACACAGTTTTCCTCACTTTTTGTTCCTCACATTCTTGGACAGTCAGAAATAATTAGCAGCTGTAGAGCAAATACTAATTATACAGAATGAACCATTTTATGAGGGAGAAAATAAAAACCCACTGTAACAGAGGTTAATTATAGGACCTGCAGAAACCAATATCTACAAGTTAAAGCCAAAGCCAGTTTATCTGTGTAGTTGTTTTTTTTTAAATCAGTTTACTTTGGGCATGTTTAAAAATGTATACTTAATTTTATATGTTTTTACAATGACTCAGTATATTTCTTATAACTTTACATAAGCCTAAGATAGGTTTTTGTTCCCAACATACTAGACAGAATGTGTTCAGTGTGTCGCTAACACTCTGAACAGTGTCTCTGTGTAGTTTGGTGCACGTGATGGGATGGAAAGTGCCTAAGATAGTCTTTGGTAAGTCACTCAAGGCTAATACAGCGGTGCTGTCATCTACTGAAATAGTGTCACTGAAGACTTGGAGATAATTTCATGCCTCTGTTCTAAGTAAACTTCTCCTCCTCCACCTGTTCATTCTGCTCCTGCTGTTCTCTGTGCCCCAGACAAGGAGGAATTTGTTGGCTACGGTCAGAAGTTCTTTATCGGTAGGTGCTGATTAATAAGAGGTGGGTCTTTGTCACTTCCTGAGTTATAGTCGTACCCGCCTGACAGTCTCCTGAAAGCTTGTTTTGTTGATGGACGTTGATGTTGTTTTATAGATGAAAGCTTGTTCTGGTCTCCCTCTATCTTTTTAGGGGGGTCTATATTCTGATGTATTGATCATTCATTGTTGTTCATCTGATTTCCACTGAATATTTCTTAATTATTTATCCAATATAAATCTTTTGTTTTCTGCCAGACTGTTCAACAAGTGCTCTCTATTGATACAATAAGTAAAAGTATTGAGGATAATAAGAGCTGTTTTTCTTAGTTAGAGAAAGGAGTTACACATAGGGAAGGAGGAGCCCGGGGGACATGCTAAGATAAATCCTACAGCGTTGAATTCACATTGTAGGTATTGGTGTGAACTCATGCTTTTCAACATATATAGATACAAATATAGGTGTGTGCGTGTGTGTGTGTTTGAGATATACACATATAGTCCCCAGCTCTATCTACTGAGAGGGCCTGGGAACAGCTTTGGAACTCCCAGAAAGCGCTGTGGTCTGGCAGGCAGATTAAGCAGGATTCTAGGAGTTTGGAAATCACAACTGAAATGTCCGACTCTGCCACTAAACACACAGCTATGAGCAGCCACTGAGCCTGTCTGTGTCTTAGAGTTTCCACCCGGAGAATGTGAGTAATAAGCCTGCTCCACTGTTTCTACCCTGGCCGGAGCCACGAGCCCCCCTCATCTGGGAGTTGCCCCCAAACTGCCGTCCCCCAAGCCTTCACCTACTCTCCCTATAGTTTACATTTCCCCTTCAGCAACCAGAGGAATTCTTCAGAAACATAAATCAAATCATATCGCACCCACCTCTTGACCATCCAGTGACTTCCCATCCCACTCTGACCACAATCCAACACTGACTGAGGCCCTGCGTGGCCCCCCAGCTTCCTCTCCAGCCACCCTCCCACCGCTGTCCCTACCGCCCACTGCCTCAAGCGCTTCAAGCACACTTTTTGTCTGCATCTTTGCAGTTGCTGTTCCCTTAGCCTGGGCTGCTTTTCCCCCAGAGGCCTCCTTACGTGGCTCCATTACTCTCTCCAGACACCTGCTCAGTGTCAACTTCTCAGACACTTAACTGAACCGCCTACCTGAAGAAGCACCCTGTCAACTACCCTCTGATCCTCCCTCTAGGCACTCATTTTTGTTGTTGATTTGTGTCTCTCGTCCATAAGTGTCAGCTTCATGAGGAAAGGGGCTTGGCTTAGCTGATCATTAGATGACCAGCGCCTGGCCCAACGCCAGGCACAAAGCGGGTGCTGGCGCCACTTAGAGGTAACGTGTGGGGCATTTTGTTCTTTTTCCTTCATATCGCTTCCTCTCTTCTACCATCACACAGACATGACTGTTAATTAGCGTTTTCGGGTCTCAGTCGCTGCGAGCTCCATCAGGCTGGACGCTGGAGGGACTCCCTCCTGCCCGGCCCTTACGTCCTGTGCATCTCCGTCTCCCCTGGAGGGGCTCTCTCCTGCCCGGCCCTTACGTCCTGTGCATCTCCGTCTCCCCTGGAGGGACTCTCTCCTGCCCGGCCCTTATGTCCTGTGCATCTCCGTCTCCCCAGCCGGGTTCCGCCGCAGCATGCGCCTCTGTCGCAGGAGGTCCCACCTCGGCCGGCTGCTCCCCGCGTGCTGTGCCAGCGGCTGCTGCAGCGCGGCGGGCGCCCCCTATGAGGAGGTGGTGAGGTACCAGCGACGCCCCTCGGACAGGCACCGCCTCATCGTGCTCGTGGGTATGTCCGCAGGCAGCGTCTCTCCTCACCCATGGTGACGCTTTCCTTCCCCATTCAATAGTCTTGCCCTGGAATAGTGGTAAAAGCAGGGCTTTTTATGGCCTGCCATACTAACACCCTAAAATACAAAACCTGTTTGTATGTGTGTATTTATAAATAAAACATTAACGTTTCATTCATCTACAGTCGAATGTCATATGCCATAGTGTATTTGAATTTATATAATTACAAATTGTATTGTGATGAGGTTATAACTGAGATTTTTTTTTTGCCTGTTTAGGATTTGTTCTGTAAGCATAGATGAGTGTTGTCCCTGGATCATTAATCTGTATAAGAAAAAAAAATCCTTAAGATTCATTTTTATAAGAAATTTGTACCCTCCTTTAGAAAAGTGTCAAAAACTCCTAGAATGTAATCGTTGGTGCCAAATAAGAAGGCAAATACAGTGCTGGGCGACCTGCTTTTGTGACCAACATCTCCACCAAGCTGGTCCCTGCAGCAGCAGTGACCTCGCCTGACTGCCATCTTCTCTGTGAACTCCAGCTGCGACAAGGCAGGTCCCTGTAGAGCTCACAGCCAGGGCAGACTGCAGAATCTGCAGGGCACGGAGCAAAATGAAAACGCAAAGGCCCCTTATTAAAAAATTATTAGGAATTTCAATGCAGCCAAAGAAGAGCATTTAACCAAGTGCAGTATCCTAAGCATGGGCCCTGTGTAACTCCTGGGCTCTATGCTCAGGAAGTCAGCCCTGCCTCCAGGGCACGTGGGGTGTCGACTCAACCGCCTGTCAGGAACTGTGCCCTTGGCTTCTGTAAGTCACAGGACCTATTGTGGTGGAACCTGGTTTCTGGGTTGTGACATGATAGAAATTTCATTTGAAGAGGAAAGGCAAGTTGTCTCAGATGACCCAAAATGAGGCCAGAGAATTCACACAGGGTCCAACATTAGACAAAATTTGCTGCTGGGGTGAGAGTTTCTGGCAATTCCCCACCTCATTCCTGAATGTCGGAGAAGTGTGGGCTCCTCCACAGGTCATCAGGAAAATCCCCAAGAGTCTTCTGGGGTTGCTCCAATTTGTGAGACGGGAAGCTACATAATTTCCCTAAGAACATGTGCTCTCAAGTATTTTCAGTAGAAGGACTGAAATGATGATTTCACCATCTCATTGTATTTATCCACATCCAATGATTTCTGTCTGACTTTCTGTGTTTAGGACCTTCTGGTGTTGGAGTGAATGAACTGAGAAGACAACTTATTGAACTTAATCCTAACCGCTTTCAAAGTGCTGTGCCGCGTAGGTTTAGTTTCTTTCATTGCAGTTCATGTTTTGGTAAAACTTTCTTTGCATCTGCAGGTACACTGAACTCAGATATGTCCTATCATCTTTGCTATGAAAATACAAGATGCAAGGGACAGTTCTTAAAATTTCTAACTATATTCATTTTAATAGAGGGAAATGATTTCCTAATTAGGCTTTTAAAAGGTGACTTTGTCTTTTTTCCATTTCTTAACAATAATATAAATGACCTTTCAGGATCACTAATATTTAGCAATAATAGCTACCATTCACTCAGTACTTACTATCTTACTGGCACTGTGCTTGCCTTACCTTGTTTTTTATTAAAATTATAATATATGCACATATAATGTTTATGTAACTGTAAGTATTATTATACCATGCATGGTGGGAAGAGCTTGTGGGTGCTTCCCCTTCACCTCAAGGCAAGACAGAGGAACTTAGGGAAACCACTTAAAGAACTTAATATGTTTCTCCTGCAATTTAGGTGTCAAACTGTACCTTAAAAAATCAAAAGGTTGGGTACTTAGAGGAAGTGACCAATGGCTGTAGTTTGGGAAGTCGCTGCCCTTCTAAAGTCTGTCACAGTAAAGTGTTGAGATGTTTCCCAAGGACCAGATCTGGGTGGACAATATGGGAGAAAGTCACCCTGGGGTTGTCTTAGTTTCTGCCCAAGAGGAATTCTTTCAGCAGAAAGAGGCCAAAAGCGGACCCCCAGATACTTCAGGGTGTGGAAGAAATCCTAACTGACCAGGTGGAATGGAGATGGACTTGAGGTACTCTTGTCCACATTAGTTGAATAAATGGGTGAAATGGTATCTTAGGGTTCATACGTAATTCACCAATGCTTATTTATAATGTGGTGTTCCTTTAGGGTATCCCTATCCTGGCTTAATACCTAGTACATTCTTGTCCACACCATGAGCATTAAATAAAGGTTTACAGATTAAATAATTTGATGAGAACTACTTTCTTATTGCCAATTCAGACTCCTTCTTTTTGGTTCTAGTATTTTATTTGTCTACCTGTTTATATATTCATTAATTTATTATGATTGGACATCTTTATCTAAATGCATATTGGTAATGAATCAAAACATTTTGAAGACTCTAAAATCTTTTTTAAAATTTGTTTTTTGACAGATACCACTCGTTCCAAAAAGAGCTATGAAATGGATGGACGTGAATATCACTATGTGTCAAAGGAGACATTTGAAAGCCTCACATACAGTCATAGGTGAGCTAGACATTTAGAATCTGATTCTCGCCTCTGGTTGTTTTACATTCAAAACAGAGTCCTACTTTTATTCACTTTCCAAAACTTCTAAGATAATTTATTTTTGTTTCTGAAGAATTAACCAAGGAAATGTAAATTGATATACTAGTAAACCAGTCATTGGGTTCTGAGAGGGAGCAGAATCAAAGTGCATATTTTAGAGAACTTGGAGAAGTCATTAAGTCCTACATCTCCTAATATTTTTTTCTCCTGTCAACTGTCCACTAATTGTTTTTGTGCTGGCAAAGTCCAATATATCTTCATGTTACTACTCAAAGTATTTTACTTGTAGAGAGTTACTGTTTTCTTTGTCCCACTCCTGCAGGATGCTCGAGTGTGGTGAGTACAGAGGCCACTTCTATGGCACCAGCGTGGATGCCGTTCAAGCCGTCCTTGATGGAGGGAAGATCTGTGTCATGGACTTGGAGCCTCAGGTGGGTCTGCAGTGGAATGTTTCCCGTCTTCCCAAAGTAATGAATGTATGCCATCCATTTTGTGCACATGCTATAGGTTTTATTTTGTTACTGTTAGCCTTTTAAGGATAAGACTAGTTCCCATATCTAAGGGCCAGGATCTTATGCAGAGGATCATTTGCTAGTATCTTGTCTTTAGTTGGGGAAGAAATTTAGTTTCTCAAGCACAAAAACAGAATTGAGCGCATGGCCATGAAGAAAACTTAGAATCTTGCTTTGACCTTGACCACAAAGGCATCGAGGTAGCTTCGTAGCAGGAATAAGATGTTGCTTTACACAAGGAGGTGAGGTCCCTACGTTGTCGTATCTACAGCTATCTCCCCAAGACCATACGTGCAATGAGCGGGAGTGAGCAAGTTCAGGTAAGATGAAGAACATACAATGTGTAGGCCCAATTTTCACGATCCTTGTATCTTCTTTGTGTTTTCTGTAGCCATTTAAAAATATAAAAAGAACCAGAGGACAATAAATTTGTTCTTATATCAATAAGGGTGTCATGGCCAGTAAGAGGAAGAGTCAGGATTTGAAGTAAATTTTTATTCTAGAACCCTATTTCTTAGTTATCAAAATGTTTTTTAGAGTTGAGAACTTGGGAGCACATGAGAATATACTCTGGCTAAAAATAATTGCTAATTTCTGGTCTTAGAAATTTTGAAAACATTCATGTTGCCTCTAGGAAATTAGGACTTCTGTTTTTAAAGGTGCACTTAATTTTTCTATGTAGGGTATTCAAGTGGCTCGAAACCATGAACTGAAGCCCTATGTCATATTTATAAAGCCATCTAACATGAGTTGTATGAGGCAATCTCGGAAAAATGCCAAGATCATTACAGATTACTTTGTGGACATGAAATTCAAGGTAAGACACAGAGGAAATGGATAAATGTATTTTTTTTCCCTAGTAAAAAATCACTGTATTGTTTCCAAAGCATCTCTGTGTGAAGGAATATAACTTTTCCCACTTCTAGGAATATATCCTAAGAAACCCGAAACACCAAGCACAAAGAACTTATGCACCCTGACGTTCATAGCAGCACAATTTACAATAGCTAAGATCTGGAAACAGCCTAAGTGCCCATCAGTAGATGAGTGGATAAGAAAGCTGTGGGACATTTACACCATGGGATACTATGCAGCTGTAAAGAGGAAGGATCTTTTATCCTTTGGGACAGCATGGAGGGAACTAGAAAGTATTATGCTAAGTGAAATAAGCCAGTCAGAGAAAAACAAGTACCACATGATCTCACTTATATGTAATGAACAAAATAAACTGATGAATAAAATGGATCTGGAAACAGAAGCATGGAACAGACTGAGGGATCTCAGAGGGAAGGTGGTGCGGGAGGAGTGGGCGGGAGAGATTAATCAAAGAATTTATATGCTTATATGCATAACCCATGGACACAGACATTGGTCTGGGGAAGGCCTGGGGGTGGGCTGGATGCGGAGTGGAGGTTATCAATGGGGGTAAAAAGGGGACATCTGCAATATTTTCAACAATAAAGATAAAGAAACTTAACAAAAAGTAAAAGTTGAAACATTGACATTGGGGGGAAAAAAGGAATATAACTTTTGTTTCTAATGAATGCTGCCCTTGTGATTTTTCTTTCCTGGACATCATTTATAAATAATAAAATAAAGTTTAGTAACTGCTATAGTGCAACTCTTATTTTTTTCTTTTTTTGGGGGGGTCTAGCTTAAAACAAAAGACCCTCAAACCACAGTTTGCAAAGCCACATAGAAATTGGGTGTGCACAAGCCTGATGTCTGTATTTAAAATGAATTCTTTATTTTACAAAAACATTTGAGAGTTTACTTAAAAATGCTTTTGTGAATATATGTCATCTGTAATAGGTGGTATCTTTATGTATATTTCTAAACAGAAAATTTTTTATTAATGATGATGGTAATAATAGAGGGGCCAAGCCAAGTGGGCTTAATCAGTGAACTTTTCCTAGGAGGAGATACCCCCCCAACCCCCCAGTTTTAAAATTAAATCCATTTAAAATATTTTAAATTAAATACACAGTAAATATTTTAAGTCATAACACATATTCAACAAGGTGTATAAGTCTTAAGTGTACAGCTCAATGAATTTTTACATGTGTATACACCCAGATAATCATCATCTAGATCAAGATATTACATCCACTTATTTTGTGTGTGTGTGGTAAAAAAACCCCACATAACATAAAACACAAACTTACCATCTCAAGTATTTTCAAGGCTATAGTTCAGTAGTGTTAAGTATATTCACATTGTTGAAGAAGATCTTTAGAACTTTTTCGTCTTGCAAAACAAATTAAACATATGAAATGCATCATGAATTTGCATACCATCCTTTGTATAGGGACCATGCTAATGTCTGTATCATTCTAATTTTAGTATGTGTTGCTGAAGTGACCATAGGTATCTTTATATTATCCATTATCTCATTATTTTTATCTTCATAGTTTTTCAATGATTTCTGTTTGAAAATCTGATTCTCTAGTTTGCATTTCAGACAGTGGAGTCTATGGATATATTCCCTGAGTCTTATGGGCACTTAAAACTGTGTTCTATCTCATTTTTATGACAATGTAAACAAGGTAACAAAATTATTTCAGGATCACCTGTGTGGTTACCTTGCAAAGGAGTACTGCCTCAAGATTTCAGTGTCCGCATTTACATTTGTGTTTATGATTGTATTGACAAGAAGTTGTATTATTTTAATTGTTGTGGACAAATTAGAAAACAACAGCAATGAATTTAATGCATTAGTGTCAGTGAAGGCCAGATAGCCTTCACTGAATGAACATTCCACCACAGTATAAATAGACAATATTATAGGTGAAACAAAGTGTAATTTAGGTATGCCTAATTCAGTAAAGCCATGTCTTACCATCTTCATGCTAAAAGTGACCATTTTGTATCTGCAAAATAATGTCATTCTTATCAGATTAATGTTCACTTGAAATTTATGTTTAAGTTTTATTTATATTTAACTGGTAAAATTTTTTTGGTTTTATGTTGTAAATAGTTTGAGAGCTTCAAGTGTTTAGATAATAGTACAATGGAAGTCCAAATGGGAAGTTGAGAGGATTGGTCTGTCTACAAACCATTACTCAATCTTCTAAAACCTTGACCAGGGAGACATTAATAAGACTAAAGAGAGAAACATAATTTTGGAGGTTTAAAACAGAGGACATTTATTTGATCTAATTTTTTATAAATAGTTCGCATCTGAATGGAACAGCATAACAAACTATTACTTCTACTCCTCTCATTAAGTTTGTACTATCCGTATTTTTTTACTTCTCTTGAAGGATGAAGACCTACAAGAGATAGAGGAGTTAGCCCAAAAAATGGAGACTCAGTTTGGCCAGTTTTTTGATCATGTGATTGTGAATGACAACTTGCAAGACGCACGTGCCCAGCTGTTGTCTGCAGTTCAGAAGGCTCAGGAGGAGCCTCAGTGGGTACCAGCAACGTGGGTTTCCTCCGAGACTGAGCCTTAATGGCTTCTGCTTAATGTTGGAGTTTTAACTACGTTCATCTGGCTCAGAGTTCTGGAGTAACAGCTGCCATCTAAAACAGCAGTATTTGCTCTATTATAATGTGTGCGACTTTGAAAGTCCTGCACATTATTAATTAATCTTAGTTGGAAAAAAACGTTTGCATTGTATGGTTATGTAGTTACCTGTTTGGCCTTTAGAAAAAATTGTTATGCAGCAGGTGATACGAATATGAACAAAAGTCAAGTCACTGAGTCTGAGAACCTTTCATAGATTTCGTATGGTCTTGGTACAAATCAGATAAAAAGGCCTTTCTTAAATAAATTTAGTATTTAATTTCAGAAACTGCAGTTTTCCTTATGAAATGAAAACGATTCTTATGGATTTTACAAAAGTGCCTACTTGACTAATTTCAGCAAGAAAGATGGGTTAAATACACATTTCACGTCTAACATCGAAACCTACCGAAACCGCACCGCCCTCATCATTTTACACATCAGACCACAAGGAAAAACTGTTCTGATCAGAGCGCTAACACAATCATTAAATCTCCTAAAAGCCAATATCTACATTTATGCCTCAATTAGGACAGGGCAACGAATTTCAGGCCTGGAGAGCACTACCTGAGCAAACGGCAGGAGGAGGAAGCATCCAGGAGGTCTTGCTCTGCCCGCTTCCCTGGGCCCGAGGCTGCCCGAGGTCCTGCCCTGCGCCTGCCCAACCTTCCTTCTCCGGGTCCAGACCCCCACCCCCCCTACCCCCCATCCCCCCCACTCCCCCCCCCACTCCCCCCCCCCCGCCCATTCTTCACTATAAAACTGAGCGCGTGCTTCCAAATCCAGGGCCTCCCCAAAACGTGTCCACACACTTTAAATCATTACTAATTCCAATGTTTCTTTCTTTACAGTTTTAACCCATGTAACATTTTATGGGGATACCTCGCATTTGTAGTTTTTTAATTTAAAGTGAATTCTAGAAATCCCAACCAAACAACCCGAAAATTAAGTCATTTTTAATGATACTGATTTGAGCCCGGATTTGATTCTAGGTTGTGCTTCTTTGAGAAAAGGGTTCCCCCAGCTTGATTTACACAGTTGCGGGATGGAGGGAATGTGGCGGTTGCCGGTGTCAACGCGCCCGCGCGCACCCGCGGGAGACGGTCTGGCATTGCCGGCCCCCCCCCCCCGTCGGAACAGAAGCACCGCCCCACTCCCGAGCCCGGGAACTCCAGTGGCGCGGAGGCGGCCGAGACCCGGCCCGGGGGCGGCGGCCTAGTCAGGAGCCGCGAAGCTCCCGCCTCCCGCGGGGCCGGAGGCCGCGGCGTCGGGGGAACCGGGCTCGGGCCCGCGGCGGTTGAGCCAAGGGAGCCCCGCAGGGAGGGCGCCATGAGGGCCGACTCGGGGCTCGGGCTGGAGGACCACCCGGTGAGCGGGGGGCTGGGAGGAGGCTGCCCCAGCGCCGCAGCTCCCCCTGGGCGGGCCGCCGCCAGCGCTCTGGGGCCGGAGGGGAGAGCCCGGGGGCGGGGGGCGCTGCAACCCCCTCGGCGCCCACGGGGTTGGACCGGGGCGGGGGCTGGAAGTTTTCCCAACGCCGGACCCGAACCCGTGAAGTTCCCCGGCCCGAGGGGGCGTGTTGCCGTGACGACGCCTCAGGCGCCGCCGCGGGCCGCGGGGTTTGGGGCGGCCTGCGAGGCCCGCCTGCTGACTCCCGCCGAGGGCGTGAAGCCGCGGGGAAGGGGGGCGCGCTTTGCCAGTGGGCACGTTGAATCACCGCCTTCTCTCCTGTTTCTCGAGTAGATCGCTTGGGAAACCGTGGGGAGAACCGTGATTGCCGCCCCACCCCGCCGGAGTCTCTCTTCGGACTCGTCGGCCCCGACTCGCCGCCCCGTTTCCGGCATCGATAGGCCGGAAAGGCCCGGCCTGGCCCCGGGGTCCCCCACTCGCGCCCCCCGCGCGGCCGGGGCTGCGGGCCCGAGCGCCCGAGGCGACCCCGCCAGGGCGCAGTGCGCCTGCGCGCGCGGTGCCGGGCTGGGGGAGGGGCTGCGGGCGGGCGGCCGCCCGCGACCGTGGGAGGAATGGGACGCACGCAGGCGGTGAGCCACCCTGAGATGCTTTTCATTTGCTTGGCTTCTGAATCCTGCTGACCCGCCCTGCTTTAGAGGCGGAAAGGTTGGGTTTGTGCGTGGGTGGCACGTCATTTTTGCGGGACTTTTGAAATGCGGAGCTGTGCGCACTGAGCCGTGGCTGGAACGCCGCTCCTGGCGTCTTTAGAACAAAAGCGCCTTCGTGCGACCGTGGTCATTCCGGTTGTAATTCCGGGCCCTGGATAGTGTGGACGCGGCCGCCTTGCCTTGGTCGCGTGCCGCTTGCATTAATACGCCGGTCAGCTGAGCGGGTGGAGGTGGGCCCGCTGCCGCGCCAGCTGCAGGAGCCTGCGCGGTCACCCGTGAGTCGGTTCTCTGCCAGCAGCGTGAGGGACTCGGACCGGTGACCTGACTTGTAGGCATTCCTGTTAGCATTTTACGTGGAAAGATTCCAGGGTGCTTCTTAAGGATAATCACTCTGAACTACAGATACAGCTCTTCTCATTCATGTAAAGCAGCATTTATAAGGGTTTCCCCCTCCCCTATTCTTTCTGTCCTAAAATGCATTGTTCATCCTGTATTTAGAGGGATCTTTTCAAAAAGCATGTGACTGTGTGGCTTAAAACCTCCAGTGGCTTCCTACTGAGTTAAAACAAAATCTAGGTTCCTCCCCTCCACCTTCAGGAGCCCGGTTAACCGGCGCCTGCCCGCCTCTCCTCGGTGCGGCTGCAGCCCTGCTGGCCTTGTACCGGGACCGCTCCACGCCCGGGCTTCCCCAGAGGCTTTTGTATCTGCTTCCCTTGGTCAAAAACGTAGGCTCCTTGCTCACTCAGGTCTCAGCTCAGGTGTCAGAGAGACTTTCCCTGGCTAAACTAGCAGCCCCCATCCCACCTCATTTACTACTGTATATATGTCAACGTTATCTGCTAACACTTAACCGCTAGAGTGTAAAGTTCCATGAAAGCAGGATCTGTCTGTTTTGTTCATTAATGTATTCCTAGTGCTTAGAACAGGGCCTTGCTTGTAGATAAAAAGGAAGGGGTCTTATGTGAAATTTAGAGTAGGTAGACAGAATTTAAATACTGCCCGTTTGGTTCTCGTCAGTACCTCCTGGCTTTCACTGATGAACAGCAATCAAACCGTTTGAAATATATGAAGTAAGGATGCTGCAGGATTTTACTTACAAGTAACTTTCTTTTTCCCATAGCGCCCTCCACGAGCCCTTCCACCTGTGCCAAGGTAAAAGTAGTTTACAGTAATTTTATTGAGTTTTAAAAATGCAAAATGAGTAAAGTGAAAAATTGACTACCATTGCAAAAACTATACAGTAATTCAAAAGATTTCTTGAAGTTTTTAGGAAAACGCTTCTTAACGGTTTAAAGGTGAAAAATCCCTGAATCGTTAGGGTAACAGTTATAATTAAATGTTATGTTTCAAAGCCTGAATGTCAACGTGGTAGGATAATGGATCCATTCTGAAATTTTCAGTGTCTTGTTTATCAGAATTCTGACCTCCTTTTGTTTCCTAGAATAGTTTCCTCAGAGTTTAAGCTTATTATAATCAGTGACAAAATAAGAGTTCTTAATCTGTTTAATCCACTTTATTAATAGATAGTAAGGAATATGTATATGTAGATTCAGAAAATATTGTGGTTATTTTATTAGCAGTTTTATTAAATAGCTTATTATTTGTAAATAAGCTAGTTTGTAAACTAGCAGACTTTATGTGAAAGCTAATTTTATTTTAAAGCTGTAATGATTTAAGTCATTTTTCAGTCTGACAATATAATAGATTTCTAATTAATAGAGTTTCTTTTTTTGTCTTTGTCCTGATTAAATTTGGTCGGTGTCATGTAAAGTGTTATTCAAGGTGAGTTAGTTCACTGTTAATGTAAAACTTTCTGAATATTATTGGATGTTCAAAAGTTTAATTTGTTATTGTTTCTCTTAAAATTGAATCTGAATGGTATAATTTATAATACTACAATATCTACAATACTACAATATCTATAATACTACAATATAATTTATAATACTACAATATCTCTTTATCGTAATAATCTATGGCTGCCGTTTTTAAATGATGGTTGATAAATAACACTAGTTATATGGTTGATGTTTGACCTTGCAAATATAAAAGCACTCATTCCTGAATGGAGTCACCCAGATCATAACTCCGGCTAGTTTATAGCTCTGTATTAGGGACTGTATCTTCCTTTGTCTCAATTAGTCAGGATAGACGGGGTCATGCTACACTAACCCCCAAATCTCAGTGACTTAATATCATGTAGGGTTATTTCTGGTTAACGCAAAGTCCACTGTGGCAATAAATCAGGACATTTGCCTTTCACTACCTGTTCACTAATAATGTAGTGATAAGTCTACTTCCATCCTGTGGTTTTGCCATTTTTTTAAAAAAATATGTTTTTATTGATTTCAGAGAGAGGAAAGGAGAGGGAGAGAGAGAGAAAGAAACATCAATGACACAGTCATTGATCGGCTGCCTCCTGCACACCCCCTGCTGGGGATCAGGCTGACAACCCGGGCACGTGCCCTGACCGGGAATTGAACCACGATCTCCTAGTTCACTGGTTGACGCTCAGCCTCTGAGCCACACCAGCCGGGCTGGTTTTTCCATCTTAATACGAGGTTTCCTCAGTTGCCACAGCAAGGGAAGAGAAAGCTAGAGGGTTTCTCACTGGCTCTGTGAGAGAGATACTTCTCTCAGAGCCTGTTGGTCAGAACCAATCATAGGCCACACCTAAGTGCTAGGGGCTGGAAAATGTTGGGGATCAGATGAATATTTGGTGAGCGCACTTTCTGTGTCAGTTTCTAACATTACTGACCAGCAGTGAGCCCTTGGTACCGCACTATGGGCTCTCTTTGACTTTGTCAATTTCTTAGCTTCTTCCCCTAATGTGTAGATGTTGGCTGGCCACAGAGAAGAGAGGGAGAGGTCTTCCCTATTAAAAGTCCCCTTTGACTATTCCCTGCATAGAATTTTAGGCAGCCTTTTCTGTTCTTTTTGTTTTATAGATGATATTCCACTTAGTCGTCCTAAGAAAAAGAAGCCGAGAACAAAAGCCATGCTAGGTGAGAAGTTGTTCTTTGTTGTGTGGAACCATAAGTTTTTCCAGGACCTCAGGCATGATAAACATCACAGATCAAGGAGAGACAAGGCCCCTGCCGAGCCAAGTCACTGTTGTACTGAGGGTAGAATCGAGGTCACTGGAGCAGTGGGATTCCTGGTGGCAGTGAGGGACGCGGCAGTGGGCAATCTGAGGGGTCTCCAGAAGGATTCATGAAATAAAAGGTTGTGCCGCCAGTACTCTTACTTCCGCTGCATTCTTGGACTCTTAGGGTTCTTTTATCCCTAGACACTGTAGCTGTCTTAAGCTATGATTGATTCCAGACCCTTGAACAGGATACCGGATAATAGAGACACAAGGTTCTTGGATCTCTCATTTCAGTTCGAGAATCTCTATATCAGAGCACAAGTCTGAAGGCAGGGCCGTGCCATCCAGGTATTAAAGCTCCAATAATGAGCAAGTTCTATGAGCTCCTTTTTGTTTTAGTTATCCAGTAATAATCCTGGGCGTTCGGTGAGTAACTCAGACTCCCACATCCGGAATTTTTCACCTTCAGAAATAAATCCATTTTTATTTCTCACAAATTTCTGTTAATGGAACCCACCACTCTCCCAGTCACTCAGGCTGGAAACCTCAGTGTCCACTCTAACTGGTCCCATTGCTTGCTTTTTCTATGGCATCTTTTATGTCTCTTTTCCCTTTCATTTCCGCTGTCATAACTGTAGGTAGTTTAGCTCCTCTCCACTTCTCACCTGAGCTATTGGATTAGCCTCCAACATTGTGCTTCTAGCTTTCCTTCGCTCTAGTCCTGTCTACCACTGCTGGATGAGCTTCTTAAAGCCCATAGCTGATCGTACCTTACACCTGGTCAGAAACTTACTTTGGCTTATCATTGATTCCCTAGCAAATGGAGGACTGGTTAGAGAGAAAGGAAGAAATGGAGATGGATGCATACATAGAAAGAGACAAGTAGAGACGAAACAAAGAGAAAAGAGATGCAAAGAGACTTGGATTCATAAAGACACTGAAGGCTCTAGAAATACACTCAGAGTTGAATATAGACGTACATCTGGACTTAGGAAGGCCACGGGTGGAGAATACAGTAAGGACAGTTTAGAGCAGAGGAACGTTTCTGTCCCAGCTCTCAGCGCTTCTTTCTTGTAAAACAGAGAAGACAAAAATGCAGTGCTCTAGACAGAAAGGGGGACATGTTGCTAGGCTTTTATTAAAACTCATTTAGGTTATTTCAGATTTTTCACTTCTGCAGTTTTGCAGTTCTGAAATAGTGGGTGGCAGGGAAGGAGAGCTGTTTCCAGACGATGGATTGCTAGCAGTGAAATTGCTACGCAGAGGACCTGTGCATTAGTAATATGATACGATTCTGCTAAATTGCCTTCAAGGAAGATTTAGTTATTTTATCGCCACCAACAGAGTTTGAGTGTCACATTCACTAAGTCCCTGACCACATTGGATAATATCAGTCTTTTAATTTCTTGGTTTTTTTTTGTCAATCTAGTGGGCAGAAAGTGCTTATTTTAGTTTTCATTTTTCTGAATACTAATGAGGTTAAGCATATTTTTATTTGTTTATTAAAATATTTATATTCCTTCTTTTGTGAAGAAGATGGGCAAGGGAATCTACATTCAAGTAAAATTCAAATATGCAGAAATGTGTCAAAATCTGTTCAAAGACTTGATGAGGGGAAAAATTAAAATGAATGACCAAATGAAAAGATTTATAAATTATCTGTTAACTCCAATTATCCATGATGACGTTATCATGTGTTAATTTCCTAGAGAAGGTACTAAACTATACAGAAGCTAATAATTCTTAAGGCATAAGACAAATAAGAGAGTTCTCTGTGGCAACAGTTTCCATTATGTTTTTACCTCGTTGAAAATTCTGAAGCAAATTCTCCTCTCCTTCTTTTGTTCTTTTTCCTGACCTCCCTTTTTTCTTTTTCATTCTTCCTGTTCCCTTATTTATTTCTTTTCTCAATTTAAAATCCAAAGTTATAGGTGAGGAGGAAGAAAACGAAGATTGGTTCTGTAGTAGAAGGAGTGGTTATATAGGAAAAATTCCAGTTCCCTCTTTTCTCATCTTTTTAAGACTCAGTGGTCTCTGCTCAAGTCATCCTATTTTTTTCACTCTGTATTTCTGTAGCAGGTGCTTCTTTGGAAGGTCTTGTTCAGACTGCTATTCATAAGCCATCTGAGAGCAGCGAGCCACCAACCAACGAACCCATAGAGCATCCACAAGCTCCTGTTCAAAGAAGACAGAAGAAGACAAGGGTACCTCTTGGTGTGTAAAAACAGCCAAGGTCACGTTGTGATAGCAGTTGTGATTTTGGGTGTATGAATAAAAACCTGTCTGTTCCCATTTTTTCCCCACCCATATCACTTTTTTTTTTTTCTTAAAATTTTTATCACTGTGATAATTCTAGTGGGTTAAGTCAAGAACACTTTAGAGGGTCTCTTTTGATCATGTGTGTGTAGATTTTGAGGGAAGTGGTACAAATTCAGGACTAAAATAGAAAGTTTAGATTTTGACGTGTATAAGAATTTAGTATATGATAAAATGGACATTTGAGATTAGTGGGGAAAGGATAGGTTCTCTGTTAACAATAATATAATAAGGCCTGTTCAAACTTATAGGAGTAGAAGTAACAACAGCTACAGCTACAGTAATTAAAGGATGTTAATGGCAATATTATTTAGAAGAGTAGAAACTGGTAATACCAAACATTTAACAATGTGATATTGGCTAAATAAAACATTTTATCCATTTAATAGAAACCAAGTGCTCATTAACTGAATTGTTAAATATCACAATGACAGTTGTGATATTGTGACATGGAAAACCATCAGTAATATATTGTTGAGTCAAAACCAAAGGTTATAAAATAGTATGTATCAGAGGATCCCATTTTGTAAACTATGTTATATTAATTTTTAGGGCTGCCTTAACAGATTGCCACAAACTGATTGACTTGTAACAATAGAAATTTAGTCTCTGACAGTTCTGGAGGATAGAAGTTCAAAAGCAGGGTGTGCACAGGGCCATGCTCCCTCTGAAGGCTCTAGGCAAGAATCCATCTTTGCCTCTTCTAGCTCCTGGTAGTTCTTAGCAGTCCTTGGCTTATGACAGCATAACGTCATTATGTGCCTATCTTCACATTTTCCTGTGTGTGTCTCTGTTGATTTACATAATTTTTCCCCCATATTTTTGGCATTGCAATTTCAAATATTTCATTACATGTTTAGAGTGTAAAATTTTTAAAATTAAATGCTAAAAAAAGTTTGCCCAATTAAAAATTTTAAGGTTCTCTTATATTACAAAAGTCCTGTACCTTACTTTTCTTTTTACATTATAATAATTCGAAAATTTAATCTATATATATATATATATATATATTTTTTTTTTTTTCAGAATTGGAGACTGCCTTCACCCAGAAGACACCTAGTCCATCTTTATTTCGAAATGAAAATGGTATCAATGTGGAGCCAGCTGAGGAGCCTGTTATTCAAAAACCTCGAAGGAAGACAAAGTAAGAATTTATTTGTTCTTCTAAATATCCTTCAGGAATACTCTGATGCTTAATTCAGAGCTTCTGATTAAATCTTATAAGTACTTGTAGTTGTATATTTCTGGGATAAGTAGTATTACAAAAATATCAGTTAAACCAACCTAGTGATAAATTTGAAAAGTGTAGATGACTGCGAAAAGTAAAATATAGTACTTGAATAAAAATTTTTAGGAGCTGTCTCTAAAAAAGAGACACACAAATAGAAGATTTTATATAAGTAGCAAAAAACTACATATTCAAGATATTAAAAATTAAAGGTAATATTAATAAAATAGGCTATTATTGTCTCATGTTAACAGAATTCAAATTATGATTATTTCAGCGATAATTAAGAATGATGTGTATTTTGGCATAGGAAATTGTCAGATAAAATAGAATGGCATACTTTAAAGTAATACACTGGAAGTTATATAACACTATTATTTGTATTTAGACGTGACCCTATAAATGGTAATCAGTGTCTGTATAAAATGATGAAATTTTAAGTCTGGAAAGAACCTTAAAAATCTAGTTTAGTCACTACATTGTCCAGAGGAGAAAACTGAGGCCCACAGAAATATAGGCGACTTCTGCACCTAACAGTTAATAACTGATCTATTTGAGTAAAATCCAAATTTCTCCACTCAAAGTCCAGGGCTCTTTTCATTCTACTCACAGGCACCTCCTTGTGTGGGTCTGTAAAAATTTACTAATCATCCATTTTTCTTACATTCTCCGATTATAGGAAAGCCCGGCCAGCAGAATTGCAGTATGCCAATGAGCTAGGAGTAGAAGATGAAGACATAATTACTGATGAGCAAAGGAGTCCAGAACAACAGTCTGTGTTCACTGCACCCACTGGCGTTAGCCAGCCTGTAGGCAAAGTGTTTGTGGAAAAAAGCCGTAAGTAGTTCCTTGTTATGGAACATGAGATCTTTAAGAAGTTCATAAGGATATCCTTTGATCTAGGAACTATACTTCTGTAAATCTAAAGTAAGGAAATAAGCAAAAACATGGACAAAAATTTATACACAAAGCTAATCATCACACTGTTTCATGAGAACAAAAAACTGGAAATAACCTAAATATAAAAGAGCAGGGGAATGATTTCTGTAAGGCATGCTTTATCTATACAATAAAATCTGCATCATTAAAAATAATGTTTAGGAAGAGTTTTATATTTCTTGGAAAGATTCTAATGAAAAATAAACATACACACACATATAGTTTGATCTCAATGACAGAATACACAGTACAAAAGACTAGAAGTTAATACACCAAAATATTAATGCTGATTGTTTCTGGGTAATGGGATTTGGGGTAATTTTTAAAATCTCCCCTTACCCTTCACCCATTTCTTTATTCTTTGTTGTATTTTACCAGTTTTCTGCAATTGGTGGTGGTGCTGGTGGTGGGGCAGGTAATGATATAAATTCTATAATTAAAAATAAATGAAGAACATACATGATGGTATTACCATATTAAATAAGAAACACAACATTGTAACTGTATGTTCTTTGGGAAAACAGTTCTGATGTTGTGTAGTGTCCACTGGTTGGTTATAAGACTGCATTTGCAGTGTTTTAAGAAAAACTTACCAAAAGCATGATCATAACCATATGTTCCTCCCATGGATATGCTGTGAATATGCTACCTAAAGAACTCATTTGAAGCATAAAGATTAGCTTTTAAAATTTACAATTTAGATTTTACAGAAGTTGTTTTAAAACGTGGTTCTGTAATATCCCATCTAAGGGACCTTCACCAGTGAGAAACCTGTGATCTAGAGAGGCTGACCTATCCAGGGTCTCATAGCTGGTTAGTGCAGAACTTGGACTCAGTTTCATGACTGCTAGTCAACTGCTTTAATGGGTATACCTGCGGCAATTTAATTTACTTCAAGCTATTTTCAAGCAGTATCACTCAATCATTTTTATTCTGGCTTCCCTTAGCACAGAGACTTCCCTAATAGAGTAACTGACCTTAAAAAATGCTAGTTGTCTTTCCAAAAGTTGTCTTTTTTGGGGAAATATTAGGTGATGCACCTCTGTCTTTTGTTCTCCAAAGTACCTGGCAGCCAGGTTTGGAAGCAAGATTGAAATGGAACTTTTCTGCTTGGCCAGGCGTGGCTCAGCAGTTGAACATCGACCTGGGATCCAGGCGATCGCGATTCGATTGCCAGTCAGGGCACATGCTGCTCAGGTTGTGGGCTCGATCCCCTGTATGGTGCGTGCAGGAGGCAGCCAATCAATGACGACTCTCTCATCATTGATATTTCCCTTTCTCTCTCTCTCCCTCCCCCTTCCTCTCTCTGAAATCAATAAAAGATATACTAAAAAAGAAAGAAAGAAATGGAAACTTTCCTGCTGCCCGAGGTCTGTTTGTGGATTGGTAGACATGAGAAGGGGCCTCCTTGTCAACAGTAAGGGGATAAAACTCTGTTCACACAGTGTTGCAGTGCTGACACTTGAATTAAGACTTTCACAGGAGTCTTCTTAGAAGAAGTTTATGAAACGATCCATTTCTTTTTTGTCATCTAGAGCATGTCCCTTGCTACATACATTGGTATCTTTTCCTAAGAAATGTAAAGTGTTTTCAAATATTGACTTAACTTTATAGTGTTGACATTTAAACTTTAGTACTTCTAAAATCTCTAAATTAGACTATATTAGACTTTGTCATCTAAAAGGTCTTTAGACTTTTTTCTTAGTTGGAAATTCATTATTTCATTTCATTAAATATAATCAATTTCCATAACTTGCTTCAACATCTGTTTTGGTTTGAGAAGAAAGCACATGGACATACTCCTTCTAAGGGTTCCTAAGTATGGAATAATAAAATAAAAAAGACTGTCAGGGTTCTCTCTTATTAGTTAATAATTATGTGATATGTTCTTAGGGCGATTCCAGGCCACTGATCGTTCAGAGTTGATAAAGACCACAGAGAATATAGACATGTCAATGGACATGAAGCCTTCCTGGACGACCAGAGATGTTGCACTTTCAGTGCACCGGGCTTTCAGGTGACTGCTTTTGTTGGACTTTTCTGGAAGCAGATATTTTAAAAAAAAAGTGTTGATTGTTCAACACTTAAATAATCTGCCTTGCATGTAGTTAAAAAAAAAAAAGGAAAAGCTTGCTTTTATTTTTTATGAAATGTTGAATTTTATTCTTATATGTGGATAGATTTTTAAAATATTTTAGCTTTTTACTTTTTTAGTAATTCATGTATAATAATTAAACCCTTTTCCATTCAGGATGGTTGGTCTCTTTTCTAATGGCTTCTTGGCTGGCTGTGCTGTGTGGAATATTATTGTGATATATGTTCTAGCAGGAGATCAACTTTCTAACCTCTCAAACCTTCTGCAACAATACAAGACATTAGCATATCCATTCCAGAGTCTTCTCTACTTGCTTTTGACTCTAAGTACAGTTTCAACTTTTGACAGGTAAGACTGTTATGACTATACATCCTTCTAACTTTCCTTTTGGGGGGAAATGTTGAGCAAAATGTGTCACTGACTATGACAGTTTTCAAAATAGAATTATTTTCATTTTTTTAGGCCAGTGTGGTGGTGTTTTTTTAAGGTGGAGGAGAGTGGGAAGTGAGCATACTGTGGAAAAAACACACACCCAAAAGTCTTAACTCATTTCAGCATCAACTCTAAGTCTAAAATTTCTTCCAAATATAATCAATTCAAAAAGTTCCAAATATAACCTTCCAAATAATTTGATTCAGGTATAGAAGAGAGTCTGGATATTTTATCACTTTCCTAGGGCTGCTGTAACAAAGTACAACAAACTGTGTGGGTTAAAACAATAGGAATTTATTCTCTCACAGTCCTGGAGGCTATAAGTCTGAAATCAAGGTATCAGCAAGGTTGGTTCCATTTTGGAGGGCTCTATTCCATGCCTTTCTCCTAGCTTCCAGTGGTTGCTGGCAATCCTTGGCATTCCTTGGCTTGTAGAATCATCACTCCAGTGTCTGCCTCCTGTTGTCACATGGCAGTCTTTCTGTGTGTCTCTATGTCTCTGTCTCTTCTCTTATAAGGACATTGGTCATATTGGATTTTGGTCCATTCTAATGGCCTTATCTTAACTTAATCACATCTGCAGAGACCCTACTGTAGCTACTTAAGGCTTAGTAAGAGACAATAAATGGGGTAGCATTAGAATAGAGAAGGAAAAACTATAGTCAAGAGAATACAGTTTTGTAAGAAGTTTACAGTGGCATTCTGACAAGAGACTTTTGTATTTTTTAGGATTGACTTTGCCAAAACATCAGTAGCAATCCGAAATTTTCTTGCCCTGGATCCAACAGCTTTCGCATCTTTCTGTGAGTAAATAGTTTAATTTGATAACGGTGCTATACTTGAATTACATTGTAATTTTGAATGAGGAAAAGTTTAATTTTATTTTTAAAATGATTTTATATTACTGCTGCCTGTAAACGTTATTACAGATGTTCAGTAGAATTTGTAATTTAAAAAACATGGTTGGCATAATTTTGATAAAATTATTTTTCAATAGAGGTTGATCTTAGTAACTTTTAGAAGTTTAATTTGTTCTATATTAAGTAATATTTAGCTTTTGTATTTTCTACCTGCCAGTAAACAGACTGAGCTGGCATGGCATTTCAGTAACAAATAATATTTTTTTATCTTTTGGATAATTTGGAATACATTTTCTAAGTTATGAAAATATTAGCAAAACTAGCTTTAGGACCTATAGTCAGTTATTTAATTTCTTAAAACGTCTACTAGGTTCTAGTCAGTTCTAATGATGAAATAGTGAGCATCTCAAAAGACCTTTCTGTACGTGTGTTCTTGAAAAATAATCCAGCCTATTGATTAACCAAATGAATTTCTTTTATATTATCATTCCCTAAAGTACAGATGATTTTTTACCTTAAAGTAATCTATAAATTCAAAATAAATATGACTGTTAAAAATACACTATTAGTAATTTCATTTTATCTTTTTCTCAGTGTACTTTACTGCTCTTATACTATCTCTGAGTCAGCAAATGACAAGTGACAGAATCCACCTTTACACACCTTCTTCTGTTAATGGTAGCCTCTGGTAAGATTCACAATGGCATTTGCAGTTGTTAATGGTAATAACAGTAGCAATGGGAGTAATGGTACCATTCTAATTCTTCCATTTTTTACATGTTTTTATCTATAAATAATAAAGGCCTTGTTTTTGTCTACAAAATTGTGGCAAGAAAATACCTACTCCATTTGTTAATGGATAACTGTTATTATAAACACCTGCATTTTTAATGAAATGTCTTTTTTTTTACAAATCTGTTTTAAATTTCTTAACTTACGGTTTTAAAATGTCATTGCATGATGAACTGAAAGAGCTCAGCATCCTCACCCCCAATCCGGAGCCCAATACCCCAGAACAGTGATGGAATTGAGTGGCTGGGATAGAGTCAGACAACCAAGCAATATTAGAGAGAGGGCAGACTAGGGAGCGTCACCCTCCTCAGATCAGCCGCCAGCCATCAGGCTAACAGGACGGCTGAGATCTAGATCACAACACTCAGAGCGGCAGAGAGAGTGGCTAAGAGGCATGAGGTAAAGAGAGAAAGGAAAGATACTTCATGAAGAGTAAGTGGCATCATAGTAGTCGGAAGGGAAACTTAGACAAATTTGTTGACAACACAGAATTTCCATTTATATCAGTGTACAAAGCAGATCTCGTCAGAATTCAATATCCTTTGACCCTTTGTTCTCATGATATATATTTATGATATGTGTATGGTTTTATCTTATAGGGTATGATATTTTATTTCATTATTTGTTATTCCTATAGACGAGGACTGCTATTTTATAGACATAATTAGATATATGAACAAAAATGAAGACATTACTAATGAGTATTTCTGTATCTTTAGGGCAGCAGGAATTGAGGAACAGGTTCTCCAGCCGTGGATCATGGTGAATCTGGTGGTGGCCATTCTGGTTGGATTGTCTTGGCTCTTTTTGTCTTATAGGCCAAGCATGGATCTTAGTGAAGGTATTAAAGAACAAATAGTATAAGCATACCATGTAATCTTCTATAATGATTTCAGAAACCTTTTAATGGCTATAGCTTATAAAATTGTGCTAACAAAGACATATTTATAATAAAGTAACACAAGAAGAGTGACACTAAAGTGGTGAAACAATACCAAGAGAAGCAGGGAAGAGCATCTAGGAGAGCTGAAATCTCGGAGTACTAAATGAGGGCCCTCTGTGGCCCTGGTGCATATGTAGGAGGTGGGTTTTTTTTTTTAACCCTTCAAGTATTTTATAGAAAGTCTTTGCTCTTCATTTCTCCTGTTCTCCTTCCAATCAAAGTATCTCTTTATTGTTTTATTTTTATTTTTTTATTATTTTTAATATTGTGTTAACTACAAATTGCCACCAGATGTTCTGTTTTTGTTTTTTGTTTTTTTTAAATATATCTTTATTGATTTCAGAGAGGGGAGAGAGAGAGACAGAAACATCAATGATGAGAGAGTCATTGATTGGCTGCAGCCCGCAACCCGGGCATGTGCCCTGACCGGGAATCGTACCCTGATGGTCTGGATCCTAGGTCAGTGCTCAGCCACTGAGCCACGCCTGGCTGGGCATTGTTTTATTTTTATTACAGTTTACTTTCAGAATTATTTTGTATTAGTTGCAGGTATACAGCACAGTGGTCAATCATATACCTCACAAGATAAAAATATCACTTAGTTTGAAATAACATGCTTCATCTATGTAGCCTCTGTCAGATGCATATTAAAGTGAATTATTCTTACCTCTTCTTCTGCATGGAATAAATTCTTAACCTTTTTTGTCTAATAAATGTTTTGTAATCTTACCTATAGTGTGACCAGTGTGAAGTAAGATTTACAGTCTCTAGTTCTCAGACTCCTGTTGGAACCCCTGAAGGAGAGGAGTCGTATCAGCAAGCTGCTGGTCCTTCAGCACTGCTTTAGGAACTGCGTGGTGTTTGTAGTGCAGGTTGTATTTCATTGGCAGATGTTCCACAATTTCACCCTTGAATCTCCGTGATACTTTCTGGATGTTGATTATTATTATGCTCTTGATTGTTGAACCTCCTGAGCACTTAACTACAATTTGATCAACTAATTACAAACTGTCTCAGAAATCTTAGAATTGAGAACCTTCCCAACATTTCTGTTTGTAAAAACCAAGACAAAAAATGTAATCTTGTGATTTTTATTTATGAATGTACCTTTTTGTAGTGTCATTCTTATGTGGCTTTACTAAATATCCTGTTGTTTTATTTCTTTCAATATATGTAAAGTATTTAAAAAATTTTTTCAAAGGGTTTATATATTTTGCTATTTTCTTTCACTCAATATAGTTTTAATCATTCAGGTCAATAGATGAGTGGATAAAATAGCTGTGGTACATTTACACAGTGGAATGCTACTTGGCCATAAAAAGGAAGACAGTTTTACACTTTGAGACAGCATGAATGAACCTGGAGAACATTATGCTAAGTGAAATAAGCCAGTCAGAGGAAGACAAGTACCGTATGATTTCACTCATATGTGGAATTAAATGAACAAACTGAACTAACAAGCAAAATAGATACAGATTCATAGATAGAGGGCAGGCTGATGGCTCTGGTGGGGGGGTGGGGGCAGTGGAGGGATTGAGCAAAAAAGAAAAAAATAAGAGAACTTGTCGACACAGACAACAGTGTGGTGATTGCGGGGTGGGGGAGAGGGGTAGGTGGAATCCGGTATAGTGGGGATAAATGATGATGGGGGGAAAAACCCACCAGAATTTTAAATAGATGTTATAATTTAAGTAAAGTAATTTAAAAAAAGATTTTTTTAAATCTACTACTTACATTAGAAGACTTTATTAGACTCTTAAGGTTTTCTTTTTTAAATATTTCTTGATATTTTAATAAATTATGTATATATGCTAATAGTTTAATGTAGAAATGTCAACTAGTAACTTTCTGTACTGAATTGGGATTGAAGCTACATCTAGCAAGCTTGTGCGGTATTCAGTCTAAATCACAAACTGCTTTAGTTACTAAATACAGAATCCTGTCTTTTAGGGCCATGTGAATTATATAACATCTTATTTGCATGTGGATAAAAAAAGTAAATATAAAGTGGGGATGATAATACTTCATTTACAGGGCTGTAATGGTGATTAAATGGGATAACACATTTAAGACAGATGTAAATCTGTCTCCTACATTTTAGGTTTTCATGATTTCTATAGAATTAGTCATTTCAGCTGTTTAATGATCCTGGATTTTCCAAGTGACTTAAATTTCCTGGTGAGAGTTGTTATCTCCATTATATATGTTTTAATTTTCAGGGGTTAACAATACATTTAAAACTTGAAAAAAAATTTTTTTTGAAACATTTTAAATGCAAAACTTGTACATTTGTCATTAACTCACCTTTTAAATCAGAGTTCACTATCAAGAATTCTTACTTGTACTTGAGGCCTTTCTGTTATTGTTTATTATGTCACTATTTTAAAGTTCTGTTTATAACTAAACTGAAAGACACTTGTTGAGGTCCTGGGAAACTATTTTGAGTATGATCTATTCATTTCTCTTCCAGAGTTGATGTTCTCCTCTGATGTGGAAGAATATCCGAATAGATAGAGGAATCAAAGCCTCTTCGTAATGCCAGCGCACCTTCAGAGGAATACTAACCCAGTATTTGGAATTCTTCCCATTCTTGTTTTAAAATGTATTTTTATAAGATATGTACAGGTGTATTTGGAATTGATTTTTTGATTATGTAAACTGAAAAAACTCAAGATTATGGAAAATGTTAAAATTGTATCTGCAGTTTATACCCAAACATTATCATCTTAATGACAAAGGAGATAATGAGCTAGAAACAAGTAGGTGAAAGTGTTTATTTCTTGTTCCTTCAAATTAGTTGCATTTATAATCATTATCTTAAAAAGCTCTAATACAGAAAAAACTGTACCTTTGGTTTTACAAAAGATATATCAGGTTTAAAAACAAATTTAGGGACTTAGGGAAGAAGGTGAAGAGGGCCTTCATGATTTATTTTTGATGTCTCCTTACCGAATTAATTGAAATATGATATTTGTCTTTTCTTGACTTAGTGGTTGTGTATCATGTAATAAGTATAATATAATGTAATTTAACTTGAAAGATGCTTTACTTCATGGCTAATAAAAAGAAAATGTATCTTTTTGATTGAAATGTTTCATAACCAAAATAGTTTACTTCTCTTTAGAACCTACATAAGTGGTTCCCATAACTGGTTGGTTGCACATCAGAATCATTTAGGGAGCTTTAAAAATCAGTGTAGCAGAAGAGAAGCTGAGTAGACCAAGAACTCAGGGAGATAAAGGAGAGGCCAGTGAGCTTGTGGAGCTAACACTTAGTTGACTTCTGCAGAACCCTTTCCTATGTCTCTGTTTTTGCATGACAAGAAATATGAGGATTCACTGTGCCTATTCTCAGGCTCTTTGTCAGAGAGATCTTTGGCTTTTGAAATCCCACTCTGAGGTGTCCTACACTGGAAAAGACCTCTTCAGAGCTGTATCCATCTCAACTGGTATGAAAACCTAGAGCTCAAGATAATAGCACTCTATGGGGAAAGGTTTCTTAAAGGCTCTGGAGCACATCAGTAAAACTATTGGGTCAGCCCTAATTAGCAAGTGACTGTTGTAGAATAGAAGAGGGTTGACAAATTGATAGAGATGGCAGGCTCCGAGAATAGGCATAAATTTGGTGCAAGCATGGTAGTAGGAGTAACTTGCTGTCTGTAAGGCTGGAGTTGCTGCAAAGGGAATTCCCCCTGCTGTCCCAGAGCTGTGAATCCACTGGCATCCTGCCAGTTCGTTTTCACTGTAACCAGTGATGGTCTGCATGCCGGCAGCAAGCTGGCAGTGCAGGGTTCATGGTCCGGTCCTCCCTGTCAGCAAACTTCAAGGAAGCCACCATGCTCATTAGAGCTGACACCACACCTGAAACAGTATCATCAAGGAGAAATATGAGAAAACCAATGTGGGGGATTGTGGTAGGCTGAATATTGTCTTCCAAAGCTGTCCATATACCAGTCCCTGGAACCTTACATGGCAAAAGGCATTTTGCAGATGTGATTAAGGTTGTGAACCTTGAAATACGGAGATTATCCTGTATTATCAGGGTAGGCCCAGTCATGGGTGTGTCAAGTGTCTTAAACTAGGTGCCATGAAGAGAAAGAGGGGGGTGCAAATACTTAGGGTTAGAATTCAAACATGTCTCTGAAGCCTTAAGTTTTTTGGATGTGACATTGCTGTGTTAAAATGAGTTTGGAACACACTAGAGGCCGGTGGGGGGGGGGGGGGGTAAGATGTGTATTAATGAGTTGTGTTACGAGTCTATGGGACACTTGAGTCAAGATGTTCAACTAGACTGTTGGAAATACAACAGTCTAGTTGAACAGTCTAGTCCGGCACTCGAGGAATAGATGACTGATCCTGTCGGTCCCCAGAAAGCACAGTGCGGGGAGGAGGGCGTGTGCCGGGCTAAGGGGCGGACCAGAAAATGAGCAGGTGCTCAGTAACCGCCGAGCGGCCTCGCTGTCCCGCACGGGCCGGCCTCCTGCCCGCGGAGCCTGGGCGGCCGGGCTCGCGCTCGGGCCGATCCTCCGGGCTCGCCAAGCTCGCACGCCCCGAAGCCGGCCCGCGCAGGAGCCGGCCCTAAATGGGGGGTCACGCAGTGTTCTACGCATGTGCCTGGGGGGTTGCCGGTGGGGGCGGTGAGAGGACTGCGCCTGCGCAACAGCAGGCGGCTGTTAGGCGCAGACCCGCCCTGCGGAGGGTGGGTGGATGGGGCTCCCCAGCCGGCGCCCAGGTTTCCAGCACAGCCGGCGACCACGGCGGGCGGGGCGGCCCCTGCTCACAGCCGGGCACCGCGGCGGAGCCCCAACTCCCGGGAAACCACGCGCATCGGAGGGTCGGAGTTTCCTGCAGACGGTAACTTCCAGGAGTGAGGCAAGACCACCGGTCTGCCCGAGGACGGGCCAAGGAGGGCACAGGGCACCGGCCTCTGAACGTGAGTGCCCCCCCCCCATGGAGCCTCCCCTGCCCGACCGCCAGAGGGCCGGGGCGGGACGACGGGCGGGACAAAGGGCTCCGTGCGCGCCCCGGCTGGAAGGCGGTCACACCTGGGGGCTTACTTGTGAGAGCTTGACAGTCACTTAACTTGTCAGGCCTCATTTTATTAGCTGTTAAATGAATACAGTAATTACTGTCTACTTATAGGGTTGTCTGAAGAGCCAGGGAGATATGCTAAAAGAGCTGAACAGTGCAAAGCACGGAGTAGAGTCAGTAAATGTTAGGGGCTGCCACCGGCATCGTTGGGATTTCATTTATGTGGTTCAAGGGCTAAACTCCAGGAACTTGTTACCCTTGTTTTCAATTCCTGAGGCTCTTTTCTTTTTTCAAATAAATGTCCTAATATCATTTATTTAATTTCTTAAATCTTTTCCCTAATGACTGGAGATGTCACCTTTATACTAAGTTACCATATGTATTTGGGTTTTTCCCCTGGACTTTCTATTCTACTCCACTGGTCTGTTTATCAGTTTTCATATATTATATCAATATAACAACATGTAATATAAACTGTGCCTTGCTTCTTTATGCTTTTACACTTATTCTGTGTAGGCTCCTCTCCCTCTATTTCTTCATGTTTTACTTTTTCAAACCCACCTGAAGCATTGTCACCTCCCTTCCTGACTCTCTCCCCACCCTCCTTATTTGCCCTGTGTTTCTGGGGTAGTTCATAGGCCTTCGGAATGGGGCTTGGTGCTGGAATCTTACCCCTCGCTCCTCTCTTGCTCCAGGGTTGTGACCATCAGTATTTGTGGAAAAGTGGGCAGACGGCCAGCAAGTATATGAAAAGATGCTCAGCTTTACTAGCTGTTAGGGAAATGCAAATCAAAACTGCAGTGAGCCCCAGCAGGGCGGCTCAGTGGTTGGAGTGTTGTTCCGCACACCAAAAGAGGTTGTGGGTTGATTCCCTGTCAGGGCACATACCTAGGTTGTGGGTTCGATCCCTGGTCGGGGCACATGCAGGAAGCTACTGACGGATGTTTCACTCTGACAGGATGTTTCCCTCTTTCTCTCTCTCTCTCTCTCAATCAATAAACATATCCTTATGTGAGGATTTAAAAAAACCCAAAAAACTACAGTGACATACCAGCTCACACCTGGTACGTCTTTTTATGTTTGCCAACTTTTTAAAATGCTTTGCCATGAAATTTTTTAAGGTCAGTTTTCATCTATTTGTAAAGCAAGCTAAATAGTCTACTATTGGGGCGATCCACCTAGCTAGCAAACACAGCACCCTGAAAGCATGAGGGCAGTCATATGAACCCCTCTGAGCATGGAACTCACACTTTCCTTCGGAATATTTGTATACTGCTTAGAGTCAGCTGTATATGCATACTTTCTTATTTGTTAAAGAAAATTGCTAAGTTCTAATATTTTCTCTTGCTACTCTAGGGGGTAATCCCTGGGCCTTGCTGTAAGTGTCCTTATTTCATGAGGACAGGAAACCACAGAGGGTGAGAAGAAGCTGCTGCTCTTAAGCTTGGGCAGGATAAAAGAGGGTTAAAACAATTCTTTTTTAGAGTTAATAATTCCATGTACCTGCACCTTTCACAGTGCATGGCAAAATCTGACCAAATAAGTTAACTCGTTTTTCCACGTGGAAGATCTGGGCCGGGCAAAGAGAAAGTAAAGACAAAATTCCTTCTTCTCAGAAGTTGATTTTCTTCTAGTGAAACTGTAATTGTTTTTCCACCTGTCTGTCTTCAGTACCAGACTGAACTTTTAAAAAATATATCTTTATTGATTTCAGAGAGAGGAAGGGAGGGGGGAGAGAGAGAGAGAAACATCAATGAGAGAGTCATTGATCGGCCGCCTCCTGCACGCCCCTGACTGGGGATCGAGCCCGCAACCCGGGCCTGTGCCCTGACTGGGAATCGCAGCGTGATCTCCTGGTTCACGGGTTGATGCTCAACCGCTGAGCCACGCCGGCCGGGCCAGACTGAGCTTCTTGAGGGCAGGAGCCCTTCCAAGCTGGAGTTGGCGCAATGCCAGGCATATGGTTATAATGATACTTAATGTAAGGGTAGTGAGGTATCCATTAGGGCTAGGAAGTCGGAATATTCTAGGGGAAGGTGAGCCTGTAGGCTAGTGGTTTTCAAAAAAACTGTGGAATGAAGGAAGTGGTCAAGAAGGTCACTGGGAAAGAAGTTCAGAACAATGCGAGTGAATGTACTGACTTTTTTATTTTTATTTTATTTTTGTTTAAAATATTACAGAAGTGCCGAGGGACTTCTATTCAGGGTGTGGCCCAAAGTGACAGAGATGATAGGCATTGTAGAATTAACTGAAATTAAAAATTTTTACAGGTTCAGGAGAAATTCTAGGTGGTGTCAGAGACTTTATGAGACTGATTTCTAGAACTTTTGTTCAAGATTCTAATAGAATTTTGTCAAATAATCGTTTTGCTCATGTTGCTGTCATTGAAGAGAGCTTTGCTCAGATGAGGAAGAAAAAGTAAAAAGGTAGTAAAATGAGGGGGGAGGTAGGATTTTTTGCCACTTTGTTAAGGATAAATTGAGCATCAGTATTTTAAAGGTGTTTTTTCCTAATTATTTTGAATTTGTTCATTATTTTGTACATTCAAAAAAGTAATAAAAGTCCTTTCAAAGTAGACTTCCATAATGTTATCAAAACATTAGAAAGCATGAGGTTCCACATTAAATACATATATAATGTACCACAGTTTGATATTTATGTGACAATGCAGTAATTGTCACTCAATTACCTTAAACTACATATTAAATCATATACATACATATATATGTGTGTGTGTATATATATACACATATATATGGTGGAGCAAAAGTAGATTTACAGTTCATATAGAAAATAATATAATAATAATATAAGAATAAATTCTGTGTTTTGCATACTCACAACTGTAAACCTACTTTTGCCCTACCTTGTATATAAAACACATTAAACCAGTTAGATGCAACAATAACAAAATGATCCAAAATATATAAAACAAATTTTTCAATACAACTAAGGTATTACATACTTTAAAACAAAAATTTTAACATAACTAAGGATTTGTTATATACTTTAAAAATCAAACAGTGATTCTTGAATGACACATCACAACGAAGATTCCTGGGAAGTTAATGTTTGTAAATAAGGTTATGTTAATTCAAGTTTAGCAAGGACTGGGGATAAATATAATTCTTTTAAAGTTAGATTTTTTTTAATTAAATTTATTGAGGTGTCATTGGTTAATAGGATTATATAGGTTTTGTGTACAATTAATTCTATGATACGTCATCTGTATGTTGCATTCTGTGCTCATCACCCAAGGTCAGCTCTTCCACCACCATGTAGTATTTGACCCCCTTATCCTTAGCGTCCTTTCCTCTGATAATCACCCTAGTGTTGTCTACGTCTGTGAGTGTGTGTTTGTCTTGTTTGTTCATTTGTTGCTTTCAGTTTTATATCTCACATGTGGGTGAAATCATATGGTTCTTCACTTTTTCTGTCGGACTTACTTCACTTAGCATGGTATTTTCAAGATCCATCCATGTTGTCACAAATGGCAACTTTTAAGTTATATTTTTAATAGGCAGTTTTTCCCTATTCCTCTTGCCTCTCCCTTCCATTCCCCCCTCCTCCTTTTACTTTTAAATCTATATTAAAATGCCTTTTAATTTTTAAAGGCTAATCATTGTGTGTAGTGACTAGAGCCTGTAGAACAAAGTCAAATACCAACCCACAAATACCAGTTAATGAAGTTACTCTGGAGAAAATTACGACAATAAAATCCCCAGACCATCTGTTCATTGCTTCATTCTGGTGTACTAACTATTTCAAAGGATTATATTTCAGTTCCTTCCATGACTGATACCTGAAGGAATAGTGGGGTAATTTGCAAGTAGGATCACTGCCCTTTGTTGGATACAGTACCTAGTCTACATCAAATTAAGACTGGAACGTGGTAATGATGGTCTTTTTCAGTTAGCAAGAAGAAATCATTGTTTAGTGCCATGAAGGCCTGGGTGAGGGTGGGGTGGGAGTGGGGGCGATGGGGGGAGAAAGGGGGACATCTGTAATACTTTCAATAATAAAGATAATTTCTTTTTTAAAAAAACCTCATTGTTTATGATACCATGTACTTCTCTCCTTTGTTTCTCTGCTAACTTATTGATAAACTTGTTGAGGGTAGGGACAAGTTTTCTAGTCATGTTAATATCACACTTCCTAATATAGTACCTGATACTAGATACTCATAAAATTGAGTTGAAGTAAACTTTTTGTAATGTTGTTCTTTGCCTTCTAAAGTTTTAATTTATTTACATCGTAGATGCTGAAAAAAAGTTATAGAGAGTCTGAAAGTAAAGAACATAAAGTAAAACCTGAAACAGAAAACTTGGTGCCATTTGGGGATGTGGTATGTGTGACTAATCCCTAATAAGTTCATACAAGTTATTTCTTATTTTACATTAAGACTCGTTAATGTTTATTATTTGGAAATCAAAAGTATGCATAGGAAATGGTATTCTCTGATAACATATCCATCAATTTTTCATTTTTATGAGTTAGAAAAGCATTCTAATGATCACTGAAATTATGGAAAACATCCTGATTAACAGAAAAAAAAAGTTTTCTATATTAGAGATTCCTAAAGTAAAGTTACATAAGAATCAACTGGAATAGTTTTTAAAAACATTGGTTCTTGGGCCCCACCTACTATCTGCTAACTTAGAATTTGAGAACAGGGCCTAGGAATCGCTATTTTTATTGCGCTCTTAAGGTGATGGTATTTATTGTCAGATTTAGGAACCTTTGAGCTATAGTTTGAAAATTGACCCCACGTCTCTCTCTCACCCAAAAAATAATAAACCCCAGGGAAAAGAATCAAACACATGCACCCAGATACACAGGTAGGACTTAATATCTAGACCGAGGAACAGAAAAATCAGTTTTCTCTTTTGGGCGCTACAGGGTATAGGACATGAGGACCTGTGTACGTTTAGAACTGTCAAATATTGTGGTATTCCTTTACAGCCACCTTTTTTCTCTGAACACTGTCAAAGTAGTTACAGCTATGGAATAAGAGTTTCTCTTATCCCTCTTCTCTATCTCCTATTAATACTAACACATTTTCTTGATTGAAAAAATATATGATTAATTTACCACCACCTTTTGGGGGGAAATAGTAAGGCTATATTAATGTATACATTTTTGTTTCTACAAAATGACCATGGTGTGCATTTACCTATATAATTATATAACACTTTCTTTCTTATATCATAGAGTGTAAGCCTGAATCTAAATTTAGAAAAGATTCTTTGAAATCGCTTTGGGCTGTAAGCAATTATGCATGTCATTATGTTGATACACTCATTTCTGTAATCCATACCCTTGAATGTGACTTCTGCATCTTTTTAGAACTGGCATTTTGAAAACCATTCTGATCTCACTCACGCTTTCTAACTTCATAGTTTGCATTTTCTTTATTTGAATTACATGTTGCTAGATATGAAAAAGCTTCTCTTGAAGGTCCACTGGAGTTTTTGATATTTGGCATGTAATTGATAGCTCCTTCCAATGCATGATTTAGTCACACCATTTCCTCTTTGAAAGTTCTGGGGTTTATTTTGAGATATTTTGCAAGGTCTGTAAATGTGTAAACAATGATAACTACATCACAACCCACTGCTCCTGTTTCTGATAGTCATAGCCTATTTTTAGAAAAAAAAGTGAGAAACCTGTATCTTAAAATTAGACACAGAAAGTGCTTTTGTGTCATGGACACAGACAACAGTGTGGTGATGGCCAGAGGAAAGGGGGTGGGGGCAGGAGCTGGGTGGAGGGGCCAAAGGGGGGGAAATGGGTACATCTACAATATCAACAATAAAAATAAAGAAAAAAGAGAAAAAAGTGTTTTTGTGAATAGTTTTCTGGTTGCTTTCCTATTTTAAGCTCATGTTGAGAGTGTTCAGGGGTGAAGATACTGACATGGTCATTGCTTTGGGCTGCAGATGGGTCTCAGATTCTGTGACAACATTTGTTATCTGCAGTCTGTGAATGGTCATTATTATATTTTTGAGTGTTAAACCTCTTTTTTATATTATGTAGATCTATTATGTAAAAGTGTAAAGAGCTATTGAAACACAGGAAGATTAAGGCAGTTGCCCATGGCTTCATGTTGAGATATTGGGCAGGCAGCCAGTGATCTGCATTGTATAGAATAAACAAAATTGTAGGCATACTTTCCTGTTTCATCCTCACGTACAACCTGATTTTAAGAAAGAAAGATTCGTGGCATCACCTGGGGCAAATACCATTTAAAATCCCTCCTTTTGTATTTGAAAACTTAGAATCTTTCTGTTTCCATAATATTTCATACCTATGTTTCATTAAGTAGACCATAGTATTTTCTACTTTAGGATTTCATCATTCAGATACAGTATTCTTTTAATTAAATATTGAATGCTAACATCTTCTCTGTATTGTTCTAAAACCAATGACATTACGTGTAAAAATACTATTGGGCCATTTATTTTGTTTCATAATGTTTAATATAATATTGCTATTGCTTTTGCTCTTTTTTTTTTTAATGCCAAACATGGCTAAATATATTTGGCTAATACTGCATATTACTTTTAAATGTGCCTGTATTCATTTTATATTTAATTTTATGGTTAAACACAAGATATAATTTTCTCTAACTTTTAGAAACACTTTGTCTAAGAGAGAATGAGTATTTCACAGCCCTCGGCATATTATAGTTAATGAATGATTCTTAAATGAATGAAGTGGTTTTAGGATACTGGATAAAAAAGCTTATCTCAAGCAAGGCATATTATTATATGCAAGATGCTACATTTTACCACTTCTAACGTAATATGAAATAAAAATGATTCAAATAGTGACGGGTGGATTTAAGTCGGTGATGAACCATTGTTTTGCTTTGTATTGTTCATTTTAGGTTTGTTTTAAACGAATCCTGGCTGTTTTGCTTCTGCATTTGTGCGTTCTGCTGTTTTCCAATCACTAGATATTTCTATTTTTAATGAGAAAGACTAACCAAGTAGAGCTTTAAAAAAACGTATGTAGTTTGGTGTAGAGTAAAATAGAAGAAGAGTTAACTTTTAAAAAATTCACTCACTGTATTTTTATTTTGATTGTTATAGGTTGGCTGTGTGGCTATTCATATAAAGAACTGCAGTCATTTTACACCTAAGAGTATCCTTTCTTTTGACTTAAGAACCATGTTGTCACCACGTAGCACCGTTTCAGTTATATATTTCTGCATTACTGGACACTCTTAAGACTTAATGGCTTAAAGTAGTAACTATTTTATTATGAATCGCTGTGCATTCACTAGGTAGTACTTCTGCTTTCCGTCACAGCTGAGGCTGCAGCCACCTGGCAGTTCAAAAAAGCTGGAATATCTGCAATGGCTCACCCCTGTGCCTGGTGCTTTAGTGAGACGCCTGGAAGGCGAGTCTCAGCTGGGATGCCCAAACGGCTGGACCTGGCTCTCTTCCCATGTAGTCCCAGGGCCTTGTCTTTTATTACTTTTTTCTGTATTCATTTTGATTTTAAAAATATATTACATTAAAATATTATTTAATTGATAATTAAATAATCTTCGTTACTGAAGTTTTTGGTGTCCCCTTAAATTTTGCACCCTGGCTAGTGCCTCTCTGACCCTGTCCTAGTCCCAGCCTAGTCATGTCCATTGCGTGTTAAAGCAGTCACTGGTCCAGGTGAGATTCAAGAGCAGAGGAAAATAAATGTCCCTCTTGGGTGTGGAGAGTGACAAAAGATTTTCAGCCATCTGTAACCCACCTCAATCACCATATAAGTTAAAGGAAAAATATATATCTTCTTGGATATTACTAATTTATTTCTGAGTAATAACTGTGGTCTTAAACACTGTTTAAAGGATTTATCTATCTTGGTATCTTTAAATAAGCTGAATACCTATTATTAGATTTAGCATGGCATAAACCCAGTCTCCTTATGAAAATTTGAGGTTTGTTTTTTGTATAAGTGAATTAGTGAAGAGATTTTTGAAGATAATTAGTTAAATCTTAAACACAAAGTTGTTTTAATGCATGGAGTTTTATGAAAGATAAAAATACAGGCCAGCATAGATTAAGTGAAGTATATAGTGAAGTGAATCAGAGTAGAATGCTGCTTTAAATTGTGTTGTCTTAAAATTAAAAGAAAATTACTCTCAAATTACATATTTTTTGAATTTCTATATAATTATGCTTAGAAAAAAATTTCAACTATATATTTTAAATGTTTATTCACCCTAAAATATAGAAAAATTTGCAAAGGAATTATAATGAAATGTGAGGATAAAAATATGAGAATTGATCTAAGGAAGAATCAACCTTTTTCTACTTATATTGTACCTCACATTGATGGGCAAAAATGCTATTTTTCATTGTTTCATGTGCTCTATAATTACCTCTTTATTTGATTGAGTCTTAAGCTTTGGTCTGAATTATTTAATGGATTAATTTTATTATATATTATTGTTTAATTACAATCAAATTTGCTTCCTAAATATCTATGTGTTTTCAGTCTATTTACAGAATTACAATAATTTGTGCATTCGTATCTCTATAAACAACATTGTGAAATATACAAAAATGTGTAGCTTGCTATCCCAAAGCAAGCCATATATCAATAATAAAAAGAAAACTATGATTAAGTTTGATGAAATGAAGTATTTTTCTGTACAGGTAATGTTAAAGTTCTCTTCTAGATACAAGAATGCATTTGATTCAAATATGCTACATTAATTATATCTTTTTGGGGGGATAGGAAAGAAACAAAAGCAGTACCTTTTTAAAACAGAAAGAAATAGCTTACTGTAAAATACACAACCTTGGTGGTCTTTCCCCCTGAGATCTTATTGTCTGGTTTATCACACATGCATTTTTCTCTGTCTTGCTCTTCCCTCTCATCTGCCATCTCTCACCCCGTCTTAGTCAGTTTGGGCTGCTATAACAAATTACTATAGACTGGGTGGCTTGTTCAGATGTTTATTTCTCACCTTTCTGGAGAATGGGAAGTTCAAGATCAAGGTGTTGGCACGCCCATTGTCTGGTGAGAGCCTGCTTCCTGGTTTCCCTTGGCCGTCTTCTCAACGTTATAGTGATATAGCAGAGAGCAAAGCGATATCATCTGTTTTGTGTCTCTTCTTATAAGGCCACTAATCCAATTCATGAGGGCTCTACCCGAATGACCTAATTACCTCCCAAATACCCCACCTAAAATACCATCACCTTGGGGATTTAGGATTCAATGTATGAATTTTGAGGGGACACAACAGTCAGTTCATAGAACACCATTTTTTTCTCTCATCTCCCCCTTTTCCTCTTTCCTGTATTCTTATATAAAATCTCTGCAATTATTTTTGTGTGGATAATCTCTTCAGGCTTTATAATAATCCCCCAAAATATATATGCTCTCACTAGCATCAACAAAATGAAAACACAGCCTACAAAATGGGGAAAAATATTTGCAAATCATATAACTGATGAGAGGTTAATATCCAAATATATAAATACATAAACTCATACAATTTAACAGAAAAAAACAATCCAATTAAAAAATAAGCAGAGGATTTAAATACACATTTATCCAGAGAAGACATCCAAATGGCCCACAGGCACATGAAAAGGTGCCATCAGTAATCATCAGGGGAATGCAAATCAAAACCACAGTGAGATACCACCTCACACCTGTTAAAATGGCTGTGATCTGAAAGAAATGGCAAGTGTTGGCAAAGATGTGGAGAAAAGGGAACCTTTGTGCACTATTGGTAAGAATGTAAATTGGTGCAGCCACTATGGAAAACAGTGTGGAGGTTCCTCAAAAAATTAAAAATTATCATATGATCCAGTAATTCTACTTGTAGGTATTTATTTAAAGAAAACAAAATCACTATCTTGAAAAGATATCTGCACCACCAGCATGTTCATTGCAGCATTATTTACAAGAGCCAATATATTGAATAAAACCTAAGTATCCATCCAAGGATGAATAGATTAAAAAGTCTTATTTTTTAATTGGATTGTTTTTGTCTGTTAAATTGTATGAGTTTATATATTTATATATTTGGATATTAACCTATCAGATATATGATTTGCAAATATTTTTTCCCATTTTATAGGAAAATATTAATGAAATATTATTTAGTTGTAAAAAAGAAGGAAATCCTGCCATTTTAAACAACATGGATAGACCTTGAGGGCATTATGTTAAGTGAAATAAGTTAGACAGAGGAAGGCAAATACTGTATGACCTCGCATAAATGTGGAATCTAAAAAAACAACAAAAAACCCAAACCTAACTCATGTATACAAAGAATGGATTGGTGGTTGCCACTGGTAGAGTTTTAGAGGTAGGCAAAATGGGTGAAGGTGCTCAAAAGGTACAAGCTTACAGTTATAAATGTGTTCTGGGTATCTAATGTACGGCATGGTGACAGTAGTTATACTGCATTGTATATTTGAAAGTTGCTAAAGAGTAGATCTTAAAAGTTCTCATCACAAGAAAAATTTGTAACTGTGTGGTGATAGATGTTAGCTAAACTTACTGTGATAATCATTTTGCAATACATACAGATATCAAATCATGTTGTACACCTAAAAGTAATACAAAGTAATATGTCAGTTATATTTCACTTAAAATTTTTTAAAAAGAAACTTAGAATTTTGGAGTGGGGAGGCATGAGATTTTTTTTCTATTTAGCAAAAGTGTATGGAATTTATTTATTTATTTATTTATTTATTTATTTATTGTTAATCCTTACCTGAGGATATTTTTTCCATTGATTTTTAGAGAGAGTGGAAGGGGGGGAGAGAAAGAGAGAGAGAAACATTGATGTGAGAGAGACACATTGATGACATAAGGTGACATAATAATAGTATTGTATTACAGATTTCAAAGTTCCAAGTTGAGACAGCGGTGTACATTCTATCAAAAAGTTAAAGAAAAAAGACTGAAAAGGGGGTTGATTTCTTTTGGTACTGGCTGTTTGGATTACCTAGATTATTTGGATTGGATACTAGATACTGGATTACTTTTAATATTAATTCAATAGTGTTGAGGCTAAACTTCTGTGTGGAGTTAAAAGAGAATGTAGGCATGGGTGTTTCAAAAAGACTATAATTGACATTAGGCATAAATAAGATCCTGATTTTCGTTGACATTAGGGTATATGTGACTGAGATTGCAAAGTTATAAGGCTAATAACATGCAAATTAATCATTAGATATGCACATAATATATTTATGGATATATTCAGAAATTATAACTGAAATTCAGACTAAAAGTTTAATGCTTCTTTTCATATGTATTTTGTATCAAGGTTCCCAAACGCCAAGATGATGTGCGGAATAATATTTACTTGGATCTAGTACAATATGACAACAAAGAAAATGATACTCTCGTGTTAGGGCGTGTTCAGTTACACCTTTATGAAATAATCCAGGTATGTGTCAAAATCATTTTTTAATTTTGGTATCACATTGTCCACTTGGTGTTTATTGTTAAGATTTACCTGTACCCTATGGATTCCTTTTGTTTATTATTTGCCTTCAAACTCATGTGTCCAGGAAACAATATCTCACTGTGGCTGTTAAAAAAAAAGATTTGGTTTATAACAGCATAATGTTATTGAAAATTTATTTTCTGGAAGGGCAGTGATACAACCTGAAAAATTAAGCACGTTTTATTACACTTTCTGAAATGTTTTAATATAAGACTCAAACGACAAACTCTTTGTCTTAGTTGGCAACATAAATTTCAGCTTTTATCCTTAGCTGGGCCGCTTGCTGTCTGCCCTGTGCATGTGTCAGGGGTCAGCCAAAGTTTTGGGCAGAGTTTATACACAGATTCTGTGAGCCTTCCTTTCTTGCTTTCTCCTTCCTAAGAGTGTTCCCTTCCCCATTACAAATTTTGAATGAAGAAAAATCCATGAATCCTTGTTGATGAGAAAGAGAGAGAGAGAGGGAGGGAGGGAGGGAGAGGGAGAAGAAAAGAGAAGCTTTTTATTTTTAAATGGAAGAATGCCAGTTCATAAATGTAGAAGGAGTGATAGAATTACAAATTCATGATTTTTACCACTTTTTATAGTGAAAATGATTCAGTCAAGAGTTAGCAATGGTATGAAAAGCGTTAGCTGAAAGGTGCTTGGGGAATAAGATATTTGCATGGTGCCGCAGAGCCCACAGGTTATTACGAAGGGGAAGTGTGCCTGTCCGGTAGAGAGAGGAGATGGTTACCACCTTAACCAAGAGCTTGACTCAGCGTAAGTAACTGTGGACAACTTAGCACCTGAGGTGGTGCAATATGATGGACACAACCTATCAGTTATTCTCATGGAAAATGTTTAACCCAAGCCTAACCAAGCTGAGTCTAGACCTAGCTGACCTAACTTTCAGGGCATAGGGAAAAGTTAAATAATGCCATGATGGCATGATAAGGCAGATACACAATGGGAGACTCATCAGCTTTGCTTCTTTAAAAAGTTAAGGTCATTTTAAAAAATGGAGCAGCTGTTCTAGATGAAAAGAAATACAACAACTTTGATTGAATACAAGTTTGAAAAAGTTACAAAAGACATTCTTGTGAAAATTTGGAAATTTTGAATATATACTGAATATTAGATAAAATTATAAAATTATTGTTCATTTTCTAAAGTATGGTACTAATATTGTGGTTATGTAGAAGGATATCCTAATTTTTGCAGTATGCAAGGTGAGTGAAGTGACATGATGGCTGCAACTTATAAATGGTGCAGTAAACATGTATATGTACCCACAGAGAAAGCAAACGGCAAAATGTCAAAACAGTTTTAACACTCGCTAAATTAAACAAATGTTTGAACTTGTTTTACCTAGGTAACGGGTATATTGCTACTTATTATTGTAGTATTTTAACTGATTTATGTGTTTCACTAAGTGAGAGTTAGTGACTGGAGTGTCTGAAAGGAAAACTGTTTATATCTGCATGGAAGCAGTGGAAGGGAGTGTGGAGGATGTTACTCTGCCTCCTGACCGTGAGGTATGTGGGCCTTCACTTGAGTTCACAAGGGAAACAGCGTTCTTAGTGGCCAGCCAGGTCTCAGGTAAAGTAAAGGGGGGATGTTTGGTGGATCAGTTAAAGATGTGAGGTGGTTTGTTAATCATGGAATGGGGAATTCACGAGCTGCAGTGGGAAATGCTGGGAAGAAAGGGGACCGTCGATGTTGGAATAGGTAGGAGAGCTGATAGCACAGCAGAGATGATGATCAGAGATGGTGACCAAGGACACCAAAGCTTTACCTGGTTTAAAAGATCCCAAAAGTCCCCGAAAGATGAGAGATGCCCCCTAGTTCTGTCAGGAGTCAGCTTATCATGTAGGTTTATGTTTAAGTAATCCTTCAATAACAAACTATAGAAATGATCCCTGAAAGTACGGTAGGCAGTTCCTCTAAGACTTCCAAAAAGAGGAACTATAACTAGCAAGAACATTTTTGTCTAAAACGTAAATATAAGTATTAATACTTATTTTTGGTACAACCTAGAATTTTGATTCCAAATATTCATTTTATTTGTATTTTAGCTACTAAATTAATATGTGCGTTAAAAATCATTACCTGATTTTTTTAAATTTATGAAATGGTTTAGATTATATGCATGAGTGATCTATATTTAATAATTTTATTATTTATTACTTTTTTCTAGAAAGGGTGCTTTACTGAAGAATTTCAAATGTTGAATGAAGAAAACACAGTAAGAGCTTTACTGAAACTTCCAAAGTTTTGTGCCCACACTTAACACTTCATATAACTTTACTTTGATATTGTTTGTAGCCTCTGATTTTATTCTTTGGTTACCCTACTAGACACTGTTTGAATTAATGGAAATATATTAAATACAAACTGCAATATTTACTCACAAAATCTTCATCTCTACCATTTTTTTAAAATGCTCCATCTTACTGCTAAATGGTGAACTGGACGATTAGAAATCATTGGGTAAGAGAGTAAAATGCCTCTAGCTGCTGCTTTGACTGCATAGCTCAGAATCCTCACTTGCTGAGGAAATAGTATCTTTCTCCTTGAGTTTCTGAAGAGTTGTTTATAGTTCTTATTTGAATTTCTTTTTAAGGACTTAAAAAGTTATTATCTTGATTAATTGATCTTCTGTTCAGAGAGGCTTCTGCTGCCAATGGCCAAAACAGGGACAAGGAACATAAAAAATAGACTGATGGACATTTGAGGTCCTAATCTCTGACACCCTCCTTCATTTCACATATAAGCGAACTGGGTTCAGAGTCTAAATCTCAAAGTATTATCTGAAAATGGAAGTGGAGGTGGGAGAAGTGTGAGTAAATACTTTAAAATATATATACACACACATATATGTATCTCAGCATAATCCTATTAACAATTATAAATTGATATTCAGCACATCTTAGTCATATAACATTCCTTAATTTTAACACAAAAGTTTTTAAAATTTCAGTAACTCCATAGATTCTTCTATAGAAGTTCCTGGTGTAAATGTGGTTTTCTTATTTGTTTGTTTGGGTTTTTTGTTTGTTTTTTTGTTGTTGTTTATAAATCAGGAGATTCACGCTTTGGTTTTCTAACGTAAATTTGTGAAGTAAAAATATCACTTGCTATCACTTTATTAAAATATCTCATCAAACTGTAAAATAAATTTGCCACATGTTTAGTTTGTCTGCAGCATGGAGGTGGAATTTATGTTTTCCTATGGAAACTTTGGTTATGGATTTTCACATCAGGTTAGTTCCCCTTTTAAAAAGTATTCTACTGCAGCTCTTCAGTCACACCATCCCCTTCTGAGCCTCAATCCTTTCCAGTTTGATAATAAATAGTTTTAGAAGAATGCTGTTTCTTCCAGCCTAAAGAAAAATGAAATTTTGCTATTATTTGCTTATCTCTTTTAAAATAATGATCTTTTATTCAAAATATCTTTATTATAAAACTTTCGTGTGTGTGTGTGTGTTCACATACTTACGTAATTGAAAACAAAATTGTTCAAGTATTCAAGAAGTGAGTGTGGATTTTTATATCTAAAAATACTTGTTAAATATAGAGTCATTGATGTTATTCAGATAATACTCGTGCTCTGATCACATATGCTCCTTTTCCTATGTTTATTTCAATGTCTGGTGTTACTTGTATCTTCCTTGATTCATCAAGAAAGATGAATAGAAGATATTCATGCCCAAAGAAGATAGGTTCCTAGCTTTGGCTTGCCCCTTTAATTCACTGCATGTATCCATGTTGTAGTGAAAGTTGTGTCCATTAGCTTATGTCCTTTCACTGTGCCCACAGGTTAGATTCTCTAGAGTAGAAATTATTGTCTAAAACATTGAATTTTTCAAGGAATTGTTCTAGAAAAGTTGTACAATCATATATCCTCATCAAATGTTTCAAATAATTCTTGCTATCCCTGGGCATTATCTCAACTTTGGGGCATTTATAAGTCCAGTCCCATTAGTGCTGTGTTTATATAGGGAAGTGACCCATATGCTTTGCATATAATCTTTCATTTTTAGATTTTGCTAATTTTATAGTCTTGTTTGTTTTTTCATTATGAATTGAAAGTGGTTTCAGTCTTATTAAAAAATCTGTCATGTTAACTGATAAATCTATAAGATGTATTTTTAAATATTTGCGTATGGTAGATCATAATTTTTAATGCATTTTGAGTCAGAAGTAAGTAATATAGAGATGAAAGCCAGGAGCACGAAAGCTTTTTCTTTTCTATTTCTCTGCTTCGATTTTTTTCCTTCTGCCTGTTATCTTTCTTTCTTATAATGAATTAGGTCTCATAGGGGCCCCTAATTGTTTAGTCTTTTTTGTGACAGTCAGTTTATCAACTTCAGACATAGGTTTTGTGTTTGAATATAAGTATAGCATGTAACAATCCCATTCTTAGGTAGAAATATCATTTTCAAATAAAACTGGGCAACTGTTTTATGTAGGTGGATTCTACTAAAAACAAGGAACAAAGGTATTGTATGGAAGAGAGTGGGAAATAGGATAAAATTTCAACTTGACTTTCTGTCTATGAACTTTTCAGTAATATAGTCTCCTGCTTACCTGTCATGATAATGTCAGAGAGAGTACTGCATTGGGTGCAGATAAAGCTGCATTCAAATCCTGGCGCTCGTGCCTGCTGGGTAACCTGGAACAAATTACTAATCTTCAGTATTATCTGTGAAATAGGCAGAGTTATCTACCTCATAGGATTATTGAGAGGATTAAATAATATTAAAGATATAAAATTCTTGGCAGATGTTTAGTACTCAATAAATGTTAGTTCTTTCTCTTTTAATTTCTTTTCTCCTTATATGTATTGTTTAAGGCCTATTTAGTAGTCCTGGAGCATAGTAGTATTAGGGTGAACTGTAACTGCCACTAACCAGTGTTAAAATATACTTACCATTTCTTCAGTTAAAACCTCTCCAGAAAATTGTTGAACCATCCATGTTTATGAATACTGCACCGCCTCCAGAAAGAACAGACCCTGCGACGTAAGTGTTTGAAGTCTGATTAACACTGTCAGATTGTGTAGCTTTTCAAACATTTAATCTGTTCGATGGAGCATTTTGGTTGTGTTAGGACCTGGCCAGAACAGGTTAGTCTCCAAGGTAAAGAGAGCAGTGAATTATTTTGCCTAAAAAGGAGGGAGGAAATTTGAATTTCTGGGTATAGCCCTGAAGAGAGCTGTGAAGAAATCTGGTGATAAGAAAAATAAAGGAGGTGGGTGCCAGCTTCATGGCTGAAGGAAGGAAAGGATGGGTAACCTGATGACGAAAGTTGGCCAGTGAGATATTCCTTTTGTAGAAAAAAGTGAGGGACTTTAAAAATATATGTATGTCTTTATTGATTTCAGAGAGAGGAAGCTGAGAGGAGGAGAGATAGAGAGGAGCATCAGTGATGAGAGAGCCATTGATCGGCTGCCTCCTGCACGCCCCCTACTGGGGATCGAGCCCGCAGCCCGGGCATGTGCCCTGACCTGGAATTGAACCCCTATCTCCTGGATCCTAGGTTGATTCTCAACCTCTGAACCACGCCAGTGGGGCAGAAGGGAGAGACTTTTAAGATCAAGGTGTCCAATAGTTTTTAGTTTTCTGCTCTGCTGTACATTAGTGTTTACCTAATTTCCACACATTCCAGTTGCTACTTCCAAATCCAGCAAAAATCTATGGTCAAAAAACATCATTAGCAAACCAAAAGTAACTTAAAATATAATGTGCCAACCAGCCTTGAAATTTCAACAGTAAAAATAGATCAAAGAAAAATAAGCACCCGAGAGACATATTTTAATCTATAGTGCTAAGAATAAGAAATGGAATTAGGGAATTAGGTATAGGATAGGAAATTATATTCTGAAGCGTTTATTGTCCTTTAGCTCACCAACACTGGGAATTATTATTAAAAATAAGTTTTGTCCATTTGATACTGGCGATGTGTTGAAACAGTAAAGTGGGATGTTTTTCTTATGTTTATTGATTGTTATTTCCTTATCCATTCATTCATTGATTCAGTAAACATTTGCTGAATGTCTGCTATCCCCCCAAGGCATTGCAAATACAAAGATACGTGAGGCCTGGTCTCTGCCCACAAGTAGCTAATGGCTTAATGCAAAGGTAACATGTAACAAAAATGACTGTAGTATGAATGGGATAAGAAGTTACACCCCCGGAGACCTTCACTGTCCTCTACCCACAGGAGCTCTTCACTGGACAAGTTTGGAGATGTTGCAGATGTAGAGCCATTGTAGAATTTTAAGTGTGAGAAATATCATGATCAACTTACATTTTATAACGGTTGTATCAATAGGATTGAATGTGGACAGAAAGGGTTCAGGGTTGGAGGTCAAGGACTGGAGGAAACTGTGGTTATTTAGTGAACATGAGAGAGAATGCCAGTCTGAGCTAAGGCAGTGCCTTAGTGGTGTGACAGTTAATTTTATGTGTCAACTTAACTGAGCCATGTGGTGCCCAGATGGATATTTGGTCAAAAATTCTAGGTTTGTCTGTGAGGGTGTTTTTGGATGAGATTAACATTTAAATCAGTAGACTGAGTAAAGTAGGTTGTCCTCCCTTATGCTGGTGGGCTTCATCCATTCAGTTGAAGACCTGGATAGAACAAAAAATCTGACCCTCCCCTGAGTAAGAGAATCCTTCTTCCTCACTGCCTTTGAGCTGGAACGTTGGATTTTTCCTGCCTTTAGATGCAAATGGAAACATCTACCGGTGCTGGATCTCCAGCCGGCAGACACAATGAGCTCCGGAGCCTCCAGCCCGCCAACTCATCCTGCAGACCTTGTGAATTGTTAGCCTCCATAATTGTGATAATGGTGGAAGAAACATAAAGTTGCATCACACAAAATCTATTGATTTGGGCCCACTAGGCAGAGACTTATGTTGTAGCTTGGGGCGTTAGAAAGAACTCTGATAGTTTGGCTGGTTGATTGCTCAAACATGGACCAAAAGATGGCCCACTGTGGGTGAATGGGAAATGCCAGACCTGCCTTAGTTTAGTGCAGGGAAAGGGACTTACACAACTTATCACACTGGCCCATCGCAGTGATGACATTATGCTGTTTGGATCAAGTGAACAAAAACTAGACTTTTTTTTAGTTTCAAGTGTACAGAATAGTGATTAGACAATTATATAATTAACAAAATTACCCCCTGCCCATTCTAGTACCCTCCTGGCACCACATGTAGCTCTAGGCTTATGGGTAAGACACTTGCACGCCAGGGTGGGAAGTAAGTCTGCCAAAATTCACGAGCCGCTTACTCCAGGGAAATTTTAGGAATCTGGTGGTATGGGGCTTGTAAAAATATTCCTGCTAAGGTGAAGGGGAAGTTGAATCTGGCCCCTCATAAACCGAAAAAGAGGTACAGCATGTAGTGGACCTCTGGACTTTGAGGCAACATATTTCTCATTTGGGTGTGCTACTCTCGCCCATTTACCCAGTGATCTGAGAAAATATATACGGAGTGTCCCCCCAAAATGTCTCCACACTTAACAGCTGATAGCTCAATTGATGTTTCTCTTCAGATTTAACCATCGGAATTAATAATTCAAAGTGTGTAGACATTTTTGGGGGGACACCCTACATATCGCAAAATCTTTATTTTCTTCCCTCTGATCATCTTGTCATTTAACATAAGATATATTATGAACTTTATATCATAATATTTAAGTATTGTTAACCTTGCACCGTAATATTTAAGTTTCAGAATATCAAGGAGAAGGGACTTTGCGCTCCTCTTCTGGGGAAGGGGCTGGCGAGTGTTTGGTTGTGTGCAGGATGATTGTAGCATGTTAAGAGGAATTGTGACCATGTTATTGTTTTCAGCTGGTGATTCAAGGAAATGTTTATGGGTGCCAGGTTGACAAAGGGTGGACTTGTGATAGTTAATTTTGTGTGTCAACTTGACTGCTTCATGAGATAGAGATTTGTAATCTGGAGATTGGGAGAGAGGTCTGGGCTCAAACACTTTCTACTTCTCTTTAGAACTTTAGGTCCTTCTTGCCCGTTTTTACTGCCCAGGATTTTAGTAGTAAGAGTTCTCAGGAGAGCAGTTTTCTCAGGATTCCTGACTTTTGTCTTTCTTAGCTCTATCCTCTGATGGTCCAAGGTGGATAGGTGAGCTTACAGTATAAAACAGAGAATGATTCTAAAGTGATAGCTACCACTGGTTTTAGAAGTGTACTTTTGTATAATTTCAATATTTAACTTTATTACCATTTTGCAGAAATATTATTATACCACAGTCAATAGAATATCCAGCATTCTTATCCCCAGACCTGAATGTTACTGTTGGGATACCAGCTTCAGTAACCCAGTCCAGCCAGCCCTCTGTAGTGCGACTTGAAAAACTTCAGCAGCAACCTCGGGAAAGGTAAAAAAACAAAAAAATTTTAAATCTTATTTATGTGCTATTTGTATATTAATTTTTTCCTTTGAGACATGGGCTTGCTGTTAGTCCGGAAACCTTCATTGTGGTTATATTTCACAGGGTTAGAGGTTATTCCTGAGTTTTACTTATCATATGTAGGTGTTTGTTTTTTTAAAAAAAAAATCAATGCTATGGCAAAAAAAAGAAGTGAAAACTCATTTATAAGGTAGTGTAACAGAGGTAAACTGAGGTAAGCTCAAAATTGTCAAAAAGATTAGTTTATTCAGGAATAACAGAGGAATTGCAATTCAGGACATGCAAATTATAGAGAGCTATAAGCAAGTATATTGTGAGTTTGGGATAGACTGTATTTATGGGCAGGAACTGTAAAGAGGGGAAAGTTCAGTAAGAGTCTGTTAAAATAAAAAACAAATGGAGACCAGATTTGAAAATTCCCTGCGCTGACAAAACCAGTCTGCCAGTCATACAAACAAAGTTTAATCCAGCTTATTTTTCATGACCATCTTGACTTGGATAATTTCTTGTACATGACCTGGAAACTATAAACAAAACTTCCCAAGGTTGATTTGAGGCAACTCCTGATTAATTCCCTATCATTTAAGAAAATTCCAATATTATCAGCTTTGTGTAAACTAGAAACTTGTGGGAAATCGGTTTTTCAGCGCTTACATTTTGTCTGTCTGAGTTCACATGCGTGAGATTTTTCCATTTTATACCCTCCAGTTCCATCTTAGATTGAAATTCTCTGATAGCTCCATTTTCTGGATCTCCTGTAAATCTGTTTCTATTGTTAGCTTTTTTCTCATGGTTTTCAGCCAAATCTTACATTATCTTATGCCTAGTAGTTTTTGTTGATTGCCGAACATATTTGAAAATTTATAGAACCAATTTGAGACCCTCGGGCGTATATACTCCCAGAGAAGACATGCCTTCTTTGCATCCTGCAACCAGCTGGACCAGGGCCATTAGCAATCTTAGATTAGCTTAATGCACTGGAGATCAAGATTGAAATGAATGGAATGATTTGGGCTCCAGATCCTGTGAGGATTAGTCTTTTTCTGGTTTACTCTTATCCTAGCATCAGGGCCGAGACTAGTGTGAGGCAGCTAGGGCATGATGTTTAAGGAGGCACTTAGTCCTGGTGTACAGCTCTTTAGGGTCCCTACTCAGCCCCTAGGTGTTTCCCGTGGCTTCTCATCCTCGGCAGGGTCTGAACTCTGGTTTTTGTTCCCCCATCCTTGTTTATCTCTATCAAATCTCGGCTTGGCTTCTAAACTTTTGGCCACTTGAAGGAAAAATGGCACAAAACAATAGGCTTAAAGTGTCTGGACTTTTCTTTCTGGAATCTTGGATCTGCACATCCTTTCTACCTTTATAACTGGCTGCTGCTTTAACAATATTTAAAAATATTTTGTACAGATTTTTGAAAAATTTATCTTTATTGTTGAAAGTATCACAGATGCGCCCTTTTGTCTAGCTTTTTCAGTTGTGCAGTGAGATGGTTTATTTGAAATAACCTATTCTGTCATTACCAGAAACAGCTCCTGAACATTTAAAAAATAATTGTGTGTATGTGTTTATAATTTTTACTCAGACCCAAAAGTTAACTCATAAACATTGAGCCGAATGACTAAGGAACCTCTTTTTTCCTAAGTCTGATGCATATATTCACATATTTGTGAATTTCCAGTTTTCTCTTAGAATTGATTTCTAGTTTTATACCATTGTGGTCAGAAAAGATGCTTCATATGATTTCAATCTTCTTAAATTTATGAAGTTTTTTTGTGTGTGGCTAACATGATCTATCTTGGAGAATGTTCCAAATGTGCTTGAGAAGAATATGTATTCTACTACTATTGGATGGAATGTTCTGTAAATATTAAGTTAACCTGATGTAATGTATAGTTTAGGTTCAATGTTTCCTTAAACAATATATTGTTGGTTTGCCTCTTTAAACATTTTTAAAAATGTATCATACTGTATGCATTCTTCTGTTTATCTACTATATATATTCTTCTTGTTTTTTAAATCTATAACACTCTGTGTTTTCTTTCTATAGGCTGGAAAAAATGAAAAAAGAATATAGAGATCTGCCTACGTGGGAAGAAAAAGCTACATATTTAGAAAAAGTTCTTGGTCCCAAATTGAAATATAGTGAACATAAGGTAATTACATTCTCCCATATACAGCTTTTAATACTTTTTATTTTAAAAGAGTATGATAATTAAAAGTGATGATCAGGTATTGTTTATGTTCTTGATATAGAAAATGTTATTCATGGTTCACGTACTCTACTATTTTGATAATGTGACATTCAGTAAATATTGATTGATAATATATAAGGTTTAGTATTTTAACAGCTTTGTTGAGATATAATTTGTATAGCATATAATTCACCCATTTAAAGTGTACAATTCAGTGGCCCTTAGTTTTGTGCTTCCATTGTTACAATCAATTTTAGAACATTCTTATTACCCCCAAAGAAACCCCACGCCTCTTAGTCTATACCCTTCAAATCCCCATGTTCCCTAGCCCTACTTTCTGTCTCTATAGATTTGCTTTTTCTAGACATTTCATATAAATGAAAACATACAGTATATGGTCCTTTATGACTTGCTTCTTTGACTTAGCATAGTGTTGTCAAGGTTCATCCTTGTTGTAGCATATATCAATACTTTATTTCTTATATTGCCAAATAATATTCCATTGTACAGATATACAACGTTTTATTTATCCATTCATCAGCTGACAGGCACTGGGTTGTTTTCACTTTGTAGCCACAGTATTATGAATTGCTGCTATGGACATTTGTGTGCAGGTTTTTATGTGACCGCATGTTTTTAATTTGGGAGGGGAGTATATACCTGGGAGTGGAATTACTGGATCACATAGTAATTCCCTGCTTATCTTTTTCAGGAATTACCAAACTCTTTTCCAAGCAGTTGCACAATTTTACGTTCAACCAGCAATGTATGAGGGTTCCACATCTTCTCCAATACTTATTTTCCTTTTTTTAAAAATGTAGCCATCGTAGCGGGTTTGAAGTGGTATCTCATTGTGGTTTTGATGTGAATTTCTCTAATGACCAATGATGTGAGCATCTTTTCATGTGCTTACTGGTCATTTGTATGTCTTCTTTGGATAAATATTTATTCATATCTCTTGCTGATTTTCTAATTGGGTTATTTGTATTTTTATTGATGAGTTGTAAAAGTTCTTTACACCTTTAGACCCTTATCAGATATATAAGTAAGGTTTAATATTTAGAAATGCAACCTAACCTCTGCATTTTTACCTGGCAATAAAGGATTCATAGGGGTTTCAGTAGATAGATAAACAAATGAAAAGGAATGGTAGTTACAACATATTGATATACCGTATTTATAATTTAGTACCTCTGCTATTATTGGACAGAGTTCTGCTGCTACAGAATAAATTGATTAGCATTACCAAACTGAATTGGTATTTTAGGGAGGTTTTGGGGGGTTATTCAGGAAAGGGACTATGGACTTTGGGTTCTTACTGAAAGATCAGTATTTTATAAAAGCCAATGATCACTCTACCTTATAATTCTTCTTGGAATTATGTAAACATCAACATCACTTTTCAACTCACAGGCCATAATGTATTTTAATATAAAGGTCATTTGTTTCCTGGGGGTATCCTCGAAGTTACAGTATGTCATTTACCTTGACATCTTTTTCTCTCGTACATTTGTCATTAAATACCCTTATCAATTCTTGGGTGTCCTCTCCCTGGAACTTCAGCTTTTAGCCAGTATGTCCCTCTCTTTAAAATAGTGCTATTTTTTGTTTGCTTTCCTCACAAACCCATATTCTTCTTGACTTCTGTAAATTTTTAAAAAATGTATTAAAAGTTATGAAGGCAAAGAAAAATGTTTTAGCTCTTTAAACATTTGTCCAACATTTATTTATTTCCTCCCTCCCTCCCTCCCTCCCTCCCTCCCTCCCTCCCTCCCTCCCTCCCTCCCTCCCTCCCTCCCTCCCTCCCTCCCTCCCTTCCTTCCTTCCTTCCTTCCTTCCTTCCTTCCTTCCTTCCTTCCTTCCTTCCTTCCTCTTTTCTTTCTTTTTTGCTTCTAGGGAAATAATATCTATGAGGCAGCTGAAAGCCAGTTTGAAAATCCTGAAGACACTGTAACATCAGGTTAAGAAAAACTAGTTTACTTTTTTGTTTATTATTCAGATAATTAAAACCAGGGTGATTCTATCACAAATGCAAAATTAGTAACTTGCTTTAAGTGGATTTCATATTTCAAAAGGGAAAAAATGTGTATTTCATTCTAGTTTTGGTACATAGTATTTATTTTATAACACTCTAAAGAAAAGACTTAGACTTAATTCAGTTATTTTAATGTTCCTTTCCTCCTTTAAGGACAAGAAAAAAGTTAAATTTTAACTGTGATCTATGAAAAGGTATTTTAAACATTGTCAACTATAGGGCTATTGGTCTCTTTTATGTAGAGGTGTGTGTGTGTGTGTGTAAGAGAAAGGGGGGAGGAAAAAGGGGGGAAAGGAAATTAAATTAACATTAAATTTGCAAACGTGCCACAGTTATCAGTAAGAGATTTAATTAATGGACAAACTCTACATGCAGTCTTTTTAAAAAAATCTCTGTAAAAAGATTCATTTAGAAAGTAAGTTAAAGTGGGTGTATAATACTGTAGCTTTAACATCTTAAATTCTGAAGGTGTGGACTAATGATTTATTGTTATAAGGCTTTTGCCACAGGTGACTTTTCTACTTCTCTGCTCTACTTCCCTGCTACATCAGGCTTCTTTATATTCCTTTGCTAACCCCAGAGGAACTACCAGCCTGGCAGAGCTGTACACTCATTGTTTACGTGTAGGGGAATCACATACCACTTTTGAAGCCTGGAAGTTAACCTCTTTCACTCACTGGTGGTCGCCATCTTTTCCTTTTTAAATTTATTAATTTTTTCACTTATCCAAAGAGTTTACTTCAAGTCCCATTGGGTCATCTAGTGACTTCTTTCCTTTTGGTAATCTTATGGTTTCCTATAGTCATAGCTAACATTTATTGATCATAGTGTTCCAGGCACTTTACTTGGGTTCTAGAAATCAATCCTCACAACAATCAATTGAGAGCACTATTATTATTTATCCACATTTTTACAGATGAGAAAACAGGATCAACAGGATCAAACAAATCAGTGGTCACACAGCCATTAAATGATAAGGATTGAATTTGAGCCAAGTCTGTTTGACCCAGGAGTGCAAGCATTTAACCATATTGCTGCTCCCATCTTACATATACTTGTATCATACCTATAAGATATCATTAGCTTATTTTACATATGAGAACGCCACACGGTTCAGAAAAATGAGCTGACCACAGTCATGCAGCTAATAATGACCATATAATTTTTTTTTACTAGACTTACACATTCCTTTGTATCTCAACTCTTTATTACTTCTCTTTCCCTTTCAGGTTTTCCTTTTCTATTTGCTAAAGATGTATTCTTTGTATTTCTAGAAGAATTTTACAAGTGCTTTAATCTGCCTCCCTTGAATGGTCTTTTCTCTCATGGGTTTATTCTAATCTGTTTTTCCAATCCCAACCTCATCACTGACCATCTGGGGTTTATTTTATTTTTATTTGCTCTTGACTTTTAGCAAAATATACTGTATACTGGTTTTTATGTCTTAATCGATGGATCTGAAATCTCATCAGTTTATATATATTTTCATTTTATCTTCACACTTTACATTCTCCCTACCTTCCAAGAGATTCATCTGTTTTCACTAAATAGTGTTTATTTAAGTAGTTTCTTTGATTTAAATTGTTCTTTGTTCTTGGTGAGAAAAAGTACAATAATTTATTAGTGTACACACATATAAACAATATGTTTATTTTATATGTAATAAAATGTTCTGTTAACAGATACCCCTCTTATAAGTGACGAAGCTGAAACTATTCCATCTGAGGTAAGGGAACTTGGAAGACAACTTCTAATAGTCACTATTTTTTAAAGGGATGAAGTATTTATAAATGGAGAATTATTTATAGATGGAAAAAAACACTAAGTTATTCAGGCTATCCTGGTTATTTTTGTTATGGCAATATCATTACAGTTACATGATTTATTTAAGTAAAATTATACTCTTAAAAGAGAAGTTTCAACATAAAATAGTAACGTTTAAAAATATATATGAAGATAGGGGACAAAAGGTGTTGATGAAGAGAAGGAGAACACAGGTAAAAGAGAAAGCATAAAGTTCTGCACAGTGGTCTAAGTCTATTTGCTCATCTGTTGAATGACAGATCATACTAAGTTATTTTTAAATCCCCTACCAAACTCAAAAAGATATAATTTTATTAAATATCTCTAGTTGGGGAATTATTCTTAAACACCTAGATCACATTCTGAAATTATTCTTAAACACCTGACCACATTCTTTACTTTTTCCCTATGGGATAATAGTCTGTATTTTATAATAGAAATAAGTAAAAATATAGTTCATATGATATTATTTGCTTTTGATCTAATTTTACAGAAGGTACATTCCATAAAGTAGTGAATCCCTATGTAAACTAATAAAAAATAAAAGATTCTTCTATATTACTTGACAAATGGGATTTAATGATTTCCATCCTTGGATCATTGGCTCCCAAATATCAGCAGAAGAGTTAGTATGTACTGTTTTCCCTAGTCCAGGGAGAGAGAGAAAAGACAAGAGAGAGAATTTTTCATACAGCTAAATTTATTTAGCTTAACAGTCTGTTCTTTATTATAAAATACCATTCTTTGTACTATTTTGCTATTAAAATTTCCTTTGTGGTAGAGCTGTGATTTTTTGACGTGCTGTTTGCTACTAAAATTCCCTCTATTTTATGATATATTGGTGATGGTATAACAGTAAAATGTTAGACTCCCTCAATCTTCTTTTTTGAGATGTTGCTGATTTATAACATCTGAACATGTGAGAACCCCTGATTTATAAAGTATGAGGACCATTCTGGATAATAGTCCATGGTCTCAGGCAAGTAGAGAATTGCTCCTCTTTTAATAAGGGCTGTAATAATTTACAAATATTGATGGTAACTTGTTATGATAAAGGATAAGGGTACAAATGATTTTAAGTCCAGTTCTGTTAGTTTTAAATATTTTCTAGTCAGTAATGATTAATTGGTAGCTTGTTTTATTGATATATTTTCTAGTTGATGAATAATGATGATGAGAAAAGCCTGACTGGACCGACTTTGAACCAGCCAGATAGAGATAGTTCAAGTGCTATTGCTCCTAAAAGTGTTGACTCAACTAAACACAGTGATATTCCACTGATCAATGTTCCTAAGAAAAAGAAGATAACCAGAGAGAATAAAATAACACCTTTAGAGGAACACCAACCAGAATCCACGACAGACCGAAGACAGAGTAATACACCCTTTCTACTGGAAGTGAAATTACCTGAAAAACATCCAAGCATTTTAAAAGGAGACTCAACTACATCAGAGGTAACATTGAAAAATATCCCTAATAATAAATCCAAGTAGAATACAGAGGAGGAACTTAGACTCATCTCCAACAGGAATTAAGTGGCAAAGTAACAGTCTAACCTCAGCTGGAAGGAAGAACACAAGCTTAGTTCCCCAGATCCAAAATCAAAAGGTAGCTTTCAAAGCCAAAATCCAAAGGAAGACCTTGAACTAAAGGTATCTCCCTCATTTTAGAAGTATAAGACTAAGAAAAACAAAATTGATTCATTTAAAATAACAAATTAAATACAAATAAATTGAAAATGCATTCAAATGTCTCCAAGTGGAAGTGTATCTAAGTATAGTAAACATTCCTACCCTATTTATACTCAAGTAAGGAGGAAAAAACCCTTAAAGGCAAAGCAAAGTGATCAGAGATACCAATAACGTAAGCTAGTCTCATGGGTTGGTGTAAAATTCAGCTAAAAGTGTAACAACAATAACAAAGTGTAAATTCAAAGGAAATTTAAAAGTCTGGGAAGTTATTTCAATGGAAATTTTTAATCAAACTGTCATATAATAAGAAATAGCATATGTTCTCCCTGTTATTAATAACTTTATAGTATAAAGTAAGAATTATCTGAACGTAAATTAAAATATACACTCGGGTAAAGTCTTTCTCAAAAGGACAGTTATTCTATTTAGATCTTTACATCTTATTTGAATTACTATTATAGGTAGCTCATAAAACAGTGTAAAAATATGTACTGGTCAGTGGGTAAACAATCTAAATTCTAAGTAAGGCTCTGCATCTAAATACTTCCACAAGCATGGGCACCTCAATCTCTAAGCCTATTTCCTCATCTGTTGAATGACAGGTCATACTAAGTTATTTTTAAATCCCCTACCAAACTCAAAAAGATATAATTTTATTAAATATTTCTAGTTGGGGAATTATTCTTAAATACCTAGATCAATAGCTCAACCAATATAACTTAAAAAGAATAACATTCTGGTTTTTACTGAATTTGGAAGTAATATGGTTAGTATAGAATATTTAGAAAATGGAAGTATAAAAACGAAAATAAAAGTAGTTATAATTCTACTGGAACATTTAACAATTTTGTTTCCTTTTAGTCTTTGCTATGCATATATACATATACCTTTTATTTATTTTTAAAAGCTTGACTCAAACTATATATAATTTTATACTTGTACTTTTTTATATTGTACTTTTTGAAACTAGATATTATAAGCATGCTACCTGAATTTTCTTAAAATTTTGAAAGATGCAGAATATCATCAAATATAGATATTAATTATTTCCAACGTATTCTATATTATTGGACATTAGTTTGAAATTAATATCCTTTTATTTAACTACTTATTTGGATCTGTGATTGTCTCCTTGTCTATTCATAGAAATGGCATGTCGACAGATTGCTCTCCAGAAAGATTGTATCACTTTGCATTCTCACCAGTGGTATTTGAGTATTAATGGTCTTTTAAATAATGACAGACCATGTTTTTTGTCCATTTTTTTTCTGTTGAATATTTGGTGGTTATGTTTAAGTATTATCATGAGGTCTTTTTCTTATAAGGATATTAACCATGTGTATATTCATGGCACATATTCATTCCTATGTAGTTTGCCTTTTCATTTCTTTATTAAGTCTGACTTCCAAAATCTTTATTTTTAATTTGACAAGTGAGTTATTTATTGCTGCATAACAGATCACTCCAAATTTAGCAGCTTAAAATAACCATTTTATTATCTCTCAAGATTCTGTGGGCTGACTGCCCTTATCTGGCAAGTTGCTTTGCTCCACTTGATGTTGGCTCATTCTGTAGTTATCTAGTTACTGGATTGTGCCGGAACACTAATGATGGCTCCTTTACATGTCTTATACCTGCATGAGAATAACTCCAAGTTTGAGCTCACTTGGGATGTATGGATATCTGGTTTGATATCTTTCTCTCTCTTTCTCTGTGTAATTTTTTAAAATGTTTTTATTGACTTGAGAGAGATAGATTGGGGGGCGGGGTGAGAGAGAGAGAGAGAAAAAACCATCAGTGTGAGAGAGAAGCATCGATCGATTGCCTCCCGCATGCACCCCGACCAGGGATCAAACCTGCAACCTGCGTATGTGCCATGACAGGGAATCGAACCGGCAACCTTTCGGTGCATGGAACAGTGCTCAACCAACTGGGCCGCACCGGCCAGGGCTCTCCGTGTACTCTTAACCTTAGGGGTTATCCTCTCCCTCTCTATCTGGCCTGTTCCTGTTGTGCCTCTATGTGGTCTTTCTAGCAAGGCGTCTGAACTTCTAATGGGGCTTCAAGACTAGCACTGGGTTACTTCTGCTGGATTTCGTTAGTTAAAGCAAGTCCCAGGCTCAGCCCTGATTCAGTAGGAGAGGGGACTCCATAAGGAGGTATTGTTCATTGGGGGTCATATTTGTAGATTAACCACCACAGATTAACTATCTCTAGCCCCAAGTAATTCATGTCCCTCCCACATATAAAATATACTTAGTCCACTCCCAAGATCCATAGTCTCATGCTCTTACTGCATCAGGCCTGGGCCTGAGGTACAGAATTTCAACATCTAAAACAGGCCCAGGTGAATGAGGCTTCTTGAGTATGGCTTCTCTCAATTTTAAGACCTGTGAATTGAAGATACCAGTTATCTGTCCCCTGCATACAAGAGTGAGTCAGGATCAGGAAAACTGAAATATTTTGAAGGTGGAAGAAAGGGAAAGGGAAGCATATAGTAAGCAGTTATTGGGCCATAGTAACTCTGAAGCTCCTGGCTCTGCCCTTGGGGCTTGGCTTTACCTTCTGAGTAATCCTCCCCACCCTCGTAAGAATGAACTTATATTTGTAATCAAGTTGCTTTGCAGTTCACGTCTTGTCTCTAGAAAGATGAGAGTTCAAGCCCTTCACTAAACTATGAATTCCATTTATAAAATTGTAACCCTTGAATAATGACTGATGGACAGATGGGAGATATGCCATGATCTCCCAAACTTTTTGTCTTTGCTAACTCTGTACTTTGAATTAACCCAAGTCACGCATGTGAATTGAACTGTCTTTTTTAATTCAACATTTTTTCACCTGGAAGTTTTTCTAATCTGTATGTTTTCTTTTCATAGATATAATGATGTTTTTAAACTGAGACTATAAAATAAAGATAAAAATAGTTTTCATGATATTTGGAGTAAGGGGGACTTTTCCAATTGATCAAAATAGACCTTCCTTTGAAATAGATCATTTAAAATTTTCTAGTCATTTTTATCTTTGCTCATACTTTTCTTTGGAAGGTTTTTTGTTCATTGGTATTTGAGATGGACTTTATCAGAGATTGTTCATTTAAAGCTTTTGGTACCAGACAAAAGGAAAGGAAGCATTTTATATTTCCAATAATTTTAACATTGCTGCATTAAGCTTTCCTTTACCTGTGAGGAACAGGAAAAATACCACTTGAAGCAGTAAATACCAGTGAACATCACTGAATTTTCAGAGTATTTCCATATTATTAGGCCAGCATTCCTTTACTTAGGTGGGCACCCTAGACTGATTGATGGTGCAGTGAGCTTGAAGAAATGTGTGTCTCCATTGAGGGGTAGCAGATTCTGTTTACTTTCTTCCAAGTCAGGCTTTTACTTGAATATTGTAAGTTACAGGTTGACTGGTTAGCCCTTCAATCTGTTTTCATCTTTACTAACCATTTTTAGACCGCGGGCAGTACTTACGTTTATTATTTTCCATCCCGTCCCCACCCCTTTCTTTCCTCCACCTTTCTTTGTCTTGTTTTTTTGCCCCAAGATGGTGATCCCAGTGAACTGCCTCACCAGACTCTCTTTCTAGTTGATTTTTAATTGTGTGCAGCAAATGGCAGGCACTGGCAGGACATTTGGGGGAGGGTAAGAGGGGAAAGGAAGGTTGAGGTTTTCTGCCCTACTGTCTTCCTGCTTTGGTGCTCTGATTCTGGCAAAGGATTTTCCTTCATATGTACAGCTACTGCTGGGTGCCCCCACCTCCATGACTTCAGCTAACACTGGGCTCTGGCTGGAGTGGTAACATTTTCTCACTGTTGCCCTCAACATCCCTTATTGGTTTCTTATCTGCACACACACCTTTTATTTATTTTAAAGTCTCTTTAAAGGAATTCTAATTCCTGCCCTAACTCTAACTAGTAATCTTCTCAGTTTCCTAGTATGCATACAGATTTTTCTCTATTTTTATATATATATCTGCTCATTTCACAGAAGCTTTGTAAAAACTCAGATTATCATCTTGACCTTAATGTTCATAATGATTTTTTTAAAGTACGTAATTGAAAATGATGCAAGCTTATTATGAAACGTCAAGCAGCACCCCCAAAAATACAAGAAAGAAAGCTTATAATTCCACCACCTAGAAATTATTGGTGTTAATAGTTAATATGTGGTGAACATCATTACATAAATCTTTCCATATTGTGGAGACAGCTCTCTGACTCACTTCTCTGCATGTCTTGTGAGAGGCGCAGGATTCCTTTCCACTGCATGTGCAGTTGTTATCTGCCCTCTTCCTATCACCTTGTGGGAACTAGGACTTGAGGAACTGATACAGTTACTGCAATTGCTCTAAGTAATAATCTGTCCTTTCTCTCTGACTCAGGAGACTCATGTCTTCTACCAGCATGCACAAAATTGTGGCAGGCTAACTTGTTAGCTTACAAGTAGGATAAGTTTTTGACAACTTTGGTGACAAGATGGGATAATTTCAGGCATGGCTTTCTGAAAGATGCAGGACAAGGACTCTGGTCTGATCATTTGGATTTAGTGGAAGCCCATGGGAATTGGTAGTCAACATGCTCACCAAATTGTATGATCAGTCAGCCAGTAAACAGTCCTCCACTCCATTGCCTGTTAATGAGGGGGAATTGGAGAGGTTGTTGCAAGCCAAGTGTGGGGAAGTAGGTTCAAAACCACCTGCCTGAACAGTGCTCTGGTTGTTGCTGATTATCCTCCAGGTGGAGAGACTTCCTTGCCAATCTGATGATCTACCTCAGTCTATTCCTATTTAACAATTAGTACTAAGATCTGCCCTGGGTGAGAAGATTCTGCTCTCTGACAGTAATTACAGAAATGCATACCAACACTGAAGATGACAGAATAGGAATTCATGACTCCTATGGACAGAAACCAAGTGAATCATTAGAATTTAGGCAGGTTTGCTTGGGAGATGAGAGTACAGACTGTGTAATACCTATAAAGGAAGGGTGGCAACAGCTGGGCCAACTTATGGCCAACTCCTGTAGTATATAGTAACAATCTTACAACCGTTTTAAAATAACAATAGAATATCTCAGTTTTTTTATAGTGGGTTTTGGCTGCTATAAAGTAGTCTTGGCCCTTCTGAGAAGATTTCCCTGGAACAGATGAACTCTTGTGGGAAACCACACACAGGCATTGACTTGTATGCCTGCTCTTACTGCCCTGAATTGGGTACATAATGCTGATGGTGATACCCTAGGAAATGAGAAACTGAACCAAAGAAATACAGATAAATTATCACAGTTAGCTTTCCCTGGGTAACTCCTCTAGCCTCCATGTCGAAAACAGGTAAGAATTTATGAGATGTCATCATGGTAAGGGACAGCAGATGCCCTGGATTGAAGTAGGCTTCACAAAATAGCTCACTACTGTGCAAACCAATTTCAAGCCATTCGAGAACACACAAACTTCATGGCCCTAGTCAGAAAGCAGTGTGTTTATGGCTGCTGAGTCAAGGCATTCCCAAAGATGAAGTAGATGGTGTCAGCTATGAAGACCTTGCTGCCTGGTACAGAGTGTTGGGAAGACCAACAACAATAAAATTTTGTTGGATTGAGTCATGAATTGCTGGTATACCGCTCAAAACTGAAAGTAAATGTGAAGCCCTGTTAAGTGGCATGGAGTTGCTTTCTCCTTCTGCAACCCATGACGCCTCCATTCCCCCTTATCTTAATCTCAGCTGCTTAAAGAGAAATATGTTTGGAGGTGGAGCTTAGGTCTCCTTGTCCCTAAAGGAGATAGAAGGCTCTATACAGCCATTCAAGTTTGCTGGAGAATTTCAGAGAGGGTAGGGACCTAATCTCTCATGGCTCTGTTGGATATGGGTGTCCAAATCTCTATCTTATGTGGACCTGTGGAAAGCACAATCACTTAGATTCAGTTTATGGGGTTTGACTAGGTTCACAATGGGGAAGGGAACTAATGTAACCTTCTGGATGGGGCTCTGTATGTGAATTGAATGTACTGTTGTTTCTATATCTGAATGTGTAGTAGAAATGATTGTGTTACATACTTGTTCATCTTCCTTCCGTAAGTGCCAGAGGAATTGGAAGAGCCACATGTAGAGAAATACTGGTGGGAAACGTAAGTCACTACCCAACTTGTCCCCCTGTGCTCTCCCAGGTGGCCAAACACAAACACTGTAATCCTAGGAGAACAAAGGGCAATCACAGCCTTCACTAAGGATTTAAAGGCTACAGGGAAAGTAAGAGATGCATTATCTCAGTACAACAACCCAGTGAAATTTGCTAAAGGAGTTGGATACTTACAGTGGATTATCACCAACAGAATCCAGTTGTTGCTTCCATATCCCAGCTGTTCCAAATATTGTGACTATAAGTGAATCTGTTATATAGACTAATGGCACTTGGTATGCTCTCGGACATTGCCAACACCACCTGTGCTATACCACTGATACCTGAGGATCAAGATCAGTTTCCTTATGTTTTTAGTATTCCTCTAGGTGTACCTACTTGTACCTGCCATTTGTCACCAGTGAGTGGGTCAGCATTTAGCATGATGTCCCTCTGACGTCCACAGCTTTCACTACGTAGATCACTTCCTACTGGTCAGCAAGTCAAAAGCCTTAGTTTCAACAGCCTTGAATGTGGTATTACAGCTCCACCAGCAGAAGTGGCTAATAAACCATGACTAAATGCATGGGCCTACTTACCAGATAAAGTTCATTCGGATTATCTGAGCAGAATCATAATATTCAGTCATTCAGGCAGTAAAAAACTTTTGTCTCTTTGCCCAACCCTCTTCCACCAACTCCATAAGGATGCCCAGCACCTTGTTGGACTCTGAGTCTGGGAGACAGTATTGGCTGATCTACAAATCAGTATGTTTTTAGTGGAGCCCAAGCCAACAAGCTGAGTTAGAAGCTGTTCAGCAAGCTGTGATACACTATCTTTGGGGTCCAACAATCCTAATAATTCTCCTGAGCTATAGATTCCTGTGCTGATTTGAGCCCCTGCCTAAAAACTCTTCTGGGGTTTTGGACTTGTTCTCCTCAAACACAGCTATCAAGTGTCCCCCTTTTGGAAAGCAGTTATTACCTTGAGTACCTAGTACCAAGAGCTACTGAACTCAGTGAACACCTTACCTGTAGAGGCCTTGTGACTCTTAGGCTTTTTGTTCCAATTTTGGGATGGGTCAAGTTGGGCTCAGCAACTAACAAGGTGGAAAGGGCCCAATAAGCTTTTCAAATGGAAACAGAATATTCAAGAACACAGCCTGGCTCTAACATATCTCTGCTTTACAATGTGGCAGTTACCCCTTTACAGAAATCATATTCCTCCCTCTGCCTCCTGAAGATCAGTGGCTCCACTGTCTGCTGACTTACCTGGTTTCTGATGAAAAATAGCTGTTAACCTTATTGAAGAGCTTTTGTACATAATGAGTCACTTCTCGCTGCTTTCAAATTCTCTGGTTTTTGGCATTTTGATTACAGTATGTCTTTGTGTACATCTCTTTGAGTTTATCCTCCTTGGAGTTTATCAAGCTTTTTGGATGTGTAGATTCATGCCTGTCATTAAATTTGGGAAGGTTATGGCCATTATTTCTTCAAATATTCTTTCCCACCCTTTCACTCTCTTCTCCTGTGACTCCCATAATGTATATGTTGGTATTCCTCATGGTTGTCCCCAGGGTCCTGGAGACACTGTTCATCTTTCTTGAATCTTTTGTTTCTGCTGCTCAAACTGGATAATTTTGATCTCTTATCTTTTATTCACTGATTCTGCCTTCTGTCTGCTTCTATGTGCTCTTAAACTCCTTGAGTAATTTTTTCATTCCAGTTACGATATTTCCTGATTCAGAATTTCTACTTGGTTCCTTTTAATAATTTCTATCTCTTTATTTAAAATTTGTTTATACATAGTTTTGTTGTTGTTTAGTTCTTTGTCTTTGATTCTTTTTAGTTCTTTGAGCATATTTAAGAAATAAAATTTAAAAATTGTTTTAAAATAAATTTTAAAAATTGTTTTAAAATAAATTTTAAAAATTGTTTTAAAATTTTTGTCTGGTAAGTCCAATGCCTGGACTTCCTCAGGGTATTTCTATCTTTTTCTTATTTTCTGTGAATGGGTCATATTTTCTGTTTTTTGTATGCATTATATTTTTATGGAAATTGGGCATTTTAAATATTATAATGTAACTCTAGAACTTAGATTATTCTTCTCCATATTATGAAATATTTTTGTTGATTTTTGAGGGCTGCAATCATCTATTTCTTTTGTGACTTACCCTAACTATTTTGCAAAGACTATATTCCTTGTCAATCTGTTCAGTCACTGAAGTCTGTGTTCCATTATGTCAGTAGCCAGGTAACGCCCAGTGGATTTCTTAAAATACCAAAATTTACCTATCCTTTTAAAATTAACCAGCCCTCTGGTTTCTGTAAGTTTTATACTAGATTCTGGGGTTTAAAATTATTGATCTGTCAGTCTTTGACAATTTCTATTTCTTTCAGTTAGAGGGACCAATTCCTTGAGCACCCTACTCTACCATTTTGTATAATGCCACTTCTCCCTTCTCTTTTGATGTATGCTTTCTTTGATATTAATCTTATTTTATTTTTTCTTTTAATTTATTAGTTTTTCCCCCCTGAGGCTTAGACAGAACAAGAAGGGGTCAGTGATATACAAAGTAATATGTGGTTTGTGTTTTTTTAATCCTTCCCAGTTCCTACCTCAACAACCTACTAATACAATGTTTCAGCCATGAAAATTATCTTATCACCTCCAGTTGCACTGGTTAAATTATAAATGAATTCTTTTCTTTAAGATAAAGCCAAATGATAACATTGGATCTCATTTTATTATTATTTGTAACCATCAATAATACTAAGTTTAAAATTTATATTGATATTTAATTATTGTTTCTATTAACTTTTTCTGGCCTGTTTTTATTTCAGAGTTCACATTATTCCCTTATTTCACCAAATGAATATGTAAAGTTCCCTAATTTTTCAGGTAAGTTATTATTTGTATATGTATTCTTATAATTTTCAAATATTCAGTGAAATTGAAAACATGAACTCATGATTATCAATATTTTCTTTTGAAATGTAAATCACATTATTTTATGATAACTGGCATGAAAAAGCTGTAGAATTACAATATTAGTGGGAAATCAAGCAGAGCAAAATGCAAGTGGCCTTAAAATCCTAGATAATGTTTATTTTTTATGTCTTATAATATTAGTAAACCATTTATTATGTTTATCTGTGTTTACAAACATTTTAGCTATCCTGTAGATCTGTTAGTGAAGAGGTTTTTCTAATTCAAAGAGTTGTTCAGTGATATTATTATGAAAACATATTCAACATATCAGTAAACCCAAAGGTGATAATCGAAATACTTAACTAGTACAGCATGAGTATGGAACAGCCAAATCAGACGATACTGTTGGATCAGCGTTTTGGAGGTTTCTTGCTGTGCCGTATTGGGGCTGCAGGAAATTAGAGAGTCCTAAGAGAATCAAAGTAGCCAGGGCAATGAATGAACATTTTTAGGCAGCAACTTTTTACAAATTAGTACAGAAATGTTTTAATATATAACAGTTGGAACAGTCATAACTGTGTCGTGACTGAATATCCATCCAGAGGTGCCTGCAGTATTATAAAAAGAAGGTAACTAGAACATTTGATGGAAGATGAGCACGCAAACACGTTTCTTTGTAACATGCAAGCACCTTTGGGTTGTAGAGAGAATTCTCCAATTAAGGACTTGTGGGGAAAGATAGCAAATAAAGTGTGATTGAGAAGTATATTTTTATTTTATTACTTTTAAAATGTTATGTTTCAATTATAGTCGACATTCAGTATTATATTAGTTTCAAGTGTATAGCATAGTAGTTAGACAATCATATAAAAAACAAAGTGATTCCCCTGATAATTCAAGTACCTGCCTGGTACCATACATACAGTTATTACAGTGTTATTGACTATATTCCCTATGCTGAACTTTACATTCCCATGACAGTTTTGTAACTGCCAATTTGTGAAGAAGTATATTTTTAGAACAGAGTATCCAGAAGGGAAATTTGGCTTATCTTGAATAGCTGAATGTGATGAAATAAAAATGATTAGAAATTAATGCTTTAGCCATATATGTTTTTGTATTTTTACATATATACATGTATTTATACATCTGTTCTATACAATGATAACAGTTCTAAGAACGTATTGAGGTGCAGGAAGCTATTTTGTAACATAGGATTGTCAGTTTCAGAAACTAATACTTTAAACATCAGGAAAAATTGAAAGTACACCCAAGTTGTTGTTTATTCTAGAAGAAAAAGTGACCATTGGGAATAACATTCAGTAGTAATAAGATATCTTGGGAGATTGGGATACTTAGGTAACCATAATATGATTTCTATAAAACTTTTATTCTAATATCCTTTGGGTTCTTCTAATCATAGGACAGCGATTTTCAACCAGTGTGCTATGGCACACCGGTGTGCCACAAGAATTTTTAAAACACATAATACCTGACTATTTAGTAAGGGGCACTGACCTCTTTTCCCTTAGGTTGTCAAGTTAAAAAATGACATCAACACAACAATAGCCGTCCAGTGTGATTGAATCAAAATTATACCTATTTTTTTGTCAGATCGGCAAAAAATGTAACGTATTTTTTGGTGTGCCACAGAATTTTAGTATTTAGTTTATGTGCCATGAGATGAAAAGGTTGAAAGTTGCTTCCATAGAAGAACTTTGGGAGCAAATCTAATAGAACAGCCAGCAAGCTCCTTATTCTGTTATTTCCAACTATTCTTGAAAATGCAAAACATTCTACCAAGTAACAGAAAATATTAATGCAGGGTTAAACTGGATCTCACCCCTGCCTTGCCACTAACTAGCTCTGTGACCTTCAGCTATCATTTGTCTTACAAAAGCCTCAATTTCTCCATTTTAAAAGTGAAAGAAGGTAACTAAATACTAAAAATAAGTATTTGAGTACTTCCTGTGGCTGCCTTATATTGCCTTATTTAATCATCATAACTTTGTAAACACTTTACATAGATTATTTAGTATTTTTACAAGCGTGTGAGGTTGACACTACTATCCTAGCTTTGCAGATGATGCAACTGAGGTATGGAAAGGCTGAGTAATTTGAAAAGATGTAAAAAGCCTGTGAAACAAGCCAGTAGCCCAGTCTCCTCTGAAGAGTGAAGAGCCTTTGCTTGTGAGCAGTGTCAAATCCAGTACAGAGCTGGGAAGAATGACTATGGGATATCTTTTTTTCAAGCAAAGACTTAGGGTAGGAAATGGGGTTTGTTATCTTATTGCTCACTCCTGTCTTGCTCTTGAGCAGGCCACAACCTTTACTGGATTTTTTTCTCATTTTTTAAAATGAGAGAGATGGTTTTAAGACTATGGGATCTCCTGTATATCTAAAAATCTATGTTCCGGAACACAAGCTATTTAAGATTGCTAATATATATTTTAAATGGTTTTGTTGTACTTTGCGTTACACTTTTCAGTTTTCTCATGCAGACCAGTCTTATATGATTAACCCAGTACTTCTACAGATACATTATATAAAATGCAGACATTGAAGGCTTTATTTAGTGGGGCTCATATAGTGCTCCTGCTGAATGCCTTGTGTTATTACCTGTGAGCGCATTAGAGGCATGTGCCTACCTCGGTTACTTTGAGCTACTTTCATAGATACTCCCTAACTCCTGATACTTACGCACATATATTTTATCCTAGCATCACGATTCATTGAAGGCCAGGGCCATTCCACTCCATGCTTTATGAATGCTTTTAGTTTACCACCATAAGAATTCTCTCTCAAGTCAGGAATTGAATTGTTAAGGAAATGGCAAAATTATTCATGAAAGCTATCCAGAATGTAGATTACTGTCCACACAGTCTTACAGAGTTGGATATATAGCAGATGTGTGGTGGAAGATTACCCAAGGGGCTGCTAGAGGATAGGCTAAAATGAGGCTCCAGTCAGGATGAGCGAAAGCAATCTTTTAAACATCCAGCCAAGCACAGCTTGGAGTAATGTTTCATTTTTAACAGCCACAGAAACATTCAGGACCGCCTAGAGCACATGAGTAGTAGTTGGGTATTTTGTTGTTGTGGCTGCTGCTGTTTTAGTTTTTAATTTTTGAACTGGCATTAAGAGCCAGAAAAGTAGAAGTCCTCAATACAAACATTGACTGTAATCTGACTAAAAGACTAATCTTTCATGTACATAAATTACAGAGCATGATGGCATTTAATTTTAATCACTTGTATGCATTTTAATAATACTATTGAAAATAACAGTTGGAGTTTTTAATGACAGACCCAAGGGGCAGAGATTCAAGGGAGCAGTAATGATAGCAACAATAACGTTTGCATTCATCGTGTGCTTATTATGTTCCACACACAGTGTTACATACTTCAGCCCTTCAGATCACACAAACCTATGGAGGGGGATTTTCATCGTTTGACAAATGAGGAAACAGAGGGAGTCCAGATAACTTGTCTAAAGTTAGATGGGTCATTAGTTACAGAGACTATTTGAGAAAAAGCAGTCTGGCTCCAGAGTGTGCGCTCCTAATAGCTATGCTACACAATCATTAGTTAGAGATGTGTGTGTAGAACATGCTTGTCAAGTGGGACAAGTGCCAACTTATTTATATAATTATTTTTAAAAATTTTTTCAGATGAGATAATGCAAGATAAGACCTATGGATGGCTAAACACAAATAAAAAAGGAAAATCAGTAAGTAGATGATATAGACTTTAAAAACCATTGTTAACATTTTACATTGTTTTGAATAAATATTTTAATTTGATTATTATAAAGCAATATAAATATAACATTAACTTTAGCAGACTACACTGTTGAATTCTTTACTTCTGCCTCCCCCAAAATAGCTGTTGCTTAATAAGCAACTCACAATATTTCCAGGAAAGCGTAGGTTATCTTTGCCCATCTATTGTGATGTGAACAGTTTTGAAGAAGCCATTCTCCTCATCCCAATTGCCCATTAATACTTGAAGTGAATGATATTGGATTCCTTTCTTTGAAAAAATTTAGTTGTTCAAGATTCAACTGTCTGCATGCCGGGCTACCAGCAGGAAGCATTTGGGAACCGGAGCAGGGCCGTGTGGCTCGGGGTGAGTGGGGCGGGAAGGAAGCACTGAGCTGAGGAGAGAAGGGGAACTTGTTCTGCTTCCCGCTTCGCACTCAGTGACCAGAGCCCGCTCACACAGGCAGACGATTGTAGACCCTAACGGAAGCATCAGTGCTTTTCCTCGCAATTTTTAATGACTTAACTGCCTCCTCAGTTCTGGACATTGGAACCCCAGGCCAATACTTTTTTGTAGAGGGTAGAATTTGATACAAGAATGTCTTGGACTCCAAGCAAAGGGGTTAGTCACTTTAAGGACAGCAATCTCAAATTTTCAAGACATTACTGATCCTAATGTTCAATCCAGTTGTCCCAGTATTCAAAGTACTCAAAGTATTTCTTCCTGACTGATTCAAGCACCTAAAAATAGCATAAAAATCCCATAAGATTACTGGCCTAAACTTTTATTTAGGGAAGAAAAAAAAAAAAAAGCATATCTTTAAGGCGTCATGTTACAGCGGGAGTACAAGATTTTTTTTTATTTTTTATTCCTCACCCGAGGATATTTTTTCCATTGCTTTTCAGAGAGAGTGGAAGGGAGGGAGAGAGAAACATCGATGTGAGAGAGATGCATCGATTGGGTTGCCTCCCGCATGTGCCCTGACCTACCAAGGGCCAGGGATCGAGCCCGCAACTGAGGTGCATGCCCTTGACTGGAATCAAACCCAGGACCCTTCAGCCCACAGGCCGACGCTCTAACCAGGAGTATAAGGTTTTAAGTGAGAAGACTTGGATCCTGGCATCATTCTCTTCCCTATTCACTGAAAGTTAAATGGGGATTAATTCATGAGACATTTTTTTGAATACCTGTGATATAGCAGGCCCCATCCTAGTTAACAGTTAATGATACACTATAGGTGGGCACACATTAGGCTTTTTATGTGCATTATTTTTTAACCCTCACAACAAGATAGACATTGTTATTGCTTAAATTTTGCAGATGAGTAAACTGAGGCTCAGTGAGGTTAGATAAGCTGTACGGTGTCACACAGTAAGGGAGCTGGGATTTGATCAACCACCTCCTGCCACCCGGCCTCGAGTAACTAAAAATACACCAGTGAATGCAGCCAACAGAAAAGTAAACCAGGTATCACAATACAGCCACACTGGCAGAGTGCACAGGGTGCCTTGGGAGTGCCCTGTTAAGGACACAGAGACCTGGGGCAGCAGAGGGAGTGAGATATGGGTAATGAAAGACCTTCTTAATCAAAGGGAGTCACTCAGTGAGATAATATATGAATATATTTTCTAGCGCCTTGCACATACGCCTTGTATTGTGTTGGCTGAATTGAACTGAACCCTCGTAGCAGTGGCATTCCCAGGACCACTCAAACAATTCCTCTTGTGGTAAGATCAACAGACTAGAGAAATGGAGATTTTATGTTTACTGCAGCTCAAAATATTTTCACAGAGATAAATTTAATTAGAAATATGCAGCCCTAAGGGTCTCCCAGGGACTTACTCAGAGACTCCTAGGCAAAGTACAAATTATCTCCTAAGCGCCAGTGTACTAAGGGGTTTCATCATAGTTGTCCATCTTCTCTACCAGAATGCAAGCACCTTGAGAGCTGAGAGTTTTGTGTCTTATTTTCCCAGGAACTGGAACAGTGCCTGGAACCTAAGTACTCAACAAGTACTTTTTGAATGAGTACCTACTATGTGCCAGCCACTGTGGATACAAAGATGAAAAGAATATAGCTCTTGGCTTCAAAGACCTTATAGCCTGATAGAGGAAAAGACTTATTTGGAGGAAACCATTACATTACAGCAACATAATTGTTCTAAAGGAGATAAATATACAAAGTACAGTCAGCATAGGCAAAGATGCTGGCTTGGGAGTGGGCTTGACTCCATATTAACTATGGCACCTTGGGTGATTTGGCACCAGAGCAACATACCATCCTTTATAACGGATTATGTGACCACAGCCTTCATAAACTTGGGGCAAGATATTTATGTCAATCATCTATTTCTGGCACCTGGCACAATGGTGTAAAATAGTGAGTGACCTGACGTTGTATTTGGTCTCTTTGCCATGTGGGTTTTGGCTTATTGCTGTTACCACTAACAGTTTCTGTCTGACAAGTGACCTTTGATTTCTCCCTGAAGGTATTGGTAGTGTTAGGTAAATGCTCACAAGTATACTCTAAATCTACTTTCCTCCTCCCAGATATATTACATTCCTCACTCCCTCTAAGATCACCTGCCCCCAAGGCCATAGGACACCTGTGGATGTGGGGAACTGTATTCCATGACTCCCCAAGGACCTAGATTCTGGGCATCAAGGCCTGGGTAGGGAGGAGGGTATTCAACTCAGCTAAAACGCTTCAAATAATGAGTATATTTCTTTGTTAGAAACACACAAACACACACAATATTTATATAAGTGGTATACAAAAAATTCACCACTTTAAAATATGCTCAGAAGAAGAAAAGATAAATGAGAGATAAAGGAAAAAGAGGTATTTATCATGGCATTAGGGAAAGGCACAGGGGCTACCAAAAGAGGAGCAAGGACAGCCCTCATATATACCAATAGAACAGGAAGCAAGATAAGATCTCCCTCTAATTCCTAAGGTAAAGACACCCCGATTTATCCTACAAATCGTTAATCTGATATTACTACTGTTTAAAGTAAACATTATTCCTATAAGAGTATTGAGCAATTAAACAGCAGTGCTAAAGAAACCTACAAATCCTCAGAAATTTTATATTAAAATGAGGAGAACAGTTCTGCCCACATGAAATAGCTCTATTTTTCCCTAAAAGAGAAAAAAATGTACATGCTAAAAAAATGTACACCTAAAAGAAATGTATATACAACACAACAGACAAGCATAGGAAGTCTCTGAAACAGGGAAAGAGAAAGGTAGGCTGCCTGGGGATCTTGGGACTTGAGGAGGACATAGTGGTGAGTTCTCTAAGTTTCCTTATTGGCTCCCATATGTTCTGAAAAGGATGCTGCAGAAGCCTACAACCAGAAGTTTCCATAAACACAGATTAAAAAGCTCAAGGAAAGCCTGTTCCCCGTAGCCAAGGGACCCAGAAGGTGGGCTAACAGCAGAAATTTGTTTTGGCAGTATGCACCCTACTCCAGCCAAAAACCAATGGATAAAACCACTCTCCTCCTCTCCCCGTACGTGGTATCAGTGGGTATAAGCAGGAAGTTGATCTTCTATCAAACCCCCACTGCCACCCCTGGGGAGCAGGTGATACACTTTGATTTTCCCATTAGATGGTGATAGGACCAAGCAGGCAGCCTGTCTTCCATCTCCACCCAGCAGAACAAGGCGATGCCCTGATTCTCCTGCTCGGATAGCGTTGGTGGGGCTCAGCTGGGGGCTGATCTTTCACACTCTCCTGAAGAAAGCTCTGATTCTCCCACCACTGTAGTATCAGTGGGCTGCATAGTCAGCTGAGTCCCTCTCTGAACTTAGTAATAAAATTTAATGAGGCTGTGCATGTCTACTTATTTTACTCAGCAACCTAGCAGGGAGTCTCTGGGTCAGAGAACTCCTAACAGGCAGCAGAGACTTGGGGTCTTTATACCCTCAGAGTTTATCTTATCTCTAAATAGCATGTGCTGGGCACAGTTTCATGGGGTATGTAAAGCAGACTGGCTCTAAATAGCTAAAAATCTGCTTATTTTGGTTAAGCCTAAAACAACTGGATGTGTATGAAATTTAGTTTTGGATCTGACAGGTTTTTGGGCTAATGGGTCTTAGCCTGCTGTAAGCAACCTGGGGGTGGGCGCAGCAATATACAGGTGCCATCTTTGTCTCATTTACATAACACGGAATCAAACTAGAAATCAATAACAGAAAGACAACAGGAAAATCCCCAAGCACTTGGAAGTTAAACAACATATTTCTAAATAATCCTAGATCAAAGAGGAAGTCTCAAATAGAATAAAAAATACATAGAACTGAATAAAAATAAAAATACAACATATCAAAATTGATAAGACACAGTTAAAACAGCACTGAGAGGAAGTACAGCACTAAATGTGTGCATTGGGAGAGGATCATTTTCAAATCGATCACCTACACTCTCACCTCAAGAGCTTGGAAAATGAAGAGCAAGATAAACCCAGACCAAGAAGAAAAGAAATAAAAAAGAACATTTTACAAAGTATATGATTGTCTAACCACTATGTTGTACATCTGAAACTAATACAAAATAATATTGAATGTAAACGGTAATTGAAAAGTGAAATTTAAAAAAGAAAGAAAAAATAAATAGACATCAATGAAATTGAAAACTAGAAAAATATAGAGAAAATCAATGAAACAAAGAAAGCTGGTTTTCTCAAAATAATTAATAAAATTTATAGTCCTCTAACAAGACTGACAAAGGTAAAAAGAGAGAAGATACAAAGCACCAACATCTGAAATGAAAATATTAGCACATCAATACAGCAATATATAAAAAGAATTATATCCCATGATAGATGGTGTTTATTCCAGATATGCAAGGCTGGCTCAACATTTGAAGATCAATCCATGTAATCCACCCTATCAACAGACTAAAGGAAAAAAATCATATGATCAAATCAATTGACAAAAAATGTTTTTCACAAAATTCAACACCTAACCATAATATAAAAACATTCAATAAATCTAGTATTAGAAGGTAACTTTCTCATCTTGATAAAGAGCACCTGTAAAAACCTCTAGCTTATAAGTGAAATAAGTCAAAGACAAATACCATATGATTTCACTTATATGTAGAATATAAAAACAAAATAAATGAACAAACAAAACAAACAGACTCATAAATGCTGAGAACAAACTGATGGTTGCCAGATGGGAAGGGGTTTGGAAGGCTGGGTGGAAAAGGTGATGGCATTGAGAAGTACAGATTGGTAGTTACAATATAGTCATGGGGATATAAGTACAGCATAGGGAATATAGTTAATAATATTGTAATAACTGTGTATGGTGCCAGGTGAGTACTTGAAATATCAGGGGGATTACTTCATAAATTATATAATTGTCTAACCACTATGCTGTACACTTGAAACTAATTTAAATAATATTGAATGTCAACTGTAATTGAAAAATTAAATTAAAAAAATATAGATCTGCATTATTAAAAAAACACCCTCCAGCTTACATTATATTTAATGGTGAAAGACTAAATGCTTTCCTTTCAATATCAGGAACAAGGCAATGATGTATGCCTTACTATTTTTTAATATAGTACAGGAAGTTTTAACCATTGTAATAGATAAATAAAAGACACACAGATTGGAAAGGAAGAAATACAACTGTCTCTATTTTCAGATGAATTGGTTTTTACATAGAGAATATCAAGGAGTCCACAAAAACAAACAAAAAAACAAAAAACTAGAACTAATAAGTGAGTCCAGCAAGGTTGAAGGATCAAACAGCAAAAATCAATATTTCCATATACTAACAACACACAGAAACAAAAATTTAAAACAGAATAATATTTATAATAATACCAAAGAAATTAAATACTTATACACCTAACAAGACATGTACAGGATAAAAATTACAAAATGCTGATGGAAGAAATCAAAGACCTAAAAAATGAGACATACCATGTTCATAGATTGGAAGATTCAATATAGTTAAAGATGTCAGTTGCCCCTAGATTGACCTATAGATTTAATGCAATTTTATTTAAATTCCAGGTTTTTGTAAGTATGGACAAGATCATTCTAAAATCTATGTAGAAAGGCACAGCCCTAGAATACCTAAAATAATCTTTAAAAAGAAGAAAATGGGAGGAATCACTTTATCTGACATTAAAGTCTACTATATAGATTCAGTAATCAAGACTCAAGAAGTATGGTATTAGAGAAGATAGAGACACACAAAGATCAAAGAAACAGAATAAACATCTCAGAAATATACTCACAAAAATATGGCCAGATGATTTTTGACGATGTAAAAGCAATTCAATGGAGTTAAGATAGATTTTTCAACAAGTGGTGTGGGAACAATTGGACATCCATAAGTAAACAAAACCAAACTTTGAACTAAGTCTCATGCCGAAAATAAAAAGCAGTAATAAAACCAAATACTGTTGAAATGTGGAGAAATTGATGGGGATTTAAAATTGTACAGCCACTCCTGGCACTGTTTGGCAGTTTCTCAAAAAAACAAAAACAAAAACTATATGTATTGCAACTGCTATGTAACTCAACAATTGCACTACTGGGCATTTATCCCAGAAAAATTATGTCTTATGTTTACAAAAACAACGTGAACACAAATATTTACAGTAGCCTTATTCGTAATAGCCCAAAAGTGGAAACAACCCAGATGTTGATGAATGGCTAAATAAACTGTGGTACATCCATATCATGGAATAATACACAGCAATAAAAAGGAACAGAGTATTGCTTCATACAACAACCTGGATGAATCTCCAGAGAGTTGTGCTGAGTTTAAAAAGCCGACCCCAAAATGGGATACATTTTATGACTATTTACATAATATTCTTGAAATTATAAAATTATAAAAATGAAGAACAGATTAGTGGTTGCCAGGCATTAAGTAGGGGTGGAGGCAGGAAAGAAATGGGTGTTACTATCTATAAAAGGACATTAGGGATCCTTGTGGAAATGCTCTGTATCTTGACTTTATAATATCAATACCCTGGTTATGATATTTTACTAGCTTTACAAGATATTACCATTGAGGGAAACTGGATGAAGGGTACAAGAGCTCTCTGTGTTATTTCTTACAACTGCACATGAATCAACAATTATTTCAAAATAAAGAGTTGAATTTTCAAAAAATAAAGAAAAAGAAAACTTACCTCAAATGTATTTCTTAAAGGCAGTAGTCAACCCAGTATACGACAGATAAAAGTAAATTGAATAAGTAAAATAAGATAATCCCATAAAACATAGGTTATATACAATCAACAGATTTAGAAGGTTGAAAGAATCCATCTCCTATGGCAACAGTTTGTAAACTGAAGACATACCAGAATTCTTGAACAAATTCCGAAAAGTCTAAGCTAATTGCTTCACAAACAAGTCACAAAACCTTCAGAATTCTATGATAAAATAAACTTTGAAGCTGTTAGAAATTAGAAGAAGAGGGGCTTTTTGTTTGTTTGTTTTGTTTTTAATGAACCAAGGTAGTGTGTTAAAGTAATGCAGTATTTTGAGACAAACTTCTGGAGTGCTAATCTGAATTGGAAAGGACTAACATCTCTTTCAACTTTTGGCTGATTAAGGTGACAGTCTTTCAGTAGTTTCTTCACATTTTTAGAGCCCTTTCATAAATTAAGACTTTCCAGATGTGGCTTCAATAGTTTCCATCTAAACCCTAACAATGACTGGATGCTAAAAGATTTTCCCAAAGGTCAGGATGCAAGAAAGGTGGTGAGGGATGAGGAATTTAACTTTACACACCAATGAAAAGCAGTGTTTGGTGATGGTAAGAGAAACTAGCTTGGATTTTACGGGCAGAAATATCTAGATTCAACTCCAGATTCTTTCACTTCCATGGTCATATAACTTTGGGCATTTTCCATCTGAGTTTCAGTTTTCTCATCTGCAAAATGAGTATACTACCATCTATTTCAAAGAATTTTAAAGGGCTGGGAACATAATAGTCAATTGCTAAATGGTAAGCATTATCTGTTTTCACCTTTACAAGTATATTATAGAATAAATATGAGAAGTAGAATTGTTGGGTCAAAGTATATGCACATATTTCATTCTCATAGAAACTGCCAGATTACCCTTTAAACCAGATTTGCTAATTTGTATTTACACGCAAAATGTAGGAAAGTACCCAGTATCCCAGAACCTGGTTATTTTAGTTTTTGTTAATTTGATGCATAAAATGATATTTCATTGATATTTTCATGTGCATTTCCTGATTATTAATGAGTGAACAATTTTCATGTGCTAATTATCCATTTGTGTTTGTTATTTGACTGTTTATAATCTCTTCCCATATTTACAAATTGAGTTGTGTTCATTTATGTGTGAGAGGGCTTTATATATTTTGAATAACTACTTTGTTGTCTATGATGTTTTTTATCTATGTTTTTTAACATCTTTGGGGGCCTTATAGAAATTTTCAATGTTTATGTTGTAAAATCTGGCACCTTTTCCTTCGTATGTTAGTTTATATCTTGTTTAGAAGGGTTTCCCTCCCCAAGATTATATCAGCGTTTTCCTACTTTTCTTGTATATACTTTTAAATTTATGTTTATCCGTTTAATGCATATTTATTTTTTGTATAAGGTTAAGAATATACTGATACTTTTGCTGAAATGGATAGACATTTGTCTCAACACTATTTATTAATTGTCCATATAGTTAACATTTTTGTCTGTCAGTATCCCCTCTTGAAGATATCACCCCTGCCCCAGCTCCAATACTTGTAGCTGGCAAACCTAACACTGTCTCTGTGGTTGCAAGGATGATCATATAATTTGGTGTAAGAATATTAAGAAATCTTTAGTTTTTTATTTCAAGAGCTAACAGTGCTCACTTTTCTACCAAGAGAGAGAATATCTAAGAAAGACAACACAGAGAGAGGAACAAAGAGCTGGAGAGATAGTGACTTGGTCACATTGAGTCCCTGGAACCAGATCTCCTAGTTATATGAGCAAATACATTTCTTTCTTTATTTATGAAGTATTTTATTTCTAAAGCAAACATCATAAAATGTGTTGTCTTTAAAGTTAAATAGATATATTATGTTTAATGCTGATTACATTTAAATGTTACCCCATCATTGAGGCAAGGAATGAAGGGAGAAGGGAGCAATTTTGAAGAATACCTGGTTTATAGTAGGTGCTCCTAATGCTTGTTAATTAATTAATGACAAATTCATAGAAAAAATAAGGAGGGGGTCAATGGGGGGGAAAGAGGGACATCTGTAATACTTTCAACAATAACGATATATATATTTTAAAAAATAAGATAAATAAGGAATATTTTAAAAATAAAATTAAATAAGAGAATGAGTAGAATTTCTAAATGTGTAAAATACATTGTTTAAATGATAGGATTTTCTGTATGAAGTCAATACTATATGGTATTTCCACTCTAAAGGCAAGTGGAGCATAATTTTGGCATTACTATCTTATCTCTTGTCATGAGAAAATTAGCAAAGCCCTTATCTGGGTGTGGCTTGAGAGGCCTACATTGTAGAGCATTTAAAACCAATTGTAAAAATAGCAAGTGAGATTACATCAAACTTAAAAACTTTTGAACATCAAAGGAAACAGTCAACAGAGTGAAAAGGCAACCTACACTGTGGGGGGAAAATATTTGCAAATCATATATCTGATAAAAAGTTAATATCCAGAATGTATAATAAACTTCTATAACTCAACAACATAAAAACAAATACAATTTTAAAAGTGGACTGAGGACTTGAATAGATAATTCTCCAAAGAAGATGTACAAATAGCCAACAAGTATATAAAAAGATGCTTACCATCACTAATTATCAGAGAAATGCAAATCAAAACCACAATGAGATATCACTGTATACGGGTCAGAGTATCTTTTACCCCCCCCCCCAAAAAAAGACAGATGTTTGCAAGAATGTGGAGAAACTTGAACTCTTGTGCATTGTTGGGAATGTAATATTGTGCAGCTGCTATGAAAGCAGCATGGAGCTCTCTTAAGAATTAAAAATAGAGTTACCATATGATCCAGCAATCCCATCTCTGGGTATACATCCAAAATAATTCAAAGCAGGATCCCAAAGAGATATTTGCACACCAGTGTTTATTGCAGCATTACTCACAATAGCCAAGAGGTAAAAGCAACCCAAATGTCTATTAACAGGTGAATGGATAAAGAAAATGTGGTATATACAGACAGTGGAATACTATGCAGCCTTTAAAAAGAAAGAAATCCTGTCACATGTTACAATATGGATAAACTTCAAGAACATTGTGCTAAGTGAAATAAGCCAATTGCAAAAGGACAAGTATGCATGATTCTACTAATACTCCCATATACCCCCATTTTGTCATTTCTGTATATAACCACCTCTTTATATATTTAGCTAAATGTGAGTTTATATTGCTGTTTCTGATTCTGTTCCTGTATCACAGAGTTTATTCTAGCTTTCCCTTCTTGTTTGTCTGTATGTAACTTGTCTCTCCAACAGTGAGAAATCTGCATCTTATCATTCACTATCCATTTATTTATTTATGGATAGTGAGTGATAAGATCCAGATATATATGGATCTTATCATTCACCCCAATATATATGCAAAGCAGTTTCAGAATTACTAACTTGTACTATACCCACAAAGAACAAATTTACCTATTAGAGTACACTTTTTATGTACATTGTTCCTTTTATCTTTAGCCTTAAAATTTCCAGTCAAAACACCCAGTTACCAAGGTCATTTCCTTTCTTCTCCTACTGCTTTCAGTGTGGTTATATCTTACATTTGTAATACAGTTAGGTTCATTTGTCACTGTCTGCATTATTTCTCGATTCCCAACATCCTGTTTTTTATTGTTTTGGTTTGAGTTTACATACATTAATGTTTACTCTTTGTGAAATACAGTTCAATGGATTTTGACAAATGCATAGTCATGTATTTTAATTATTTACAAATTTTAAAAAATATTGTCTATTCAAATTTTCTTATTCCACTTGAGTCAGTTTTGCAAAAAGACTTTTCCTGTATGCCAGCAACATTTTTCCAGATTGCTTATCATGATCAACTAGCCATACTGTCCTACATCTTAATTTTTCACTCAATATCACATTGTGTTATACAGCCTATATATCTACTTTATTACTTTAATGGCTAAAATGGTTTTATTTTAATAATAGCCAACACTGTTATTGAAAGCTACTATATTAGTGCCTTAATATATTAACTCACTAAATCCTCACAACAATCCTATGAGATATATATTATTACTATATCTATTTTATATGTGGGGAAATTATGGATAGAGGGGCTAATCGATTGTCTAAGGACACCTAGCTATCAAGTGGTAAATCTGGGTTTTAAACATGGGCAGACTGGCTCTGGAGTCTGTGTTATAAACCACTAAATTTTACTGTCTCTCATTGTGAGCCTGTACAACAGTGATTTAATCAATGCCCTATTAAGAATTCCTTTTATTATTTTTTACATTTATAAGCCTCTTAAAAAATTAAAACTATATCTGCACAGCCCTGCAGAAGTCAGTCTGCACAGAACGGTATAAAATGCAGTGAAAGTTACCCTTCCCCACCCGTAACCGCACTACCAGTTTCGCTTCGCCAAGGTGACTACTTTTAGCAGTTTGCTTTATAGCTCTTTCAGTAAGTTTATACTATAGTTGTAAATTATGTAGGTGAAATTCTATTTGATTTTTCAATTTATCAACTTCAGGTGAAGTGTGTTGATATGACACTTGGAAAGATGAGTGATTTTAAAGCATTTATAATATTTCAAATCTTCCCTCTATAATTTTTCTCAGGGTTATTAGACATTACTTTTTATTTTTCTAATGGTTATCTGTAAGGCTTTAAGAAATACATTTAAAATATTTCTTGGTATGTAAACCAATGGACATTGTCTATCAGTTTCCTTCTATGAATGATGAAAAAGATTTTTAAAAAGGTTTCATTTTCTGTGTCCTGAGAATCACTAAGAATGTGATTTCAGTATTATCACATACCACTTGTTATTGAAAGTATTTCACAACCTTTTAAAATTAGATTACAATTTGTTCTGTTTTCTACTTTTGTTTATCCTTGAAGTTGCTGTGCATCATTTTGATTTTACAAATTCAATAGAATAATTACAGTATCAAGGAAGCTAAGATTATATATGTCTGATTCTCTGTATATACAGATTTATTTTGATAATTGGAAAAAAGTATAGTAGTTGTGAGAAACTTGGGAAATATTCTTTCATTACAAGCAGTCTAAAATTAAAACTTCTCTTTTTATAAGGTGGCTTTTTCACAAAAAGAACACATGGTACCAGCTTTGAAACCAGACTACAAAGAATTCAAACCAAAATATCAGGTGAGTGCTGAGTTATTCTATCCCAATACCGATTATTCTTAAATACTAGGCTTCCATAATACATTATGTAATTCAATGGCTCCAAAACCGAAATACTCATTAGAAACACCCAGCTATCTTTTAAAGATACATATTCCCAGGTCCCACCTCTGACCTAATGAATCTCAGTCTAGAGACGGAGCCTCGGAATCTGTACTTCTCAAAAACCCAAGGGGATTCTTGTGCTGTCACATGGTATCAACTAGCATTTGAAAACCAGTTATAATGAATTGTATCCATTAAAATGAAACTTGAACTAGTAAGGTGAAGTAAACTAGAACAAATTCTAGGCTGATTATTTCACATTTTGCTTTTTTAATTGGATAGTGTAGAAGTGGTGTGAACAAAGGGTTTGAATGAGAGGCTTCATTTTGAAGGCTGTTTCAGTGACAGAATAGTCCGATCCAGAGCTACAAAACTGCCTATAGGGTCTCACTGAAATTTCACTGTAATTAAGAATTTTCTGTACTGCTGTCTCTGAACCATTTCTGAGGCATATGTAGTATTCATCAAAAAGCCAGATTTTACTCTGATGTGCTAAGGGTTAAGTGGAACTCATCATTGTTGAAATTCTTAGACTTAGAGGCAGATGATATATGCTGCCAAGTCAGCCTTTAAAGAATATTTTTGATCCTTTCACTGGGACATACACTACTTTGCTTTTTTTTTTTTTTTTTTTTAATTTCCTAAATTGGTACTAAAATGGTAAATATTTATATGGATAGGACTTAGATCCTGATGTTAACCATTGTTTAAGCAAATGCAGCTAACACCGGAAATTGAATCCATAAAAGAACTATTTGTGAGTGCCTTTTAAATATTTACAAATATTCCAGGTGGCAAAATGCTCTTGGACACAAAATAGTATCAGAGTTAGGAATTTGAAAAACTTGCATTCAAATTTCAAATATTTTAAAAATAACTAAAGTTAGTTTTCTCATTGTAGAAGGTGGGAGGATGAGTAGATAAATTGACAGGTTGCTCACAGACTTAGCTAGAAAGTGTACTATAAATTCAAAATAAATGTTACAGAATTCCTTACTTTTTTTAAAATTTTACAGAATTTCAACACCAAGAACAGTTTTGATTCTTTCCTAAGGGATATAAACAACAAAATGTCAGTCAGCAAAAGGAACAACCAGGATCGGCCCAAATATAGAAACAGTTTAAATGCAGAGGTTATAGAGCATGAAGACCAAGATCCTCCTTACCTGACACATTCGAAAGCTCCAAGACCTACTGATGAAAACTGGCCCAGTGGTCTCGGTACCAACGCTGTGGGCGCCGAGGCTGTGGGCGCCAAGGGTAACCTAGCCTGTGATCCTAGCATCACCACAACAGAGAGTTTAGATATTACGAATCAGTTAAAGGAAAGACTAGCAAGTGTATCTTTACCAAACTTTGAAAGAGAGTCATCACCGACTGAAAATGTAAATATATGTCAACTCTCAAAATCATTAAGTCTTACTCCCCACGAAGAACACTTAAAACAATCAGTGATGCTCAAGTCAGTTTTAAGTAACAATCTTCAAGACCACTTAGAGAAATTATTTTCTAAACCAGGAATTCCTATGGACACCGAAGCAAGAGGGGAAAGTCATAATTCTCCACTTCTGAGTGTTCATGACAAACCATCAAGTAGTTTGGAAGACAAAATACTTGAAAAAATCCAAGATTTAAATAGCTGGCTTTCAAAAGAAGACATTTTGAATTCAAAGTCGCTTGTAAATCCAATAATTAAAGATATTCCTGGAGTTTCACTTTCAGAAGATGGGCCAGGAAATTCTCCAGAGAGAGAAAGAGCGCTTGTCTCTGAAAAATGCTTAGAGGCTGGTGAGATAACTTTTCCAATAAAAAAAAAGAGTAGTTTCAAAAAGAAACATTTAGAAAGTAAACTGTCTAGCTCTGAGTCAGGTTTCAGTGACATCACACATGATTATGTTTTAAAGCAAATATTCACGGCCCCAATCTTCTCCAAGCTGGAGATGGGTGTGGAAGGATCGAGTGAGTCAGAGATGAACTGGCAGAATCAATTACTCACAGCTTGGGAGAATTTTTCTTCAAATATTCTAGTTCACTATGAAGAAAACTATAATGAAATAGAATTGCCAGAGGCCAAGTCTGCTATAAGCCAGATAATACAAACACTTCCTGTAGATAATCTTTTAGAATCTGGGATCATCAAAGTGATAGAATTAGGTCAAGAATACCAGAAGAGTTCTTTGCTGGATACAGAGACAGCCTTTGCTGAAGAAAAGCCAAAGGACTCCACAGAGGATTACTCAGAAATCAAAAGCAAAACATACTCTCTTTCAAAGCAGAATATAGCCATCATTCCCAAAGAATCCACTTCTTTTTTTAATAGAGTCGAATTTATAGATAAAAGCCAAAATACATCCCCACAAGATTCAAAATATCAGTCAACACCAGATAAAAAAACAGATTTGCCAAGTAGTGGTCAGAAGCTTGATGGAGAAGAAAATGATCTAAGTTCTACCTTAGAAAATTTAAGTAACTTGTTATTGGGTAAACTTAATGAGCCAGATGTAATAATGTTAAAATCCTTTTTCAAAAACATACTTAATGTTTTTTTAAAATATAATCAGTCTGAAAAGAGAAGACAACCAGAAAAAGAATTAGAAAGACTAATTCAACATCCTTTTCTAAATAATGCAGAAGACCTTGAAGAAATCAAAGATAATTTTGATAAAGCAGACAAATTAAACAGAAAACCTTGTTTGAATCCAAAGCTGCGGGTATTTCTAGAAGCACTCTCAGAGTCAGAAATAAAAAATTTTAAATCTGAATTAAGTAAACATATCCAGCATTACCTTGTACAAAGACTTTCAGAATCAGGACATATCACCAAAGAGGACTTACCAAAAATCTGTCAAAACCTGTATTTGATGAATGAGAAAGCAGAACCAAAAGGGCAAAATGTTTTTCTGGAGAAATATTCAGAAATTGTAAAAGAAACCGTATCTTTTGTAAATAATTTTAATCATCATTTCATAGATAAACATTTGGAAATAAGGCTGAGATCTTTTTTAAATGAAGTTCTTCAAAACTATTTCCTAAAAAACCTTTCAGAAAGCAGTTTATTTAAAGAGACTGAATCTACCCACTCAAACATATCTTTTTTAAGGACTAGAAGTGCTTCGGTATCTTTTCACGAGTTAGGACAAGATATTTCAAAGGGGAGTTTTGGTAGAAGGCTTGAAATAAACATGAAATATCCTTTAAATAAATCTCTACAAAACTGTCTTATAGCTTTATCACAAAATGATGAACTATTAAATCTAAAAGCTGATTTAAGCAAATACCTCCAGATACTTTTTATTGAAAAACTTTCAAAATCAGGAGTAATGATTGAAAGGCAAGTAGAGGGAATCAGCAGCCATATAAATTTGATTAAGCCTAGTTCCACATCGTTAAAATGTATAAAGCCAGATTTATCTTTCAGAGATCAAAATCAGTTTATGGAGGAACATTCAGAAAAGCAAAATAAATATTCAAATATTGTTCATCAAGCCACTGTACAAAAGGCTCCTGAGGATAGAGTTGTAGAAACAGAATTAACTAGAAAGAAAGAAAAGGAGTATTTTCCCTTACAGAATATTAAAGAAAATACATCAATAATTACAGAACAGGAAACACTGAATTTAATTAAAGTACAACCTTCTTCCAACAGAAACACCCAAGCAGTTCCATTAAAGAAGTCATCAGATGGACGTACAGCTATAGTGCTTAAGAAACAAAGAGAACAACATGGTTTCATGAAGCTTCCTCAAGCAGAAAATTTTGATTTTAAGACAGAGATTCAAACCATACATAGTTGGAGTGGTAAATCAAAAGTCCCTCAAGCAAATGTTTGCTTTGAAAGCACGCTGAAAATGAAGTCGCTTGAAAAAAAGGAGCATAATATCTATAAACTGATGGCACAGGACAAACCCGAAGCGGGGTTGCCGCCCTGGCCTGGAAGCCCTTCCTGCAGGACGTCGGAGGCCGGCGAGGCGGCCAGGGCCTTGCCCCCTCCCAGGCAGAGCAGCGCGCGCGCTCACTTCAGCGCGGAGGCCGCGGAGAGCTCGAAATTAGACCAGTTTTGTCAGAGACTGAAAGGACGTAACAACAACAACAAAAAGCAACAGTCAGTAACGTTTGCACATTACGAAAAGGAAATACAAGCTCTTTATATAAAACCAAGTGAAATTTTCAATGAAAAATGTGCCAAGGTCCATGAATCGCAATCATTTAAATACAAAGTTGTGGAAGCTGGGAAAAACTCTAAGCCATCCCTCTTCCCAGAGGTATTAAAGAGGGAAAATCCGAAGTCCAGAGTCCGAAAAGAAAAAGAGCACACCAACAAGCAAAAAAAGTCGCCTAGGATAGTTAAGGTGCTACCAACCACACCGCCCGCCGCAGCACTAAGGAAATCTGTTCCGAGGACTTTGCTTCATTGGACTGCCCGAAGAACTGTACACGTAATCATTTTTTGCTGTCTTTTACCTCCGTATTTTGCTAAGTTCTGTAAATAATCTACTTTAGGATATATATCTGCATGCAAGTATGTGTGTAACCTTTATTGCCCCAAGATGTATAAATTAAAATTCTTCTGACATTCAAATATCACCTCACCTGATTCAAAATGCAGTCACAAAATCAGGGGACTGTTAACACACTGAGTACCTTTGTATAAAATAAATAAAGGGCATCCCCTCTGGAGTATGAATCAGAAAAAAGCACCCTTCCCTCTGGGAAGATTCTGCAGGCTGACCTAGCCTGGAGCCAGAGCACACAGCCAGGTCTATGGGAAACTGGCTGGATTTCAGCCCCAGCTCACCCTGAGCCAGGAGCTGCTATACAGGCACAACCAGTACAACCATTGGCAGTGGCTGTAGACTGTGGGAACAGCTGGGATTTTCTTTTCATGAAGATATAAGTATAAATTTTTTTTTTTCAGGTCACTAAACACCTGTTTCAGTATGTGCCAGCTACTCTGCTAAGCATTAGGGTATGCAAAATTTACAATAGGATTATGCACTGCAAAATTTTAATTTAACTTCTTTTACCACGCCCCCACTGCTATATTATGTGCTGACAAACTTGAAAATTCAAATCTATTTTTAATATTACATAAAACGGGAAGGCAAATCTGCTACTAAACTTTATACAAACTATTCTAGGAATGGAAGGGACATATTTTAATTTTCTTGACCACTGCTCTTATATGTTTGTACATATAAACAGGCATGACCTACAACTGAGAAACTCATACATTCTAAAATGATAATTAATTCTATCAAATGGTAATTTGATTCTACCTTTGAATGAGATAACAGATATAACTTCAGAATAGTTCATTTTCATAGTAAATTGATTTTCCATAGTAAAGCAAATATTTAGTTTTAGTAAAGCAAATTAGTAGCAGGGTAAAAATTCATATAGCTTATACTCTCAACTATGGATTTCTCTTTTCTATCTAAGTTCAGTAATTTAGTATCAAATGAGTGAGTGTGTGTGCACAGGGTACAGGAAGAAGATGTAACAGCCTTTGGAAAAGAGACTTTTTGAAGTTTCTTTAGTCAAATGGAATCACTTAATATCACTTTCAAACAAAACAAGAAATTGTATTTATGTTATATATTACGAGATTACATAGGGTCTCAGAATCCTTGTTCTAAGAGTGGTCAAGGGAGATAGAGTTATTTTTATTTCCCTCTTTTAAACCATCGGTACCTAAACTTTTCTCTCTAGTGACATTGGCAACAGAGAGTTTTATGGTAAGAGGAAATTTTTCAGATCATGAGAATGACTGGCTCATCTGATTCTCTAAAATCCAAGAATCTCCTAAAGGAATCAAAACAAGACTAAGAAACTGAGCTGTAGGAGCATCCAGAAAAATAACCAGTGGAGTGGGTCTCCATGCACTTTCACTGGCACTCTAACAATCACATCTACTGTGAAGCACAAGTTAATATATGTAACTCACCAGTGTAGCAGAAATTCCCTTAATAATGTGGCCTACCTAATTGTTCCATGTACATGAAAGGGAAGAGGGAGAATGTTTCTTTGCCCTCTGCAAACCCAGGCAAAAATGTAAAGTAGGTAGAATTTGTCTTTAGACTCTTAATACCACCTATTTTGTAAATCTCTTTATTGCTGTCTAATTCTTCTTAGTCCTACCAAACCTCCCCCAAAACTCCAATTCTAATAATCCACTTTTTCACTTTCTCTCCAAATGAAAGCAGCCCATTCCTTTGGTGTGACCATCTCTCTGAAGTGTTGAGACAAGCTGCTCGAACTGCAGAGGAAACTATTTTATATTAATTTGAGAATGACTAATAGCTCCATATCCTCTTATGGGTATTTGTAAATTATTCTAAAATATAGTCATATTATAAAAAATTCAAAGAGAAAAGGAAAACAAAAAGCCCATAATCCCACCACCCTAACACAGCCACCATTTTTGAAAATTATTTTGGTGTATATCTTTTAGTTATTTTCTTGAATGTTTTATTTGTTTACTCTCAAAATATACACAAAATTTTTTATTATTTTAATATAAACATTATAACCATATTCTTAGATGCTGAGCTCTTTTTGTGTGTATTGAAGATGTTTATTAACTTTTAAGAAATGAAAGTTTAGAGAATGTAAAAACTAAAATATAAGAGTTCATAATTTATACTTGGGGTTGGGGAAGACGTAATTTGGAGGAGGAGGATTTTAGAATGGGCTGTTCAGCTTTGTGTAGGAGTCTGACCCCTGAGGACAACTTCCCTAAATTTATCTGGTTACAAACTTTGTATCTTCAATCTCTTTTGAACTAACAGGTCCTTTGAAACAGTAGTTGTTTTTTCAAGCATGTTTTCTATAGTAGTTTCTAATGGGAGGCATTGGGTATAGGGTCTGAATTTACCTATAAAACATTTGATGCTCTCATTTTTGGTCTTTAACTGTTGATATTACAAACTTTGGTCCTTATAAATTTAAATTATACTTTTAAGAAGCCTAATTCACCAACTCGATCTTTTATTTTAATATTTAGGATTGTTCGGAGAGATTTGAGGATTTACCTGTGACCTCATTTCAGCATCTTGAAAAAGTGAAATCAAGAGCAAGACTTTTAGAAAAGAGCCCAGATGATAGCCATGATCTGTTAAAACACTTTGCAAGACCAAACACTGCTCCAGGGGTTAACAAACGACGAGAAAGCTACACTGGAAAGTTTACAGGTTCTCGAATGGTTTCAGCAGGCTTACTTCATTTAAGTGATACGGTCCCAGATTATGAAATCTACAAAATGCAGCCAAAAAAAATTTAAAAGAAAATGCTGAAAATTGTTTGCTCATTTGTTATATCCAGTTGTTAAACAGTTCAGAATGATATGTGAGGCCAACAGTCAGAATATCATTTCTCCAATTAACAAAATGGTTTGGAGATCTGTCCTTTTGTGTGATAGAAATTAGCAACCAAATTTCATCTTGTTAGAACCATTTTGTTTTAATTAAAATGAAAAAGAAACACTTTTTGATGTAAATGTTTTTGTTTATGAACCTTGAGGAACAAACCCAGAAATACATATTCAGTTCATATTCATTAGCTAAGTTGTGTTCCCAGCTTTCCCTCGTTTTCACTATAAAACAGTTATCACTCCAATTCCTAGCTCTCTGATTTCCCAGACCTTTGTTACTCTCTAAATTATCCCTGTCCACTCAGTTTTCAGGTTCTCTATTTGCAGTTGTTTAGTTTTTTACTCTTCAGCTTTAGTTAACATTTCTTGATTTACAGAATGCAATTCTTTAAGCCTGTAGAACTTCTGTTAATTTGAGTATCGGCTATTATAACATTTTACACTATAAAGATGATAAAGAACAGATTGAATACCAATTCCTGAGGCATCTCCCACACTGTAGTGACTTTCTTACTTGAAAAACCATGAAATAACAAAAACTCAGGAAGCTGCATAAAATTGTAAAACTGCCTAAAATATTACCTAGCTAAATCAACCTAGGATTTAAATCAGATTTCTGAGAATTGGTTCTATTCTTATCAAGTACAGTATTTGGATCTTGTTAAACTTTGTTTCATTCTTTGTTTGTTTATTATTATTTTTAAAATTTTTTTATTTATCTTTATTGTTGAGAGTATTACAGGTGTCCCAGTTCCCCCCCCCAATTGACCCCCTCCACTTCACTCCCAGCCCCTCCCCAGGCCTTTACCCCGTCATTGTCTGTGTCCATGGGTTTTGCATATATGCATATAACTTCTTTGGTTAATCTCTTCCCACCCTCCACCCCCCTTCCCTCTTTCCTCTGAAATATGATTGTTTACTGCATGCATCAGTGTCTCTGGATCTATTTAGTTTGTCAGATTCTTTTGTTCATTAGCTTCTTTTTAAAGGAGACCCTTCAACATTTCCTGTAGTGCTGGTTTGGTGCTGATGAACTCCTTTAGCTTTTTCTTATCTGTGAAGCCCTTTATCTGACCTTCAGTTCTAAATGATAGCTTTGCTGGGTAGAGCAATCTTGGTTGTAGTTCCATGTTTTTCATCACTTTGAATATTTCTTGCCACTCCCTTCTGGCCTGCAAGGTTTCTGTTGAGAAATCAGCTGACAGTCATATGGGTTCTCCCTTGTAGGTAACTAACTGCTTTTCTCTTGCTGCTTTTAAGATTCCCTCTTTGTCTTTAACCTTTGGCATTTTAATTATGATGTGTCTTGGTGTGGGCCTCTTTGGGTTCCTCTTGTTAGGGACCCTCTGTGCTTCCTGGACTTGTAAGTCTATTTCTTTCCCCAGGTAGAGGAAGTTTTCTGTGATTATTTTTTCAAGTAGGTTTTCAATTTCTTGGTCTCTTTCTTCCCCTTTTGACACCCCAATAATACAAATGTTGGGCCTCTTGAAGTTGTCCCAGAGGCTCCTTATACTATTCTCATATTTCTGGATTCTTTTTACTCTTCTGGTTAGGTGTTTTTTGTTTTCTCATGTTCCAAATTGCTGATTTGATTCTCAGCATCCTCTACTCTACTGTTGATTTCATGTAAATTATCTTTTATTTCAGTTCCTGTAGCTTTCATTTCAAATTGGTACTTTATTATGTTATCAATTTTCTCAGTTATTTCCCTAATAGTCTGCTTAAACATCCTTATAAACAAAATTCTGAACTCTATCTGTTAGCTTGCTTGGATCTATTTTATTCAGTTCCTTTTCTAGAGATTTCTTCTGTTCTTTCCTTTGTGACATGTTTCTTTGCCTCCACATTTTGGCTGCTTCCAGGTGTTTGTTTCTATGTATTAGGTAGAGCTGCTGTGTCTCCTGGAATTTGTAGAGTGGCTTTGTGTAGTAGGTGTCCTATAGGGTCCAGTGGCTCAGCCTCTCCAGTCTCCTGAGCTGGGCCTTCTAGGTGCTCCCCTGTGTGGGCTGTGTGCACTGTCCTGTTGTAGTTGAGCCTTGGTTGCTGTTGGTGTCCCTGGGAGGAATTGACCCCCCGGCCAATCGGCTGTGAGGACCAGCTGCAACTACGGCCAAAGAGGTGCTGTGCTGGAGACACCCCTATGGATCAGGATTTACTCCAGTGGAGCTTTGGTGTTCACCAAGTGCGCCCCTTGAGTATCACTCGTGAATGTGGTAGGGTTGTAATCCAGCGTGGCCGAGTCTGACCACCAGGTGCATTGTCTCTGGGGCCTCCCGGGAGGTGCAAAGTCAGCCTCTGCCAGTGCCTCGCCCAGGGCCACCCAGCATGAGCTACACAGCAAACCGTAGTTGGCTACTACTTGGGCTTGGAGGTATCCAGGAGAGGCCAAGCCATGAACCAATGCAGGCTGCCGCTAGTGCCAGGCCTGGGGCCACTTATCAAGCCGTATGGGGCCCGCTGCTGCTTGTTTGAGGGATTTTAGGAAAGTCCTAAGCATGAGGCTTGAGAGGCCACTTGCACAGAAAAGCCCCTGGAAATGGCCTGGATGAGCTGCAGGCGGGGAGGGGCGGGGCCTCCGGGAATCACGGGGCGGGGCCAAAGGTGGGAGTCAGGTGCTGGCGATTCAAATATGGCGCCTGCCTGCCGGCTGTGTGCGGGAGGATTCGCCAAAGGAGCCATGGCCTCTGCCAGCCCTTCTGCCTGGGAGGAAGCCGCCCCTCCACCTCTCGCCCGGATCTCAGGCAGGTTAGTTCCTCCCCGAGTGTCCCAGGTCCTTTCAGGCTGCTCCCGGCGCTGGGCTCAGAGGGAGCGTCCGAGTGAGTCCGTGCCGGGCCCTTTAGGAGGAGCTGCTGGGGCTCCCGCAGCCTCCGCGACCCTCAGCGACAGTCTCCGCAGGTTTCAGAGCCCGGAGTTGTGGGCATGTCTCTTCCCTAACCTGGAGCCCTGAGCTGGGGGCCTGCTGTGGGGCTGGAACCCCTTGCTCCTCTGGGAAACCTCCACCGCCGAGATTCCCTCCCGGGTTTAAACTGCGGCACCTGGTGTGGGGCCCGCGGCGAGTCTCTGATTCAGCCCCGATCCGCCCGCGTCTCCGCCTCTCTTACCGGTCTCGTTGCTTCTTCAGTTCCCTGGTTGTGGGGCTTCTGTTCAGCCAGATTTCAGGAGGTTCTGAGTGATGGTGGTTCTGTATTTTAGTTGTAATTTTGATGTGGTTGAGGGAGGCGGCGGGTGCAGCTGTTACCTACGCCGCCATCTTGTTTCTCTCTGTTTCATTCTTCAGAAGCAAAAATTTCAGTTTATAGAATTATCAGTTTCACTTTTTCTCCCATAAATCATAACAGCTGTGGGGTATAAATAGATTGGCTAATGGGAAACCTAATTCCTGATCATTCTTTTTTATTTAAAAAAAAATTTTATTGATTTCAGAGAGAGGAAGGGAGAGGGAGAGAGAGAAACATCAATGATGAGAGAGTCTTTGATCGGCTGCCTCCTGCATACCCCCTGCTGGGGATCGAGCCTGCAACCCGGGCATGTGCCGTGACCAGAAATCGAACCGAGATCTCCTGGATCCTAGGTCGATGCTCAACCGCTGAGCCACACCGGCTGGGCCTGATCATTCTTTTAATGGTAAAATCAAGGTGTGGTGTGTTTTTTTGTGATCGAGAATTTCTAGTAATCCTCAAAGCTGTACTTCCATCAGTCATGGTGTAACTGGGGAAACAGATATAACTGGATCTTCAAGTAGAAGCAGCACAGGGAATTGGTTTCATGAGCGAGGGAATTGAGGCTAAGAAACCAAAAGGGATGGTGAGTCAATCCAGAGATTAGCAAGAGCAAGAAGTGCTACTACCCCTCAGGTGGAAGAGGCAGCAGGAGCAAGTAGTGCTACCGAGTCCTAAAGCCAGAAGGCAAAGAATGTACAGTCACTGCCAGGGACACTGCAAGGAAAGGGGAAGAGGGGGAAGTTTCGCCTCTCTTCCTGCCCACCCGTGGATTTTTCACTATTGCCTCCGGGAAACCAGGGAGCGAGGGTGCCTGGGAAATGTAGTGCCCAGGGAAGCAGAGCAGGGAAGAGTGGAGAACCGGGTTTAAGAGCTAACCTGCAACAGACCAGCAGTATTTATGAGGAAACCATTGATTTGGCTTGCAGTAAAGGAGGAAATATTTACTAGATGGACATCTCAAATCCCTTTGCCTCATCAAACTCTTAGTAGCAATACTGTGATACACAAAGGATTTAAGTTTCCTACCGTGGGAATCTCAGATTTCCAAGTCTTTTGTTGTTGCTAACCCTCATCCAAAGATATTTGTTCCATTGATACTTAGAGAGAGTGGAAGGGAGGGAGGGATAGAAAGAGTGAGGGTGGGAGAGAGAGAGAAACATAGATGTGAGACAGACACATGGATTGGTTGCCTCCCGCACGTGCCCCCACCAGGGCTGGGATCAAAACTGCAACCCAGGTACATGTCCCTGAACGGGGTGTGTGTGTGTGAGGGAAACGAAGTTCTAACCACCAAGCCACACCGGCCAGGGTAAATCGTCTTTTGTTTTGTTTTTTTTTAAACAAAAAAACCTCATAACCTTTATTCAAGGTTGAGTCCTTAAATATTTATTAAATGTCCATAATATGCCAAACACTTTGCTAAACACTAGGGAGGTACTAGTGAATAAGACATTACTCTCAAGGAGTCCACAGTTTATTAGGGATGCAAACACAGAAGTGCCTGTAATAGAATTATACAAGCACCATTTGGGGAAAGTACTGTAGCAGCTCACAGGAGGGCATTTCAGCTGAAGATGACCGGGCTAGCTTGGGTCCTTCAGAAAGCCGACACCAAGATGATTGGGCACATGTGGTAGGCAGAATAATGATCTATCCGTCCTAATCCCAGGAAACTATGAATATGGTGGCTTTTGTAGCAAAAGGAAATTTGCAGCTGTGATTAAGGATCTTGAGATGAGATGATCCTGGGTTATCTGGGTAGGCCTAAAATAATCTCAAGAATCCTTATAAGTGAGAGGCCGAAGGGTCAGTAAGAAAAGGAGATGTGATCACTGAAACAGAAATTGGAGTGATGCTGGCCCATGGAGCAAAAGGAGGCAGACAGCCTCTAGAAGCTGGAAAGGCAGTGGATTCTCCCGAGCCTCCAGAAGGAACATAGCCCTGCCAACCCATTTAAACTTCTGCCCTCCAGAACTGTAAGATAATGTTGTTTTAAGCCACTGAGTTTGTGGTAATTTGTTCCAACAGTGATAGAGAAGTAATACAGAAAGCAGGGAGTCTAGGGTGCAAAATTTAACACACACTCAGGGAAAGGATGTCAAATATCTGCTGTGATGGTTAATTTCATGTGTCAATTTGACTGGGCCACAGGGTCCCCAGATACTTGGTCAAACATTATTCTGGGTGTTTCTGTGAGGCATTTTTGGATAAAATTAATATCTAAATCTGCAGACTAAATAAAGCAGACTGCCCTCCTTGATGTGGGTAGGCCTCTCTAGTTCAAGGTCTGAAAAGGCTGACCCTCCCCTGAGTAAGAACTCCTCCTGCCTGCCTCAAACTGGGGATCAGCTTTTTTCTGTCTGGACTCAAACAAGCATCAGCTCTTCCTGGGTCAGCCTGCCAGCCTTCAGACTGGAACACCAGTGGTTCCCCTAGGTCTCCAGCTTGCCCATTCACCTTGCAGATCTTGGGACTTGTTAGCCTCCATAATCGTGAGGCAGTCCCTCATTACACGTCTCCTGGGTCTGTTTCTCTGGAGAACCATAATACACTCACAGGAGATCTGAGAGGTACTGTTTCGCTGTCTCTGCCGGCCACCTTTTGCACTACACACATCAGTGCTCCACAGATTCAGAACCCCCTCTATGGTTCCTGTGAGTCTCTCTTGCTGAAGGGAATTTAGGAGGTTGGTGGAATACTAAGCCCCACTACATGTGATCTCAGGGCTTCACCTGGTACACACCTCTTCTCCCTCCTCCACCTTGGCAGGTCTCCGGCTTACTTGATGGAGTGACCTAAACTTTCTTGACAGGGCTGGCCAATAAATGTGAGGAGGTCTGTGTTTCAAATTGTCTATTAATTTATATACTGTTTCTGGTTTTAGTTTTTTAGTCTTAAGATCATCATTTAAAAATAATTTTTAATGGGATGTTAGGCAAGAGTGTACAGATTAAGAAAATCCACTGAAATAGGTCCTAGTTTACCACAATTCAAACTACATACTCTGAGACACAGCATCTCTCTTTTGCTAATATGGTAATATCATGAATTAAGGTCTCTATGTCATTATATGTTCTACCACCTACAGGAGCAAGAAAAAATCATATAAAGGACCAGAACATATCTCCCTCCATTGAATCAAAGACCAGGTTGTCGCCAATTCACAGGTTACGTACATAAACCTATTTGTTTGTAAACGGCTTTCCTTGGCAAAACAAATTAGAAATCTGTTTTAGCTTTGTGAAACCACGCAAAGAAAATAAAAGCATAAACTCAATTCAATAAAACTTTATTGAGCTCCCACGGGGTGCATGAATTTAGGATCTATAACTTACATAAGTAGAAAAGTGTTACTTTAGCCCCTTAAAAAAAAGCAAATCACAACTTCTTTATATATTTCAAGTGAATCATTTAATGTGAGGCTCAGTTTGATATTACCATAAGTATTAACAGAAGAAAATGGAAAAGTATAAGCATTTTCCCTGTTACCAAAACAAGGGTTTCACGCCAGGATCAACTAGCCTGTTGGTCTAACAACAGCTGACCAAAAAGGCTAGAGAATCTGGAAGGAAGAAACGTACTTGGAAGCACTGTCCTTTGAGGGTGCACTCCCCTGAGGGCAGGAAATGTTGAGAGTGTGAACTGGCTCAAAAATTATCAGGAAGAGTTAGTCACAGCCTTGGAAAAACTTTGAAAATAGATGACACTAAATGTAGCTAGATTAAGAATTCTAAAGTTTCCCTGGAGTTGGAATAGCACTCTGAGCTAACTCATGCTCCCTCAAAAAGAGTGGTTTTAAATGATAGATTCTCCAGTGCACCAACTGTATTTTCAAGTATAATTCTAGTATTCATACCTAGCAATACAGAAGAAAAGCAGCAGGGAGAAAGTGTCAAGTATATAGGACATAAAAGAATTTGGCAGCCCTAGAATTCCCAATCTGAGTCTTTTTCATCAGGAAAATCACATTCTGGCTCAGTCCAAGGTGATGCTGGAGGCAGTGCTACTGATGGCTTGTGATAAGCTGGAGGCAACAGTGAAAGTATTGAATCCTGGCTCTCTTCTTTCATCTGTTAAAGAAACTCAAAATAAGGCTGTCGGTACATAAATTCAATACATTAGTTTTGTTAGCAATAAATAACTTTTAAAGAAATCATTAAAAGTGTTTAAAATTGTTTTTAGGTATTTTCACTAAAAATGCCTTTAATTCTGGTCATCTGAAAACAAGAAGTGATAGCCAAATAAACTTATTTTTATCAGAATTTTTTTGCTCTTAAATAATTTTTAGACAATATAGAAAAATAAAATATCTCTAAATCAAAATATCAGCTGAGGATATAGTCACATATTGATATTCCGTTTGTTTTTACTTGTTTTGCAGAATGGATGTATTTTAGAAAGTCTGTAACTGAACTACCAAAATGTTTCTTGATTTTAACTTTATTTTGTAAGAAAGCAATTATTAAGAATCCTGGCAACCAAACTGTCCCATTAAGCCAATAAATGAAGTGACTTTTTAATAGTACTTAAAAACACCTAGACAACAGAAAAAATATCAGCTTACCTGTTTGAAGAAAACATGGGACAATAAACTGCTTGCTGATGGCCTGAAAAATTTTAAGTTATAAAAAATAGAACCTCATATTAGAATATAGATTTTTAGATGTAAAAATATATGAGAAATTAGGTTTAGAGCTATAAAACCCAATACTAAAAAATAAAAAGGAAATATAATGTATGTCAGAAGCCTAATTCTTAGCTTCCTTGACTAATGAGAAGAATTAATTCTGGAGCTATGCTTCAATTAGTCCATAACAACATTTACTGGACACTTCTTATAAGGAGCTTATGCTAGGCATTAAGGGGCTAAAAAAAGATAAGACACCTTATTTCCAAAATATTAATGATAAGATACAGTTATCAATGGTAATAATTTATGTTATAATAGCAGCAACTAACATTTTTGTATTGCTTGGAAATTTCTAAAATGTCTTAACATAAATGCAGTAATTAATGTCCAGAAAGATTAACTGATTTTTATAAGGTGACTTGTTTAGGAAATGAAATAGCTAAACCTGGAGCCAGGTTTTCTGACTTTGAATCATGTATTCTTCCTTTTTGCTCACTGCTTCTACTTGTTCTAGTATTGAGCTTATAATTTTTTTTAATCCAAAGACTGATTAAAGGTTTGAATCTGGCAGGAAGGGAATACTGCAAAGCGTCTGTAAAATATAGAATATGTTTATGTTACTTGAGGTGAAGAATGTTACCTTTTCTCAGGATCTTGTTGCAAACAGAGCTGTACCAAGTTAAAGAAGGCAGGGGAGAAGGTTTTTGAGGATGGTGTTTGCAATCTGTCACTATTGACTGTGCGAGTTCCGCTGGAGACAAGTACACTTTCTCCAATCCCAGAGTCTACACCTGATCGGGAATTCTTCATTCTGGATTCTGACTGAGGGAAAATACTGATATCCAATGGACTGTAAGGAGGACCTTTCAGTTTCTGTAACAGCATCTAAAAGAAAGAAAAATTTCCTTCAACCCTTTTCAGGCAAAATATTAAAACAACAGTAAAGAGTCTACAGCCAAGATGTTTAACACATAGTATCTAGAATATAAGGGATCATATGGAAAGGAGGTAGTTCTGGGATTTTAGGAGCATTTACCTGAGTTCTATGCATGTCCTGGAAAGGTACCTGCCCACTGGCCAATTCACATGCTGTAATCCCAACACTGTAAATATCTGACTTTACGTTATATCCATGTAAATCCTGTAGAACAATAAATTTTAAGTCCTTTAGTGTAAATAACTTAAAAAGTTACATACATGTGCTTTTTTGATAAAGGATGGTGGACAATAGTAGAAAACACTCATAAGTGAGAAATCAAGCTATACCTAATATATGGCACACATTTTAAAATTCCTAACATAATAATTTTGACAAGAAAAAGAAAGTCTTGCAGTAGTGCATTCACCAATCCAAATAAAAAGTCACAACTGTCCTTTAGTCAAGCTTAGAAGACACTTGAGACGCACAGACAACCCAATGCAATGGCCACACCTGACCTGTCTCAGTAGTTCTGGACTCAGCCACGGCTGCACTGATGTGCTGAACTGTGGGAAATCATACACAGCCCTATGCCTCTGTCCGTGCTTAACCAAACTATGCAGGTGGGACAGGCCAGAGAGGGTCACTAGGCCATCACCAGAAATGAGGATATGGCTTGCTTTAAAACTCCTAGAACAAAAAGAAACAATCCTAAATACTAGGAAATTGGCCAATGAAGAAAGAATAAAAATCTGGTCAGAACAAATCAATGTATTCCCTTGGAAATAAAATACTCTTTATAAAGTAGCAGCACGCTGCTATAAATATATAGGAAATGTACAGGGAATTAAGGAATCCTTTCAGCTATTCAATATAGCATTAGGACAAGGAAAGATATAACTGACAGCTACATGTTTGGAAGTGATAATATTTTTTTCAAACTTGGAAAGGAATCAAATAATTTCACTTTTTTAGGATGCTATTGCAAAACACCTAAGGAGAAGTCCAAAGAAAATCAGTTAACTAATATTTAAAGCATAAAGATAAAGTTAAATGCAGTATTATCCAAAAAAGACAGCCTTTCATGGTATTAACACTATTTATAAAGATATGTCTCATACAAAAATTTCCTTTGTCAAATAAAAAAGAGCCTTGTTTTTCATCAAAAACACTGGATTTGGAAACTAATAAGAGCTTCTAATAGACTAACTACAGTAGGATGACCAATAGTCTGGTAAAGTATAATAAAACCTTGATTAGTTACAATACAGTCTGTGAGAAATCCTCAGTTAACCAGAATGCTGCTGAAAAACAATAGTAAGAAAAAAAGTTTTAAGGAGACTGAAACAAGCAACAACAAATAAGCAAGTTTATTTAAAGTAACTTAAAAAGGAAAACAAAGTTCCAGTGTATCTTAAAACAGCACTGTTTTTAACATTCAGCCAATTTTGCATATACAGTTTGGTAACAAGAGAACTGATATTTATATGATAATCTCAAGGTGCTGCAAAATATTTAAGAAAACAAAGGTTGTTACAATTTGTACATGATAGAACTATGACTTAAAGATGAAAAACAGATAAAGGAGCTATTTGCTTAAGGGGAAAAAAGAGCTCACTAGGATCTCACTCCCTACAACTTACATCCCTCATTAGGTTGAGACTTGAGCTCCATGAGGGCAGGTGCTCCACCCCAGCACTGATCACAGCACTCGGCTGAACATTGTGGTAAAGAACACAAAATGTAAGCATCAACAGTATCTATCAGCCCCTTCCTCCCTCTGTTTTCATTTACAAGTTTCCTATCCCTCCTTTCTATACTCAACTGCTCCTTCCTTCCTAAAAGCTCCCTAAAAAATTTCTTCCACTAAAATTCCTTCCTTTTGCAAAATACAAATAAGTAAATACCTGTGAATACAGCCATTTTGGTGTAGATAGTTTAACCCTCTCACTGCTCCAAAGAGAATGTTTCTTATTAAAGTTTCACTCATTCCTTCAGGAAAGTAAGTCCTCAAGAGTTGACTTGCTGAACCTGAAAGAAACCCCTGAAATCTTTAAATAAACATTGAAAGTGATTTTGCTTCTAGCTATATTTTCTTTTTTTAATGATTTTTTATTGCTTAATTGATTTTAGAGGAAGGGAGGGAGGGAGTAACATCAGTTTGTTGTTTCACTTATATATGCATTCATTGGTTGCTTCATGTATGTGCCCTGACCAGGGATCAAACCCACCACCCTGGTATATAGGGATGATGCTCTAACCAACTGAGCTACCTGGCTAGGGCTAGTTATGCTTTAAATGTTCTTTTCAACCATAAACACACGCATATACACCCTTGTTACATTTTAGAGTCTAGCCATTTTCCTGTGCAAAGGTAATTTTCCTTCATGAATATTTAAAAAGACTTCTAATGATACTCTAGAGATGAGAAAAGAGAATTAACAATTTTCAGTATTACTGAAAAAAATACATATTGTGTGTGTATATATGCTTTTTTTTTTGAGAAAACTTGTCAAAACAAATTTTACTTTTTTCAAGTTACAAAAATATGTGCATATCAAATATATTTTAAATCCAGAGACAATTCACAAAAGCTGTCCTAAATATCAGAGTTCTAGAACCCATTCATTCATTTATTCAACATACTTACTGAACACTACTTTGTGCTAGTTACTGTATGAGCACCTAGGTACCCTCAGTGATACACACATACATAATCCTGCCCTCAAGAAGCTCCAATCCAGTGGAGGAGTCAGGTACACACACAGATGTTTATAATCCAGTGAAGTAAGTTTACCATGTAGAGAAATAGGGATGGGGATGACGTGCACAAGCAAAAATACTACTTCTGCCTGAAGAGTGATGGTAGCGCTCCATTGAGACAGGAAGGAAGCTGAAGGCAAGAGAAATCGTGCTCAAAGGCATGGGCTTCTTGGAGAAGCAGTGGTGGGTCACTGCTCATCAGGCCTATTCTACTTTTTTCCTGAAGACTAAAATTCAATATGAACCAGAAATAAAAATATATCATGAAATTTGGAATTGGCCATCAGAGGTATAAATTAAAAGAGGTTAATCATAAATCTAAGATCCCACCCATCCTTATAATTATAACATCCAGGCTAATCTATGAGTTATTTCATCTAGAACGAGTTTTCTTACCATAGGCCATAAACGGAGAAATAGCCCACAGCCAGCTGCCAACAGTGAAAACAGTCCAATAAGTTGTAATATTGGGGTGCCGGAAAAAGTGGGATAGAATCACAGCTTTCTAGGATAAACACATAAGAGAGAAGACATGTAAAAACAACCTTTTTTTCCTTATGATGAAGATAGCAGTAGTGGCAGCTAACACTCAGTAGAGCTTATTAGTAGTACTAACAGCTGTTCTTAGTGCTGTCAGCTCTTTAAATCTCACAACCACTACATGATGTGATACTATGAATCCCATTTTACAGACGAGGACACTTAGAAGTAAGTTAGAAAACTTGTCCAAGAGCACATAATAATAATACAAGTGAGTGGGATGTGAACTTAGACTGTCTGACTCTAGAGGTCATACTCTTATTAACGATACTATATTCTTAGTATAGAAACATTTAAAAAAATACATAAATAGTCCTTGCAGGGTGGCTCAGTTGGTTGGAGCATTGTCCTGCACATCAAAAGGTTGCGGGTTGGATTCCTGGTCAGGGCACATACCTAGGTTACGGGTTGGATCAATGCTTCTCTCTTATTCGAATGTTTCTCTCTCTCTCCCTTCCTCTCTCTCTCTAAAAATAAATGAAAACATATTCTTGGGCAAGGATTAAAAAAAATCACTCACATAAATATATGATGATAAAAGTAACTGCTGCCCTAGCCGGGTTTTCTCAGTGGTTAGAGCATCAGACTGAAGAGTCCTGGGTTCAATTCTGGCCAAAGGCACATACTTGGGCTGCAGGCTCGATCCCCTGACCCTGTCAAGGCATGTGGGGGAGGCGGCCAATCAGTGTGTCCCTCTCACTTCAATGTTTCTCTCTCTCTCTCTCTTCCACCCTCTCTGAAAAGCAATGGAAAAAATATCCTCGGGTGAGCATTAAAAAAAAGAAAAAAAAGTAACTGCTAACATTACATCACAGAGAAAACTACTGTTAACATTTTGGTATAACTTCTTCCAATCTTTTTTCCTGTGCAATATACATGTGCACATATGAACATTTTGAAAATAAGGGCAATAGTAAAACAAAATCTTTTCCCTCTTTATTTCGAAAATGATTAGTGACAATTAAAAGAGTATTATAATATTCCTGAAAGGCAATTCTGTTAAAATTTATCAATTTAGAAGTTAATTTTACTTAACTAGATGAAAGGAAACTGCTTTTGTTTCTTCCATTTCTCCATGTGACTATTTGTGAATGGACTGATTAGGAGTATTGTGTATCTTTAGACCAGCATTTCAAATATGATATTCACTTGGAAGAAATTTGTAGCAGTTACCAAAGTTTGAATATATTTGTTCTTTCATGGTTCTGGCTTCCAAGTATTCTTCCAATTCTGTAATTGCATGTTTATTAGAAGAAAGAAATCTACCCTTCTCTAACAGAAAGAACTATTAATTTGGGGGTGGGGGAAGAATTCTTACAGATGTAACTCCTCAAATGGACAGTACTTTAAATGTATTATTTTTTTGTATTGCTACCTGTAAAGCTTTCAGGCGTTCTTCAGTGCAGTTTTCCAGATTTGTAATTTTTATAGTCACCAGTGTTCCTGTGGGAGTATGCCGTGCAAGATGGACAGAAGTCAAGTTGTCAAACCCTCTTCCTATAATCAGACATAAAACTTGTGTTAGCAACCAAAGAAGAAAAAAACTGATAATTTGAACATCAAAATTTAAAAATTCTGCTCTTCAAGAAAATGTAAAGGCAAACCATTGATTGACAATATTAATAATACTTATAACTGACAAGACTTACATCCAGAGTATATAAATAACTCTTACAACTCTATAATATAACAAAAAAACTCAATTAAAAATGGGCAGAAGATTAAATAGGCAATCCAAAAAAGAAGATATAGGAATGGCCAATAAGCACACAAAAAGATGCTCAAAATAGGAAATGCAAATTAAAACCACAACAATACACCTATTATAATGGCTAAAATTGTGACTTGATAAACAAATTGTGATTTGTTCAAACAATGAAATGCTATTCAGTAATCCCTTATACACACTTCAAGTCCCTGGCAACCACTAATATGATTTTTGTCATATAAATGGTATAATAAAGGATGTAGTCTTTTGTGTCTGGCTTCTTTTATTTAGCAGACCACTTTGGAGATCCATAGTGTATGCTTCAGTAGTTAATTTCTTTTTATTACTAAGTAATAATTCATCCTATGAATATACCACAATTTATCCACTTACAAGCTGATAGATAATTTGGAGACTATAAATCAAGCTGTTAAAAACATTCTTTAGTAACTATCTTTTCATTTCTGTTTGGCAAACTCCTGCGACTAGAACTACTAGGTCATGCATGTATAACCTTGTAAGAAGTTGCCAAACTCTTTTTGAAAGTGGCTGAACCATTTTGTGCTCCCAAAAGCAATGTATTAGAGCTGCAATTGCTCTTAATGACACCAGCATTTGGTGTCAGTTTTTAAAAATATCTAGAGTGGGACCTATTAATAGGCACTTAGTAAACATCAGTTAGTTCCCTCCCTCTCTCCACAGTCACCAAATTCTGCCTTTTATCTTTATCTTTAAAAAGACATCTCAAATTCATGCGTTCCTCTACAGTGTTGGCATCACTACCTTCATTCAAGTCCTGTCCTCTTTCCGGGACAGATGCAGTGACTTCCTCACTATGCCCTGTATTCCCAACCAGGGCATGCATCAAAATTACTGAGGGAACTACTTCAAAAGCCTATGCCTAACTTCCATTTGCCAGAAATTTGGTTCTGTGATGGGATATAGGCATTGCAATTTTAAAAAATACTCAGGTGATGACGATGGTACTTCCTCATCACTGATCTACACCTTCCAGAATGCCACCTGGAATTGCTGCCAACTGTCCTAAATTCAGCATTTTATCAATAGAAAGATACTACAGTGCAGCATCTGAAAGCTTAGACCCTATGGTCAGAAAGGTTTGCTTTCAAATCACTAGCTATATGGCTGTTAAATCTCAGAGCCTCAGTATTCTTACCTGCAAAATGGTAGTTGTAAAAGGGTAAACTGAAAAAATACATATAAAATGTTCAGCATACTGCCTTTTAGATGCTATTATTACCATCATCACTATTCCACAATGTCTTCCTAGCACAGAGGATAAATTCCCAATTTCTGCCTTAAATCCTCTGAGTAATAAAGTGGACAAGTTGGGGGGACTGACACAGTCTGAACGTCTAACTACACCACATGAAGTCTTTCACGTGCTCCAAGCCTCCCAGACATATCTCCTACCACTGCCTGCTCTCCCCTTGTTCCCACGTCTAGGTAACTATGTGGCGGTCCCTTCCTAACCATCCCTCCTCAGTCATCTATTGAAGCAAATCTTTTTTATCTTTTTTAAACTGACACCATCTGAACCTCCTTTCTAAGGGTATTTCCACCAGCGCTATTTTAGGAAAGGTCAGATCCTTTTCTAAGGGAGGGTCAATGACCTAAGCTTGGCCAACTGGAGAATGGAGTGAGTGACATAAAGAAGCGAGGCAGTTAGCACTCACTGCTGTGGGATCCACTGTCTGGTGGTGTAAGCACCCTACTAGGCAGTATACTACCTAGGCTGCTCCTATGCCACGGCCCTGGCTGTGGTTCTTGCTTTCTTCTAAGCCTATATTTATTTCTCTAGCCAATAATTCTGTTAGCAACATTTGTTTAATTTGTTTAAAAATTTCCTCTTTTGCTTATTAGGATTATTTTCTAATGCTTGTAACAAATACCCTTACTAGAACATCTAGCAAACTTTTCTTCATTCTCAGGATCCAGCTCCTTTTTGCTATCTTTCTTGACTCCCAGATGGATAGTCCGATGCTCCATCTTCTCTGTTCAGCACTTAGCACACCTCTACTATAATACCCTCTAGTGGATAAAGCAAAGCTATCTCATGTGCTCATCTTCCCAGAGAGAACATGAACTCCTCAGGTGTTTTACATGGCTTTATATCCCTAGCATCTAATACAGCACCTGTAGTGCTTAATAGGTGTTTCTGAATTTCCAGAGCAAATATTTCACATGTATAAGCCTCTAAATAATAACCAATACTGTTCCAAACTTAACTGAGATACGTTTCTACAACAGATGGGATTTTAGGTGAGTTTTTATGTTAAAAGAAAGTAATTTGGTTAAAGGACTATGACTAAAAAGATCTTTTTGTCATCAATTTCATTTCTAACAATGAAGGATCAATTATGTGAAATTCATGATTATTACCTATTTCCACTTGGAGTTCATAGTGAGAAACGTTGGTGGAACAGATTGCTTCACTGGGTCTAGCAGATGGAGACAACCAGGGGAGGGTTGACTTATCAACCTGCATTGTTTTAGAAAGATGAAAACAAAACAGGTATAAACTTTTTTGGTCCCCCAATCTAAAATACAAATATTGTATTTTCAGACATACAAGTGTTCATGAGGAATGCACACTGAAGGGTGACTTAAGACACTGTTTTAAGAGCTAAAAAGAATTTACAATTGCTAATAATTGATGCTAGTTAGAAAGCTATAAGCCTACAGAGGAGCGGGCAGGAAAAACAGATTTATAGGTGGTGAAGAACACTTTCCAGCACAATTTCCAGGAAGTATTTGTAGGAGTTGCTAAGAATGGTTAGTTCTTCAAGGTAGGTAATAAATAAATATACCAAAGGAAGAGATGCAGGGACCAGTGAGGAATTATTTTATGCTTGTGCTATTGCTTCAAGTGATGGCAAGTTTTATCCATTACACCTACAGGTATAATAGCTCAGCTAGTGGTGGTGTTAACAGTCAAGGAACAATTTCCACACTCTAGTTCATTAAAATTGCTGAAAACTGAAGATGTGTTTCACAGGATGAAATGAATCAGAAGGGAGCTCAGAAAAAAAAAATAAACATCAAGAAATGCGAAAGTACAGACCTCCTGAGTCAATGACCATGAACCAATAGGGGGTGTCTCACAGGGTGCTTTAGCGTCAGAGTCCTAGGTCTGCACCAATCCCAGGGACAGTGAAACACACATGCAGGAGAGAGAGGAGGCCAACACCACTGGTGTCACATGATAGCCATGAGGCTCTCCCAAAGGACACCAGTACTCCAGAAGATACTTAGGAGCCTCACAGGCACCAGCAGGTGGCTAGAAGCTTATTACTGCCTCCAAGGTAAATAGAAAAAGGTGTTAGAAATGGTATCACTATACTATGTGCCAGGAATTGTGCTAACTACTTTTTATATCCTTAACTCTACATGTTCCCTAACGTTTTAAGAGAGTAGAAAAATATAATTATAAGCCCTTGGCTAAAGATGAATAAAAGTGAATATTGTTAAAGAGGGATGAAAGATTATCAAAAGAAGTTCTATACCATTGGAAACAATCCCAGTGAAAAAAAGGAGAGAAATATAAATAAATTTAATTTCTTTAGGACAGGTAGTCCTCAAATAAACTCAGACTTAAAGAACACATGTAAGAGACAGAAAGAGCATATAACAATTAAAACAAAACCTGACAACCTGAAGCCTGTCAGGGAGGCTAGGGTACAGAGTGAACTGAGGCTGACAGTTAACTGCCTGAGAAAAATGGCATAAGGTTACCAGGTGATGGACTGAAATCAGACTGATCAACCTGTACTTTGCTTCGATCTTCTCCATTAGGGAAATAGTCTCCTTTAAACTAAAAGGGGTAAATATGTTATAAATAACTAACTCAAGACCAAAACAGGTTATTTTAAGTAGGTCCAAACCTCCAGACCAGAAACAATTAAATCTAGGATATTAAGTCTGCAGACATAGCAGAACTCAGACAAGAAACCAGAATGGAAATAGTCCAACACTGACCCAATTTTCAAAAAAGGGAGAAAACTATGAAGGGGCCAGCTTGCTACAGTTCCCCAGTCAAGTCTGATATCAAATTACTAGACAGATGAATTATGAACACTTAAGAAAACAATGTGGTAATCACAAGACAACATAGGGTTACTAAGAACAAATCATCCCACACTAATCTCTCTTCACTTTTTGATTTAATGACTAGTTAGAGAATTAGAAAGCAAAAAACCAAAGTCTTAAAGAGATATTTGTATACCCATATTCACAGCAGCATTATTCACAATAGTTACAACAGGGAAGCAACCAGTGTTCATCCATGGATGAACCCATAAGCAAAATGGGGTATATACATACAATGGAATATTATGCAGCCTTAAAAGTAAGGAAACTCTGAAATCTGCTGCAACACAAATGAACCTTGAGGACATTATGCTAAGTGAAATAACTAAGTCACAGAAAACAAATACAGTATGATTCCACTTATATTAGATTCTAAGAGTTGTGTGGATACTGTGGTGCATAGCCAGCTTTGCTTTCAGAATGGAGATGCTAATCTCCCCAACTACTAGGACAGCTAAGTCTTTACAGGGAACTGCCCTCCTTACTTCCCTGGGGTCAGCTTGTATACTGGTGGATACAGGAGTAAAAATGCCCAGAGCCCTTGGACAACTGGGACAATTGGGTAGAGCCATGCCAGCTCCAGAAATGCTCATGGGAAAGGCTAAGGCCTCTCTTCAGATTTCTTGGGTACAACCAACACTGCTTTCTCCACCTCTCATAAGTGTTGGTTGAGAGAGAATTTCCCAATAAACTTCCTGCATGAAAAAAAAAAAGTTTAGGCTTTATACCATAGGCTTTTGGAAACCAATGAAAAGTTTTAAAGCTGGAAAAGTGACACAAGCAGGCCTATATAGGTAACAATGTGAATACTGATCTGAGTGGTGAGAGGCTGTTATATGTGTGTCTAGGAAACTAGAGGCAATGAGTCTACATGCAATAGTCCAGGTGAAAGATGATGAGACTTGAGTAGCAGCAGTGATCAGGTGAAGGAGGGCATGGACTCAAGGGTATTTCAGATACAGATTCATAAGGCTTCGTGTATAACTAGATGTGGGAGCAGAGGCAGAAGCAGTGTGAGGATAATTCCAGTGTCTAGTTAGGATGACTTAGTAGATGGGTTTTCATTAGCCAAAGCAGGAAACATAATGTGTTGGTGAAGTCTGAGATTAAGGTTTTACTCAAACTGCATAAAGATGCCTTTGAAAACCCTAATCCAAGGTATTCCACAGACACCTCTGGTGGCCAAGAATGAGCCAGGGTTGTAGGTAAAAGTGTGAAAATCATCAGTTCTGCTTGATGTCAGGGTCCCCTCTTGACCTGAAGGAAAACCTGAGGTCGCTCCAGGATAATCTAAAATCTGAGCAACTGAAGCCATAGGTGAGACTGCTCAAGGTGAGATGGCTTAGGAAAATGAGAAGAGGCTAATTATAGACCTTGAGAATAGCAGGAGTAGAGGGAGAAGAAATAGTAAAAGACTCTGTAAAGAAGAAGAGATATAAGAGAACCAGGAGTGAATGGTATTACAGAAGGCAAAGGAGGAGTATTAATTGTACTCAATCATTTTCTTACCAAGTTTTGATGGAAACTGGTTTCAGACTGTTTTTCAGGTCTGAGTGATTCAACTTGTGTTCGTGAAGTGCAGAAACAATCCTGGAAATTCAGAAATGAATTAAATAAGTGAAAAATAAGCCACAAAATAAGCAGAGGTGGCATGTGGATACAAAAAGGCCTAGTGACTGGGGTGAGGGGCAGAGAGAAAGGGTAGCATGCAGGAACCTGGAACTGAAACCAGGACTTATACTGTGGAGGTACTCAGTATGGGAGAGGAGGGAGAAGCAGCTGCATGTGCAGAAGAAAAATTTCACCTGTTACAATTCTACTTGGCACTATCTCTGATCCTTGTCTTTTCTCTGGAGGTCACAGTATCAGTTCATTTTTATAGCTGGTGTTGATACTGAACTCTTCCATCAACTTTGCAGTTTCCTTATGAATATTTAGCTAAAGATTATTCTGCTGTACCCATTATAATTTTTATTTTGATCCTCAGATTTTTTTTTTCTTAAGTGTAGGAACCATTTTAATCCACATTAAACCACACATTGAGTGTATATGAAATCACTTTTGTTTCTTAAGGTGACAAACACCTTTGATTTCAACTCAATGCAAATTAAGAGACTTAGTTCTATTATCACAATTTACATTTTCCCGCATTTTTAACCCATGATCTTATTATAACATATTGCCAATAAAGAAATGTAACACGTATATGTGATTTATCTCATCGTCAATGAGTGGGGTGAAGCTCACCTTATACTATTTAGGAAGAAAGGTCATGTCAAAAGAAAAGTATGAACAAATTCTACAAAAGAGACTTTTATGATAAATTATTATCAAGCATCTCATGAACATGCATTTTTATGTGAACATTAAAGTACTAATATCAAATGAGAGTTTACATACAATGAATCCATCCATTAACACTTTGTAGTTAGTTACTTAAAAATAATCAAACTTCCTTTCTTTTAAAATATGCCAGAATTTCTCACTAATCAAACTAATCATTTTCCCAGTTAGCCTGAATTACTAATTTTTTTTATTTTTTAAAAAATACATCTTTACTGATTTCAGATAGAGGAAAGGAGGGGGGAGAGAGAGTTAGAAACATCAATGATGAGAGAGTCATTGATCGAGCCCACAACTCGGGCATGTGCCCTGACCGGGAATCGAACCCTGATCGCCTGGATCCTAGGTCGACGCTCAACCGCTGAGCCACGCCTGGCCGGGATGAATTACTAATTATTTTAAGTTGGATTCCTACAGTATCTTATCAATGGTATCACAATAATTTGATATATATATCCCCACTGTGGTTAAGTAAAACTTGCCCTTGAAGAACAGAAGCTAACAATGTCAAGATAGTTGTAGAATCATTTCCTTTGCCAAGTTTCTATTGATTTGGCTAGGGTGAATAAACTTTACAGTAACAGTTTTTGAAGATACTTATGACTGTTGCTCATACTGAAAATAACCATCAGTTAGGTAATTTATATATTATATTTGATATTTATATATTTTTTGCAACATTTACTCTGAAATTTTCACATAATAATTAACATCATTGTGCTGAAAGGAGTTATCATAGCAGGCCTAAAACTGCTATCATTAGAAAAGGCCTGCTTGCAAGACTGAGCCTTGGCTGGTATTTAGGAATTTAATTTTTGGTAGAGTTCCAACCATTCCCTGATAAGAATGGCTCACAGTGCCTAAACTGTTTGTGCAAACTATGATTTATGTTGAACACCTGCTTTTTTTCAGGGAGTCTGGAATTTGTTACCTGCTGGCAGAAGGTACCTACATAACCAATTCCCAATAAAAACCCTGAGAATGAGTCTCTAATGGGCTTCCCTGGTAAGCAATATTTCACACATGTTGTCACAACTCTGGGGGAATTAAGCACATTGTAAGTGACTCCACTGAGACAGTCTTCTTGGAAGTGTGTGCCTGGTTTCCTCTGAAATTCATTCCACCTGCCTTTTCCCTTTAATGATTTTGCTTTGTATTTTTTTGCTGTAATAAATCTTAGTTGTGAGTATGACTATATGTTAAGTTTTCCAAGTCCTTCTAGCAAATTACCAAACTCTGAAGTGGTCTTGGCAAGGAGGAACTCTGACACAGCTATCAAAATACACTCGAGTATGTAAAAAGAATCTTTCTCTCTAAAAAAAATGCCCATAACTTTTTTGGATGGAAGAGAAGTTAATTTAAGACATATTGGGCATATTTTTTAAAACTTAAATTAACCCTAATTTATTTTCAAAATAAGAGCTGTGATCCATGTTTTCAGTTTATAGAAATATAGATAACATTTTTTAAACTAACATGCTGAAATTCTATTTCATTATCTTTATATACAACTTTCACAGTGCAAGAAAGTGGTCACTGTTAAATATAAGGGCAGCTAAAACCAGCCAGTATTACAAGGCAGAATATTTTTGCTGACCCCTTCCTACAAAATGTGAGCATGTTCACTAGATACCCAGATAATAAAAAAAATTTAAAAATCACAAAATAGTCATACTTTATTCTTAAAAACATTTTTATATCAACTGAATGCTGTTGAATATAACAGCTCATGAAAAATCAACAAATGAATCTCTTTTAGGCAGTGTAATGATTTAAAACCATCCAAAATATTTTTGAATGTAGTATTTTATCCATTATCATAACAGCCAAGTGAAAAGCAGTTAACCCTATAGAGAATCTAAAGGAAAATATTTTACTTATGCTGCTCCTTTGAAAACACCATTTCTTAATTCTCAAATAAAGGGTAAAAGTTGAATGGTGAAGAGTCCTTCATCTTCATAAGTAAAAACATCAACTTTGTCTCAGTTGTACAAATATCTCATTTAAGAAAAAACATGAATATTTTGAGTCAAAGGATTCTAAATATTTTGCCAGGCTGGTGTGGCTCAGCTGGCTGAACTTTGTTCCATACACCAGGAGGTCACCACCAGGTTTGAGTCCTGGTCAGGGCACATGCCCAGGTTGGGGGCTCAATCCCCAGTAAGGGGTGTGCAGGAGGCAGCCAATCAGTGTTTCTCTCATCAATGTTTCTGTCTCTCTCTCTCCCTCTTCCTTCCTCTCTGAAATCAATAAAAACATATTTTAAAAAAGAAGGATTTGAAATATTTCATAATTGCAGGAAGAATATAATTTAAAGTAAAATTATTAATAAATTGAATGAATAAAAATCACCCATTATCATATTCTATTATTTTTCATAAAAACCATAATTATGGAATAGATTAAGATATCCTTTTTACAAAATTTGGAAGCCCTGGGCAACCATACAACTCCTCTGAATCTCGGAATCTTTATCTACCAAATGTCCTTTTACATCTTATCCAACTTATAAATTAATATAAAATTGTTAATCTTAAGAAATCCTTTAGAGCAGAGGTCAACCGACTATGTGACCCACCACCTTTTGCAGTTTTACTGGAACACAGACACATTCATCTACATATTGCCTACGGTTGCTTCACACTGCAGCAACAGAAAAGTAATTTAACAGAGACCACATAGCACACAAATATTATCTGGCTCTTTACAAAACAAGTTTGCTGATCCTTGCTTTGGAAAATGAAGTGGGTATCTCACCTCAATGTATTTTCCAGATATATAAAGTTCCCCCTTTTAAGCAGAAGAGCTGTACTTTAAACATAAAGTAAATGTATTCTATATTTTCTATATAACTAATAATACATTCTCCTAACTTCATAGTTCTGCCTTAGACTTGGCAAAAGAAGGTGTTGACTGGCAGATATGAGTTTGAGTCCTGGCTCTAATTCTTCGCAATCTTGGGCCAAACTCAAAATGAGGATTATACCACATGTCCTGCCAATCACTCACAACTTTGAAGACTGAAAGAGATAAAATGTATGAAAGTTTTCTGTAAACTACAAATCCTCATGCAAATGCACTCTTCACTTTTTAAAAGATCCCTGCTTTAATATAATTCAAATATTCAAGTTTTCTATTCTATATAAAACAAGATGAAAGTCATAAAACTACTTAATCTAAAGTAGACACCAATATCTAAAGTATATTAGATAAGGTTCTATTAACAGAAAACAAGTTGTTATATACACCTCATATTACACATTGATCCAAATGCTTTTTGTCTTGTTAAGTCAAGGGCTTATTTTAAATATTATTTTGCTTGCCTTTAGACAGTTGGAAATTTGTAATAGAGATTTTTGAAAGATTTAAAGGATAAGGCATATCCAAGTACAGCATATATATGAAAAAAAAAAATGGGTGTGGGTCAAAGGAACAGAATTTTGAGTATATCAGAAAAGTATAGGAGCCCTGCCAGTGTGGCTCAGCAGTTGAGCATTGACCTAGGATCCAGGAGATTGTGGTTCGATTCCCGGTCAGGGTACATGCCTGGGTTGTGGGCTTTATCCCCAGTATGAGGAGTAAGGGAGGCAGCTGATCAATGACTCTCTCATCATTGATGTTTCTATCTCTTCCTTCCTCTCTCTGAAATCAATAAAGATATATTTTTAAAAAAGAAAAGTATAGGAGAAATTATTTTTTGAAGAAACAAAAACTCAATGAAAATTTAACTCATTTCTTAAGACCAGAAGTCATTCAGGTCAAAATAACATCTCAAAGTAAAGAATATCTCATCTGAATATGCCTTTTGTTATGGCTCTGCATTACCATCTAACTACTCTGATGGCACTAAATTAGATCCACGTTAATAAAAACTTACCAGAAGAGACATTGAATCGCTTTAGTTCATAGAAAGTAACAAAAATCCATCTATGGCAGAGAAGATTATTGCTTTATCTTCAAGATGCAGAAATATCCTACTATAAAAAACAAAAGCAAAATAATTTAGATTTACATAAAGATTTCTTGAAGAATTGCCATAAACCCACACAATATTTAGGCACCTATTCTGACACAAGGACTAGAGACATTCCTGGAAAGTGTCTTTAAAGAGCATTTCTGTTGGCCCGGCTGGCATGACTCAGCTGTTGAGCATCAACCTATGATCCAGGAGATGGCTGTTCAATTCCCTGTCAGGGCACATGCACCGGTTGCAAGCTGGATCCCCAGCAGGGGGCATGCAGGAGGAAGCCAATCAATGACCCTCTCATCATTGCTGTTTCTCTCTCTCTCTCTCTCCCTCCCCCTTCCTCTCTCTGAAATCAATAAAGACATTTTTAAAAAAGCATTTCTGTTTACTGAACACTATATGAGCTCTGACATAACAGAAAGGCAGAGTGAAGTTGAAGGGAGGTCCTGGATCTTTTCAAAGCCTTAATATATCTGCATCTCTCCTTCACTATGTTTTCTGTACTTTTTAAAAGAACCCTAAGCAAATGTGAAAACAGTATAAACAATGTTGAACCCATTTTTGATATAAATGGTGCTCCAACAAGTCCAATGATTCCACTTGTAAGTAAACTTTGAAGCTTCCTGATCAGATTAATTGCCCTTTAAATTATTTGGATTCCCTGACCAGCAAATTTGGAAAAAATAAGGATTAGTAATAAACTAAGAATTAATAATATTTTCTTGCTGCCACACATCTAAAAAAAAGGAGAGAATTTTTTTCCAATTTTCATGTGAAAATAACATTTTTTGTAGGTTGAATTTTTTTACCTTATTTTTAGTTCTCAATCCTATTCTTGAAATTTATTGACAGATATGAAAGATATGCAGATTATTATGCAAATAATCCCTGTCCACTTTCACTAATAGAGTATTAAGTTCAATAGTTTATGAAGACTCTGCAACAGATTGAGAGTTAAAATAGTAACTTCTTCAGATTCAAGGAACTGCAAAAGCCCCACTAAAAGTTTCCAGGTCTTTTTGAAAAGAAAGGGTAATAATGCTCTGAATTTGCTAATTCCTGGGTATTTCCTTAAAGCTAATCAGTATCTTTTCTTTCATATACATTGTGCTTCATTACTTCATTTTAATAATGAAGTCCTCAAGTTTGATGAAGGCATCTGCAAATATCTGAGCAAAATGAGAAAGGAAAACCTTGCAAACCACAGATATCATAGAGTGGTACTCAATTTTACTGCTAAGGAAAGATATGAATTTATTCAGGATGGTCACTACAAACCAAAGGTAAAGAGGGGGAGGAAGAAGAACCCGAAAGTGTGATTATTTTGTCATCTGTCATTCACTATATCAATTTAAGGCGCTGGAAGTTGCTATGTGACAAAAGGAGGAATGCAGTGCCTGCCCTGCCCACCTTCCAGTGTGATTGAAATCAAATGAGATACTTCTTCCAGAAAGCACCCATAACTACCAAACACTGTATCAAATATAAGAGCTTGAGTGGATACTCTGAAAGGCACACTCAAATATACTGGTGCGAAATGGTATGGCTCATTTGGACAGTTAGTTGGCAATATTTTGATAAACGTGAAAATGTTCATACCCTTTGACCCAGTAAAATTCTCACTTCTAGTAATCTATTCTAAGGAAATAAGTAAGCAAATGAAGAAACCATATATACATAGAAAGTCATTTCACAGTTGTTTAATAAATGGCTACTATGGATCCGGCACGGTATGGGCATTGGGGACACTAACTGGTGATACGGCAGATAAGGCCTTGACCACTTGTACCTTACCTTCCCACAAGCAGAAAGACTAGGGATGTCATGATGAACTGAATTTTCTGGTTTTTAGAATTTTGTTTTCTGCTTTTTCCATTTACTATCAGTAAGTTCTTTTTCTTTTTTTCTTAAAGTTTTCATTGATTTCAGAAGGAGGGACAGGGAGAGACACATAGAACATCAAATGATGAGAGAGAATCATCTATGGGCTGCCTCCTGCATGCCCCCTACTGGGGATAGAGCAGGAAACTCGGGCATGTGCCCCGACCGGGAATCCAACCCTGACCTCCTGGTTCATGGGTCCGATGCTCAACTCCTGAGCAACACCAGCAGGGCAGTAAGTTCTTTCTTAACAACAAAACCTTTAAACTTCATTACCTTACCTATTTTTCAGAAAAACTCAGAAGAAATGGGCACAAGCTGTTAGAATTGTTAGTTCTAAAGGGGTTGTCCCCACGGGATGGTTTAATCCCAGAGGTTTTTGCTTAAGACACACCAGTCTATTAAGAGATAATTTTACAAGACATTTTGAGGTCAAGGCAGCAGCTGCACCTAGTAAGGGGCAGGGAGGTGTGTGTGTGTGTGTTGAAGGAGAGGAGGGGATTTGCTGTCACTTTTCTCTGCATGCTCTTTCACTAGGTATGAACATAAATGCTTTTTAAAAATTCACATTTCAGAGGCCAGATTTTTTAAATGTATTCACAAGTACCTCAGTGTGGCCCCTTGCACTTGTATTTAAAAAGCTAATTAGGATAAAGCTTTATAAATAATTTAAATTTGTCCTATAATAGAATGGTAGTCCGAAGGTTTTAATCTGAAAGGGTGACACTTTCTGTGCAAATCAGGAGCTTCGTCTACTTACAGCACTTGGGGTTTTGAGTCGACTTAAGCATCCAACAGCCCATTGTTATAGGGAATGCAAAAAAAACCCTTATTTAACTCTTTGCTGAGCTTTAAAACTACTGTAATTTTCAAAGTGATTTTGGGAACCCATAATATTCATAATATCTTTAAAAACTATAGCAATGCACAACTCGGTAGAATTTTCCAAACTTAGTATGGTGACTCATGCTTTCAAAACACATTTACTGACCGCCTACTGTGTGCTCTGTGCTAGGCAGGCGTTGTGTCTTAAATGCCGATCAAGTTCTGAGCAAAAAAGGTACCTGACAAAACCAACCCACGAGGGCAACGGTGAACTTAAATACTGAAGACAAAACGAAGCCTGAGCGTTTGCTTTTGTGAAAAGTTCCTTCCTAGTCCTGCTTTGGAGGTGAGAGTGGGGTGCTCTGTAGCGAACTCAAAGTAGGCGGCAGGCACACAGAGTCCGAGCCAGGGGGTGTCTCCCGTGTGGAGACTTCGCCAGGCCCCCGAGCCGAGAGCTGCGGGGACAGCGCCGCGGGCGGCTCAGAGCCCGCGCACCTGGCGCCGCCAGCCCCAGCGGGCTCCGCCTACCGACACGCAGGTGCCTCCGCCACCGCACGGCGAGCGGCTCGCCGCGGAGCCGGAGCTGCGCCGGGGGCACCGGGGCCGCGCTCGGGGCGCGGCGGCGAGTTCTAGCACCGGGCTTCCCACGGCGCGCGCGGACCCAGCCGCCCTCGTTCCCGTTCCCTCCCGGACCCGGCCTCCCCTCGTTACCCTGGAGGCGATCACGGCCAGGACTCTTCCTCAGGCGGCCAGCGGTGCGCGGCCTGGGCGGGCGTGGGAGCCCGGTCCGCCCAGGGGCACGGCAAGCGCACAAGGCCCGCTCCCGGCGCCGGCCGCGGGGCGCAGGAGGCCGGCGCGACCCGGACTGGGGCGGTCCGCCAGGAACTCTGCCCCAGTCCCAGGCTGTCTGGACGAGACTCGCCCCACCCCGACCCCGGGGTCGCGGCCCCGCCTCCCAGCCCAAGGCCAGGCCCCTAGGGGGCGGGCCCTCCGGTCTTGGGGGCGGGGCCTCCGGGCTTGGGGCGGGGCAGAGGCGGAACTACAACTCTGGAAGCCGAGGGGACGCGGTGACGAGAAACTACAATTCCCGGCAAGCGTGGGTTGGTGCCGTGGAGGCTGCTGGGAGAGTGGGTCTCGTCGCTCTTCCCCAATTGCGTGGGGACTGCGGCTGACCCAGTGTTACTGCAAAACTGAAGTCGCAGAGTAATGATGTTGTGAAGTCGCCGCCCGTCCCTGCCACGCCCGGGGCGGTTACCAGCTGCGGCGGCGGCAGCTTGGCTGCTGCTCTGAGGCTGCCGCCGCTTTAGAAGCTTCTCCCTGAGGGAACGCGGGCGGAGGGCAGAGGAGTCCGGGCCATTTTCGTGAGTAACCTTCCGTGCACGACCCGAACTCGCCTTTGCCACCTTCCCTGGAACGCGGTGGAGCCTTCCAGCCCCGCGCTCTTCCCGGCCCTCCGAGGTCACGCGCGGACGCCCGAGCCCAAGCCTGGGACCGGAGGGCAGGGTCCGCGCCGGGTCCCCGCCCCGCGGTGGGAAGTGGTTTGTTTCCCGAGTGTGGGGTGGTAGTGGTGGGCGCTATGCTCTGGCCTCCGGGTTCACCCCTCTTCTGAGCCTTGGCGGCCTCTGCGGGACGCTATCCATCGGACCCGCCAACCCTGAGCGATGAGCGGCTTTAGTGTCCCGCGGCTAAACCTGAAGCCTCGGTCGCCATCTGTGATGAGAACGAGAGGAGAGGGTATTGGAAAGAGCTCTTTTCATGTTGAGTTGAGTTGGACTTTGCGATTGAGTTTGAGCCAGACACCACACGTCTTTCAAAAGAGACGGTTGGCTTTAGTTTCAAGTGCAAATAATGGATATTGGCAGATGTCCTTTTCAGTGCTGGCTTAAAGATAATCTCTCAAACACTTATAAGATTTCTGGGTCATAATAGTGGATGGACTCAGTTACTTGTCCACAAACCTTTTATTTAAATCTGCAGTTTCTGCGCCATAAAATAAAACAACAAACCAGTAACCGTTTACTGGCTATTCATCAAACTAGAGAGGACCATAAGGGGTAAAATGAAATGGACTCTTTCAGTTTTTAAAAAGATATATATTTCAGTAAGTTTTTTCCCTACCTTCAAATATTTGCTGTAGAATTGGATGTGTCTGAGTTACAGTGGTCTCCAAATAGCATGCAAAGGGTGGTGACCTGACACTTGAAAACAAATTGTCAAGGACATTTGGGGGTGAGAAAGGACAGGGATGAAGACACTTTATCATCTCAGCGTTCATCCAGTTTTCTATTTTTAAAATTAAGTAATGTTCAGCATGTCTCAGACATTCAGCAAGCACACACTTTAAGGAAGGCAGTGTTTTGCTATTTTACAGGTTTTTATTCTTATGATGGAAGGGGTCAGAAAGAACAAACATTAGAATACTTTCAATCTGCTGGGCACCAAGTTATGAGCTCTGCATACATTCACTCAATCACTATAATAACTCTTTTGCACTAAATCTGAGGCTCAAAGATGTTAAGTGGAGATTCAAACCTAGATTTGCCTTGCTTCAGAGTCACAGGTCAGGTAACTTGTATCTACTTCAGAAATTATCTTGAATGCATTTATTTACCAGTGTTATTTCCCAATACTGGTTTCTACATACTTTGGACATATAGAATAAGTCCAGACCCCTACTTTTGAACAAGCTGTTCTCTCTGCTTGCAATTCCTGTGCCCCAGAGAGCTGCTCATTAATATCCTAAAAGCGCATTCCAAATCCACCCCAGTTTACTTATGTAAGACACAGGATTGGATTTTCATCTTAAAGGTCCTTTCTGGTTCAAAGTTTTAGTGAATCTGCAACTGGAAATATGAGCCAAGGAGCATTATTGTCCACTGAAAATGCTTAATATCTATAGATGTTAAGAGTAGAAAAACTTGTTTCTTAAAATTTTTATTTCAATACCCATACATGTTAAAAAACAATATAAGGAATGAGACAGATGATAATATATTATTTCATGTTTATTATGAGCTCTGTTACATCATCTGTACCAATTTTTGAACCTCTTTAGTTACCATCCTGTTTAGTTGGTAAGAAATCAGAGGCATTAAAGTAGTACATTTAAAATGACTTAATAATGGAAAGAACTAAATTATACATGGTTTCCTGTCATTTGTCCAGACCTGCAGTGTTCATGTATTAATAGGAAACATATAATGCTTACTATGTGTTAGATACCCATCTAAGTGTTTTACCTCCATTAACTTATTCTCAAAGAAGTACAATGAGATAGTTTTAAAAATTATATTAATGGCTAAAAACATTATATAAATTTCAGGTGTACAACTTTATAATACAACATCTATACACTCTATTGTGTGGTTACCACCCAGAATCTAGTCTCTTTCCATCACCTTGTATTTGAGCCCCTTTACCTTCTGTGTTCTCCTCCATGTCCCTTCCCTTCTGGTAATCACCATCCTGTTGTCTGTATCTAGGAGTTTGTTTTGTTTGTTCATTTGTTGCTTTTTGTTTTATAGCCCACATATGAGTAAAATCATGTGGTTCTTGGTTCTTGGCCTTTTCCATCTGATTTACACTAGCTATAAGTGAAATGCAAATCAAAACCACAATGCGATACTACCTCACACCCATTAGAATGGCTCTTATCAACTAGGCAAAGTAAGTGCTGGAGAGGATGTGGAGAAAGGGAGCCTCATACACTGCTCGTGTATGTAAATTGGTGCAGCCACTATGGAAAACAATATGGAGGTTTCTCAAAAAATAGAGCTACCATAGGACCCAGCAATCCCTATTCTGGGTATCTACTTGAAAAATTTGAAAACACTTATTTGTAAAGATATGTGTTCATTGTGGCATTATTTATAGTAGCCTAGACATGGAAACAACCCAAGTGTCCTTCAACAGATGATTGGATATAGAAGATGTGGTATATACATACACTAGAATACTAAATCATAAAAATAAAAAAAAAAAATGAAATATTGCTATTTGTACAACATGGATGGATATTTAGACTATCATGCTAAGTGAAATAAGTCAGATGGAAGAGGTGATTTTATAGATAGGCAACTGAAACAGAGGATTACCAAGGCCATTCAGCTCCTTAGTGGCGGAACTGGGTGTCAACCCCAGGCAATCTCAGATTTTTTACTCTTAACATTTATTGAGTACCTACTGTGTACCAACCCCACAGCTGGTTGTTTTTATTATAATTAGGTCATTTATCTTTACAACTACCTTATATAAAATGGAAGTTCAGCATTTAGTGCCTTGCCCAAAGTCACAAGATAAATGGTAGAGCCACGACTTGAACCCACATTTGCCTGTCTTCAAGACTGTTTTTTTATACTTTCTCTCAAAGCTTTATTAAATACTTTCAAGGAGCAAGACACTGCTAAGTGCTAGGGATTTAGTCTCTGCTCTTAAGAAATACAGTCTGAAAAGAGAGACAATTGTGATAGTGTAGTAATAGGATAGCAGCATACAGAGAACATCATACAGAGGTACTATGGGAACACGGAGAAAGGGCACTGAAATCTACGGTGGGAATGCTTGGGCCAGTCTCGGAAAAACAAATGGGAATTAGCCTAGATGAAGAAAAGGAGAAGGAGTTGTTATGGGCTAGATTCTGTCCCTCCAAAATTCTTGTTAAATATTGAAGCCCGAATCCCCACCACCTCAGAATGTGACTATATTTGGAGGATAGGGCTTTAAAGAAGTGATTAAGTTGAAATGAAGCCTTTAGGGTGGGTCATAATCTATTATGACTGCTATCCTTATAAGAGGAACTTTGGACACAAAAGGAGACACCAGTGATGTGTGCACAGAGAAAAACCATGTGAGGATACATGGAGAAGGTGGCTATCTGAAAGCCTAAGGAGAAACCAAATCTGCCAACACTTTGATCTTGAATTTCTAGCATCCAGAACTGTGAGAAAATAAAATTCTGTTATTTAAACTACCCAGTTTGTGGTATTTTAATAAGGCAGCCCTAGCAGATCAGTACAGGAATGTTCTATGTGAAAGAAATGACGTGCCGAAAACCTTTTAGGTGTGGCCAGGTGATTAGATTTTGTGGTACGTGGTGTTGAGGGATGAAGCTAGAGACTGGGCTGGGACCATATTAGGGCATTTTATATGAGGTGATAAGGATGTTAGTCTTTATCTTGAGGGGATGGGATGAAGGTTTGTAGCAAGGGGAACAGCGCTGCATTTTAGAGTGATTTAGAATACTCTGTGGGCCTGCGGAGGGTAAAGGTATGGGTATGACATGACTGGTGGCAAGGAGACTGGTTCAGGTGTCTGTTGCCGCAGGAAGCTGAACTAAATACTTTCTCGGGACATCAAATGTCAGACTAGAACAGAACCATTGTTAAGATAAGGAAGATTCTTAAAGGGCACAGATAATCTTTAGGGCATACATAAGAAGATTGAGGAAGAACTTGTACCTAGAGACTGACTTTGCTTTTGACATTTTGCTTTTCATAAAGCTTTATTCAACTATCACAAAATACTCATTGTTTTTCCGCTGCATTTAAGAGAAACTTTATGGTGCTTACACTGTTCTAAGCCAGGTCCTATACTTGATCTTAGTCAAAAGGCCAAGAAGAAATACGCCAAGTCCTCTGACAACCTCATGAAATATCTACTATTACTATCTCCATTTTATACATACAGATATAAAGTACAGAGAGTTCCAGTAACTTGCCTATGGTCACATAGCTAATAAACGGCAGTGTTAAGATTCACACTTAAGCTGTCTGTCTTCAGAATCGGTGCTCTTGGCCATTATACTATGCTGTTACCATATATTATTAAGATTGTCAACTACCTATAAGAGGAGGAGGGAGGAATACAAAAATAAATTGGGTATGTTTTCCATAGGGAGTATAGTTTATCGGGAGATAAGGAACAATCATAAGTTTTTGTTTTTTTAAGTGTTTTAAAGAGAAGTGAAATATTGAGAGGCCATGATTATTGGGGCTCTGGGAAAACTTAGTGGAAAAATGCATTTGAACTGACGTGTGAAGAATGGCTAGACTTTGGATATGCTGAAGGGAAAGAGGACTTTAAAGGTAGAAGCAATAGCATGAAAAAGGTATAGGATTGGGAATTTCCTGGTGTGTCTAGGAAACCAGTAAGTACAGTCCTTTGTTTTGGCTGGAATATATTGTGTGGTTGGAGAAGCCATTTGGGGAGATGGGAAAACAGCAAATGTCTGGGAAAGGGAACTCTTAGGGATTGAGGAGCAAGGAAAATTGTGAGGTTTTAAGCCAAATGATTTAGGTGTATACTAAGTGTAATGATCTTTTAGGAGAGGGTAAAGTTCATCTAGTCCCAACTCATCAGTGACAAGTCCCAACTCATCAGTGACAAGTCCTGTCTTTACTGTCTCACAAATCCCTCTGTTTCCATTCACCTTGTTTATGCCTTTGTTACAATAAATCAGGCATAATGTGATAAAATTTCTAATTATCCTCCTGTCTCTAATCTCTCCATTCCTGAAATTTATCCTCTATTCTGACTCCAGATTTATTTCTCAAATGTCACTTTTCATTTAGAAACTTGTTCCCTGTTGGATCAAGTTCAGATTTCTTAATCTGAGCTAGTCAAATTTAAAGCTTCAAGTACTTTCCCCATAATCTTTCCCACTTAACTTGCTCTGTACACTGCTGCCAAACTGGCTCTTTCTGCTATTTGCTTCGAGGCCTCTTTTTTCTTTGTCTTTCCCTACCAGATACCCCATTCTCACTATCCAAATCTTTCCATTCCTGAGGAACTCACTTAAATCGTACTCCTATGTGAAGCCAGACCACTTCAGCTAGAAAAAAACTCTCCCTCACTGACTATGTATAGAACAGTTCTGTCCTAGTACTCATCAAATATTTAACAAATCTGGTGGTGTTATCTTATTTTCTTACATTTATTTAGATTAGATCAAGTTACTTGAGCTTCTGCTATTATATTGCCATTCTTATCAGCAAGGAGGAAGAAAGGAAAAAGATAGCACCTTCCCTCTTCCTTCCTGGAAATAAATTGTAATATATGTTGTAAAAGAAACAAATTAGATGCTGAGTTAGAAAATTAGATGCTGAGTTAGAAAAAAGGTGGCAGAGGAGACTACTTTAGATAAGGTAGGCTGGTAACTTCTCCCTTTGGATGACTTTTCAACTGATACTTGAAGGGTAAGAAGTAGTTGTCATGTAAAGAACAAGAGGGAAGAGTATTCCAGGTACAGCGGACAGTTACAAAGGCCCAGAGATAAGAGAGTGTGATGAGAAGTGAAAAGAAATGACAAAAGGTCTGTGTCTGTGTGGCCGAGTATGAGCAAGGAGGAGAGCGTGCAAGATGAGGGACAAGTAGTTGGAGGCCAGACTATGCCAGACCTTGTAGACTGTGATTTGAAGTATGGATTTTATTCTAGGTATTATGGGAACCCTTGATTTATTTTTAAAAGGAATTTAGTTTTAAAAACATGATTCTTATTGCCATATGGGGAATAGAAAGGAGTAAGAGATTAACCTGGGGTCCTGTTAGGAGGTTGGTTCATCTATGAGTCTAAGAGCTGATGATGGCTTGAGTTAGGATGCTAGAAGAGGGAATGAAGAGAAGTAAGTAAATTTTATATATATACACACACACACACACACACACACACACACACGACTGCATAGAAGAGGGAATGAAGAGAAGTAAGTAAATTTTATATACACACACACACACACACACACACACACACGACTGCACAGGATTTGGTAATGAGTTGGATGTGGCAAGGTGAGAAAAAGGAGACATCTTCTGTTCAGTGAGTCAGTTTAGGGGATCATAATTAGCCTATGAGAAATTTGTGTGAAGCCCAGGAAAAAGTCTGGTCTAAGAGACAGACAGTGAGTTACTAATACTAAAGTAATTTAACCTATGGCAGTGGTTGGTTTGCAGAAAGGTAAGTGAAAAACAGCAACAATAAAGAATGTGGTCACAATTGGAATTCTGGGAAACACCAACATTTACAGATCAAGGGGAAGGACCTAAGTGATCCAATGAAAGTATTTGAGAAAGAACATTCATTGTAAGAGAGCCACAGGAGGAAAGTAGGGAGTAGTCAACAATATTGAGCCAGAGATTGACATAAGAAAACAACTAAGAAAGTATGATTGGATTGGTTGGCAGGATCTCTGATGACTGAAGGGATAGTGGTTTCAGGAAAAATCGGATTGTAGTGGGGTTAAGGTATGAATGAGAGATGGAGAAAAGTGAATGGTAAATAACCTTTAAAGAAGCATGGCTGAGAACAAAGGGCAGTAAAGGGAGGTTTTTGAAATTTTATTACCTTTTTTTAATAAAATGGAAGATTTTGAACATGATAATAGGCCAAGGAAGAGAGCGAAGCTAGTGGAGAATAAGGGATAACCAGTGGAGCAACATTTAGAGAAGGCAGGAATAGAGACTTTTAAGTGACACATTTCATTATTTTTTAACTGAGTGGACATATACACATGTAGAAAAATTAAAAAGTGTATTATGTAAAGTAAGTTTCTCTCCCCCCTCTGTCTTCCAGCTACCCAGTTCCTCTTCTAAAAGGATTGATAATTTATACTCCCATCAATAAGTGTGCAAGTGCAGGATTGAGATTATGTTTGTACTTAATTCTCAGAGTTTGGAGAGAACACTTAGCTATAGATTTTGTGGATTTATCGGTGGGAGGAATGAGGGTAAGAGAAGTAGAGAACATACAGGGTTTCAGAGATTATTGAGCATGGTGTGGTATGGAATTGTTTCAGAAAAGAGCATTTAAGAGGATAATGGAGGGAATGCCTGTGGTGTGAGACCAAGGTTGATGACCAAATTTGCAACAGCCACATTCACATCATTTTGTGACCTTCTTAGGAGAACTTAACCACTTCTTTATATTTAAAAGGCATGTCAACTTAGAAACTGTACTTCTCAAAAACTCATCACTTACATAAAGTACAGGTTTGGGGTCCAAGTGCCAAAGCTCTGCTTTCTGTTCTTACTACTTTCAGTCATTGGCATGTTGTGTGTAACGCTTTGGGGTTATTCAGGCCAGTGGTATAAATCAAAACAAAGGGAAGTTTGTTGGTTAAGAAAGAGAGCACTCTGTGTCTGAAGGAAGAAGGGAAGAAGAGGAGGCTGGAAGCCAACTAAAATGTCTCGGAGATGGCACAACTGTTCTTAAAACACACAACAACTTAAAAAAAAATTTCCCTATCTGTTCTCATCATTTTAGCTAGTACTAGGCTAAACACTGTTTTATTTTTAGTGACAAAAAACAAAAGACTGCAAATGAGATTTATATTGGCAATTGTGAAGGTGCATTTTTTTTTAACTAGGCATTTGCTCATTTCTTATTTGATATGGGACTTATTTTAAATGCAATTTATAGACAGCTGCAAATGCTCTTTGTGGAAAACATGATAAAACTAAGTGGTGAGCCAAAAATTCATTTGTAGCTTTCCTATGAAATTGACAACCAGTTCTTTTTAGTTATTACAAGAAAAGTGGGTACTGTGTTATTGCTATAAAAATGATAAATCACAGCCCTGACCAATGTGGCTCAGTTGGTTGGAACATTGTTCCGTGCACCAAAAGGTCACAGTTTCGATTGCAGGTCAGGGCACATAGCTAGGTTTTGGGTTCGATTGCAACTGATCAGTGTTTCTCTCCCCCCTCCTTCTCTCTTTCTAAAATCAATTAAAACAAACAAACAAAATCCTCAGGTGAGGATTTAAAAAAATTTTAAAAAGATAAATCACATTTTAACAGCCAACTCTTATACAGAGTTTTTCATAAAGCAAAAACAATGTTTTCTTTCAAACGTTCACTCTTAGCTTAAGATTTTGTTTTTCAAGGCAATTCATTTAGTTGATGTTGGACTGAAATGTATTAATAAGTGATGTTGTTCATTAAATTACTTCTTTAATTCAGCATATTGACAGTTTAAGTCATAAAGCTTATAGTTAGGCATGTATTGCTAGCCTACCACGTGTCAGTTGCTTTTAAGTTTTGAGCATACAAACATAAGATACCTTCATTCAGGGAGCTCACACGAGTGAGGAAGAAAGTGAGCACATAGTCTTCTGGGAGCATTCAAGAGGGGAGTCTGTAAACACCGATTAAGGAGCAAAATCACAGTGAAAAATTTTGTTTCTTAAACAATTTTTTCCATGTTTGTAACCCACTCTATATTTCTCTATAACAATTAACAGTAAAATTCTCACAAAAGAGGAGGACTTATACTTTTCTTGGGAGACAGTGAAGAAAGGACAAAGTGTATTCATGGCCAGCCTAGGGAAAAGAACACCAGGTGAGAAAGACACTTGGCGACAGTGCCAAAGGAAGAGAAGCAGGCCAACTGAATCCCTAGTGCTGGACAGATGAAAAGAAGAGGCACTGAGGAACCAGCCAGGGGCAGAAAAACAGGTCCTAAGGTTTAGCCTCAAGCAGGCTCTTTCTGGATTCTCTGATAACCTGGTTATCTGGTTTCTCAGCTAACAGCCCATTAGAAAGGGGAGAGGCACACTGACAGCAGTAAAGTGTAATGGTTGATTGCCTCACAGTGAGGCAGAAAACCAAATTAGAAGCAGACTTAAAATCTCAAAAAAATAGCAATTTAAGACCATTTAGTTTAGGGAGAAGGAGCTCTTTAAAAGTTTATAATCTTGGAAGATATTACTATAGGCACTATAATACAGTAATTGGTTAGTCATAGTAATGACCCTGAGTCATCAAATTCCATCAGTTTTTTCTATCTCAGGATTCTTCCCCCAAGAGCGGTATGTTGGACTTTTCTCATTACCATGTCTTAACTTTATTGGGAAACATCTTACTACCAATGTTTTTAAAATAAGAAAATTAAAGATTTTGTGGGTTTTTCCACAGTATTTTCCCACACCTCTCTCTAGGGAATGTTTGTTTTCAACTTCAGTGTAACTGACAGGCTTAATTGAGGTAGTACTGTACACACACTCACAGCTCTTACTGAAACTCATGCGAAGCCTGTGTAGATTTTTGCCAGTAGGGCTAAGAAAGCCTTCATTTTCAAATGCTCTCACAATCTTACGTTTCTTGTGTAATTCCCTTTCTCTCTACTACAGATTGCAGGGCTGTAACTTTACAGATTGATTTATTCATTTAATAGATGTATTTTGAATGCATGGCATTTGCAACATATTATGATATAGGTGGACTTGATTTACTGCAACAGAATTTTATTTTGATCTTTATTTCACCTGTCTTTAGCAGCTCAGAACAAGTGACAGACTTATTCCCAGTTTACAGTAATACATCTGTATTATTTTCTCCATTCTGTTGAATAGTCATTTAATGGCAAAATCATACTCAGATTTGGAGTTGTCTTATTAAAGAACATAATAAACATAAAAACACAGATCATTCTGCTTCTTTGTAAATACAGCCATCTTTGGGATTAGATGACTAATATTTTCTAAAAGCAAATGCAAACCACATACGAACAAATTGCCCTTTTTCCGTAATCAGTATTTTTTTTTTTACAGAATGAAGCGGAGAGATAAGACTGCTTTAGAATTATCTCTGAGACTTTTTCTTTTTAAAAAAAATGTATGTTTTTATTGATTTTAGTGAGAGAAGAAGGAAATGGGAGAGAGGGAGAGAAACATCAGTCAGCCAAACTACAGTCCCCCACACTCCCAGTTTCCCCACACTCGCAGTTTCTCCCCATAGTGCTCAGAGGCGAGAGGCCCCAGCTCTGGGTTTGATTCTTGGCTCTTACCAGCTTGGCTCTCATTAACCTGTAACCTTCGATATTCTCTATCTATAAGACCATGACAGTAATGTCCACATCATGGGGTAGTTGTGAGGATGAGAGTGAATCATGTTCCATAAAGCAAAAACAGGTTTCTTGGGAGAAGAATAGATAAAGTCAATGCCTAGCTCATAGTAAGTGCTTCATCAGTGTTAGCTATTATTAGGAAAGACTGAATTTGGAACAGAATTGAGAATCTATTTCTCTGTCTTGTATTTTCCATTTGAAGCACAGAGCTCTTCTGTCCTTATTATCAATTGTTTACCATTATAAGCCAGTCTCAGAAAACTTCTGTAGTTCTAGTTTCATTTGGTATATTCTACAGTAAAGTCATGAATTTAACAAAGAGGTTTTGCTTTTTGCTCAAGTGTCAAAAGAGCTAGTTTCTGCTCAGGAAAAGTTTCACAGGGCAGTAGTGTCTTCTCTTCAATTGTTCAGGTCTAGAAACTGAAGTTTTCAGTGTACTTAGTTGATCAGACCTGGAGAAAAATATACACTAAGCATACTCACTAAAGAATGATAAAGATGCCAGAGTCTGCTCTTAATATACAGTGGAACTGTCAGGTGGACCACATGTTTTAGTTCCCATAGTATATTTTTCCCTTATAGGAAAATCTGCATGAGAAACCAAATTACCAGAAGTTTTTTCCTGTGTGTGCATTTAGAGGTGGGAGGACATTTGAAGCATAACAGTATGCTAAGGGGAAGGGTGGGCTGAGTTAGCAGTATGAGTTCCAAGAACCTCAATAGCTTAGAGTAGAGAATGAGGGCTGAGGTTGGAGGACCAGGTGCGAAGCTATTGCTGTAGCCGGGAACAGAGAGAAGGGCTTGAGAAGGCTATAGCAATAGGCTTGGAGAATAACTTGACAGTAACTGGTAACTACATGTAAAGCAGGGATTGAAGAGAAGAAAGATGACTTGGGTTTTTGGCTCTACTGAGCAGGTGAATTGATAATACAGTATTAGCTAATTAGTAAAACAAGAAAAAACAGATTTCATGGGAGAAGGATATTGAGTTCAGTTTAGAATGTGATAAATTTGTGGTATTAATATTAAGTTGATATTGAGAGTTTCAGTTTAAAGTCAAGAAATGCTAATTTGGGCTGAAGACAGAGACTTGGGGAATCATTATCATATAATTAGAAATAAATGCCTTTGAAGTAGATGAGATTTATGTGTAGAGAAAGGAGAGGGCCCATGATAAAATCCTGAAGAACTGGGGATACTAGCTATTAAAGGCAGGTGGAGGAATAGAGTTCCTAAATTTCCTTAGCCACCTAGTTACCAACCCATCAAGCTCGTTTGAGAATCTTGTTTCCTGAGTTGCAGATAGCCAACAGCCATATCTCAAAATTTTTATCTGTTCTTATTTTGTTCCTGAATTTCATTGGCAAACCAAAAATCATCCATTACATGTCAGTTTTCTCTCTAAAGGTAACCTTATGAAGTTGTGGAATTGATTGTGACAACTGGTTTGGAAAATAATGAGTCTTATGTCTAAACCATAATATAATTTGAACTTTTTTTTGCCTAGTAGAATTACATTACTAAAATGGTTATACATCTTAGATAGGTAAAATTCTAGACTCATTCTAGAATTATATATGTTTATAAACATGTTTATATAATAAATATTCTACCCTGACATCACTCACTCTCATTTTAAGTTACACCCTGTTTCTGGTCATTTAAGATTGCACGTCCTGGTGCCACTGATTACTTTGTTGATCTGAAGAGCTGTGTTGCCCACAGTTTTTCTTTTGGCACCTTTTAGAAACGTCTGCTTCTGAAGACCTTAAGTATTATAAATTTAAAATAAAGATTTAGGATCATCATAAGCCAGCAAAAGCAAGTTTGCATTTGATTCTTAGAGGGGAGAAAAATGAAGACACAGACTTTCTACCTATTGAAATATTTCTGTTTTTAAAATTTATATTTACTTACTGCTGTGTGAAAGTGCTGCTTCAAGGGGCTTCTTAGCTATTTGATTTGAAGATAAGTCCTGAAGAACAGATTACACAGTAATACTATTATGTCTGCCAGCATGATTATATCTGTTCATTTTATTTCTTAATCTGTGTAGTGTCTTTAGGTTTTCAGGTGATGGTGACTCTCAATTTAATTTACTAGCTAAATTTTGCCAGTCAGCATTGAAAAAAATGCTGTCTAATTTGGTTGGGAAATTTTTTTGGTTCTAGAAGTATAGTAGTTTAGTACCCACAGAATCTCTTATATAAAATGCCTCAGCTCAAGACATTATCCCCCCTCCCCCCGTTTTTAGTTAAGAGAACAAACTCCACAAACTCTGTAATGCCATTTACTCTGCATTACTCAATTTTGAAGACTTACAATTTTTTTCTCTTGTTTTCAGTCAAAAGGACATAATTTTCTATGTTTGAAAAAGATTTAAAAATATAATAGCTATGATGACTTTGTTAATATCCTGGATATAAATTGACAGCAACTTCTCTTGTGAGCAAATATTTTAATATGCCATAACCCAAATGTCAGCTGAGTGTCTGGACTTTAAGTGCTAAATAGTTGTTTTGAACCTTCAGTTTCATGTTATAGGGAAGCCAAAACTCTCCCTAGATTTCTGCAAATTCCTGGTGTTCTTGTGGCCTTTGAGCTACTGCCATCTGGGTGGGACTTCTTTCCCTTACCTTCTCTCTCCCTCTCCAGAGAAAGAGAGAGCATTTATTTCCCTAATCTCATTCAGAAGATTTTAGCTTGCTTATTGATACTACACCATAAATGGGTTTTCCATGTATTTTTCCAAACAAAAAGCATTTCTTTCCTTAGAGGAGCTCTGCTGTTCTATGTTAAAATGATGAAATGTGCTCCTTATTAGATATAACTTGGTAATAGTAACCCTTCAAGTAACTATTATTTTCTTCATTTATCAAACTTTCATGTATTTAAATAGTTCATACTAAACTCAGTCTCCATTCTTTAGAAGTTATTTAAAAAACCACCCTATCTTAAAAGCTTTTGCAATGTTAGAATTGAATATACTATATAGCTCTTTTGCCAGATGGTACATAGAAGACAGTGAGTGCTCTCTTAAAAGGGACAGAATTTCAGATAGAGTCCAAATATCAACTTGCTCTTTTCTCTTAGAGAAATAAATCAGAACTATTTTGCGACTATGAGGCTGATGTCTACTACCCTTTTGAGGTTTGCATTTAGTATTTTTGAGCTATTTTCTATCCTGTTTCCTTTGACTAAACTACCACATGACATCACTAAATTATTTTTGACTGCCAAATAATAATGTGCTTTTTCATATTGCTAAGCCAATCATGATCTTTTATAGAAATGAGTTTGAAAAGCAAAAAATGGAATCTTGTCTAGAAGTAGTTTTGAAAAGATGTTGATATTTCTTATTTGGCTCTTTATGGTATCTTTCTATAAGAGTTTGGTGTCATTGTAGCCTTTTATTCATGATGCAAAAATACCATGATTTAGGGGTATAGGCCAGAGGTCAACAAACTATATCCCGTGAGTCAAATCCAGCCAGTTCTGTAAGCCAAAAATGTTTTTTATATTTTTAAAGGGTTGAAAAAAACCCACAAAAATAATAGGCAACAGGCAGCAAAGCCTAAAATATTTACTACCCGGTTTTTTACAAAACAGTTTGCTGACCCTTGTTATGGATTCTTGAGTTTTAAAGTGTATGAATAATAACCTGTTCATTTTTAGAAAATCCCTAATGGAAACTATCAGTGATTATATAATTGCGTATTCTGAATATTGTGTAATTCAGAAATTACTTTAAAATGATTCTATATATTGATAATAAGTTGACACGGAAAGATAAATGAGTAGGCTGCTAAACAGCATGTTAATAATATTGTACTTCCCAATGAAAGCTGGTAAAAGATTACAACTAGCTTTCATTTATTCTTCATACCTTTTTTATCTGCCATATTATACTGCCTGAATTTTTTTGAATGAACATATTACTTTATAATGAGAAACAAAGGTATATGTGTGCATATATTTGTGTTATATTTGTGTGTTTTAAAGAGAAGAAGAGAGAGAGAAACTGAATGGAAATTTCCATTGTAGCTTGTGGCTGATTTTCATCTGATGAGAATCAGAGGTTTGTTTATTTAAGGAATATAGTTTATTATGAACCACTTTTAAACTCTTGTTGTCTTTGAACTTAAATACTTTTTCCTTCAAAGCTTTTATCAGGTAATCTAACACCTGAAAATGTTAGCATTGAGGCTTCATCTCACTTGTTTTTTTGTTTTGTTTGTTTGTTTATTTATTTATTTATTTTTGCCATTTCCTTAGTTGAAATCTAATTGTACTGCTTTAGAGCAGCTAGGTAGTAATATAAAAACAACGTGACCTTTTAATAAATTGTCAGGAACTGTGTCCACATAGTTTGCATTGCTGAGATTGCTAGTTCTGCATAGATTATGTCCAGCAAATGTTTTCGTGTCCAGGCTCATGTTCAGACTTTAAGGACTAAAGAAATGCAATAATAATTATAGGGTAAGTAGCCTGCTAAAAGAACAGTAGAATTTCCCTAGGTTTTTAAAATTTCCCTTTGATCCCCATACCTTGCTTCAAATTCTCCTTACTTTCTTCCCCCCAAGGGAAGCATTTTCATATGTTTATAAATATATATGCAGAAAAAATTGAATTACTATAAATGGCATCGTGGTATCCCTTTCATTTTGTTTCTTGCATTTTTTGCTGAGCACGGTATTTATAGCACTGTGCTGCTCTGTGGTATGTATCCACCACATTTTGCCTATCTGCTCTCCAGGGAATAGTCCCTCACCTTACTATCACAAACAGCAATCCAGGAGATAATCTCAGAAATGTCTCTTTATGGGTTGATGTCTCTTTATGGGCTGATGTGAGAATTGTACCCAGGAGCACAATTGCTGGGTTTTAGGGTACATATGTACTTAATTTGACTAGATAGTTTCCGATAGTTTCTTTGAATGGCTACACTGGTTTGCATTCCCACCATGGGCTTTTTATTTGGGGAAATTTTTATGAGTTTCCGTAAAGCCCGGAGTTAGTGACAAAAGAGGATTACCGTAGGTAAGAATAATTACTAGAACTCCTGAATTATTGCTAGGTGGCAGTTCCAGATGAAATATATAGCCGTGCTTTTTATAAGATCATGTGCTCTTTGAGAGTTAGAGCTATGTGGAAGGGTAGGAACTGATCTTGTAATTTATGAACTTTCTGGATACGGACAAAGTATGCTCCAGACCAAGGATTCAGTTCTGCTCATCATCAACAAATTGTCATTTTCAACTCGGCTATTGTTGTTATTGATAATGTTTGTTTTATATGTGTATAATTCTGAGGTATTTTATAAGTATTACAAACCTTATTTTCTCTCTAAAAGCCGGGCTATGATAAATTGATAGTATACAAAATGAATGGGAAAATTACACATATTAAATAAATGATTGGACATAAGAATGATTATGAAGAATAGTTCCACAGTGTGTGCATTTGATAATTGGCCAAAGGTGGAGAAATGTGAATGTCTGAAATGTTTTTTGGAGAGGATCATTGTTAAAGTGGGGTGCCTATTTACTTAAAGGTTGATTCATGTTAAAATTAGGCCTTCAAGAACTTAAAGGCTAAGCGTGGTGAATGGAAGTGCTACTGTGGAAATTTATCAAAACCCACAGATGGCACCGTGGGTTCAAGATCTTTTCTAATCTGCAGGTGTGGATGTCTTAGCTGCCAGAGTTTCCCTCCCTTCTCCTGTTGGTAGAGATTGTGGCAAGGCGGGGTTGCCCACCTCAGCAAATGGGTAGGGTTTTTTTTTAATGTTCAAAATATCAGCTAGGAGGAAATGCAGACCCTGTATGCCTAAATCTCACTCATGGTTTTCGACTTTCAAACTAAATGGATTTAACTACCTTTTGGAATCCAACCTGTTTGTAAGTAGAACTGCCTCCATATATTTCATATTCTGAAAACCCTACTGATCTTTAAATTGAATGGCACTAAAAAAGAGGGACAAAATATCTGCTGGGCACAAATCCTATTTCCTCAGGGTGAGCTTTACAGTTGCTGGTAGAATAGCTGTGCTGAATGTAGGCAATGTAATATACTGCGGCACATCAGTGCAGTTGGGCTTGGTGTTGGTGTGTGGTCTCTGCCTTTGTCAGGTCTGCTGCTCACTGTCCAGATTGGATTTTTGTAATGGTTCTCCCCCCTACCCCCGACTCGGCCCTTTTTTCCCAGCTCTTAGCGCTGAAGCCATCGTATAGTCTTTTGTAGTTTAATGTCTGGTTTTAAAATTATTGTGGGGTTTTTTATGTCTTATCTTTGATGTAGCTAGACACATTAAAATTAGTGAGTCTCTGTCAAAATGTATTATTTAATGTAGGGACAATGGACACACATATTTTAAATTACACAATTTATCTTTTGTCTGGATTAGGGCTGCCACTGCCTAAAAAAGATGCTGCTGCGATTGTTGACTGGCACTGTTACTACTTCTGAATGCTGATCAGCAGCTAACATGTATCTTAAATTAATCTCCAAAGTATTATTTGTACAGTAAAACTTAAAATTATTTTTCTAATTTAAATGGTTCATTAAATCATTGTGTTTACTATAATTCGGTGTCTGCACTTCTGTCAAGGTGAAGTTTCCCTGAATTGTTTTAGCCTTTCTGTAAGTCTGTTTTGACCAGAGTATCCTGTGTTAAGGAAGTAGGAAGATTTTTTTAAGGCACAAGGCCTATATTTAGGCACTCACTGTTGACCATTAGTTTCCATGGCTAGGCTAAACTAAGTCATTAATCATGTTGTTTTCTGCCAGCAATATTTGTATCAATGCCATGTTTTGCGTGTTCTTTTTTAAGTCTCTTATTAAAAGAAGTCACTTGGCTATTTTATTTTCTCCTAATAATGCATGCTTGATTGGTTGTTTTATAAAAAATGCTGCAAAGTTGTTCCTGAAAAGAGCGAGCAGAGATCCAGCATAGAAAGTAGATGGTACTCAAGGAAATACTTAGAATATATGTGTACAAACTAGGAAAGGCATTGAAAAATGTGTTGTTTGGCTTGCCAAAGTTTAGTTTTTACTCCATTTAGGACTCTGATTTTGCATGGTTTCTTTTCATGCATCAGAGAAGTAGAAAAAAAATGATTAATGGCACTAAATATCACTTGTCATAGGGCAGGAAGTAAATGTGACTTATGATGCTGAGAGAAGATGCCATTATGGAGTCAGGAAGAGGGGTTTACATTGTGCTTAACTTTGTGTAAGGTACAAAAATAATAATGATAATAAAATTGTACTAATTGGTGCTAATAGAAATAATAACTAATATTCATATAATATTTACTATATTCTAAAGCATTGTTTTAAGAGCTTTATATGTATTAGCTCATGTAAATTCCCCCATGGGCCCTGGATTAGGTGCTATTATTTCCCTCTCCCAACTGACTTAATCCCCATAGCAACCCCATTAAGTAGACCCTGCTAGTAGACCCATTTTACAGATGAAGAAATGAGGGTCAGGTATGAGGACTAAAATGCTCATTCCCTTTAGCTTCTGATTTTTTTTTTTTAAATTATAACTCCTATCTTGACAGTGAGAAACTGTTAAGATAATGTGCTCAGTCAGAAAACCAGTAAATAAGACAAAAATCCAGTCTTGTCTAATGCTAAATTATAGACATTATTCTATACTCACTGTTGCCACTCCAAACTAGACCTACTAAGGAGCTAAGATCTAGACCAGGGCATATCCAAAGGGTTTATTTAGTTCTAAAGAGTCACCAGGAAGAACATATCATTCCCAAATCATCCCTGACCTGCTCTACAGTCTGCAGGTTGGGCAGGTTCTTGGATTGCCCTGGAGGTCTAGATTCCTTCTGCATGACTCTGGAGAGGGACTTAATTCTGTGTTCAGCTTGTTTTTCTCTATTCTTGTATGCAAGAGCTAAGACCAAACCATTAATAAAACCTCCAAAACCGATTAAGAAGCAGTTCTCTTGTTTGTGCCCTGACCAGGGATCAAACACACAACCTTGGTGTATCAGGTTGATGCCCCAACCACCTAAGCTACTCCGTCAGGGCATCTTACTTGTATGTGGAATCTAATGAACAAAATAAACTGATGAACAAAATAGAACCAAAGGCATGGATACATGGAACAGATTGACAGAGGTCAGAGGGGAGGGTCACGGGGGGAGGGGGGGAGCACTAGATGAAAGAAGGTGAAGCGATTAGCCAAAGAACATATAGGCATAGCCCATGGACACAGAAAACATTGTGGTGAGGGACAGAGGGAGGAGGGGCGGGGGCTGGGTGGAAGGAAAGAAAGGGAGGGAAAATGAAGGACATCTATAATAGTGTCAACAATTGAAACAAAAAAAAGCAGTTCTCTAGAGCAGCAAAGATCTGGAGTCCATAGTTGAAACTTATGTATAGGATGTGTGTGTGTGTGTGTGTGTGTGTTCCCATGTGATATATGTAAATATTTTTTAAAAGAAAGAAATTGTAAGATTAAACTAGCTGGTGTATAACAGTGTCAAGCAGAAGGTCTTGAGGTTATTGTTAAAATTTCACAATGGTTTTTGGTTAAAATATGATTAAGAATCACAGTTCTGTTTAAGAACCAATTTGGACCAGTATGAGAGCACTTGGCATTTATCCTCTCCCTTTTTGTCTTTCTTTTCCCTTTCTCCCTCCCCTCTCATCTTCACAAGCAAGTTTGTGATTTATTTTTTAAAAATGCTTTCTTAGAAATTGAAAATAACTTTAAATATACTTGGAGGTGTAAAAAGTAGAAGTCTCTCTTCTTTAGTTTACTGGGATTCTTCTAGAGGTAGCGATATAATTACAAGTATCTAAATGTAGGGGGGAACCCTGTTTAAGAAGTTGATGTAGGAAATCATTGATTTAGACAGATGGTTATTTGATGCCTGCATTATTTTACTACTAGATCAGGGATTGGCAAACTTTTTCTATAAAGAGTCAGATAGTAAATATTCTACAAAGTTCATGACAAAGTATTATCTGGCCCAAAATGTCAGTAGTGCCACGGTAGAGAAACCCTATTATAGATTATTCCATTTCATCTCCTTTGTTTATTATCTGTAATTCTTGAGTTATTTTATTGGCTGCTTTAGGGTTTATAGTACACATCTTTAACTTACCACAGTTTACCTTCAAACAATATGTTACTCTTTCCATGTAATATAAAAGCTTTACAGCAGTGTATTTCTACTTTTCTCCTCCTGGCCTTTGTACTGTTGTAATACATTTTATGTCTACATATATTATAGACCCCACAATATATTATTATTTTACTTTAAACAGTTAATTATCTTTAAAATTTTTTTTAACAACTCTATTAACATACACAAGACTGCACATATTTCAAGTGTACAATTTGGTAGGTTTTGACATTGTATACACTTGTGAAACCATCACCACAATCAAAATAATGAACATATTCATCATCCCCAAAACTTCTTCCCTGCAGCATAGTGATTCCTCCTCCAACCCCAGGCAGTCACTGATCTGCTTTCTGTCATTATAGATAAGTCTACATTTTCTAGAATTTTATATAAGTGGAATTATAAACTATGTACTCTTTTTCTGTCTGACTTCTCCCGTCCAGCATAATTATTTTGAGATGTATCCATGTTGTGTGTATCATTAGGAAAACATTCTTAATGACAGACATTGCAGGTAATTATACTGCTGTTATTAAAGAGCATGCTGAAGTTCAAAGTCACTTGATGTGTTCTTTGTTTTAGGTCATGACTGTCCAAGGTATGATAATCACCTGAGAGCACTCATTGCTGCAGATGTCATTTGTCCATCAGAAAATACCCATACAGCCAGATCCATCTTTTTATTGAATGGTTTAATGGATTTCCTTTACTCTAATTCATACCAAAGCTGTCCTCCTCAACCAAAGCACGAAAGGATCCTGCATGAATCAATCCCAGAATGCCATTTTTACATCACCAGCAGGTGAAGAAAACCTCATGAATAGCAATCACAGAGACTCAGAGAGCATCACTGGTGAGTCGAGTTTAACAAATATTGAAGTGCTGTTGCTTACAGGATAAAATGCAAATGCCTTAATTCAGCATATAAGATTGCTGTAATGAAACCCTGACCTCTCTTTCCAGCCTGGTCTTCTCAGAGAACAACTGACTTAGTTCATTCACCCCATAGTCTCCTATTATATTATCAAAATCTGCCTTGTGTGCCATTCCTTGTCTGTGTCTGACTCTTCGTATGTGTGGGCCCCAGGTCAGCAGGAACTGTCATGCTAGTCTTCCTAACTCCAAAGAGCAAGGACAGAGTTGCTTGTGTTTGTATACCCTGCGAGCACCCGACAAGAATACCCAGCACATAAGAGGTACTCGGGACATACAGAGTATACAAACAGGTGAAGACCTATAAGCCCTCATTTGCAAGGCTAAAGTAAAAAACTCTGAACACCCAAAGTTTTCTCTAAACTTTGGTTCTAAAACTCAGTCCACAAAACCTCACCTGTGCAGCTATTTCTAAACTTCCCTGACTTTAGTCCTACTTATGTTTGCTGAAAGTGTATTAATGTATTTAAGTATGGGGTGCTGCTATATAACCAGTTGGGTGGTGGTTTAACATAAAAATGTACAGTACTACTAGAACTCCAAAAATTCTGAAACCCATCTAAACCCAAAGGTTTTTTTTCCTGTTTTTTTTATTCAGCTTTATTAAGATATCTTTATGATGATACAATAAAATGCACTCATTTTTGTGTGTATTTTGGTTTTGCAAATATATATACTTATGTAAACATCAGTATAATCAAGTTGTAGAACATCTTTATTACCCCCAAAAGTCCCCTTGTACCCAGAACTCACCACCTTTTACCCCTGGCTTCAGGTAACCACTAATTTGCTTTCTGTCATTGTAAATAAAATTTGCTTTTTCTAGAATATCATATAAATTAATCTGTGTCTTTTGTGTCTGGCTTTTTTATGCCGCAAAATATTTTTGAAATTTATTCACAGTATGTTATGAGTCAGTAGTTCATTTGTTTTAAATACCTAGTTGCAATGACTCAGCTCTGTTGTAGTAGAAAAACAGCCATAGGCAATATATAAAAGAACAAATGTGATTGTGTTCTAGTAAAACTTTATTTTAAAAACTAGGCAGAAGCAGCAGGCTGGAGTTGGCCTGTGGACCTTAGTTTGCTGGCATCTACAATATCGTCACTTGGTAATGTCAGTGGTTTTTATTTTAGCCATTCTAATAGCTGTGTACGGTTATCTCTTTATGGTTTTAATTTATTTTTCCCTGAGGACTAGTGATGTTGAGCATATCTAGATCTTATTTTGAGTTGTCTACTCAAATCATTGACTTATTTTTAAATTGTCTTACTATTGAATTATAAATGCTTTTATGTATTCTAGATGTAAATTCTTTTTTATTTTTAAAAAAATTTTATTGAATTTCCCGGAGTGGCATTGGGTAATAAAATCATACAGGTTTCAGGTGTACAATTCTATAATACATCATCTGTATATTATATTGTGTGTACACCACCCAAGTCACGTCTCCTCCCATCACCATTTATTCCCCGGTTACCCTCTTCTACCTGCCCCATGCAAGTCCTTTTTCAGATAAATGGGTTGCAAATATTTTCTCCCAGGCTGTGGCTTCCCTTTACATCTTAACGGTGTCTTTTGAAGAACAAAAGTTTAAAATTTTGCTGGAGTCCAGTTTATCACTTTTACAGTTCATGTTATTTGTGTCGTTTCTAAGAAATCTTTGCATACCTCAAGGTCACAAAGATTTTCTCCTTTGTTTTCTTTTAAAAGTTTTGCTTTTAGCCCAGCCGGGCGTGGTTCAGCAGTTGAGCGTCGACCTAGGATCCAGGCGATCAGGGTTCGATTCCCTGTCAGAGCACATGCCCAGGTTGTGGGCTCAATCAATGACTCTCTCATCATTGATGTTTCTATCTCTCTCTCTCCCTCTCCTTTCCTCTCTCTGAAATCAGTAAAGATATATTTAAAAAAAAAAAAAAAAGTTTTTGCTTTTACATTTAGGCCAGTGGTTCATTTGATAATTAATTTCTTGCTTTTGTTCCCTCAAAGTAATGTGTCTTTTTTTCCCTCTCTGCTTTTAAGATTTTCTCTTTGTGTTTTCTTTGTTTACTCTTTTTGAGTAGTTCAGCTTCTTTGACTATGAATTTAGTTTTAATTAAATTTGAAAGATTTTGGCCATTATTTCTTCAAATATTTTTTCTGCTCCCGCCTCTCTCTTATTCTGTGCCATGTATATTAAACTGCTTGATATTGTGATACAAGCCACTGATGCCCTGTTCATTTTTTCCCCCAGTCATTTTTTTCTCTGTATGTCATTTTAAATAGTTTTGTTGCTCTGTCTTCAAGTCTACTGTTTTGTTCTTCTGGAGAATATGTAATCTGTTAATGTAAATCAGTAAACTTTTCATTTTTGGTGCTGTACTCTAGTTCTGTTTGCATTTTACAAATATAGAAATATTTTCTGTTTCTCTTTTCATCAAATTATGTTTTCCTTTTAAATCTTTGAGCATATTAGTAATAGCTGTTTTAAAATTGTTGTTTACTAATTTTATCATCTCTGTCATTACTGGGCCTGTTTCTGTTGACTCATTTTCCCACTGCTATTGGATTACAATTCTTTGTGTACTTAGTAATTTTTTATTGAATGCTGAACATGATGAATGTTATATTATTAGATGTTTGGATTTTGTCATCTTCCTTGGAAGACTTAAAGGTTATTTTGGCAGGTCCTTAAGTTACTTACTGATAAGGTGGATCCTTTTGCGGCTTGTTTTTAATCTTTGTTATATGGGACTGTAGATCATACACTAGACCATACTCCTAGTATGCTTTATTCTAGCATTAATTTAACCCCACTACCAGTAAGCATGACCCTTCTAGAATATTTACTGGTTGTCCCAGCTGTTCATGAGGTTTGTCTGCTCTGGCTAGGTGAGATTCAGACCTCAGCCTTGTGTAGGAGGGTGATGGAATGAAGATAGGAAGATGTGGAGGGAAATTTGAATGTAATGAGGGCAGACAAGTTTTGAGGCCATATTCAGGAGGAACAAGAGAAGACCTTGAACTTAAATGGAGGCAAGGTGGCTGGAAAGAAGTGTGTATGTGAAAGAAACATTTGGAGAATAAAGTGGTAGAGAGGGGATTGTTAAGATTGGACAATCAGGAGAATAGGAGTAGTAGATTATCAGAAATACAGGAGCAAAAGGAAGAACTAGTCTAAAGGATATTCAGTTTAATCTACTAAACTTTGTATTCTCATTTATAAAATTACTTTTTGGAAATAGGGAATTTGTAACCTTGGCTTTTCATAGAATTTCATTAATGCTTATTAGAAAATTTCTAGGAAATAGTAGCTTTTTAAATGTTACTTTGTTCTTCATTTCCACCATACCCTTGAATGCCTAAAAGTCCCTTTTTAATTCTGCATGTATTTATAATCAACTTCTCTTCTTGCAAGTATTACAGTGACCTATATGAGATATATTTGTGGCAGGAAAAATTTGGATAATCGAATGGAATTCATAGAAAGAGAATTTGTAGTTTTAGGGCTCTTATTTAAGACATTTGCTAAGAGCTTCTTTAGAACCATATTTAAGGTTTTAAATGTACCTTATCTTTGTGGTTATAAAGCCACAGCATGTCCTTCTAGGTAGAAAGGGTTGTCTAATAATGTCAGCCTCCTTGTAATTGATTTATTAAATTGTTATTGTTAAGGTCGAGTAGTAGAAATTTACTCTTTTAGGATATGTTTTCACTTTGTTGTTCTTTGCCAGAATTGGGACATGTTTCTTTATACTACCCACAAAGGAAATACTAGATCTCTAAAAAAGTGAGAGGGTTGGTGTGACGTCCTGTATTTTCTCTATTTTGAGCCCTAGTATTTTAAGCATATTACAAGGGGTAACTTTCCTTTTCTTGTGACTAAATTTGGGAGGTATTCAGTGATGCACAGTATTTGGAACAGAAATCCAGGAGCACACAAGTAAAGGCAGAGAAGCCTAGGTGAGTTTAGAGATATAAATGAGGTGGGGGAGTTAGAGGTGGGCAGGTGAGAGAGTAGTTGTGAGGAAGGAATTCAGGACTTTGAGTGTACCACATCTTTCAAATAAAAATAATGAAGTGCTTAATTCAGTACCAGTGCAGGAACACTGTGCTGGAATGTTAACATTACTGGTTAATACTTAATCAGTAAATGTTAATTTTTTAATATCTAACTGATTTTTCCAGATTTTGAAGAATCCTCCCACAGAGTTTAAATTCTTTTACTAAAGAACATGTAGTTTTATTTCTTTAGAACTATTTTCTGCTGATTGTTTTGTGCTGTCTTTTTTAACCCAAGCATATAAATTATTTGAGATGAGATCTCTTTTAACCAACACCAAATAGATTAATAAGGAAGAAATAAGAAATTTATCTAAATTTATTTTAAACTTTAAAAACATATACACTAAGCAATATATTTTTAGATATTTGTGGTATTATTTTTACTGTAGAAGTTCCCATATTAAAGAAACCCAGAGAAAGACCAACTATAGTAACAGGATACATTAGTAAAAATCAGTGGAGAAATGATCTTGGCTAATGTGTCTTTGATTTTCTTACTTTCACAAAGCTAATTTCACTGACTTTTCTCTGTAGCCCAGTAATTGAAATATATCAAATTCATTTACATGGACTCTCTTCTTTAGATGTCTGCTCCAATGAGGATCTCCCTGAGGTTGAGCTGGTGAGTCTGTTAGAAGAACAGCTACCCCAGTATAGACTGAAAGTGGACTCGCTCTTTCTATATGAAAATCAAGACTGGACTCGGTCCCCACACCAGCAGCATCATGCATCTGGTGCCCTCCCTCCAGTCGTTGCTGAAGAGACTTTCCGTTATATGAGTGAGTATTTTTTACCCTTTTAGAGTTTGTCCATTGAAATAATAATCATGAGTATCTTGGTGTTGATTTTAAAAGTGTTTGACATCCCTAGCCATTGTTCAGTGATGATTCCAATTGTTTTATGTCTGAATGCGAACATTTGTCATTCTTGGGACTCTGAGTGTCCAGGGTTGCAAGCGTCCTCAGGTGTTCCCATTTCTCCCACCTTTTGCTTATACTTCCTGAGACTGAGAAGGGGACTTTTTTAAAAAAAGTAGTGAAATAATTTAAAAATTTGTAATTCCTTTGTATCTCTTGACATTTATTGTCCCAGTAGTTTGACATCCCAAGCCATCAGTTCTTTTACTCTTGTCTTCCCTGTTAAACACAGTCACAAGAACTATGTCAGTCATTAAGAAGCATAGTTCTTAGATACATACGTAGTTTTAATAATGCCAAGGAGAAATAGTGCACATTATATATTAATCTTCATTATTAAGAATTCATAGGGAATATTTCAGTGAAAGGCTAAACCAGATTTGTTCTGAAAATAAGTCTGTTTTACACCAAGCTCTTAGAAATGACAAAATTGAATACTTTTTAAACTAAGGTATGGAGACCTTTTTGCTTTTGGCCTCATTCCAAAGATCTATATTCAGGTTGGACTTACTTTTTTCTTATTGCCTATAAAAATGTAATGTGTATAATAGCTATTATAATATATAATAAAAGTCTGTAAGTTCAGTGTTGATATGTTTGTGAAATTCTTTTCATTTGAATTAGATATGAGGTTACATCATTTCATAGACATTTTCCCAGTGAGTGCTTCAGTGCTTTTAAAGATTGTGCCTGGAGAATGATTGTTGCAAAAGAACTCATTTTCATAGTAATCATTAACTTGCTTTTAATAGTAGTTTTCTAGAACAAGGTTACTCACTGCTCAGAAAAAGAATTCTAAACATTTTTTAAACTTGAATTGGAACATCAAGAAACAAACTGTATTCCCGTCCTCAATAATTTTTTTTTAAATAGCGGAATATTAAATAGGGCTCTTAAGGTTTTTCTAACTTTCTAGTTTAAGAGGTTGCTTGCTTGAGATTTTCTGGAAAATGCTTTTTAAGAGCAACACTATTTTTTATTTCCATTTCCCTTTGTTCCATGAAGTTTTAGATTTGTGAGAAGAAAATATCAAACTGAAATTTCATCACGATAAATTTAGTTGGTCATTGTTTTGATAAAGTGGCACAGAAAGTATCCCTTAGTTACATTCTTTGTCCTTTAAGTCACGGGGTATGCAGGCACTGAAGCTAGAAAGATGCCTTAGAGATTTAATGGAGTTATTTTTAGGATGAATTTTAAATACAAAACTGGAAAATAAAAGATAAAGAAATTTCAAAATATTTGGTTTTCAGGACTTTATACAAAACAAACCATAATGTTCAAGGGAGCAATTTAAAACTTGAGATTAATAGGATGATACAGATCTATCCTTCCAGGTTCTGGAAAAAAACTCCTATTCCTTTACTGGAATGGTGCTATTTTTAGTTTAATTTTAAAATTAAACTATATACTGCATGTTGGTATGCCTAAGATCATGAATCAAATAAACTGGGATTATAATTGGTCCACTAATACTTTATCTTTGTACTGTACTTTAATTTCACTGTTATTTTAAAGGTATCAGTTCTTTGGATTAACAGTTCGCTCATATATAAATAACTTGCATTATGAATTTGCACCTTACGAATGTAAAAGATAAGTGACTTACTTTATTTAGCAAATTGACCAACATTTTAAAAAGTAAGATACAAAACATTCTCTTACCCTTTTGCACAGTTTTCTATCCCCTCGTTATTTCAAGATTGGTGGTTTTAAATAACTATGTTCCCTGGCAAACCATCCTTGGGTTCAGCTCCCTGGTGCTACTTCAGCCTCTTCTTATCCCTACTTCCTGCACATGCCAGCAAATACTGTGTTCCTTAAAATGAATTTTAACAACCAATAAAAGAAGTGACACATTCTCTCTTATATAACTTAAAGAAATTGAAAGAGCTATGAGAAGAAAATAAAGAAGTTTGGAAGGACACATGGGCAGGGTTTTGGGTTGGGAGCCTGTCTCACATGAATGATACTGGTTGTTCCATGGAGCTGCCACCAAACAAACCAGAAACAGGTTATTTATTTTTAAAACAGAATACGAGAACAATGGATGGATCCAAAAAACAAAATAATTTCCATCTTAGTCCCCACCATCCACACACAAAGTTTAAGCTACTCAAAAGGTGGTTTTGTATGCAGAACAAGTGACTCCAGGGTTTTTCTTAATTTTTATTAAGAGTGAGACCCAGAGTGAGCTGTGGGGTGAGCAGTGCAATCAGCACACATGACAGAAAGTGCTATTTGTTCATGTAAAGGCTCAAAACAAAAACCTGAGATGCGCTGTACCACTTCCTAATGCATGAGAAAAAGGGTAGGGAGAATGATTGATTATATATGTTTTATTTAAGGTATCAGTGTCACTTAGGAATTTGCGTAAATTCTTTGCCCCCCCCTCCAGATCTAGAAAATCAAAAACTCTGGGGATGGGGCACAGCGGTCTGTTTTAACAAGTCTTTCCTCATAATGCTGATGCACACTCAGATTTAATAACCACTGTCAAACAAAGCTAGATGGCCATTATAAAGTGACATTAATTGGAGACTTTAAAGATTAGGAATACAGTTTTGCAGAGAAATACATTGTAGAAAGTATTACTTGTGGTTGGTAGTTACACTTTTCGTCAAGCTCTGCTCTCAAAAATTATTGACCTGTATTTTCAGGAGAGAAAATATAACTGATAATGTTCAGGAAGCATTAACCATATTCAGGTCGTAGAGATGAGCAGATATATAATTTCTTAAGTCAGCCTTCTCAACCAGTTCCACAAAAGAATTAAGCCACATTCCCTAAAACATTTATGTATAATGGATTACCTTATCACCTATGCATCATGTGCTAGCTAAGTATTATCCTTGAGAGAATCAAGAAAATTGTCCCTTAAATCATTACCTGTAGGCTTAATTCTCCTGGGAGCCCTGCTGAGAAAGGTTGCCCTAGATGGTATATATCATCAGTCTCCTTTTTATTCTGTCTCAGTTCTTTTGATGGCAGTTGTTTTGTGTTGCAGAAATGTTCTCTATTATAACAAAAAGAGCTGCTGTTATTTCTTAGGGCTTAAAACCTCAAGACTTGTCTGTGGTTGTCAGGAGTTATTGCAGCTTTTACTATACCACGTGGTTGATGTTTTTGAGTTTCATTTTTGTTTTTTGTTGGTTTTTGTTTTTTGGTGTGGGAGGATTGGAGAATAGTGAAAGATTAGAAGCCTTTTTAAAATCTAGTAGTTGTGGTAAAAACTCTAGATCTTGAAAAAAGGACATCTGAGAAAACAAGCATCATCTCATATAAATGAAAGATATCAAAATGGATTAACATTGGCAGTTTTCATCCTGAAAAAAAGTGAGGTTGGGGTAGTTGATGCAGAGTAAAGTAAGCATGAGTGAAGTGCTTATGTATATTACCCCCCACACCCATTTTTGTTTTTCATGAACATCAGATTCTCTAAATATTACACCAAAAATGTTAAATATTAACAACCTTCCAAAACCAAGTTACAAAATTGTTCTATAAAAAAAATGTTTATCTAATGTCAGTTATTATCTCCCTGATATATAAGTTTTTTTCAGAGAATTCGGTTAGGGAAGTTCCTATCTGGAAACAAGCAAGAAGCATTGCTAATTTCTGTACTGTTTAACGTATTTCTAGTTTAACAGCTGAGAACTGAAGGGAAAATAGGATTTGATAGGAGTGATTATAATGAAGTCAGCCTGCTTGACTGTCTCTTCATTCCTGGTTAGAGAATTGCAGTGAATAATCAGTCTATGGTTTTAGAAGCATTTAATCACAATGCTTAAATGCCAAGAGAACACTTGAGAGCTTGGCCTTGAATACTTTTGAAACCATCCCAAGCAACATGTCTTTATCAGGAGTATTGTGATAAGGAAGAGAGGACAGAACTCATTAGGCTGCAGAGAAGAATCCATTTTGTTCCTTCCTATATGTTTTGTGACTGACATCAATTGAGCAACTCTGTAATTGAGCTGGCTCAGCTTTTGGGGCTTGGTAATATATAGACTCCTTCACATAAAACATAAAAATTGGAGAATTCTGGTTGCATTATCTAACTTCTTTGCCATAATAAATTTTTAAGCATTTAAGGTTAATCAAAGAACTTATATGCATATATGCATGACCCATAGACACAGACAATAATGTTGAAAAGGCCTGGGGAGGGGGAGGGGGCAGATGCCGGGTAGAGGTGATCAATGAGGGGAAAATGGGTACATCTGTAATATTTTCAATAATAAAGATAAATTTTTTTCAAAAATTAATTTTTGCTTTTTGAAACCTCTTAAGAGCTGCTTTTTTTTTATTGCAAAGATAACATTTGTTCTTCATAGAAAATTGGCAAAAAAAATGAAGCACAAACAACAGATCAGCTATAATTTCTACCCAGGGATAACCACTGTTAGCATTTTAATCTATATCCTTCCAGCCCCTCTTGTATATAGATATGCTCACACTTTAAAAAACAATATTGGGATCTATGCTGTTTTGATCTTGGTGGGACTGGTGGAAACAGCAGGATGGTGTTAGAGCCCCTTACTGGGAATGAGCAGACCCAAGTTTTATCTTATGACCTTGTGAAATGGGGGTTGTATCACCTCATTATTATCCTGGCTTTGCCACTAATGTAACACAGTCTCAGTCAAGATTCCTCATATAAGAAAATAAGATCATTAAACGAGATTAACTTCTTAAGGTTCAGCTTTAAATTCTCAGACTATGACAGATGGTAAGCATTTATAGCAAATTCATTTTAGTTTCACCTCACTAAAACATGTTTTATTCTAAACATTTCTCTTACGTATTACTGTGTCCTTCATTTTCTCTTCCTCTTTCGTCTCGTGTGACTTGTAGCTCACAGCTGTTTTTACATCCTTAACTTACTGACTTTGCTTCAAATTAAATCTGCCACTTAATTTTTAACTGTGCACATAATATAAGCCATGTCATGTATTTTTTAATTTAGTTGTATAAAAATTGTTTTTAGCTGAGTCTTATTATTCTAAAAATAAAAGGCCAAGGAAAGAAACAATAAGCATTTATTTGAGATCAGAAAGAATAGTTGTTCAGGAAGCACTGATTCAGGCAGATTCAGGCAGAAACCCAAATAGTGTTCCGATTATGGGGTGAAGGCAAGGGGTTTTTATGAGAAAGGGAAGGGAAGTAATTACATGAATAGAAGGAAGGAATTTCTATTAATGCTAATAAGCCAAGGAAGGAATTTCTGTAGGTGCAAATAAGCTAAGTTATTCTTTAGCTATACATGGTGCTAATTCTAAAGAATCTCCTTAAATTTTTAGTTCTGTAGTCAGGAGGTCAGCTATCCTGTTAGCTTTATAAATAGTTATTTAGAAGACAATGCTGCTGTGGCCCAGTCTAGCCCAGTCCAAAGGTTATTTTGCTCAGTTCAAACATTGCAGTGCAGTTCCTTTGGGATGGCTGCCCTGACTACGCTTTAAAATGGCTCCATGTATGCCAACTTTTCAGTCTCTAGGATTCCTGGTTCTTCCTTTCAGTGTTGATCCTGGACCTGTTCCTTTCATCCCTAGCTCCACATCACAACACCTGGGCATCTTACTACCTGTGCCCTGGGTTGCCTCCAAATCAATTACATCAAACTCTGGAGTTGAGACCCACTGCCCTAGGTTAAATTTGGTTTTGCAGCTATTGGCTGGTTTTCTGTGATTAGTTTAGAGCATAGATATGTTGATTTGATTTTGTTCCCCTCTCATCTTATTATCAAGACCAGAAACAGAGGAGACTACACACTGTATCTGCCTTATTTTTACTCCTTTGTACCTGCTATGCTACTAAACTGTGAAGATTTCTTAGGCGCCAGAGCCTGTTTCCATTATCCCTGTGGTTAAATTATGGAGCCAGTTTCTCTGCTTGTAAATATAAATTCTTTTGGAGTAAAAATGTTTCTTTTTAGTTTTTTGTTTTGGGTAGTTTTTGTTTGTTTTTTAGTTTTCTAATATTCAGTTTAAAACTTTTTTTAAGCCATCTCCTAATACCATTAGTCCAGCACTTTGTTTTACTTTTAACTAAGAATAAGATTATCATTAATAATTAAGGTCTAGGCAATTCCCAGATTCACTTTAAGCAATGATGCTAGGAAGAAAAATTAAAAGCTCAGATAAAGTAAACATGTCTAATGATGTCTTTTGGGCAACTTCAAGTATTAAGATGGGACTAAAGAACTACAAATAACTTAAATCATAGTATCTGCTGCCAACTCAGTGAATTGCTTGCAGAAAATTTAAAACCAGGGCTACTTCATACATACCAGCTGTGTTTAAAGAGTAATAACTGTAATTAGTTGTATGATACTCAGAAGTTTTGCTCAATAAATTATATTTGAACCTCCTAATAACCTTGTGAGATGAATGTTATCACCTCCATATTATAAATACAAAATCTGAATCTCAGAAGGGTTAAGTGACTTGGTCAAGCTCACTCAAACATGTGAATTCAGCTTCTCTGCTCCAAAGTCTCTTATTTTTTCTTCAAGACAAACTATTTGTAAAAGCCAGAGTCAAACACAAATCTGTATTATGTAGTGTACTCCAAAGTGAAAAGATTCCCTTTGTATTCTGCATCATCTTTAGCTTAAAAAGATATTGCTTATTGTGACTGTGGAATCACTGGAGTCATATTTGTCCTTCTCTTTGGAGCTAACTTATCCAAGTGCATTGGCAGTTCCTGAGTTTATGAAATGCAGAAGTACTGGGCTTGAATTATGCAAGTAATATAGTATACAATGCATTTTTATAGCATTGGCGTAGATATGAAGATTATAATGGGTTTTTAATTAACCTAGAAATGATTATGGTTCAGAACAGAGCTACAAAAAGTCCTACAAGTCCTATTCCTTGTTTATTGATATTAACTCATGATAGGTGGTGATATTCAAGATAATCACAACAGAATTCTAGTTGAGCTCCTTTGTAACAGTATAACCTCTCATAACTCACCCCTCAGTAACTTTAATTTAGATGAGGATATAAAACAATTGGTCATTTAATGCATTCTCCCAGCCCACATTCTCTAGTGTGAGTGGGCCACGGTTCTAATCCTACCAAGGGGGGAGGAGAGAGTCAGGAGATGACTGCCTTGTGATCATTTGATACTTAATTTATTGTATGACGTACATTTGTTTGTAATAATTAGTCTATTTCCAGATTGTCTGATACATGAAACATTTCCTTCCCCTTTTTTAACATATATTTTTATTCTCCTAAATGGCTTTTTGTAAAAGCCTGGATTTGTTGTTGTTATCTTTCATTTCTTATGAATAGTTAAAATGATCTGTTATTTCTGAACCCTACAAACAGTTGTTTTTAACTATCTTAGTTCTAGGCACAGACAGGGTGGAGCAGATGACCAAAACTTACAATGACATCGACATGGTTACACATCTCCTGGCTGAGGTAGGAATATATCTTTTTCTTTCTCCAGTACAAGAAACTAAAACTTGAAGATCATTTGGAATCTATCAAATTTTTATATAAAGTGAAAAATGATGATATCTTTGTCGTGGGTTATTTTGTCTAAGGTTGTTACAATTGAAACAACTGACATTCCAAAACAGAATGGTCCCTGAAGTTAATTGTTATGCAGTTGTAGAAGATTTAGGGAGTTTTTTGTTTGTTTGGTTTATTGTTTTTTTATTATAGCAGTGCTGGCTGGCTTCCTTGTCCTAAAAAAGTAGATGATGTCACTTAACCTGGAGCAGAACTGCCTATTCAAGAAACAGTTCCATTGCAAATCTACACCTGCAGTTTGGAGCATCTTCCCAAAGATTTTTGCTTTCAGTTTGGGTTATTTTTTGAGCTCACTTTGTCCATGACATTTTTAATATGTATAGTGTATCTTTTCCAATTGGTAGTCATAGAGGTGTCTCCTTAGACTTCGATTTCCGTTAATCTTATGGAATTCTTTCTTTTTGAAGTACCTCTTCTCCCTTCCCCTTCAGCTCCCCAGAATGATTTTGTATATGCCACTTAGCCTACACTGACAAGGAGATTTGTGGGCTTTGAAATTTTGGAAATAACCCATCCACCTGTTTGCATGTACTATGGAGCAAAACAACAGAAGTTTAATTTTATTTATAGTGATTAATGTAAGCAGAACCCACACTCATATATAAGGCAGTTAAATGTATATTGACAGTTTTCCATCCTACAGAATACAATCCTTATCACCACCATGTAGGTGGGATTTCTGTGTTCTTATTAAGCATCACCATGTACCCAGAAAGAGTAACTCGTGTTTTGCTTGGCCTTTCTGTACATACCCCTGCATCATTACCACCAACTTCTGTAGACTCCCATTTTTTCTAACCTCTAAACAGAACCTTGTAGCTTCAAAACTTTCAGTCCTTTTTCCCCTATTTTGTTTCATATCATCGTTCTTGTGCTGGTTGACAATAGGGCTCTTGACTGTGCTTTCCTCCAAGCCTCTGGCTCTCAGTGCGTATTATCTTTGCCGTAAATGAAACTTTTTAGCATACCTACTTAATCTTATCTTAAATACCTAATTCTGTATCATTACCATCCTTGATAGGCAGATGCATTCAGTAGATATTTGTTGGGCCTTTCCTGTGTACCAGGCCCTGTCCTCAGTTTTAAAGACTCCATTGATTTTTCTAATTCCCTAAAGTTGTAAGTGTAGAGGTTGGGTTGCTGAATCCTAATTGATAGGGTTGATTAATCAATAAATTTCACTTGATATCAAGAAAAGAAATGCCCTCTTGCATTTATAACTGTGGTGGTCATCCATTTGACCAACATATATTAAACATCACCTGTGTGCCAGGCTTTCTGTTTATTTGGTATCTGGGTGTTAAAATGAATTTTGATATTTGTAGAATGTTGCTTTTTGTGTTTAGCAAAAGTAACTGCAAAATCTCTAAATTATTTTGTTGGTACTCAAGGAGAAGTGTATTTTGTATTTTAACAGAGGGATCGTGATCTGGAGCTAGCTGCTCGAATTGGACAAGCTCTCTTAAAGCGAAATCATGTCTTGTCTGAGCAGAATGAAGCCCTGGAGGAACAATTGGGACAAGCTTTTGACCAAGTAAGTCTTTGATAAGTACTTGCAGCATGAAATAATTAGATATTGGGCAATGGAAAAATTTATTTTCCTGGGTGTCTCTGAATTGATGACAGTAAGTAGGTAAGTAACACCAGTACATGTGGACTTTTTTGGCAGCCATTGAACTAACCAGTAGAGGAATGAAATGATGCTATACAGAGGAGTGCTTATGTGAGTCTACCTTGGTCAATATAAAAGTCTGTATTCGGTACCTGTAGTACTTCTGGCACCCTGTGTAGATTCTAATATTTTATCCTTGCACCTTTGTGTGGACTTTGTACATGATCTTTTCTTAACTTTATTTTTAAAAAATATATCCCCAGCCTGGCTAACATGGCTCAGTGGTTGAGCATCAACCTATGATCTAGGAGATGGAGGTTCGATTCCCAGTCAGAAGGGCACGTACCTGGGTTGTGGGCTCCATCCCCAGTGGGGGGCATGCAGGAGGCAGCAGATCAATGACTCTCTCATCATTGATGTTTCTGTCTCTCCTTCTCCCTTCCTCTCTCTCTCAAAATCAGTAAAAACATTAAAAAAGTCTTATTAAAAAAAATAATAATAAAAAAATATATATATATATATATATCCCCAAATAATAGATACCCAAATGAAATATCTTTAGTGAAAAAGACAAACGAAAGGAAAAGAAATTTTTGAAAATGTATTTATTCCTAAGCAATAAATATTTTTAGCTAGAACTACTTTATGATTAACCCGAATAGTTAAATTTCAGTTTTTCTGTAATTTATTATTTTTATCTAGTTTCATTTATATTTTATAAGTACATTATATTTAATAACATTTGAACCTGTAGGTTAAAAATATGTATTCCCCAGAACTAAAGTTAGGGAGTGATGCAGTTATATAGCTTAAAAGTACCAACCTTTAAAAGGAAGAGAATTTGAAGTACGCATCCATTCTGAGAGTTTGAAGGTTCTTCAGTTTTGTTTTTAACTGTGAATGTATCATTATCTTATGTGAAATTTCCTCCTATATTTCTATTATATAGAATATGAAAATTGGCTTTCCTTCTCACCTAGTATAGAAAAAGCTATATTTGTTGAGTTAATGCTCTAAAATTATAGTTCAGGAAGTATCTGAGGTTTATTATTCTCTTTTTAGCACTTGCTACTTTAGTCAGTAAAATCTAGCAGCTAATTATATTGTTATATGGTGAGAAATAATTGCTCCATGAATTAAAAGTTATATTACATATATTAAATAATACAAAATAAAGGACATCTTATAAATCAAGGCCTTTTGCTGTGCAGGTTAATCAACTGCAGCATGAGCTATCCAAGAAAGATGAGTTACTTCGGATTGTGTCCATTGCTTCTGAAGAGAGTGAAACTGATTCCAGCTGTTCTACACCTCTTCGGTTCAATGAGTCCTTCAGCTTATCTCAAGGCTTGCTACAGTTGGACATGCTGCAAGAAAAGCTCAAGGAACTGGAAGAAGAGAATATGGCTCTCCGATCCAAGGTACATTCAACCTAATTCCCAATTCCTTTTACCTTAAAGGCTATACGGTTTAAAGCCAGGTAGTATTGAGGTGAAATGTGGCGTAACTAAAGATTTGCTGTTGACATTGTAATTAGGGTGGCAGCCAAGACACATGCATTTATTTGCCTTCTGTTGTTTCTTAGGTCCCACTGAAAAGTGGATAATAGCAAGTTGACAGATGAAATAGAGAAAGCCACAGCATAGAATATGTATCCTGTGGAGTTTAAACAAATAACTAAATAAATGCAACTGTGATAAGAGCTATGTTGGAAAATTACAAGGCTCCTTGAGCTCGTATGATGGGGGTGGGGGTGAATCAAAGAAGCCCTATTTAAGCAGTGATATTTTTGCTGAGGTTGGAGATTAGCCAGCCAGAGATGTGCGTGGGGGTCTGGGCGGTGCAGGGATGAACAGGTGTTTACAGAGAGCCTGAGAGGAATGAGGGGAGAGATTCGTCACATCCTTTTCCATACCTTTATTTTATGGTAGATAAAGCATAATGTGTTTTTTTTTCCTTTGTAAGTGATTAACTTTTATCTTCAAATGAGAGTTAAATGGCTTTTTTTAGTTAATACTGTAAAATAATTAGAAGATACCACTTTTTCTTTCTTTCTTGAAGGCTTGTCACATAAAGACAGAAACTATTACTTATGAAGAGAAGGAACAACAGCTTGTCAGTGACTGTGTTAAAGAACTTCGTAAGTATTAACATACTTGGTTTGCCTTTGGCCAGTTCTTTGGTAGGATATGTCCAACTCAGAAATTAGATCCATGGTTTCAGTAGAAACATGTCAAGAAACAGTATTAAATAATTACTGAAGATTTTAGAATATCACGTTGAGCCCACAATTCTAAATAAAATACCATATGAACTTCTCAGAAATATATTTGTTTCATTTGCCATCATTAAGTGAAGGCCTATATTTCTATCAGTTATAGCATGTTAGAATGAAAGAAACCAAAGCTCTTATTTTGTTGATGAGGAAATAGTCCTGTAGAGAATGTGATATGTAAGGATCAGAAAACAGTAGATAAGTGGCAGAGCCAGGTCTGCCATTCAATGAGTAACTTATTAAGTGCCAATTATGTGTCTATAAAGGAATATATTTTGATTTGATGTAATGTTAACTAAAATAATTTTAAAATAAATTAGGAAAAAGTCAGCTTTACTAGAGAAAGATATTTAATTTCTCTATAAATATATAGCCTTTTGCGTTAAAAGAAAAATGTAATGTCACATCATTACATTTGGGCTGTGGGCCTCAGAATGTGATAACTTAGACTAACATAATATTAGAGAACTAGAAGGAATGTAAATTGAATATTCTCCGTCAACACTATCATTACCCACCCTTTACACTTTAAAAAACAAAGAAGAAATTACTTGCCCAAGAGCTCAGATTCAGGTCTCCTTCCTTCCTTGTTGCCATCCTATTAAATGTTATAGGCTTTCTGTCAATTAACAAATAATTTTATATGACACTGAGAAATAGTTCTGCCACTTGTGTTTAGATATCAAAGTTTTTATATGAAAAAAAGACTTATTTCCCCAGTGGAATTCTTAAGGTTTTATTTTCTGTGCATTCAAGAATGCTAGGCTGTAAGAATTGCTTTATAGGCCCTACTCAGTTTGCGAAGTATTCCAGGAAAACTCTCTCCTACAGAAGCATCTCAGTAGCTTTATCAATAGGTTCAACAGATTGTGACTGCTCCATTCTAGAAATGTTCCTGTGTTAGATTTGTTAAGTTTAATTTTCATTGCTTGTGGGAGTTTATTTACATCCCTGAAGAGTTCTCAAAGACATAAATGAGATTATGTCTTGGCACTTGCAAAGATACATAATTCATCTGTATCTTTTCAGCCTACTTGTCCTTCATAAAGAGGAAGATTTGAGCATGTATCTTTTTCATAATGAAAAAGATTGATGCAGAATCTTTAGCTTGCCTTTATAAGTCATTTCTTGTTAGCTTTATTGCCTCATATTCAATTCCTAAGATTAGCCTGTTTCAGAAGAATCTTTATTTTTTAAATTTATGTTAAAGAAAAATGTTATCTGTAGTAGTCCAGTGCTCGTTACAAAACAGGATTTGGCCCACAGGCTATAGTTGCCACCCCCTACCCTACATTTATATTAATTTTTAAAATTCTTATTTGTTTTCAAGGTGAAACAAATGCTCAGATGTCCAAAATGACTGAGGAATTGTCTGGGAAGAGTGATGAACTGATTCGATACCAAGAAGAGATCTCCTCTCTCTTGTCTCAGATTGTAGATCTTCAGCACAAACTTAAAGAAGTAAGTTCATTCTTTCATTCAGCAGATGTTTGTTAAGCACTGACCTAGTACCATGCACTGTGCTACGTGCTAGATTAAGAAAAATAAACACAGTCCCTGCCCTTTCAAAGTGCTTTAAACTAGTTACTGTTTTAGTCTTGTCTGTGTCCTGAAGTATGAATAACTACTTTCAAGTCATTATTTCTCTCCATAATGATACCTAACCCAGGTTCTGCTGCCTGCCACTCAAAAACCAATAATCAAGAGATGGGCTGGTAGAAGGAAGGTAGGTTTATTTAAGAGCCAGCTGCCTGAGACTGGTGGACTTCTGTCACCAAGACCGTCTTAACAGTTGGACACAGGCAGGGGTTTTTGTAAGGAGGGAGGAAAAAAAGAAACAGAACAGAGGAATCAAAAGGAGGGGGTTGAGCGTTTTCCATTGAGGGGACTACATGCAAGCCAACACAGTCTGTTCAGATATCTGGTTGAAGGTCAGCAAATCTCCCGAAGCTGGAATGTCTAAAGGTCTGAGTCTGCTTCTTTTGCAGTTCCCAGAATTCTTAAGCAAACAGACTGTTTATCTGCAGTCACATATTATTTAACAGGTCATCACTTGTAGAAATAATGTTAAAAGAATGGTTATAGTAAAATGGCGTCAGATCTTCCTCAGAAAGTTGTGATGTGAATTATTGACTCATGCTCATTGTCCTCTGAACACCTTGATGGATTTTGTATTCTGCCCATTTTATTGCGCTTATTTGGCTTTTGGAAGGTAAGCTTTTTATAGGCTCTACATAGACTATACCCCTTAAGATGTCTTCAAAAAGAGAGTAGCCTCTATTTTATATGGGAAGGCTTCACATGTCTCTTTTAATATGTTGTTAGCATGTGATTGAAAAGGAAGAACTGAGACTTCACCTACAAGCTTCCAAAGATGCCCAGAGACAACTGACATTGGAGGTAATGAAATCTTCCATTATCTTGTGTGATACAGGAGGGGGAGCAATGAATAGTTTCTTTGATCTTTGTGAATAGGATTTAAAATAAGAGAGGGTCAAGATGAAAATATGAGAGCTAAAAAGTAAAGCATTTAAAAAATTCTATCTCTGAAACCAATAACATGGCAACATCCTATTGAATAATGGGGAAAACCTTGACTTTTATAAGATTATTTAGGAATATGTGACATTTTAGCAGTTTACCTTAACTACCTCAACAGTTTTTTAAATGTCAGGAGAAATAGCAAAAATCTCTTAGTTGGTATCTACATAAAAACTCTATATATTAGATATAATTTAGTGGTTCTTTAGCAAGCAAAAGAGTCACCTGGCAGAGTGAGTTTTAAATGGAGATTCCCAGGCACCATCCCTAAAAGTTTCTAATTCAGTAGGTCTAGAATGAGGGCCTAGAATCTGCATTTTTAAATAAGCATCCCCAGCCCTGGTGATGCTAATATATAGTCCACATACTACACTGGAAGAAATCTTTGAAGTTAAAATGTACTCTGAAAAGTATGTACTCTTTAACATGCTTGTGAATCTAACAATAAAAAAGGTTCTGAAACAAGGGAGAAGAAACTACTTGTTTAGGATGATTGAGCACCCTCACATCATATACAATACTTAGTAGACTTGATCTTGTCATTTACAAACTTCAGAATGATGTTTAAAAAATATAACAGTATGCTAAATCTAACTTGACCATAGCTATTATATTTCCTCTATAAGTTTTTTTTAAGGGGATAAATCATTAAATATTGAATTGACAGTTTTGGTTGTCTCAGCTACATTGCAGATTTTTAAGAAATCATATTTATGTATAATTCTGGCCAAGACACTTCTGATTCTGGCAGCTTGAAGTATATATGTACTCTCCTTGCTTAGTTTGTTTCAGAGTCTTTGTATTGAAATGAATTATATTCAGGAACTTAGCTAGCCCTCTGGATAAAATTAATACTTATCCCAATGCCCCCCCCACCACCACCACCATTGTCATTTTAGAATATAATAGAGTACACCAATTATTATCCTTTCTTCCAGCTGCATGAGTTACAAGACAGGAATATGGAGTGTCTGGGAATGTTACATGAATCCCAAGAAGAAATAAAGGAACTTCGTAGTAGATCTGGCCCTGCTGCTCATCTCTACTTCTCCCAATCATATGGAGCTTTTTCTGGGGTAAGGAGCTGAGAAAGATGTTATATATTTTGGAATATTGTTTAAGATTAGATTGTCCCGTGAGTGGTATAGCTTCTGATGGTGTAAAGCATCTTAAGAGATAACTTGGATTGTCTTTTGATTTTGGCCTTAATTTGCATATCTACATCTACCCCTAATACTCTTATGTATTCTAGCCTTTCTTCTAGCAGATTACCATCCAGATTTATTGTAATATGTATATGAAATGAACCCCAGGGAAATTAGGTTTAGGTCTTTTTACCATAGAGCTACGTAAACTTGGGTCATCCTTACCCTAAGCCCACTACATCCCACTTATTCAAATAGTGCTCTTAGCATCTAAAATCTTTTTCGTAATCTTGAGTTTCTTGGTATATTTAACTTCAGTTAGAGTGTAAGGCCCATGGGGGCAGGAATCATGTTTATTTAATTCATCAATAAACGGTATTTTTAAATTACAGAAATTAATGAAAACTTCTGAGTTTATGCCAGAATTTGTAATGTTGATTTAAAGACTTATTTTAACAATCTAGTTCTTAAACATGTACATCCAGTCCTGTAAAATTTTTTTAAAGACTGAAACTATAAATTAGAGTAGATTTTCTGAAGAATATTGGGGGCACATTTTTGTTTTTTAACTTTTAAATTTTGAAATAATCTTAAATTTAGAGTAAAGTTCCAACAGTAGTTTAAAAAACTCTCATATGTCCTTCACTTAGATTCCTCAATTTTTAACATTTTACTACATCTGCTATATTATTCTCTTATTTTCTTCTGGAACATTTAACAGTAAGTTGCAGATACACCCTAACTCCCCTTAATACTTCAGTGTGTATTTACTAAAAACAAAAGCACTCTCCTACATAACCACACTACCACCATCAACATCAGAAAAGTGATATCAATACAATACTATAATTGCTAGATAGTGATTTTCTAATTTTCTCATGTTTTCAACATTTATTACTTATTATTCTTTTGTAAGTTAGAACTTTCCTGTCTCATTTATTCATTTGTTTGCTTAGTTATTTCAGTATGGACTCATGGATTTTTATTTTTTCAGTGGATTATACTTCATTATTACCATTTTTTATTTTGATACTCAAATTGTCCCAAGTATGGCCAGGGGCGTTTCCTTCAAACTCATCTTGCCCTTTCCCTGTCCCAGTCCTACAATCAGCCATTTCTGCAAGTTGTTCTGGTAACTTTTGATGAGGAATGATATTTAGAATCAGGATCTGGGTGCTTTGTGTCCATTGCAACTAGAGTATCGTTGCTTCCAGGCCCCTCAGCAGATAAAGCTAAGAAATACACATATGTTTATACGTACGCCCTCACAGACACATCTGTATCTTCCTTTCCATCGGTGCTCATCCCAGTACCTCGAGTCCCAGTCATTGTCAGCTCAGCCCCACTGAGATGCCACCCATGCTAGTTGAATTCTCACCCCAGCCCAGGGGAGGGGGAAGGTTGCTTATTTTTCCTTTAATGATTTTTCTATATTATAAAAGCTATACATGTATATTATAGAAAAGTTAGAAATCACAGATAAACCAAAAGAAATTCTTAAATACCATCAAATCCTGCCCTCCACAGAATCACTGTTAACATCTTGGTATAGCCTTTTATACCCTTTAGTTTTATATGTCTGAATATGTAATATTTTCTATTTACATTGGTTTTTACCACTGCTTTCCTGAAAAAGTAGTTGGTTCTTATTTAAAAGTTCCAGTTCCAGAATGTCTCGTTTTTTTTCTGTATTTTCTTTTATTATAACACCAAAAGTACTGGATTCTGGAGACTCTTAATTAATTTAAGGACAGTTCATTTCTCCTTGCAGGCTTCTTAGGTAATCACTATAGGAATTTCAAACTTTTTCTTAGGAATCTCTGGCATCTGAGATTGAGGGGACCATGCGTAAAAAGTTGAGTTTGGATGAGGAATCTTCTCTCTTTAAACAAAAGTAAGTACAGATCACATACATGTGTTGTAACTCAGCCACTGGGATGGAAATTTAAAAGAAGCCACAATCCAGTGATAGCTATTATGAGATTCAGTAGTAAATCTGCTTGCTTTTCAGTTTTCTCCTCTTACTACTCACATTTGTGAGAGTTTTCTTGTTCTGAAGTTTATTTTCTGATGATCTCTCCTCAACTTTAGACGCTATCCAGGGTCGCTTTATTTTTAGTGAATTACATCTACACGTCTCTTTTCTAAAGCACTCCAGCAGTAGGGAGAGGCAATAATGAACATTTCTTTTTTGACAGAGCCCAGCTGAAACGGGTATTTGATACTGTCAGGATTGCCAATGACACACGGGGCTGCTCTATCCCATTCTCAGCTCCGCTATCCATTCCAGGCTCCAACCGCTCAAGTGTCATCATGACAGCAAAACCTTTTGAGTCTGGTTTACAGCCAACAGAGGACAAAACACTCCTGAGCCAGGGGAGCAACTCAGAGGAGGTTCCAGGGTAAGAAACAGATCGTGGCAGTGATTCTGCATTTCTTGTGGCATTGCCATAACAGATTCACATACTCAAATTCCAGCACTGCTCTGTGCTGTCCCAAGGAAGTTCTGTAACTGTCAGTTTTCATTCAGTAATGATGCCATATACCATTGTTTGTAAGACCTATCATTGATATCATAAAAGTTTTTTGTAGTGAAAAAGCTATATTTAATTAAGTGTATTCAAAATGGAGCTTGCATTAAACTGTGAAACTACTTTCTTCTGTGTGGCAAAATCTGAGTCTAAATCTTCTTCTCTGAGTCTAAATCTTAATTTGTTTTAATGTGTTTGGTCATTGGCAGTTATACATAGTATCAGATGACACTCATAAACCATGCTCATAATCTCAACTGCTTTGGTGCCTTTAGCATAAACAATGAGTGTGAATGCCTATTGAGGAAAATTAGCTTGCTCTTAATTTCCTGTTCGTTTAAACTTAGATTTCTTTCCACTTTTCATTGAACTGAATATGTAATTCAGTTCATTGAATTACATATAACTAGAAATTAAACAGCATTACTGGAAAGTCAGCTGCAAACTTTTGACAGATACATGTTTGGCACCTGAGATAAATCTTTCTAATGCAGAAAGCATACTCTGAGTTTTCTGTTGTATTGCCTGGACTGTAGTGAGCATGTTCACACTGACAGCTTTTGTGTCAATACTACCTTACCTAAGAAGACTGAACAGATATATGTGAATTCACACATAGTAGCCAGGAGCAACTACCACTGACCTTGCTATTCTTTCTTTTGATATTCAATTAAAAGATACCTCTAATTTAAAAAATGGTGGAAAGTGAAAAAATATGTGTCACCAAACTATGAAAATGCAGTATTTATAAATCTTGCTGTTTGCTTTTTAAATGTTATGTAATATTCATAGAGGATTCTATAGCTCAAAGCAGTATTTTTCACATTTCAATATTTTTGAAATTGTTTATGTCTTGCAGCTAGTGGCATATCGTAGTTTAAGGAGTAGCAAAGTTAGTAAATACAATATAATAATAAAGTATATTTTTGCCTATCTGAAGTTACTTGAAGTGATCTTTAAAAATGATATATAGTACTAATGATTTGGGTTTGTTGTTACTATTTTTGTATTCTAAATATCTAAGAGAAACTTAGATATATAAAAACTGTGTTTTTAAGATGAGTCTTTTGAACATTCACCATTGTAGAAAGGAGAGGTCTAGGTGGTGCTCATGACGCTTACAGACCTAGTCAGTGAATGTGATTTTCCCATAGGAACGTTCAGAAGCTGGGTCAACAAGAACCCTCTGGAGATAGTGATTTGGCTACAGCCCTGCATCGCCTTAGTCTGCGGCGACAAAACTACTTAAGTGAGAAGCAGTTCTTTGCTGAAGAGTGGGAGCGGAAGATCCAGGTTCTGGCTGACCAGAAAGAAGGGGTTAGTGGCTGTGGCACCCCAACAGAGAGTATTGTCTCTCTCTGCACTGACCAGTCGGAGACCACAGACCTCAGCAGTGCCAGTTGTCTTCGATGTTTTATGCCTGAAAAATTACAAATTGTCAAGCCACTTGAAGGTAATAAATCAGTAAAGGCCATTTTTAAGCCATGTTCCTTGTTGACCTTTCCTTCCCCTAGAATTGAGATTTGTATTGTAATTTTAAGAGCACTATGTGCAGAAGGTATCTTTATTATCCCTGAATACCACTGTTTAGGTGACAGTGCTTTGTACAACTCTGAGGAAAATGAATGAAGAGATCTACATTCTCCAGGTCATCAGCTACCAGTTCTCTTTTACTGATTTTTTTTTTAATGTAAATATGAGGGAGGAAGAATAATCTTTCCTTGTCCTTTGCTAAGGAATATCATTGATCACAGTTTTTATGGTAATATAAATGGGATATAAGTAAAAATAATCTAGATGTAATACTTCACATATACTTTTCTTTTTTAAAAAGCTCTTTACCCCAGTAATATCATCTACTTAGAGGTATATGTGCCTGTATTTTTCTTTTCAGTTCTATTAATTTCAGTTGTTTCTGTTCTCTCCTAAGACAGAACTTGAATTAAAAATAAATTTCTTTGTTTTATAGAAAATTGACAGTGTTCAAATGATTCTCTTGCTATTATGAGAGTCTGCATTAGATAAAATTTTCAGTAGGAAACTTATGAGGACCCCTCAAACTCAAAGGTTCTATATATTAGTTTTATTCATTAATGATCAGTACAGGTATTTGCCAGAGTTGCCATTTTTAGTATGAAATGACTATAGTGTCATAATTGAACATCGCATCTGGTGCCAACGCTTGGGGTAATCCTTCACCAGGACTCATAGACAGGAAACATGGGGATATATCCTGCTTTTATCATTTCCTTCATTTTCCTACCCTCCCTGCAAGCCTGGGGAAAGGAGAGTCATGATTAAGCTGGGGAAGTACACACACACACAAAAAAAAAAACACCGAAAATTCAAAGTGTCTTCCATCCTAGGATCCTGGCTTTTGACTTAAAAGTTTATAAGACAAGGACGTATTGATTTTTGTCACCTGGAAAATAACAGCCCCACCTCTGAGGCACATATCTTCTCATCAATGCCTCAGCATCTTAGTTCCTGTTATCCTATAATGGCTGTTGTCTTGGTTTTTTTTCACCCTTGCTTTAAATGTACTTTTTAAAGGTAACTTTTGAAATAGAAAGATTATTATTTGTATCTTTAGCAACCTGTCAGTCTTCCACAGAGAACTTTATTTTGAAATTTTACCAAATATTAAGACCAAATAAGTAGTTTTATTATTATTATTTTTACACATGTAATTTTAGCTTCTGCTTCAAGATTTAATATTTGCAAGAAATTTACAACATGCCTTTTTATTTATTTTTGTCTTGCATATTCAGGATCACAAACTCTGCACCACTGGCAGCAGCTTGCTCAACCAAATTTAGGAACCATTCTTGACCCACGACCAGGTGTCATCACTAAAGGCTTTACCCAGTTGCCCAAGGATGACGTCTATCACCTCTCGGATTTAGAAGAGGATGAAGAGGAAGGTATCACTTTTCAGGTTCAGCAACCTCTTCAAGTGGAACAGAAACCTACAGATCCCAAGCCAGTAACAGGAATCTTTCTGCCCCCCGGTACATCAGCAGGTCCAGTTACAGGTGAGAAGAATGCTTGGTTGAATAGTCTAGTAACTAGTAGTACTTTGCATCCTGACTTACTCTGTGGTAACTGACTAGCTCTACTTAAGTCTCACTGCAGTGTATTTAGTCTTGTAACATAATGTAAGATAATAAAAATCTATAGCATTGAGGAACAAGATGGTGGTGCAGGTAACAGATGTACCCGCCGCCTCCCATAGCCACATCAGAATTACAACTAAAATACAGAACAACCATCACTCAGAACCTCCTGAAATCTAGCTGCACAGATGTCCTACAACCAGGGAACTGAAGAAGCATCAAGACCAGCAGGAGGGGCAAAGACGCAGGCGGATCAGGGCTGAATTGCAGAGACGCAGCCGAGGGCCCACACCCAGTGCCGCAGTTTAAACCCGGGAGGATATCTCAGCAGCAGAGGTTTCTCAGAGGAGTGAGGGGTCGCAGCCCACAACAGGCCCCCAGGCCTAGGGTTCCAGGGCTGGGAAGAGAAGTGCCCACAACTTGCAGCTGTTAAAACCAACGGGGATTGAAGCTAAGGGGCGGAGGCTGTGGGAGCCCCAGCTTTCCTCTTAAAGGGCCAGCGCACAGACTCACTCAGACCCGCTCCCTCTGAGCCTCAGCACTGCGCAGCAACTTGAAAGGAACCTGGGACAGTCAGGAAGGAACTAACTTGCCTGAAATCGGGGCGAGAGGTGGAGGGGCAGCTTTCTCCCAGACGGAACAGCTGGCAGAGGCCATTGCTCCTTTGGCGAGTCCTCCCCGCACACAGCCGGCAGGCAAGCACCATATTTCAATCTCTAGCACCTGACTCACACCTTTGGCCCTGCCCTGGTGATTCCTGGAGACCCTGCCCCTCAATACCTGCAAGCTCATCCAAGCCATTTCCAGTGGCTTTTCTATGCAAGTGGCCTCTCCATCCTCATACTTAGGACTTTCCTAAAATCTCTCAAACAAGCAGCAGCGTGCCCTGTACTTCTTCATAAGTGGCCCCAGGCCTGGCACTAGTGGCAGCCTGCATTGGTTCATGGCTTGCCTCTCCTGGACACCTCCAACCCCAGCACAAGTAGCAGCCAACTCCAGTTTGCTGTGTAGCTCGTGCTGGGTGGCCCTGGACAAGGCACTGGCAGCAACTGACTTTGCCCCTCCTGGGAGGCCCCAGAGACAGTGCACCTGGTGGTCAGACTTGACTATGCTGGATTACAGCCCTACCATATCCACGCACTTGGTGAACACCAAAGCTCCACTGAAGTAAATCCTGCTCCGTAGGGATTTCTCCAGTACAGCAGCTCTTTGGCTGTAGTTGCAGCTGTTCCTCACAGATGATTGGCCTGGGGGTCAATTCCTCTCAGTGACACCAACAGCAACGAAGGATCAACTACAATAGGACAGTGCACACAGCCCACACAGGGGAGCACCTAGAAGGCCCAGCTCAGGAGACCGGGGAGGCTGAGCTACTGGACCCTACAAAACACCTACTACACAAAGCCACTCTACAGATTCCAGGAGACATAGCAGCTCTACCTAACACATAGAAATAAACACCAGGAAGCAGCCAAAATGTGGAGGCAAAGAAACATGTCACAAAGGAAAGAACAGAAGAAATCTCTAGAAGGGGAACTAAATGAAATAGAACCAAGCAAGCTACTAGATTCAGAGTTCAGAATTTTGTTTATAAGGATGCTCAAGGATGTTAGTAAGACTATTAAGAAAACAAGTGAGACCATCAATGACATAATAAAGTACCAATTTGAAATGAAGGCTACATGAACTGAAAAGAATAATAATTTACAGGGAATCAACAGTAGAGTAGAGGATGCTGAGAATCAAATCAGCAATTTGGAATATGAGGAAACAGAAAACACCCAACCAGAAGAGCAAAAAGAAAAAAGAATCCAGAAATATGAAGATAGTGTAAGGATTCTCTGGGACAACTTCAAGCTGCCCAACATTCATATTATTAGGGTACCATAAGGAGAAGAAAGAGAGCAAGAAAGAGACTTTCCCCTACCTGGGGAAAGAAATAGACTTACAAGTCCAGGAAGCACAGAGGGTCCCAAATAAGAGGAACCCAAAGAGGCCCACAGCAAGACCCATCATAATTAAGATGCCAAAGGTTGCCTGGCCAGGCATGGCTCAGCGGTTGATCGTCGATCTAGGATCTAGGCAATCGGGGTTCAATTTCCGGTCAGCGCACATGCCCGGGTTGCGGGCTCGATCAATGACTCTCTCATCATTGATGCTTCTGTCTCTCTCCCTCTCTTTTCCTCTCTGAAATCAATAAAGATATATTTTTAAAAAATGAAAAAAAAATAAAAATAAATGAAAAAATAAATGCCAAAGGTTTGTAACAATATGGAATCTGAAACCCTATCAGTGAACTTTTCCTACTTTGTTACATTAAAATCTATTGGTCTGTCCTACACTTTGAACACATTTCCCCCCATACTTGATTTTATAACATCATGCATTGGTCATTTAGAAAATACTGGTTCACTGAGTTACGCAGATCTTCCAAATGTTGACACATTTTATTATATAATATATTAAAATCACATTAATGTTACCACCTGTCTCAACAGATAAGTCTTTTAGTATTAGGAAGCTTTCAAGCTCTCAGTGGTAGATACAAGTTTTCCAAAATCTCATTTTCACTTGAAAGCTCAGATTCTGTCAGTGGCAGCAAATACTGTCGGCTATTTTTCTTGAAGAGACAGATTCACTACATTTATTTTCAAGAAAATTTCTGCCAGATATCCAAGTCTGAATAACTGTGATTTGTCTATTATTTGTTCTTTCAAGTAAAAATAGTGTCCCATGAAAAAGTTACAACTCAATTGCTCAAGTGCTTTTCCTCTAGTATCTCGGCATGTGGCAGAGTGCTTAACGATTACTTCCCATTTCATCACACAGAATATTAAAAATATTCAAGAGTCAAGATTTAATAAATGATTTTTACTGCTTCGTTAAGGACATTCTTACATGAATCTGGCTTCCCCCCCCAATACTATGAGTAGATAACAGTGAAGAATACTAGTACAACTTTGTGCTAAGGATCCAGCAGTTTTACCCACCATTGCTTTTGAACCAGCAGTGCAAATGCCAACCTAGTCAAAAAGGCAGATAGTGTCGTAGCATTGCTATGAAAGTAGTTTTGACCTGTAGACTCCCACAGGGTCTGTAAACCATACTTCGAACACCACTGGAATAGAGAGTTTGACTAGAAAGATTGAATGACTAGGTCTTGGTGGTTGTGTGTTTTTTAATGTATTTTTTCAGAATGTTTTCTTTTGTTTCTAAGCTATTGTTAATCCTCTTAAATTACAGTTTTTAAAGTACAGTATTAAAGAATTCAGTTGTATACTAACTAGTCAATACTAATACAATATTTATATGTACTTTATTTCCAGATTTGGGAATTTTTATATAAATGACACTTTATAAGTGCTGTATTATAAGTAAATAATAATGATCTTTTTACACTATTAACCTGGTCTTTCAATTTTGTGTTCGATTCCCTAAAAATCTCTGCTTCAGTTGCAACCTCAAACCCAGGAAAGTGTCTGTCATGCACAAACTTGACATTCACCTTCACCACCTGTAGGATATTACATCCCTCTGATGTCACTCAGGTTACCCCCAGGTAGGTCTGGGCAATTTGAGGCCTGACTTCTTTCCTTACTATATTTTTATGAGTTCCTTTTAAAAATTACTTTCATTTTAATTTCCAGAATTTTAATTAATGCTCTGTAATAATTTGTCTTTAGAATATTTTCACATTGTATTTTCTTATTTGATCATTATAAGTCTTTGAAATAGGCAGGGCAAGTGAGTATGTGTTGTGTAAATAAAGAAAATGAGGCATAAAAAGTTAATGTGACTGGTCCAAGGGCAGATAGGTAGTAAATGGCCCAGCTGGGACTATACCCACAGTTAGCCAAACTGCAAGAGTCAAGGAACTAGTCCTATCCACACCCTCACTTCTGACACCACCTGCAAGTTCAGGGTGTGCCCAAAACCACTCTCTGGTTTCATAATTTGCTAACAGGACCCAGAACTTCACTGAAAGCTGTTATGCTCATGGTGACTGTTTATTACAGGGAAAGGATAGAGATTAAAATTAGCCAAAGGAAGAAATGCATAGATCAGAGTCTTGAAGGGTTCCACTTGCAAAGCTTCCCTTGTCCTTTGGGTTCATTACTTCCCTGGCATCCAGGGAAGCTCATCCAAGTCTCAGTGTCCAGATTTTGTTTTGAAGCTTCAGTGCATAGGTTTGATTGATTGATTGATTACCTATATGGTTGAACTCTTCTGCAGGTCCACTGACCCAAAGCCACCACCCTAAATCAAATGGTTGGTCTTTCTGACATGGCAGCGCCTACCCTACAACTATTGGGTGTGGCCATGCCCACCTCAAGATCTACTGTGGGCAGCCTCCATCCTAAACAAAGATACTTCTATCAGATATGGCATAAGTTACCTCCCAAAAGCTGAGAGCAAAGGCCAGAACTCTCTAGGCAAGGCGAAAGAATTTACTACACAGTCTAGAACATGAATATTCCAACACATAGTTGAGGGATCTCAGCCTAATCAACCATATTGCTGCTATTTCTCTCCTACTCGTTCCTAATTAGAATCTAAGGTAGTTTTCCAAAATACGCAGCTACTGCAGTGATATTGTTAACTAGAAGGAGAGAAGAAAAATGTAATCAAGAGTAAGGCTATAAAATAGGTAGAGGAATAAAGTGAGTGTGCACATTGTACCGTAAAGTTTTGTATATTTGCTGAGGTGGACCATGTATTTGAGTCTCAACTTTCCAGCTGCCAGTGTGGAGGGAAATAACATTATGATTCACAGTGTCTATCAAGTAGAAGCAAATCAGTTGTTTAGGGAAGCATTTGGGTGATATCCAATAAAGATCCCAATAAAGTCTGTAATGAACAGACATATCTGCAATCTTTCTCCATTGTTCTGACAATCAGGATAAATTTTATAAAATTAATTCCTGAGTAAACTCTCAGTTCAGCTTGATACCATCATATGAAGTGCACAACTTGGGAAAGGACAGGCAAATTCTATGGTAAAGTAGGGATAGGGAGGTGGGACTCTGGCAGCACAGTATATAGACTTCATTAGTTTAGAGGTTTTTAGTTTAACCAAGTAGTCAGTTGTTTGCATTTTGCTTCTTTGTTACAAGTTGGTACTTTGGAAAGTTTACCTAGTAATCCTAAACTTGCATTTTGTTTATAAGCTTTAAAAATCTTGATATCTTGATATACTGAGTATTTTCTGTTGAAGTGAAAGTTTACTATTAAATACAGTAACATTTTAACAAGGGGGGAAATTAACTAAAGAAATATCCTTCTCATTCTATCACTATTTACTATTTAGGTGTGTTTTTTTCTTTTTAACAAAACAAGAAGAAACACTCTAATAGCTGTTAAAGCTTTTATTTATTTTTAATTTTCCAGAAACATGTTCTAAATCAAGGTTGAAAAAAATTTGTTCCATGATATCCTTATACTACTATTGTTTGGAATTAACATTCTTGGAAATTGAAATTTAACAGAACTTTATTTGTTCTCAGTAATATAAAAATCGAAAGATTAAAAAGAAATAAATTTCTCCTTAGAAGAGCATGAAAGGTGTTTTCTAAAAAGTCAATTATTTACTCATGGATTGTAGTCTCTTGGCATATTTCACTTTATGAAGTGAGTGGATATGTTAATAAAAATTTCTAGAGGTTACTTTCTTTAATATTTAAATTTCTTTTATTTCTATCATAAAGTTTAATTGTATTCCCACAGACATATAGTTAAAATTTAAGAATAAATTTATCTAAGAGTACAGTAAACTTTCATGCCCTGTAAAAATAAATGTTTCAATAAGTTAATAACTATGTTACAAATTATAATTAGCCAATCATTGAATAAAAAAAAATTTTCATTCCTCAGATCTCTACCACAGAGTTCAGTTACTGATGTGTTGCCTAGTCCTCTATATTTTTGTGAATGACTACTGTAATTACTTAAATACTGACTTGGAGATGGCTTTTTATTCTTAAACTGTCTCTCCTGCATTTTCTTTTTTAAGCTCTGGGTTCCCTTCATTATCCTGTGGGAGCAGCAGTAGCAGTTCGTCAAACACGGCAGTGAATTCTCCTGCTATGTCCTATAGACTCAGCATTGGTGAATCAGTCACCAACCGACGGGATTCCACCGTAACCTTCAGCAGCACCATGAGCTTGGCCAAACTTCTACAGGAGCGAGGCATCTCTGCTAAAGTGTACCACAGCCAAGTTTCAGAGAACCCCCTTCAGCCTCTCCCTAAAGTCCTGGCTACCCCTTCCACACCCCCAAATTCACCATCTCACTCACCTTGCCCTTCTCCTTTGCCCTTTGAGCCTCGAGTACATCTCTCTGAAAATTTTTTGGCCTCCCGACCGGCTGAAACATTCCTACAGGAGATGTATGGCTTGAGACCTTCCCGGAACCCTCCTGATGTTGGCCAGTTGAAGATGAACTTAGTAGACAGGCTGAAGAGACTGGGGATAGCCAGAGTGATTAAGAGCCCTGATGCCCAGAAAAATGGAAAAAGCCAAGAGGCAGAAATTGGTCTTCGAAGACCAGACTCTACTGTTTATTTAAATTCAGGTAGCAATTTATTAAGTGGATTGAGGAGGAATCAGAGTCTCCCGATCATGATGGGTAGTTTTGGCACCTCAGGTTGCACATCCTCACACAAAATGGATATCCTGCAGGAGGACTGAGGCTCAGCAGCTAACCGAACTCCTACCGATTAGCACAGGAAGGACAGATTCGCATGATGTGTGTAGTCTGGTCTGACTGAGAGGAAAGGAATGTGCAGATGGGCTGTGAATGTGGGAAGAGGGAAGTGGAAGATTGGAAACAAGTGGGATGAGGTCCTGGTGAATGAGGTCTCATAAAGTGAAAGTGTAAATGAATAGGTCATGGGTGGAGACAGAAAAGGAACAAAAGTTTAATACACTCCTTCAGTTGGGTTTTTTGTCTTGAAAATAAAAAGTGGCCAGAAAATAAATTCAATAATATTGAAATATACCAGGAATACTTAATTTGCTAGCACATTTACTCCTGGTAATGATAGCAGAGAACACAGGTTAGGAGGAGGTGGGAAGAGTAAAGGAGCAGCTTAGTTGCCTACAAAAAGCTGTTGTGGAAGGTTGCTGGGGGAAGCTCAGCCTGTTACTGAGATGACAGTGAGGTGGCTTTTATGTTTTTTGTTGATATCTGGATAAATTACACTTCTATCACATGGCAAGTTCACAGCATTAGCAAGCAAGGAATTTTACCTTTTTCATAAGATCAGAAGACTTATGAAAAAAGTAAAAGACTCTTTGTTTCTATTTTCTATTTTCAGGCCTTTGAGTCTCTGGGAGCCCAAACACCACCCAAATTCCTTTTGTATTTGTGATTAACAAAAGTTCATTTCTTAAATTTGTATTTTTATACTTCAAAAAAACACAACATTGTGGAAGAAGGAGGGATTTATTTTAAGAAGGAAAATGGGTAAATTGGAACCAAGGAAACTTTTTCAGAATATTCTGGATAACTGTGGTGGACAAGGAATATGAACATAATTGAATTTCCTTGGAGGCTGGACAGGGTTAAATCAGAAGTACAATCAGTAGGAATTAGAGAATGTTGTATATGTATGTCTGTACATTTTTTAACAAGGAAAGTTGGTTGCAACTAAACTTTTCCAAAGTGTGCTATGCATATTTTTATTGAAAGATGACATATATTTGCACAAAAATTCTCAGGCACATTAAATTATTTATTATAAGCTGAAGTAAAACCCAGGTGCTTGCTTTGAGACTGAATTTCTAAATGTAAAATAATATTAAAACACATCTGCCTTTTTCTAGATATCTGTGAAATTATAGAATGAACTTTTTAATGGGCAAGTCAAAGCTTTTGCTTTTTCTCTGTTTTTGTTTTATTTTTACTAAATTTGTGAAATAGCAAAGTGAAACTTGGGAAATTAGGTTTCAGCATTCAGCATTGTGACAAATTGGATATGAACTGGGAAGAAACAGATCTGCTTTCTGAGTGTTGCTGATCAAGGTCTGCTCATCAGAGGACATGTGAAAGGCATGGTGGAGAGATGAGGAAGGGGGCTAATTAATTTTTTAAAATGGGAGGCACTGTCCTGACTTTTTGGTGCTTAATTGATAGATCTTTTGCTCCCTTGTTCTGAGTTAACTGAAAGGAATTTTCTGAATTCTTGATAAGAGTGTTGCTCCTATGGTTCCCACCAATACTCTTACTCCTAGGTCAGAGGAGAGTCCTTCCTCTCTCCTCTTGAGGTGCCTTTCCTACATGAAGAGCTATGTGCTCAAAGGGACAGAAAAACCAACATGCATGTAGAATGTGTGTTTTCCATACTTTTTAGAATCTTTTCATAAAACTTTTCTAGATAAGTTTCTTAAAAACAAAGTGAAAGTATCCTCCCCCCTTCTCTCAGTCATGCCGAGGTCTGCAGACGGTAGGTACACACATATTTAGAAAGGATTTCATCAGGCCCATCAGTGAATGTAAGTGTCCCTGAGTGTGGTAGGCATTGGCAGAAGAACTCCTGATGTTATGTTTCCAAAATATCTCAGTTCGTTGTTTTAAAATAGTGTTTGGGTTTCTATTCCAGAGTAACTCTGGGGTACTTATTTTAGCTGATTCTTAAAGCTTTTTATTTATTCTCTAAGAAAGTAATCTTCATGTTACCAGTTCCTAAGAGACATCAGGAAGTAAGAAAATATAGGGCCAGAGAGTAGTACAAAATGTTAAATTATGAGATTTATGTCTATTATATAAATATCTATAAATTAAATATCTATAAATTAAGATTTTGGAGTGTTCTGTATCATTAGTATACTTTTCTATACCCAATGCTAAAATGATCACTTTGGAGGCAGGACAAGGGTGTATTCACAGCCAAGTAAAGCACATCTGATTAAAGAGAACCAGACGTCAGTTTTTGAAAATTACGTTGATGTTGCTTTTCCACCAGAAGCATGATAGTTGTATACTGGTGCATGCTTGTCCCTAGAAGTGAATTCTGTCTTGAATTGGGTTTTACTGTTTTCTGAAGTTTCTGCCTAAACTCATTTTTGGTACAGCCTGAGAATCTCTATGATAACAAACTTTTGTGCAAAGTATAGTAAGAACTGGAGTCTTGTAGCAAGTTCCCCTTAATTATCTGTATGCTTTAACGTTTTAGTTTTTCTATATCAACTGTGTATGTACTTTTATGCCAGTATAGGAAACTCCAGTCTTTTCATCCCTCCTCCAATAAGGTTCGCAGTGATTATACCTCAGGTGTTTCTGAGTATCCTATTATATAGTAGGAAGGCTACCTTCCTAAGCTCAGAATTAAAGGTTCTCCTGAATTATGATGACCCCACATCTTCTGTAAATAACCTTAGGCATGCATTTTAGGGAAAAGTTAATGAACATTATTAAAGAAGTTTTTAAAAAAGTTTTATACTATATGTCCTATTTGACACAAATAAATAGACTTTTGCAAAGGGAGGAAGTAATTTAGAGGCAGCTCACGACTAGAGCCTCTTCTCGATAAAGATTATTTATATGCAGTATTCAAAGCCTGTTTTCTGGGGTTTTCTGACCACTCTAGTACATAATTAGTAGTATTTGTTGGTTACTAACTTTGACTTTTGACATCTGAACTAGAGCTCTTGAGTGTTTAGTGGTCCACTCCTTTCACTTTGGGTTCTTGCAGGCCTGTACTTGAGTGCATCACCAGTGTCTACACTGAGTGGTTTGCATTGCAGAGCACAACTACTTAGGAATGGCAGAGTGTCCTCTGGGGCAGCCAGGGAAATACTGGTGTTTGATATCTGGAGCTTGACTTTGTCAAATAGCTCTTTGTTGCACCTACCTTTGCTTTGTCAAATGTAAATCAGATAATAAACATGAGTATCTTCTTAAATTTTCATTTGTCTTGTGTATTTGTCCCAGTTCTTTTTATTGGTAGTCCTGCGTGAGGTCTTTCCATTATGTTGGGGGTTTTTTTGGTACATAAAAACTACCTCTACTTGCCAAACCAACACAAAACAAATCAACAGTAGTCATAAATGTATTGTATTTTCTTATATTTAAAAAAAAAAAAATAGAGGAAGTATCTGTATATGCCATATTTTTTTTCCTTAGCAAAATAACAGCAACAAAAAGTAAAATGTGAAGTCATTGATAATGCAGATCTTTAATGTGAAAAGATTGAGGAAGTATGAAGCAATTCTCTTCTTGGAGTCCACAATATACTGTTGATATTCTGTAACCACACAAAAACTTCATTTTTATATTTTTTTAATAGGACATTTGCTCCCTTCCTTCCCTTTGATTCAAACTGGCCTCATACAGCACACTGATTCACCTGCCTCTTTCACCCTTGCATGTCTACTCTCTTAATCATTAAGCCCTCAAGACGAAGAGATTCTGATTAGTATCAAATAATCTTAGGAACAAGATCAACCACAGAGGAGGTTTCCTTCAAACTAGTGATAATACCTAGGCCTCAGATTCAGCTTCAGGCCCAGAAAATTGGTAAAACCAGATGAAGTGAGGGCATGGCTGACATCAGGACCAGATTCACCAACCAGTCAGCAGAGACCACAACTGCGACCACGACCCTAACTCCCTTAGCCACCATGATTAATGATTTTCCCCCTATATAACCCATTCCCTGGAAGCCAATGGGGAGACAGATCCTTGAGCATTAGCTCACCTGTGACACTGGGAATGGGCCACTTCCTAAAAATAAACCCTTCCTTTGCTGGAAACTCCTGTTCATGTCTTACTGGGCTTTGGTTATACCCCTTTAGTCCAGTAACAATTTTTAGCTATTTAGAAACTTTCCAAGAACCTAAATTTGAAAATTGTTGGACTCTAGTAGAAAAAGTTAGTTGATGTTTTCTTTGTCACAATTTAGTTGCTGTATATTTTTAAAAATTCAGTTAATATCCATTTAGAATTACAAACATCTTGTGAGGAATAAGTGAAGTATGAGTCTCTACTTTGATATGATATTTAGTGATATTCCCAGTGTCTTTGTGTTTTCTTTCACAAACCATTCTCAGTAGATATGTTTAAGTCCAATAACCTAATGAGGGTAAAGATTTGATGCTTTCAACATCCTATCGACTTCCATTTCTGTTCTTACTAAGTTTGAGGTATGCTGGTATCAAGTTTTGATTTTAATTAGTTTTACGGGGTGTTTTTCTTTTTTAAAACAATAAGGGCCAAATGTCACAGGCCCTGAGTCTCGTTTATCCCCCAGACTCTCCCATCTCAATAAATGGCACTGTCACCTACTCAGTTGTTTAAGTTAGAAACCAAGGAGTCATCATTCATTGCCTCTTTTCCCTCACCCTGACATCTAATCGATCAAGTCCTGTTGCATCCTCTAGTCTCCATCCCACTGCTGCTCCCTCAGTTAACACCACCACTGTGCCTCATTTGACCACTAAATTGGTTTCCCTGTCTCCTGACTAGCTTTGCATAAAATGACCTAATGTGCAAAGCTAGTCAGATCCTTTCTCTGATTAAAACTTGTCAGATTCATTAGACTAGAAGAGAAATCCTGCCATACACTCCCACTGCATTTGGTGAGGACCTTGATGTTTCACTGTGCTTTTATTGAATTTATTGTGTTTTCCCCACTCATCTCTAAGCTCTATGGAACACAGGAACTGATGTATATCCCCCACTCTCACAAAAGTGCCTGCATGCAGTACATAATAATGTGGAGTAGAATGAATGGATGAATTTACATTAATGTTTGCAAACTATGGGATGTGACCCATCAGTGGATCATGAAATCAATGTAGTGGATTTATCAGCTTTCATTTTAAATAAAAGAAAAAATAGATGAGAATAGTATGTAACAAGTATATTATTTCATACAACTTTTTATTATAGTGTGTAAAATATATTTCTTATAGTGAGTTTCAGTAAAATAAAATGAAAGCCACTGGTTTATAATAATCTTTTCTTTTTTCTATAATGAGAAAAAGCAGCTTTATTGGGGGGGGGGGGGATCTGAACTCCCAGCAACTGAAAATCACTCCTGTCCTTGGGGATTTGCACTTTTACAGATTTTAAAGCTTGAAATTCAAGGAAGAAAGTGCCTACTTTAGAGTTTTAGGTTTCTAAAACTCTATCACATAAGTTTAAACTCTATCACAGATTCCGTCTGGCAACTACTGCCATAGGCCAATTAAGCCTAGGAGTCTGTTTAATCCTATTTCCTCCGAAAGTATATCTTAATCGTATTTTGTCTTATGTCTTTGAGAATTTAACTGGCAACTTCTCCAGCCTTCTCACTTTAAGACGAGTGCTTGAGCAAATGAGGTGCTGCCATTCTGTTTCCATAGCAATAAAAGAAACACCCACAAACCATCTACCAAGGACATACCTCACAACTCAAGGCCCAAGTCAACCAAGTCTGAATGGAGGGGTGACTTTCTCCCCTGGTTTGACTTTCATTACAATACTGAAAGACTGAAACTATACTGTCTTTAGAAGGGACATTCATGCTCATGCCACTTCAGCCTTTGTAAAAAAAAGCCTGCGACTGGATGCACTGGCAGTCCATCTCTCTGTACTACACATAGTCTGCATTTTCTTCTTTGGCATTTCAGCACTTGGAATGAGTCCTGAGTTCTGAAACCTCTAGATTTTACCTAAAATGAATTCTGATTTTGTGTTGATTAGAAACAGTTTCTCTATAACAATGTGGTGTCTTTAAGACTCTCGACTTGGGAAGAAACCATAGGGAAAAACAAATCTTTGGGCAGTCCAAGGTAAGCTCTTTGGAAAAGATATTTTATATAATAATCTTCTGATTATTAATACTAACCTGTGACCTTTCTGAAGGCTCACTGATGACCACCAGGTGGCACATTCAGTCCACCGAACCTCCGGTAAAACCATTAGGGAGAGATGCAGGAAATGAAAATGGGGAGAAGTCACACATGCATGTGTGCACACGCACATGCGCACACATATCCTTATATTCTTAGGGTCATACAATGCAATGTCAAGCCACTGAGAATACAGATCTCTTTATGCCAATATGGAAATATTGACTAGATATACTCTTATGAAAAAAGAGTAAGGCAAAGCACAAAGTGTAAAGTACACTCAATTATGTAAAATTTTTAAATCTTTATATATATATATCACATTTCTGGAAGGATACTAAAAAAAATTAACAGTACTGAAAGCCAAGAGCTGATGTTTAGTTGGTATGCACAGTTATTGAAATACTGAAATACTGCCATACTGGTTGTATACATTGTCCAAGACCCCCAACTGCCACCTGGGTTGCCCCAACTCCTCCCCTGGGACCCCCAAACTTCCTCATGATTCAGCAACTAAGGGGTTAATTTAGCCTGGCATGGAGGAGCCCTGTAGCCATGTCTATTCTGATTGATCTGCAGTCTTGTCTTACTGGTTGTTAAATATTTTGAGTATCATCCCCATGGGTGTTTGAATGGAGAGGCCTTTACTTTTTGAGCAAAAGGATACACACCATGGTATTGTTTCTAATAGGAAACAAAATGTTCATCAAAACAAAACTGGTTAAAAATGTAATTGGGGGAAAATGCAAAACAAAATGAAAGGAAAAAATGGCAAAGAAAAAAATTTTTTAATTTTAAGAAGAAAAAAAAGGGAAAAACGTAAATGGGTACATTCATAACATAGAAATTGTCATGATAATATGGAAACGAATCAGACTTGCTGTAAAGATTTTAAGTATAATTTAAACTATAGATTTGCTTTAACTTTGCTTTAAAATAATATGGTGTTGGAGGAATGGGCTGGGTATAGATGAGATTAGTCACAAATTGCTGTTGAAGCTGCGTGATGGACGAATTCATTACTCTTTTCTCTACTTTTGAACATTTAAAAATTTCTCCAGAGTAATCAAGGTTAAAAATGACATATGTATAGTTACCAACACTCAAAGAATCTCATGACATTATTGAAAAAAAGATTATCTAGACTATAAGTAGAATTTGTTCCCATTTATGGACAATTATATAGATCTGTTTCTTTGAACTAGAGAGGACTCTAGAAAACACTAACCAAAATATTTTCAGTGGTCCTTTCTAGTTGTATTTTGGATAAATATTACTTCCTTCAGATTATAATTTTCTTTGCAATGAGCCTATTTCAATTTCACACACACAGAAAAAAACCTATCCCCCCACCCCCCAAAAAATTAGAAATAAAAGCGTCTGTAAACAAAATACCACTGGGGTTCATAATATTCCTAAACTCAGTTACCAATTTTTTGAGGACCTAATGTGTGCAAGGCAGTGTGCCCAGAGCGTTCCACATGCTCTCGTTTCACGTGCAGGGCAGCCCAGTGGGGACTGACCTCTCACGTCCCCATTTTCCAGATGAGGAAGCTGAGACTCAGGAAAGGAAATGTCCGTTTCTTGACGTCCCACAGCTGATAAGCAGAGGCGCCTCTGCGCAAAGTCAGGCCCATCTGACTCAAAAGCCCAAGGAAAATCCTAGTCAACAACGTTGCGGAGGAAAAAATAAAATCATAACCCTGACATTCTAGCCCAGTTTTCATTCTTTAATATATTCTTTTCTAACCTTTTCCCGTGTAGGTACATACTTGTATCCATTGCAATCATACCATCTTATATCTTTGTTCATGAGCATTTCTTTATGTTTCTACAGGCTTTCAAGTGGTCAATTAAAATCTAGTAAAACTCCATTGAGTAGTTGTACCATAATTAACTACGAATTTTGGTTTTCTAATCCCGTTTTTTCTTTCATCTCCCCGCCCTCCTTTGACGGGGGGAGTCACCCCGCGCGTCCTTTCACTAACCCTAACTCTGTGCAGCGGGAGCTTTCCCCGGACATCCTGCCTACGCCCGGTAGTGGGGAGGACGCCGGGTGAGGGTGGGGGTGGGACGCGACGGGACGTGCGCGCGCCTGCGCCGCCTGCGCCGCCTGCGCCGCCTGCCCCAAGTCCGCGGCCCGGGGGAATGGGGGTGGGGGTGGGACGCGACGGGACGTGCGCGGGAAAGACGCCTGCGCCTGCGCCTGCGCCTGCGCCCGCGCCCGCGCCCGCGCCCGCGCCTGCGCCTGCGCCCCGCCCGCGCCTACCCCCAAGTCCGCGGCCGGGTGGGGGTGGGGGTGGGACGTGACCGGACGTTCGCCGGAAAGACGCCTGCGTCCGCGTTTGCGCCTGCGCCTACCCCCAAGTTCGCGGCTCTCGAGGACCTCTGCCCCCGCGGCCCCTGCGGCGCTTCCTGCTCTTGATGAGTCAGGAGTGGAACTAGGGCAACCGGTACCGGAGGGGCAAGGCCCACTGCGTCCTCTATGGTGCAGTTGGTCCCAGGCCGTGTAGAGGGCGCCGCTGGTCCGCGCGGGCCTTTTTAAATTCTAATTTCTAATATTGCGGGGAAACCTTGTTCCTCAGTGTCCCCATCTGGAACAGTTCACTTCTTAACCCTACAACCGCTTCATGCTGATAGGTGTTAGATGATGAGTCACAGGTCTCAGGTGAGGAAGGAGAGAATTCCACTGAACCTCACCGTTAACGTCTCAAGAAGTTGTGCTGTGAACATTTTTGTGGGTTTTTTTGCTTTTGTTGCTGCTTATTAAATTTTTCCTTTTGGTTAAATTTTCACTTACATTCCATGTTCTTTTTGTTTTTAAAGTGGTTATAGATTAAACAGTACGTTACATATGTACTACATATAAGAAAGGTTGAAACAATCATTTGGGGGTCTGGAATGGATTAATTCAATTTACATTCTTTCTAATGGGGGAAAAAATGATTCGGTTTTTGAACAGCCTCCCAGACTGAATTATGTTCAAGAACGGAGGTTCCACTGTACGTATAATACTGTCATGATCGTTACGTTTTTGCCTTTTCATCTGTGGATCTGTTTCTGTTTGTTGAGCTGGTTCCTGTGGTTACAGTCACCCAGTTTATTAGTCAAGTCACAAATATTTATCAGATACTCAGGCGGACAAGCTGCCTTGCCGGGCCCGGGGCAGCACAGAGAATGACATGGTGAAGTCCAGGCCTTCACGAATGGTGCAGCCCGGGTGGGCAGACAAGAACTGGAAAGGGGAAGGCAGTGCCTTCCTGGGAGCTGGCTGCCTAGCCTCTCACTTCCTGCCCAGGATTCGCCCCTGTCCTCGCAGGAGGCAGATAGATACAGGATCCTAAGCAGAAGCAGAGCTGTCTTGCTATTGCTGCAGCCTCCTTTCAGATTCTCACCTCAGCGCTAGCCCCTGTGGCATTGTCTTCTTGCCTGGGGTGCTCCACCCCATCCACTTCCCTGACCTCCAACTCCCTGAGATCTCCTGACCAGGGTGCCAAACACAGGGGAGCACAAACTGCAAGATATGGCAGCCCTGTCACCTGGTGTTTAGGGCTTTGCTGTTTACCCAGCCTCCTGGCCTGCTTTCTAGCCCTCATCTTCACACGTGCCCTGGGCTCAGACCTCTCGCCAGCTCCTCCTGTCCCTACCTCCACCTGCACATCCTGCCTTTCTCCAAGGCCTTGTCTCTTGCCCTGACTCCACAGCTTACTCAGTTCCATTTCTGACGACTGCCCTAGTACCTGCGTGACTTCTGAGGACAAGGTGCCAGTGTTCAGTATCCCCCCAGCATCTAGCATGGTACTCACAGCAGGAGCTGTAAGTATTTGTGCTGTTAAATGAGCTTGACTAGGTGTCCCAGAATCACTTCATGACTTTGAGCCTCAGTTTCCTCATCTGTAAAATGGATTTAATGGTAAGGCCCCCTTTATCTTCGACAAGTCATTAGCCCACATAACTGGGTTTCTTAAGGGTCAGTCATGTTAGAGAAAATGTTTCATTTTTCAGTTAGTTCTTAAGCAAATGTATTGCAGTGTACTATTGGAAACCAGTCACTGACTTAGAAATTTGAGTTAAATCTGCTGTCGTTGTAATGCTTCTGTCAGTCTCTTGGCTCTCATAACATTTGTGTGTGTGTGTGTGTGTGTTAGTTTTAATTTTTATCAAATAGTCCACCGACATTTAAAATCAAATAGTGTTAAAAATTCATTAATGAACAGGTACAATATCTGCCCCACCCTTCTTAGTTCTCCTCAGTGTGCTCTCTGGAGGCAATTATTTTCAACTTTTTTAGCTATTTCTTTTGGAACTTAACTTCATACTTCTAAATCATTTGTCTAAGTCAGTTGTTATTTTTTTAGACATTCTCTGTTGACTTCCTGCTGCGGTGGGTGAGGATTTAACACTTACTCATCCTCCCTCCATTGTCTTTCTCCCAATTGTGGTCACAACTCACTTTTTGGTTAAACCAATATTAAGTGTTTACGTAAATATATATGTGTATACCTTACTATGATTATGCTTACTTTCTTATACAATATTTTCTAACCTGGAGTGATTATGCAATTTTTATTTTATTAGGTCTCTGTTTCTATTGCTAATTTTTCCTAAATTTTCTGTTTCTTATTACAAATGCTCCGTGACAAACTACTGCAAATTTAGTGGTTTAAAACAACACCAATTTATTATTTTACAGTTCTGAGAACAGAAATCTGAAAATGGGTCTCACTGAGCTAAAATCAAGGTGTTGGCAAGACTTTGTTCCTCCTATAAACTCTACGGGAGAATCATTTCCTTGCCCTCTCCAGCTTCTAAAGGCTGCCCATTTTCCTTGACTCATACCCCTTTCTTGATCACTCCTACCTGATCGTTTTCTGCTTCAGACTCTCCCACCTTTCTTTTATAAGGATGCTTGTGATTGCCTTGGGCTCACACTGGTAATCCAGATAATCTCCCTGTCTCAAAAGCCTTAACTTAATCATAGCTAGAAAGCTCCTTTGGCACAAAAAGTAACATATTCACAGGTTCTAGGGATTAGAACATGGACATGATTTTGGCGAAAGGAGCATTATTTGACTTCCCACAGGCTCCATGGATCTGTGAAATTCCTATCAGTTTCATCTACTGGTTCCAACTTCTGAGTCTTTCAGGGCCTTTCACGTGGGATTTGGTCCCTTTTGGCTCATATCCCCTTTGCAGGCACACAGGCTATAGCTTCCCATAGTGTGCTAAGTGAGGAAGTTATTGTGCCAAACATACATAGACATCATCTGTGCAGTACTGCCTCCTTTCCCATTCGCTTTGTTTTCATGAAATTAAACCAACCGCTTTTAATCCTGCACTCTCATTTTAGTGGGGTTCTGGGAAAAAAGGAGAATTAACAAGTGTAATCAAGTGTGATCATGTTTATCTGGTAGTTGTCTTTCATGGAGACTTTCACAGTAGGGGTTTTTGTTTTTATGGAGCCAAAAAGGAAGAGTTTTGACTGTAGTTCCTACAGGTGACCAGGAATGAGAAACTGGGAGATCCAGTTTAATTTGAATAACAGAGATAATTTTCCACAAAGTTCTGTGCAGGACCTGCTGTAGGGATTTCTCTTTACTTCTGTGAGAGCTAGTGTGACCTGATGAAAGAGACAGGGCTTAGGAGTCAGGTAGACTTATGTTTGTTCCCAACTCTGTAACTAGCTACCTCCACAACCTCTCTGAGTCTCAGTATCCTTATCGATAAAACTGGGATAAGAATAATTAATCACTTATTGTGTACCTGGCTCACAGTAAGCACTCAGTTATAGCAGATTTTAAATTGCTTTCAAGTCAGGACTACTGGGTGGCAAGAGATGAAGTGTGATTCTATAGTCAACACTCTGTACCAGATCAACAGCTTCCAGAATCTACCATCTGTGCTTTGGGCTCTCCCTGGATTCTTTCATTTGTCTCTAAGTATTGTTTTGACTCTAAATTCTGTAACTCTGCTGTTTTTCCCCCATCTCAGCAAGGGGGCCTCCTGACCTAGCAGCCAAGACTGCCCCAGACCTCCTGCCATGTACCCCAACCCTCTCATCTACTGCACCTGCTGGGACCCCTGGCACTTGGGACCACGGAAGCTAATCAAGACTCCTCAGCCACCAAGAAAGACCTCCACAGGGAAACCCAAGTAAGGATAACCAGGGATGGACTAGGGTTTGGGGACTTGGGGTCCATTTGCAGCTTTCTTTCTCTTACAAGATTTCCAAAACAAGAGGGCCAGAAAGCCTAGCTTTGCATGTCTTTCCCTGCCAGCTTGTTAGCTGCACATTGCTCTTGCCAGTCCTGACTAGGCTTAATGTCCTTTTAAATGAGGACATCTCATATGAACACAGACAATAGTGTGGTGAAGGCATGGGGGGGGGGGCAAGCAGGGGTCAATAGAGAAAAAAGGGGGCATCATCGTTAATAATTTCAACAATAAAGATAAATTTTAAAAATAAATAAATGAGGATATCTCAGAGTTAATTGAACAGAGAGAGGAGGGCTTCCAACCAAAGGGTCCCATGACAGCTGTCCCTCCATGTGGGACCAAGAGCTTTGGGAACTGGGGGACAAGCTGTGCTGCCAACCCAGGGACCTCCAAAAGACAGTGAACAAGTTCCAAGGCACTGGGCCTGAGGTTGCCAAAGACCGTCCATTGTAAGCCGATATATTACAGTTTGGGGTCTCATTGGGGACTTACCTAATCTGGGAGTACTAAAACAGATTTCTGAATTTCCAGTTTTCTTTAGTTTGCTGTTCATTTTTTCCTTTCAGGCTAACTCTTCTTCTTCCAGCTTCAAGAAAACAAAATTATGTCCAATCACCAACAAAACCTGTTGTCTCCCCAAAGTAAGTATTTGTATGCCTATGGGGTGGGAATGGTTTAGGTATGTGAATAAAACAATCTGCCTCCTTGGCCTTCACACCCTTGCCTGAGCTAATTGCTGCCAGGAATGTGAAAAAATTGCCAGAACCCCCCATGATTTCCCCCAAATCTCAGACCCTACATATACATAGTATGACTTCTGCACCCACAGCTTTCAGAATCACTACAAATGAGCTCTCATCTGAGGTACCCTGACAACTGTTTCCTGCCCTAAAAGGGTACAGTTCCTAAAGCCTGTTTTAGGCAAAGAGCTCCCATTGGTAGTATTTCACCCTTTTACTGATTCTTTCCTATGTCTAAGATTTTCTATAAATTGCAACTGTTATTACTTATAAATTTATAACTTTACCCATATTTTATAAGCTTAGAAGTATAACCTAGTTTTATGTCTTTGCATGAGTCTTTGTATTCCATTTATTTATTTACTTATTTGGAAAATATTTATTGAGCACCTATTATTTGCTCCCTGGCCTCACTCTTGGGACAAGGGCCAGGTAGACACTAACGTGACCTCCAAATGAGGACAGGAAGAAATTACTCGCCAGTCAACTTTCAACTTGGGCCTCAGTTCTCAAACATGCCAACTCAACTCTCTGAATTACATCCTTTTTGTGAATCTTATAATTTTCTTGCAAACATATAATATGCTTCTTGTATTAAAAGTTTTTGATTCTTAAACTTGAACTCTTGGGGTTTTTTGTTTTTGTTTTTGTGTATATCAGGAGCCTTGGAAAATGGCAGTAGCTGAGCACTCTCAACCCCTGAGAGACACAATTTGCAAATCACTTTATCTTCAGTTCTCTATAGCACTTAATTCTTTTTCTCCTTCTAGTTTCAGTATTTATGTGCCTCTTTTTCTCTCTTAAGTAAAAATATCACATCTCATTCCATTTCTCTTGTTACAGAGTACTGTGCTTTGCATATATTAACACCTCATTGAGTTCATTAAATGAGAAAATGCTTTGATTGATATCAACAAAGTGTCAAAATTTGGTCAGTGTAATTGTAGTAATCTGAATAACAGGTTGACAGGGACAAAAAGAGTAAAGATAAGTCATTCTGGATCGACCTTACCTTTTACTTTTCAGTGAGAGAAACACAATTATCTGACAAAATGAGTATCTATGTAGCCACACTGTGACCCTTCTAGAAGTTCTAAAGTTAATGCAGTGCTGTGGAGGTCTCAGTTTGTTCAATGAGATTTACTAAGAGCAAAAAAAAAAAAAGACATAAATTTGAATCCATAGTCAGCTTTTTAAAGAGACCCAGGCCACCCATTGGTCACCCAACGAGGTGTTCCTAAATTCAGAGAAGACAAACCAAATTATCATTGTGGACAGTTGAATTGGGAACATATGGTTAATTTTAGTTAAGTTGCATTTAACTAAGTCAAATTTAAATCGTGTATATTGTGCATTCATGCCCACTTTTTTAACACACAGAACCATTTTTATTTTTTGCCAGTGAAAGTTAAAATCAGAGGTTGGTGGTCACCTCTGAGATACCCAAATCCTTAGAATGGTTTTCTCAAGAGAGTCCTCAGTGCCTCTCTGGAGGTCCCCTCTGGGGGTGGGAGATGTGAGATCTAAACCATACTGATGGTTATTAACCAAGATGGAACTGCTTCCACCAGGAAAAGTCCTCCCAATCCCACTTTCCACATCCAGAGTCAGCCACCAGCTCTGAACCAGTCCCTCCCTGGTAACCAACTCCACAGCCCTTAGTGATACTCTAGTTGTTTGATTGTAGGGAATTGGAACTTCTAGAGCAGGTTTCAGCTATCTCTCTTCACACCAGTTGCCCAATGATATGTGTACAGGTGTGATATTTGTTGAGGCCAAGGGGAGAGGCCTACCTATTCTTGTCAGCATATCAGACGATAGTTACTCTTATTTTAATCTTTCAACCTTCTGGGTGAACTTCTTTATAAATACTCTTTTGATATTTGGGTACCTGAAAACAAAAATTCATTATGATCAGGGTTAGCACCAGATCTCAAAATAGTACCACTTTGCTTATCCTTAATTAACTGGCAATTTCAGGGTCCAGAACACCAAATTCTCTTGCAAATGAGAAAAAAGGTGGTTGTGCAGACAACATACATGTCACTAAAAAATGTTTGCATTAAAGATTAAAGGGCTCTCCTATGAGGATGCAGCATCCTCATAGGAGAGCCCTTTGGATTTCACTCCAAGTTTCTTGGCCCTTATTTCAGGAATGGTTCTACTATTAGACTAGTGACTAGTCGATTTCCCACTTTTTCACTACTTGCCATTTTATCACAGCCTGTGTACCAGTGATCCCTGGAACATTAAGTATTCTCTCCTTTCTACAGTATAATATGTTGAGAGCTGAATGGGGCCTCAGAGATCATTCCAGGAATGTCACTTTTTACAGATGAGTGGGGGGGGTCAGGGCTCTGCTCCTGAACTTGGAACTTCTCTTTGCTCTCTGGTTGCTTCTGAGCATGCCTTTCTCTTACAGAGTGAAAACCCATTTAGGAAAACAAGAGGAGAGCAATAATTTACCTTATGTGAGTAAAAATGGAAAGAAGGTGGTGGGGTTAACAGTTATTGAATACCTACTGTGTGCAGGCATGGGCCTTTTACAGCACTTACTTCATTGAATCTTTGCAATGATCCTATGAAGAGGTGCTGGAATTACTGCATATAGTGCTAAGTGTCAGGATCAGGACTTGGGCTCAGCTAGACCCCATAGAAGGCGTTTAATTACCTCTGTACTGCCTTGTGCAGGGTGAAGAGAGTGTCCCAGGGAAATCAGATGGTGACAGTCCAGACCAGAGGACAGCTCATGCCCAGATGCAGGGAACTCTCTGCCATACTTGGGAATCCACAAATGCTGGGCAGGGGGCCATAAGAACACCTGAGGGGGACAGGGGCAGGAGCACACAGGAGAAAGAGATGGAGAACAAACCCTGAAGGATCTTGACATGTGCCTAGAAATTTAGGCCCAATATTTTTGATGTCTGGGAGCCTTTATAGGTCTGACATGGGCATGGGACCAGTAAGATTTGCATTTTAGCGAAAAACACTCTGGTGGGATATAATTGGTGCTTTTTAGTACTTTCTGCCTTTATCTATTTTCCTTTCTCCCCAACCCCCTTAAAAAAGAATCATGCAATCCCTAATGGGCAGGAAAAAAATAAACAAAAATGTCATATGACGGCTGGTAGCCCTCCATGTGGAGAGGAAAGCCAGACTGAAGGCAGAGAGGCCCAACTGGGAAGGTATCTCCAGCGCCAAGAGACAGATGGTGGTGGCCTCAGGCTATGTCAGGGGCAGGGCTATCAGAGGAGAGTGTGAGGATGAGATACTTTTAGGAAATAACAATGGCAGCACTTGTGGCCTGCAGGGGTGTCCTACACAACTCTAGAAGGTACAGTTGTATCTATGACAGCTGGTAGTCCTGCCCAGACTTATGATTTGGCATCTAGTGGGGAACAGAAGAGGAAGTAACTAAAAAAAATTTTTTTGCAACTGTGCTTGGCATTTTCTCAGATGTTATTTTGTTTTATCCTCACAAAATCCCTTTGAGGAAAAGTTATTATCCTTATTTTCTTTTTCTTTTTCTTTTTTAAAATATATCTTTATTGATTTCAGAGAGAGGAAAAGAGAGGGAGAGAGAGAGATAGAAACATCAATGATGAGAGTCATTGATTGGCTGCCTCCTGCACGCCCCCGACTGGAGATCGAGCCCGCAACCTGGGCATGTGCCCTGACTGAGAATTGAACCCCAATTGCCTGGATCCTAGGTCGATGCTCAACCGCTGAGCCACACCCGGCCGGGCTCCTTATTTTCTGATGAGGAAACTGGGCACAGAAATGGTGAATAACTGTGGTTGGTGGCAGAGCCAGGATTTAAACTCAGTCCTGTCTAATTCCAAAAACTGAGTGATTTCCACAATGTTCAGCTGCCTCCTGGCTTCTGGCCATGATGGAGAACATAGAGGAGAAACATGGCTGGGTGTAGAGTGTGGAGTGGGTGTCTACAGTTAGGTTTTGGAAATGTTGAGCTTGAAAGGCATATGGGGACATCCAGGATCCAGTTGAGTCTTGAGATTGGGTCTCAGGAGAGAAATCTGGAGATAGGAGGGTGAGTGATAACTGGGGAAGGAAACAGGAAGGACTTGGGCCCTGGACTTCCATCTCAAGTCTCTGTTTTTAGATATGAGTAGGGCACTAATAGATTTGGAGGACTCTCAGCACTCTGCAATATTATCTTACCTTCCACCCTGATGCCCAGGAAGTGATCAATGTGTCACCTGGTTATCGCCTCTTTCGGAATAGGGAGCAGATTTCCGTCACCTTGGGAGATGAGATGTTTGGTAGGAAAAAGCATTCGAGATCAGAGATCATGGACAAAATCAAAATTCCCAGGTAATGTCTTTGGACCAACATCCAGCTCCTCAGACCTATCCCTGCCTGGCTTGGCCTGGCCTCAAGAATAAACTCCTAACGTCCACTCCCAGTTGCAGGGTCCCTGCTCTGGAGGTGCTGCAAGCCACTTCATGCCTCAGCCCTGTGCCCGCTCCTCTCCACCCAGCCTCTGTGCTCCAGTCCCATTCTAGTCAGGATGAAGGTCAAGTCAGGCAGCTGATCTGGAATATGATTGGGTGTAGTGTGTAATTCATACTAAAGGAGAGCAATTTTTCCTGAAAGTAATGAACTGATTCATAAAATAGTCCAAATATGTTGAGTGAGAACTAAAGTCAGGGTTTCTGGGAGGCCTGAGTATGCATCCCTTTTTCATTATGTCCAAAGGTACCATTCAGTTCATGCCTCTGGGAGATGCAGCATGGAAGATTCTGGCCTAACTCTGTCCCAGTTGAGTACCCTGTCATCCTCTCTGTCATTCAAGTCCCACCTACTCTCGACCCTCCAATGCCATGTACAGGCAGTCCCCACATCCTTTTCATTCTACCTCCTAAATCTCTTATATCTTCTCCTTCCCCTTCCCCATCTGTTACTTCCTACCTGCACTATTGCAATGGCTCCCAAAGAAGTGTCTCTTCCTTGGGCTTTAAATTGCTCTGAAAATTATTTTTTCAAAACAGAAATCTAAAAGACCAACAATAACACACACACACACACACACACACACACACACACAAATCACCTACTTATTTGTAAGTGTATAGAAAGGATATATCCAAACTGTTAGCAGTGGTTTCATTTGGGAAGAGATTCAGACTGGACATAAGGCTGAAGGACACATAAGCTCACTGTTGAGAGATGCCATGCGTGGTGTCAGCCTGACCTGACCTGGCCTAGAGAAACCAGACTCCAGTCTCTGTCTTCCCTCCAGTGGGAACATTCAGACTCTGTTTTTCTTTGCCTTACTCATCCAAGGCTCTCTGCAGGAGGAGCTGGGCCATGCATCCATAGTCAAGCCAGTAGTACCCTCAACCACCTCTTGGCCTCAATAAGAGCTGTCACCGATTGTGGCATAATAAAATACAATAGCCATACTTGGTTTTTCCCCCTGGTAAAGCTGTGAGTGTTGTTTATATTGAAGATTGTGTTAGGAGTTCTCTGTTGTTCAACTTTCTCGTACCTTGATGCCCTTTCCTCCTACATCCTTTTGTTTTCTCAACCTCTTAAATTGAGGACCTCCTCTCTGCTGCACTGCACACAGCCCTGCCTACCACCCTGTCTACTCCAGGTCAACAAAACAGAGCTGAATAATCTTAGACATCATGGAGGCCCCATTCCCAGAAGCACAGAAAACCTTTATCAAGTCTGGAAGCCACTCTGTTAAATGCCCTCCTTCTCTGTTTCTGCCCCATTCCCTAAGATTCACTGTCAGCATCAATCCTATTCCCCACTTCTCATTTCCTAATTTTCTGAACTTCTACCCCCTCCATTTCAACTATCATTACCAAATCAAGGTCAAACCCTAATAGGTTTCTGACATATTCCTCTTTCCCTTCTATTCAATAGGCCAGCAGACCACCCCACTCGGTTCTGGGTAGCTTACTCCAAAGGGCTCAACCAACCTACTGCCACATCCTGCCCCCCATCTTTCACTCCTCTTCTCCCAACCCAGTGATGGTGGAGCAGGTCTCACCAGGCCACAGTTGGTCATGCTTGGGAAGAGGCATAACTGGCATAAAATAGAAACTCTGTGGATGATTCAAGAATTAATTATCCCGTAGGACTGATATCATTACTGACCTAGAAGAGCAGATCTCAGAGCTGACAACGATAATAGAGCAAATGAACAGAGACCATCAATCTGCCAAAAAATTGGTGAGTGACCCTTAAGTTAGCTGACATCTCTGTGGGTACGGGAAGGACCAAGATTTTCAAATTACCTGCTATCTGGTAATTTGATGCCAAGTTCTTGACTCACGGGAGCCATGCTGTCCAGGCAAGAGCTCTGAAGATAGGACTGTGGTCACCCAGTAGTATTTCTCTGTCTCCACCCTCCTCCATAATTGCAAGAACTCAAGTCCTTCCTCAAGGCCTAACTCAGTTTCTGGGAGCTCTCCCTGTGCCTCTGGTGTGTTTGGTGCCACTAACCTCTCAAAAGTAGGGGGCACTGGCCGTTTCGTGCCTGGTGGTGAGTTAAGCTTCAGAGGTTGTGGAGGCTCTTACTTAGTGTGGTCAGTGCTTCCAGTGTTGTTCAAAAGCTACCCAGAAACCTTCAGTACCCACTTCCTGTTGCTACTGAAACTACCAAAGCCCCAATTTCAAATTCTGCTCATGTGAATTGCACTCTTTGGGTTTCCTGGGGATTTTGGTAACACCTCCTTCTATTTTATCATAGTCTCTTCTTCCCCACTTCGAGCAGGTGTGCCTGGTGGCCTGTGCTGGAATGATAAACCAGAGCAATAATCAGAACCCCTCCCCTCCCCTTTGACTGTTGTTGTTGAAACACACTTGTAAAGGTTGAATTCCCAGCAGGCCCATCCCTCACTGTCTCATAGACCACAGGTGCTTCTGAATCCTTCAGGGACTCAGTTTGTGACTCAGATCGAGCCCTCCCTTACTCATGAGTCATTGCTAAACCTGCTGCCAGGTTTATGGTTTCTTTCTACTGAAAGAAAATTGAATCTCAAGAAGTTAAATAATTAGCCTAAGAGCATTTATCTTTATTTGGGCAAAATGCTCATTTTCACTCACTGAAGCATCAGTCCTGCTGAAGACATATTTAGAGATTACTACTTCCATGAGGACTTCAGATTGTGACCCTTAAAATGCTCCCACCTAAAAATACAATAAAATAAAATTCTCCCACCTGTAAACACCCAAATTGTTATGTGACCCTGTTCAAGGGAGGACTGCTGGTGCCACTGTTTAGTCAGAGAAGGACAAGGACAAGCCCTGAGCCCTTGTCTCAGCTGACGGGGGACTCTAACTAGTATGGAAGTTTCCATTCCTCCTGAGTCAGTGGCCAGAGGACCTGATGTGTTAGAATGGAGGGTCACCTGGAAGTGAGCAAATCCTGCCTCCTGGAACACAACCATTCTGCCAGCGAGGATTTAACACTGTATTTAAAGTTCATCAAAGGCAGAGTCTGAGTCTTAGAACCTCTTAGGCTCTTCCAGGCGAAGCCCTTTGTTTAAGAAATGATTGTTCAATTGAATTATGTATCTGAGGGTCCAAAGGCCGCTCTGTTACAAAGAGATTACAGTCCCTCAGAGAGGACCATACCTGCTCACAAAACCTGATAGAGACAGACATGGCTTCCATGCACCAACACTACAAACTGATTACGTACCAAACAACACAGAGCAAGGCAAGAATCATTCTGTTCCCTCAGTAATGATGGAGAGACATGGGGAGTGGTGTGTACCCCATGAGTGAGAAGGCTTCTCAAAAGCTGCAGCCTGGAGTGGGAGTGGGGTCCTCAGTCCTGCGTTGCCAATGATGGCCTCATTTCCAGCTCTCCAATGAAATGGATCTCCGCTGTGCTGAGCTGAAGCAGAACTTTGAAAACAAGAACAGGTATGTTTTCTAGCACAAGCCCTTGTGTGCTGAAGGCACTAAGGCTCCTGCATCCTTGCAGGACTTCAGTTCACTGGGATTTCAGACAGTGTCAAATGGAGTTAGGTAGCAAGGGGGGGTGGGGATGAGATGCATGTCTTTGGAGAACAAGATGGTTTGCTTTGAGGACACTAAAATGTAGCACAGTGAAGGTTATTCCTGGTTTTGTAGTTTCTCATCCAATTACTTCCATTATAATCTCCCTTTTTGTTGATTGCTGAGAAGAGCCATTTTTTTTTCCTGTATGAGATTTCTGTGGTAGATAACTGTTCTCAGCCCAGCCTCCTCCTGTCATCTTCCTTGTTTTCTCCTCTTACTGCTACTCTCCCTGGCTTCTAGGTCAGGGCATGGGCAAAATAACAAGGAGCTATGGGAGGGACAGGAGCCAGAGCCCCAGGACAAACCAGGGGGAAGCAAATGAAGTGTGTTGTCTGTGTGGGTGACGAAACCCACAAAATCCCTTCCATGCTATCTGCTGAGCACCAGAGTAGCCTCAGAAGCCCTGGTGGAGAGAAGTCTTCCTAATTGAGTCATAGACATATAGTTGTTGTTTTTTTAAAAAAAAACAAAAACACAGCCCGGCCGGGTGTGGCTCAGTGGTTGAGCTTCGACCTAGGATCCAGGCGATCGGGGCTCGATTCCTGGTCAGGGCACATGCCCAGGTTACAGGCTCGAGGCAGCCGATCAATAACACTGTCATCATTGATGTTTCTGTCTCTCTCTCTCCCTCTCCTTTCCTCTCTCTGAAATCAATAAAGATATATTTAAAAAACAAAACAAAAAAAACCCCACAATTTTTAAGTTAATTATTTTTTAGTAGACTTTATCTTTTAGAGTGGTTTTAGGTTTATGGTAAAATAGAGTGTAAAGTACAGACAATTCCCACATACCCCCTCACCTCACACCTGCACGACCTGCGCCGTTATTGACATCCTGCACTACCATGGTGCACCTGTTACCGTCGATGAGCCTGCACTGACACAGCATTGCACCCTACGTCCATAGTGTACACTGGGGTTCACTCCTGGTGTTGTCAAAACACATTCTATGGGTTTGGACAAATGTATAATGACGTGTGTCCACCATTTTTGTATCATACAGAATAGTTTCACTGCCCTGAAAACCTTCTCTGACCTGTCCATTCATCCCTCTCTCTGCTAACCCCTGGCAACCACTGCACTGATCTTTTGGCTGTCTCCATTGTTTTCCCATTTCCAGAATGCCAGATGGTTGGAATCATATAGTTGCAGCAGCCTTTTCAGATTGGCTTCATTCACTTACTAATATGCATTTCAGGCTCCTTCATGTCTTTTCCTGGCATGACAGCTTATATAGCCTTTCATTTTAACACTCATCTTGAACACTGGAAAGGAGACTGAAGAGACCTTGGACTCTAAAATTATCCGGGGAGCTAATGCGGCCCAGTTTCAAGACTGTGTTCTTAGGGGGCATCTATGGCACCCACGGGCCCCATTCAAAATAGTGATTGGTGAAAACAAGAGTCCTCTTCCCCTCTCTGGATGGGTGCCAGGAAAATGCATCAAAAAGTGAGGGTTCTGCCCTGGCCAATCTGGCTCAGTGGTTAGAGCGCTGGCCTGCAGACTGAAGGGTCCCAGGTTTGATTCTGGCCAAGAGCACGTACCTCCGTTGTGGGCTCCAACCTGTGGGTACTGGCCCTGACCAGGCCCATGCAGGAGGCAACCAAATGATGTTTCTCTCACATCAGTGTTCCTCTCTCTCTTTCTCCCTCCCTCTCTCTCTCTCTCTCTCTCTCCCCCCCTCTCCCTCTCCCTCTCCCCCCCAACTCTGTCTGAAAAGCAATGGAAAAAATATCCTTGGGTGAGAATTAAAAACAAAAACTGAGGTTTCCCCAGCCTGCCCACTGGCTTCCTGTGTGAGGGAGGAGAGGTGGGATTAGGTGAACATAACAGCTCAGCCCTGGACTTCTTTTCACTAATGGCTGTGACCTCCTCCCGGGGTCCCACAGGGAGCTCAAAGAGTCTCATGCAGCAGAGCTCAGTGAGTTGGAGAGCAACTGCAAAGCAGCCTTAGAGGCAGAGAAGTTGGCTGCCCAGGAGAAACTAGGTACGTTCAGGACCTGGAACAATGACCAGGGTGAAGGGGTGGGAGGCTGACCATGTGGGTCTGGAGCTGAGGAACTCTCATGGCCACGGATGAGCTGTAACTAGACTTTCAAGGTTTCCTCCTGAAGCTCAGGGAGAGAGGGAGCAACTGAGAGTGAAGCTGAAAGGAGGGAAGCCATGTCTACCAGTGTCCTTCCTACACCCAGAAGATGGAAGGACCTGTGACCAAGTTTTGAGATACAAGCAGGTCCCTTAATATCTAGTCTCCATTTCCCCATCTGAGACCTGAGGACAGCAATACTTGCCTTTATCAGAGTGATAAGAATGGGAAAGCACTTTTTAAGGTATAGTTAAAGTTCTGCAAATATAATACTATTCTAATTCAGCAAGTTTCCTCACTAGCAAAATAATGGTGTTTCTTTAAATCCTAACTGGCACACTATGATTTGTGTGGCTTTATAATCCATATGGGTTGTGTTGGCCATTTATCCCATTGTTTATGCTGCTCTGGAGAAGAGGAAAATGTGTCTTCTTCAGAATTGTGAGTTTATAGACTAATGTTCACGGAGAAAAGGAGAAATTCTAGAACCTTCTCCCTTCCCATTGCCTTTCATTTTTTAAAGATGGTATTTATACCTTGCTGATTTCCCAGTTTTTTAAAAAAGAGAACATGTATTGTTTTCAAAATTAGTGTACACTAGGAAATGTTATTTTGAAAAGAGAGAGTCAGGTGCATGCTATGAGATTTTGCTTCTCTCCTTCCAAAGATTCAGGTTTACCCTGGGGCTTAGTTCTCAGACTTGGTGTCCATCAAAATTGCCTGAGAAGCATAGTATCGACAGATACCAGGCCTCTCCTCTGAGAGCTCGATTTAGTAGGTGTAGGGTGAGGTCCAGGCATCTGAGTTTCTAATAAGCTTCCAGAGTGATTTTTGAGGCATACCATGATTGTACCACCTAGGGGGTGAGTTTGAGGTGGGGAAGGCATACAAGAGAGCTCCCATTTGAACTTGAAAGTGTGCATTTCAGAGCAATGGTTATGACCTGTTGTTTTCCTTTTGTCCAGAGGAGATGGGAAAGGAATACAAGTATTTGAAGAATATGTTTCATATGTATCAGGTGAGATTCAGAGCTCCTTGTTGGATTATGAGAGTAAGAGAAGCAAGACTCATTCTCTTGCTTGATGATGTTGGGATGAATCTAGAGCTCTGGCTCAGAAAATAATTTCTTCAGATTCCCAGTGTCCTTGGACCAAAGTGGCACACACTAATTGCGCCCAGGGAGAAGAGTGAACCTTCGGGCTGTGATGGCTTCCATGTGTGACAAGTCAATCATCCAGACCTTAGAGAAGCCCATCAAAAAATATGTTTGTGATTACAAAAGTAATACTTGCTCAGTGTTTGTTTGTTTATTTATTTATTCATTCAGTGTGTTTTTTAAAAAAGGAAATACATAAACCAACAACAGCAGCAACAAAAAGAAAAAAACTATCACCACCCGGAGACAACGGCTATTAATATCTATACTTTGTGACATCTTTGATTTTAATAGAGTTCTGGGTCAAAAGGAAGAACCATTGTAAAGGTCTTTGATACATTTGGCCAAATTGCTATCCAGAAAGACTGTATCACTTTGCGCTACTCCCACTAGCAGAACATGGGAATGCTCTAGCCATCTCAGACATAACCCATTCATTTAATCAGCTAACTTGATGGAGGCCCAGGGACAGAGCTGGGCAGGATTTCTTCCTAGGGGGACGAGAGAGTAAAAGATAGGGAATGGACAGGGAAGGGCTAAGGCAGCAAGCCCCCATCCCATGGTGACCAACTAATCCTGGTTTGCTTGGGGCTTTTGGGTTTTAGCATCAAAAGGCTGGAGTTCCAGGAAACAATTCAATCCCAGGCAAACAAGGGTAGTTGATCACCCTATCAAAGGAGGAATCAAGTTAAGCACCAGCACCACCTCTGAAATTTGATTTACCACTCACAGTTTCAGTTTTGAGCTTGAGTCCAAAGCCTATGTTCCAAGATGTGCCTAGATACAGTCAGGGAAAACATCATAGACCAGAGCCTAAGAGAAGCATCAGGTTGGTGAGCAGGTAAGCTATCCCGGTTTCCTATGTATACTTTGTGTTTGCTTCAGTCTGGGCCTCTCCAGAGAGCGTGACCTCTCTGAAAACTTAGCTTACCACCAGCCTTGAAGATGGAAAGAACCTCTATTTAAATGGCCACAAAGAATTACAAATGAGCTGTGATGCCCAGGCCCAGTGTGAATTCTGCTGCTAACCTGACAAGGAAGGGAGTCAGGATTCTGAGACCTTCCTGGCAACGTCTGGTTCCCAGGCCTTCCCCTTCCTGAGGTCCCACCATCATGAAGTCTAAGCCAACCGACAAGGGTTGACACCTGGTTAGGCTTATTTAACTTCAACCACAAAAGAAGTTAGATCTGCCGAGGGAAATGGACACTCTGAAAACATCGTATTGTTTTCTAAGTGTTCACGTTAACTACTAGGCATTTCGTCTGTTTCTTCTTGAACTACTTATGAGTGAGTCATGAGTCAGGGAGTTTACATGGGAGTCTTCAACATGGGGAACCCTACCTCTCTTGAAAGGAAGCTCAGTTCCAGTGGGCAAACACCAGGCAGAGTCTGACTTTCAGGCTTCTGCAGCTCTTGGGGTGGGCGGGGGGTGGCGCTGGTCTGGAATTTACTTTCACCAGTCACCCATATAGCCCCCCGACCCCCAACAAGGGTCCCAGGTGAGGAAAGCTGCAAAGGGCTCAGTGCTGTGCCTGGGGCCAGTGTGCAGCCTTTTTCAGGGCCATTCATGCTGCCTTTGTGCCTCCACAGGACAGCATTTATGATGAAATGGAAGATAAGTGGTCCAGGAAGACAGCAGAATGGGAGAAGTATGAGAAGCTGGAAAGGGAAAAGATCCTGCTACAGCAAAGTGAGTACAGAAACTTCTGACTTCTTGATGATAGGTGCACCAAAAAATGGCCATTAAGCTTGGTCTCGACTCAAGGAAGGCAGCCTTGGATTCACTAAGGGTGATGAGCCGCATGACTAGGCTCCTTGAATGGAAGGTGCCTGGAGTTTTCAAGAAAGTGACAGGAATGGAGTCTTTCTTTTTTTTTTTTTAAATGTATCTTTATTGATTTCAGAGAGAGGAAAGGAGAGGGGGAGAGAGACATAGAAACATCAATGATGAGAAAGTCATTAATCGAGCCCGAAACCTGGGCATGTGCCCTGACCGGGAATCGAACCCCGATCGCCTGGATCCTAGGTCGACGCTCAACCGCTGAGCCACGCCCGGCCGAGCAGCAATGGAGTCTTTTATGAAGTTCAGCCACCTGAGATTCTAAGCCTATACCTTTCAAAACTCACTGATTCCAAGTTTGGCCATCATAACCTGGAACAAGCTTTGGGACATCTGTAAGAATGTGGGCTTGTTATCTAGCTACAGGTTACTCCAAAGTTCCAGAGAAAAAGTTCTTGAATTAGGTTTCAAATATTCAGTTGCTAGGGAAGGAGTAACACAGTCAGTTGTACTGGATTGTACTCTATATTTGACACCCCCTCCCCAGTAAGCCATGTTTGATACATATATAGATACAGATATATATCAAATTGAGATATAATTGACATATAACATTATATAAGTTTAGCCCAGCCAGGCGTGGCTCAGCGGTTGAGCGTCAACCTGGGATCCAGGCGATCGGGGTTCGATTCCCGGTCAGGGCACATGCCCGGGTTGCGGGCTCAATCAGTGACTCTCTCATCATTGATGTTTCTATCTCTCTCTCTCCCTCTCCTTTCCTCTCTCTGAAATCAATAAAGGTATATTAAAAAAAACAAAAAAGGTTAACATTATATAAGTTTAAAGTGTACAACATTTTGATTTGATACATTTATATATTGCTATATATTTTTAATATTTCCACACTTAGCACAGAGTTTGGATCATACAAAGTGCTCTGTAGGTGAGCCTCCTACCCCCTGAGCATCTTCATAAATGGAAAAAGGAGAGAGGAATTTATGGAGACTCTGTTCCCTGGCCTAGAGGACTAGTTGAGGAGTGGGGCCTCTACAAACCTATTCCACGTCCTACCCCAACCTAGTTCATATCAAATTTAGTTGATTTAACAAATTACTCATTTAAACGTAGATACTCTCTGGTAAAGTTAATTCTTAAGGCCATTCCTACCCTGGTGGGGACACTGGTCTGCTAGAAGGTGGCATGAAGACCCTGGAGTTAAGACTGGGGAATGGAATGTGGAGCTGCTCCTGTTTGAGGCTTTGCCTAGAATCCTGGTGGAGCACAGGCCATGTTACCTCCCAGACTCCTACACTCATCCCCCACTGTCAAAGTCTAAGTTAAGATGTTACAAGCAGTTTGGGGAGACCAGGCTTTAGCTGCTCGGAGTGTAGCTCAGTCCATACTTATCTTGTGAGTTTAGGAGTTGCCTCTTTATCCATCCCCAGCACCGTGATGCTGAAGAAATTTGTGTTAGCTCTTCACCGCTCCTTCCTCCTGTTCGGTATTGATTGGGTCTATGCTGACAGCTTCCCAGTCCAGCAGAACCCTTTAAGCCTATCTCCACCCTCGGGCTAAGTACAAAATGTTTTATATTGCTGAAAAAGTCATTTTAGCCAAGAGCTGTATTTTAAGATAAGGATATTCAAGAAAGCATAGTGGTTACTTCAGCAGAGAGAACAAACAAAATAATAGGCAACAGACCTAAAATAAACTACACAAAAAGAACAAGAGACATTAGTGGTAAATCCCATAGGGCTGATGTAATTGAGTGTTGACCTCACTCTTAAGCTCCCCGAACGCCCAGCTGGAAGTACCTTGGGCTTGACCCAGTCTGGACTTTCTGTTATCTACAGATATTCTTTCTTTCTGCATCTGCTTTCCCCACAGTTACGCTTATAAGTGATTTCCTCTCACCTCCACAGAAAATAAGATGACAAAAAAGTTTGAGTTAGAGTCAGAAGAAGAAAAGAAAAAAATAAGTGAGTCTTACAGTGCTGTCTTTGAGAACTTCAATCAAGAGAAGGAGGTGAGTCAGCCCACAGCACAGCAGTGGTGGAATGTGTAGTCTTGATGGGGCACCCAGTTCCCAGGTATGCCCCTGTCATTGGGCCAGCTTTTTCCTTTCTGGGAATATTTCTCCTTTCCCAGCTTCCTTGGAACATATGCAAGTAGACTGTCTTTGCGTCCTTTGTCTAGATAGTCATACCACAGGGTTATTGGAATGAAAATTCTAATTAATAAGAAGGAATAGAATGTGAAACATACACAGAAGCTGAAATTCCCTATTTTGCCAAAATCCCAGCCTTTGAATGTCCTTCTCATTCTTGACTATGGCTGAAGAGATGGAGCGTTGTTGTAAATTAAACTGAGCAAATTTGGTCATGTACAACCCTGAGTAAATAAGGGTAGCTAACCAAAGGTTAGAGGTTGTGAGGGTTAGGTGGTCCTGTGAGTCACTCCCCTACAACCTTGACACTGATACCAGGTTATAAGGAGAGCAAATCTCAGACCAAATTCTGCCAAACATGTGGACATTTACTAAACAAATGTGCACTAGCCAGTGGGTCCAAGCAATTATACCACCAGTTCTCTGAGTTTTGGGGTGCATGGAAGCTTCCTCATAGGTACTTGTGAGGGTATTATAGAAGCAGGCTTCTATCAGCATTCTCTAACCATTGTAGCCTGCATCAGGCAACCAGAGCCTCTCCTAAGCAGGACACAGGACCATTTGGGGGTCAAGTCTAGACCCCACCCTAAGTGCACAAGCTACAAGCTTTGTTAGATTTTTGTACCCATTTTATGCAAAGTGAAGAGTGCTTCTAATATTCCATTTTTAAGAGCCCATTTCCAACCATCATGCTAATTGAAAAGTGACTAATTTCACCAATAAAAGCCCAGGTATGGCATTTACTATATTACTGAGCAAAATGGTAATAAGGAGATGGGGCGTGCTCTGCAATAATGCTTCTGGGGTCTAGAGAGCTCATATGTTTGAATAGGAAATAGCGGTAGTTCCTTTTAGTGGGGAAAGATTTGATCATCTGCATGCATCCCTTCTTCCTGCTGACTATAAATCTGTAAAAGGGTGTCTCTCTCTCTCATATAATTTACACTTAGCAAGATGCACAGGGACTAAATGTACAGTTTGATGAGTTTTGACAAATGCGTATATCCATGTAACCAACACCCAAATCAAGATCTAGAACATTTCAGCAACCCAGAAAGCACTCTAGTGTTCCTTTCCAGTTAATCCCTATCTCCCTCCAGACTTGCCCCAAGACAACTGCTCTTTTGATTCCTGCCACCATAGATTATTTTTTCTTATTTTTGAACTTCATATAAATGGAATCATACAATATATGCTGTATGATGTTGTGTATAGGTTCTTTTCCCTCAACACAGTGTCTGTGAAATTTATCCGTTTGGTGCTCCTATCAGTTATTTCTTTCTTTTTTATTGCTCAGTAGTATTCCTTTATAGGAATATCACACAATACATTCACCATTTTCCTGTTTGGTGAAATTTTGGTTGTTTTCATTTTTTGATTTCTACAAATAAAGCTTCTATAAATATCCTATACAAGTACTTTTGTAGACATATGCTTTCATTTCTCTTGAGTGTACCTAGGAGTGCTATTACTGAGATCTAGGGTGGATATAAGTTTAACTTTATAAGAAATTTCCAACTTGTTTTCCACAGTAGTTCTACCATTTCACTCTTGCATTGTAAATATATGAGGATTCCAGTTGCTCCATGTCATTGACAACAGTTAGTATTGCTAATGTTTTATTTTTGACCATTCCAGTGGTATGAAGTGGTATTTCATTAGTTTTTGTTTCCCTAATGACTAAATATGTTGGGCAATTATTTATATGTTTATTGGACCATATATATGTCTTCTTTTGTGAACTGTTGGTTCAAGTCTTTTGCCATTTAGAAAACCATGGGTTATCATTTTATTATTGATATGTAGGAGTAGTTTTCATACCATGGATACAAATTCTTTGTCAGATATATGTGTTCCAAATTCTATCTCCGAGTATGTGGTTATAAATATCCTGTACAAGTACCTTTTCATTTTGCTCATGTTGTCTTTCGATGGGCATACATTTTTAATTTTAACAAAAGCCTAATTATCAAATTTTTTCTGTTACGATTACAGCTTTTTGTGTCCTCTTTCTAAAATTGTTGACTATTCCAAGGACATAAATATATCCTTTTTTTAAAAAAAAGCTGTATAATTTTAGCTTTCATGATTCTATGATCCGTTTTGAATAATTTTTGTGTGTGAGGTAGAGGTCATAGCCCCCCCCCCCCCCCCCCCCCCGATGGATATCCAGTTGTTCCAGAATGATTTGTTAAAAAAACTTCTTTCTCCATTGAGTTGCCTTGGTGTCTTTGTTATATTTGGGGAGGGAGGTGGGGTGGATGGACTTTCCACTCTATTCTGTTCAACTATTTTCCTTTACTTAGGCGAACAACAGATTGTCTTAATTACCTTAGGTTGAAGTCAGGAAATAAAAATCTCCAATTTTGCTCTTGTTTTTCAAGATTATTTAGGCTTTGTGTATCCTCTGTATTTCTATGTACATTTTAGAATTATCTTGCTAAGAAAACGTGCTGGTATTTTGACTGGAATTGCATTGAATATAAAGTTCAATTTGTGGAGAACTGCATATTTAACAGTATTAAATCTGTATGCTAACAAAAAAGCCTTTGACGAAAATATTTCTTTTAATATTTGTCAATGCACTATGGTTGAACATGAATGAGATTTTCATTATTTAACTTCAACATGTGATGTCTTTAATTTACAATGTGTGCTTCATGAAACCAATATCTAAACTTTGGTAAATATTATATTTCTGAATTCTATTCTGGTTTTCCTAGTTTTTGAAAGAAGTGCCACAACCTCCCATTGCTGACCTTTTCCAAATAAAATTATTTTTAGGAGCTCTTGAAACAACATGAAAAGGACATCTTGCAATTAGAGGAGCTTAAAAAGACCAAAGAGGTGAGCTTTCTCATTTTTCACTGTGGAATTAGCATCTTACAAATACATCAGTAAAATTATATATACTCAGTAAAATGGAATCAATGATAATTTTCCCCAAACTGGTGAAAAGTAGAAGACCTAAGCTGAGTTTGCTGGAATCAATAAGTCAAAAAGGATTTTAGAACTATTTGTAAAACAAAGCCATTAGTGCCTTTTTAGAGCATGATTTGAACAAATATATGAGCAATATATTGGGTGATCTTCAATGTCAAATGTCTATTTCTAGTAAGGTTCAAACCACAAAAGGGTCTTGAATAGTAAAATGCCAGATTCTTTTCTTTTACCTCTGAAAAGAACTCTAACTCCAAAGCTCTCCTTAAAACCTTGAGTGTACCTTACCTACACAGCTTCCTCAAGGAACACTCTCCTGAGACTTCCATGTGGGAGATACCTGAAGGGAAACTGTTTAAATCCACAAAGTGCCTTGTGGTTCTTCTTTCACTGAGAATTTAATTTGGATCCAGAACAGACATGTTTGGGAAATGATTAGCCATTATAAAAGCATGGAATGATTCCTTAGAGTCCAGATGGGGCTTCAGTATTGTTGGGCAAACAGGCTGCAATGTCCTACAAAGTAAAGGAATGGGCTTTGGAGCCAGGCAAACGTAGTGTATTCTTCCCTCCGTTTGTATTGAATTTATTGGGGTGATCCTGGCTAACAAAATTACACAGGTTTCAGGTGCACAATTCCACAGCACATCATCTGCACACTGTATTATGTGTTCACCACCCCAAGTCAAGTTTCCACCTATCACCGTTTATCCCCCCTGTGCCCTCCTCTACTTCCCCACACCCTCTCCCACCCTCACCCCACCCCTGGCCATCACCACAGTGTGTTCTTATAACTGCTTTACTGAGCTTGTCTACTGTTTTGACCATTTGGGTCATTTCTGGGTCTATTGCTATTAATTGATTTTGCTCCTCATTTATGGTCATATTTTTTGCTTCTTGGCATGCCTGTTAGTTTTTCATCGGGTGATGAATATTTTTGTATTCCTTTAAATGTCATTGAGCTTTGTCCTGGGATTCAGTTAAGTTACTTGGAAACAGTCTGAGCTTTTCAAGATTTGCTTTTAATCTTTGTTAGACAGAATTACAACTGTGTTTAGGTTAGTTTTTCCCCACTACTGAGATGATACCTTCTGAGTAGTCTACCCAATACTGTGTGTATTCAGAAGGGTTTTTCTACCCTGGCTGGTGGGACTCTGAACTACTCCCAGTCTTGTGTTGGTTCTGGGTATTGTTCTGCCTACTCCATGCTGGTGGTTCTTTCCCCCAAGCTGACCTCCCTTGGTTTTTTTCCCTCCATTGTGCCACACCAGTGGCACTGACACTGTTTCTTTAACAGGCCGGGGTGCGCCCACTTTGGAGTCTTTGCACTGGACTTGCTCTCTTCCTGGAACGTTCTTAGCCAGATGTCCACGTAGCTCACTTCCTTACTTCCTTCCAGTCTTCACTCAAATGCCACCTCCTCAGGGGCCACTCAACAACCTGCCTGACTCTCCCTCCTCCCTGTTTTATTTTTCTACACAGACTTATAACCATCTAACCTGACAAACTCAATGAAGGCAGGGCTTTTTGTTTGTTTCCTTTACCACTAATCCCCACTGGCACATCATAGATATTCAGTAAATAGTTACTGGTTTTTTTTTGAATGAATAAATAAATGGAAAAATGCAAAATGACCTGTTTTGCACAATGCAGTTGCAGTAAATGATGGTACCCGTTGAGTTTATGCATAGTGGGAGGTTGTTCATTACATGGGAAGAGCTGTGAGGATGGGAAGAGTTCGATGAGGCTGACACCTGAAAGCAGATCCCCATTTGGCTCATTTTCACAGTCTCTTCACCATCTCCCTAAAGTAGACCCCATGCTTATCTTATCCCTCCCCATCACTTACACTGTGTCCTACACCTGCATCCTCCATTTGTTTTTAATTTACTATTGTAATTATTTTGTTTACTTTTATTTAATTTTTTTATATTTTCCTCACTAGAGTGTGTCCCCATAAGAGTAGAAATTATATTTGTCTTGTTCATCATAATAGTCTAGGGCCTAATACAGTAGTAGGGTTTTTGTTTCTAATTAACAGACTATTTTTTTAGAGCAGTGTTAAGCTTACAGAAAAATTAAGCAGGAAGTACAGAGATTTCCCATACACTACCCACCCTGACACAACTTCCTCTATTATTATCACGCATTGGTTTGGTACATTGTTACAGCTGATAAACTAATATTAATACATGATTTTTAACTAAGGGTCATAGTTTAGGGTTCATTCTTTGTGTTGTATATTCTGTAGGTTTTGTCAAATGCATCATGCTATATATTCACCATTGCAGTACCATACAGAATAGTTTCTCTAACCAAAAAGTCTTCTGTTCTCAACCTATGCATCCCTCACTTCTGCTCCCAAACCCTAGCAACCACTGATCTTTTTACTATCTCCATAGTTTTGCCTTTTCCAAAATGTCATATAGTTGGGATCCATAGTAGATATTTAATAAATACTTGTTTAATGAATGAATAATTGGTAGCTGTTGTGACAACCCATGTGAGCTCTGGTGAGGGCTGGCTCTGAGGCAGTGACAGCGAGGTTGTAGGGGAGAAGGTATAGATGGCTGAGACAGAGGAGGCAGGATTAGCAGGGCATAGCAACCGAATGGTGCAGGAGAAGGTGTAGAGTTGATGCTTCACATTCTAGCCCAGGTACCCGGAGAAGAGAATAAATGGGTAGATACCATCATGATGTCCCGAAACAATTTCTTCTTACTTAGATCATAGAAGAAGAGTTGCATGCACAAGCTATTATCCTAGAATCACTTAACACAACCCTCTACCAAACCCAGATGGAACTCCAGAGAGAGGTGAGTCCTGGCTGGAGTGGGGATGGGAGTTCAGGAGGAGGATCCCAGGTCTCTGGGTAGCTCTGCCATATGGTGCTGGTTTAGGAGAGAGAGCTATTAAAATTCACATGTCTTTCAGAAAGCTCTGGTGGGAAATCTGGAGAAAACACACCAGACCAAGCTTGCCGAATCTGAAGAGAAGTTTAAATACACCATACAGCTCCTGCGAGAAGAGAACATGTGTCTGAGGTGTGAATGAGACACAAAAACATGGCTGACCTCTCCTTAGAAAGCGGGGGGATGGGTGAGGAACAGGTGAGGACAAACCCGGGCACTCCCTGATGAGGTCAAGGCTAGGCACTTTCAGGAGGAAGGTATGCACTGTGAGCTTGGCCACAGAATTTACCTGATGTAGTCAAACGGTTCATTTGAAATGGTGCCAGAAATATGTCTGTACTCCTCTCCCTTACCTATGTCTTCGTTTTTATGCAAAATGACAAATGAGCCCGGCCCGGTGTGGCTCAGCGGTTGATCGTCAACCTAGGATCCAGGTGATTGAGGTTCGATTCCTGGTCAGGGCACATGCCCGGGTTGCGGGCTCGATCTATGACTCTCTCATCATTGATGGTTATATCTCTCTCTCCCTCTCCTTTCCACTCTCTGAGATCAATAAAGATATATTAAAAAAAAAAAGATTAAAAAAAAAAAATGACAAATAAGATTATCTGAGAATCTCTAAGTGTATTCAGTTTTGTGGCTAAAGATTATTTTTAAATCCGTCTCCCCCGAGACTTGAGGGCTTTAGGTGTTAGCGGTTTGCCCTTAGATGCAGCTGCACATGGTTCCTGTGGAAATCAACTTCAGGTCAGAAATTATACTATGACCTGAAGATGCATCTTAAATCACTGAAATAAATTTTGGTCAGTACTTTTATAAAGGGAAGTTATTCATTGTGTTGAGTTAGTAGAAAACTCCTCATATGGGCATTTGGTCACCCAACTCTCATATCTCACTAAATTCAAAGCCACTGCAAGTAATGCATGAGACTGCCCCCAGTGAAAGAATGAAACCACATTTCTCTCTCCCTGGATGTCCTACACCACTTTCTACTCTTTGAGTTTATAGCGATACATCTTCTCTTTCTTTATAGGCAAAAGATAATTGCTAAGAACGAAGAAATTTATGAAGAACGACCTGGAAGATCAACCTGTGTTACTATTTATGAGGATGTTTCTGAGATTTTAGAAGACGGTAGCAACAAAAGACAAGAACTGTGGGCAGAAAAGTAGCTATCATCGAAGATGGTAGGAACATCATCTCTGTAAGCCGAGAGAACCCCTGTAAGGTTTTCTTGAGAAATGCGTATGATGAGTTTGGGTTTGGGGTTGCCTTGATTCTCCTTTTGTCTTTTCACAATTTGCTTTCTTCTGAGTGGTTAGGAATGTTTGAATTCTCATCTTAATCACATAGATTTTTCATGACTCTTCATTGAAAAGTGATATTCTCCGTACCTAGAGCTGAGCTTTCTCTGGGTGTACTGTTTTCTCTTCCACCTTTACATAATTCATTATGAAGACACTGGTCTGAAAATGGTCTTCCTATTAAATGTTGACTATATTTTGGATTGTACCTTTTGTCCCCCTGGGGCATTTAGCTAGGAAGAAAGAATCAATTGGTTTGATTTCAAAAACCTTTCTTTTTCACAGGTGTCCCCACTCTCCCACCTCTCAATCATGTTCCTTAACGTGTGATTTAGGAAGAGTTTCTGATGATTCTTGCCACCTTCTCTAAACCATTGCTAGAATTCAGATGCCCACAGGGCAGGCAACATATCTAAGTGAAGTGGGCTGCACATAAGGAGAAACAATCCCACAAACACAGTGATAATTGGTAACTGGCAGCAGCTTCAATGGAGAGGATTTGCGGCGGGGTGGGGAGCGGGGCTGGTACTATGAGAGAACCCATTCCATTGCTGCCATACAGGAGCATAAGGTCAATGTGATAAAATATTCTGATTTTTCAAAAGAAGGTATTCTGTTTTTACATCACATCTCCCAATTTTTAAATATGAACAAGTTTTTAAAAAATACAACTGTGTGAACCAACATTGGGAGGCTCAAGTAAAGTCTATCTGTGATCCAAACATTTTCCACCTGTGAGATGCCATTGCTAAAAAACAAAACAAGCAAAACAACCTCCTGGGAACAGTAAGATTAAATTATATTTTATTTAAAATGCTAGTGAAAAACTATTTTTTAAGAAAATCTTAGCGTTTAAAAAACGTTTTAAAAAATTCTAATTAGCTTTTAAAAGCATAAATGAAGCACAGCAATGCTAGCAAAAAATCAAATCAAACATGGCAGAAGCATACATATGCTACAAGAGCAGGAAGAGAAAAGGCTGAAAGGGGAGATTGGAAGCAGATTTGTAAAAACATTTTGCATTTATAAAAACTTTTCATGTAAGAAATAATATTTTCCAATTTGTATTTTAAAGAAACTTGCAGTAGGGTTCAGGGCATATTAATTATTTTGAATGAAAGTTACTTGAGAAATAGCCAGTGCAAGATGGACACTCTGACCCTGTTTTATTCCCCTGAAAGTTGTAAATAAATGTCCCATGTAAAAAGTACCCTCCCTGTAAGAAGAAGGTAGAAGACATCCATATTTTAGATATAGGGAATTCAGGGCCAAGAAGGCTGTATAAACAAAACTCGTGACTTCTTTACGAATTTACCACCCCAAGTCCAAACTTCTTTGTCTTACACATTCTTCACAAACTTCTTGTTATTTTGTCTAAAAGATATAAAATGTGCTTGGTTATTTCTTTGAGTCTCATATTTCTATGAGCTCCTATATTTATGAAAGTTAATTTTATTTTTCTACTGTCAATTTCTCATGTCAATTTAACTAATAGAAACCCAAAGAACTGGAAAAATGTTATTCCATATTATACAGTAGTACAATTGTATAGTAGTGTAGATGGCTTGGAAAGAGAGGGACTGAAAGTACATAACAAAACAATTCTTAACAATTTGAAGGGAATTAAATGAAATGATAATGGGTTGAAAGCAGATCAGATCTGCCACTGTTTTTGAACCATTGTGATGTTACGTTTCTTTTAAGCTTACTATACTTTTTGTACCTACTATAGCTTTTAAAACCCTCTTTATCAAATTAAAAATACAATTAAAATCATGCCTATGGCTATAAATATCTCTCTATTGTTGCAAAGTCAGAAATTTAGGCTTGAATTTGCATAAAACTTAAATTGTCTTCACTCTCATTTTCTCCCCTTCCTGCCATCGAAAAGGGTTGGGGGGGGTAGCAGCATCTATTAATAAATTAAGCATAGTGTTATGCAAGTAAACAATAGCATAAAGTGCAAGCATCATAATAAAAAATTAAGCATAGTGTTGTTGTACATCAATGAAGAGGGAAGAAGAGTTTTTTTCTCAGAGTGAAGGTAGGTTGTGGCATCTGCTTCCCCATGTTTTTCTTGTCATCCTTATTGCTCACTTCAAAGTTCACCTCAGTGAGGATAGTGAGAATATCATCACCCCTGAAAAACATAACATAGCATTGTGACCATCTGTGAGGGAAAAACCAACTGGTAAACCCGTTCATCTGCTGTGCTTATGATAGCTATTTCTCTCAAAACATCAGGCATTTGAAATAATAAGTTGCTAAACCAAGACGTACTACAGCTTTTGAGGTAAAGGAATTGTCTCAGAGCTTAATAACTTATCTTTTGTTTACTCAGGATCTATATAGACCATCAGAAATCTCAGTGTTAACATCAAATTTGGTTTCCTTCCCTCCCAATCTGTTTGTACCTCACTCTACTCCATGTACTATGTTACTTGCCCACATAATCACCTCAATGACCCCTAACATCCTCTGCCTCAAATTGTCATTGCTTCTGTGGATTCATCTATGATGCAATGGAACTTCAGGCGAGTGAAAAGTCAGTGTCTACTGCAGTCCCCTCACCCCTTTCTCACCAGCCTTGCTAATCAGTTTAATTGGGCAACCTGTTTATCCACCTCTGCAAATGGCCCCCAGAACCTTGCAGAATTTGTGGTTTCAATCTAAAAATGAAAACGTAGTGTTGATGTTATGGTTCACTCCTTTATTTGCCATGGAAAATTCTCACTCTTCATATTCTTAACACATAATAATACTGAACTAGAAGGAACCTGCAGAAGATTCTTTGCTACCCATCTATCAGTTGTGTGTGCATTTGGGTGAACTGTGACATACAAAACCATCATTTAACTAAAAGAAACACAGTTTCTAAATATTTAAATGAGGAAAGGATATTTCCCTATACTTTGTGGCTTCAAATCAGGCCAAATGAGTGAAACTATAAAGGGTTTCTATTCTTTGGTATTTATCTCTCACAATACACCAAGAGGGTTTGAGGCTGGTTGGCTATTATGGAACTTTTGACATTGGAGGATATGAAACATTGAAATGGGTTATTGCCTTTTTGGAAGACTTCTTAGAAGTTTCTAGTTGAGTTGGCACAGTCATGTTTCTGTCTGAAACCAGAGCTGGACTATATGACTTCACCATCCTTCCTAGCAATATGATACCCTGATTGTCCTTTGAGGTGCTAAAAGAAGGAAACGCCTCAGTAAGTATCTCAGTTTTTTCTGTCTATGACTAAAGATGTTAAGACTTGTCCTCTCTCCCACTTTGCAACTGACATGGGAACTGCAGCTATGCAACCCTCAGCTGGACATTTACAGATGAATAAAAGGTTGAGTAGGCAAAAATTACCTAGGGCATCTTTCTCTCAGGCTCTGGCACAGTGATTGGATATACCAGCTCCCCTCCATGGGGTTTCGGTAGGAAACATAGTTTTTCACTGTGGCCATCCCCAGCAGAAAGTCAGCTTCATCTGGGATATATCTCTTCCGACATAATGAGTCCATATCCAAGCAGGCTTCCTTCTCTCTTGAGTCAGCCTCAACAGCTATACGTCCCTGGTAGTTATTCCCTTGACAAGCCTGGATAAAAAAGATTTTGGGTTTGCCTGCAAGGGAAGGGCACTTCGCACCAGTGAAGTAAGAGGTAAGCTCATAGATGGAGGCTTCTTGCCCATCGGAGCCGTAGATGATGCCTTCATCTCCATGGGAAAGGATGCAACAGATGAAGCAGTCTCTCTTCTTGTGGTCCATCCTTTGGTAGTTTTTCAGAACCTCACAGATTTCCTTTGCTGTAGAGTCTTTGTAATGCACCGTCTCAAAATGAAGCTGACTAAAGGTGCTGAGCAAAGCCTCTGAAAAGTGAAATACAAAGTCATATTATACCACCATAATACCCAAACCACAGCCCAGAGCTAAAGAGAGCATTGATCAGGTAAGAATTTGAAGCAGAGCTTAAGAACAAGACCCTCTATATTAGTGGCTAGATTCTGCAGGCCTCTAATATTGACTGCCACCAGCTGAAAAAATTTCCCAGTCTTGAGGCAAACAAAAAAAAGGAGGGGATTATTGTTGGCCTGTCGTCTTATCTCAACTAGTCTACGAGATGAGGAAGCCATTATTTAGGACCCAGCGGTGCGGTCTCCTTGCTCTCCCAAGCTCGGCACTCTAGGCATGCCCCTTGTGCGGCTCATGGGGCCCGCCTGCTGCCGCGGAGCCCTGACTGCTGTGGGCCCGTTCGCGGGTGGGCTGACCCTGAGCTCAGCCCTGACCACGGTGTACAAGCTGACAAAGCAAAAAATGCAGGTTCTGACAAACCAAAAAAACCAAACAACAACAAAAATAAGAAAAATGGGGGGAAAGAATAAAAAAAGGAAAAGAATAAGAAAAGGAAAAATACAGAAGAATAAAAAAAAAAGTGGAGTTCGCCTCAGCAGCTTCGAGCCTGCTGTGCTCCCCCTTTGGTGCTGTGCGTGGAGACTGCTGGCTCCTGCTCCCGCACTGTCTGGAGCTGGCCGCCTGCTGTGTGGTGGTTCTGGGCCTCTCGGGAGAGGTTCTGTTGTAAGCCACTGTCGCACACTGTCTATTCCTGGCCTGCGGCAACCTGTTTAAAGCTGCAAGCGATCCAGTTTATGGCTGCCTCTGCTGGGCTGGGCTGCTCATGGGAAGGACCAAGCTGTGCTAAGGCCAGCTTTTACCAGGACAGGGCCCAGGGACTGGCCCTCAGGGCACCCCAGGATCCGCCCCATTCTACCCCACCTGCTGGCTGGCTATTAGGTTTAGTCACTGAAAAGGCTCAGTCACCGAAGGAGCCTCTGGCAGAACCGGGAGGATCTGTGAGGGGTGGTGCCATTCAGACTTCAGGGAAGATGGTGGGTGTGATCCCCATTCCAGGACCACATGTCTGAGTCTGTCCCACATTTTCCCCTGACCCTGGGCATTAGATCTCAAGACTTACTCAACCTATACAACTGCAAGTTTGTACCCTTTGGCAAAATGCCAGAAATACAAACAAATATTATTTTAATAAAAATGTCTTAATAGTAAATGAATGGAAATCAAAGGCCTGAAACCTTTTCCTCAGAACCAAGATGTATGATTATGAATGATGTAGTCAATGGACTTAAGCTCTTCGGCTTTTTAAAATCATAGATTTGTTTAAATAAATGTTAACAGAGACCTTTAGCAGAGTCCTGATGATTAAAATCAGCCTACCTTACTTTTCTAAACTTTACTCAATTTAAAAAATAAGTCATTACTGCCCTGGCTGGTGTGGCTCAGTGAGTAGAGCATTGGCCCATGCACCAAAGGGCCATGGGTTCGATTCATGGTCAAGGGCACGTACCTGGCTTGCAGGTTTGATCCCTGGCCCCCATTGGAGTGCATGCAGGAGGCAACCAATTGATGTGTTTCTTTCACATCTATCTCTCTCTCCCTCCCTCCCTCCACACACTCTAAAAAAAAAATCAATGGAAAAAATACCCTCAAGTAAGGATTAACAAAAAAACAAACAGAAGAAATTAATGTCATTACTTGATGCTATGACCCATAAGAACTATTTTTTAAAAGTATTTTATCAAATAAAAATTATTAATATTACAATGATTGGGTCAGATTATTTCCATTATTACTTTTAGTTGAAGCCATTTCTATGTTCACATGCTGCAAATTATTTTTTCATTTAACTTCTAAGTTCTCAATCTTAGATGAGACAGGCTGAGCAAAAGAATTTCTGCCTAGTTTAACATTTGAAAATACTATTTCTGTTGAGGACTCACAATTTCTGCTGCACTCTGTTATAAATGCAACTTCTGTAAGTGGTCTTGATACTAAGGCAATGTTTTCACACATTATAATAATACATTCCACAGAAGCACTATCCATTTAATCGAATTAAAAGCAAAGCTTATTGCTGCTTTTCAGTAGAAGCCTTTTAGTAAAATTTAATATTTTATCTTTAGCTATACATTGCTTTAATTTTTTAAATTAAGTTTAAAAAAGAAAAACAGAAAGCTAGCAAATATATAAGAATGTCCTTCACCTCCACAGGAAAACGTGCTTATAATCATTTTTTTGAAACATGCAGCCAGCCCTGTTGGTATCGCTTTTGTTCCCCCATTTGATAAAAACATAAATATTAGAAATATTTTACTTTTCTTTTGGGTTCTACTGTACCTGCATCCAAGTCTGTTCCGTTCCTGTCCTTCATTGTTTGAAGTTTGGGAATGTTCTCCCGTGCTTTGCTGAAATCGTAATTGTTAAAGATCACACAGTATCCCCGAGGCTTGCTTTTCATTCGATAAACTTTGTCCAATGTCTGAAAAACAAAAATGCAACCCAGGAGCTGACACTGTGGGTCAAACACCTGAGATGTGAACAAACAACTCCCTGGTGCAAGGTTACGCTGTCTCCTAAGCCACACTGGCCTGTAAGTGCTCCTTCCATGGCTCTGACCCAAAGTGACATTGTTTCCCTAACAAACTAGCTCATTTCTACCTAGTCTCCTCACACAGGATCCCCAGACTTCTGCCCCACCTTTAGTGTGTAAAGCCAATGTCCCAATACTTGGGCCTCCTGAGCACTTTGCACGTATATTAATATTGTCATCATAATGTATTGTCTGTTTTCATTTCTGCTCAAGGCAGATGACATCTGTGTCAGGAACTGGGATTTATTAATTTGTGAGAGTCCAATCAAGAGTTGCTCAATGAATGAATGTCTTAGGGCTGGCTGTCTTTGGGCTGCCCTTCCGTGACCTTGTGATTTCCTTGGCTATCTACTCAACTCATCCATGTTTCTAGGCTAACAGCTGAGGGCCTGCCCTTCACACATCACAAAGTGTCCCAGGACGTTTAAAGCTAATGGGTTAACCTGGTTCTCAGGACCACAGTGACTGGAGGAGAGAGGTGCGCTGGTCAGGCAGATCGTAGCTCTTGCGGGTTACAGTATCCAGACTCTAGTACCTGACAGACATTATCAGTCAGAGGCGCCCTAGTCTGTCCTGATTTTCCCAGGGCTGTCTCAGTGCTGAGATATTCAGCATTTATTGGGAAATCCATGCTGCTCCTCCAAGTAAAGGGCTCCTTGTTACAGGGGCAAAATTCTCGGCTCTATACTTAATAACTAAAACTTTGAGCAAGTTACCTACTCTGCCTTGCACCCAGTGTCCTTAGCTGTTCATTGGGAGCAGCACTTGTAGAGTGCCTTACTCTGCCAAGTGCTACATGACTTTGGTTAATCCTTGATCTTCAGACTGAGAGAGGTCTGGTCAGTTGCTTAGGAGCCCACTAGTAAATTGTTTCTCTCAAGCTTAATTTCAAGTCTCCCGCTGGACTCCTAGTGTTCAGGGCTTCCTCTGCTTCCTGCCACAGAGAGGAGTGAGTGAATGGGCTGAGTCAGAATGTGTTGGGTGACTTGGTGAAGGTTACGTAAAGAGGAGCGATTATGTGTAGCAAGGCGATTCCTGTATGGGCTCTCGGAGGTGAGAACACAGAGATGGCTAGATCATGAGTGTTTGCCATTTACACTGAGAAACAGTTGTGAAATGTGAGGCTAAAAGAAAAGGCTTTGCTTTTTCCAGTCCTGCTGGACTCTTCCCCCAGAGCCCTTTCCCATTCGGGCTGCTGCAGCCGCTGGAGGGTTTGGTAGGAGACCTCTCACCCCTCTGCTCCAACTGTTTCAATATCTTTGTCTTTAGTTTTAAAATAAAAATTTAACATATAAGAAAACCCAAGATCACATTTTTTAAAATTAAAAAGTCACACTTTAAGCTTGTTCTTTTGTGAATTTTTTTCTACAGTTCTCAAAATATTCACCAAGTTTCTTCCCCTTACTAGTTTATGTGGAAGCTACAAAAGCTAAGAGATACAATAACTAGAATCTCAATGTAAAGAAGTAATGGGAGGGTTCCTCGTACCTGCTGTGGGTGACTGTCCTGTTCCCCTGGTTCACTGTCCTGTTCTTGTGGCTTGAAGTCCTGTTCTCGTTGATCCAAGTCCTGTTCTCTTGGATAGTCTGACATTGACAGCATCTCAGGTGGCCCTCCCTCTGCAGGTAACTGAGACATATCTGGAACGACACATGGCAGAGAAGGTAGTTTAGTAAAGAAACATGTAGCACCTAGAGCAGCGTAAAGTCCCTTTTAAAAGGAAAATTCACCGACTGCCTTGGACTTAGTATCCTTACAATCCAGAGTCACATTCGTACTGCTGACTAACTCTGCACCTATTTCAGACTTGCTGGCCTGAGGCCACATGGTCTGTGTCTTTTTACACATCTTTTAGTGTGTAGAGAAGGTGACAATAGGTAGCCACTGAGCCTTCATACTGATATTAGGCGGCAGGTTCATTAAGATGTGGATATGGATGGTAAAAGGTTGCAGAGACGAAGCAATGAAAATATCAAAGAATAAATTAGCTAAATAAGTCTTGAAAACATCTCCAGGTATTACCACTTGAAAATTCATCTGGACTTCTTTCAAGATGTTAAGATCAAACAAACAAACAAACAAACCTCCCTGAGCAGACAAAACCAATTCAATCATACAAACAAAGTTTATTTTGCAAGACTAACTTGACCTTGTTTATGCCTCTGAAAATCATGAACAAAACTTGAACTTTTTTCCAAGGCTGATATGAGATAACCACTGATCAATCCTGTCATTTAAGCAAATTCTAACATCATAATCATGACTGTGAAGAATGAACCCCGTCCCTGCTTTCTCACTATGTAAGCTGCTTTATAACAACATACTCCTGAGCCTCATTCCATGCTTTGTTTTGAATGCTCCTGGTTTGCAAACTGTCATTTTTGGCGTGTGCACAATAAATTTTTATTAATTACTATAATGATTCATTTGTGGGGTGGTTTTTTGTGTTTGTTTTTTTAATACTTTTTTTATTGATTTTTAGAGAGAGAGGAAGGGAGAGGGAGACTGAAAGAGAAACATTGATGTGAGAGCAGAACATTGATCAGCTGCCTCCTGCATATCCCCTGCCAGGGATTAAGCTGGCAGTCCGGGCATGTGCCCCGACCAGGAACTGACCCCGCAACCTTTTGATGCGTGGGACGGTGGCCAACCAACTGAGCCGCATTGGCCAGGGCTGATTCATTGGTTTTACTTTCGCTATTTATGAACCTTTGACAAAGGCTCATTCTTCCCTCTGACATAGGGGTTTGTCAACTTAATAATACATTTTGCTGCCCTGGTGGGGTAGCTCAGCCGATCGGAGCATCAGCATCGTCCTGATCTGCCTGAGTTGCGGGTTTGATCCCCAGTCAGGGCACATACAGGAATCAACCAGTAGGAATGAACCAGTGGATACATGGATAAGTTTAACAACAAATCAATGTTTCTCTCTCTCCCAAATCAATAAATAAAAAAACTTTTTAGAAAAGAATACATTTTTCTGATTCCCAGCTATCAGGTTGTTTCTACCTCTGCTTAATTCTTCTTCATAATCGCTGATTTTCTTCAGCAGGCTCTTGTTGACTTTGTTACAGATTTTCTTTAGGGTGTCCAAATTTTTTTCCCCAAGGATGAGCCTCTTCTCCATCTCTATGAAAATATCAAGCAAGCTCTACAGGGAGGAGAAATAAAGTTAGAAGATGGAATTGGGCCATATTAGCTTTTAGATTAGATTTTTTTCTTCTTACTTTCACTTTCTCCAAACCAAGGGTCCAACCTAGCTTCCCAAGCAGACCCTGCTGAGAGGACATACTGGTTTTTCAAAGCCATTATACTACTAGGAAGGTAATTCTATGTTTTCTGGCCCAGAAATACAGAAGTGAGAAGACAAAGGAGAAGCCACATCAGTCCCCAGGACACACACACACAAATACCAAACACACACATAAACACGCACACACCCCATCACACACATAAAATAGCACCAGACATACACACAAAACTAGCACACCACACATAAACAGACATGCACACTCCCAGACACACACCACACACAAGCATGCGCGCACACACACACACACACACACACACACACACAATTCCAGGTCCCAGGTTGTTTTAGAAGCAAAGAAAATGTCTCAGGCCCACCATAACACACGCACACAGACACACAAAACCACACTAGACACAGACACCTGTCTTTCCTGGCTCTGCAGGGTCCCACATTGGGCTGGGTCCCACATTGAGCTGGGCCCCCACAACCAACCTTCTTCTTTTCTCCTGACACTGTCTTGCTCCTGATAATTAATTTGAGCAGCACTTCACAGTATACAAAGGAATGATATCTACAAGACTCATGCCTGACAGCTTTCTTCTTCAACCCAGGCTAAAAAATTAGAATTCAGGTTGCTTTTACCAGAATAGCCCTCTCTTCAGTTTCAGAAATTCCCACTGGCTGACTCTTCCTCAGGACTAAATCTTGGCCATGACACCAGGTCTTACCATGCTATCATCCAGTCTACATCTGGATATCTCCTGGCTCAAAAAAAATTTAAAGTCCTTCACTTCCGATTCAATTACTTCTTCTGAAATCTGGAGAAGCATGGCCCTGTGGTGGGAAATGGAGACACTTGAGAAATGCTTTCTTAAATAGTTTCCCATCTGAAACATATGAGAGACAGCAGACTTGATTCCAATGGGCTCCCTTCAAAATAAAGTCAGCTCATAACATGATGTATGAGTTGAGTCCTTGGAAAGAGGCTGGTGTGGTGACACAGAAGACTACTGACTCATACCCAACCACCCCACCTTTAAGAGAATTTGAAGTTCTACTAACATTGTCCTTCAGTTAATTTCAGTTACATGAATTGTGGTTTTCCTTTGTCTTCACTATCAAATCAAGACCTTCTTGCAATAAGAAAGTTTTTTGATTTTGGAAAATTATACTTTTCAAAATGCAAATCAGATCATCACTTCCTAATTAAAACTTGTCAGTGTTCTCCCAGCTGTTACCTTCAGTAGGAAGGCCAAACTTTTGGTCCTGGAATACAGACCTTTGTGAGTTGAACCCAGCCTACCTCCTCATCTTGGCCGCTCCTCACCAACCTCCCACCATCTCTTCTCCAAACACACCCAGCTCCCCTGCCCCTCAGCCCTTTATGCTGTTCCCCACCCCCCCCCATACACACACTCCTATTCCCTTGTCTATTTTCAAACAGCCGCTCATCCACTAACAGCTCAAGCACTGCCTAAGTGACCTCAAGCACTGCATTCCCCCACTGTGCCTTTGTATCGCCCAAAGGGTAACATATAATGGTCTGTTTATAAAGCTGTTCAAGTCCCCTGAGAGCAGGGTCCATGCCCTTTTGTTTCCATAAGCTCAGAGGGCTGTGAGGTACAGTGTTTAAATGCAGGGCACCCAGACTAATTCTACCACTTATGAGCTGTGTGACTTCAGACATGTTACACATATTTGTCTTCATTGTAGACTGCAGATGATTCTGTATCTATACCATTGGAACGTGTTGGAAATTACATGAATAAGTTTATCTGCAGTGCTTAAACCAGTCTTTGGCAACACACTAAGTGCTCAATACACAGCATTATTATTTGCTAACCTATGGTAGGCTTTTGGGACATGCTTGTTCAATGAACAGAAGAATGTTTTATAAGTCAGCAAACCTTTCATTATTATGTTGTAAAGGAAATAACTTTAATACAAAACCACGTTAGCATCACCCTAGCCAGTCTGGCTCAATGGTTACAGTGTGGGCCCACAGACTGAAGCGTCCTGGGTTCAATTCCGGCCAAGGGCACGTACCTCATTCGTAGGCTCGATCCCCCGCCCCTGTTGGGGTTCATGCAGGAGGCGACCAATCGACGTGTCTCTCTCACATCGATGTTTCTCTCTCTCTCTCCCTTCCACTCTCTCTGAAAAGCAATGCAAAAAATATCCCCGGGTGAGGGTTAAAAAGCAAACAAACAAAACCATGTTAACTTCAAAGTTAAATTAGAGAATTAAAAGTCTGAAAATAAAAATAGTGTAGAAACAGGAGTTTCTTCACATTATCATCTGCTTCCTCCCTCTCCTGGAATCTCTACCCGAGAAGTATTTTGCTAAAGTTTTCTCACTTTGGCCAAGACTGGGTCCAATGTAAAGCTAGTGCTCCTTTTAACTTTATTACAAGGTATTTTGCACTTTTACTTTCCTCATCACTGAAATCTACTGGTTTTCTTGTACCATCACTGTCTACAAATAAACCTGGATAGTTTATAAGATACTTATTTTATAGGTAGCAATTATAATTTGAAATTTGAAGTGTCTAGTGTTTTCTTATAAATGGAAAGCGACCACACTGGGTTATTTTTTATTTACTAGTTAATGATAAACAGTTACGAATAAGCAATAGATTGTACTTGTGCTGGCTCTTTTTCCCCCCAAACTAACATGTGAAATATTTTAACAAACAATCCTGCCCTTGTCAGGGACCCCCTGGCCCTCCCACAGAAAGGTACAGGTCATTGTCTGGCATTGGCAGTTTGCCTCAGTCTAACTCAACCTCCAGAAGACCAAGGTGGTAGGCGCAAGATGACACGCCTTCCAGGCTTCCTAGTTCTGGGGATGCTGTTTCTGAGGATTAATTGGTGCCTAGTTTAAGAATTCCTTAAAAGAACTTCACAATCCTACTAAATCAAAGTTACCCAGTATTGAATTGTCCCCTCCTCCCCTCTCCTTCCCAGTTCATGCTCAGCCAGAATACATCAATGTGACCTTATTTAGAAAAAGGGCCTCTGCTGTTAAAATGAGATCATACTAGATTTGAGTGGATCCTACTCCAACGACCGGGTCCTTATAGGAAGAGGGAAATTCAGACAAACACAAAGGGAAAAATGGAAACTGATGAAGCTACAGGACGAGAACCACCAAGGGTTGCCTGTTACCATCAGAAACCAGGAGAGGAGCATGAAATAAATTCTCCATAGAATCTCTAAAAAGGAACCAATCCTGTTGACACCTTGATTTCAGAATTTTAGCCTCCAGAACTATGAGAGAATAAATTCCTCTGCTGTGTTATGCCATCCAGTTTATGGTGTTTTGTTATAACAACCCTAAGACACACATACACCCAGAGTATCTCTTTTGTCATTTAAAATCAAAATGGTCAAGCTTCAAGTAGAGAAATGGATGACAAGGAACATGACAGAATCTCAGGTCTCTGCAAATAGAAAGACCAGGGCATTAGCAGACCAGTCAAGCAGAGGACAGTAGCTTTCAGCCCTGGCTGTGAGGACTGAGTGCTGCACATGCCATAGTTACAAGCAAGCAGAGACAGTGGAATGGGCCATGGCCAATGTTTGGGTGGAAGTTTCCTGAAAGGAAAGCTAAAAATAAGTATCTGAGAACAGGGGATGGTAATGTGCTCTATTTTTAAAGTCTGAAAAATCACAGAGATGTGACTTATCACCGCTAGGCCACCCACTTCCCCACAGGCGAGGAAAGGCTGAGCGGCAGGGCCTTTGGTAGGACTGACGCCCGTCACCCTTGTTCTCGCAGCAGCAGCTGGCCTCACAGGGGCTAAGCAGCCCTGTGGGGTCTGGCCTAACAAATCCCCATTGCCTGGCAGCATATACCTCATTGGAGGATTTTGTAATGCACGTGTGGCTAAAAGCATGAAACTCCATTGAGAATTTCCAAAGTTGCCCACAAACGGGAGGAGGATTTCAGGGTGAAAGTAGTGATACTTTACCCAAAATAGACAAAGTAAGCTCACAATGTGGACATCAGCAAAGCAGAAACACCAAGATAATAGACACATAACACACACACACAGAGAGAACATTTAGAAAAAGTCGATTTTACTGTCAGCATACTTATAGATAATGTTTCACTTTGAAAATTTTATTTTATGGTTTTAGCTCTTTCTTTTCCCCCCCTGAATTATACATCAGGTCTCTAAATTTCTTAATCTAGCCCTGATAGGACATCTTCCCAGAGCCTCCAAAGTCATACTACATCAACAACCTGCAATCAACCCTCCCACAAAGATGTGTCCACTCCCCGCATACCTCCCAGCACTCACACTACAGAGACTCCCACCTGTATGTAGAGATCTGACCCCTGCCTGATGTCTGAAGCTCCCTTTTCATCTCTTCCTTGCTGGTGTTCAGGTACTTTTCCAGTAGATCCAGTCTATTAATAAGGAATAGCAGCTCTTTCAAGAAGGACAAGTTGCATTCCTCCAACATTCTTTTTTCCTGGAGTCTCTGGAACAACATTAAGGCATCCTTGATGGATTCCTGCTTCTTTTGTGGTATGTAGTCCAGGCACAGAAACTTGAGCGAGGCCACCTCCTCACTGCTCAGAGCTTCCCCAATTTCATATAAACAATTGCTGAAACTCATGCTTGTCAGTGTTAGTTGAAAACAGTTGTAGCCTAGGTCAAAAAAAAAACATCATGTTCAGATGAGAAAGAAAAGTACCATTAACCGGTTTGTTCCCTCATCAAATGCTATTACATCCACTACAATACATGTCAGACATTCTGCTGTGGCTACAGGGAAGAAAAGCCAACGGGACAAGCCCCTTCTCTCAGGTTGCTTGGTGTTTGGGAAGGTCGATACACAAACTAGCCAATGCTCAGAGAGTTGTGAGCAGGATGCAGTAGGAATAGTAAATGTGAAAATCCAGTTGGAAGCAGTGGTTTTCAAACTCTGCAAAGCTGACGAACTCTTTGTTGAAGTCTTGCTCAGACTCTCCCTTACCTTAAGAGGTGGTCCTGCAGAGGAACTGTTTGAGAACCTTGAACTAGGAAACCTTGAGCTTCCCATCTGGCTCCATCATCTCCTAGATCCCACAGACTCTGTGCCTTTGGCATTTTCCTTAACCTCAGATATCCTTAACCTGTTTGGACCTCTTTTCCTTCCTAAAACAAAGCAGATGGGTCCCCAGACCTTTAAGCTCTCTGCATTTACTAACATTCTTGGGTGAAAGCATAAACTCCGACTATTACTCAGACGTATTAATCAGAGGTACTGAGCCAGGACCCATATATTTTGTACATATGATGTTAAAATAGAAATATTTTTGATTTGCACACTAAGGTAAGCTTTAATGTGGTTTTTTTTTTAAGTGGCCAAAAAGACTCTGAAACTTTTACAAAACCACCTTCCTATCTGCACTTCGATTATAAAAACAGTGAGGGTTTTTTTGGCGAAAATTTAAAATAAAATGAATTAGTACATGGTCTCGGTTATCATGATATACAGCACACACACAGAGATACATTTATATAAAAGTAAGAATTAGGCTGCATATCCAGGTGTGTACACCTGTTTTTCCCCCCATTTAATATTTAAAATAAACATTTACCCCTACCATTAAATATTCTTCTTTGGCATAATGTTTCTAGATTGTTCAGCATGTGGATATATCAAATTTTATTTTAAGCAATTTTCTATTTCTTTACTGTTAAAAATAATATTGCATTGAGAGGTTTTTTTTTTCCATATATCCTACGCATATCTCTGATTATTTCCTTCTTAGAATTAGAATTATAGGGTAAAACTTTTTCTCTCCCTGTTTTTTGTTGTTCTTGTTGGTTTTTGTTGTTTTTTAAGTGAAAGCAAAAGTTTATTGAAGGAGAGACAAAAGCTCCCGCCATAGTGAGAGTCCAGAACAGGTAGCCCTCTCCCTTTTAATCTAAAGCTGACATCATTGTTTAGACCAGTTTTCTTTATTCAAGAAACTGAAGGGACAGTATCTTAAAAAGATGCACTTTGCATTGGACTCACAAGGGCTGCAGAGCCGAGATCTTTCACTGCCAAAGCAATCAATTATCCAATACCTTTATTTAGGAAAGATATCTTTTTTAAAAAATTTTTTAAAAATATATGTCTTTATTGATTTCAGAGAGAGGAAAGGAGAGGGAGAGAGAGAGAGAGAAACATCAACGTGCCCGGACCGGGAATCGAACCCCGATCGCCTGCATCCCAGGTCGACCTCAACCGCCGAGCCCGCCCGGCCGGCCGGCCGGGAAAGATATCTTAAATAAGGCGCCGGCACCTAACAGCATGTATTCAAAGTGCAACAAACAAAAACTGCTGCACTTACACGGCGACAAACTAGCCAGCTCGTCCTTTAAATGGCACCTGCGTGCTCAGCAGCGCGCCGGGCAACCCGAGCCACCAGAAACACCCCCGCGCCCTCCAGCACGGCCACGGCCGCGGCCGCGCAGACGAAGCTGCGGTCACCCCACACAGCGCTACAGAGCTTAAGGAAATGCATTCCATCTTCCGAAATAAAAATGCATACAGAGTCACCGTATGTTGTTACGGCAGTGAAAACAAACAAGTTGCATCAGAACAAAAAAATCATACACCTACTTTTTAAAAATACTCAGAGCAATGCAATTAGATTTTCAGCGGTGACAGACATATATGTAAAAGCGAGGCCTGGAAAGAGACACACCAAACTCATCAAATTGTTCCTTCTGGGAAATGGAGGAGAAAACTATAGGTCGGGGGTGAAGGAGTGAGGGAAAGGGATTTACCTTTTCCTGAAATGCGTCAAGGAGAAAGCAGGCAGATCTGATCTCTGCAAATGAAGCTAAGGTGCAAATCCTAGCCCGGGGGTGTTCTTATTTTTAAGGGAGTGGCATGAAATGAAGCGTGGGGACCTTAGGACAGAGAGCACAGGGCAAGGAGAATGAATCAGAAAGGAGTGACACAATTGCATTTGTGTTCTTAAATGCAAACAAAAAACTTCAACTTTAAAAAGAACCTCAGAGACTAGGACTTTTACCACACCCATAAAAAGGAAACTGTCACATTTCTCAAAGATATTTAGTCAACTAAAAAATCTAGTAGACTGAATATAAGAAGACCACAGGAGATCTGCATTAAGATAATTGAAAAACTCTAACTAACAGGCATTTCCTCTCAGTAGAAAATACACATCCATTCAAACACATACAGAGTATTCACCAAAATTGTCCATAAGGAAAATTTTAATAGACTTCCAAAAAGCAGAAATAATATAGTATGTGTTCTCTGGCTATTAGAAGTTAACAGTGAAATTAGAAATTAACATGTTAATTAGAAGTTAACAATGAAAAATGGCCAAATCAAACACACTACAAAAAAAGGCTATCCACATTTAGGTGGCTTTTTAAACACGTGGTGTTAGAACAAATGAGTACACTTCTGGAACAAACTGAAATGAACCCTAACTGAGCTCCTTACATCAAATTAAACTGCAGATGGATCAAAGATTTAATCCTTAAAATTAAAATACTCAGGAAAGAAACATAGGAGAATTTTTAAAAATAATCTTACAGTGGTGGAGAAACTTTCTAAGTATAACAGAAAACCTGAAAGCCATCAAAGAAAGATTGATAAATTTCTTTAAATAAAAAGTAAAATATTCTGAAAAAGAAAAACCCACAAAATTTCAAAAAAATAAATCTTACACTGGGAAAAATGGGCAATAATATGATATGTTATAGAAAAGGGGCTAATTTTTTAAAAATAGGGCTCCTATAAGTCCGTTTAAGAAAAAGAGAGAAAGACCAACCATCCAGTGCATAAACAGGTAAAGATTATAAGCAGACAGTTCAGAGAAAAGTAACAGTGGCTTTATTTTTTTATATATAACAACGGCTTTTTTACATTTGAAAAGATGTTCAACCTCATTCACAATAAATTTTTTAAAAGCAAATTGAAATTACAAAAGATCATTCATTTTCAACTACCAAATTGATGAAATTCAAAACTTGTAATACACAGTGTTGTGAGATGGTGGAAATAAAAACAGGTAGGTGGGTAATTTGACCATATCTGTAAAATATAAAATGTATATATCCTTTGACCTCACAATTTAAGCTCCAGGTGTTTTTTCCTACATTAGCTTAAACGTCAGTGTACTAAAACATATGTACAAGATTATTCATGGCAGCACTGCTTGAAATAACAAAGGAGAAGAAACAACTGTTTAATCAATACCAGAAGAGTTAAATAAGCTATTAACCATGTCTGATGGTACTCTACTCAACTATTAAAAATAATGGAAAGGGCAATATGGCTGGATATGTGTGTGTGATCTACACAATGTATTATTAAGTGGTGTGTAGCTTTGTGTCTTCACAGATCTTTGGACAAAACACACAGAAGGCTGTCTCAGAGGAGAGGAAATAGAGGTCTGGTGGTGAGTGTCGGCAAGGCCTAGGGGTGAACAGGAAAGTGAAACATTTCCCCCATTTAAAATGTTTACCATGTGCATTATAAATGTACATATATCTAAATTTAAATCTCTATTTAAAGACCCATTTTTATTCATGTACTGGAATGGGTCTAAACTAGATCCAACCCTGTTTGGTACCATTGGGTTCAGTGCCTTTAAAATTTTAAATCAGTTATAACCAGTGTTAAAATCTTATTTTTACAGACTAAAATCAACCAAAGAGTCTAATGCAAGCAGAATCTTCCTTTTTTCCCTCCACAATTATTTCTTTCTGATAACAATCCTTGTTGTATTCATTTTAGAAAATACAGAAAGGATGAAAGAAAAATGAAACTTACCCATAGTTCCATCACCCATAAATAAACACTAGTAATATTTTACTGTTTTTCCTACCAAATATTTTTTGTATATGTATTTTCCCTCATAACTGAACACACCATATCCCTGAGGTATAAGTGTATTTTTCCATTGATAATATTGTAAATACATCTTTATGTCTTCACTTTTTCTTCTACAGTAGGAATTTTATTTTATTTATTTATTTATTTATTTATTTATTTATTTTAAATCCTCACCCGAGGATATTTTTCCCATTGCTTTTCAGAGAAAATGGAAGAGAGGGGGAAGGAGAGGAAGAGAGAGAGAGGTGAAAGAGGCAGGCCAACTGGTGCCTCCCACACATGCCCAACCAAGGAGGGGATCAAGCTGGCAACCAAGGTTCGTGCCCTTGATCAGAATCGAACCCGAGGCCCTTCAGTCCGCGGGCCGATGCTCTAACCACTGAATAAAACCAACTAAGGCTACGGTATGAATTTTAAAATCTGTAAAGCATCTAATCAAATGAATGGTCGATAATTTATGCAACCAGTCTCTGACTACCTTTAGGATGATCTTAAAATGCAAATCTCCATGTACACCTTTGGTTATTTTCTTAGAATAATTGCCTAGAAGTATTAAGGCGTTAAAAGGAATAAACCTTTTTAGAGCTTTTGTTCAAGGGTGTTTTCTGTATTTTTCTGATCCTAAAATAGAAAATGTAACACTGGTTCCTTAGAGGTAGTGCAGAAAAATATAAAAAGAAAAAGAAACTCGCCCTTTAAAAGTAAGTCTTGGCCATGGTGTGGTGAGGGATGGGTGGGTGAGGGGTCAATGTGGAGAAAAAGAGACATCTGTAATATTTTGAACAACAACAAAAAAATTAAAATAACAGTAAGTCTTTGGTTACAATTGGTGTTTTTTTCCTCAGTTTTATTCACATATATACATAATATAAACACACATATATAACGCACACATATGCATTTATAAAATATATACATTTGAATATTTTGATATATAATGCACACCGAGAGGAGCGAGATGGAGATGGAAATGTCTCATTTTACTACAAGTCTCTGACAAAACTGCTATCATCGTCTTCATTTTACTACTGTGAAAAATCAGTTTAGAAATAAGCTAGTAAGAGAGGAGTCAGGCTCAGATTTGAGTACCTCACTAGAAGGTTTCAATGACAGACCCTGCAAAGATTTTGATTTTATTGTAATTGCAGTTGGAAGTCAGTAAAGGAAAACATGTAATTATAATATTTTTAAATATTAAAATTAATTTTAAAAAAATTTTAAAGACCAAAAAACTACCCCAAAACACAAAAACAGGAATTCTTAACATATCCACTACAGCAGAGAGAGGGTCAGAACTTTACAATCCAAGCCTGTACATGCTGGAGCCTAAATTTAGACCCCAGCATTTCATCCAGTGTCACAACTCCAACACAGTTTAATTCCAAATAAATTTCATCTAATCACAAACAATCCTTCTAGCAATATTCTAGCAGCATCCTAGGTCGTTTAGGGATATGGGTAACTGGGGGAAATAAATCCAAAACTTGCATTCATCTTCTGAGACAAAAACCTACATCTCATTCACAGCTCAACGGACTTGAAAATGGCTCTCAGGCCCCTGCCTTAAGCCAGCGGAGGGGAAACTTTTTTCTGCCAAGGACCATCTGGATATTGTAACATCATTCCAGGGCCTTACAAAATTATCAGCTTAAAACTTAGCCTGTTATATTTGGTCAAACATTTAACTACCTCACCCTTAATGTGATGGCTGGAACTGCTTCTCTTTGGTGAGGCCTTGGCAGGGCCAGACCAAATGATTGCGGGCCAGACGTTCCCCACCCCTGCCGTAAGCGGCAATGTGGCTATTCCCTCCCATCCAGGATGGCCACCCCAAATGGGGGACTCCCCCAGAAACTGCCAGACGTCCACTCGGCACACAAGCACTTTCCACTGCAGGGCCCTGAAACCAGTGCTTTCAGAGAGCCCAGGAAAGGTGTTAGAACCTCAACAAAACTTAAAAACCAACCCTGTAACTTTCAAACTGCACGAAATTCATAACTTCAGTCTTGGATTTTGTTGGTCTATGCTTGCCGACATAGACCAACAAATTAAAAAATCTGTACTTTTTTAATTTTTCAAAAAAAATAAGTGAGTTTTTAGGAATGTGTGCATGTGTGCGTGTGTGTTTGTGTGTATGTACATGTTAGTGGGTATATATGCGTGTGGGTATGTGTTGACAAATAGCTAGCTGTAGCAGCAAAGTCCATTAGGATTTAAAGTTTGGTTTCTAATAGAATTTGATAGAACTGCCTCACCAAAGAGAAGTGATTCCGGCTATCACATTAGGGGTGAGTTAGTGATGTGTTTGACCAAATGTGTGACAAGTTTTGCAGGATAAGGATGAGACCACTGTACCGACAGCTGTACTTGGAGCATTCCAGAAAAAAACCACCCAGGAATGCATCGACCTAAGCTGGAGGGGCCTTGAGAGCTGCAATTTGTGGGCCTAGAGGCTCTAGAGTGACGGCTAGCTGGTTTCCTCACCCACGGTCAAACACAGGCTCACTGCCTTGGGCCCAAGCCACCAGATCCCACCCTCAGCAGCCTAGAAAACTCTAGAATCAAAGGCGTTCTCCCCCAAAGGCCCAACTGACCTCACCCAAGGCAAATCCTGGGACCCTCACAGCTGTTTCTTCACAAGCCTGGAACCCTCACCGCTGCTTGCTTTCCGCAGGAGAGTGAAAGCCGAATGAACGGCAAGGCGCTTCCTGTTTTCAATGCCTGAGTGCCACCTACATCTGTGAAATAAAGGCTTTTAGAAACTAGAAACATTCTGACTATGGGACCAGAGATGTGGCTACTGGCTGGATCACTTTATTTGGAGTGTGTGTGTGTGTGGGGGGGGGGAGCTGTCTCATGTCAGCTTACCATATTTTAAAATTAGAAAGCTGGACTGAATAAGGTTGCTTTCTTTTCAGGCTTTTCCTGGGTTTAAGACTTTAATTTCGCTCAGCAAATTATTGTTTCCAAGAGACCTTGAGATATGGAAAGCGTAATGTTCCTTACCACAGCTCACAGAGGGTCTAACTTCCACTGCTAACTCATGGTTTTCCCATTGACACTCAAGTTCAAGGATCACTTCCATGGGCCCGGAGGCCACCAGATCCCACCCTCAGTGGCTTAGAAAAACCTTAGAATCAACCCAGCCAACCTTACCAAAGCAGCAAATCCTGGGCCCCTCATTATGGTCCAAGCGTGGGAGATACAACAGTGAACAAAACACCCATTAGCCCTGCCTTTTTGCTGTGAGTCGGTTGAAATGTTTTCTGATATTAAAAGTAGAAAAAAAAAAAAATCAAACACCTCTCTTCTTGAAACTGCCTTTTTTCTTTCCCTAAAAGTAACAGAAGCTTTCAGCAGACATAGACCCATCTTACAACTAAGAGGGTTAAATGAGGTGTCTGAAAGTGCCTCTTGCCCTGTAGAAGGCTAGGCAAAGGTGCATGGTTAACACCCATGTCCTTCGCTACCACTTCTGCTCATAAAGTTTGAGTGAAAACACAGCAGCAGAATGAAATCCTATTACTGGCTAACTCCTAGCCCAGGAGGAGTTCCCTGACTCTTTTTTGACGCTTCTTGAGCATCCACCCCAGCATCTATCCCACTGTTTTGTGACTAGTTCCTGTCCTTAGGCTTTCAGCTTCATGAGGGCAGAGACTGCATCTTGCATGTCCGTGTTCCCAGCACCTGCCATGGAACTAATAAAATCTAAAATGTATCTAAATCAACAAGAAAAAGAAATCCTGTAGACAGACAATGGATATAAACATGGAGTTCGCTCAGGAGGATACTCAAATAGCCAAAGTGCATGAAGTGGTGCTCAAACTGGTCAATAACCTGGGAAATGCAAAATAAAGTGCCGAGATACCCACTATCAGACTGGCAAAGGTTTGCAAGTTGGATCAGGTCAAGGATTGGAGGGTAAGTCTTTATACAGAATCGGGGAGGCTGCCCATCATGCAGTACTGCGTAGTGGTTAGAAAGTGGAACCTTGCAAAATACACAGAATGGAAAATACTGAGTGCTTATTTTAAAAAAAAAACAACAACAGCCCGGCCTGGCTCTGTGGTTGAGCGTGGACCCATGAACCAGGAGGTCACGGTTTGATTCCCAATCAGGGCACAAGTCCTGGTTTGTCTCGATCCCCAGCCTAGGACGTGCAGGAGGCAGCAGGTCAATGACTCTCTCTCATCATTGATCTTTCCCTCTCCTTTCCTCTCACTGAAATCAATTTTTTTTAAAAGAATTAAAAAAATATGTATACCAAAAAAAAAAAAAAAGAATGAGCAAAATAATATAAGTAATACATTTGTAAAATAATTGCTAACATTTACAGTCACTGTTGCAAGTGGTTAACACCTCTTATTGCCTCCCAATCCTCATATTAACTCCATGTAATGATGCGGAAACATAGGCACAGAGAAAGTACTTACTTGCCCCAGGTCACATAGTTAAAAAACAGTGTACACACGCAAAACAGTGATACATTTTGCAAAGATAGACCAATTCAGGGATATGTATGAAAAGATTTAAAGAATTATCTTTTGGGAGCCATCCAGGGGAATAGGAAGTGGGGATCAAGACAGTCCTTAGAACAAGGCAGGGGAAAAGGTGGACTGTGGGCCTTAGACAGCAAGGACCACAGGGAATTGGGATGTGACAGAAGGATTCACTCAGCCCTCTGCCCCAGGACCAAACAGAAAAGAAAAGAAAACATAAAGTCTTGTTGAACCTCCAGACTGATCCAGCAGGAAAGACAGATGCTGTGTTTCTGTTTGAGGCCGCTGAGATTCTGAGGAGACTCTGAGAAATGTAGCAGAGGAACTGGAGCTTTCCAGAGTTAAGAAGTAGCAAGGCCGGTGGCTGTAGTTCAAACCCCACTAGATCGGGCAGGACCCAGAGGTGTCCTCATTCAGCAAGTCCCAGCAACAAGGTGTCCAGAAGTCACTTCTGCACCAGGCACTCACCTGCTCCACCCTGTCCCAGCAACATCAGTCACCAGGTCCGCGATGCCCCCTAAACTGCCCGATTTCATATACTCAGATTCCTAAGGCTTGTCCACACAACAGAGAAAAATTGCTTGAAACAGAGCAGGAAGGAAAGCGTGAAGGGATGGAACCAACTCCAGTAGTTTTCTTTCACTTTCGGGCACCACCCGGGGACTCACTTCCTACTTCCCTACTCTGCACATTCAGAATTTACTAGCAAATTCAACGGGGCTTTTAAAAATCACTGAAACTATTTCCCTGCTGCAGGACAGAATCTGGTGTTCTGCAAGAGAGAAAGAACATTTCTCAACAGAAAGGACTGGAGAGTAGACTCGATTCCTAAGACGGGAGAACAGATGAGTCGCAAGCCACGTTTCTTATTTAAAGAAACAGATGCCCAATTCCCAACCATTCAGAAGAGGGTGGTGACATTAGTAGACATGCAAATTAAAAACCAGGAAGTTGGACACGCTTTATTGGAAAGCATTTATACTGACCACATTTAGCATTAATAACCCCTGTAATTTTTAAAGACAGGCTTCAGACTGCCTGTGGCAAGTAAAATGCCATTCTCCCTTGAAAGAGGTCTGGGGAGAAGAATTAACCCTCCGTGCAGTGGCTCAAATCTGCACTGAAGCCATGGAAAAGCTCCTCAGATCAGATGGCAGGGGCTCTTCCTGGGTCAAAGTAAACCTCTAGCAGAAATGTGGGGAGATTCTGCACAGAAAAGATGGGGGTGGGTCTAGCCCAGCCCTAAGTAGGGGTAACAACACTGTTCGCCATCCTGGCTGTACTCCTAGGTTAGTTGTAGCCAGTGCCTGTCAGTGCCGAGCTGGGGAGGTGGTAATATGGATGGAGATCTGTTCCCCCAGGACCCTGAGCCCCAGGCCCTCCTCAGCTTTTCTTCATCCCCTATCTGCTCCTCACACTCTATTTCTGTTTCCTGTTTGAATTTTCTTAAGGGTTTCCTGCCTTTTTGTGTACATTTTATAACCAAAGTGCTGACAATAATGCAATACCTAGATGCTGCGTCTTTCACATGAGTTATATCTAATTCTCTCATCAATGCAGGGTCTTGTTCTCCCATGTGATGAATGAGAAAACTGAGGTTCAAACAGATATATAGATTCAAACTCAATCCTGTTGTACTAAACATAGGATTTTTCTGCAATAACTTACTAGCCCTCCTTCCTCCAACACTTAGGATTCGAAATAAACAATATGGCTGGAAAAGCAATTAATTTAAACTAAGAGTGACCTATGCACAAAGGACAAAGGTCTTTGGGTTCTCTATCACCTAAGAAAACAGAGTTGGCCTAATGGTATCAGCTAACATTTATCAAACAGTGCGTGTATGCCAGACACAGTCACCTACACTGGCTCATTTCACCTCAGAAGTGGATGTTATTTTTGTTGCCATTTTATGGATGAGGAAACTGAGAACTGGAGACGTTGAAAGACTTGGCCACGTGTGCTAGTGAGCGACAGAACGAGGTCTGTTTGTCTCTAAGACCTTGAATGGTTAATCACTGTTTAAATATTTACACACAACCATGGTTTTCAACTTGACTGATCTGAGAACTAACTGGAGAGGTTTAAAAAAAATACCAGTCTTCAGGCCTCAACTCTGAAACGCCTATGTGAGCAGAATTACAGGAGATAAAACAGACTGAGCACTTACAGTAGTGCCTGGGCCTTCCACTATTCTTGATAAATATTCACCACCATTGTTACTTAAGCTCACAACCTCTGTAAGATGGCTATTTTAATTATTAGACATAGTGTACAGAAGAGGAAACTCAGTGTCAATCAGCTGACAAATGGCAAGGCCAGCAAATTAACCCAGGATTGTCTCATTCGGGAGTTTATGCTCATACCCCAGTCTGCACCCAGGCCCAGCCTGGAAGACACGGAGGAGCCCCTGGAGGTGTGAAAATTAATAAACAGAAAATTCATTTAAAATAGAGTCAGGAGGCTAGAAGAGCGAACCCCCAGGGATGTGACACTCAACACAAAACAGGAAGAAGTGTACCTTGCATCTTGAACCTAAAGTGACACTACATTAGTACCTCAGGGAGAGGAAGAAACAGTAACAGCCCAGTAACAGCTCAGCCAATGGGAGACTGCCATAACTCAGACAATAGAAAGTCACTATACTTTGAACACCCAGTTTCTCTGGCTGGACTTCCTTTACACCAGCCCCTTCCAAGTCCAAAAAAGCACAAAGGAGTGTTCCTCTCCTTTGTTCTCTGGACTTGCTCGCAGTACGCCATTAGAACACATGTCCTGAATTTCAATTTTTTGCTGTTTTTGAATAAAACATTTTTTTAAAAAAATATCTTTATTGATTTCAGAGAGAGGAAGGGAGAGGGAGAGAGAGAGAGAGAAACATCAATAATGAGAGAGTCGTCATTGATCGGCTGCCCCCTGCACGCCCCTGCTGGGGCTGGAGCCGGAACCCGGGCATGTGCCCTGACCGGGAATCGAACCGCGATCTCCTGGATCCTAGGTCGATGCTCAACCACTGAGCGAAGCCCACCCAGGGTGAATAAATCCATTTTGCTGGAGAAATACCCGGCTGTCTATTTGTTAAAAGTCAACAGAGGCATTCGGGGGGCCATGCTGTGGATGAGTGTGGGGAAGGGCAGGGTGTTTCAGTGCTTCCACTTGTGTCGTTTGTAAGGTATTGATCCTAGGCTCTCCCAGTTTTAGCTCTATTTAAAAAGGAAGATGAATAATTAACTAGTGAATCATGAACCTGAAGTTAGTTAAATTCTTATTGTGATCTTCAAGGACCATTATTAAGTCACTTGCTCTAAACAGTTTCTTCCCTCAATCTTGACATACATGTCTGTGTCCATTTATTACTGAAGTGAATATGGTATGTGGTCGTTCGTCCCAGGGAAGCTGGAAGTCCTGGAGGTGTTGCAGTAGCAGCAGGACATGGGGAAGCTGGTCCCCTCTCAGTGCACATTGAGGACGGCCTGGTTTGACTTAACCACCAAGTGGTTTCCACCCTCTTGAATCTCAGCTCCCACTTGAAGCTTTACTCTGGAGACTCGAGTCTACTGATTTGCTAAAAGCAGATTTGGATCTGTAAGCCTCCCTGAGAAAGCCAAGGAGGACTGAACCTCCTCTCCACTCACTGCAGCACACCCTTCCCATTGATCTGGACTTGAACCACAGGACACTAGTCAAGGATAAATACTCACAGTGAAACAAAAATCTTCTGAACGTGCATGCTCTGTGTCTGTCGCTTCTTCATTAAGTTGCACATAACTGACTCACGGGCACTATCCTCACCCCTTCTTTGACTCCAACAGCTGGCCTTGGCCTTGGGCCTTAGACTCCCTCCAGGAAGTGGTGAGGGAAAGGAAAAGAGATTGCATTCCAATCGATCAATTTCATCCCCTCCTGGGTCTTGCTTAAAGAGATTCAACTAGTTGCGTAAAAGTTCTTAACCACTGGGATTTTAAGTCTTTTGATTGTTGTTTTGGTGTTGAGATGATTAGTCACAGGCAGAGAGAAGCTACAGTCATCGATTTCAACATGTATGTTCTGCAACTTCCTGATAGCCGGTACCTGCTCCCTCTACTTTATCAAAAACTACTGCAAACTAAGACCCATACTCCTGATTTGGAAAGGAGGAAATTGAAGTAATTGTTGGGTTGTGATGCCAATATTCATGTCACCAGCCTAGTTTTTTCAATATTTTCTTGAAGGTCTGAACATAGACAAGGTGTGAGGATCCTTCATGTTCTTGCTTTACTCTATGCCCCAAGAAATAGAGCATCTCGAACCCTAAAAACAAGTGTAGAGAGTCATTTCATTTTTTAAAAATGTATCTTTATTGTTGAAAGTATTACAAATGTCCCCCTTTTTCCCCATTGACCCCTCTACCCCACCCCAGCCTTCACCACACTATTGTCTGTGTCCATGGGTTATGCATATATGCACATAAGTTCTTTGGTTAATCTCTTCCCAACCCCCTCCACCTCCTTCCCTCTGAGATTCATCAGTCTGTTCCAAGCTCCTATGTCTCCGAATCTGTTTTGTTCATCAGTTTATTTTGTTCATTAGATTCCACATATGAGTGAGATCATGTGATATTTGTCTTTCTCTTACTGGCTTATTTCACTTAGCATAATACTCTCCAGGTCCCTCCATGATGTCTCAAAGGGTAAGAGATCCTTCTTTTTTATAGCTGCATAGTATTCTGTTGTAAATGTGCCACATCTTTTGTATCCACTCATCTACTGAGGGGCATTTGGGCTGTTTCCAGATCTTAGCTATTGGAAATAGTGCTTCTGTGAATATAGGGGTGCATATATTCTTTCTGTTGATGTTTCAGGAATCTTAGGAGGCAAGAGCATACAATGGAGTAAAGACAGTCTCTTCAATAAATGGTGTTGGGAAACTTGGACATGCACATGCAAAAAATGAAACTAGCAAAACCTCAGGCATCTCTTGTAGCATTATGTTTGCTGACACATCTCCTAGGGCAAGGGAAACAGGATAAAATAAACAAATAGGACTACTTCAAAATAAAAAGCTTCTGCATAGCAAAAGAAACGATCAACAAAATGAAAAGGGAGCCCACTGTATGGGAGAACATATTTGCCAATGATATATCTGATAAGGGGTTAATTTCCAAAATATATAACAGGAAGGCAAACAACCCAATTAAAAAATGGGAAAAGGACCTAAATAATCACTTCTCCAAAGAGGACATACAGATGGCCAAGAGAAACGTGAAAAAAATGTTCAACAAAGTCACTAATCATCAGAGAGATGAAATTAAAAAGACAATGAGGTATCACCTCACACCTGCCAGAATGGCCAGCATCAACAAATCAACAAACTACAAGTGCTGATGGAGAAAGGGGAACCCTAGTGTACTGCTGGTGGGAATGTAGACTGGTGCAGCCACTATGGAAAACAGTATGGAGGTTCCTCAAAAAACTTAAAATGGAGCTGCCTTTTGACCCAGTGATCCCACTTCTAGGAATATATCCTAAATTTATTTTTATAATGATAAAATATACATAACATAAATGTTACCATTCTAACCATTTTTAAGTATAGTTCAGTAACATTAAGTACATTCACACATCTGTGCAACCATCACCACCATCCAAGAGCAACTTTTAATGACATAATAGGAATATATTTGTTAAGCACGATAGTTGTTTTGAAAACATCTTTATTGAGATATAATTCACATACCATACTTCAATGGGTTTTCATATTTTCACAGAGTTGTGCAATCATCACCACTATCAATTTTAGAACATTTTCATTATCCCCCAAAGAAACCCCATACCCTTTGGCAGTCACTCCCACTTTCCTCCCAAGCACCCCAGCCCTAAGCTATTTTCTACCACTGATCTACTTTCTTTTAAAAAATTTATTGATTTTTAGAGAGAGAGAGAAACATCAATTTGTTGTGGCACTTATTATGAACTTATTGGTTGCTTTTACATATATATATATTACTATATATTACTATATATATTACTATATATATTACATATTATATATATTATTATATATATTATTATATTATTGATTTCCCAGATGGAGGAAGGGAGAGGGAGAGAGAGATAGAAACATCAATGATGAGAGTCATTGATCAGCTGCTCCTGCATGCCCCCTGCTAGGGATCGAGCCTATTGGTTGCTTCTTGTATGTGCCCTGACAAGGGTTCAAACCTTCAACCTTGGAGTATTGGGACTACGATGTAACCAACTGAGCTACCCTATCAAGGCAAGCATTTTAAAGCACTTTCCCTACTATGTCATTTGACCCTTATTGGAGACTACGTTTTTTTAGTCTAAGACAAGCAGGGGCAGGTGTTACAAAGACATTTAGGAAACCAAAGCTCTGAAAAGTAAAGTGACTGAGCTGAGAGAAAGGATAGTTTTTTCATGAAATGGAAACTGACATAACCGCACATCCACATGTAAAAAAAAAAAACAAATCACAAAAAACCCTCAAAACAAAAAAACAAAAAATCTAGACCCTAACGTTAAACATTTCACAAAATTTAACTCAAAACAGATCTCAGATATGAATATAAAACACAAATTTCTAAAATTTCTAGAAGGTAGCCGTGGAGAAAACCCAGGTGGCCTTGGGTTTGGTGATGAGTTTTTAGATACAACACCAAAAGCACAATCCATGAAAGAAAGAATGGAGAAATTGGCCTTTATTGAAATTAAAAACTTCTGTTATTCAGAAGAGAATGAAGATAAAAGGCACAGACTGGAAGAAAATAACAGACACATCTGATAAAGGACTATTATCCAAAATATACAAAGAATTCTTAGAATGCAACAGTTAGAAAACAAACAACCCAATTATAAAGTGGGTAAAACATCTGAACAGACATCTCACCAAAAAAGCTATACAGCTAGCAAATAAAACAGGGTAAGATGCTTAACACAGTATGTTATTTGGGAATTACAAATTAAAACAACAATGGATCATTACTATACACCTTCTAGAATCAAATAAAATTCAAAACATTGATAACACCAGATGCCATTGAGAATGTGGAGCAAAAGGGACTCTCGTTCATTGTGGGTGGGAACGGAAAATGGTACAGCCACTCTGCAAGACAGTTTGATAATTTCTCATAAAACATACTCTTGCCATACAATCCAGGAATTACACTCTTAGATACTTGCCTAAATGAGGTGAAAAGTTATGTCCGCATATAAAAACCCACACATGAATGTTTATAGCAGCTTTGTTCATAATTGCCAAAACTTGGAAGCAACCAAACCGTCTTCCAATAGGTGAATGACAAACTACGGTGCTTTCATACCATGGACTATTATTCAGCACTAAAAAGAAATGAACTCTCAAGCCATGAAAAGATATGGAGGAGCCTTAAATGAATATTACAAAGTGAAAGAAATGTGAAGAGGCTACATGTTACATAATTCCAACTTTATGACATTCTGGAAAAGGCAAAACTAGAGAGACAGTAAAAAGGTCAATGGCTGCCAGATGTTAGGAACACGGAATTTTTAGGGCGGTGAAACTATTCTGTGTAACACTGTAACAATGGACACATGGGATTTTTTATTTGGCAAAAGCAATAGAACTGTACAATGCAAAGAGTGAACCCTAATATAAACTGTAGACTTCAGTTAATAATAATAATGTGTCAATACTGGTTCATCAGTTTGAACAAATGTATCACACTAATGCAAGATGTTAATAATAGAGTGGACGGAACAAGATGGCAGCATAGGTAACAGCTGTACCCGCCGCCTCCGCAGCCACATCAAAATCACAACTAAAATACAGAACTACCATCACTCAGAAACTCCTGAAATCTGGCAGCACAGAAGCCCCACAACCAGGGAACTGAAGGAGCTTCGAGATCGGGAGGAGGGGCGAAGATGCGGGCAGATCGGGGCTGGATCAGGGAGATGCGGATGGTGCCGCCGTTTAACCCGGGAGGGGTATCCCAGGGTGGAGGTTTCCCAAAGGAGTGAGGAGTCTCAGCTCCATATCAGGCCCCCAGCTCAGGGCTCCAGGGCTGGGAAGAGACGTCCCCACAGCTTCGGGCTGTGAAAAGCAGCCGGGACTGTTGCTGAGGGTCGCGGAGGCTGCGGGAGCCCCAGCAGCTCCTCTTAAAGGGCCCGCGCACAGACAACCAAGGCTCAACTACAACAGGACAGTGCACACAGCCCACACAGGGGAGCACTTAGAAGGCCCAGCTCAGGAGGCTGGGGAGGCTGAGCTACTGGACCCTACAGGACACCTACTACACAAAGCCACTCTACAAATTCCAGGAGACACAGCAGCTCTACCTAATACACAGAAACAAACACCAGGAAGCAGCCAAAATGTGGAGGCAAAGAAACATGTCACAAAGGAAAGAACAGAAGAAATCTCTAGAAGAGGAACTAAATGAAATAGATCCAAGCAAGCTAACAGATACTGAGTTCAGAATTTTGTTTATAAGGATGTTCAATCATATTAGTAAGAATATTACAAAAACAACTGAGAAAATCAATGACATAACAAAGTACCAATGTGAAATGAAGGCTACACGAACTGAAATGAAAAATAATTTACGGGGAATCAACAGTAGAGTAGAGGACACTGAGAATCAAATCAGCAATTTGGAACATGAGGAAACAAAAAATACCCAACCAGAAGAGCAAAACAAAAAAAGAATCCAGAAATATGAAGATAGTATAAGGAGCCTCTGGGACAACTTCAAAGGGCCCAACATTCGTATTATTGGGATGCCACAAGGAGAAGAAAGAGACCAAAAAATTGAAAACCTACTTGAAAAAATAATCACAGAAAACTTCCCCTACCTGGGGAAAGAAATCGACTTACAAGTCCAGGAAGCACAGAGGGTTCCAAACAAGAGGGACCCAAAGAGGCCCACATCGAGACACATCATAATTAAAATGCCAAAGGTTAAAAACAAAGAGAGAATCTTAAAAGCAGCAAGAGAAAAGCACTTAGTTACCTACAAGGGAGCACCATTCAACTGTCAGCTGATTTCTCAACAGAAACTTTGCAGGCCAGAAGGGAGTAGCAAGAAATATTCAAAGTGATGAAAAATATGGAACTACAACCAAGATTGCTCTACCCAGCAAAGCTATCATTTAGAACTGAAGGGCAGATAAAGAGCTTCACAGACAAGGAAAAGCTAAAGGAGTTCATCACCACCAAACCAGCACTACAGGAAATGTTGAAAGGTCTTCTTTAAGAAAAGCTAATGAACAAAAGAATCTGACGAACTAAATAGATCCAGGGACATTGACACAGGCAACAGATGATCAAATTTCAGAGGAAAGAGGGAAGGGGGGTGGAGGGTGGGAAGAGATTAACCAAAGAAGTTATATGCGTATATGCATAACCCATGGACACAGTCAATAACGGGGTGAAGGCCTGAGGAGGAGGTGGGAGTGAGGTGGAGGGGGTCAATTGGGGGGGGATGGAATACCTGTAATACTTTCAACAATAAAGATAAATAAAAAATAAAAAATAAATTAAAAATAAATAAAAAGATGGCTATAATAACTACCAAAAAAAATAAAGTTTGAGGACTATATGGGAACTCTACTTTCTGCTCAATTTTTTTTATAAACCTAAAACTATTCTAAAACAATAAAGTCTATTACTTTAAAAAATGTCTCACACATAATATCAGCTGATAATGGATAACGATGCCCTGCAGTGAAATGAAGGAAAGGATGGTCTTTATAATAAATGACATATCAGTTGGATAGTCATAAAAAAAAAAAATTAACCTTTATCTTCTGCCTGCAGAAATTCCAATCCAGATGGATCCTGAACCTAAATATAAAAAGGAAAGCAACAAAGCTTTTGTAAGAAACCCTAAGAGGGTGTCTTCATGACGTTGGAGTGGACAAAGGCTCTTAAGTAGGACACAAAAAGTGCTCAGGTAAGGGGGTAAAGAATCAACTGTACTGAACTAGACTTCAGAGCATCTGTTCAAAAGATGACACCATTCTGAGGGTCAAAAGGCAGGCCAGAGAGCAGGAGGGACGCTGGACGGGGAGCCACCTGCACGAGGTGCTGGCGAATGAAAAGCGCTGCAGCACAGCCGGGCCCGACCGGTTGGGCGGTGCAGGGGCGCGGCCCCCGGAACCGCAAAGAGGCCTTGCCCGGCAGTCCAGCTCCTTCCTTGGCCACCGTCCAACTGAAAACCCTTCCAATGGGCTTCTGAGCGAAAACGTGCATCCTGTTTTGATGTATTAACTGAAGGACTCGGTCTGAAAACCTGACTCATCACGCTGCCGCTTGGGGATGTGCTCCCGGGGCATGCTGGCTACACCCGGCTTCCACCAGGCCGTGCTCAGCCAGGCCGGGCCCAGCCAGGCCGGGCTCAGGCGCTTGCGCCGGGACCTGCTGAGTCATCGCCCGGGGCATGCTGGCTACACCCGGCTTCCACCAGGCGGTGCCCTCAGCCAGGCCGCGGCCTCAGGCGCTTGCGCCGGGACCTGCCACGTCCTCGCCCGGGGCATGCTAGGTGCACCCGGCTCCACCAGGCCGCGGCCTCAGGCGCTTGCGCCGGGACCTGCCACGTCCTCGCCCGGGGCATGCTAGGTGCACCCGGCTCCACCAGGCCGCGGCCTCAGGCGCTTGCACCGGGACCTGCCACGTCCTCGCCCGGGGCATGCTAGGTGCACCCGGCTCCACCAGGCCGCGGCCTCAGGCGCTTGCGCCGGGACCTGCCGAGTCATCGCCCCGCGCGGGCTGGGTGCACCCGGGCTCCGCGAGCAGGGCCCGGTGCAAGGGAGGGTCCCCGGGCCGTTCTGGCCCTGCATATCCTATAACATTGTTCTGGATATTTTTATCTTGGTAATTGTTTAAACAGAAAAAAGGTAGGGTGTTTGGAGCTCAAAGATTAAAGCTGCTACTCAATAAGTTGTGATGATGAGTATTCAGAGAAATCCCGCCACCCGTGTGGAAAGGCAGAGCGGAGGGAAAAGCAGAGCTCTCGGTGCATGGCAAGAGAAATGTGTAATATATATATATATACATATATATATATATGTGTATATATATATATTCAATTAAAGGAAAAGTGTTATCTGGATGTCGCAGTAGTCGCCAGCCTAGACATTTAAAGAAACAAATTGGTTCCTTCCTAAAATTCGAAATAAGTCTTACCTGTGGGCAAATACAGATGTTTCTTCCTGGATGTGTTCTCGCCAAGAAATGCCTCGGGGAATGTCAAATGAACACAGTTCTAGAGGCTTATAAGCAACGCGTCTGGAGTCCCCACGTGACACTACACGCTCAGCCTGCGTCAGAGGCGGAGGGTGGAGCTCTGACCGGAAAAGGCAACTTCCGTTTCGTACTTTGGGCTGCAGCGGAGACAGCCTACGTCTGGGTTTGTCAGTTTAGCTTTCAGTTCAATTTCCACATTACAAAATCAGGCAATTAGACAAGACAACCTCTAAGATCATTTTCAGTTCAAATATTTAGTGAGGGCATGATGATGTGCTCTTTTTTTTCATTTAAAAATTATTCATTTTTCATTTCATTAAAAAAATTTTTCAGTTAAAAATTGCTGTGCTCAATTTTTCTTCCAGGATTCTAGTTAGGACAGTCATTCATTCAAATATATATGATAAGGGTTCACCACCCTAGGGGGATGGGTGAGAGGTGCAATTCTTGCTCATGGTTCAGAACAGATTGCCCACCTACACGGGGAGCTGCTGGGGAGAGGTCCCTCCAACTGCTAGGACATGAGCGCCTTTGGACCTGTGAGCTTGGTTGTGAGGAAGGAAGACATGAGGAACCCAGGAAGTGGCCCCTGTCTTATATGTGACAAACTGCTGGTTGTGTCTCCCACTTCCTGTCCCCTTAGATAAACATCTGATTGAGCTGCTGCTGAAGACTACAAATGAACAATTCTCTAAATCTGCACCTTTCCGGTACCTCAGCTACCCCACCTTTAGCATTCTGGATCCAATGTGCTGCTGCAGCTGGACTCTGACTGCAAGAGCAAATGCCTTCCTAGATATCAACTTACTCTTGTCGGAGACGAGGGCAGCTGGAACATCTGAACAAAGGGGCATAGGATCACATCACCTTCGGGCCTGTTTTGACCCTCAATAGTGAAGGCCTTCTCCTCCCCTATACCTGCCCCTGCCATACACAGATTTTCAATTCCATTCAAGGACTCTGCCTACTGGCTGGTAGACTCCCATGGTAACAATGACTCCTATACTCTCAGCGATGTGTGTGCCCCTTTAGAGTATTATTTCTTTAGTGAACACAGGCTTTCACCTGCCTTCCTTCTAGCAATGTAACACATATATACAGGACATTAATAAGAGACTTCCAAATATTCAAAACAGTCCCATCCATTGAGCATGTCGCACTACACCAGTAAGATGTGAACTCCAAAACCAGAGGGACCCTGACTACTCAGGAGAATTGCCAGAGGGCATTACCAACTCCAGATAGTTATTTTCACTGTCAGGGTCCTACAATTAGAAAGGGTTGTGCATGACCTGTCTTTGACCACCGCTGAGGTAATTAATGCACTACTTCAGCTTTGGAGGCACAACACATCTTCCTCAGTTCCTGGGCCCAAGTAGTGTTGGGTACCTGCATAACCCTTGACTTCCTACTGTGAACTTTGGGGGAGTCTGTGCAGTTGCCAACAATTTGTGTTAAACCTGGATCAATGGGCTTGGCAAAGTAAAATAGTCTATCACCAGGCTTGGGTAAACAATGGTGGGGAGAGGGACTGGGGAGGGGGAAGGAACGGGGTGGAACGGGTCATTGGGGAGAAAAAGGGACATCTGTAATATTTTAAACAATAATAAAATAAAATAAATAAATAAATAAATAAATAAATAAATAAATAAATAAATAAATAAAAAATAAAAACATTCAAATAAGATACATCGGTTATGAATCTCACAATGAAGAAGATAAAAAATTATAATCATCATTATCAAAACTATTGTTAATAATAATTATTCCCTGGAACCTCTTTGAGAATGAATATTTCTAATTAAATAAAATTAAGTTAAAAAAAAAAAAAAAAAGCCTCCTGGATCTCTAAAGTAGACCCAGAGGAACTATCCAACCTTTTTTTCTGACCTGGCAATTGCTGGGGCTCATGGTTATGTTCACTTCTCCTGGCAGATCTAATCCTCCTACTTGGAGTGATATTGATTATGACCTCAGACTAATTACCTGGTTCTTGACACAGTCCCTCAATATCTGACCCATTTAGGTCCATGATGGAGTCGCCTATGTTTCTCCCCCGAGCTCTGAAAAATCAACGGATGATGGTGAGAGTCTTGCTCCAGCCCAAAATCCTATGTGTGATCTTTCAGGCCCAGCCATAGGCAATTACAGAGGCCTTACCTGGCCAACTCCACAGGTAAGCTGCCCTCCCCACACCAGATATACATGTTGAATGAACTAGTTGTCTAACTTATTAAATTGGCCAGGCCCTCCAGAACAGTGGGGGAAAATAGCATCAATAATAGACAATTTTATCATGGTTTTGAGTTTAATGAGAGTACTTAAAAGTTTTCCTGACCAGGAATCGAACCATGATCTCCTGGATCATAGGTTGATGCTCAACTGCTGAACCACACAGGCCGGGTTTGATACAGGTTTTTAAAGTTTTTATTTCTTTCCTTTAGCATACATATTTTTCTAATTCTGCTGTTTCGTTTGCTTTATTTGTAAGAGAGAGTGTGTGTGGTTATTAAATGTATCTATTTTATTTCTAGTATTGGTCTCTGTGTGGTCATCAGGTTGGTCTACTTGGTTTGTTTGGTTTTTAGGTGTACCAAAATGCTTCATCTTTATAAAATCATATCTTTCTATATTCCTCTGTCAATTTCTCTAACTGCTTTTAAGCCTACATAGTTTTTCCCCACACAGAAATAGGAAATTCAATTTGTTTGTTTTACTTGGTGTGTGTTTTTTATCTTAATTTTAAATATCTGACACAATGAACTAATTTTGATGTACAACTTGAGTTTCGGTCCAAGTGGTTAACCAGTTGCCCCAGCACCACTTATTTAACATTCCCAAATTCACTGTTGATTTGTGATACCTCTTTGCCTATATCATACTTCTGCATATTTTAGGGACTTTTTCTGGGCCCTTACTCTGTTCCACTCTTCTGTTCATGTAGTTTTCTCTTAGCAAATGTATCTTAATTATTTAAAAAATGTATTTTATGTGGTCAACAGAGAGTGTAAGTTTAATTTCTCCCCTGTATTCTTTTTTTCCCCTATAGATGGCCATCATAGCTGTTTTACCAGGTAAAGTGAGAGTGATGACATTCTTCCCTTCTTAAGGGAAATGACTAATGTTGCTCTAGAGGTAGACGGAAAAAAAAGCAAGAGCCAGAAAAAGAAAAGCAAATGTGAGATAGTAAGTAGGCCTTAAATTTTTTTTTCCATTCGTGAAAACAATGGGGCTCTGAAGGAGAAAAGTATTTCTAGGTCAAATCTGCATCTCCACGATTCGAGCTGGTTGGCTGCTGAGACATGGCAGGCCTAAGCCTTACTTCCCACATTCTAGAAATGTCCTGTCTTTAGTAACATGGATTCTTCAAGAATATCTAGGAGGTAATTTGAGATCGTTTATTTATAGACTCACCTCTCAGGAGGGCATGAGGGACAGGTGAATGGGTAACTAAAAGGGATCCAAAACCCCTACACGCTAAGATTAGGGGCTTGCTGATATTAGAAAGACAGGCAGAGAAGAGCCAGGTTTCATGAGCTTGGTTTCATTCACCAGCAGGCAAGCGCTGCACCAGGTTGCATCGGAAGCCACCAGGCACAAGGTGAAAAGTTTCACGATTCTGCTGCATTGGGAGCGTCTCAGGAGCAGGTTCACAGACACTGGGGTAATGGTTGCCCATCACCAGCGACCCCTGAACTGGGAGGATTTCCTTGCATGAAAAGGGTGAATATTGTCAAGCCAGGGGGAAGGGAAACTGAAAGAAGTCATCACTAAAGGAAAGCAAATGAACCCTGAAGCACACTCAGCCCAAGAAACATGAGAATTAAGGAGGAAACGTATTAGAAAAGTAAGCTGATAGGAGACTCTGAACTCCTAAAAAGACTTGTTATTAATCAAAAAGCAAAAGCCAAATCAGGCAACAAAATACAGAAATTAGATGAAGATACCTAACAAAGGGGAAGAAATGCATCTCAGAAGAGGAAAGAGAGTAAAAGTTCAAGTGCCTCTTATGCTGGAAGAGGAAGTTACTACTCCCTGAAATTATCTCATAAATAACTTTTAGAAACTTTAAGTGATATTTCATGTATTCAAGGCATATTTCTTCTAATAGAGCAAGTTCTCCATTTGTTCCAAAAGACACACCAAGCCTTCTCAGGGCTCTTTTCCAAAGCATCTCAACTGCAGCTCAGCTTTGGGTTCCTGATAACAACATGCTCTTCCACCCAGCTTTTTCTCACTTGTCCCCCTGCTACTTGTTCCAGGTTGGAATACCCTGCCCATGTGATACTCCAAAGTGTGAATCCACACAACACTGTCCACTTCCTCCAGGAAGTTCACCCTGACTACTGCAGCCTAGGATGTCTCTTTTTTCCAAGTTCTTACACATTCAGTCAGGAATCCACAGCTGCTTTCCATTTGCCAACAGGCTATTCCTAAAACTTATGTACAAGTTGTTTGAGGAGAATTCAAAATGCCTCTTTCCACTGTTTCCCAGGATAGCCTCTTAACATCACTCCTGACATTTAAGGCCTAATTGTCACACCAAGCTGGCCAGCAGGTGGAACTGACAAAAAGCAACTACTCTCAACTCTGACTTCTGTCTATCTGAGCCAGGATGAGACCAGAAGACATGACAATCAATGAACAAGTAAACTACTGACTTTGTAAACCAGCCTGTTTTCTTGGGTTGGGGCGGTACTGTGGTTGACATAAGAAGCAAGACTTTTGGTTTGGAGAAGAAAAAAGGAAGTGAACAAAACTAAAAGTCGAAATGACTCAAGCTGCACATTTTTGACAAAGACAATGAAGATTTAAGTGGAGGGTAGAAATAACTGACAGTTTTTCAGCTAAATTTATTTTTTCATTGCAAAATCATGTAACACCATTCTCCTTACTTGTTTCGTATCACTTTTCGTATTTTAATTCAGAGGGAAGAACGTGCCCTGAAAGAGATCTAGGTGAACATTCGAGATTTATTTATCGACTTCATTTTCCCACCTCCACCCCCGTAGGTCACCATTCACTTCTTGATAGGTGTGCTTGAAAGAATAGGAGGTTTGGTATTTTTGCTAAGGGAAGGAAAGCTTAAGGTTGTTGAAAAAGCCAAGGCCCGTCTGTGTAATTTAGGTTAGTTGCAAATAGGCATTTCTCCTCTCCAACCTAGGGGATTGCTAAATTCCTTTCGTTGTCAAGTAATTAAAACAAAGAGTTTGTTTGTCATGAGCGTCTTTATTTTGTTCCACATTGCTTATGTTCATTAACCAAAAATGCCAGTTCAACATATATTTCAAAATGGTCTCAGTTAATTTAGAAAAAAATATATCTTTCATTTGGGTCTGAAGCCTTTTGGCTACAGCACATATCTCTTCCCTGGCCCCTTTACGTCCCCTGGGCCTCAACTCCCCATCCATCAGCCTACCCCACATATGGGTGTTTCAGCCAAATCCGGTATAGTCTCTGTTCCTGACTAGGACCACTGTCTAGATTCCTGCCCCTCTCCCACTCGAAACAAACAATTAAATCTTAACAAACTCACTCAAAATTTTGATTATTGGAGTTTTTTTCTGATTATAAAAGTATTACATACCTCAGACCATTTTGAAAATGCCAAGAAGAATAAGAAATATAAAATTCAGCAGCAACTCCTTTATCCATAGGCATCATCTTTGTGTGCATGTGTATATATAAAAACTAATGGGTCATAATGAGTATGAAAATCTTTGTCAGCTTTCTCCCTGAATTTCACCCCAGCCTCCTGCACCAATACGCCCTTTAAAGACTTACCCTGAGCAGGGTCCATTCTGCCAGCTTCTTTCTCTCCTCATCTGCCTTGGTCCATCTGCTCAACTGGATCAACGAGGATTTTGTTGTTATTGTTGTTAATTCTCACCACAGGGTATTTTTTCCACTGATTTTTCTTAGAGTGGAGGGAAGGGAGGAAGGGGGGGGGAGAAGCAGAGACATAGATGTGAGAGAGACTTAGGTTGGTTGCTTCCTGCACATTTCCCAGATGGAGCCTGCAACTGAGTTAAGTGCCCTGGACCAGGAATCGAACCCGCAACCCTTTGGCCCAAGGGCTGATGCTCTAACCACTGAGCCAAACCAGCCAAGACCAAAGAGAATTTTTTAATAGAATTTTCAAATATTGACTTGCTGCCCTCTGGTGAGTTTATTAAGCATTTATCCCACTTGTGGTGAAATTCACTCTGGCCATGACCACTGGCATAAAATACCTGTGGTTCTTGAATATAATTCTCCCTCTGGGTTAATAAGATATCTGATTTCATGGGCCCAGGAATTTCTTATTGGTCTGGACAATAGAAAAATGTCTGGAAAGTCCCCAGTGCATAGAAATTATATAACATACTTCAAAATAATCCATGGGTCAAAAAAGAAAGAAAGAAAGAAATGAAAAGGAAATTGGGTAGTATTCTGAATTGAATTAAAATTAAAGCAAAACATATCAAACATTTTGGGATGTCACTAAAGCAGTACTTAGGGAAATTTTTATAGCATTAAATGCCTAAGAGAAGCAGGGTTGGGAAGCAACAGTAGGGCAGGATGGGCAGGGCATAAGGCATATTTTGGAGGTAATGGATATGTTCATTACCTTGACTGAAGTGGTGGTTTCACAGGAGTGTGTATATATGTAAAAACATCAAATTATGCACTTCAAATATATTCCATTTGTTGTTTAACAATTATACCTCAGTAAAGCTGTTTTAAGCACACATGTGGCTAGTGGCTACATTATTGCACAGTGCAATTTGAAAGCAATTACTAAAAGACAACTAAAAGAATGTATAATTAACAAGCTAGTAAAGAGGTAAGATAGACTTTTAAAAAAAAAAAAAAAAAAGCCACTTAATTCATCTAAAAGAAGTCAAGGAATGTGGAGAAAAGTGAACTGGTGCCACAGATAAAAAACAACTAGAAAGATATTATATCAATAATTACATTAAGCAAAAATGAACTCAATATTCTATATATACTATATATATAGAAAGCAAGCTGCAAACCACATGTTTATGTGGTTTACCTATCAGGGTATAATAGGCATCTTTCCAGGTCTCTAAATATAGTCCTAATTTATTCTTTTAATTCATGCCTAATCTATTATTATAAAGCTTCTAAATTTTAATTAGTCATTCCCCTATTTAAGGAAATATGGGTGGTTTCTTATTACACACCCTGCAGTACTGAACATGTGTTTTTGTAAACATGGTTGTTTCTAAAGAAAAAGTTTCTGGAAGAGGAGTGAATTGCTCCGTCATAGGGTTGTACAATTACATTTTTTGAGAGATGTGTAATTGCTTTCCCTAAAAGTGCCCATTTCCTTGCACCCTCACCAATCTCTTTTTCTTTTTTAATTATAAATCAGTCCCTTTGTTTTGTGCAGTTACTTTAAAAAATTGAACATCTTTTCATAATTTTATTTTCCGTTTTTATTTCTTCTTTTGTGAAATCTCAGAAGGGATATTCAAAACATTGGAGACAATAATTACCTCTGTGGAAGGAACTGGAGGCTTGGGAGACAGAGGTCAGCGTGAAACTCACTTTTCCCTGTATATCCTCCTGTACTGTTTTAATTTTTTACCACCTACTTATGTCATATTTCCAAATAAAGAAAATTGAAAATATTAAAAGACATTTGCAATGAAATGAGGAAGATAAACACATGAAACAAAAGTGTGAACACAGAGATGCAATTACAGCCTAGGGAATATAGCCAGTAATATTGTTTAACTGTGTATGGGGCTGGGTGAGTACTTGAAACATCGGGGGGACTACACTATTTTCTAACCACTATGCTGTGCACCTGAAACTAATACTTGATCATATCAAATGTAAACTGTAATTGGAAAAATTAAAAATACAGGGAAGTGTGAACAATAAGAGGGTAAAAGAGTGATAGGTTCAGAATTCTAAACTCCGTGGCTCCTAAATAGAAAGGTGAGGGTGGAAAGGGGCCGGGTGTGCTTGGCTGCAGGTAAATCTTAGGTGGCGGGGCTGTGGGTGAACGAGAAGCCCGCCTCTGGAAGGGACTGTGACACTGCCCTGCCGCCCACGGCCAGGCGGGTGAGACATCTGCGCAAAGGCGGACCTGGGAAGGGAGGTGGCTGAGATATGGGTCTGTTCAGCAGCCCCACATGTGCTCTTTTCCTGCCATTGAACTAGTTTTATTTTCTTTTCAGAAACTATACACCAAGAGCAAAAAAGAGGGATGGAGTGGAGCCTGGTTGAGTGGGTTTGTCAGGGATTGCAGACAGAAATGGTCAGTCAATGCCAAGGGCCTGAAGAGCTTAAACCAGCCAAGCAAACTCTTCCACAGACAGCTGTGCTTTCAATTACTGGCAGGATGATTCACCTTTCTTGGAAGTAACAGTATTTCCTCTTTTAATATTTTACCGCAGTCTTTTACCCGGTCAAGCCCGTTTCTCACACATCTGAAACAATGGATAAAATTTGGCCTGTCCTTGATATTATTATAGGGTGATAAGGCAAGTGGAGTCCTCAGGCTTCCACTCCAGGGCTGGGGGTGTCGTGTGAATTTCCCTGTGTGGCTGCCCTCTGTCCCTCAGGAAGTTCTTTCACAAGACCAGGGTGGTGCAGACGGGGAGCACAGGCCCCTGGACTTGGAGGTAAGCCAAATGGAGTTCGCAATTTTTAGCAGTGTGAACTTTTTATCTTTTGAGTCCTGATTTTCTGACCTGTAAAATGGGGACAGTAACATCTCTCTGTCACTCTCACAGTGTCACCATTTTCAGCATCAGCAAGTGGCTAGACCCAAGGGCTAGAGTTGCTAATTTGGTAGCAGCAAGACACCCCCAGCCCCAGCTGGCTCACTGGCCAGAGCTGGGGATTCAGGAAGGCATGAATGTGCGTGACGGTGCAGGGGATCCTTTCAAGGGTGAAATAAGCAGCAACGTAAGGCGATCAGATGTAGTACTGAGCCCGTGCCTCTGGGAGTGAGGAAAGGCCAGCAGCAATGGGGCGGAGCGGGGGCGTCTCGGGTGAAGAAGGCCGAGTCTGCGCCGGAACCCTTGACTTACACTAATTTATCAGAACGAGTGTGGGCGCTCAGAGGCATCACAGGGCAGCTTCCCGTCTGTGGGCTTGCTTGCTGTTCCAGACTAGATCAGGGCATTAAGGATGGCTCAGGGCAATAAGAAGTGAGTCAGTGCTCCTTCACCTCGCTTGGGCAACTCTAATTATGTCACTACCACAGAAATACTCACACACCCCCAAATACAGACATGTGCTGGATTGAAGAAACTTACTCTGCTCCAACCAAGAGGACAAAGCCACCTGCACCCTAGCTGGCCAATTACTCTACAGAGCAACAAGCTGAGAAATCACCCCGTTGGTGGCCAAATGACAATCAGCATCAACAAGCAGTAAGATTTTCAGAAGGAAAAAAGTACCCACAGATCCAGCTAAAGAAATAAAGCAGGAAGCCCATACATAATTCTTCCCATTACATTTTTCCCTCTCTCCCCAAGCCCTAGCCCCACCCCAGGTAACCATCCCTCTAACAACTTTAATTTTGTTTCACAGTTTGGTAGCATTCCTTATGTGACCACAATTTAACCTCCTATTGACGGACATTTAGGCTGATTAGGTTGCTTATGTTTTGAGTGTGTTTTTCTCTTACAAACAACGCGACTCTGAGAACTTTCCTCCGTGTCTCTGTGGTATAAGTGCAAGAGTTTCTTTCGGGTCATAGACCCAGAAATGGAATGGCTGGATCATGTTGTGTGCACGTCTTTAACATTTACAGATATTGCCAAATTGTTCTCTAAAGTGATTGTGTCAAAAAAAAATAAAATAAAAAAGCGATTGTGTCTATTTACATTTCTCCAAGCAACGTAATAGACTTCCTTTTGCTTCATATCCTCGCCTATACTTACTGCCCCGACAGGTTGTCAATATAGGGGGTGTAAACAGCATTTCAATGTGGCTTTGTTTTCACAGTCCTCTGATTACTAAGGAAATAGATTATGTTTTCATAGGTTTATTGTTCATTCACATTCCTTTTCTTTTAATTATTGGTTCATTTTTTTGTCCATCTAACTGGGTTGTTTAATTACTTTATGAAATTGTAAAATATATATTCTTTAGTTTTTCAATGTTGTTTTTGCTCTTTTGAAATAGGAAGTAAAAGAGTGTTTTTACTTAGATAAATTCACAAATGACAGATCTACAGTGAGTTGTTAAAGAAAAAGGTAGGGCTTTTTTTTTTTCAGGTTGAGGTCATAGAAAATTATTGCACAACCTTCTGTCTGGGCTTAGGATACACTGATCTGACTCAGTGACATTCTTCATTTTCTTTCACATACATTAGGGCTTCAGGTAACCTGGAAGGAGCTGGGGGTGGGAAGAAAAGGGGATCAGGGGCAGACACTCTGCACAACAAAAAAAATGATAAATTCTAACCTGGCCAGTTGATTGGAAGTTTATATGTGTACATATGGCTTGTGGGCTCCCATGTACCATAGCCCCAGGCCCTGCAAATGTTGGACAGACCTGAAGGTGGGTAACAAGTGGGAAGGTGAGATCTGGGGTCAAGAGGCGTATAGGAGTGCTGCTAATGCTCCAGACAGATCTCTTCTGATCCTTTTATATCCCCCCCTGCCTCCCCACCTCCCACCCTCGCAGGCTTGTAGGGGTTTGTGTGAGGGGCTATATTAGGGACTGCCCTCAGACCACCCGAAGCGCCTGGAAGCTTAAGCTCCCTCACCTGGGGCAGCTCTTAGCCAAGGACGGAGGGTGAGGGAGGAGGGAAGCCCAGTTCCCTTGCCTCCAGAGCACTCCTGCCAGGCCAGGCTGAGATCACATGTGTGGCCCCAGCCTTGCCCTTTCTCCCGTTCCCTGTCCTGCACCCGAAGAGCAATTCCCGAACAAATCAGATGCACAAGAGTCCTCTCTGGATCTGCTTCTGAGTACCTGACTGAAGATGGGCATTTGGGGGGTTGTTTTGTTTTCTGTTTTGAAAGAAGGGGAAATTATATCATGTTTTGTATGCCCTGGGGAATGGCCTGAGGGGGAGGGACAAGTGAGTCTAGCAGGAGAAGGGAGGGAGAGCTTTGGGAGTGATGTCCTTGAGTGAGCAGGGTGGATGGCCGTTGCTCAGGAGGAGGCACTGACTCGGGGGAGTAGCACCGACAGCTCAGCCACTGCTGGCAGGAGAGACAGCAGCAAATAAGGGTGAAATGCAGGTGGAGCGGGACACTGGGTGATGGGAGAGGGAATCCTCTTCCAGTGGCTTCCCTCAGGGAAATGAGTGAGGCCATCAAGTGAAGAGAGAGTGGAGAGTGATGGAGGTCAGAGGAGCTGCAAGAAGCTGAAAACAGTCCAAGAGATCAGATCAGCTGAAAACAGTCCAAGAGATCAAAAGGGTGACGTAAGTAGGGAAATGGCACAGGATTGCAGGAAACACTGAAAGGCCATTTGAGGTTTGTGGTCATTGGTTTTAAACACTAGTCCAGAACACTGTATCGTTTTACACCAGCCACAACCAAGAATTTCAGTACAAATGTGGTGTTAGCAGACTAACCACAGTTTGGATTCTGCCCATGAGTAAGACTGAAGGCAAGGCAAGGCAAGGCAAGGGTGTTTACAGTGGGTGCAGGAGAGAGAAGTTAATGATAATTCATGGACTCTAGCTGGGTAAAGAGGAAGGAGGGAAGAAGGGAAGGAAGGAAGGGGTAGTGTTGACACTAGGAAGATGACAGATAGGGTTGATAGACTAACAGAGGCCCTGGTGGCACTGAAGACTGTTGGAAGGAAAGTCCTAGAGGAAGTGAGATGGTGGTTGTCAGAGAGGGAGAGACACACTTGAAATTGAGACTTGGGTGGAAGCACAGATGTTGGTAATGACAAAGTTTACTGGATGCATGATTGGGAAGACAAGGAAGTTAAGCTGATTTAAAGAGGGTGGGGAAGATCAGGAACAAACACAGATGAAATAATGGAAAAATGTATACCGAAGTAGAGTTATAAATGAATTAACTCTTCTTTATGTGTTCTTGTATTTCCCAATTATTCCACAATAAGTGTCCATTACTATGTAAGCAGAAAAAAGTTATTAAGTAAAATCAAAGATATTACTCAAAGGTAAAAAGGAAAAAAAAAATCTTATTTATTGGTAAATCAATTACTATTATTTACAAGTATCAAATCCACAAAGCTTATAAAGTTATTCCAGTTCTAAAATTGTACCCGTATTTTCCATCATCTTGCATAGAATCATTTAAAATGAGACCAAATGAGAAATGTGAGTTTTACAGTGCATGCACTTTGTTTCAGGCAATACCTATTTTGAAATGCATACATATTTGTATTTGTACCTGCATTAAGAAACCCTGAAATTACGAGGATTGGGCATACAGTAGACAGAAATGGGAGTAAGACTTCTCTTGGGTACCTTTTTATGTTTTATCATCTTTGAACAATGAAAAGATATTCTCTATTCAAATATAAATTTAAAAATTAAGAATTAATAAAATTATAAATTTTAATATAAAAACTTTTAAAAATCATATATACAGCCCGGCTAGGTGTGGCTCAGCAGTTGAGCGTTGACCTAGGATCCAGGCGATCAGGGTTCGATTCCCGGTGAGGGTACATGCCTGGGTTGCGGGCTCGGTCCTCATGTGGGTGCGTGCAGGAGGCAACCGATCGGTGACTCTCTCATCACTGATGTTTCTATCTCTCTCTCTCCCCCTCCCTTCCTCTCTCTAAAGTCAATAAAGGTATATTTAAAAAAAAAAAGTTAAAAAAATCATATATACAAAAGTTATGTTAGGAAATGGTTGTTTATATTGACAAGTGAATCTTTCTTTAAACAGAGAATTTCCCCTAGTACTTTTAAAAAAGAGTTCCAATTTCAAAAATGTAGTTCCCGTTCTAAGATACAAATGTGTCAGTATATTCTTAACACAAACTTAGAAGAAAACTGCAGACTTTTGACAAGACCCCATACTCTATCAGAAAAAAAATAATTTGTCACAATATATACCTCCCTAGAGGATGATTATACTTGTTTGGTTTGGCTCCAGAGTTTAGAATGAGAACCAGTGATTTTAAGTACATTGTAAGGAGGTAGATTCAAGTCCAGCAGAGATAAGAATGATTAAAGCCATCCAAACGTGAAACCAGGGGCAGGACTGCAAATCCACCACTAACAGCTGTGAGAATTCGACAAGCCACCTAGCACTCTGAAGGCTGGACTGCAGGGTCTAAGGGGTTCTTTTAAGCTCCCAGACCCATGACTCTGCATGTGATGCGAGCTCCTGCTACTGGAAGAGTTAAGCAGAGGTGAAGGATGAGAGGATTTGCAACCCTGTCATGGGTGAGGGGACGGATTGGAGCAGGTTTCAAATAGAGTAACCACAGGCATCTGACGATAAATTTGAAGACCTCCAGCTGAGGACCCTCATCCATGCTCCATTAAAAAGTGCAATGTATGGGCTGCAATGCAATATACAGATCATGTATCATACACATGTTCCCTTGAGACCTATAAAATCTTATTAACCAATGTCACTCCAGTAAATTTAATTTTTTTAAAAAGTTTAATGTAAAGTTCATCACTTTCTGTGAACACCAGGATGTGAGCACAAGGATTGTGTGGCAGAACTTGAATATATCTATCATCTATCTATCTATCTATCTATCTATCTATCTATCTATCTATCTATCTATCTATCTATCTATCATCTATCTATCTCTATCTATCTATCTATCTATCTATCTATCTATCTATCTATCTATCTATCTATCTATCATCTATCTATCTATTCCTTAATCCTCCCAACAGATAATATTTTCTCTACTTTATAGATAAGGCTCAAAAAACTAGCTTGAGTTAGTGTTTCAGAACAAGGGAGTCACAGGGCAAAACAGAAACCCAAAGCTTCTAGCTCCAGATCCTTTGCTCTTTCCTTTGTACCACACCCCACTTCCCTTGCAGAGAAGGACTGTTAAATGGCCAACAGCTGTGTATATGCAGTTGAACAAAGTCTGTAACCACCAATTGTTAGCTTTGACTTGTATGAACAATAGTTTTGGACGACCATCCTGACATTTGTATTAGATTCATTTCCTTAGCCAACCTACGTTCAAATCCATGTGACTGCTAGCTACATTACAGCAAGGTTCTTATGACTATTTCTAGTAGAAAGTTCATCATAAATGAATCTGACTTGCAAATAAATAATTATAAAATCAAGCACCAATGAGAATTGTCTTCATTCCCTGACATCTTTCATGAGCATCTGCATATCCAAGGAGATGTTCACAAGGTCCTGTTATGTCCCGTGACAGCCCAGCTCACTTACACAGGAGATAGTATCGTAAACAGTACCGGGCTGGAAGGCTGTAGCAAACTGCCCTGCCCCCTTGGGCCTCGGCTTCACCTATAAATGAAGGCCGTAACCACAGCACTTTCGATCTCCCTCTTTCCAAAAGTCCCCCTTGAAACTGAAGAGTTCACATACATAAAAATGCTCCAGACCTTGATTTTAAGAGTTTCAAGGCTCCCCTACAGAGCCACCCTATCCACATGGCATAGCCAGGCGCCTCTCTGGCTAAGGAGAGGGCGGCAATCCCTGTGGGCAGCTTCAGTCCCTCGAGCTGCTCTGTCTTCTTCCTTCGGGCTAGAGAGCAGAGCGTGTCAGTGACGGGGTGGGGCTGTTGACTGCAGTCAGCACAGCGCCACTGTCAGCCCTGAGGGCCCCTGGCCACGAGACAGACGCTGCACCGCAGGAAGCCAGCACCACGCTTTCACCCGTTTGAGTGGAGTGTTCTGTCACCAGCGTCTGAAAGGTTCTGACCACCATGGGAGCAGCAGGATGTCAAGTTTCTGCTCCCAGAGTAGCTGAATGTGTGTCTCTTACTACACTCAGCCGTCATCTTCCTAGGGCCAGCCCAGTTCCCAACGCAGGAAAAACAGTTCTGTAGGAACAGATTCCTTAACACTAAAGCGGGAAACGAACACGGCGTAACTCAAATTTTCCCCTTGGAAGGGAAAAATAGAGGGAGAGTCAGGGAACCGTGATCTCGTCACCAGCCAATGTCTAAAAGGCAGCCATGCAGAGGGGACACAGGAGTGGCCCCTTATAACAAGGAGTGGTCGTGTAGAAGGGAACCTTGAAAGACTCCTGGTCCTACCTTTTACTTCACAGATACACAAACCAAAGCCAATTACTTTTTTCTCAGGGTGCACAGCTAAAACCAAGACTATAATCCAAGGCACCAATAAAAAAAGAAAGTTTTGTAACATTTAGACTTATTAAAAAGGGGAAAGAAATAACAGAATTTACTGTGTCAGAAAATAGAGCATTTCTTATTACTAGAATGACAGATGAAGGCCAGCTCACCATCTGTCAGTAATTCCCATGCTGGTGGGACGTTGGAAGAGAAGTTTCCTTTCAAGTCTAAGAGTCAAAGAAAACTCTCTAATGAAAGTTCTTCCTGTGGCACAGGGAATATGACTTTTCTACGTAGTGTGAAAACAGGTTGAGGGATCTGTTTCTTTGTTCCACCTCGTCTACTCACATCATCATTGACAGCAGTGAGGATGGATAAGATGTCTTCATGTCTACAGGCAGAGAAGAAAATATATTTTCAATCAGGAGACAGAAATCAGGTACCAAGTCTTAGAAATAAGACTATAAATCATGTGGCTTCTTCTTAGCCTAATATATCCAGATTCTAACTGGAATCCTGCCAAATATAAAGAAATACTTCTGAAATTGAAAAAAATAAATGCTAGATTATATAAAATTTTCAATTCTACATTCAGTGTTTAAGAGCATTATAATAAGTATGCCTTGCATTTCAGTGTACATAGTCCATAAAGGAATTTTACATATAATTATTTTTCCATGTTCTTCCTTCAAGCTGGTAGACAGACAGATGACAGATAGTTGGAAATAATAAATAGGCAGGTGACAGAGATAAAGAAAGAGAGCCTACTATTAATAATGTCCTCTCTATTCTTGGTTTGGAGAGGGATACAAAGATAGATATGATACAATCCCTGATCTTAAAACGTAAAATGCAGATATAAAACGTACCAAGGATAACATACACACAAAATTATAATACAAGGTAGAAAGTGATCAACGCCCTATGAAAAGGTCAAAGTTCCATTGAAAGTTCAGAGGAGAAAGAACTTCTAGAAGAGAAGTCTCCATAGAGGAGGCAACATTTGAGCCTGGGCTTGCAGGGTGTGTGGCATTTATAGAATGAATGTTCCAGGGGTGAGCAATACATATCCTTGAAAGCAAAGCATGGGCTCTTGAGACAGACTCAAGTTTGAATCATAGCCCTACCACTCCCTGATTATAGGGTCTTAAGCAGGTTACTTACTTTCCTATGCTTCAGTCTTCTCAGCTCTAAAATGACCATAATAATGCTCATTTTAGGGATCGCCGTGAGAATTAAATGAGGTCATTTATGTAAAGCACTTAGAACACTGGCTACAATATTCCACTGACCTTCACTTTTAGTCGTATCAGTATTACTACTCCTCCTCGGCATCACCATTGCCGTTTTTCAGGCGGGATGCAGGCCCTGCCTGGGTCCTAGTCCTTCCATCCTGCCTCACACTCGCTGCTTCCTCTGTCCAGAAACCTTCCTGTAGCTGACTTCTCTTTCTCATCCTTCAGTCACGCTTCAACTGTCACCTCTACCAAGAAGCCTTTACAAGTAGCTCCTTGCCCCACTCTCTGTATCACTGTCCTCTTTTGTTTTCTTCATAGCAGGTATCACTTCCTGAAATTACCTTATTAATGTAAATATTCAGTTACTTACATTTTTATTATATGTCTCCCTCTCACTGGACTGTAAGCTCCATGGAGAAGGGATTTTTGTCTCTTTTGTCTCTCATAACCATCCCCCTACCCCCCAGCTCAGCACCCAGCGTAGCAGGCACATAGTCTCCCCTTGATAAATATTGTCTCATCTCTGAAGCCATAGAACATTTGTCTTTGATGGCTATGGTTGGGATGGAGAGGTTGGTTAAAAAGAGGAAAAAGCTTGGATAACTCAAGGCTCCAATCAAACTCCCAGAAGAACATTGTGGCCATTTCTAGGGATGGGATTCAGGAGTAGGAGCTCCTGGAGAGGACTGAAAAGATGAATTCAGGACTGTTCAGATGGGATATGAGTGAAGTCCAAGGGCAACACAAAAGTAAGATGTCTGGCAGGCTGTGCAAAAAATGTGCAAGACCGCTCTTCAGAATGAGGTTGACATGGTCATTCATTCATTGGTCCAGCAAACAGTTAGCAATCCAACAATATATCAGACACTATGTCAGGTGCTGAGGATATAAAATTGAATGAAGCTACCCCTCCAGAAACTCAGAGATGGCAATTTGGAAGACATTTTCATGGAGATGTCAGTGGCCTCCAGGTATAGCTAAAACTGCCAAGAGGGCTTATAAGGAGGCAGCGGAGAAGGAGGTCCAAGGCAGAACCTTGGTGAAGGCCCATTTCCAGGGTGCCAGGTAAGAAGCATGTGGCACACACAGAAGGAAAGAGCAAAGGCAGGAGATGAACAGGCAGGTGGATAGATAGATGGATAAACAGGTAGGTGGAAAGAAAAATGTGAAACTCTTACCTTGGGACCCAGTCCTTCAAATAATTATACAGAGACTGAATATACCAGCTCCCTTCTGTCTTATGACGAAAGGATACGTAGCCAGGGACAGTGGCCAGACCAAGAAGGAAATCTGCGTCAACAGGAACACTGTCCTGAAGGGGAAGGTGCACTGACTCAGGATTTACAGCATCTGCTTCAATGACTACAGAAGATTGTATCTCTTCACCTTGACAGGCCTGGATGAAAAAGAGTTTGGGTTTGTTAGCCAGACCAGGGCACTGCTGAGCTGTGAAGTGAGACATGATTTCCCGAATGGGAATGAGGGCCTCATCTGAAGAGTAGATAGCTCCAAATTTCCCATGAGTCAGAACACAGAACACAAAGCAGTCTCTGTCAGCATGGTCTGGATGACTCTTATATTTTTACAGAACCTCCTCCAGGCATTTTTTAGTCACATCCACATGCACGTCTACGGTGAACCCAAGCCACTGAAACACACGCTTCAGGCACTCTGTTAAAAATAAAATAAAATAAAATAATGAAAATTGGGTGAAATGAAATAAAAGAAATGGGTCAAACACTGCTAATAGTTATAAAAACTGCACAGCAAATAGCCTGAAGCTTTGGATTATTTTTTTACTCTCATAACAATAAAATTTTATAATTAACCTGCCTTTTTATGGTACCCACAGTGCTATCACAATGGGCCTGAGCGTGAGCAGAGGCCAGAGTTCATTCTGTTTTAAGGATGAGGGAGCTGAGGTCCTGTGACTCTCCCATGGTCACAGTCCTGGCTGGTGGTAGAGTCAGAGCTCAAACGCAGGTTTTCTCATGCTGACCCAGCATGCTCGCCCCCAAACTGCAGAATCATATGTGGTCAGGGATTCTTTTCACCCTTTTTTTTTTTTGGTTAATCCTCACCTGAGGACATTTTTTCCATTGACTTTTAGAGAGAGAGAAAGGAAAGGAGGGAAGAAGGGAGAGGAGAGAGAGAGAAAGAGAAACATCGACATGAGAGAGATACATTGATTGGTGGCCTCCCAGGGAGGGAATCCGCAACCCAGGTATGTACCCTTGACCAGGAATCTAACCTGAGACCCTTTGGTGGGAGGGCCGATGCTCTAACCGCTGAGCCACACTGGTCAGGGCCCTTTGCACTCTTTAAGCATGTTGGTGGCACCCCATGTGTTATGGTCTGAGAGTTTATGTGTCCCCAAAATTCATATGTTGAAATCCTAACCCTCAAGATATGGGTATTAGAAAGTGGGGCCTTTGGGAGGTGCTTAGGCCATGACGGTTGAGCCCCTAAAGTGTCCCCAGAGAGCTCTCTTGCCCCTTCTACCAAATGAGGTTACAGCGAGAAGATGGCCATCTAGGAAACAGACTCTCACCAGACCCTGAAATACCAGAGCCTTGATCTTAGACTTCCTGGCCCTCAGAACTGTGAGAAACAAAGGTTTGTTGTTTACAACCCACACAGTTTTGGTAGTTTGATACAGCAGCCTGGATAGACTAAAATACTAGGGGTATACAAGAAGCTTAGAAACATTTATAATATCATCCTTACATTTAAATGGAAGATAAACATTACAGAAAAAAAGGAAGATACAAGATGATTTTAAGAGCCCCAAATTGCATTTGATATACTCTTACAGCCTTTCTTACCAGCATCTTTATTGGTCCCATGTCTTTCTGACAGTGAGGTAAAGTTGTGGTTGTTGATAACAACACAGTAGCCTCTATGTTTACGATCCATCCTGTACACGGTTTCCTCCTTGAAAGAAGAAGAGATAGAGCCACTTATAGGGAACCCTCACTTTAAGAGTTTAATGTGTCTAACCAATGACTCCATATATCAGTACCAAAGGCAGAGAATTATCAAGTGTGTCCCCTCCCTAGTGAATTATCAATAGTATCCCTTCCATAGCCATCAGCACACTTCTGATGGTTATAGAAAAAGGTAGGAAGGACAGAGATAATCACAGAGAGAGGAAGAAGAACCAAGACAGTCACAAAGAACTCTGAGCCCTCAAAGTCACTAAGGCTGGACCCCAGTTGGAGACGCCCTGAAGAAACTGCCCACACCTTTGTTCTGGTTTCAGAAGTTAGACTGTAAGCAGATGGTCCCAACATCTCCATAGAGACCAGGGTTACTTGGTCACCTAGAAAGAGAAGTACTCATATTCTTCAAATATCTTTCCCCAAACACTTAGATGTTCTTACACTCTACCCAAGAGTCAGCATTTATCTGTCCCTGGCTAGAGAGAGGCTGGGCAGGTACCAAGGAGAAGAAAGAGGGGATAAAAAGGCCCAAACACTCAACCCGGGAAGGACAAAAACTAGTCCATAGCCCTGGGATTACTTAGTCATCCACTGGCTGAGAATTGCAGTATTTTGAAGGATTTCTGCCAATTCCCTGGTTCTTCTAAATAAGAATTCATCAGAGGGAGGAAGCCAATGATGTGTTATTTGTCACATGACAGTAACAGGAAAATGTCTCTTGAAACTTTTCTCTCACCAGCAAGACTTGAGTAGAATCCAGAAAGCTCTGCCCTTGCCTCTTAGGCCTAAGTTAATTATTAACTATGGTTAAGGATCAGTCCTGGGTGCTCAGTTCAGGCTGAGCAAGTGCAGCGTCCCCCAGACCAGAAAACACACCAAGAAGGACCCAAGCTGCAGTCATACAAAGCACCTGTACATTCCTCCTCACCTTGGGAGAAGACAGGGTTCCAGGGAAGCCATGTCTAAACTTTGAAACCCCAGGATTGCAATACTGAAAGAAACTTGTTTACTTTTCAAAGAAGTGAAGCCTGAGCTCCAGTAGCTACACAGTGTAACAGCCAGGTTTTCAGAGGGTGAGCTCTGGGGTTAGACTGCCGGGTTCAAATTCCAGCTCTATTACTTTCTAGCCACATGACTTTCAGCAAAGTACTAGACCTCTTGGGTCTCGGTTTCCTCATCAGTAAGTGATAATGTGATTAGAAAATTAAATGAGATAAGCCCTAGAAACCTCTTAGAACAGTGCCTGGCACATTACAAGTACTCAATTATGATGAACTCTCACCAGCATCATACCATGTAACCTCCCAGTTAAGCAGAAGAAGATTTCTAGGTAAGTGGAGTGTGTTGAACTCTGAAATTTAAATTTGCAGGAAAAAATCAAAACAACCTTGTATTGGTACAACAACGGGCATATATATAGATCAATGGAACAGAACAGAGACCCCAGAAATTGACCCACGCCATTATGGTCAATTAATATTTGACAAAGGAGGCAAGAGCATACAATGGAGTAAAGACAGTGCCTTCAATGAATGGCGTTGGGAAAATTGGACAGGTACATGAAAAAAAATGAAACTAGATCACCTACTTACTGCATACAAAAGAATAAATTCAAAATGGATAAAAGACTTAAATATAAGTCAAGAAACCATAAAAATCCTGGAAGAAAACATAAGCAGTAAAGTCATAGACATCTCATGTAGTGGACTTTTCACTGATACATCTCCTAGGGCAAGAGAAACAAAGGGAAAAATAAACATATGGGACTACATCATACTAAAAAGCTTCTGCACAGCAAAAGAAAACAGCCTCAAAATACAAAGGGAACCCAAGGTATGGGAGAACATATTTTCCAAGAATACGTCTAATAAGGGGCTAATTTCCAAAGTGTACAAAGAATTCCTACAACTTAACAAAAGGTAGACAAACAACCCAATTAAAAAGTGGGCGAAGGACCTAAATAGACACTTCTCCAAAGAGGACATACAGATGGCTAAGAGACATGTGAAAAAATGTTCAAAGTCACTAATCATCAGAGAGATGCAAATTAAAACCACCATGAGGTACCACTTCACACCTGTCACAATGGCCACCATCAACAAATCAACAAAGGACATGTGCTGGCGAGGGTGTGGAGAAAGGGGAGCCCTAGTACACTGCTGGTGGGAATGCAGACTGGTGTAGCCACTATGGAAAGCAGTATGGAGGTTCCTCAAAAAATTAAAAATGGAGCTGCCTTTTGACCCAGTGATTCCACTCCTAGGAATGTATTCTAAGAATCCTAAAACATCAATCAGAAAGAATATATGCACCCCTATGTTCATAGCAGCGCAATTTACAATAGCTAAGATCTGGAAACAGCCCAAGTGCCTACCAGTAGATGAGTGGGACATTTACACCATGGGATACTATGCAGCTGTAAAGAAGAAGGATCTCGTACCCTTTGGGACAGCATGGATGGACCTGGAGAAAATTATGCTAAGAGAAATAAGCCAGGCAAAGAAAGGCAAATATCACATGATCTCATTATATGTAGAATCTAAAGAGCATAATAAACTGATGAACAGAACAGATTCAGTGACATAGAAGCGTGGAACAGACTGACGAATGTCAGAGGGAAGGTGGTAGGTGGGAGAGATTAACCAAAGTTAAATGCATATATGTACAACTCATGGACACAGACAATAGTGTGGTGAGAGCCTGAGGCAGGGGGCGAGCGCAGGGTAGAAGGGGTCAATGGGGGAAAAGGGGAACATCTGTAATACTTTCAACAATAAAGATAAATTAAAAATAAATAAATAAATTTGCAGGGGAAAAAATGAGGAATTGAATCTGACCAACTTTTCACATCTCAGAGAGACTACACCAAAAACCTGTTTGTTCACAGGCAGGTTAGCCCAATGAAAGATTGTGAAACATTTTCCTGGGGTTATGGTTTCTGGGCAAGGTTTCAAAGGAATAAACACACCATTGCCAAGTGCCTCCCTCTGGCCTCTGTCCCTCTGCAGGCAGCATCTGGAGACACACTGCAGCAGACATTCCTGCAGACTTCGCATTCTGTTCTGTCACTGCTAGCCTGGTGCCTGTCCCACCAGGGGCGCCCCACCGCCCCACCAGAGGACGACCCACTCGGCAGGGTTGCCGGCATTCCCCAGAAGCTGCTATGCCGGGCTTTCAGAGTAGAAACCACCTTTTCCTCCTCCGAAAGAAAAGCCTCGGGTCATCCATGCACTCAGTGGCTTGCTCTGAACTGAGATAAGGAATGAACTCCCCACTAACTTACAAACCTTCTCCCAAGTCACATTGAATAACTCGGTATATATCAAATATATCTATTTCTGCCATACTGGTCCAAGTTTTAAAAAGGGGGGTGGGAACATCTACCATTACTCCGGGCAGGGTTATCTGCCAAGTCCCCTTCCTGTTGACAAAACAGGAAATGAAGGAAGAGAGTTGAAAATCTAGGCTTGATGGGTCGGTGAACACACTGAGGTGATGTGCCCGAGAAGGCATGGAAGCTCCCTGCCATTCCCAGCTCTCAGATCTTGCCATATAAATCTCTTCCATATGGATGTTCTTGAGTTGTATCCCTTATAATAAACATGAAAAGTAAACTGTTTTAAAAAATTGACTTGATACAAAAAAGGAAAGATACCTGATCTCCAGCCATAGGAAAAGTCACTGGCAGGTGACAAGAAGAGAACCAAGTCCATTCTTCCAAAGGGGAAGGTTCACAAAGACACAGTGGCAAGAATACTCAGAGCAAGTGAGTCTGAGTAAGTGAGTGCTTGGGCCCGTGAAAAGCAGAACCCCTGGGACTCCAGGAGCCCTTAGTCTCACTCAAACACAATCTTGCTAGTTTTCACAGCTGAAAGTTATGGGTACTTGTCTTCCCAGTGCTGGAACCCTGGGCTGGGGTGCCTGGTGTGGGATGGGGACCCCTATCTCTTTAGGGGGGACCTCCACAGTTGAGCTATCCCTCCCAATTTTTAAGCATCATATGTGGAAGTGGGACCAGCCTGTTCCATGTCCTCTACTGCTCCTACCAGTCTCAACGTGGCTCCTTCTATATATTCTTATTTATAGGACTTCTGTTCGGCTAGATTTCAGACATTCTGAATGATGGTTGTTCTATAATTTAGTTGTAATTTTGATGTGGTTGTGGGAGGTTCTGAGTACCATGTTTACTTACACCATCTTATTGGTTGGAACTCTATTGAAAGAATTTTTAAGAATAAAAAATAAAACTTCCACAAACAACCCAATTTAAAAACAACCTGTTTTTCCAAATAAGCCATACACACGGCCAACAAGCATATGAAAGGATGCCCAACATCACTAATCATTAGTGATGCAATGAAAATCCAAACCACCATGAGAATACCACCTCACGCCCATCTGGGTGGCTACTATCAAAAACCAGGAAAATAAGTATTGGCAAAGATGTGGAGAAATTAGAGCCTTTGCATATTTTTGGTAGAAATGATGCAGCTGCTGTGAAAAACAGTATGGTGGCTCCTCAAAAGAATGACACACAGCATTATCCTAAGATCCAGCAATTCCACTTCTGGGTAAATACCCAGAAGAACTGAAAGCAGGGTCTTGAAGAGATAATTTGTACTATGTTCATAGCAGCAAAATTCACAGTAGCCCAAAGGTGGAAGCAACCCAAGTACCCACCAATGGATGAATGGATAATCAAAATGTGGGATATTCATACAATGTAATATTTTTCAGCTGTTAAAAGGGGGAAAATTCTGACATAGATGAACCTTGAGGACATTATACTAAAAGAAATAAGCCAGTCACAAAAAGGCAAATATTGTATGACTCCACTTCTCATGAGGTGCCTAGAGTAGTCAAACTCATAGAGACAGAAACTAGAATGGCGTTTGCCAGGAGCTTGTGGGAGGGGGAATGGGCAGCTATTGTGTAATGGATAGAGTTTCAGTTTTGCAAAATAAAAAGAGTTCTGGAGATTGGTTACACAACCATGTGAATGTACTTAACAGTATTGAACTGCACATTTAAAAATGGTTAAGCCCGGTGGGGCACAGCTCAGCGGTTGAGTGTCAACCTAGGATCCAGGTGATCGGGGTTCGATTTCCGGTCAGGGCACATGCCCGGGTTGCTGGCTCGATCCGCAGCAGGGGGCGTGCAGGAGGCAGCCGATCACTGACTCTCTCATCATTGATGTTTCTATCTCTCTCTCCCTCTCCTTTCCTCTCTCTGAAATCAATAAAGATATATATATATTTTTTAAATTTTAAATGGTTAAGATGATAAAGTTTATGTTATTTGTATTTTACCACAATTTAAAACAAAAACAGAACTTTCCAAGGCCAAGCTAACTTCACTGATGCTGACAGAGGCTGGCAAAACAGGACTGCCCAAGTCTGCAGGAAAGAAACAAATCCCAGAGAAGAATGCCAAATGTCTACCAAGGATCTTAATCATGTTGTGAACAACAGACTGCAGTTTCTCCCAGTGTTTCCCCCTCTGCACACCCTTCCATTGCTGGGCACTACAGAAACTCAGTTCTTGTCCTCTGGGGAGGTCTAGCTACATAATTTGTGGGGCTCGGTGCAACGCATTAAGAATTTCAAAACAGCCCTGGCCACTGTGGCTCAGTTGGTTGGAGTGTCGGCCATCGTCCTGTACACGCAGGTTCAGTTCCTGGTCAGGGCACACACCTAGGCTGCAGGTTTGATCTGCTGTCAGGGCATGTATGGGAGGAAACAACCGATCGATGTTTCTCTCTCTCTCCCCCCCCTCCCTTCCTCTCTCTCTAAAATCAATGAAAACATATCCTTGGGTGAGGATTTAAAAAAAAAAAAAAGAAAAAGAATTTCTAAACAGTGACAGTTACGCATTAAAAAAGCATGGGCTGTCTGTGACTGCACAGGCTGTATGCCCGTGAGGCCAGCCCAGGCTGAGCCCCACGGAGAAGAGCAGATGACAGTGCAACACGGCAGTGTGCTGGAGCCGTCTCACGCCAGCTAATGAGAGCATTGCTAGAGTTTCAAAAATTCTGCAGTACAGTTCATATATTGGTAAATTGAAAGCCATGGAAATCAGCCTCTCTCTCTCTCTCTCTCTCTCTCTCTCGGGGGCTGGGGTAGAGAGCAGAGCTGATGGTTAAACATTTACCAACACACCAATGACCTACCTGTAAGGCTTGACGGATTTGCTTAATGTCTGAACCAGAAAGTAGCTCTTTCTCCTGGCGCCCCTTGGCTCCCTCCACAACTGGGGCACACCACTTAGGGGCAGGGGCTGAGGCTGCCACTTCGCTGGTCCTCGGCTTTCTTTGCTCAGCTTCTGCAAAAATGAGAAAATATTCTTTGTTTTAACTATGTCTGGCTATGCTGGTTTTAAGTTTGCTTGATTAGCTGGTCAATAGATCCATCCAGCAAGGTTTCTGTTTTAATGTTCTCTCTGTTGGGGAGACTGGAATTGGAAAATCAATGCTGATGGATACATTAGACTAATTTTGAAGACCATGAATCCTCACATTTTACCCACGTTAGACTTAAAGCTCAGACATATGAACTCCAAGAAAGTAATATTCAATTAAAATTGGCCATTGTGAATACAATGAGATTTGGTGACCAAATAAACAAAGAGACCTACCAACCAATAGTGACTACATAGATGCTCATTTTGAGGCCTATCTCTAAGAAGAGTTGAGCCCGGCCGGGCGTGGCTCAGCAGTTGAGCGTCGACCTAGAATCCAGGAGATCGGGGTTCGATTCCCGGTCAGGGCACATGCCCGGTTGCGGGCTCGATCAATGACTCTCTCATCATTGATGTTTCTATCTCTCTCTTTCCCTCTCCTTTCCTATCTCTGAAATCAATAAAGATATATTAAAAAAAAAGAAGAAGAAGAGCTGAAGATTAAGCGTTCTCTCTTTAACTACCCGTTCTCATAGCCACGCGTGCCTCTGCTTCATCTCACCAACAGGCCACTCTCTCTGAAGACACTTGATTTCTTAACCCTGAAGAGCCTTGGCAACAAGGTGAACATGACACCACTGATTGCCAAAGCAGATATAATTTCTAATACTGAATTACAGAAGTTTAAGATTGAGCTCATGAGTGAATTGGTCAGCCATGGCATCCAGATATACCATTGCCAACAGACGATGAAGCTATTGCTAAAATCAAGGCTTCAGTGAAGGGCACTTGCCATTTGCTGTTGTAAGAATGTGGACACTGAGGAGGAAGAAGGGCCCCTGTTGGCTAACTGGGCTCAAATTAAAAAAAAAAGAAAAGCAGAACCTAGTAGCCATTTCTGCACAGGGGCCTCACCCAAGCTGCACTATGCAGAGAAGCCTGGCACTAACCCGCCTGCCTGCGTCTGTTTCTGCCACCTGAACAAGCCCTGACAAAGGTTTTCTGGAATCCTAATTCAACCAGTAGGACGGAGGCGTTCCCCATCCAATCGGAGCTGCGCAGCTCTGACCAGAGCGCTTCTATTCTGACCAATCAGGACAGTATCTTTGGATCTTCAGGGACCTATGAAGCCAAAAGACAAATTTGATAGGGAATGTGAGAGGAAGGGAGAAGAAATGAAGCAGATGTTTGTGCAGCAAGTAAAGGAGAAAGAAGCCATAGTGGAAGAAACTGAAAGAGAGGTGCAGGCTAAATTTGAGGCCTTAAAAGAGTTTACCAAGAAGACACAATGAAACTGGAAGAAAAGAGAAGAAAGAATCGTTCTTTTAAAAGAAAGCTACAAAAATAATAAATACATAATAAATAAGTAAATAAATAAATAAATAAATAAATAAGTAAATAAATAAATAAATAAGTAAATAGAAAGCTACCTCGCCTGGCTGGCGTGGCTCAGTGTTTGAGTGTCAACCTATGAACCAGGAGGTCACGGTTTGATTCCCAGTTAGGGTACATGCCCGGGTTTCAGGCTCCTCATTAGGGGGTTTGCAAGAGGCAACCCATTAATGAATCTATCATTGAGGTTTCTATCTCTCTCTCCCTCTCTCCCTTTCTCTCTCTAAAATCAATAAAAACATATATATACAAAAAGAGAGAGAGAGAGAGAGAGAAAGCTACCTCTGGGATATACCAGACCAGACTTTTATGGAAATGGGTAGCAACCTGAAAGTGAACAAGGACTGTAAGAACTCCAATTTTGTATAAAACAAAGGTTCCAGATCACAGAAAGTCATCATAAGCAAAAGTTATTAAAATTAAGCTGTGATTTTCTTGCTGCTTTTATTTGCTGTATCACTTATTCTGTATCTGGCAAATGGCTACAGTTACTGCTATTTATGGAAAAATAATTTTAAGTGTAAGGTCAAAACATAGGTCAGAGTGGATGATGGCACTTATTCTATTTTATTTCTTGTTTTGTGTTTATCATTTTAATAATTTTGTTAGTTCTTAAGATTTGTTAATGTACTTTACTAAATACCATTTCAGAACATATGGTGCTTAATGTGTCAGATAATTGCCAACTATAGATTACGAAAGCATTATTACCTCAAGCGTCAAAACCAGAACTCAGACTATAATAACAGAAAGAAAAAAAAAGAAGGAAGGAAGGGGAAAGAAGGGAGAGAGAGAAAGAAAACCCATTTTTGAGGTAGATATTTAGTCTTTAATATATTTTTATTAAAAATTTTTAATGTTCACATTATTGCAGGTGTCCCTCTTGCCCCCCACACTTTGCCTACCTCCACCCAACCCCACTTCCCCCTCCCTTGGCCTTCACCACACTATTGTCTAAGTTCATGGGGTATAACACTCTTTAGCTAATCACCTTCTTTATCCAGTCACCCCCTCAGGCACCAGCCAGTCATGTATCCATTTTGTTCATCAGTTTATTTTGTTAATTAGATTCCACATATTAGTGAGATCATATGGTATTTGTCTTTCTCTGACTGGTTTATTTCACTTAGCATAATACTCTCCAGGTTCATCCATGCTGTTGCAAAGGGTAAGAGGTCCTTCTTTTTTTATAGCCTCATAGTATTCCATTGAATAAATATACCACAGCTTTTAAAAGTGGTAATTAAATAAATATGTTATATATATAAAATGTGTTTCTATGGAACCATTAATAAAAATGAGCTATATCTATGGGAAAATGTCAGATATATTAGGTAAGAATAAAGTAAGTTATAGAATATGATTAGCATGCTCTTACTTACTTAAATATATATTAATCTTCACACACACACACACACACACACACACACACACACACACACACACCAATTGTCTCCATTAGAAGAAAAGCTACAAAAATATGCTCCAAACACTGGTTATCTCTGGGGTATGGGTTGTCAGTGAAGGAAGAAGAGAGAGACTTTTACCTTCTATCTTCTGTATTGTTGTCATTATTTAATTTTTATTTAATTTTATTATAATTATTATACATATTTTTAATAATGAATTTAAAATACTAAAACACACCAAAGCTCAAGAAAACTGAGAAAGTTACCCTGGTGGTTCTTAAATAGAGGTTCTGTCCTAACCAGATACAATGGACTTTGTCCTTGGATCACACTCACAGAAAGTTTAAAGTCTGCATACCTACTATTTTTTCAGCCCTTCAGTCCTTCATCCTAAATGGCAGAGCTAAGCCCAAACTCTTAGGACTGTAGAAAGTCACTATTAAAATATTAATTGACACCTATAATATAATAATAAGTATATATTTGGTCTCTGCTCTCTTTGCTGGCACACAGCTCCTAAAGTCCTTAGAGTCTCTGAAGTGATGTGTCTTTTATATGCCTAATAGATGACTGGTGGTTGGGGCTCCTGAATAGCCTCAGGACGGGGGCTGGTTGCCAGGAGAACCAACCATGTGACTGGAGGAACTTACCCTCAGACCTCCAGGAACGAGAGGGGGGCTGGAGGTTGAATTCATCATAAAGGTCAATGATTTAATCAATCATACCTACATTTGAGACCTCCATAAAAACCCTGACTGAAGGGCTTCCAGGTTGGTGAACACGTGGAGGTGTGGGAAGGGTGAACTGTCTGGAGAGAGCCTGGAGGCTCCATGTTCCTTCCCCCATACCATACCCTATGCATCTATTCCACTCGGCTGTTTATTTTATAATAAAACAGTAATCTAGTAAGGAAACTGTTTTCCTGAGTTCTGGGGCCATTCTAGCAAATCACTGAACACGAGGAGGGAATCATGAGAACCATCGGTCTGTACCCAAATTGGAAAGATGTTGTGGGTACTCTGGGGACCCACTACTTACAATTGGCATCTGGGGGGGTTAGTCTTGGGGACCTGAGAACTTAACTAATTTAGTTAGGGTCTGTGCTAACTCTGGTTAGTGTCAAAATTAAGTTAAATGTAGAACACCCAGTTGGGGTCTGCAGACAATTGTTTTGAGTGGAAAAACCCACACATCTGGGATCAGAAGTGATCCAGAAGTGTTGGTGTGATATTAGAAGAAAACAAGAGTTTTTATTTCAACACACAAAGGATATCACACAGCAGGTAGGTTGTAGAAAAGAAAAATCAAAATGAGAATCCTTCCTCTGATATAAAGCTCAGTTCTCAAGACTCATGGAGGAATTTACTACATAAAAACTAGAGTGACTACTGCAGAGTTCCAATATCCAAAGTAATCTGCTCACCTGCCCTGTGTTTACCCTGTGTGGGTTACCTTACAGGAAAATGGCAATGTGATTAGAAAACAAAACCTCAGTGATCAGAGTTCAAGTGAGAATTCCAAATATACTTTCAATAGCAACTTCCTGCTTTCTATTTCTCACTTGATACCATGATGGGTAGAAGGCTTGTTTTTATTCTTCATAACTTTTATTAAACTATACATTTATTCTTTGCTTTAGTTATGGTTTGAGGTTTTATCAATTTAACAACAATATATTTTGTTCCAAAGTTCATTTTGTATTTGTAGCATTCTTAGAGAGGAATTTCCTTTTGGCTAGTTTCATTTTTAACCAGAGAAATTTGCACACTAGATTGAGTCACTGAACTAAAATATGGGTGTGGTATAAAAGCTTCAGGAATATACTCATGAGTTGTTATCCATAGCTCTTGTTTAACAGTGGACAAAGAGACTCAGAAAGACACAAATTTTAGCATATCGATACATGGTGAGGCAGCCGGTTTGATTTCTGCCCTGTACTATTACCTCTGTATAATACCACAGTAATACTACCTTTACAAGACAGACTAAAATAATAATAATAAATTTCTTCTCTGGTAGTAATTTCTGAGAATACATTATGAAAGTTTTCATGACTTTTCTCTCTGACGAACATATTCATAGCAGCATGTATTGAAAACTTTACTCTGTGCCAGGCATGCATTTTATAGGGATTACAAAATTCATATCCTCAAAAAAGGACACAACAACCCATGAGGAGAGTGCTATGGTTATCCCTATTTTATAGATAGGGAAAGTGAGGCATAAAAATGCTAAGGAAGAGCCACTGCACCACGAATAAATGGTGTCCTGGCAATCTGACTCCATAGCATAATCTCTATGCTATCCTGCCTCCTTTTTTGTTATTTCATTCTAACCCATCTACTCTCACTCCCATATAAGAATGAGAAAAAGATATTTGTTTAAAACTACTTTCTCCCACTCGAATATAAGTTCCTAAAAGGAGCTTCTAAAACTAACTGTGTCTAGTACGAAGTATGCATTCAATAAATGAGCGGAATGAGCAAACTCAGGAGAAGTCTGGCTTTCCCGAGAGACGCTTATCAGAGCGATGGGTAAACACCACACATGACCAATTAGTTTAAGAACTCCCAGGGCCTGGGGCAAGCAAGTGAGCGTAAGTTGTTTACCTTTCTCTTGTCTATATTCTTCTATCTTTCTCATAAGACTGGGTGCAACGGTTGTGCAGAGATTCTCCAGTAACGTTAGATTATCTGCATCTATTTTATCTTGTTTCTCCAGATGTTCCAGGAAACTTAGAGAAGTCTGCAAGAGAATCAATGGAGTCACATTTACTTGCCTACTGATCATCCATTCATTCGTTAAACACCGCCTATGTGCCACTAGGCACCAGGCTTTACACTGAGGAATCAGGTAGGTTGTTTATCCCAGAGGACTTCCCCCATGGCGTGGGGGAAGAGGCATAACCAAGTAAATCTCTATACAATCTATATTAATACCAGATATCAAATATATACATATACATATATATATGTAAAAGAAATATATACACATACATCTACATCTACATCTACATATATATATATGCAAAAGAAAAATCTCAAGTACTCCTGGGAAAAACTGAAGATTGGCTAGTGTTATTTTAGTATTGAATTACATATGGGATAGAAGGCACACAATCTTTTCAATGATTAGGGCTTCCCAATATATTAAGCTGGTTATGAAAAAATATAGATGAACAAAATTATATTAGAACCCCCAGAAAAGAGAAAATACTCAGAAAGTGAACATCTGAACACTATCAGCAGGGTGGGATCAGGGGAAGAGGTCTGTAGACATGTTGAATGGTTGAACAGTTGAAAGGGGACAGTGTGTTTGGGATACTGAGAAGAAGGCTTTGAGTACAAACCGTGGGCCATGGCTGGAACAATGGGCTGATATCAGATGGTGAAAGAAAACACACATCATGTGAGAAGCTTGGGCAAGTGTCCCATGGGTCAAGGAGCACCAGTGGTAGTTTTTAAGAACAGATTTGTTTTTATTTTATTTTTTATTTTTTAAAAAAATATATCTTTATTGATTTCAGAGAGAGGAAAGGAGACGGAGAGAGAGAGATAGAAACATCAATGATGAGAGAGTCATTGATCAAGCCCACAACCCAGGCATGTGCCCTGACCGGGAATCGAACCCTGATCGCCTGGATCCCAGATTTGTTTTTAAATAGAAGTCTTGGGTATAGGTTAGAGGAGGAATGGATTAGAGAGGAAATATTGGCAGAAAGATTAAATACTCTAGCGAAGAGAAGGTCAAGGCCTGGTCTAAAGCTGGTGGTGGAAATGCAGGGGAGGCACTGGATTTGAGAACATTTCTGAATTGTAATTTGGTGAGTTTCGAAACTCAATGGAAGTGGGTGAAGGCATCTTAAATGGTGATACCACTCCCTTATGTGTCATCTATTTGACATAGCATGCTTCACCCAAGCTGCCCATGGGAGATGATACTTGAATTGCGTCTTGGAGAGTGACTAGTCCTTCACTGCCAACATGGAAAGGACATTACAGGCAAAGAAAACCATACGGGGAAAATGATGAGAAACTAAAATCTATTTATGTGGATGTTTGCAGTGGCTTCAGCAAGAATAGTTTCATTGGGGTGATGAAACCTGAAGCCATTCTGGAATGCGATGGAACGTGATCAGGAGCTGGGCTGGGGAAGGGAGTGCACGTAGGCTATTCTTTCAAGGAGTTGGGCAGCAGAGAGGGGGGAAGTCAGAGCAGTAACACAGGATGCAGAAGAGTCCATTAGAGTGTGTGCATATATATGATGCAGCCTTACTAAGCTCCGGTATAGAAAAATGACCTTTGTAGGGTGTTCTAGGTTTCCACACATATATATTTAATTGCAGAAAGAGAACAAAATGAAGATTAAAAGACAGTGTAAACATAAAATAAATAAAATTTAAAAAGAAAGCGATTGTGCAGCATATAATGGCTATATACTCTAACAATGTAGATGTATTTCAACAAAAAGGGGGGATGGATAATAGGTATAGCACATGCAAAACAAATGTTTCAGCTGTTGTAAATAATCATGTTGGAGGTAGAAGTATTAATACTGACATTCTGTGTAATGTAGAAGAAAACAAATAATGTGGCTAATTCTATAATACCTATGACATGAGGACCATGATTCTCAGTATGGGGAAAGAAAAAAAAGATACAGATATAATAAAAATAGAGGTTAAATTAAACAAAGTCATGTTACAGGGTAAAGTTTGAAAATTGGTCCCTTCAGAAATTAACTAACATGCTTGTCACAAGCTGCTATTGCAGTCAAAAGAAAAAAATATAAAAGTCTTGAGGCCTGGAAGAGAGACATACAGCTACTTTCCTGCCAATATAGCAAGAATATTAGCAAATGTGACCAATATAGTAAGAATATTAGCAAATAGCATTATATTAATATTAAAAACATTACTATTAGCTCAAAGCACCTATATAGCCCTTTACAAAGCACATCTTCAAACTTTATTTCACTTGATTTTCACAGAAACCTTATATGAGAGACACTGCGAAGTCCACTGGGAATGATCCAGAGCTCCCTCAGACCTCTCGATCAGTGTAGATAATGAACGATTGGTTCCCACTCTGCCATTATTTCCCACCTCCTCATTTCTTGATTGTGCCCTGAACATTTCTGTATCATAAAACACAGTGGGTACCAATAGCAGTTAGCCATTTACCACATGGTTACTGTATGTCAAATACAGGCCCTATGCTAATGCTTCATGTACATTATTTTCTCTAATCCTCCCAGCAGTCTTGGAAGGAAATGGTATGGCACATGAGAAGGTGGAGACTCAGAAATCTTCGATCACTAGCCTCACATGTGGAGGAGTTTGTTGCAGAACCAGCACTAGAATCCAGGCCCATCTGACCTGGATTCTAGTTGATGGTACTGTCTCCTGCAAGAAATACACCCTCTTGAAAATCCTTTCCAGCATCTTCCCAAACACAGATGAAGACAATGCTCACAAAGACCCCATTCTATATGACCCACTCACCACTGTCTCCACTCTTGGGAACAAATTCTTCAGAAGGAAGATCATGCTCTTTAAGCTGTCTGAGACGATGTTTTCTGACAGTTCGTAGAGCAGTTTTCTAAGACATACACCCAAAAAGACAAATGAAGCCTCACACAGGAAAAGGACAGCACAGTAAACCAAGTGCTTCTACAAATGTTCTCTCTCATGTAAATGATCACAGCCCTGTGATTAATCCCATTTTATAGATTCAAACACTAAAAAAGATACAGATATAATAATACAGATATAATGAGCTTCAAAGTGACCTCTTAAATTAAGATAACATAGTAAACAGTAGGGACAGGCCTTCTGATTCCAAGCCCAGTGCTAGGAAAGCATAAAACACAATTTTGGTCTCGCATCTCTCAACTCCATTGTAGAAATTCAGGCTTACTTTATAGGCCCTTGGCAGAGAGAACCTGATGCCAGGCAATGTAAAGTCCACTGGTGAAAAAGGAAGGATAGTACCCCGACTTCTGGGTGGTCATTGTAATACATTACCAGTAAAACTGAACCTTTCATTCACACACTAATAATCATGCCTCAGTTGTTTAACAGCAGAGTAGAAATAATGATTTCCAGAATTCCCTCACTGACCCAAGGGTAGCTCAGGTTCTGGAAGTCAGTCTGAATGTTAAGGCCTGAAAGACATAATCGCCCAGGCGATTAGATAAAATAACACTCTTCCTTGTGAAGGTCTCTGCAGATACTATGTCAGTGGACAATTTAAAACCGTGTTTTCTAAGATCTGACCATGATAGGCCTGATGTCTATATTTCACCTCTCTGTGTCTAACCCCAAAAATGTAACTGGACATGGCATAAATTATACCCTTCCTTACCCAAGAGACATTATTTTCACGTTGCTTAGTTTGCATTCCTTTCTTCTCAGATCACTGAATATAGGCAGACACATCCAGAAGGAAAAACTGTCTGAGGGTATGGAGGCTGGGAAAGAAAAGTGTGGGCCTGCTACACCGAGGTGGACTTCCCTCGGCAGTGAGATACAGAACTAAGGGAAGCTACTGCCAGGCCGAGGGTCCCAACCTCTCATCTCAGTAGTACCTAGAGCTGAGAAATCCCCTAGTGTTGATAGGTCACTATAACATCCAAGGAGGCAGATAACAAATAGATCTTAATCCCAGTCTCCTTTCAAGGCCCAATGGCCGGAATGAACCCTAAGTGGAAATCCCTCCAGTCTTGATTACAGACCCCTCCTCACCTGAATGGAGAGACCTTCTTCTGAGTAGGCAGCAAACTCTCTACTTGCTGTTTGGTGTAGTTGAGGTGCTTCAGCAGGGAGTTCTGCTTCATGATGTAGAGGAGTTCCGCTAGGAGGAAGGGGTCTTCCTCGCTCAGCAGCTCCTCCGTCATGAGATGATCAAAAACGTCCAAGGCCGCGCTGGACTTCTCCAGCTTCTTGTGGGGGATGAAGTCTCGGCAGAGAAACTTTAATGTTTCCACCTCTAGATTTCCTAGGTTGAAATCGATGTTCAAAAGCCTTTTGCGAAAGTTCTCCGTGTCGTTATTATCTGCATTGGAAATCCCACTCTGAACTTGAGATGACATGGCCCGTCTGAAAAAGGCAGAAAGGTGGGGCGCGTCGGAGAGGAAGGACACGGCACCTTGGCTCCCCGGCGGTCTCCCGGCTTCAGCCGCCTGTGTTCCAGGCACGAGTGCCGAAAAGTAAAAATTACTGAAATAAACACTATTGTGCGGTTCTTTCAGAAGTCACCAGCCTAGAAAATTCGACCCCCACACGTCTGCGTTAACTCGTTAGGAAGTCTGGGGGGGAAGCTTTCTTTGGAACCCATTTTCCCTGACTTCTGTGAAATCAAAATGTCCTCCGGAGAAGCAGCGAAATGGTTGGCGCTCTTTTATTTTTAAATGTATTTTTTTATTTATTGATTTTGAGAGAGAGAGAGGGAGAGGGAGGAAGCGAGAGAGAGAGGTGGATTATTTATGCGCCCACTGGCTGATTCAACCAGCAACCCTGGCCTATTGCGAAGATGTTCTAACATCTGAGCTACTCGGCCAGGGTCTGGTTGGAGCTCTTAGGTCATTCCCACCAAAGGGCAGAAATAGCACTTAGATTTATGCCCCATATTTTAGAAACAAAGCAATGGGGGATTTTATATTTCTGAAGTGCTTACCAGCCCAAGGATAGCAAGGTAGCTTTGCTAACCCGCAGAAAAAGCAGCCATAACCCTAGACCCCAGACATAAAGGGAGGTTTTAGGCAAGGGTTGCTCAAATCAGTTATAAAAAGTCACCAATTAACTACACTAATAAGAGGAGCAATAAATTGATAAAATTTTTCAATGTAGCATTACTCAAAATATAAAAATGAGGTAGATATTTTCATTACGCAAGACTTGGCCATTTAGAAAGAAGCAGCTGCTTTCTAAAGGAAAGCGTACATAGCAAAAACAAAACATCAATAACAAAGAGCGGTTATATCTAGGTGGTGTAATTATATAAAATACAAATTTTCTCCTGGGTTCCTGTCTGAGTTTCTCAAATCTTATGCAACGGACACGTATTACTTTTATTATTAGAAAAACAAAATCAAAAAAAGTCATTTTAATGGGATCACCCCTTCAGCAGCCCTGTGACACTAGAAATCAAGTAATTAATTGGTTTTCTTAGAGACATGTTCCTATTCTAACACATTAGACATTTGCTTTGAAGTTTCCTGGAGATCCTGAATCTCTAGCTTTGGTGGGTAAGTCAGACTTCTTATTTGTAGACTAGCATATTTCTACTAGTAAAAGGCTGTGTCGGAGCCTTACTGGGGCTTTTAAAACTTTAATTTTCCCCGGGAAGGCTAATAAATCCAGGCAGAAACGGTGCCATTGCTGAAAACAAGAAGCAAGGGGAAAATGCTGGAATGTAAGACCCGCAGCAGGGAAAAGGTGTTAATTACATACCTTCAAATCAGCTTTCACTGATCCTCTGGAAGTAAGTGGTTCTTGGGGAAATTGCCTAAAAACGACGTTTTAAAGAAATTAGAATCCTCTGTGTGCTCCAGGCTTCAAGAAAGCTCCCATTTACACAGGAAAAAAGCTCAAGAGTTATTGGCTATGCAAATAAAAACTGGAAGTTCGGGCTTTCTATTAGCTCCCTGCTGACGTCGCTCTCCTGGCATTAGGACAATCTTGACCAACAGCGCCTCCTACCATACACAACTTTCCCACTGTAGGTGGCAGGATTTTCCCAGGTGAAGCCTGGGAAATGAACTCCTGGAAGGCCCTCAGTGTCCAGCCTTTCCCTGGGGTCACTCTCTTCCATTGGTCATAAGGGAAAGTGTCCATTTTTCCAACCACCTCCTTCCCCAAATTCATTTAAGCCTTAAAACCCAGAAACTCATGAACAGTAGTCACCCATCTTAGCCTTTTCTCAACAATTCCATTGACAAATAAACAAAAAATATTTATTAAAGCAAAAAAGAAGAAAGAGGAGGAGGAGCTGAAATATAAGCCAATTTGAGGTATTTGCAAAGAACTCAAATAACAGTAGACAAAACTGATGAAGTCTCTATCCTTACAGCACATTCAGTCCAGCAAGAAAGAGACTTTGAAGACATTATTCCTAAGAATAAAAACAATACCTAACACATATCACAATCACTATGCGCCAAGCATGCTTTGTTCAATCAGTTCAAGTCTCTAACATAAATACTATTACCATGACCCCTCTTTTAAGACATGGAAACTAGCCCGGCTGGTGTGGCCCAGCAGTTGAGCATCAACCTAGGATCCAGGAGATCGTGGTTTGACTCCTGGTCAGGGCACATGCCCGGGTTGTGGGCTCGATCCCCAGTGGAGGGCATGCAGGAGGCAGCTGATCAATAACTCTGTCATCATTGACGTTTCTATCTCTCTCTCTCCCTCTCCCTTCCTCTCTCTGAACTCAATAAAGACATATGTTTTTTAATTTAAAAAGAAAGACCCAGAAAGGTTAAGTAATTTGCCCAAGTTCACACAATGAGCTAGTGGGAAACCCAAAACGCAACCAGCAAGTTTGGCTTTAAGTCACTACACTATAACTCATCTAATTCAAATGTGCTGAGTTCTGGGGAGAAGTACAGAATCTTGGAAATATATTTTATTGTTGAAAAAAGGTAAAATTTATGATGCTTTATTAGCAAATGCGTTAAAGTGCCATTTCCAGATCCGAGGCATCATCCAGAGAACTTCCTGAAGAAAGACAAGCCCTAGCGGTAATGGTTGCACAACAGTGTAAATGTACTTAATGCCACTCAATTGTACCCTTAAAAATGGTTAAAATGGGGCGTCTGGTCAAGATAGCAGCATAGGTAAGTGTAGTACTCACATTCTCCCACAACCACATCAAAATTATAAATAAGATACAGAAAATCACCATTCAGAACCGCCTGAAATCTAGCTAAATGAAATCCAGTAACTACACATTTAAAGAAGAAATGACATCAAGACTGGTAGGAGGGGTGGAGATGCAGAAAAGGCTGGTCCCACACCCACGTGTGACGGATAAAAATTGGGAGGGATGTCTCAGCTGCTACAGAAGTCCCCCCTGAAGAACAGGGGGTCTCAGCCCCACACCAAACCTCCCAGCCAGGGTTCCAGTGCCAGGAAGAGAAGTCCCCATAACTTCTGACTGTGAAAACCAGGAGGGATTTTGGCTAAGTGAGACAGAGGGCTTATGGAGTCCCAGGCAGTTCCTCTCAAAGGACCCACTCACAGAATTACTTGGACTTGCTCCCTCTGAGCTCCAGCACTGGGGCAATAGCTTGAAAGCACCAGGGCAAGAGCTGGAGATGGAGCTTTCTGCCAGACATAAGTACTGACAGAGGCCGTTGTTCCTTTTCTGAGACCCCCTCCCCCAACAGAGCCAGCAGGCAGGTGCCATATCTGAGTCTCCACCAACCTGGCTGCATATAAAGGGAGACCCATGGCACCTCATCTTCCCAGGCCCTCTCCTAGTTTTAGCCTACTCTGTTCCAGGCATTAGACTTTCCTAGAAGTGCTGAAAAATAAAAATTACTGAAATAAAATTTATTTCGTGGTTACTTCAAAAACCAATAGCCCAGAAAACTCGACCCCAGCATGTGTATACTAACCCTGCAGAAGGTTTGGGGGGAGCTTTTTCGGGACTCATTTACCCTGATTTCTCTGAAATCTAGCTCTACCTAGATATCCAGGCAGGCAGGGTATTCTTCCCTAGATGGGCAGGCAGGGTATTCTTCCCTATTACATTCTTAGGTGTTTTATCCACGTGTATTTTTACCTGCAGTCGCAGACTAAAGGTCACATTCTGAGGCTGAAGCTTTCAAATGACCTGAGTTCCAACATAGCTTTCTTCAGTTTAACCAGTAGCTTTGATAGTACTGTGTACCTAGTTCTATAAATTTTTTTTAATCCTCAGGATTTAATCCGAGGATATTTTTTCCATTGCATTTTAGAGACAGTGGAAGGGAGGGAGAGGAAGAGAGACAGAGACAGAAACAGAGAAACATCCTGTGTCTCACATGGATTGGTTGCCTCCTGAATGTGACCCAGCTGGGCTGGGGATCAAGCCTACAACCCAGGTATGTTCCCTTGACGGGGAATCGAATCTGAGACCCTTTGGCGCATGCGCTGACACTCTAACCACTGTGCCACACCCACCCAGGCCCTAGTTCTAATTTTAAGTGATCATATTCAAATTCAAAAGAATCCAGTAAAGTCATGTAAGATATTCTCCCCTCCTCTGAAAATTCTTAAGGGGACTTTTGAAACTTTCTCCCCAAAGGTAGGAAAAGTAACAATGAAAAAAGTACCAGTCCAAGGAAAAGGGACTCCTCCTACCACATGACTGTGACTATTGATCCCACTGGACTACTACTTCCTGAGGATAAAATTCATGAAAGATGCAGCCCAACCAACATAGTACTAAACAAAAATAAAACATTCATGAATGATAAAGGTCTGTGGACTTCTATGGGGGGGTTAATTCAGTTCCTAATACCCAAAATTAAATGGGCTAGAGTTCAGGGGTGGCAGAGTAAAGATGTAGAAGTTGATCTAAATATCTGCAGGGGAGCAGAACAAGCAGCAAATATTTCAAAGGAAAAATAGGGAACAAATGGTAAGTTCAATAGAACAAGTCTGAAATCTGAAGGGATGCAAAAATTTAAAACAAAGTTTGGGAGTCAAAGTGAAAAGACAACCCACAGAATGGGAGAAAATATTCGCAAATATTATATCTGATAAGAGACTAGTATCCAGAACATATAAAGAATGCTTAATAACTGAACAATAAAAGGCGATCAATTAAAAATGGGAAAGTATTTGAATAAATATTTCTATAAGGATGATATACATATGGCCAATATTCAGGCAAAAAGATGCTCAACATCATTAGTCATTAGGGAAATGCAAATCAAAACCACAGTGAGATACCAATTCATACCCAGTAGGATGGTTATAATAAAAAAGATGAACAATAACAAGTGTTGGCAAGAATGTCAAGAAATTGGAAGTCTTTTTTGTTAAGTATGTTTTTATTGGTTTCAGAGAGAGAAAGGGAGAGTGAGATAAATAGAAACATCAATGATGAGAATCATTGATTGGCTGCTTCTTGCACACCCCCTGCTGGGGATCGAGCCTGCAACCCTTGCATGTGCCCTGACCAGGAATCGTACCATGATCTCCTGGTTCATGGGTCGATGCTCAACCACTGAGCTACACTGGCTGGGTGAAATTGGAACTCTTATATGTACACTGCTGGTGGGAATGTAAAGTGGTGCAGCTACTTAGGAAAACTAGCAGTTCTCAAAAAGTTAAACATAGAGCTACTGTATAACCCAGCAATTCCACTCCTATATATATACCCAACAGAATTATAAACCTATATGCACACAAAAACTTATATATGAATACTCATAACAGCATCATTCATAATAGCCAAAAAGGTAGAAACAATTCAAATTTCCATCAATAGAGAAATAGACAAAATGTGGTATATCCATACACTGGAATATTATTCAGTCATAAAATGAAATGAGATACTGATATATTCCACAATATGGATGAAAACATTATGCTAAGTGAAAGGAGTCAGATGCATAAAGTCATATGTTGTATGTTTTATTTATGTGAAATATTCAGAATAGTCAGATACATAAAGACTGAAAGTGGATTGGTAGTTGCTAGGGGCTGGGGGCAGGAGGAATAGGGAATGGTGACTAATAGGTATGGGGTTTCTTTTTAGGTAGATAAAATGTTCTGAAATTAGATCCTGGTGATGATTTCACAACTGTAAATATATTGAAAACCAAAGAATTGTACTCTTTAAAAAGATAAATTTTACGATATGTGAATTATATTTTAACGAAAAAAGAAAAAGAGATCTAGGATATGTCATAATCACACGTCACAACCTTGTGATAGCTAATTGTACGTGTTAACATGATGGCTAAGTGATATCCAGAGAGCCAGTAAACATTATTTCTGCGTATGTCTGTGAGCATGTTCCAGAAGAGATTCGCATCTCCAATCATTAGACTGAGTAAAGAAAATCTCTCACCAATATGGGTGGGCAACATTGAATCCATGACAGGTCCAACAAAAAAGAGGAAGGGCAAATTCTCTCTTCAACTAGGATGTTCATCTTCTCCTACCCTCAGACACTGGAGCCCCTGGTCCTCTGAGCCTTTGGATTCCAGAAATTACAACAGCAGACCTCTCCACTCCTTCACTCCTCCACTCCAGCCCTCACCTCACCCTCCAACCACAATCTTCTTGTGTATGCCTGGAGAATCTTGACGATTTGAAGGAGGGAGGTGACAAAGCTGTATTTAAGGAGATTCTTTGGGTTGCTATGTATGAAATAATTGTAGAATTGAGAGGCTAGGGGCAAGATCGGTGAGAAAGCTATTGTCCTAGTTCAATGAAGAGGCTGCTATGTTCACAGCAGCATTATTTGCAATAGCCAACATATGAAAACAACCTAAGTTTCCATCAATGGAAGAATAGATAAAGAAGACGTGGTATATATTTCAATGAAGAGGTAATGAAAGCAGAAGTGTATTGATGGAGAGAAATGGAAAAGATACAGATACAGAACCAACCTGATTTGGAAAATAGCTAGATGTAGAAACACAAGAGAAGGTAGATCAGGGTGAAAATGATGTTCTAAGACACTGTTAACTGAATTTGGAGATAGGAAGAACTATTTCAAATAGAGGCTTTGTTTTTCTAATGTTTTAAGAATATTGAGTTTGAGGTGCCAAGAGAAAATCAAGTGGAAACATCTGCCAGGAAGTTGCAGGGTGAGATTTGAATTTAAAGAGAAGAGTCTGGGCTGGAAAGAGCCATATTGTGAGAGGCATAGCAATAGTAACTTAAGCTACAAAGTTGTTAAAAGAGAAAGTATAAAGAGAGAAAACAAAAGAGTGATCCTTGGGAGTATCCACATTTAGAGACCAGGAAGAGAAAGATACCAAGAAGACTTGGCCAGAGAAGTCCTTGATAGAACTTATATAGTGTAATACCCTGGAGAAGAAGGAAGAGAATAACCCATAGAATCCAAGGACCACTGGTTTGGTAATTAAGGTCAATGTCACCCTTGGATCTTATAGATTTGTTAGAATGATTAAGATGAAATCCAGATAGCAGGGAAGTATAAAGTAAATGGAAGGCAGAAGTGGAGGAAGTTTTTAAAAAATATATATTTTTTATTGATTTCAGAGCGAGGAAGGGAGAGGGAGAGAGATAGAAACATCAGTGATGAGAGAGAGTCATTGCTCTGCTGACTCTTGCAGGCCCCCAGACTGGGGATCGAGTGTACAACCCGTGCATGTGCCCTGACCGGGAATCTAACCAAGATCTCCTGGATCCTTGGTCAATGCTCAACTGCTGAACCATGAAATTAAAACTTTTTTAACTAAGAGCAGTTTTATGGTGGGTAGTCATGTCCTAGGCCGGTATCTTCCTTGAAAAAGGTCAATGTTTACCTTAACTAAGCCTGTCTATTGCCTTTTGCATCTATGATAACATGCCTTTGGACTGTCAGGGTAACTCCCCCTTTTTTAGACCCCACAGGGCACAACCAGTGCACCAGGGCAGAGATCATAAATCCTCTCATTGTTTTATCATGTTAATTGTTGACTGTTAACTATCCTGCACCCACTTAAGTAAAAGAAGTATGTGTCTATCATTTTACTTTTTATCCAATCCCAGAGGTCCTGCTCCCCCCGCCCCATTTTGCTTCCTCCCTCCTCCCTAATTTATCACCAATGGATTTCATGTAACCCACTTATGTCTCCTCTTTTGATTGTAATGTATAAAACATGGTGCAAAACTCCCATTCTCCGGAGCATTATCTCAGTCCCTTGAGATTCTGCTTCCGGCATTTGTAAACGGTTTGGCTCAAACTCACAAAATTCTTCACAGGTTTGAATGTTTCTTACATTAACATGACCTTGGGTTTAACAATGATTTCTTAGGAAAAACACCAAATGCACAATCCATGAAAGAAAAAAATTGATAAGCTGGACATCATTAAAATTAAAAACTTCTGTTCTGTGAAAGACACTGTTAAGAGAATAAAAAGACAAACCACAGACTGGAAATAAGTATTTGTAAAACATTTATTTGATAAAGAACTTGTATGCAGAATACACAAAGAACTCTTAAAACTCAACAATAAGAAAATAAACAGCTAATTTTATTTTATTTATTTTTTAAATTTATCTTTATTGATTTCAGAGAGAGGGAAGGAGAAGGAGAGAGAGAGACAGAAACATCAATGGTGAGAGAGGCATTGATCGAGCCCACAACCCAGGCATGTGCCCTGACCGGGAATCGAACCCTGATCGCCTGGATCCCAGGTCGACGCTCAACCGCTGAGCCACACCCGGCCGGGCAAACAGCTAATTTTAAAAATCAGCAGAAGAGTTGAACAGGCATCTTAACAAAGATATACAGATAGCAAATAAGGATATCAAAAGATATACATGATCATATGTGATTGGGTAATAAAAAAGTAAAATGTGAGCCCAGCTGGCATGGCTCAGGAGTTGAGCATCGACCTATGATCCAAGAGATCACAAGTTCGATTCCCAGTCAGGGCACATGCCTGGGTTGCAGGCTCGTTTCCCAGGAGGGGAGGTGTAGGAGGCAGCTGATCAATGACTATTAATGTTTCTGTGTCTCTCTCCCTCTCCCTTCCTCTGTCTGAAATCAATAAAGACATATTTTTTAAAAATAATAATTAAAATGTGATACCACTACACATCTACTAAAAAGGCTAATATCCAAAACACTAACACCAACAAATGTTGGCAAGGATGCAGAATCACAGGAACTGTGCAAAAATAGTACAGCCACTTGGGAATACAGCTTTGCGTTTCCTTTCAAAGTTAAACATAGGTTCACCATACAATTCAGCAATTGCTTTGCTTTGTATTTACCAAAATGACTTGAACAGTTATATCTACACAAAAATCAACACACAAATGTTTATAGCAGCTTTAATCTTTTTTCATTTTAAAACTTTTTTATTTTAATGCAAGCTGAATCTCCAGAAAATTATGCAGAGAAAAGCCAACCCCAAAAGGTTGCATGCTCTATGATTCCATTTATATAACATTCTTGAAAAGATAAAATTATACAAATGGAGAACAAATTAGTGGTTGCTAGGGTTGGAGGGGTGTGAGAAAGAAGTGATTATGGGTATAAAATGGCAATATGAAGAATTCTCGTGGTAATGGAATAGTTCTGTATCTGCGTCAATGTCAGTGTCCAGGTTCTGATACTGTGTTATACGTACTATTGCAAGATGTTACTATTGGGAAAAACTGGGTAAGGGGTACAAGGGATCTCTCCATTATTTAGTACAACTGCCTGTGAAATCTATAATTATCTCAAAATATAGTAGTTAACTTAAAATTAAAATAAAAAAAGAACTACTCTAGTCTAAAAAAAAGAAAAAAAACTTTTTTATTTTACAGAAGAAGGCAGCAAAGTTCTCTTTCAAATAGCAGATATGATGGGTCTGTTAGCAGAATATAAAGGAGTATAATTTCCTTAGCATTTTGATGGATTTTATTCACTGAAAGGAAAAATAATCTGTAGAATTCTTGTTAAAATGTTAATACAGATAGAATGTTCTGTTTAGCATTGACAAAAACAAAAGGGTAAGCCCTTTAATGTTAAAAATTTCTAGCTACCAAATAAAAGATGTTAAGGCATGTTTGGTTAAATTTATTAAATTACTTAAATTCAGTTACATGTGAAATGAGCTAATGGCTCAATGTAAGCTCTTATTATTTGTATACATAATTTTAATGGTTACATAAAATTCCAGCCAGTGGACATCTCTTCAGAACCATGTCCCTATTACTGAGCATTTGGCTAATTCTCAGTGTGAGGCTATTGTTAGGTTTGAAATAGTACATTAACCTCTTTTATATTTGGAACTTTTACTTAAAGTAATATCTTAAGAGTTTTCATATATATTTTAGAACATTTTATATAAACTGGGTTACAGGTATATGAGTATTCATTATATTGTTATCTAAATATAATTATCTTGAGTATGTCTGAAATATTTCACTAAAAAACTAAACTCAGTAAATAAAATCAGGTATGCATTTAGTAATCAAATGCTTATAAACAAAAGTGCCAAAGAAAAAGAGTCCTAGAATTTCCATCATAACTGACGAAAAGACAAAATGGGGATCTTTAAGGTTCCTAAGCACTCTAACCACAGCATCTCCTGGCTTTCAGCTCACCATTGCTCAGATTCTTTCCGCTCCAGCTAAAAGTTACACTCAAGGTTTCTAGAACATGCCTTGCATTTCTCCTCTCTGTTCCTTCATTCAATTTGTTTCCTCTCCCGCAACATAGTCTCTTCTCCATTTCAACATGCCAAAATCCTACCAACTTTTCAACGTTTGGTTCTTCCTTTCCAAAGTAATTTCTCCATAGTGTGGGATAACAATAATAACAACAACACCAATGTTCACGTGGCATCACCAAAGCAGTCACAAACACTCTCTCATTGCGTATGATCATAAAGACTCTCTCATTTCCTCCTCAGAACACTCCGCAGGATAGTCCTGTGAAGCAGGCAAGGCCTCATTCCTCCCCTGTCAGCCTAGGCCTGGAATCACACTTCCTCCCCTTCCCTTGCGAGTGAGCAAAACACACCAGCAAACACATAGCACTCCTCGCTTTGGCTCTGGGGACTGACTGATGGATGATATTAATAAAAACAATGTAATCAAAGGCAAAAAAGAAAAGTGACAAAAGTAAAGAAACAAACAACACAGCATAATTTAATAAATGACTGTTTAGTCCTGGCTGGTGTGGCTCACTTGGCTGGACCAAAAGGTGGTGAGTTAGATTCCTGGTCAGGGCACATACCCAGGTTGCAGGTTCAGTCTCTCTCTCCCTCTCTCTCCTTCCGCCCCTCCCCCCCCTTCTCTTTCTCGCTCCCTTCTTCTCTCTGGAATCAATAAAATAAATAAAATAAATAAATAAATGATTGTTTAAAAAGAGGAGAGGGAAAAGGAAGGAAGAAAGAAAAGATGCTGATTTGTGGCCCTGAATTTCACCATGTCGGGCAGATGGGATAAGATCAGATATGTGGTCACGCCACCTCTGCAGGGAGAGGGGGGCTGGAAAGGTAAGGTAATGACTCCCACAAACAGCAGAGAGGAGTATGATGCCTGTCTTAGAACGCATGCCACACATTTCCAAAGTTTGTTCTAATTTCTAAAGAACGCCAGATCATAAGGCTGGTGGTTAACATTCTAGACCTGGGACTACCACTGCTTTTCTTTGAGATTTGGGAACAACTCACTTAAGAGCTGTGTGCCTCAGTTTCTTCAGTCATAAAAAGGATGTTCTCATGCTTTTGGCATGCATTATGGTTGCTGACTCCCCAAGGAAGCTCCATGCCTCACTTTTTCCTGACATAACCCCAGCTTTTGGAGACAGGTTCAGAAGAGCTGAGCCCGCCCCTAGTCCCAGGGGACTAAACCTGGGCTCGTATATACCAACTATGCTAATGCCATTCCCTCCGCCAGTAACTGGTTTAAGAATAGAAATGTGATGAGATTCCAGCCAATCAGAAGTAAGGGAAAGGAACACTGGGAGGAGGGCTCCTGGGAAATTTTTTCTTTGATCTTAAGAAGAAACACAAGGAAGAGATGTTTTCTCTTCTGTCTTTTGGGTGTCATACTTGGACCTGTGGCCGCCTTATAACCATTAGCCGACAAATCTGAAAATAAAAGCTAAAACACTGAGACTATAGAGAGGAAAGGTAGAAAGCATCAAGTCTTGTATGACATCACTGAACCAATGAATTAACCAACCCAGCAACTACCCTCGAACCTCTAGATCTACTGCTTAATGAGAGTAAACAAACCAAAAAACTGATCTTTTGGTTATAAGTTAGGCCTTCTGTTACTTGCATCTAAAACATTCTTTTTTTTCTTAAATCCTCACCTAAGGATATTTTTTTCATTGCTTTTCAGAGAGAGTGGAAGAGGGAGAGAGAGAGAGAAAGAGAGAAACATCAATGCGAGAGACACACATTGATTGGTTGTCCCTGCAAGCACCCTGACCTGGGCGAGCGTTAAACCCTGCAACCGAGGCATGTATCCGTGGACGGAATCGAACCTGGGACCCTTCAGTCCAAGGGCTGACTCTCTAACCACTGAGCCAAACTGGCCAGGACGCATCTAAAACATTCTGAATGATACACTACTTGGTCATCTAGAACCAAAAAGGCACACATTAATGTGAAAAATTTTCAAAATTCAATGCTCAATATAATACAAGGTACCATATTACTACTTTTAGTTTTAAATAGGAATAGAAATTAGACTATAATAAGAATACACAGGGGAAAGTAAGTTACAAAAAATCTTTGAGCATGCTTATAACCATAATTCTGAACTCTGTATCTAGTAGCCTACTTGGTTCTATTTCATTTAGTTCCTTTTCTGGAGATTTCTTCTGTTCTTTTCTTTGGGACAGGTTTCTTTGCCTCCACATTTTGGCTCCTGGAATTTGTAGAGTGGCTTTGTGTAGTAGGTGTCCTGTAGGGCCCAGTGGCTCAGCCTCCCCAGTCACCTGAGCTGGACCTTCTAGGTGCTTTCCTGTGTGTGCTGTGTGCACTGTCCTGTTGTAGTTGAGCCTTGGTTGTTGTTGGCATCACTGGGAGGAATTGACCCCCAGGCCAATCGGCTGTGAGGACCAGCTGCAACTACGGCTAAGGAGCTGGCGTGCTGGAGACAACCCTATGGATCAGGATTTACTTCAGTGGAGCTTTGGTGTTCACCAAGTGCGCCCTTTGAGTGTGTCACTCGTGGATGTGGTAGGGTTTTAATCCAGCGTGGTCGAGTCTGCCCACCAGGTGCACTGTCTCTGGGGCCTCCCGGGAGGTACAAAGTCAGCCTCTGTCAATGCCTTGCCCAGGGCCACCCAGCATGAGCTACACAGCAACCCGTAGTTGGCTGCTCCTTGTGCTGGGCTTGGAGGTGCCCAGGAGAGGCCAAGCTATGAGCCAGTGCAGCTGCCGCTAGTGCCAGGCCTGGGGCCACTTATCAAGCCATATGGGGCCCGCTGCTGCTTGTTTGAGAGATTTTAGGAAAGTCCTAAGCATGAGGCTCGAGAGGCCGCTTGCACAGAAAAGCCCCTGGAAATGGCCTGGATTAGCTGCAGGTGGGGAGGGGCGGGGCCTCCGGGAATCATGGGGCGGGGCCAAAGGCGTGAGTCAGGTGCTGGAGATTCAAAGATGGCGCCTGCCTGCGGCTGTGTGCGGGGAGGACTCGCCAAAGGAGCAACGGCCTCCGCCAGCTCTTCTGTCTGGGAGGCCCTCAGCGACAGTCCCCACTGTCTTTTACAGCCTGAAGTGGTGGGACTTCTCTTTCCAGCCCAGGGCACCCTGGGCTGGGCGGCGCCTGATGTGGGGCCGGGACCCTTCACTTCACGGGGAAACTTCTACCGCCGAGATGTCCCTCCGAGGCTGAGTCTCCAGGCTTCAGCCCAGATCTGCCCACGTCTCCAGCCCGCACCTCGGCCCCTCCTCCCGGTCTCGTTGCTTCTTCAGTTCCCTGGTTGTGGGGCTTCTGTGCAGCCAGATTTCAGGAGGCTCTGAGTGAGGGTGCTTCTGTATTTTAGTTGTATTTCTGATGTGGCTGTGAGAGGTGCAGCCATTCTCTGCGGGATAGTGATGGAGAGTGAAAGACTGAAAAAGGGCCTTTGCCTTTTCATTTGCAAGAGAGAATGAGGGTCTTTCTCAGCGTATGCTGCAGCACGATGCGGTACCTCTCCTTGCAAGGCACTCTGCTGTTCCACTCACACACAGTGTCATTCAGTTGAAGGTGGAGTTGCACAAGTGGCTGCCTTCTGGAGGGAAGGAGAAAGGCAAAAATTAACGGCGCGCAAATATCAAAGAGGAGACGGATTGTCATTAGGGTGAAATGAGCCAACTGATCTGAAAGTGCTTTGAAATTGTTCCTCTCTAAACACTTTACAAGGTGCTTAGTGATTCAAACCAGCTTGCAGCACTCTAGCCCGCTGACCTCAGTCCCCTTCCCCAAAGGGCAACTGAGTCTTACTCTGGAGACACGCCAGCCAAACAGTAACCCACCTGGACTGTCTGTGCAAATGCAGGACGCATGTAAAGGCCATAATACCACTGGCACACCAAATGTCTACCTTGGAAAACGGTCGCTCCTGCTCTGGGCTCCCTTTACTGCTGAACCACCACTAAGGGGTTGGGGGTTGTAGGACACGAGATCTATTCCTGGGGTCCCCAGAGCTATAGTAGAATGCATCTCACAGGTGGCTCAGAAACATCATTCTAAATTGTAATTGGAGAGGGAATCTGAAAAAAGACTACTAATCTTACATTTGGGGTGCAGTGTGGCTTCATTCAGCTTAGTGGAAACCAGGTCACCATGTTTCCCTTACAAAAGTATTCTTGCCAATAAATATAAAAAATGTCTATATAATAAAAACTTGCAGACCTGAAGAGTCAGGTACCATTTTTTACCTATCAAATTGTCAAGACTTGGGGAAATATAAGAGTATGCAGTGTCGATGGGAACTTGGGGACCCAGGCCCTCTCAGACGAAGCTGGTCTAACTGTACTGGAGGACAGTCTGAGAAGCATCAAAGGCTTTAAAAACACATATCGTCTGACACAGTAATTCCACTTCTGGGAATACTCCGAAGAAAACAATTAAAGATCAACACAAATACTGAGCTACAAAGATATTAACACTTTCTTTTTGGGAAAGCAAAACATAATCCAATGACTGGAAGATTGGTCAAAATTATGCTATAGCCATATTATGGGTTACTCTGCAGACATGAAAAGCAATGCTGTAGATCCCTGGCCAGTGTGGCTCAGTCAGTTGGAGCATCTGTCCCATACACTGAAAGGTCACCAGTTCAACTCCTAGTCAGGGCACATGCCCAGGATGTGGGTTCAGTCCCTGGTTGGGGCAAGTGCGAGAAGCAGTCAGCTGATGTTTCTCTCTCCCCCTCTCTTTCTCTCTAAAAAAATAAAACAATGCTGTAGAAATGTGACTACTGACATGTAAAAATAGTGATATACTGTTGCACAAACTAAAAGCAGATTATAAAGTAATGGTAGGTGATTCTATTTTGGCTTCAAAAATATTAATATATGATTGTGTGAGTATCCTTCCAAAAAGGATCTGGAAGGCAATATATCAAGATTTGGTTCACAGACGTTGGTTCTAAAAGTAGGATTATAGGGAAGAGATTAACCAAACATATATGCATAACACAGGCAACAGACAATAGTGGACATAGACAATAGTGTGGGAAAGTCCTGGGGTAGGGTGGGAGTTGGGTGAAAGGGGGCAAAAAGGGGGAAAGCGGGGGACATCTGTAATAATGCGAACAATTTTTAAAAAATAAAAATAAATTTTAAAATAAATAAAAAGTAGGATTATAACTGCTTTTTATATTCTGTTTTCAGCATCTATTTTCAATGATTTTTTTCAATAAAGCGTATATATCGCTTTTGTAATAAGAAAAAATAATTAAAATTTTGTTAATTTTGAAGAAAAATATCCAAACTATAAGCTGGCTAATAAGTGACCTCCTAAAGCACAAAGCATTCATACACTGTGCAGGGTCTATATCATACTCCTCAGGCAACCCTACCAGAGAATGAAAAATCCCCTTTCCTCTCTGCCGAGAAGAGGGCATCAAGCATGGCAGTGGGAATCTCTATATCAGTAGCAGGAAAATAAACAAGTGGTCCAGGGATCAGCCACGCCTGGGTGGCTCACCTTTGTTGCCGCAATTTTTGGGAGAGGTGCTGTAGGTACACGGATGGTGAGTTTAAGCGCTGTGTCAGCAGAGATGCATCTGCTTCACACAGGCTCCAGAAGACATCAGCTTCTTGGTGAACCGTGCTGGCCCCCGGCTGCCTTGGCCTGGAATCCATATTGCTTGCTGATAGCCCGTCGACCTCCAGGAGGCTGCTGCCGTCCTCCAAGCGGCTCTCTGACTCCACGTAGTTCTGAATAAAAAAGATCTTCGGCTTTCCCAAGAGAGAAGGGCATGTATCTCCCATGAACATTCTCCTGATCTGATCCAAAGCCAACCCTGAGTGAGTTCGATCCACGCCAAACAGCCTCTGGGAGTCCCCTCGGCTCACCAAGACACACACAAAGCTGTCGTAGTCTTGGTGTTGAGTCATATGGGAAACTTGGTAAAGAACACGAATTATATTGTCCACAGTTGGATATAAGGAACGCCGGACTTCATAGCCCAGGGAAGTGAAGGTGTCTCGCAGATTCTCTACGAAAAAACGCAAACAAATACATAGCAATGGATACATTTGCAGAGCACAGATCCAAACAGCTGCAGAAAGGGTGGCATGGGTCACGAGTTCCCTCACCTCCACTTGCTGCAGGATGATATGGAGACCCCTAAGATGTAAGTTGTGACCATTTCCAGGCTCTCCAGTTTCTCTCATGACCTGCTTCCCAGTTTGACCTCCCACTAAGCAGTGGGAACCCTTGGCCAAGATTTCCTACAGTGCTCCTAAAGAATCTTCTCCTAGTTTGCAGGAATCCTGGATTGACCTTGGCTCCAGAAGCAGTAGAAGGCAGTAGGAAAAGCAGACTTCGAGTCTGCCGACTTGCCACACCTATGGGCGGCATGCTCTTTAGGAAGTGGGTCTTCCTAGCTTTAAATGGAAGTGGTGAGACCCACCCAATGAGAACGCTGTGAGGATTAAATGAGATAATACAAATAAACCTCCTGGTGCTCAATAAAAATTAGTTCCTAGTCTCTTTTCTTAAATCTTTTTGTCCATATTCTAGAAGTTTCTATGGCCTTGGAACTCTAGACACTCTACCCAGTCTACTTTTCCATCTGCTCAGTTTACCTTCACTGGAGAAATGTACACAGGCTCCTGAATTGTTTTACCTTTCTAATAGCAAAGAGAAACATCTTTCTTTTCCACGCTCAAAAATTCCACATTCTTTTGAGCCACTCATTAAGTTGTTTCCTGTCTGAGAGATGTCTCCAGTTTTTAGCTCATTTGCAAGGCAGAAAACTGTTCTGTCCTAAGCCCAGAGGCTAAACAAGTATCTCCTAATTCAAGTTGTCACCAAAACTATTAGCCCATGAACTTCTCTGGGTTTGTTTCCATGTCTTGTGACTATGTTCCCACCTCTCTTCTTCCCCTGGGGAATGATCTTCCAGAAGCCTACCACTGCATTCACCCCAGGCCAAACAACATAAGAATAATTAGAACACATATGACTTCCACCAAGGAACAAAGGGGTCCCACCTCCTGCTAGTTTAGGCATCACAAAAAGCATCAAGGGGAGATACATAACTGAAGGTAGCACATAACTGTTTATGACAAATTCTCAATTCTCTACACTAAATGGGAACAATCTGAAGTCTGAATAGTCCCAAATAATTCAGACTCACAGCTTGAACCAAGAGTTTTCACTTTCTTGCTCTGCGAACTCGACCGACCACTAATAAAATACGAAAGTGAAAGTAAGTAATCAAAATATCTCTCCTGGCTTCTCAGCAGGAAATAGGAAAAAGACAAAAGGTAGGAAAAGAAACACAGCCTTGGGTAAAGAAAAAGCTGGAATAACAGCCACTGGGCAAATAAGAGCTGGCCTGAGTGCTCTGAATTTAATTCACTCAGCCATGAGCAGTGTCTAGACACATTCACACAGGGGATCTAGTAGAATTTTCCACTCAGGAGAGCTGGGTTTCCCTGTGGCCCCACATCCTACCAGATGCAACAGTTTTAAATATGTCCACAAATTCTTCGGTACTCCTCCCTTTAAAAGATAAAGAGTAATTCCCTCCCCTTGAATGTGGACCACACTTGGTAACTCGTGTCTAATGAATGGAATGTGGCAAATGGGATATTATGACTTCCAAAGCTAGATCCCAAAAAGGATGTGGCTTCCGCTGGTTCTTTCTCTCTTTTGAACTGCTTACTCCAGGGGAAGCCAGCTGCCATGTCCTGAGAACACTCAAGGAGTCCCGTGGAGAGGCTCACATGAAGAACAAACGCCTCACACCAACACCCCAGCCACGTGAGTGAGCCACCTGAGAAGATCCTGTAATCCCACTCGAGCCTCTGACCACTCCCTCCTGAGAGGCTCTGGGCCAGATCAGCCAGCTACCACTAGTAAGCTCCCAACCCACAGAAACTTGTTCTTCTAAGCTACTAAATTTTGGAGTGATCTGTACACATTAGTAGATAAATAATTCAGCTAAGTCCTTTGATCTCTCCTGTCAGGAAACGGTAATGGCAATAACCATGACTTAAGACTGTAGTGGGACAGCTTACTTTTCTCCTCTGCCTAGCCCACAGGTAAGGGTGAAAAGAATGAATTTTATATATCACATAATAATGAAAAGATATCAAGAAGGTGCCCATCTCCTTAAAACTCGATGATAAATAAGTATTATCAGGGAAATGAAGGACATAACACACAGGTTGCTGATATCCTACTAAATAACTCACTTGTCCTCACGAAATCTCAGTGTAGCAGAAAAGGCTTAGCCACGTGCCCCTGGCCCTCACCTCTGAGGGTGTGGGCAAGGCTTCAGCTCCCGGCACTGCGCTCAGGTTGGAACCCGGGAGTGTACAACTAGAAAGCCTGGACTAGGTCCCTAGTTTTATTCCAAATGGTTCCTTTCAGGATCCACATATCTCTGATCATGGAGTAGTCGCTCCTCCAGGGGGCAGAAGCAAATAGGGAAACACCAGCTCAAAGCTTTGTTTACTTGTTATCCCAGAGTGGTTATGCCCAGCTGGCATGGCTCAGCGGTTGAGCATCAACCTGGGATCCTGGCGACCCGGGTTCAAATCCCGGTCAGGGCACATGCCCTGGTTGTGGTCTAGGCAGCCCCATTGATGTTTCTCTCTCTCCCCCTCCTTTTCCTCTCTCTGAAATCAATATACATTAAAAAAATAAAAATTAAAAAAAGAATGGTTCACTTCTTTCAAAACCCTCTCTCCTTGAGAGATTTCCTTCTTTATCAAAGCCCTTGAAAGAAACCCATAGTCTCTTCCCAAGCTGACAGGCAGGGGTCCAGCTGGGACAGGACGAATGCGGTCGGTCCGGTGCCTTCCACCTTTCCTTTATCTGGGCTCCCTGTGGGTTCCCGCTGGAACAGCAGCTTGTCGCGTGGCAGCGAGCAGGCAGGTGTGGTGCAGGGCAAAAGAGGAACCAGTCTTGGAATCACAAGATCTGAGATTAAGTCCGGGCTCCTCGCTCAACTTACTTGCTGAGTCCGAACTCTGCCTAGTCCTGACAGATGACGAACACCAGCAGAGGGGCTAAGAAGGGGATGGGAATCCGAGGTCAGGGCAGGAAGCCCTTTACCTACCAGAACAGGAGAAAAAAGGCTAACTCTGGAGGCGAAGCCAAAAAGCATACAAGTCCCCAGTGCTGAGAACAGGACAAGAAGAACATCAGATCTGGACAGGCCTCAGACCAAGATGGAGCATCCTTTAAATATCCTTCTGGAAAGACAGTCACTCAAGAGACCAGTCTGATGTCACTGCAGCCGACGTTTCCCATTAATATCACATCTTTCCTCTATCAGACTGTGAGGTGGCCTGGTGACTGATGTCAGCGGGGAACTGCAACTTTCTTTGCTGGGCCAGCAAGAACACCGAGATGCCCAGTCTAATTTATAGGATCAAAGGGGTGGCAACAGCGTAAAGCTGAACAAGGTACAGCCTTAGTTTACTCACCTATAAAATGGGATTAATACTGATGCCTCTACTATGTTCTCCAAAAGGTGGCTGTGGGGATCCAATGAGGTTTCTGTCAAGATGCTTTGCAAGCCGTGATTGCTTATAAATATAAGGTAATAACTTTAAAGGAAATAAAGGCAGGCATTTCAAATCAAATCATGGAGCCTGTGGTACATCTTTCTCATGGAATCTGCCTCCTTAGAACCCAGAAAAAAGTCTCTACCTCTGAAACTAAAATGGGTTCAGAGCAGTCAGTTTCTGTGTCCTTAAACAGCACGGCGACTGCCTTGTCATTTCCTGCATATAGGGGAAGAAAAACTTGGAGGCTGAGTAGGAAATAAAACTTCAAACGGCAGTTCTCATTCAACTCACACTGGAAATTCCACTCCTAACCCAGCCTTATTCTTTGTAAACTTAATTGTTTTTCAGAAACCGACTTTCTGAAATGAGGGGGCGAGTGGGTTCTTCTGGCCGTTAGTGGGGGTCAGCACCACCTACAAAGCATCTCCACAAACTATCTGGCTTTCACATCTCCTTTGCCCTGTTAGAAGAGGATATTTACTTATTCAAGATTTACAAAGGAAGTATGCAGCATCTGCTAGAAAAATCAAAGTCTTTACCTGCTTAAACAGTACAGAAAGATCTTCAAGCTTTTCAGAAAGAGCCAGGGAGAAAAGAAAGAGGAAGAAATGATTTCTAAAATATTTTATTCAGGAGCCTACAAACCAACCAGAGCTTTATTAAGGCCCAGAGTTCATCTGTCTGTGATGGGAGAGACATTCACTTCCCCGCTCCTAACAAGGTCAAAAGTCAGCGCTACCTTAGGGCACCACAAATCAGTACACAGATGACACAATATCAAGACTTGTTTCTTTTTTTTTTTTTTAATATGTCTTTATTGATTTCATAGAGAGATAGAAACATCAATGATGAGAGAGTCATTGATCGGCTGCCTCCTGCACGCCCCCGACTGGGGATCGAGCCCGCAACCCAGGCATGGCCCTGACAGGGAATCGAACCCCGATCGCCTGGATCCTGGGTCGACGCTCAACTGCTCAGCCACGCCCAGCCAGGCAAGACTTGTTTCTTAATTCTACCAAACTGAGATAACTAGCTCCAAATCCCTAAGCCTCCATGTCTGCTCCAAGAAGAGTTACTGACCTCTGTAAGGATTCTTTTCAAGAACAAGCCACTGAAACAATCACTTCAGTGTTGTTCACAGAGTGGCTCTGAGACCAGACTGTGCCTCATAGCCTCCAAATATGCTTCATACAGGGCCAAGCATGGTGTTTTGCACATAGTAGGTACTCGGTAAACATTTATGAGATAAAGGAAGAACAAACCTATAAATATTTTGGGGGACTTGCATACTCTCTGGGTAAAAGTCTCTTTTTATTTTATTTTTTTAAGGACAGAAGATAGGTAGGTATAAGAGTCTGCTAAATTCTGCAGATACAAAGGATGGTTTTAGAAACACACTGAGATTAGAAGAGCTTATTCCTTCATTCATTCACCCACCAAATATTTATTGAGCTCCAACATGCCAGGCACTGTTCCAGGTACTGGAGACACAGTGGAAGGGATGGATAAGCTCCCCACATGAAACTTACATTATAGCAAAGTAGCTAAGAGCAGAGGCTTTGGAGCCAAGCTTTCAAATCACAGCTTTATCAGTTACTAGAGAAGTTAGGAAAGGGAGTTCACTGTGCTCTGCTTGCTCACCTTGAAAATGGGGATAATAGTACCTATCTTACAGTACTATTTACGAAGATTAAGTGACAATCCAAGTAAAGGAATTAGCAAAATACCTGGCACATAGGTTTTTAATAAATTTACACTCTGATCACTACCACTCCCAAATTAGTATTATCGTGTTACTGTTAAGTTTCTTTCAGATCCCTTGTCTCAGTTGGTAATGTTTATCACCTGACTCCTACAATCATCCCAAATGTCCAACATTAACAACATGACAAAGGTAACTAGGAAAGAGACAAAGGAAACCCCACACAATCACTCTAGATGAAGTCTCCATGCTGTTCAGATGGAAATGAAGAAATGAGGAGTACTGGGTGTAATTAAGACTACTGTTAGCCAAAGCAGGATTCCAGGCCACAGTGAAAAATCTCCAAGAGGGGAGTTGGCAAGAGTGAGAGGCCTAGAAAGAGGGTGTGAGAAAAAGAGACTGTTCCTTCCACTCATTTTAATTAACACTCTCCAGCTGCTCTAAGTCTCAGCTGGGCTTACGATGGATTCTGGACCCCTCAGCAGATAAAAGCCACAGAACAAAGGTAGTCAAGTGTGCTGTCTAGTTTCTAACCTCTTAATTGGCCACCTGTGCCCAGGAGGGGTTGTATAAGAGGCCTCAAGCCCTGTTATTTGTTTTGTTCCCAGAGGCAGGGACAGCTTGAGTCAAGGAAGCAGGCATATAAATGCACCAGAGCCCAATACCTGCTCATACATCAAGCCAAAGACACAGGTGCCCCAGACTCCACCTCCAATTCTACCCTCCTTTCCATCTTTCTCTCTAATCAGGTCTTCCTGACTTCCCTCACCCCACCCTAGTCTTGGTACTCAAGATTCTCTTTCTCTGCCAAGCCCATTCACAATGATGACTGGTAGGAGTGGTCTGCCTAGCTTTCCACCTGGGCAGTTCCTCAGAAGTTATGATCTCTCAAGAATACCCCTCCATTCCACTTGGCCCCAGCCTGTGGGGACCTGCTCCACTCAGCAGAGCCCAGCGCAGGCCTCAGGCCCCCAGTTCCCTAGTCCCTCATTCGTCTGGGATCAGACTCCATGTACCACCCAAGTTCTAGCTTAGTGGTTTGCAACTAAAATTAAACAAATTGGGGAAATAATGTTAGCTGGCACTTAGTACACATTCACAGTGTGCCAGGCACTGCTCTAAGCCCTTTACTCACCCACTCCTCCCAACCTTCATATGAGGCGAGTCCTGTTATTAACCCATTTTACAGAAGAGAAACTGAGACATAGAGAGAAAATCTGCACAAGGTCACAAGCTAGAACATGGCAGAGCGATGATTCACACCCTTGCAGTCATAGTCCAGGGACCAATTCTAACCATGCTCCTGAAATGCAGAAATATATAAATCCACATTCCATCCCTGCCAGCAAGAGGCCCATAACCCAGCAAGGGAAACAAGCACAGACGATGGATTTTAGTCACAAATTCACAGCAGATCATGGCTTTATCTTTATAATAATTCTCTTTATACAACGGATGTACATCCTGCACTATGTGCACCTGGGAACTCTAATGAATGAAACCAAAATGGAAAGCAGAAGACAACTACACAGTCTCTTTAAAAGCAAGAAGTTACTCACTGAGAAAATATCTTCTCATCCTTATATTGATACTAATGGCTATAAAAGAAAGGACACTTATCTAGGGGTGAGGAATCAGCATTTCTCACATCTAACTAAAAATAGGGCATGAAGAAGTGAGATCATACCCGAAATCCTAGGACATCGAGCCTAATATTTGCTAATTTGATCTGCTGTTATATTCTCTTCCCATAAATCTCACCATGTTAACACTTAAAGTAAGCCTAAAAGATAGCTCTGATACATTCTAAGAGAATGTTGGAAAGCTGGAAGGAAACTGGGGAAACAGAATGATCAATCCTTTTAAGGAAGAGATAAGTAATTAAACATAATGTTATTCCACTTGACTAGATTCTTCTCATCCTCTTTAGATGCGTCATCAGTGACTGATCTCATTTGAGTCAGACATCCACCCACAACTGGGCAAAAGAATCAATTCAGATCCAAACAATGGTGACACACAGGTAGCACAGACTCGGGGCGACAACGGAAGTGCAGGGTACAGAACTAAGGGACACACTGCCTCTAAGAGAACACACACTTATCATATTTTTAATGTTACCCAGAAAGTTTAATGGTATCTCTCTGGGTGAAATGATGGGGCATCTGGTAATACTGAAGCCAGAAAGCCTTTCATTTTACATTCCCCCACCCCACCCCACCCCAGGTCCCAGGACTGCTCTTTGCCGCAGCATCCGGCATGGAAAGACAAGACTAAAGTTCACCAACTTTCAAAAATTATGCCTTTTTGCCAGACAAAATGCTCTGTGTTCCCCAAATCCCCTTCCAGTTTCCTTCTCACACACAGCTAGACTAACTTCCTTGCCCACTGGGTTAGGTGGGGCCATATGAGTGAACTCCGAGAAGTGGAATCTGGGTAGAAATGATGCACAGCACTCTGGCCTGGTGCCCAACTGCATGTGAGATCATGTATGCAGGAAAAGGCCAGCAAAGAACAAACAAACTCTGAAGGAGTTGGTCGGCAAGCTTCCGGGAATTGCAGAAATCCCCTTGGAAAGCAACCGAAACCTTTCTGCCAGGAAAGGAAACAGATCCTTATCTTTCTAGGAAGCTTGCCTCCAGGAGAGTTATGGCCATAAGGAAAATACTAAGCACATAGCTCAGAACAAAGCCATTTGTTCTTGCGCATTTTATGGTTTCTACTGATCACTTTCTCTAACACCCGCTTTTCTGTGGCTCACAATAAAAATCGCTGGATGGTGAGGAGGGTTGTTGCAGCTCCTCCAGAGCCTCAACCCTCTGCATCTCCACCTGAATTCTACATTCTCCATGTCTCGAGTTTTCTTCGCATCCCGCGAGCACAACAATGTACTTCCTTTATCCACCAGCCAGATGGAGAGGATCCTGTGGGAAACTCCAGGACCTCAGATGATGAAGCCACTAAATGACCATATGGAACAAAGTTCCCCCCAGCCTAGCAGTTTTCAACCTTTTTCATCTCATGGCACATAAACTAATTACTAAAATTCTGCAGCACACCAAAAAATATATTTTTTGTCGATCTGACAAAAAAAAAGGAATGATTTTGATTCATTCACACCGAATGGCTATTGTTGTGTTGGCTGTTGTCATTTTTTAATTTAACAATCTAAGGGAAAAGAAGTCACTGCCCCTGACTAAATAGTCAGGTACTGCATGTTTTAAAAATTCCTGCAGCACACCGGTTGAAAATCAAACTCCCCTCCATGCAGATTTGCACCATGGTTTATAACAGCAGCTAGTGTTCATCACACTGGCAAATATAGCTTGCCTGTGCTGTGATCTCACTCTGGAGGCATCAGTTAATCTGCAGCATCCACACCTACCTGCGTCATTGCCTATGCAATCAATTATCAGGCAGATTCCTAAGGGCTTGCTCTGCATCCTGTATCTCTCTTCAGGTATGGGCTGAAAAACAAAGTAGGGATTATTAAAGACTGCATACAGCTGTTTCTACAAGGTCTCACCTATATACTACCTTTTCTTTGGGATTTTCTTACGCATCCCTTTGGCAACTAAGTCCGTCAATAGAGCCTGAAGTCATCACAGTTGACATTTCGCATTAAGATAATATTTTTCCTCTATTCAGGTAATGAGCTTAAGACAACAAGCTATTTCCGTTTTGATTTAACTTTAATGAGAACCACAGTCTCTTTATACGTGTCTCAGCTTTGCAAGACAAAGATAATTTGAAACAGAGAAAAGATGGATTGCATGTTTTCTTAGTAACCTGAGTTTGTACAAGTGCTATCTTTCCAAACTAGTACAAAAGGAGGCCTTCTATTGCCTGTCCTTACAGGGAAGAGGCTATCAGCCTAAGAAAAAGCCAGAACAAGTCAAAGTTCAGCGTTGCTGCTTCCTGATATGTTCCGTAATCACTCAGCTGAAAAGAGAAACGCCACTTTTGGAATTTCCTTGCATTCCAAAGTTCACTAATGCTATCCACTTCCGCATGTTTCTCTTTGCTACAACCACAGTTCTCCTTTAGGAGAGTACCAGGAAAATAACACTCTCAAAACCCTACCGATGTCACAAAAAATTCTTAATAGATATTTTTAAAGAAGCTGGTGTTCTCCACAGGTACTGTGCATACAGTACAATACCAAATCAGATCATTTATTCTGTACCTGAGGCAAAAATGCTCCTGATTCTTGAATGGATGTCTTCACTGGTATTCCTGGAGGGTGAGAGAGAAATCATTTACAAAGCTGAAGGAGATTTAGCCCACTCCCATGCTGGCTGCATTTCTTCGTATCACAGGTGTCTCTTCCCCTCTTTTCTTCCCCCTATGATCGCTTCTTTCCTCAGCTGTACTCAGCCCCAAGGTTCTGCCCTCGCACTGAAAAACCTGACAGGAAACCCAAATATCCGTGCTAAACAGGGGTCACGTAGAAAAACTGCTTAAGCAGCAAGTGAAAGAAGGCTCTCCCTTGCCTTCTCCAGGTGAGGACCAGGCTACTGGTGCGTTTTTAACCTGACAGGGAGTAATAACTTCACCACAAACAATATCAATAGCTTTCCTACATGTGCTAAAACTATGGACAACCCCCACGGGAACAGCCTTAGAAACTGAACAGATGGCCATGTTTTCTTAGTCTAGTGATACTGGAAGATTATAAAATAAAATGTCAATGGCAAGAGAGGAGACAGTGAGCTTAGCAAATGTAGATGAGCCTAAAGCACATTTTGTTAGATAAAAATGACTTTATTTGCCCAGGGAGGTAGAGAAACCAACAGTTTTAAAGCCATAAAGGGCTGGCTCAAACCCTAGCACCATCACTGACAAACTCTCTAATCTGGGCAAGTTTCTTCCTGAAGTCTCAGGGGTTTTTTAAATCTCTAAGGTGAATAAACCAATATCTACTCTATACTATTGTTGCAAAAATGAGAAATAATGTCTAAAGACAGGCAAAAAAAATGCCAGTACTGATGAGGTTTAGGGGAAATGAGCACTTTCAAATACCAAAGCTGTAAAAGCTGACTCACTCTTTTTAAAGAACTAGCAACACCCTTTAAAACAAATTCTGCTTCTAGAAGTTTATCTTATGAAAATAATAGAGGAACTGTGCAAAAATGCCAAGGACATCTACTGAATGACTGTTTTCACAACGACCCTAAACTAGAAAGAAATGAAAAGTCTACCAACATGAAAACAGGGTAAATTATGGTCCATATAAGGGAATACTATGCACTGTTAAAAAGGATAAGAGAAATCTTCATGTATTTGACATGAAAAGATATACAGGATATATTAAGCAAGAAATGGATTACTAAATAATATAATATTGATCCATTATACTTAAAAATATGTATTTGCATGCATATACTTACACATCTATGTGCAAAAAAGTAAGAGTCCTAGAGGTATATAAATCAAACATTAATAGTGGTTATGTCTGATATGTGGAATTAAGAGGAAATTTCACTTTATCTTTTTCTATTTTAGCAATTATGGATTAACAGGATTTTTAAAATTACAAAATAATCTATGTAATATGCTTATATCTGTTTAAGGCACTTAGTAAGAGCTTAATAAATTGTAGTTATCATCATTCAGATGAAATCTATTTAGAAATCCAAATTAATATGATTACTTGGTTTGATTATTTTAAACTTCTATTAGATTAAGGCCAAGTTATCAGAATGGTTTCTTCTTTTTATTAGCAAATAAACCATGTCTAGGCCAAAGCAGGTAACTAGTTCTCCTAGGATCATAAGGGGTGTGGGGAGCCTTACTTACTTACCTCACCTGTATAATTCTAATCAAGGATAAACCTGCCATTAGTGCAGCGGAAAAAACACAGACTGTTTTTAATTTATATCCAAATCTACCAGGTCTCCTATTTCCCTTTAAACAGCTTTCAGAATGCTAATTCTCACCACCTCCCCAGTGTTTTAAGAAATACTGTCACTTCAGGAATTAATTTGCTCCTCAGTAGCTTTTGCTGGAGAGCAGAGTTTTAGGTAGGAAATGACAGGAATGAGCTTCACCATCTGGCAAATCTGGGCAAAATGCTTTTCAGTTTCCAGGTGCACGCAGGCAGCACTTAGGCTGCCACACACAGGTGGCTTCTGTCAGGCCACTGCCCTACAACAACGTTCACAATCTCCACAGCACACAGGACAAAGTCCAAGCTCTTCAGGTAAGACGGAGCCCTCCTAACCTGCCTATCAAGCCCTGCCTGCCTGCAGGAGTTCTGAAGCACAGCCGTCTCCACAGCAGTGTGACTGAGTCTCCGCCCTCACTTCAGGGAGGGCTCAAGACAAGCAAAAGCAACACACTTTAAAAAAAAAGATGGGACTGTGTGCTGCTGTTAGAGAGATGAGAGAGATCATACAGGTTGAAATGACTAGTTTCTTATTGTATTTTTTCTTTCCTTTTAGGGGAGGCGAATGTCATCTATAGAGTGTCTAGACTTATTAAATGGACTATAAAACAAGATCTCAGTAACCTTTCTTCTTCCTGCTGCTAGATATTTGATTTAACATGGTTCATTATCATGGCTAGATTTATGTTTAACATGGCCTGGTTTTTGTTCTATCTTGGGTAGAAATGTCACATCTCTTAAAAATGTATAGCCAAGAAGATGAAGCTAATAGGGTAAGAGGTGTTTAAATTCAAATAAGTGAATTCAGTAAATAACTAGAAATGCCAATGAACACATTTTAAGAGTTTAACTACCTTTGCTTTTGAGAGCTTTAATTAGACTGTATAGATAAAGAAAATGGCCAGCTCTAAAAAAATAAAACATTTTGTACTGGAATTATCAAGCATTTATAAAGAATGAGTAAAAAAAAAAAGTTAGTCTTACTTTGAATGGCAGGCTGTTTCACCATGAGTCTTTGTTCTTTACTCCTCGCGTTCTGATAAAGAATAAGGTCACATCCCTGTTAGTTTTTTCAGAGTCACATTATATTACACTTTTTTAAATGTTTTAATAGGATTTTTACCCAGGGAAAAATTAAAATACCACCTTTGCTGATAAATCATCTAAAGAAGAATAGCAAGAGCAATTAACTCCATGACTCCTATATCTTGTAGCCAAAGAGCAAGGCAACTCTTCTAAGAAGTGAAAATACAATTAATGTGTAAATGAATGCCTATCTAGCATATTAGAAGGTTTCCAAACAGCTCAATAATGTAAGCTGTTATGGTATAGTAGAGTTGCTATCAGAGCTCCAAGACAGAACAATCTGTTGGAACATGCGATTGATATTCAACCTGATCCTTTAACAAAGAGGCAATGTATGTATGGTTAAGAGCAGGAGTTCTGGCCCAAATAAAACTGGCTATAAATCTCGATTCTGCCACTTACTAGCTATGTAACCTCAAGCAAGTTATTTATTTATTTATTTATTTGGTTTATTTTTGTTTAAAATATTACAGATGTCCCTTTTTCTCCCCAATGACCCATTCCACCCCGTCCCACCCCCCTCCTCAGTCCCTCACCATACCATTGTCCATGTCCTTGGGTTGTGCATATATGCATATAAATTCTTTGGTTAATCTCTCCTCCTCTACCCACCTCCCCTCCTCCATCCCTCTGACATTCATCAGTCTGATCCATGCTTCCATGTCATTGAATCTGTTCTGTCCATCAGTTTATTAAGTTCTTTAGATTCCACATATAAGTGAGATCATGTGATGTTTGTCTTTCTCTGCCTGGCTTATTTCACTTAGCATAATTTTCTCCAGATCCATCCATACTGTCCCAAAGGGTACGAGATCCTTCTTCTTTACAGCTGCATAGTATTCCATGGTGTAAATGTCCCACAGCTTTTTATCCACTCATCTACTGATGGGCACTTGGGCTGTTTCCAGATCTCAGCTATTGTAAACTGTGCTGCTATGAACATAGGGGTGCATATATTCTTTCTGATTAGTGTTTCAGGATTCTTAGGATATATTCCTAGGAGTGGGATCACTGGGTCAAAAGGCAGCTCCACTTTTAATTTTTTGAGGAACCTCCATACTGCTTTCTATAGTGTCTGCGCCAGTCTGCATTCCCACCAGCAGTGTGCTAGGGTTCCCCTTTCTCCACACCCTCGCCAGCACATGTCGTTTGTTGATTTGTTGATGGCAGCCATTCTTATAGGTGTGAAGTGGTACCTCATTGTGGTTTTAATTTGCATCTCTCTGATGATTAGCGACGTTGAGCATTTTCTCATATGTCTCTTGGCCATCCGTATGTCCTCTTTGGAGAAGTGTCTATTCAGGTCCTTTGCCCCTTTTTTAATTGGGTTGTTTGTCTTCCTCTTGCTGAGTACTATGAGTTCTTTGTACACTTTGGAAATTAGCCCCTTATTAGATACATCCTTGGCAAATATGTTTTCCCAGACTGTGGGGTTCCTTTGTATTTTGAGGCTGTTTTCTTCTGCTGTTTAGAAGCTTTTTAGTTTGATGTAGTCTCATATGTTTATTTTTTCTTTTGTTTCTCTTGCCCTAGGAGATGTATCAGTGAAAAGTCAGCTACATGGGATGTCTGTGACTTTACTGCCTATGTTTTCTTCCAGGATTTTTATGGTTTCGTGATTTACATTTAAGTCTTCTATCCATTTTGAGTTTATTTTTGTGTATAGTGAAAGTTGGTGGTCTAGTTTCATTTTTTTGCATGTATCTGTCCAATTTCCCCAGCACCTTCAATTTTAAATGATAGCCTTGCTGAATAAACCAATCTTGGTTGCATGTTCTTGCTTTTCATTACTTTGAGTACTTCATGCCACTCCCTTATGGCCTGAAGAGTTTCTGGTGAGAGATCTGATGTCAGCCGTATGGGGGTTCCCTTGTAGGTCACTGCTTGTCTCTCTCTTGCAGCCCTTAATATTTGTTCTTTGTCCTTGACATTTGCCATTTTAATTATGATGTGTCTTGGAGTGGGTCTTTGGGTCCCTCTTGTTTGGAACCCTCTGTGCTTCCTGAACTTGTGTGGCTTTCTCCCTCACCAGCATAGAGAAGTTTTCTGTCATTATTTCCTCCACCAAGTTCTCTATCCCTTCCTCTTTTTCCTCCCTCTCTGGCACTCCTATAATGCAAATGTTGCTTCGCTTCATGTTGTCCCAAATCTCCCACAGACTGTCCTCGTGCTTTTTAAGTGTTTTTTCTTTTTGCTGCTCTGATTGAGTAATATTTTTTTCTACCTTGTCTTCTAAGTCACTTATTCTAGCCTCTGCTTTATTGAGCCTGCTTTTAATTCCTCCCAGTGTATTCTTGATATCAGATACAGCATTCTTTATTTCTGATTTTTATTTATGTTATGTATCTCTTTTTTCATGTTTTCACTAAGGTCCTCGATCTTATTATCATCTAGTGCCTTATTTTTCTCCTTAATTTCCTTGAACATCTTTATAATCATTACTCTGAACTCTGTTTCTGATAACTTGCTTAACACCATATCATCAAAGTCTTTTTCTGGAGATTTTTCCTTTTTTTTAATTTGGGGGTTCTTTGTCTCCCTATTTTGGTGGTTCTTAGTGTTTGTATCTATGTATTACATATATTTGCTGTCTCCCAGTCTTGTGGGGTGGGATTTTGTATTGTGAGTCCAGTGGAGCCCAGAGGTGTGTTTTCCTTATACTTCTCAGCTCTTTGCTCTAGGAGTGTCCTTTATGTGGGTTCTTTGGGCTCTCCTGTTGTGGTTTGGTCTAGATTGTTGTTGACCAGTTCTTGGGAGGACTCTCCTCTCAGGTTGGCTAACTGTGTGTCTCAGCCCCAACCTTGTTGTGTAAGCTGTTGTATGGGTGCTGGCAAAGCAGAACAATACACAACTAAACTTCCAGGAAACAAGGGGTATCTTAAAAAATATCTTGACAGTCACAATGAAAATAACCCAAGTGAAAATGGAACTGGGAGAGTGAAGGGAGAACACAAATTCTAGAGAAGAAAAAAAAAAAGGTAAAAAAAAGAAAGAAAAGTAAAGCTTAAAGAGAGAAAAGTACATATTGTTAATAGTGACAAAAATTTAGAAAATAATAATAAACTAAAATGTAAAAAATAGAGAAGCTACTGAGAGATAATAGAGGCAGAGAAAAGATTCCGAAAGAAGGGCCAGCAAAAAATTAAGGGAGAGAATAGGAATAGGATAATAGTTGAAAACGAAAAAATAAAAATACAATAAAGATAATAAGAGAAACTAACAACTGAACAAAAAGACAGGAAGACAGAAAGGAGGAAAACAAAAGAAAGAAAGAAAAGAAGAAAAGAAAAAAAAGAAAAAAAAAGTTATGCTAATGGGTCAAGAGAGATAAATCCTGGGCAGGGAGGCAGTCCAATAAGAGATTTGGGGGCAACTATAGAGAAAAATAGTAAACTTGTTTATAATGATAAAGTACCAGCAATTAAGCAGGGATATCAAGAAAGTCTTGACAGCAGAAGCAAGGATAAAACAAAACAAAGCAAAAAACCAAAACAAAACAGAGAAACAAAACAAAAAACAAGCTAAGCAAAAGAAAATTCGTTTTTTAAAAAAAAAGAAAAAATTTTTTAAAAATTATTATAAACTTTAAAAAGAAAAACCAAATTTTTTTCCCTTTCTCTTCTTCCTAAGGGAAAAAGAGGGGGGAAAAAAAGACAGTCAATCAGGTGAGTTTCTTCTGGGCAGCTTATGTTGTCTGCAGCTCACTGTTTTGTGTGCTGATTTCCGTTCTCCGGGAGGTACTTGTGTATCAGCCAATGCAAGGAGCCGTCTGGGTTTGGCTCTGGTGTCCTTAGGTAGATGGCTGATCTGAAGCTCTCCGCAGACCACTTCCTCTTTTCATCTATTGCAACTTTGTAGCTGCCTGTCTTGCTCCAGAGTCTTCTGTAGAGTCTTTAGGGTGCAGGGTGGCTAGTGTAGCCCAGGGTATCACTCCCCTTACTTAGAGGTTTTGCTGTCAGGCGCTCCCTGTGAGGGAGTTAGTCTCTGCTCCACCGCAAGCTCCTCAGTCCCTACCCTGTCCTCTGATTCTAGTCCCCCAGGCTCTGTCCTTCTGCAGCTTCAGATTGATTTCAGCCTGTTGCCTTTTCTGTCTGCGCCGTTTCAGCAGCCTGGGCTCAGTGAGTTCAATTAAAGAACATTCCAGTGAGCTCTTTGCCTGCCCAGCCCCCGACAGGGGTTTCAGCGTTTCCTCCAGTTCCCAAACAACAGTCCCTGAGAGTCTTATTCTTGTAAAGTCCTCCTGTGAGCTGCTCTCCCCTCTCCCTCAGGACTGTGCCCTGCGGGGTGTCTGGGGCTCAGTGAGTGGACCCACCCCTTTCCTGTTGAAGGCAGTGCTCCCGGCTGCAGGAAAGGCTGCGGGCTCCGCCCCTCCCTGCTCAGCTCTGGTTGACTGGTCGCACCAGGCCCGCCCTCAGACAATCCCCTGTGCAGACCCCAATCCCAGCCTCTGCTGGTCTGTCCACACAGTGCACCCCGGGAAGGTGGGAGCCAGTCCCACAATCAGACTCACAAACACAACGCACAAAGCAACACACAGGCAGAGTCCTACCCGCCTTTCTTACCGAACTCTATGTTTCTTCAATGCTCCCAACTTGCGCTCCGTCCACTCAGGTAAGTTTCTACCTGCGCGCCAAGGCCCCCAGCGGGAGGGGACCCAAAGTCAGCTCCATGCAGCTCCCCGCACCACTGCTCTCAGCAAAGCTGGGGTGGCTCCATGCACCACCACGGCGCCCCTCAGGGCTGGTCACAGATCCCAGCCTCTCAGCACCAAGAGCTCAGGGCGGGAGGGCACCCTCAGGGCTGGTCACAGCTCCCAGCCTCTCCCCACCGGGAGCTCAGGGCCGGAGGGCTCCTCCCCTCCCCGAGCCATGCAGATTCAATGCTTTACGGGACTCAACACAATGCCCCACAGGGGGGCAGAGGGTCCCTGGGTGCGGCTGCTCAGTCTCGACCTCTGGTCCCTTACTACTCGGTGCCACACGCTTTGGGACAGCCTTTCCTATGTTCAGCACCCTGAGCATTAGACACCGGTCCCAGCCGCCACTAGAGGATAGTTTCCTCGGAAGGCGCCGTCCCTCCGGGACTCACCGCTCCCCTGGGGCCCTCTGCCCTGTGCGCGGGGCGCTCCTTCCCCTCTCCTCCGCTCCGGGTGTGGGATCCCCACTTTTGGATGCCGTCCGCACTCCCAAGAGCAGGGAGCTTTGCAGCCTCGGGCTCGGAGCCCAGCACAGGCTTCAGGGGGTCTCCCCCTTTCTATGCCTCTCCTCTCTTACTGGACTCTATGTTTCTTCAGTGCTCCCTACTTGCGCTCCATCCACTCAGGTAAGTTTCTTTGGCTTTTCCAAGTTGGCTACATAGGATTTTAGGAGTAAATTGAGTCTGTGGCTGGGAGCGGGGCACTCTGCTGCTTCTCACAGGGCCGCCATCTCCCCTCTCTCAAGCAAGTTATTTAATCTCTATGTATCTGTTTCTTTATCTTCAAAATAAGGACAATCAGAGTACCTACCTTATACATTTTTTGTGAAAGTTAAATGTATACAAAGTACTCAGGACAGTGCCTAGCATATGGAAGTGCTTAAAAAATGTCCAGTTATTGTTCTTCTGTAATTGCCTAGGTATATACATAAGCCACATGTGGGCTTGATTCTTGATAACAGCTACCACTTCTGAGGGCTACAGTGGGATTAACCAGAGAATGAAAGACTGAACTGACCCTTTCTCTTCTCAAGTGACAGGGCCTGTGTAAGGTACACATATCACATACTGTCAACCGTCTGATACGCTCATCTTTCAAATGACAGTTCTCCATTGAAGCTATCCTAGCCAAAAGAAAGAAGTAGACTGTTCATTAAGCTGTGTCTTTAGCTAAGTCTGTGTGTCTAAATTAAAGAAAAACATGTAACTTGCTTTTATCCCTAATAACCAATGCCTTAGACACAGGTTGTTGATATTAAATAGAAGTTCAAGCCCCACATGGATACGCATTCACTTTTACATACTATTAAAGATACATAACATTAAATTGAAGCTAGGTTTAAAAAGCATTATATTGAGCCTTGGCTGGTGTGGCTCAGTCGGTTGAGTCAGCCCGTACACCAAAAGGTCACCAGTTCAATTCCCCGTCAGGTGTGGTTTCAGTCCCCAGGGTGCACATGGGAGGCAGCCTATTGATATTTCTCTCACATCAATGTTTCTCTCTCTCCCCCCCTCTCCCTTTCACTCTAAAATCAATAAAAATATATATATTTTTAAAAGCATTATGTTGCAAAACAAAAGAAATAAAATTAAAAGCATTATATTGCGAGTCATACACCTTTTTTATTCTATAATATGTTGGTATCATGTGTTATTTAATGCCACCATAACTTTTTTTTTATTTTTTTTGCCCCCTCACCCAAGGATATTTTTTACATTGCTTTTCAGAGAGTAGAAGGGGAAGAGAGAGAGAGAGAGAGAGAGAGAGAGGAACATCAATGTGAGAGAGACACATCGACTGACTGCCTCCTTCATGTGCCCAAACTGGGGCAGAGCCTGCAACAGAGGTACAGCCCTTGGCCAGAATCGAACCCAGGACCGAAGCTCTAACTACTGAGCCAAGCTGGCTAGGTCAGCATAATTGATTCTTGAAAAATGACAGATATATCTAAGCAATGGCATGTCTAGTATGTAGTTTATTAAATACACCCATGGTGTAGAGGAAGGAGCAAGGACTGGGCCCAGTTCTCGTGATAGTTAGAGGTGGATAATCACTTAACGTTCTTTAGAACTATGTTTTTTTATTTGTTCAGTGAGGGGACTAGACAGTGTAATCCTTAACATCCCTTTTAGCTCTGAAATTCTGTTGCTCAGTGGTAACTCTTACAGCTCATGTTCTTCATGAAACTATATCACAGGGGCAGTTAATGTTTTCATCACATACTTTTATGAAAGTATTTACCACTTAAACATGAACTTGCACTGTGGTCTAAGTCCTCACTACAAATTCCACATATCTTGATATGGCAATGAGGACGAGATTATACTAAGATGAACTTCACAGGATAAAAAATTAGCCAAAGAACAATTCTGAGATTACCTTGCACTATCTACTAACACAAAAACCAGAAGTGACTATGTGAAATTTATGTTCACGAATCAGTAACATCTCTCAACAATAAAAACACTTTTGCTGACATCATTAAAATAAGCATCATTAAAAAGCAAATGCCTTTTGCTTTCTTTGAACTTATTGAGAGGTAAATACAAAGGTATTTATTTTGAAGCATTGTTTACATTAACAGAGGATTAGAGATAATCTAAATATACAAATACAATACATTTAGAAAGTAGGACCATGTTAAATTAGAATGATTAAACAGAAGTAGTTTCATAGAATTTATGTGGAATAATTTCTAAGAATTCTCAGATTAGAAAAAAAATGAAATACGATATTTATATAGACTATCTCTGGATGGTCTCTCAGCTATCTTTAGGAGGAAACATACTTTAAAAAGTCTTTTAGTCCCACTGGTGTGGCTCAGTGGTTGAGCATCAACCTACTGAAGCAAGAGGTTGCCGGTTCAATTCCCAGTCAGGGCACATGCCTAGGTTGCTGGCTCGATCCCCAGTGGGGGGCGTGCAGGAGGTAGCTAATTGATGTTTCTCTCTCATCGATGTTTCTGTCTCTATTCCGCTCCCTTTCTCTCTCTAAAAATCAATAAAAACATATTTTAAGTTTTTTAGTATCACTTTGAATTTTTTGGTCCATGGGCATGTCCTGACCAATTTTTATTTAAAAAGCTAAACTTTCACAGGAACACATGAACAAAGAAAGAAAATGTTCAATTGCATATGTAATACAAAAGCAAACCGAATAGAAAACAGACTAGAAAGGAACAGAACAAGATAACAGTTGTTATCTTTGGGTGGTAGGATAGTCAGTCTACTGTACTTTATTTATATTTCTCTGTGTTTTCCAAATTACCTTAATGAGCATATGAGAGCTTTATAAACACAAATTGTTATACATGTTTTAAAAACAAGTGCATGTTTCTATCACAATTTTTTTCAGATATTAAAGTACATAGTGTGAGAACACGTATATTTTAATTAAGTTTCTGAAGCTTTTTCGTGCTGGGATTCCACACATTTGATCCAGACTCACCTTTAAGTTATATGGAGGATCCTTAAGACTCAAGTTTGTGAGAGATGCCTGGAAACCATTTATGTGACTTGTTTCTGTTTCTTGAGCTATAAGCAGAAGAGAGTTAAGGTTTACCAATTATTATTAAACGAATCTTCAACAATGGCTCACTTCAAGGTCAATCATCATCTTTCAAAAAACCCTAAACTTTCCAGCCACCTTACTTAATTCAAAATTTCAGATCAGATGACTCTTCCACCAGCATCATTAAGAATGTACTAAAAATGCTACTCTTGGACTTGATCTTTTATCAGTCACTTAGGGGTATGGAGTGGAGGGCAGGGGTTCTACAGATCACTGGGTCTCAGCCATGCCCTTCAGGCTGTGACTCTGGTGGCAGTAGATTGCCAACAGAGCCCAATCTGAGGCTGAGTCTAAAAGACAATAGGGGAAGGGTGGCAAGGGAGAGGGCCAGTGTGAATCTGGTCCCCTTTACCGAGGGAGGGGTTATCAGCAGAAAAGATGCCCTTTGCCTGGCTGGGCGTGGCTCAGTGGTTGAGCATCGACCTAGGATCCAGGAGATCGAGGTTCAATTCCTGGTCAGGGCACATGCCCAGGTTGTGGGCTCAATCCCCAGCATGGGGAGTGCAGGAGGCAGCCAATTAATGATTCTCTCTCATCATTGATGTTTCTAGCTCTCTCTCTGAAATCAGTAAAGATATATTTTTTTAAAAAAAGAAAAGATGCCCTTTTTCATGAGAAGCTTTTGTGAAACTCAGAACATATGCAGGGCAGCTATGGGACCCCAGTGACAGGATACCACCCAGAGTTGAATGGTGATCAGGCCAAACACTGGAGCAAGGCAGCAGGGCTCAGTATATTTTCAAAAGTCCTGCCCAGCTGGAGTGGCCCAGCAGTTGAGCATCAACCTATGATCCAGAAGACTGCGGTTTGATTCCAGGTCAAGGCACATGCCCGGGTTGTGGGCTCGATCCCCAGTGGGGGGGGGGGGCTTGCAGGAGGCAGCCAATCAGTGACTCTGTCATCATTGATGTTTCTATCTCTCTCCCACTCCCTTCCTCCCTCTGAAATCAATAAAGACATATTAAAAAATAATAATAAAAAAAAGTCATGAATGTCCACAGCACCTCCACCTGGTGCAGAGAATGGGGGTGCAAACTCTTTCTTGAAGGCAGGAGTGTTAAGAACTGCTTGGCAGCATGGGAGAAGGCCAAGACTGTGGTAATGGGTGTGGGGTGATGAAGTCAGCAGATGTGGGATATGAAGGATATATAAATGGATATGATCTCTAATCACAGGCTAGTGGGACTGAGCATTCAGGTTCTTTCCATCCATCCAACAATGAATTTTTACCAACCAAACCTACCATGCACAGGGTACTTTTCTTAGGCCACTGAGAGGCCAAAATTCTGCTTACCAGACTGCTTGTATTTCTGGATTTTTGTCTTCAGGTCTATTCTGTGGATGTTCTTTAGGCATTTTTCTAATAAGTCCAACTGATCTGGAGCAACCAGATTTAGCTTCTCCAATTCCATCACAAGATCCAGGAAGCTCTAAAAGAGCCACCAACAAGAAATAAATGTCAGTAGGGCTGATTATTAAGTCCCAAATGAAGAACTCAGGCCATTGTTTATAACAGCAAGAAAACGTGACAAGTGGAGTGCCTGCAGACCTTCAGTGATCCTAAACCAGACCTCTCTGTCTGATAGTCCTTCCAAGGCCAGGTGCAAATTACTCTCCTGAATTTTATTCAGCAAAGAGGTAGTAGTAAGTCTTTTGGTGGCCAACCTGTGCCTAGGTTGGGGATGGACACATGGGCTATTTTGTGTCAAGAAATATGGTGAGAGAGCAGGCCTAAAAATATACTAAAATCCTCCTGAACATCTTCTCTTTCAAAAACTCAAGCTAGTGTTATACTGAAAATCTCTAAGGGCTTTCCTAAAAAAAGGAAGAGAGAAGGTAGTTTGGGGAAAGTTTTTACTAGAAAAACCCCAATGATACAGTTTTGAAGTTCCTAAAACATTTTAATCAATGTTGGACATTCCAACTCACTCTGATTTAGGGGATATGAGGAAACAAAATTTCAAGGGTAGGGCATTGTTACTCATTTACCCTGAACTACAAGGATTGTGAAAGAGCAATGTTGCAGAAACAGGCACTGGTTTTGGTTTTACTTCTCTTCTGTTTAACATTTGGTTACTTAAGTCCTATTCTTATTTTAAAATATAATAATCATAATTAAATCTATATAAATGATTGGGAGACAAGTTGATTAGGGGACACCAAAAGAGGAGTTCATTTTTTTCAATTTTTCTTCCCATTTTGCATTTGGTTGAGGGGGGGCATACAGTCACCCTTTATTTCCAGATTTCAGAAATTGCCATCTTTGAGGAACATGAGGAAATCCTCAAGCAATGACTTACCACAGTCCACAGAGGCAGCTCCTTTATGGATATACTATCAAATACTAGAGACCTGAGGTCTTCCTGGCCTGTCCTTAGGTCGGCAGTACTTTATAGGGGCAGCTAGAATTTAAATACTTTTCCAGTAATCACATATCCCTGGTCTCTTCACCACTACCTAGTTTTCAAACCCAAATCTCTACTTTTGCCATTCACTGGATAAATGGGTCACAAGGACATATCTCCTCATGCAGCCTAATGACTCTGCACTGACCTTGAGCTAGCTAAGGAGAGAGACACAGAAGTGGATTAGCACTTCCCACCTGTTTCTACTCAGCATAAGCAGACGAAGCTTCCTAACTCTCCCAGATGATCTGTCAAATCAGGGAGAAAAACTGATGCATAAGCCAGGCCTATGAATTTAATACAAGGATTAAAATACAAGGGTGAGAGAAACACCCAGGGCCACACCAGAAGATATCACCCTGTTTCCTTTCAATTCATAAACCAATTTTCCTACCATCAATGTTACTATAAAAAGGAAAGACATAAAACCATACTCTTCTCACTTTCTGCCTTCCTTCACCCCCAGCGTGGACCTCCCTGCTCAAATGCCTGCTTCCATCTCTTCACACAGTAAAAGGTGTCCTCCAACTTCTGATAGGCTTTTGGGAATATTAACCAAGAAAAAGAAAACGCACCTTATCCTTAGCTGTCTTGCCTCGGCCCATATAATCCCTCATGAGAAAAATTAATGAGGACATATCAGATTTATCCAAATCTTCACCAATCTCGGTCATCAGCACCCTGTAAAACAGATGAGTTTCTTTAGTAAATTCAGGTACCAGTCCCAGTGACAGCACAAAGAGCCTATGCCAATAACTGGTTAAAAGACTAGTTCTTGTCCCCATTTGAATGTGCCCCCCATAACACAGAAATCCTAGATCACCCCAGAAAGAGATCTTAAGGGAGCTTAAAAAGAAAGGTCATCTTTCCCCCCGTTTTCAATCAGAGATGGTACCTCTCTTTCCAACTGCTCTGAAAACAACTCAGAAAATAAAAACTTCCCTAAAGAATCCCCTAACTCCCCCAGAAGTTATGAAGAAATACGTAAAGAACCTGAATGACTAAGATGAAGACAAATAGACTTGAAAATGGTCTGTTTAACAAGCTCCCAGGTGATGCTGACGCTGCTTCAGGGACCATACTTTGAGTCACAAGATTCTAACACAAAGTAACACCTGGGATATCCAGGCCCACTCGGGAACTCAAAGGGTAAAGGCATCTAGAGCCTGGGGATTGTGACTGCAGATGTCTTAGTCTAGAAAGCCCCTTCTGACTCAGTCACCTCTGTTCCAGTAAGAGCTACCATCATGCTTTACGGGGCTTTGCAGGACACCTCATGGTTAGCATTATCACCTTAAAATTGTCCTAACTGCTTAGAGGCCTGTTTTCCCAGTTAGACTCTCAGAGTCTTGAGGATGGAAGAGTCTTCACTTATTTTGCTCTAGCACTTCCCAAATACCTGGCTGGCATATGTCAACCCACAAAAAAACCCCTACTTAACAAATGAATGAATGAATCTAACACTCCCCTCCCATTGCCCAGCCTTTCTGCTTAGAGGCCCTGAGAAACTGCCTCCACTCACCGTAGACAGGAAACAGCAAACGGAGAGAGTGCTCCCTAGCTTATTCCCAAAAACCCAGTCGGTGTCTCCCCAAAAGTTTTAAGATTACTGATATTACAAGATGGTTGGAGAGGTGGGAGATGATAGAGAATAATGACAATTACATTGTGGAGTGCATCACAGTTTTAAAAGGTACTTCACATGCTAAATTATCACAATTGATCCTCACAAACGAACGTGTGAAATTAAGTATTATATTATTCTTAGCTTTACGAGTAGGAAAAAGAAGGCCCAACCCATGTTAGTGGCTGGCTCAGGCTACGAGGCCGGTACCTGACAGTTCTGAGGCTTGAATCAAGACTTCAGACCTCAAGTCTCAGACACTTTCCAAAGTCCACACTGCTTTCAACTCTCTTTAATAATTTAGTTTTTAATAATACACATGTCTAAATATACATTATTGATATAACTAAAGGCTGGTGGTCTGGAGAAAAAGGAACTGCTAATTTAAGATAAGTTCTCATTTCCCCAGAAACACTCTTTCTGGTGGCTTCTCTGCACCCCAGAGCCTCCAAGAGAGTATTGTGTGACCAGAAAGAAGGAACAGCTTAAAGGCTGTTCTGAACCAAAGGGGACTACAGCGGACGTTCCTCTCTGAACTGAAAGGGGCTGAGAGGTGGTCTTTGTTAGCTTGATTTTCTATGATGTCAGACGTGGCAATTTTCCATACTAAGGCTATGGGGAGCTATATATAAGACACTGGAAGCAGAAACTCACAGGCAGGAAGCTCAACCCACTAGCTTTCGCAGCAGCGGAAAGGAGATTCAAGAAGGATCACAGAGTTCTACAAAGACCATAAAACAACAAAATATCACACTTGTTATTTCTTCTCTCAGTATGGAAAATTACCAGGTGTGCCCAGCTGGGCGTGGCTCAGCCGTTGAGCATCGACCTAGGATCCAGGATATCCCGGTTTGATTCCCGTCAAGGTACATGCCGGGGTTGCAGGCACAATCCCCAGTTGGGGGCATGTAGGAGGCAGCTGATCAATGACTCTCTCATCATTGACGTTTCTACCTCTCTCTCCCTCTTCCTTTCTCTCTCTGAAATCAATAAAGATATATTTAAATAAATAAATAAATAGAAAATTGCCAGGTCTGACATCATAGAAAATCAAGCTAACAAAGACCATTGCAGATCTCAAAGAGGCTGTCAAGAATTACTATGTCTTGGCCCTGTGTGTAGCTCAGTGGGTTAGAGCATCGTCCCGATACTCCAAGGTTGCAGGTTGGATTCCTGGTCAGGTCACATACAAGAATCAACCAATGAATGCATAAATAAGTGGAGCAACAAATCAATGTGGTTTTTATCTCCTCTCTCTCTCCCTTGCTCTCTCCCTAAAACCAATAAATTAAAAATATTTACTAGGCCTTAGTCATGCCTATTTCTCTCGTTCTATCCATCAGGCAAACACAAACCATCCACCCCCTTCCACTGTCATTATGCCCTACTATCCAACTGCTTTAAGCAAACACAATCTAAAAATTCAAAGAGTTTAAAGGAATGAAGCAGTTGGATCAGTGAGCCGAGAAAGTAATGAGGCTGCTTCTCTTACTGTCCTTGTTTCTCTCATTCAAAAGTCTGGACCACCTCATTCCCTCCCAGCCTCAGGATCACCTGTAGTCCGAAACAAGATGAGGGTGCCTGCGCAGGTGCGCCTCCACTGTCATTTTGTCCATCTTCAAGATCCGCTTGAGCAAGTCAAACCTCCTCACTCTGTAGAGCAGCTCAGCCAGGCCCATGAAAGACAGCTTCCCTTTTTCACTTAAACTATCCAAAAGGTCCCTGACATTAACTTGAACCAAATCTGCAGCAACATCCTGGCACAGGAAAAGCAGCATTTCTTTCTCATCCTCATCCAGGGCCTCCTCAATCTGATGGATGACCTCAGCAGACATTATGTAGAGCTTCCTTGCAAGAAATTGCAGTAATAAGACTCCAGTCCAGTCAACAGGCGGCCACGAGGCTACTGACTTCATTTCTTATGGTTTTCTTCATTTCTTTCAGAATCCTTTCCAATGGAGGCGTTCTGTGGTTAAAAGGGAATTTTTTAAAATCCTCTTATCAAAGTAACTTATGTCTAAAATTCAAAATATGGGCTCTTCCTTTCTTGCTGATCTCTCTCAAACACAGCAGATTAAATTCATATTGTTAAATCTACAAAAAGCGATCCTCTGTAGACAAAGAAACTGATCCAAAACCAAGACTGACAGAGAAAATAACTTACATTTTAAAGGAAATAAAACCAGAGACAAAATTTTCCCAAAAACCCCACATGCTTTATCAGAAATTATTAGAATATATAACACAGTAAAGGGGAAATTACACAGAAAGTTAATGACTAAGTGACGAATGGTCTTTACTAGAAGAGGAAAATCTCAATGACTACACAGACTAGCGTCACAAGAGTTCACTCCCTCCTTCAGTGACCTTGCCCAGGAACCCATATCCTTCCTCCTGAAAGTCAAAGAGGTCCTTGACTCTCAATACACTACTGCAGGGCAGCAGTTATCACTAGAGTTCCTAATGGTATCAGTTGAAGGAAGAAAGTGGAACAGAAGATCTGGGAAAAGATCCCAGTCCTGGGATGGAGCGGTGGGGAGGTCATGCCTTGGGTATGTTCTTAACTTCTTTCATTGAAATGCAACCTAATTTCTTTTCAAATTTAAGCTGCAAATGGCAACCACTATCTACTCTAAAGTTTAACTGCTACGTTTCACGTTTTAAAAGTTTTGTGTTCTGGGAGAGTACCTTGTCTGTTTCTATCAGAGAACACTTCCAGTTAAAAGCTAATCATAGCAAATAAATAACTCAACCCAACTGCAAGTTGCTAACTGTTGCCACATATTTGCATACAAGTAAATTTATATAGTTACCTAGCTATATTTAGTGAAAGGAACACTGAATCTATTTTATTTATAAATAATTTTTTATTTATATTTAATCTCAGTCCACAAGAGATTTGAAGCATCTTAAATAAAAATACATAAGTAGAAAAAAAAATTTTTAATGTAAACAAGGAAAAAAAATTAGGTTAGAAAGTCAAAACAGGTTAGAGTGGTAGAGAATACAATGCAAATATGCAGGCCAGAAAGGCCTAAACAGATTTTAGTAGTCTGTGGATTTGTCCCTGAGCTTCCTGGCAGTCAAAGCAAAAAGGGGTATATTGGACATTAAATATACAGTTCTTGCTGTCAAAGAGAAGAAAAACAAAACAGATTCTTAGAGGAAGTACAATTTTCCTAGAGTTCCAGAACTACTCATCAATGAAAATATTAATAAGTCTGAAAGTAATAAAATTATATTTTTCTTTAAAATTTTAAATATTTTATTTTAAAATAGACCACTCGTTCATTCATACCTTTCACACTGGCCTCGCACTACCAGTCTAAATGGGTGTACTCTTAATAAATAAAAATAGACATTTTATCTAATGTATACTTGTTAATAAGTATTGATATGTCTATGCCAATCCCATGCCCATTCATCCAAAATTCACTTATACATGGCCACTTGTGAATAACTAGATTAATAAAATTTACTTAATTATTGCTTAATGAAAGTAAAAAATAACTGGTACTCAGACTATTTTTTTTTTTATCTGAAAGCTGAATACTAATTTTATGTGTTTCAGAAAGCCTAAATCTATACTCCACTCACAGGCATGTTAACCTAGCCACTAGTTTCCATGAAAGGAGATCAAGTTCTTATATTACTCACTGAAAGTCACAATTTTGTTAGTAGTCATTTTGAGTTAACCCATAAAATATTTATATACACTAGAAGGTATGAAGTAAGTAAGAGGTCATTAAACACAAGAGTAAGAAATGAGATATTATCCAAATTCACCACACATATCTAAAAAAGAACCAAACAAAGCTACTAGAAATGCTCAATTTCCTATTTTTAAAAACAGTAATCTAACTTTTGTAATTCATAATTATCAATAACAATGCCATCAAGAGTTAACAAAATTAGATCATTGTTTTTAAAAATATTATCTGCTCAGTTTATGTCTTCCAACCATTATACCCACGACAGCTTTCTGCCAGTTACACACACTCAGCAAGAAGACTGGTTTGCTGTCCTCCCTCTGTACTAACGGAGGTACAGTGTGGTAGCAAATTACTCAGTGGTAGAATCTGTCATATTCAGAGAAAATAGCAAAAGGAAAACTACAGATCCTGTGCTGATCCAGGCCAAACCACAGATCCAGGCCAACCAGATGCAGCAAAACACCAATGTGTATACGTTGGGGTGATACTGGGGGCAATTAACTGGCTAGAGGTGAAAGGCACTTGAGAAAAGGGAAAATGGAAGGAGGAGGTAGGGTTGGGGCCCAAACAATCACTATTTTGTTGGGGTTTCTTTTAAACCCAAACCAACATTAACATAAAAATTATTCTCAGACTAGGGAAGTCCATAAGGTCTTCAGAGGCAAACGCAAAACCACCCCTAAGGCCACCTTCACAATCCAGGGCATATGAGACATCCACTGTGCTGAAGATGAGCTCATGCTTAAAAATTACCATGCACAAAAGTAAAAAGCACCATGACATTAAACAAAACAAATACAATTCACATCCTAGGAGCCTATATATGAACATTTAAAATAAGTATCTTAAGACATTCAAGAAGATAAGGAAAATTTCTGCAATATGATAGACAAAATCAATGTTTCTTCATCAGGGGCCATTTTGCCCCTCTGGGGACATTTGACAATGTCTGGAGAAATTTTTGGTTATAATAACCAGTTGGTGTCACTGGCATTTAGAGAACAGAGGCCAGAGATGCTGCTAAACATCTCACAAAAACATTTCTCACAAGGAATTGTCCAGCCCAAAACACCACAGTAGGGAAGTAAACGTGGTTTCCTAGCAGCACCACAACTGGGCAGTAATGCAGAGAAGCCTGCCTGCCCTGCCAGCTGCAGAAAGCAGCATGCAAACCTTAAACTTTCAGGTAGCTGTCTGGGAATCCCCACTGAGATAGGAACAGTAAGTCCCAGAATAAGTCAGAAGTCACACAGAAGTTTCTGAAAGGATAAAGGAGAACGGGTTACATGACCCTTGGGCAACACAGAATGTGGCCATCTCACAGAACTCTGCATTCTCCCTGAATATAACTGAACCCACCTTCCTTCTTCATCCGTGTACAAAACCTGTGGATGTGGGCTGTGTAACAACTCCAGCAGCTAATATAATTAATCTATGTTTCCTCCTGCAACTGTGAAATGCCATTTTGTGCCCCACCCCTATCATAGCCCCTTCCCACCCGCTAGAAGCAACCACTGTCCTGGCTTTTATAGTAACGAGGTTCTTATTTTTCTTTATGGTTTTATCACTTACCTGTGCATCTCTAGACCTCAATTTAGTCTTTTTTTTTTTTTTAAAGCTCACCTGAAGAGTATTTTTCCCATTGCTTTTCAGAGAGAGTGGAAGAGAGAGAGAAAAACATCAATGTGAGAGACACATCGATTGATTACCTCTCACACACACCCAGACCAGGGCCAAGCCTGCAACGGAGGTACATGTCCTGGACCAAAATTAAAGCCGGGACCCTTCAGTCCCCAGGCCGACACTCTAACCACTGAGCCAAAACGGGCTAGGGCCTCAACCCCGTGTGGCTCCGTTGGTTGAGTGTTGTCTCATGCACTGCGAGGTCTCCAGTTCGATTCCTGGTCAGGGCACATGCCCAGGTTGCAGGCTCGATCCCCAGTTGGGGGGCGAACAGGAGGCAGCAGACTGATGTTTCTCTCTCAATGTTTCTGTCTCCCTCTCCCTTCCTCTCTCTCTAAAAATCAATAAAAACATATTGTTAAAAATAAATAAAATTTTAAAAAATTAATAAAATGAGGTATGCAATTCATCACATGGTTTCTGGAATTTCTGAAATACCAAGAATACATACCAAATATAGTCTAAAGGACCACCTACTTAGGCTGAAGCATAAACACATCCCAATTTAGTATGTTACTGGCCATTATTTTGCATCAGTGGCTAAAATTATGCATTAAAAATTATTTGGCTTCACAAGCAGTGCATTTCAGTTATAGCAAATTGCCCACAAACAATAGATGACCTCAATTATGAAATAATACAAAATTAGAAGGTACATTTTATAAAGTTATTTGATAAGGCTCAGCCCCATGACTCTCAAGCAAGCTCCCACAAATTCTAACATAACATTACTTCCAATAACTTTCCTGATTCATAACAGTAGCATTCGGGCTGGATAAAATGAGGGAGTGAAAGAAACACACAATGAGAAAGGATCTAGATCAAAAAGAGATCATGAATTGTCTAGCTGAATACAAAAACATGAACACAGTGGCCAGGGACAATAAATCTAAATCCATTTAATATAGTGGCCCTCACCTTCTTGACCAAAGTTAAATTTTTGCTAGGGCAAACTTCTCATAGAGAGCCCAAATACCTAAGAGTATCTTCCACCTCTTTCTAATCCATAATCTGACTCAAGACAAATAAAAATCTCAATGTTCCCTGGATAGTGTTTTTCTATCCCAACATCTTTGCTCAAGTATTTGCCTCCATTGGGAAAGCTCCTTCCCTTTTCTGTCTCTGCCTATTGAAATTCTATCCCATCTTTCCAGACATCTCTTCCATAAGTTTGTCTTGGTCCCCAAATCAGGTCATCTTCTCCTGCTTCACAGCATTGTTTTTACTCTTTTCTGCCATTTATCTTACTCTAGTTGGGCACCTGTCATATGTGGTAAGATCCTTGAGGACAGGTTAAGTTCTTACACATCTCCATTAATGTGTGGTGGACCCTGGCCAGGCCTCCTAAACTCACTCTCCTAAGACTTGAACGGGCTGCTCATCATGACACAGCTTCAGTAGGCCTGCACATGTGCAATGCCTTACTTATCCTTTCACAACCTACAATGAAGCAAGGTGGACCTTGTGATGGAGTAAGGTATCATACTTGAAACATGGTTGATAGGTCCAGGAGACAGAGCTTGTAAAAGAAAGCTTTTACAACTATATGGGGTAACAATGCTGTTATTTAAGAGTGGCCTACAATGTAATTGTAATTGTAAGAGCAGGTGAGCCCCCATGCAGGGCATCCTGAGAGCTGGCAGGACCTCATCTTGAGCAGGCAGAATACAATGTCGCCAGCCAAGTTCACCAGACATCTCCTGGCCTTTTAGCAAAAGGTACAACTCCCCATACCTTTACTAAAATTAATTTTTATACTTATCACAATTTCTAAACCTGCAAGATTTATGTGTCAAAGTTTCCATATTTTCCAAACCTCCAGGCCAGTCGTCCGCATGTGGAATAATTTTCCTAAGGTGAACTCAAAAGTGCCTAAAATTTAAATTTATTTTTTCCTCAAATAAGATAGTCTTCTGACATCCTCAAAATTACTAATACCTTGCATGAGATGGTGTAAGTTTCATACACAACTAATCTTCTATGAGCTCTTGCTGTAGTCACTCACGTTATTGAAAAAAAAGCCAGAGAACAATGCATGGCATTTATTACATTCACCAATTTACTATGAGGCTTCAATTTCCTTGGCAAAAAAAACAAAAATACAACAGGCCAAGCTCTTTGAGTTTAAGTAATGTTTGTCTCTTGCCTACTCTTTAAAACAAAGATCATTGACATTAAAAATACTTTTGAAAGCTTCAAGTAAAAAAAAAAAAAAAAAGATATAAAAGCAAAAGGAAAAATCTAATAAAAGTTCAAGAAAAAAACTCAAGAATTTCATGAGTAGATTAGGAAGCTTTAGTTCCCACTTGTAAAATCAGATGCTGAAAGGAAGCCATTACCTTAGAAAATATTCTAAACTCTGGAGGCAGTAACTATAAGAGGATTTTTCAATCACATTGAAAAACTGGGATATATAGATATTGATATAAATAATGGGTTAATTTCTCCAACTGAAGAGTTCATTGCAGAATACATAAACTATCTTGAATATGCAGGTAAATGTGGTGTCAAATTGGTGGAGCTTAGTTCTTTCATAAGTATGGAATTACTAAAAATCACAACCAAATATCTAGAATAAGAGAAAAACAATGAAGAAGCTTTTTGTCTGTTCTGCACAAAATTTAAATGGTCAAAAAGACAAAGTGGCTAAAAGTGGAGACCACCAAAGAAACATAAATACAGAACAAGGTACAAAGTGGGCGTAAGGGGAGGAAGCAGTTTTATCTGGAAAGAAAAGATTCAAGAATATATCTACTTTTTACATATATATGAATATATATATATATATATATCCATTCACTCATTTGTAGGTATATGGGGTCAAAGAAGAAACTATTTCTCTAAACCCATAGTTGAGGAGGGAGGAAAAAAACATTCAGGCTTCTGAACAAGCAGATTAATGAAATGTAAATTGTGGATACACACATTCTCAGAAACAAGGAAAGTGGTCATTAGAAGAAAAAAAAATCTTTTATTAGAAACACTGATGCCCGAGGGGAGTGAAATTACATATGAGAAAAGCAGGGATATTAACAGAAAACCCACCCCCAGCAGTTCTGAAATACAGTTGGAGAAACAGCATTATACAAAATAAGAAGAGAAAATTATATATTTTTAAAAACACTTGAAGAGATTGTATCTGAGTGCATAAATGTCTGAAAACGACACTAAACTGTCAACTTTGGTTATCTTAGGCAATGGACTCCAGGGCTTTCCCTATTTACTCTGCATGTATTTTAACCCAGATAATTATAATATAACTTGAATGAAAAGTTTTTTGGGGAAAAAAGTATGACAATACAGAGTGTTAAGCGCAATCCTATGTAAAGTACAAAGATAGCCACTGAGTATATAAAAGTACAGAGGAAAGGAACCCACCAGGCGGGTTGTGAAGTCTTCCTAGAGGAGGTGACAAGAGCCAAATATAAAAGAAAAACAGGCCTAACCAGATTGGCTCAGTGGATAGAGCATCAGCCTATGGACTGAAGGGTCCAAGGTTCAATTCTGGCCTCAGGGCACACACCTCACTCAGTTGCAGGCTTGATTCCTGGCACCAGTTGCTTAATTTCTTGGCACCAGTTCCCCTGTGTGCTAGAGGCAACCAAATCATGTTTCCTTTCAATCTCTCTCTAAAAAAGCAATGGAAGAAATATCTTGGAATGAGGATTTTTTGAAAAAGAAAAAGCAGGGCATTTCAATAATAGTATTTTTTACCTCCCTGGTTTACATACAGGAAGGAAAGCAAGGATCAATGTGAGTACAAGTTGACAGCTCTGTGCCCAACCGTCCTGACTTCCCCAACCTGGCCCTGGCGTCCTCCTTTGTGTTCCAGATGTCAGGGCCCTTGTCTGGTGCCTTGAAGCCCAGTTACCTGTGCAGGTAACCTGGCTCGGGCTCCAACCGCCCTGGGAGCCCCTGGGGGAAGGAGTCAAGTTCAGATCCATCTGTGTCCCCAGCACCCAGAACTCTTCCTGGTCCAAAGAAGCTCAATAAATATTGGTAGGGTTATACTGAATTAAAAGGAAAGGAGGCATTTCAGTACATAAACGCAAGTTTAATTTTAGCCTTTGGGGCCCTATAAGGAAGAAATAAACAAACGAGTCCATGGCGGAAATTTACAAAAGAGACACACCCGGTGACTAGGGAATACTGTCGCTGAGTCCGGACAGAAGGGCTGAAAGCGAGACTCAACCGTCCTCCACCGGGGCGGGGTGGCCGGGCCCCCCCAGCCCCGGAGTCAGGGCAACGCCAGCACGAGGGCGCAGGTCGGGAGAAGAGAGGCGCACAGGGCTCTGGGTCTACTCACGCCAGGCAGCCGCGGCTCTTCAGCAGGCGCTCCCCCGGCCCGGCTCCCGCTCCCCGCCGGCCCGCACGCCCAATCGCGCGGCGGACGCCTCGCGGAGCTGCCACCGAGGTCAGAGGCCGCCATCTGGCGGGCACTCAGAAACCCCTCGGGGCTGAGCCCCTGCGAGCCTCCCCCGCGCCATCCTCGACGCCTAAGGCCTGAGAACCATTAAAAACTCCGCGAGCGGAGGGACTTGTCCCGGTAGCTAGCAAGCTCTCCCTGGTACCCCAGAAAATTACCCACAGCGAGTGGAATATGAGTGGGAGCTGCGTCCCCCCACGCCCTAAGGGAGGAAGTGAGTGTGCAGGACATCCCCGTAATAACGAAACATACTTTAGTTTCAGCTTCAGGGGGCTCCCTGCCACCGCTAAAAAGAATAATAATAATTTTAAAATAATAAATTTTAAAACCCTGCCCGCGGACTACCCTTCCCAATGCCTCCCTGTCACGCAAGACTTCCAAGGGGACAAGGGGCACCCAGTTCCTGCGGACCTGCCAGTGGATTCACCTAAGAAAGCAGATGTAAGATAGGGTGTAAAAATAGTTAAAGTAAGTGCAAATGTCAGTTACAAACTGAAAGCAAAACGTGAAGTCTTAGAAAAAGCCGTTGTAATCAGGACGTCTAACCTAGAAGCTGTAAGTAGAAAAGTTAATATAAGTGAAAACTTCTGCATGGCAAACAGAAGTTTTTTCGTTTTGGAGTGGAGTGAAGGTCCATCTCCCACGGAAACTTTTTTTTTTTTTGGTAAGATTATTCAAGGGAACCACCAGAAGTAAATAAAATACCAATTCTGTTCCTCTTATCTGAAATCTCTTACCTAAAGCAGGTCGGGCTGGTCAGAGCGACTTAGGCTACCCAGATTGGGCGGAGTGCAAAATGCTTCACGTATGCTATCACCCTATTGATACCATCTCTCGTTGGGTAAACAAATTTCAGAGTTAAATAAAAATGTTCGTGAAAGCTTTAATGTCCTTGAATGTACTTTCTGCCTCTTGAACAGACTTTCTGTTCCTTGAACCAAAAACGTAGTCTACATTTCAGAGGCCGTCGTTCTACGGCAATCCACTGTTAGTATTTAAAAGAACACGCCCTTCTGTCCAAATCTGGACACCATCAAGCAAAATCTTGAAATCAAGATTTTTTTTCCTAAGGCTTTACATAAATCTTTTCATTCTGAACTTTCCCGAGGTAACCTCCTTGCAGTTTGCCAAAATATTATATTACACTGCTTTCAGAACCTCACCAAGCTCTATCGGAAAAGTAAACATTTAAAGCTCATGCCCATGTTACCGCAGGGAAAAAAGTCTTTCTCACCAACTTTTCGAAAGGAGGGAGGGGAGGGGGGGGAGGGGGAGGGGGAGGGGAGGGGAGGGGAGGGGAGGGGAGGGGAGGGGAGGGGGGGAGGGGAGGGGGGAAGAGGGGAGGGGAGGGGGGAAGAGGGGAGGGGAGGGGGGAAGAGCGGAGGGGGAGAGGGGGCTCAGCCCGGGCCAGTGCCCGCTGGAAACAAGAGATTAGGAGTAGGCGGGCGCTGAGTCACCAGCCAGGCGGTCCCCCGTCACCTGACCCTCGCCGGGAACCCCGGGCCCAGAGCGGGTGAGGGCAAGTGCGCGGTTGGAGAGCTGCGGCCCGGAGCGCCACGGGCTGAACCCGGGCAGAACCCGGGCCTCTCTGAAGTGCCAGCCTGAAGGCAGGTCCGGAAGCTGGAGGAGGGTTGGAGCGGCGGGATGGAGAGGGGCACGTACCGTGTGTCCGCAGTAGGACTTGCCTGCTGCTGCGAGCTCTCAGGCTGAGTTTCCCCGGCGTTTCAAAAACAGCAGCAATTTGCAGGAAGAGAAACCGGAAGCCAGCTAGCGAACTCTTCTGTCAACCGCCCAGGCAGGTCGCCGGCACTTCCTGAGCCCGTCAGTTCCCTGAGCTTCTGGCCACAGCCAGCCTGCTGGTTCATTTCTAACCTTCATGACAAAATAGGCTGTGAGCCCAGGGTGGTGGTTTAAAAACAATTTTAGCAGAGCAAACACTGCTAGTGCTTTTTACTGATGTATTGGAATAATAAAAAAAAGCAAATGCGCAAGCACTTTATTTTAATTTATTCCTAATAAATACTTTGGGATTTTTTTAAATTTTAACTTTTCTTGAAATAAATTTAAACTCACAGAAAAGCTGCAAGAATAATACCAAGAGAGTGTTGACCTCGGATAAGGAATATACCTGCCAAGAACTCCTCGTGGTTAATTGGATCCAAATTCATAATAAAAAGTCTAGCAGCTGTTGGCAGCAGAGGCCTCTCATGCGCTCTACATTTCAGAGAACAGCCACAAACTGAACTGCCAGCCTCCTGCAGTTCCTGTTGTCTGCAGCAACCCTTATAAAGGAGTACCTGGTATGGTACTTCTACCAATGGGCTGACACCTGCCTGATCTGAACTACACAGCTATATCTTCAGTTGCATCTCTTCTAACCAGAGTGGCTCCATAAAGACCAATGAAAAAACACAAAGTTGACCAGTCAAGACAGTACTACTTGGATCAATCGCCTTACTTGCATAAAAGTGAGCCAGCCAGTGTGGGAACTTGCTTTTTAAAAAGCAGGCCTCTCTTGTGTCTCAGAGGAGCACATTTTCTGTTCCTCTTGAGACTGTTTCCCCAATTTGCAAACTGGCTCACCTGAATGAAATCTCTCCTTTTTCCATACCCCATATTGGTAACTTTTGTTGACAATTGTTAACTTAAGAAAACATTCAAACGGATGAAGAATTTTTTTGTGAGTTTATTTGAGCCAAACTGTCGACACTGTCTGGGAAGCAGAATCTCCATGGATTGAAATAATGCTCCGGAGAATGGCCATTTTGCACCTTGTTTTATACATTACAAACAAAAGAGAAGATGTAAGTGGGTTACATGAAACCCATTGGTGATAGAGTAGGGAGGTAGGAGAAAGCAAAGCAGGGAAAACTCTGGGATTGGATAAAAAGTAAAATGATGGACACACTTCTTTTTCTTAGGTGTGTGCAGGGTAGTTAACAGTCAACAGTTAACTCAAAGCAAGGAGGGGATTTGTGATCTCTACAAAGCAGTGCCTGTGCTTTGAGGGGTCTGAGAAAAGGAAAATTACTTTGACATTCCAACAATATGTTATTGTAGATGCAGAAAGACAATCGACGGGCTTAGTTAAGGTAAAGATTGACCTTTGTTAGGGAAAAATGCTGCCTTAGGATGTGACTACTTACCATAGACTGCTTTTAGTTAAAAGAAGTTTTAATTTCAGACCATCTTTGTGATTACTTCGGGTCTCTGAGTTTGCAAGGCTGCCACGCAGGCCTTCCCTGAGCTTGTCAGGTTTAGCATGTGGTTCCTTTTCATCCACACAATAGATTGACTACTGGCATGACAATAAGGAGCTGGGCTGACCCACTTCCTAGTGCAACTGATGAATATTATTTTTAAATGAGCAAACAACAAACAACCATTTAAAGTTTTGGAAATAATTCTAAGAGAAAACAGCAAATGAAGAAACATCTATTCAAGAAAATCTACTAAAATTAGATAAGAAAGGGGAGCATCTGTGGTCTTTCAACTAAGACTCTTCTTCCCTTCACTCTCCCAATGTTAGGGGCAGAGATGTTGATCATATTCTGTTGACTGTGATTGTTAGCTATAGTTATAAGAAATATTAATCGTGTTCTGTTAACTGTGATAGTTCTGTTCTAATTAGAAAGAGCACTTTCTAACCTGGCTGGGAGTTGTACGCCCCGGGACATGGAAATTACCCTTGGAATGCGGTCCATTCTCCTTTTCTGAGAATTGCCCATCATCATGGAAAGATTAATAACCTTGTTCCCAAAACAATGGAATCCCAGAGACACCTGCCCTTTGCAAACCCCAGCCCACATTGCTCGTAATCTGGTCCCAGAAGTTCCCGCCCTTTTCAAGCCCTTTGCAACCCCTAGCCCACCTGGCCTACTTCCCCATGCTTGTAACTCCTACTTTCCCATGTAATCTTTGTCCTTCTGTCCCAGTTTCTCTGGAGACGTAACGCAGGTGGTCTAACTCCCAATACGTGGCTATACCACCGTGAGGGTCGAGAGACACTTTAGTTCAATGAGACCGAGCTAATAATTCAAGTTTCAAGAAGGGAGACAGAGACAAACATAAAGCAAATCACACGGGTTTATTTACCCGTTCCCGATGGTTCTCGGCACCAGCAGGCCACCCGGAGGATCCGCTGAAAGACACACACGAGGTCTGGGGGTGCAGCCGCGACGGCGTCGGTCACTGCAGCCCTCTGGAAGTTCTCCTAGAGAGGTGCAGGGCAGAGCAAGGCGAGGTCAGCTTTCCCGGAGCTGGGGACGAAGTCTGTGGAGGGCAGACAAGCGTCCAAGGATGTGGCCGAAAAGCCCCTGCTTTTAACAGTTCAGCTGAAGGTGTGGTGTGTCTTCAGTGTGTCTTATCAGGGTCCTACAGAGCGCGGGCCTGCTTGGTAACCGGGGCTACAAAGTGTTAACCTTATCGTGGCACGCAGGCATCACAGTTACACTCGGTCACACAAAATGGAGTTACTTATTTCAAATCTAATACACACATCAAACTTATATTCCTGACTCTAATACACACACAAATCTATTTCTATAACACCTTCCCAATATAAGCCGCTGACTTTTGGGGCGGGGAGTAGGTAGACAGCAAAGCAGATTTTCATGGATGACCATTACTGCTCTCTCATATTGCTGGCAATATTGGAATAGATGCTTATATACAATTCAGTCCTGTCTCTGCTTAATTGGTTCAAGTGGTGACAGGCAGCCCAGACCCGTCATTGTCCAGTTTCACCAGCTCTGGACTGCTGCATGCAAGAACACAGGGCTTCCTCTCCTCATGGCTCCAAATAGGAGAAACAGGATGTCAGCAATTCTCACCCTGCCACTAGCCCCTGATACTGAGGCTAAGTCCTAGGTGAATGTGGTTGAGAGATGAAGGACCCTTTCTTTCATCCAGCCCCACTTATGGAACAAAGAGTGGATGAAAGAGAGGTACTGCAATAAATTATAAATTTCTAACTGAGCAGGTCACAGTGAGTAGTCACAGTCCACGCATTCTTTAGTTATCTTTGCCTTAAGCAAGCCCTGTCCATTGTTTTTGTGCATTTAGGTTAACACACCTTTGAAATGCCCCTTTCAGATCCCTCATTTTATAGGGTTACCACCTACAAGAGAGTACATAAATTTTTTTTTGAGGGAGGTATTTTTTTCTTTATTGTTGAGAGTATTACAGATGTTCCCCCTTATTTTTCCCCCTTTGCCTCCCCTTCACCTGGCTCCCGCCCCACCCCAGGCCTTCACCGCATTATTGTCGGTGTCCTGTAGTCCAGTCTGGACCTTGGTTTCTCCCACCTTTATATAATTTTCCTTACTCCCCTCCTTAATCTCAAATGCATAAAAGAAACAGCAATTTGTTGTTCTTCAAAACATTTTTTCTCAGTCTGTTGAGATTTTACTTCCAGGTGTATTCTCTGTTTGACTCAAAGTAACTTTGTAAAAATTCTTACATTTGAATGTTCTTACATTGATATTTAAGCTCTATGTTGGGCTAGAGTGCTGTGAATATGGGGATCTTAATCACCATTAACCCAGCTCCTGAAGCTGCGGTTCAAGACAGAAGAGATAAACCCAGAGGATCTCAGGCTGCTTCCCCCTGCACCTAGAGTTCAGACCCTAGAGCAGGGAGGGTGACTTTGCCTGCTCCAAAGCCCTGGCTCAGTGATTGTGCCTGGGCAGAAGCAGTCCATAAAACAGATAGCTCTTACACTCTTCCCAAATGAACTGATTTCATTTGCAACAGAACATGGAGAAATTCAAGCCAAAGGTTGCTCTAAAAATCCTGGAGGTTGTGGTGATAGGTAATGGGGAGGAGATTCAAGATATGAGCTAAATTGTAAATAGGCTGGTTTGCAAGAGAAAACTAGAGATAAAGACAGCTGAGGGAAGCCTTCTTGGAATAAGGACAAATATTAAACACTGACCTCATAAATTATTGCTTCAAAGGAGCCAATATTTGATAGGATTTATTTGCAGAACAATTTATGTCAGAGCAATCAGCCAGCAAGATGTGGTCAGGAAGAAAGTAGGAAGAGAGCCCTACCTAAACTATTACAAAAATAACAACATCAGAATTTTAGGGAGGAAGGAAAATAATGTGAGGTGAGAGTAAACAAATACCCAGAATTGCTACAACACATTGTCTAAATGTTCAGTTTTCTTTCTTTTTTAAAAATTTATCTTTATTGTTGAAAGTATTACAGGTGTCCCATTTTTCTCCCCAATTGACGCCCTCCACTTCGCTCCCACTCCCTCCCCAGGCCTTCACCTACCATCATTGTCTGTGTCCATGGGTTATGCATATATGCATATAACTTCTTTGTTTAACCGCTTCCCACCCTCCACTCCCCTTCCCTCTTCCCTCTGAAATATGATCATCTGTTGCATGCATCAATGTCTCTGGATCTATTTCATTTGTCAAGTTCTTTTGTTCATTTGCTTCTTCTGAAAGAAGACCCTTCAACATTTCATGTAGTGCTGATCTGGTGGTGATGAATTCCTCTAGCTTTTCCTTGTCTGAGAAGATCTTTATCTGACCTTCAGTTCTAAATAATAGCTTTGCTGGGTAGAGCAATGTTGGTTGTAGGTTCTTGTTTTTCATCAGTTTGAATATTTCCTGCCACTCCCTTCTGGCCTGCATGGTTTCAGATGAAAAATCAGCTGACACTTGAATGGGTGCGCCCTTGTAGGTAACTTTTGCTGCTTTTAAGAGTCTCTCTTTGTCTTTAACCTTTGGCACTTTAATTATGATGTGTCTTGCTGTGGGCTTCTTTGGGTTCCTCTTGTTTGGGACCCTCTGTGCTTCCTGGACTTGTAAGTCTCTTTCTTTCCCCAGGTAGAGGAAGTCTTCTGTCATTACTTTTTCAAATAGGTTTTCAATTTCTTGCTCTCTTTCCTCCTTTCACCCCAATAATACGAATGTTGGGCCTCTTGAAGTTGTTCCAGAGACTCCTTATACTATCTTCATATTTCTGGATTATTTTTTCTTCCTGCTCTTCTGGTTGGCTATTTTTTGTTTCCTCATGTTCCAAATTGCTGATTTGATTCTCAGCATCCTCTACTCTACTGTTGATTCCCTGCAAACTATTCTTCATTTCAGTGCAGCCTTCGTTTCTAATTGGTACTTTATTAGGTCATTGATGGTCTCACTTGTTTTCTTAATAGTCTTACTAATATCCTTGAGCATCCTTATAAACAAAATTCCGAACTCTGAATCTAGTAGCTTGCTTGGTTCTATTTCATTTAGTTCCTCTTCTAGAGATTTCTTCTGTTCTTTCCTTTGTGACATGTTTCTTTGCCTCCACATTTTGGCTGCTTCCAGGTGTTTGTTTCTATGTATTAGATAGAGCTGCTGTGTCTCCTGGAATTTGTAGAGTGGCTTTGTGTAGTAGGTGTCCTGTAGGGCCCAGTGGCTCAGCCTCCCCAGTCTCCTGAGCTGGGCCTTCTAGGTGCTCCTCTGTGTGGGCTGTGCACACTATCCTGTTGTAGTTGAGCCTTGGTTGCTGTTGGCATCACTGGGAGGAATTGACCACCAGGCCAATCAGCTGTGAGGACCAGCTGCAACTACAGCCCAAGAACTGTTGTGCTGTAGATACCCCAATGGAGCAGGATTTACTTCAGTGGAGCTTTGGTGTTCACCAAGTGTGCCCCTTGAGTGTGTCACTAGTGGTTGTGGTAGGGGTGTAATCCAGCGTGGTCGAGTCTGACCACCAGGTGCACTGTCTCTGGGGCCTTCCAGGAGGTGCAAAGTCAGCCTCTGCCTGTGCCTTGCCCACGGTCACCCACTATGAGCTATGTAGCAAACCGTAGGTGGCTGCTACTTGTGCTGGCCTTGGAGGTGGCCAGGAGAGGCCAAGCTATGAGCCAGTGCAGGCTGCCATTAGTGCCAGGCCTGGGGCCACTTATCAAGATCTATGGGGCACGTTGCTGCTTGTTTGAGAGATTTTAGGAAAGTCCTAAGCATGGGGTTCAAGAGGCCACTTGCATAGAAAAGCCCCTGGAAATGGCTTGGATGAGCTTGCAGGTGGGGAGGGGCGGGGTCTCCGGGAATCATGGGGCGGGGCCAAAGGCGTGAGTCAGGTGCTGGAGATTCAAATATGGCACCTGCCTGCCGGCTGTGTGCGGGGAGGACTCTCCAAAGGAGCCATGGCCTCTTCCAGCTCTTCTGCCTGGGAGGAAGCTGCCCCTCCACCTCTTGCTCCGATTCCAGGCAGGTTAGTTCCTCCCCACGTGTCCCAGGTTCCTTTCAAGCTGCTGCCCGGCGCTGGGCTCAGAGGGAACACGTCTGAGTGAGTCTGTGCGCGGGCCCTTTAAGGGGAGCTGCTGGGGCTTCTGCACCCTCCTCAACCCTCAGCCAAAGTCCCCGCCGATTTCACAGCCCGGAGTTGTGGGGGCGCCTCTTCCTGGCCCTGAGCCCTGGGCTTGGGGTCCTGATGTGGGTTGGGACCTCTCACTCTTTTGGGAAACCTCCACCACCGAGATTCCCTCCTGGGTTTAAACCAGGGCACCTGGTGTGGGCCCACAGCAGTGTCTCCCAGATTCAGCCTCGATCCACCCACCTCTCCACCCGTCCTACTGGTCTCGATGCTTCTTCAGTTCCCTGGTTGTAGGGCTTCTGTTCAGCCAGATTTCAGGAGGCTCTGAGTGATGGTTGTTCTGTATTTTAGTTGTAACTTTGATGTGGTTGCAGGAGGCGGCGAGTACTGTGGCTACCTACGCCCCCATCTTGTTTCTCCTAAATGTTTAGTTTTCAACAAACAATTATGAGGCCTGCAAGTAAACAGAGAGTATCACTTATACACTGGAAACAGCAGGCAACAGAAACTGCTTGTAAGAACAACCAGATGTTGGAATTATTAGAAAAAAAGAATTCAAAGTAGCTGTTATAAACATGTTCACATAACTAAAGAAAAGGATGATAAAAAAAGAAAAGGAAGGTATGATAAGAATGTCATATCAGACAGAGAATATCAATAAAAAGATGTTCAGCCCCTTAGAGCAAGGATGTGATTCAGAAATTATAAAAATGAACCAAATAAAAATTCTAAAGTTGAAAAGTATAACTGAAATAACTTCATTTGGGGCTCAACAGTAGATCTGAACTAACAGAAGAAAGAATATGCTGTCTTAAAGATGATAGATGATAGATAGATTGATAGATAGGTAGATATTAAGCAAGCCAAAGAACAGAAAAAAATTAAGAGAGCCTCAGAGAAATGTGGTGCACCATTAGGCTCACCAACATGTGCATAATTGGAGTACCAGGAGAGGAGCATTGCAAAGGAGCAGAAAAAATAAATTCAAATAAATAATGACTAAAACTTTATTGAGAAACTATAGCTTACATATCTATAAAATTTAACAAATTCCAAATAAGTTAAGTGCAAAGAGATCCACAAATAGACACATTATAGTAAAAATACTGAAAGTCAAAGATAAGAAAGGAATCTTGAAACCATTGTGGTATATTCATACAATGGAATACTACTCAGCAGTAAAAAAGGACAAACAACTGATTTGTGCAACAACATGGATAATTATGCCTGATATACATGCCAGGGGAAATATATAGATGTCTTTAAAATGCATCAGAATATAAGATGGATAAATAAGATATATTAAAGCAAGTGTAGTAGAATCTAATGATATAATCTAGTGGTAGGTATATGGCTATTCACTGTAAAATTCAGCTTTGCTTTATGATTGAATATTTTTAAAACAAAAGTTTTGAGAAAGAAACATTGTGCTGAGTAAAAAAATCCAGACACACAAAAAGTACACACTGTATGGTTTATTTATACAAAATTCTGGAGTGGACAAAATAAATCTTTAGTGACAGAAAGTACATCAGTGGTTCCTGTGAGAAGCTGATTATAAAGGGAACTGAAGAAAATTTTGAAATTATGGAAATATTTTATATATTGATTGAATGGTAGTTACATGGGAGTATGCATTTGTCAAATTCACTGAACAGTACACTTAAAATGAGTGTATTTATGGCCCTGGCTGATGTGGCCCAGTTGGTTGAGTATGGTTCCATGCACCAAAAGGTCACAGGTTGGATTCCCAGTCAGAGCATATGCCTGGGATGCAGGCTCAATCCCCACTAGGGGGCGTGCAGGACACAGTGGATCAGTTTCTCACGTTGCTGTTTCTTTTTCTCTCCTTCTCCCTTCCTCTCTCTCTAAAATCAATAAAAACATTTAAAAAATAAGTGTATTCATGTACATTATGTAAATTATACATTGATAAAGTTGATTTTAAAATAAACAGGCAAACAAAAGTGGATTGGAAGCTCTGAGCTGCTAAGTAGATTTAATCCATTCTGAGCATCTCCATGGATGATCTAGCTGAGCTACTAACTTGGGGAACTTCCACTGTCAGTATTTTCAAATTTTTCCTTTTTAATGGGTCAGATTTAGCAGAAATGACTCTCCTATTTTCCTGTCTGCAGAGGAAGGGCCTGGTTGACAGAAATTCCAAAGTGAAGTGGGAAAACATTGATGAGGTTTCCTAATTTTATAGGCATACCTCATCTTAGTTGGGCACTCTTGACCTGCCCCATTCTTGGAAACCCTTTCTTCCTTTCTTTCTAGAGCCCAACTCTCTCCAGTTCTACCTCCCATATATCTGATTATTTTTTCTCAGTCTCTTTATAGACCTCCTTTTTTTGTGGTTGTTTTTTTGGTTTTGTTTGCTTGTCCTTTAAATATTGGTTCTTCCTTGACCCTCTTCTTTTGGTCAACCAGGATTTAATTATCTTTTTGTTTTAGTGATCATACATCTCTCTAATATGTCTCTCTAATTTCCACATCCATCTAATTTCTCCACTGGCCTGTTGGGGTTCTGTTTATCTGTTGTCTGCCTTCACCAAATACTAAAGGAATGTGTTGAGTACAGAATGTGACACAGAGAGATAGTGAAGGTCAGAGGTGAGAAAAATCATCAGAGCTCAAAGGCCACCAGCTGGTTCAGCAATGTGCCAGGCCTGGACAGAGATGCTGACACAGAGGGAGACCAAACCTAGATACAGGTATGGCATTCCTGTGTCATACCACTGCTGTTCCTTACTTGTGAAGCCTACTTCCATGAGATTGCTCCACAGCGAGGAGCCCTTTCCCAACACAAAGCAAATGCTTGGGCATGCTGGTTTTCCTTTCTTTATGGTTGAATATTTTATAATAAAATGTTGGGGAAGAAAACATTGTGCTAAGTGGAAGAAGTCAGACCTCAAAGAGTACATACTGCTTCAGTGCCTAAACACTAAAGTTAGAGATTGGGCTGTTCCCCCATGGCTCGGGGCTTAGGCTCCAGGGGAGACTCTGTCATACCACCTCCTGGGGTTTGCAAAGATAGTTTGACAGGGAGAGTCACCATTTAAAGTAGGGATGCAGTAAATGGTAGTTATTATTTTAGCCTGTGTATATTGTCATGCTCTTTATACAAATCAACTCATGTAATTCTCTGATGGGGATCATTATCCCCGTTTTACTAATGGGGAAAATGAGGCTTAGAGAGGCTGAATAATGAAGTAACCAGAGTATAAAGCATATAGGTAATGAATGGCAGAGCTTGGCTTCAAAAGCAAGGAGTCTAACTCTAGAGCCCAGGCCATTAAAGAGAGCTGTGGCCTGTTGTTAACCAAAGAAGTTGCCATGTTGGGAATAGAGATGCTCCCTACTCCCCCCTTGTAGTATAGAGATATTGTTCCAACTGATCTTTTTACTGTCTCCATATTTTAACTATTCTAGAATGTTGGATACTTAGAATCATATAATATGCAGCCCTTTCAGATTGGCTTCTTTCACTTAGTAATATGCATTTAAGGTCCTTCCAAGTCTTTTCATGGCTTGATAGCTAATTTCTTTTTAGCACTGAATAATACTCTATTATCTGGGTGCACCACAGTCTATTTATCCATTCACCTACTGAAAGACAGTTTGTTTCCTTCCAAGTTTTGGCAATTGTGAGTAAAGCTGTTATAAAGCTAAGTGCAAGTTTTTGTGTAGATGTAAGTTTTCCATTTCTTTGGGCAAATACCAAGGAGCATGATTGCTGGATTGTATGGCAAGAGTATGATTAGTTTTGTAAGAAACCACCAAACTGTCTTTCATACACATCATTTTGTTCTAAAATTTACTGAATCTGGGGTGGGGGGATATAAATATAAACATTTTTAATACAAATATTAGTCAAAAACACTGTGTCAAGGCAAAAATATGTTCTCTGAAGTTTGGGTCTTAAGAATCAAGATGCATTCTCCTGGGAAGACATGGACCAGGCAGGAACTTTGTATGATGTGACTGTTTATATGTTTCTTTCTTTGTCTATTTTTATCCTTCCTGACTAACCTTTAAGACCCATGAACCTGGAATCCTGACTCTTTTGTTTTTCATTGGACATCCAGCACTTAACACAGTGCCTGGCACACAGTAGGTCCTTGTATTAATTGGGTAACAATCACCACTTTAACAAAATAACTCCAAAATAGCAGTAGCTTAACACAATAGAAGTTTATTTTGTCATTATCTAACTAATCAGTGCAGGCGTTTCTGGCAGGCAGCTTCCCTCCATGCAGTTATTTCATATTTTCATATGTTGGCTTCACCATTCCCAAGGGACTTGTTATCCTTAGCATTCAGTCAGCATCTCATTTCTACTCACATTACATTGGCAAAAACTAGATATATGGTCACACTGAGAAGCACTCTGTGTGTGTGTGTGTGTGTGTGTGTGTGTGTGTGTGTGTGTGTGTGTGTGTGTGTGTGTGTTGGTGAGAGAGGGATATGGAAAACCATAGTCCCTGATCTGGCAGCCACTTTCCAAGGACAATTCCGTAATATCGAAAGGGGACAGATTTTAGTGGACAGCTAGCCATCTCTGCCATAGTGTTTAAATACTTGTTGAATGAATGAATAGTTTCTGGGACTCCCTTATTCTTTGCAAATGTAATATCATGTAATTTCAGGCTATGGAGAAGCTCAGCTGCAGTCCATGCAACTAACTACTAGTGGTTCTGTTGACTTTATAAGTTCTTCTTTGGCAAGATATAGTAACAAGGCCCGGAGAACCTCCTGCCTGAAACAACTAAGAAAAACAAATTAAAAAAATGTTTTCAGATATCGGACATCTAGCAGTGCAGGACATGATCCTTGAGAGAGGTGAGCCCTATGATTACCCTAGCTTGCTGCCTGGAAAGTGTTTCCAGGTCATAACACAGAGAGGGAAAGCTCAGGAAGAACTCAGCAGTCTCTTTAAATTGAGGAGACAAAGTCAAGGGAAGCCAAGGTTCCTAGAGTTTGCAGGGCAAAGTACCAGAAGTGAGAGACCTACACAGAGAGACTGCATAGACTCCCTCTCAAGTTCTCTGCTGAGTTCTAATCAGTGCATATAAGGAAGGAAAATACCCAAGTCTGAAGAAGAACTCCCTGAGAGGACTGGAGGAAACTGTTCTCAAAGATCAGCTAGGGATGAGAACAGAATAAGCTCACACCAGAAAGGGAAATCTTATAATTCATAGATCACTGAGTAGTGGGGGAAAATTAGTCCTAGACAAAAGGCTACTCTGGTCCCATATAACAAAGCTTAAGAGCAAGTCTCAAAAGGATTAAACTGTTTATAAATAACTACATCTCACAACAAAGTTCAAAAGTACTTATAGGAAAACAAAAAATATCCAGCACCCAACAAGGTAAAGTTTACAATGTCTGGCATTTAATTTAAAAATTACAAAAATGCAAAGAATTGGGAAAATGCACCCATATGATGACTATAATTAATCAATAGAATCAGACCCCCAAATGCCAATATAAGTAGCAACAGACTAGATACTGAAGAAGAAAAGATTAGTGCATCTGAAGACAAAGCAATAGAAACTATACAGGAAAAAAAGACAGAATTAGGTTCCACTAAGTAAGACAGGGAATGAAATGGAATGTGGGAAATCAGAGAAAATAGCCTGGGCTTCAAGTTGCTAGATGCTGAGCTTTGGAATTCTTATGGCACTGATCTAAATATATGTTTGTGGCTTAGCAAATAGATGTCTCAGTATTTCCTGTGACCTTTGGAGACTGTAGAATCCGTTTCCAGACAGAAGAATGCTTTCTGTTAATCCATACAATCAGGTCAGCTTCACTCTATCATGAACATATTTGCCTCTCACGTAGTCCAGGCAACCACACAAACCCACTATTATTTCTCCACAAAGGTTGCATGTGCAAGCCACTTAGTTTAGATTTTGTCACTTTTTGGAATTACACATTTTTTATGCTATTTATTATCTTTATTATAACTTAACTGACCTTAAAGGATAGTGAAAAGGGGAAACAAATTATTTAATATATGAAGCAAGTATAATAAATGCCTGTAAGTAGATAAAAAGGAGAGGCGATCAATGCCAAAATTGGATACAATTACCTAGTTTGATAAAGATGGAGATTCCTGATTTAAAAGGGAAGAGTAGTATACATGGAATAGAAAAGTGACATATTTTAAAACTCTTTCAACATCTGATGGTTGTGTTTTTAATTCCTTAGTTACTCTTTTCTTTTAAAACGATTGACTTTAGGTGGTGAAGTAAAAGGGAACTGTATAGCCCTCACAAAAACTGATTAGGTTTTTTTTAAGTAAAGTCATTTTAAACATTTTCAATTCAATTCAGCAAATATTTATTAAGGGTTTTCTTTCCACAAAGCATTGTGGGGGAAAATAGTGTAATTGTGTATAAGTAGTTTAAATGAGAATTTATACTCATTATAAAAATTTTGGCAAAATCTTCACTTAAAAGCAGAATTAAGTACTAATTAAATATTTGTTGAACATTTATTTTGTGTAAGGCACTGTGTAAGAGATAAAAGGATAAATAAATTAAGATTTTCAAGAATTTATAACCTTCTAAAGAAGAACAAGACAAGTATAAAAATACCTAAGTTACAAGATAAGGCAAGATATGTTTTATTAGGAGGATACAAAGTTCTGTGCAAATTATAGGTGAAAAGATTATTTTCAAGAATCAATTTTCACTGATTCAAACTACAATTTCAGATATATGATCCCACGGAAAAAATGTATGGTTGGCAAAATATACCACATGTGGACAAAATGTCTCTGGTACCTGCTCGATAATGACAAGTCCCTCTATTAGCATCAGGAAAAAAATAATATCAATATAATAATATCAAAATAGTATTAACCAGTAGTATGTAAGTACCAAGAGGGGAGAAATTTGCTTACTTTGTTCATTGATGTATATCCGTAGGGCCATGAAGATCCCTGCTACAAAGGAGGTGCTCAATCAGTATTTAAGTAAGTGAACAGAATTTGAAGAATTAGTTGAGATGCCTGCCTCTGTTCTAGTTGCAACACCATGGACCTCCTTGACTTGGACCTTGGAGGTAGGTTGGGCACGCATGCCTCATTAGTTGCATTCAGGGATTCTGTTCCTCGTAATTTTGACAACACCGAACAAAAAAATGACCAGTGTGTTAAAGGAGAAATGTTTATGGCATGCAATGACCATAGAATAATTGGTTGCTTTTAGCAGAAGTTTGTCTGGACCTTTGATGGTTAGTATTTTTATTACCAACTCATCAATAAGTAGGGAAGTGTCAGAAAGCTCAGGCCTAGCTCATTTCTAACATCCTCGCACTGGAACTGGGGAAGTTCCTTCTAATCCCACAATATGTTCCCAGGTCACCATCATGGGTCTTTTGTAAATGGTCTCAGTTTTCTAATAGGAAACTGGAATGCATGGAGCCTCTTACACATTGGAAAATATATGAGTCTTTCCAATCCCCCATTCCCACTAAACCTTTATAGATTCATAGAAGAGGTGTTAATCTGTGACAAATCATCTCTTACCGCACTTGTATTTTTAGATCTCTAATTATTAATTCATTCATCAGAGACTTCCTAAATAGGTATTTAACTGTCACACAGATACACAGGTACAGTCCCTGTTTTCAAGGAGGCCATGGTTTAATGAGGAAGTCAAACAAGTAAATGAATAATTATGATTATGATAAGTGCTATAATAGAAACGTATATAGGACTTAAAGCTGTAAAAAATTTCTTTCATTTACTTATAAATGTAGAAATTGATATATTAGAATTATAATTGCTGATAAACCCCTAGCAAATGTAAGGAAGCAGTTATAGGCCATGAATTAGGAAATAAATACCTTGAGTTTAATCCCTGTTTTGTTAAATATATGAATTGTGACATGTTTCCTTGTCAGAACTTACCTAGCATCTACAGATATAGTTTTTGTTTTTAATTACATTTCACTGGAAAGTCCAGTCTAAATACATGCCTTTATAGCTCTATTAAACCCTTGTGCTCTTGTATTATGTTACTATCAAGTGGGATTGCCAAGTTCAGGTGATACCACTGCTTGTGAACCTGACTCTTCCTCAGTAAGAGGATCCCATCTGTGCTGACACAGGCACTTCTTATTTTTAGGACAGTTATTGCTATGGTTACTATGAGCCACAGAGTTGGCCTTCAATACTGTGTCCCTGAGCAGTTAGCATTTCCCATGGAAATTTTGTAGCAAGAGAATAAATGAAATAAAATACTTCATACATAGAGCACAGGAGGAGATATAGTCACAATACATTCACTTAATTGTGTAATTTATTTAAGTGTATAATGCAAAGATTTAAAAATTTTTCTTAACTATTCTACAAGGTAAAAATGATCAATCTATTTAAAATAAGTAAATTTAGAAAGATGGTTGGTTAATTACCAAATCAGCAGAAAAATGTGAGTTAGATGCTGTTATTATTTCCAAATTCAGTTTAGAAATTGAGTAATTAAAATTAGAGTAGGCAGAGCATTTGCAGGGGATACCAAATGCTTTATTAAATGAGATTTAATTAATAAACTACAAATACTATAATTGGTAAAAATCTAAAAGCAAAATATTTCTTTTTAACCATAATATGCTTTAAAGAGTACTGGAGATTATTAGAAATTATTCTCTCAGTTTTAAAACAGAAAATGAAAATATATGACATTTCCAAATGACACAAAACCTTCTGACTTACATCTGAACTGTAGAGAACGTTTTTGTTTCGTAATGATTCCCAGAAACATGTCTTTAGTAACAACTAAAATTCTTATCAGTTTTGTAATATGTGACCACATTTCAAAAGAGTTACTTCATCTTTTGGCATGTGAGACTAAACAGGAAAATGTACAAACCTTGAGACAAGAGATTTTGTCTTTTTCTAATGCCTAAAGCCATTTTTTAAATTGTTTATATGTATCAAAGATAATTCAATCAAAAAAAGATATCATTTGGGATATTAGGATTTATGACTAAATAAATGAACTTTTCAAAACAAAAAAGATAATTCAATCAAACACAATAAGAAATTTAATCTTCCTATGAGTTAGCACTTTAGATAGTTAACTTTTATTTGTATTATATTTTTAATTGAATTTATTGGGGTTACACTAGTTTAAAAAATATACAGGTTTCAGGTGCACAATTAAAAGTAAATACAGAACATATTTTATATTTAACATAATACATAAAATTAAAATAAAACTCTTTGCAGTAAATCCTTTTTGATAGAATTATTATCAGGTAAATGCAATTTCCATGGGTGTTTTAGTCTCAGAATCTCTGAAACTGATATTTTGACCCAAAACAAGAATAAAAACAAAAGCCAAAAAGCCCCCAAAACTCCTCCACCCCATCTTCCCTGAAAACTGATATTGATGGTACACTAGGACTCAACTGGAAGATTCCACTCTCATTAGCACATCTATTTGAATTTGAATATTTTGCAACTCCCGAGATTTCGAGAACCCATGAGGATTATACAATGAAATTTTGAAACTCATGTTGACAACTGAGTGAGAGGCCATATAAAGTAACATTTAATTTTTCTTGATAACCTACCTGGGTTTTATATAGTAAACTATACATTTAAAAACTACTTAAAAAACCTGATGAGTTCTTTAAATGCTATTTTTTAATGACACTGTATACTGTGAGGAGAAATCACATTAAACCCTAATCTTTGTCTTAACATTCTATATGTGTTATGTAAATATTATCATCTATGTACCCTAAGAATAAACAAATGTAGAAATTAAAGATAAGACAAAGATTAAACATTTTTTAATGTTTTGCTAAACATGATGATTGCATGCTATCGTTAGTTAATATATCAAATCAATACGCTCTTAGGGCAAGGTTCATTGTACTACTGATAGTGAGTCCAAGTTCATACTTCAGTGTCCTTGATGATTATTATTTTTGTGCTTGACTTCTTTTGCATGATTAGGTCATTGTATTTGTCTGGTAATGTTCTCGACAAAGAGTCCATAGCTCTGTTACCTTCTTCGATCTTGCATTAGTGGTATTAATACCAGTCAGCACTTTCTTTGTAAAAATCTTCTTAAGCTACTTCTCTCCTTCAAGAAGTTTATTTCTGTTAAAACTAGTAGATAATACATTCCACAAACACACATCAAGTACAGTCTTTAACAATTGGCTGGAGAGGCCCTTTGTTGGCCCTTGCGGTGGGTAGAACTCTCACTTTCCCCTCAGGATGTCTTACTTACCATAAATTCTATGTGACCATTTGGCATCCACTAAGTGAGGGAAAACCCCATTGTCAATCTGTACGTTAAACATTAGCAAAATTGAATTCATTTTTATTAAACGTGGAAATTCAGAAATGTAAGTTTAAATGTTTTTTCTTCTCACCCCAGTGGATGGATGGCCTTGCACATCCCCTGAGCTGTGTGTTTCCATTTGTGGGATCATCATGTTAGAAAATGAGTCTACTCTCTGATAACCGAATTCTTATAAAGAAAAATGGCACATATGATCAGTAATAGGAAAGAAAAAGAGAAAGATGGAAGTTAAGACTCAGTTTATTTCTACTGGAATACTTCTATATAGCCCCTATTCCAGTGGGCCTTGCCAATGTCCTCTCTCTCTGAAGTTAAACAAATTTTGCATTAATATGCAGACTGACTGCATTTCCTTTAAAACCTAATACAAAGCATCTTCCTTTCCACACTATTACTAAGGTCTACATTTGATTGAAGCTGCAAGTGGATGACTGTAAATATACCTTACTATATCCCAAGTTCTGCTCGTCTCTACTATTTCCATTATACTAATATCCTGCAACCCCCTTTTCATTTTCTCCTAATATGTTTCTTCCACCATATTAACTTAACACGTGGATAAATTCCTATTCTTTCCATGTTTCTGTCTTTGTACACATTTTTTATGCCACTGAAGTTCTTATGTTACTTTAAAAAAATGCCTGAATCTGTTTCATTAGGCATGTCAAAACACAATTCCCTTCAAAGTGTAGGTATACAGTAAAATTATTGTGTTCATGGTTTCCTTTTTACATAAAATATTACATGTCATACTTTAGATTTTTAAAAATTCTTTTGGTTACATCAAGCATAATAAGAAAAGATCCAAAGGACAGTGGTTAGTTATAACCAATTCTAGCATTCTGTAGCAAAGGAACTAAGGAAAACTTGGAATCTTAAATCATCTCTTAAAGATGATTTCATAATAATACTTTAGGTTGCAATGTACTTTGAGCTCGTAAGGTTCTAACTGGTCTTCTGATCTTCCCCTGTAACACACTCATAACTCACAAAGATTCACTTTAATAGAGAGGAAATATTCCTGTTGGTTAGTAACAAAAGTAGGAATTGAATCTATAGCTGCTGAAGTCCAGTCCTCCATTTCTTTAAGCCACATTGCTCTTTCTCAGCACACATGAGGATTGTGGACATAGAGTAGCTTTTCCTTTGACTTAACCATATAAGAGATACTATATTTAACTGGTTTTCTGACCAGCACGCCTGTGGCTTTAGTATTTTTCCATAATCTTCATACTTGGCCTTATGAGTGTTCGTTGTATAAAATGTGTTTGATCAGTCTATTCTGTATAACTATCCTGTTCATACCAGATTATTGTTACAAAGGAGAGCTGCAAATACAACTTTTCCCCTACCAAAACAAAAACGAAAAGATCCAAAGGATAATTTTATAACATCTTATAGTACGCATCACACATGACATGATAGGGTAATACAGTGTTTACTATGGGCTGTGAGTCAATGCTGGATTCAAAATCTAACTCTGGAACTTACTAGCTATGCATCAGGCTTTGCTACTTTACTATGGACTTGCCCTACATATAAAATGGGGCTAAAACTTTTACATATAATCATCTACAGTGCTTATTTTGAGCCTAGCAAACACATAATTAGCATTTTTTCAACTGAGCCATGGTCATACATCTTAAGAGTATCTCATTAATTGGGTCTAGTCCGAGTAATGGCAACAGCTCAAATGACAGTGGTTTGTTTGTGTGCTTTGCAGTTCCAATGGAATCCAGGCAATAATTTTCTTTTCTTTTTTTTTAAACAGTTAATCCATACATTTTTTAAAAAATTGATTGGAGAGAGAGAGAGAAAGGGAGAGAAAGAGAGAGATACATCGATTTGTTGTTCCACTTATATGTGCCCTGAACAAAACATAAGAAAAAATTCACTCCTTGCTTCCTGCAAAAAATTATGATGAATAAGAAAAAAATCAACTCTAAGATGGGAGAGCAAACCACCATCCTTCTCCACTATAAATGTATTAAGCACTGCACTTTCCATCTTTCCTCTACGTAACCCAGCAAATGAGTTTATTCGCGACTATTCAAGTTATCTACTTCTTGAGTGAGCTTTGTTAATTTGTCTTTTTAAGGACATGGCCAATTTCATCAAAGTTTATTGTCATAAAGTTGTTTGTAAAATGCCCTTATTGTTTTTAATGTCTCTGGAATCTTCAGTGATGTCTCTTCTTTCATTACTAATATTTCTACTTTATGTCTTTTTTCCTCCTCAGTCTAGCTAGAGGTCAATTTTATCAGCTGCACCCACAAATTTTTTATACTTTGTTTTCATTTTATTGAGTTAAAAGTATTTCCTAATTTCTTTGAGCTATACAATGTCCAAATATCTGTAGCTTTTTCAGATGTTATTTTAGTCTAATATCTTTGTAGTCTGAGAAAATACTTTGTGTGATTTCAATCCTCTTAGATACAGAATACACTCTTTTGTGGTAAATGTTCCTTCTGCATTTGAAAAGAATAAATGCTGTTTTTTAGTGGGGTGGTCTATAAATATTACATCAAGCTAGTTGGTAGTGTTGTGCAAGTCTTCTACAGACTTGCTAATATCAATTAACTGAGAAAGGAATATTGAAATCTCCAACTGTAATTGTGGATTCGTCTGTTTCCTTTTCAGTTCCCCCTTCATGTGTTTTGGAGCTCTGTGCACATACATTTAAGATTTTGATGTCTTCTTAATGAACTGACTCTTCTGTTATTATGAAATGTCCTTCCTTCTGATAAGATTCTTTATTCTAAAATTTATTTTGTCAATATTCTATTAATTAGTGTTTTCTCAGTACATCTTTTTCCATTCTTTTATTTTTACTTTTTTTTTTTTAAACAACAGAAATTTATTCTCACAGGAAACCATAAGGCCAAATTGAGTTGTCAGCAAGACCATGCTCATTCTGAAGGCTCTGGGGAGTAGTCCTTCCTTGACTTTTCCCATCTTTTGGTGGCTCCTGGCAATCCTCCATGTTCCTTGGTTTGTAGCTGCATCACTTTAATAGTGAGCAGTACCTACTCACAGGGTTGTTTGTGGATTAAATGAGAGGTAATGAGTATAAGAGCTAGGCACAGGGTCAGCTGGATACATTATTATTTTTTAAATATACCTTTATTGATTTCAGAAAGAGGAAGGGAGAGAGGAAGAGAGAGATAGAAACATCAATGATGAGAGAGTCATTGATTGGCTGCCTCCTGCATGGCCCTACTTGGAATCGAGCCTGCAACCAGGGGTATGTGCCCTGACCTGAAGCAAACCTCAATCTCCTGGATCATACGTAGGTCCATGCTCAACTGCTGAGTCACACCAGCCAGGTTGGATACATTATTTTTTGTTGTAATTATTGTCATGTTACCAGGCCCCTCAGATACATGGTCTTTGAGAAGGCACTGATTTGAATTGCTAGCAGCCAAAGTAACAAGAGCAATGCATTGCCAGGAGATAACTTTTGTTTCTGACAAGCGAATGTCTATGAGTAAAAGTTAATTGAATTACCAAGGAGTAATAAGCATGTTAATCTAGGTCTCACTCTCTTACTCTATGCCTTTTTTTTTTTTTTTTAAGAATATAACAGAACTCATTACAGGATAATTTACTTACAGGGATGTAGGGTCAGAACAGAAAGATGATCCAGCAATTCTGCACCAATTATTCCCTGCCACCAGACGCCTGTTACGGTACTGTTTAATAGTATAACTCAGGTACTAACGATTGACAAGACAAAGGGACAAAGAATGCAGTTTGAGCTGGGAGCCATGCCTCCTGGTGGGCTTGTGATGGATGATTATTTATGGTTGATACTATTACCATTTTGATATTTATCTCAGTTGTCATGCCATTCTGGCCATTACTAATGAAAATATTATGGCTACATTTTGTGGAACACAGATAATCACCAACTAGAAGGCTTTCATGTGTTTGCTAAGGACAGTGAGGTTAATCAAAGTTCACAGTATGAAAGAAGTCTGGGACACAAAGGTGGATTTGTTTTTTGTTCATTGCCACATCTATACGGTGATATCATGATATCGTTAAAATCCCAGGTTCTCTTCACCCTCCCTCTTCACAGTCCACAGCATCAGTTTCATTGAAGGCCAGTTCCCTTCATGTTTCACAAAGTGGCTGCCACCACTCACTGAAGCATCTTGGTCTCCTTCAAATGTCTGGATTTTCACACCACTGCTACAAGTTCTCTTTCCTGGGTAAAGGGCCCTAATTCTTTTGTCCACTCTTCACACGACATATGTCAGACAGTCCTCTTGCTTGCCTCTGTTAAACCTAGATCCTGGAGAGGATCTTCTAAGTTTGTGGTGTCAATGTAAGAAACGTACAAACCTGTAGATAATTTTTATGAGTTTGAGCCAAATTGATGATGGATCCCAGGGAGCAAGGTCTTAAATGCTCCCCCTCTATGTCTTCAAAGGGGTTTTCATGTGAACAGCTTATACTGGGTCTTGCTTTTTGCCCAGGCTGACAATGTCTTTTATTTTTTTTATTGTTTGAGATGTGGTACATATATACAATGGAATACTACTCAGCCATAAGAAAAGATGAAATACTGCCATGTGACATGGATGGACCTTAAGAGCATCATGTGAAGCAAAATAAGACAATCTCGTTTTTAATTATTATTATTGATTTTAGAGAGAGGAGAGACATCGATTTGTTATTCCACTTATTTATGCATTCATTGGTTGATTCTTGTGTGTGCCCTGAATGGGGATTGAACCCACAACAATACTCTGATCAACTGAACTACCTGGCCAGGGCAAAATTTTTTTTTAATTTTTTTAATATCTTTATTGATTTCAGGGAGAGGAAGCACATGTGCATGAGAGAGAGAGAGAGAGAGAGAGAGAGAGAGAGAGAGAGAGAAACATCAGTGATGAGTCATTGATCAGCTGACTCCTGCACGCCCCCTGCTGGGGGTAGAGCCCGAAACCTGGGCATGTGCCCTGACTGGGAATCGAACTGCAATCTCCCGGATCCTAGGTCAGTGCTCAACCACTGAGCCACACCCCACCAGGGACAATCTTTTAATTGGCATGTTTTAGAGTTTAAATTTTAGACTATATGCATTTACTATAATTAATATAATTAAGTTTAAACCTACCATCTTGCTATTTTTACTTGTTCTATTGCTTTTTGTTTCTTCTTTGTTCCTTGTTAAACTCTTTCCTTATCTTGTCTTTTTTGATTCCATTCCACCACGTTTACTACTGTCAGCTTATTAGGAATTCCTACCTCATTTGTTTAGTAATTTGTTTCATATTTATAAATGAAAATTTACAAAGAAAAAAAATCACTCGTTTATATTAGCTTTATTATTCAAGCAAAAAATATTAGCCCTCTTCAACAAGCTGACTTGTCCCAACTTTAGAGATTTAATTAATTAAAAATGTCTAGTGTATTGTTAGGAAAAAAAGGTCAAACTTTTCACAACATGGGAGAGGAACTAAAGCAAAAGTAGAAAATATCACAATAAAGAAAAATGAACATGATACACAGATGTCAACCAGAGCTGGGCAGGGAGCGTTTAATAGTGTAACACAGGTCTCTCTAAACCACCTGCAGGAGATGGTAAAAGCAGCAAGGCCAACTCCCATTTAAAAACCTATTAGAGCCCTGCCAGTGTGGCTCAGTGGTTGAGTGTTGACCCAGGAACCAGGAGGTCAGGGTTCGATTTTGGTCAGGGAACATGCCTGGGGTTGCGGGCTTGATCCCCAGTAGGGGTGTGTGGGAGGCAGCCAATCGATGATGTTTCTCTCTCATTGATGTTTCTCTCTCTAACCCTCTCCCTTCCTCTCTAAAAATCATTAAAAAAATATTTTTAAAAAAAGCATTTAAGCCCAGCAAGGTGTGGCTCAGCAGTTGAGAGTCGACCCGGGATCCAGGTGATCGGGGTTCAGTTCCTAGTCAGGGCACATACCCGGGTTGCGGCTCAATCAATGACTCTCATCATCGATGTTTCTATCTCTGTCTCTCCCTCTCCTTTCCTCTCTCTGAAATCAATAAAGATATATTAAAAAATAAAAAGCATTTAAAAAGAAACCTATTAAGAGTACAGTACACCCATATTCATAGCAGCATTATTTATTTATAATAGCTAAAATGCAGCAGTAACCCAAGGCCACCAATGAATGACTGGGTAAGCAAATTATGACATATACATACAATATAATATCAGCTTTAAAAAGAAAGGAAATTTTGACACATGCTACAACATGGATGAAACTTGGGGACATTACGCTAATAAGCTAGTTACAATGAGACAAATACTGTATAATTCCACTTACACGAGGTGCTTAGAGTAGTCAAAAACCATAGAAGCAGTAGAATGGTGGTTGCCAAGTGTTGATAGAAGGGGAATAGGGATTTATTGTTTAGCGGGCACAGACTTTTTGGTTTTAAAAGATGAAAAGTTATGGAGATGGATGATGGTGATGGTTGCACATTATGAGTGTATTTAGTACCACTGACTGTACACTAAAAAATTGTTAAGATGGAAAATTTTATCACAAATTTAAAAAATTATTTAAAACCCTGTTAAAACACATCCATTTGTTCAAATATATGCTGGCTGGCTGCTATATGCAGAATGCACTGCTGCTTGTACTCAACCCCCATGTGTTCCAAAGCAAATCTGAAATGGCTTGAAATATATATATATTTTTAAAGAATGACAAAAACAGACTGTCAGATGTATTCTTTAATAAATCTTACTAGTATTCTTTAAGGGACAGACACACAGATAAGTAGGCTACAGTGAAGAAATCATCTTATTTTAAAAAGAAAGTTAAGAAGCCACTAAGATATTTCCAGGTATTATCTTCAGTGATGCTTCTTATCTTTATTCTGGGACTCCAGGTAATATTCAGCCCCTACAGCCACCACAAATGCAGCAAATCCCCATTTGAATCCTTTTAATAATGCACCAACAAAGGAAACATTGTTTGCAAAGCCACCCATGTATCTCCAAGCTTCATTGCTAGAAGAAAAAAAGGGAAAATTATAATCACATATAAACTTATGTACATTCATTGAGTAAAATGCATTTAATTCACATCTTTCTAATAGACATAAATGCAACCTTATATAAGATAATCTAAGTGGACCACAATAGGAATCTTTCTGAGGTATAGGATAATTAGGTGTACATGCCCACATTTCACATATAAAATAGGTCAGCTGTGTGGCTTTGTCCGTACAAGTCATTACAGCATCACGGAAAGAGATAGTTAGAGGGTAATAATCTTTGCTTTGCCACTTATACTAGATTCACAACCTTTTAGGGTGGACAAGTTACTTAACCTGTCAGGGCCTGCTTCCTCTCCTATTCAATGATTAATATCTACCTTATAGTTTTATAAAGAATAAACAGGGTAATGTATGATATATTTTGGCACAGAGAGTATGTAACAATTGACATTATTATTACTATTAATAAATGTCCCTGTCATAGCAGCCTGTAGTTTAGAATACCGATTTCCTGCTCTGGCAATCATTCTTCTGAGTACTCTAAACACAGATGTAAACAGAAGTCAGAGCCCTCTAGTGAAAAAAGTCTTCTCTCACAGGCAGGGATAAGCGAGTGGGGGAACAAATGTTATGATGAACAAAAACCACTTAAATCTAAAAATCTGACTTACTAGAAAATATGAGAGCTAATCAAATATAATTTAGATACCAACACCAGACAAAGACATTAGAGGAAAACTACACAGTAATATCCTTCATGAACACAGACGCATTTTTTATATATTTTATAAATAAAATATGCAAATTACATATTTTTTATAATTTAAAAAAAATATGTTTTTATTGATTTCAGAGAGAGAAGAAGGGAGAGGGACATAGAAACATCAATGATATGAGTCATTGATTGGCTGCCTCCTGCATGCCCCCCACTGGGGATCCAGCCTGCTGCCTGGGCATGTGCCCTGACCAGGAATTGAACCTTGACCTCCTGGTTCATACGTTGATGCTCAACCACTGAGTCTTGCCGGCCAGGTCATAGATGCAAATATTCTTAACAAAATTTTAGAAAATTAAATTCAGGAATATACATAAAGGATAACATGTCATGATCAAATAAGATTTACTCAGGAATTCATGATTGGTTTAATCTTTGAAAATCAGTAAGAGTAATTCATCATACTAACAGAAGGAAAAAACCTCTGTAAACAAGCATCTCAATAGATGCAGAAAAAGCATTTAATAAATTTCAACACCCATTAACAACAATAACAGTAATAACAGCAACTCACACTAACCTAGGAATAAAAGAGAAATTCCTCAATTTGATGAAGGGCACCTATGACCAGCGCACAACTAAGATTATATTAGTGGTAAAAGACTGAATGCTTTCCCTCAACTAGGAAAAAGGCAAGAGTGTCCATTTATACCACGTTTATTCAACATTATACTAGCAGTGTTAGTACAATAATGCAAGGAAAATAGAAATTAAAAGTTTACAGATTGAAAAGGAAGAAGTATTGTATACAAAGTGATCACTAATGAAGTCAAGTCTAAGGAATCTGTAAAAAAAGTTAGAATTAAAAAGTGAGTTTAGCAAGGGAACATGATATAAGGTCAACATATAACACTCAATTGCATTTTTATATATTAGTAAAAAACAATTGGAAAATAAAGTTTTAAAATACCATTTAAAATAGTATAAAAATATGGAATAATTCAGGATAAATTTAATGAAATATGTACAAGACCTGTATAAAAGGCAATAAAACACTGCTGAGAAATGAAAGAGGATCTAAATTGCCTGTGGACTAGAAGATTCTACAGTATTAAGATATCAATTATCCTCAACTGAGCTATAGATTCAATAAGATCTCAATTAAAATCCAAGCGGTTTTTTGTAGAAACTGAAACGCTCAGTCTAAAATTTAAATGTAGCCTGGCTGGCATGGCTCACCAGCTGAGTATCGACCTGTGATCCAGGAGACTGAGGTTCGATTCCTGGTCAGGGCACATGCCTGGGTTGCAGGCTTGATCCCCAGTAGGGGGTGTAGAGGCGGTAGCTGATCAATGATCCTCTCATCATTGATATTTCTATCTCTCTCTCTCCCTCTCCCTTCCTCTATCTGAAATCAATAAAGATAAATTTAAAAATAAAATAAAATTTAAATATAAATGTAAATGCAAAGAACCTAAAAATAGCTTAAAAAAATGGAGATCTTATACAACCTAATTTGAAGGCAGTGTGGTATTGGCATAGGGTGGACGTATTGATCAGGATAACAGAAGAGAATCCAGAAACAGACCACACAGATATTGCCAATTGATTTTTGACAAAGGTATCAAGGTAAATCAATAGTGGAAAGATAGTCTTAACAAATGGTGCTGGAACAACTGGATGTCCAAATGCAAAATATTAACTTTCATCCTTACCTCACATGATATAAAAATTAACTAAAGCTAGGCTGATGTGGCTCAGCGGTTGAGCACCAACCTATGATCCAGGAGATCTCGGTTTGATTTCCAGTCAGGGCACATGCCTGGGATGCAGGCTCAACACCCAGTAGGGGGCATGCAGGAGGCAGCCAATGATTCTCTCATCATTGATGTTTCTATCTCTCTCTCTCCCTTCTTCTCTCTGAAATCAATAAAGACATTTTAAAAAACCAAAAAAACCCAAAAATGGATCCTATGCCTAAGTGTAAAAAAGAACACTATCAAAACTTCTAAAACAAAGCATAGGAGAAAATTTAGGATGCAAAAATCACAAACCTTAATAGAGAAAAAATGCCAGATTGGGACTCCATCAAAATTTAAAACTCTTTGAAAGGCATTATTAAGAAAATGAAAACATAAGCCACACTCTAGGAAAAAACATTTGTAAAACTTATATCTGATAAAGGACTTAAATATTAAAAATACAGACAGAACTCTCATAATTCAGTAAAAGAAGACAAACATCCCAGTAAGTGGGCAAAATATCTGAATAGCCATTGCACTGAAAAACAAAACAAAACAAAACAAAACAAAAGGCATAAATGACAAGCAGTGGAAAAGAATGTTATGATCATCAGTTTTCATGGAAACATGGGAATGCAAATTAAAATCACAAAGAAGTATAACATTCACTAAAAAGGCTAAAATGAAAAGACCTATAATACCAAATGTCGATGAGGACATTGAACAACTAAAACTCTCATACATTGCTGGTGGGAATGCAAAATGGGACAGCCACTTGGGAAAACAGTTTGACAGTTTCTTAATGAAAATAACCACACACTTATTATATGATCCAGAAATCCCATTCTTAGGTATTTACCCAAGAGAAATGAAAACATCATGTTCACACAGACTTGTATTTGAAGGGTAATTCATAATAGTGAAAAACTGGAAACAACACAAAACGCAATTAATTGGTGAACTGCAAACAAAATGAGGTATATGTACACAATGGATATTAGTCAGCAATAAATAAGGAACGAACTAGGGATATAAGTTAACAATAAGCCTAAGTCTCAAAAGCAGTATACCAAATCAAAGTGCCCAAAACAAATGACCACATACCATGTGATTCCAATTTTATAAAATTCAGGAAAGGGAAAACTATAGAGACAAAAAGCAGATTGATGGTTGCCAGGAGCCAGGAGTAGGATGACAATGAGTATGAAAGGGGCAAGGAGGAAATTTTTGGGATGATAGAAATAGACTATATCATGACTTTAGTAGTGGTTACATAATTGTATACATTTGTCAAAACTCATGGAATTAAACTTAAAATGGGTGAATTTTACTGTATGTAAATACATCAATAAAACTGACTTTAAAACTTCAATATAAAAAGCCATTTTAAATGATTTTTTAAAAAGTTTTTATTGCTTTCAGAGAGAGGATGGGAGAGGGAGAGAGAGAAAAATCAATGATGAGAATCATTGATTGGCTGCCTTCTGCACGCCCCCTGCTGGAGATGGAGCCCACAACCCAGGCATATGCCCTGATGGGAATCAAGCTGGGACTTTCTAGTTCATAGGTCGACACTCAACCACTGAGCAACACCGGCCAGGCTTAAATGATTTTTTTTTTTTTTTAAAGAAAATACATTAAAAAGTAACAGATAATGATTCTCTAGGATAAATTCTATCTAAATTATTTAATTATTCTTACCGGCCCCATGGATCCCTTAGTCCTCGTGCAGCCAGCTTCTCCTGTACAGTTTCTAATGGTGTCCCTTCTATCTTCCATTTTTTATAATCTGGAAGTTCCATTTTACTATGACCATGTTCATGTCCATGTCCATGTTCATGTCCATGGGCCATGTCTATAGGAAAAGGTTAACATGAGAGAGAAATATGCACATTGTAGCTATCAAAGAACCAAGTTTACAATTAATGTTTTAAGGTAAAACACTTAAAATTAATGTTTTAAAGAGAACCAATATAAATACTTGGAAATTCTGAGTTAAGAGATTTTATAAGACTAGTGTATGTTCACAGTTAGGAAATACACATATATAAAATATAAAAAAGAAAAATAATCAATAATCCCATCACTTAGAGATAACCAGTTATGTTTTTCATTCCTTTTTTCATTAAAGTAACAGCAGACATTTATTGGGCCCTTTGTGCACTAAAGTGCTTTACATGTATTAACTCTGTTACTTCCAAAACAACTCTTTGAAGTTAAATTATGATTATTATTTCAGTTTTACAGATGAAGACAATGAGGGTACATGAAGGTAACTTTCTGAAGCTAACAAAAATAGTAAATGGTACAACTCGGTTTTGAACCTTGCAGTTTGGTTTCAGAGCCCTTGTTCCTAATTTCAAAGCAATACTATTCCCTTCCTTTTAGTCCTTTCACAATGCATAGGTATGCATAATGAAGATGTTTTACATACTAGTTTGTTATTACTTTCTTTAGATGATCCTGTTAAGATGCAGCATTATTGTGTTTGAATACGTATGTTCACATGAACTTTTTCTGTAAAGAGCCAGATAGTAAATATTTTAGACTTTGTGGACCAAAAGGTAAAAAATCAAGGCTATCATATAGATACTTACATAATGAGAGAAAACAAATTTCCACAAATATTGTATTGATAAAATTCAAAACATAATAACTGAGTATAATTTTTTTTGTAATACAGCTCTACTGATGAGAATAATGGAATTATTTTGGGGGGGATAACATTTTGCTTAACTAGGGCTTAAGGTTTAGTAGTCCTTAATATTAAATTGATTGCACATGTTTGTAAAAACCATTCTTAGCTGGATGGCCTGTACACAAAACAGGCAATGGGTTGAACTTTTTAAAAAATGTTTTTTAAAATTGATTTTTTAGAAAGAGAGGAAGGGAGAAAGAGGGAGAAAATGTATGCACCTCGATGGGGGACCAAACCCACAACTTGGGCATGTGCCCTGACTGGGAATTGAACAGGCGACCTACTAAACCCACAACCTGGGCATGTGCCCTGACTGGGAATCAAACAGGCGACCTTTTGGTGCACTGGACTACACTCAACCCTGAACTACACCAGCCAGGATGGCAATGGGTTGAATTTGGCCTGCAGGCTGCAGTTTGCTCACTCCTGAACTAGAGTAACAGAGACCTTAGAATCCTTTTTAATTGTTAAGTTTGTTTTCATAAATAAAATATGTCCTCAATAGTAATATAAAGACTTCAGTTTTACTAGCATCATTTTTATAGACAATTTAAAAATAAACTTCAGCTCATTGTGATGTGCCTTCCACTTTCACACCCAGGTGGTGAGAATGTGACTTAGCACAACCACTCTGAAAAACTGTTTGACATAACCTAGAAAAGCTGAACATTTGAATACCTTATGGCCTAGCAATTGTACTAAGTATATAATACTCAAGATCTGCACTGTCCAATATGGTAGCCACTAACACTTCAATGTGGCTAGTGCAGCTGGGAACTAGACTTATTTAATTTTAATTAATTTAAACTTCAAAATGGATTCTCAAATTAGTTATTGGAAAATTTAAAGTGTATTTCGAACAATTTGGGTATACAGATTTACTTTATCAGCAGTAAATTTGATAAAATATAAACATAGATCATGTGTTTATATTTATGAAAACATCATACAAACATATTCTGCAAGTGTAAAACACATAAATCTTGAAGACAGTATAAAGAAAACATAAAATATTTAATTAATAACTTTTAACACTGATTACATTTTCAAACAATATTTTGAATATACTGTTAGAAATATATTAAATTAATTTTGTTTATTTTTACCTTTTTAATATGGTTAAGAAATTTAAAATTACATATGTGGCTTACATTATATTTCCATTGGACAATACACTGCTCTAGAGAAACTCTTGCATGTATAAAAAAATACATTTTATAAAAATCTTTTTAAAAAACACATTATTGATGCTAGCCCCAAATTGTAAACAACCCAAATATCCAACAACAATAACAGATTAATTAAGAAATAGGAAGCTTTGGAATATTAGACAATGAAAACAACATGCAACAGTATGAATGAATCTTACAAATGAGAAAGGGGTGAGTTATTAAAAAATACATACACTTAGATCCTATTAATATAAATTGAAAGACCTAACGATTCATTTTTTAGGAATTTATCATAGATGGAAAATTAAAGTAAAACAAGTGAATGCTTATCACAAGTTAGGATAGTAGTTACCCGTTGGTGGAGGAGATAAAATCAGAGCTCCACAGGGAGATTCTAAGACAGTGTTTTTCAACCTGTTTTTTCTCTTTTTTAATCCTCACCCAAGGATATTTTTCCTTGCTTTTTAGAGAGAGTGGGAGGGAGGGAGGAGGGGGAGACAGAGATACAGAGAGAGAAACATCGATATGAGATTGGTTGCTTCCCACACGTGCCCCAACCAGGGCCGACAAGGAATGGAACCCGAGACTCTTCTGTCCGGGGGCAGAGGGTCTAACCACTGAGAAAACCTGCCAGGGCTCAACCTATTTTTAATTCTTGTATGCCAAAGGAGCTTTTTTGGGCAGTTGTTTTCCTTATCACATTCTCACTTCCCGCCCTTAATGAAAATTTAATACCACAGATACATTGTATATATGTTTATGTACTACCACTTTTTGGAAGGTCACAAACCATTGTAGTATCTAAGATTTTTCACACAGCCCTTCCATCCTCTCAGAACCAATCTTCACCCGAAGGTCAATCATTTCTGTTGAGAATGCAGGATCTAAGTTATTGGCAATGCTTTATTTCCTAACCTGAAAGGTGTTTACACAAGTGTTTGCTTAATTATAATTCTTTAAAAAATACTTATGTTTTTTACACCCTTCTGTTATGTATACTTCACAGTAAAAAGTAAAATTAGATAAAGTGATAAATTATGCCAAGGACTCAATGACGGGTGATTACTTCCAGTTCAGAGCTGTTCAAACAAGAATAGCAAGGAAATCAGTTCCACAAAAAAAAAACAAAAAACCCCAAAAAACCCAACCCATATAATCATATGGGTTTTAAAAAGCTTTCTACCTATGTTTGGAGTGAACATGTGAGTTTGGTGAAGATCAACCTCCACTAAAAGGGGCTGCAATTCCTAAGAAGGAAATAAAGAGGATAATACCACTTACATTACATGTAATTTTATGGCTTACCAAAGCTTTCAAGTATTTCCTCTCATTTTAAAAATTGTGGATACTATAAGAACATTAGAAAATAAAAGACAAATTAATTTTTAGTGTCCCTTCCAGTCCCTGCAATTTTCAAATAGTAAAATTTTTGGAATAAATCACTCTAAAAATGGATGTGATTTTGTACCCTGCTTTTTTTCACGTTAACACTGTGTCAAAAACATTCATAGTGGAAATATCTCACTTAAAACCATACAGATTTGTAAGGCAGGCATTACAATTAATCCTCCTTCACAAATTTACAATTTGGGGACTGTTCTTCTTTTATGCAGTTCAAAGGTAAACCAAAAAACACGGGACAGAGGGTGCTGCTGGTGGCAGAGTAGGAAAAAAGCATCTGGCCTTAATCACCACAGTAATCCTCACGGTATGCTTTTACAACCGCCCCTCGTTACCCCAGGACTTCTCTCCGGCTAGATCTTTGACCTCCTGTCCTCTGGAGTTACACACCCTCATCATCCTTCTTTATTTAGTCTGTATCTTTCTAAATTCCCCAGAAATAGAGTCTCATTCTTATTCCCAGTCGAGAGATCGCCCACCAATCTCTAATTTACCTGACAGCAATCTGACCTCTCAGGACATTCAATATTCAACCTCCAGCAGGAGCCAACCGGAAACAGAAGTTGTCACTTCGAGGACCTTCCGGCAGGAAAGCCTCACCGAGGCCATAGAACGTTCCGGTACGTTATGGACCAGGTGGGGATGAAGCGAGGGAGGCTGAAAGTCGACATTTTCCCCGCACATCTGTGCATCCATAGTCTAACTACAATAAGAGAAATTGTGGAGGACCGAAGGGCGGGAAAGAGGCGATGTTTTCCTTGTTTGGAGACCGGAATCCTTAGGCACTGCACAGAGGGGCGGGCCGCGGACACGCTGCAGCCAATAAGTGGGGCTGTTGTTAGAACGTGGCCTCACCCAGTGGAAGGGCAGGTTGTTGCGCTGCAGCTGGCCGGCGGCTGCGGGAGGCGGTGGCGGTGAGGAGCCGGAGGCGACGAGTGACAGGTAAGCGGCAGCGCGGTCTTCGGGGGACACGGGGGGCTACGCCAGGAGGGATTTGGGTCTCCAGCCGCAGGAACTATAGAGGGGATCTGACGAGGATGGTCTGGGAAGGTGGTGGCCGGAGTGTTGGTGGTTCCGGAGCCTTCCGTGGACCAGGTAGCCGTTCGGGAGGTCGTGAGGAGGAGAAGGCAGCTGAGGCGGGTGGGGGCTGAGCCCTGGGCGGCGACGCGGGGGCCTAGGGCGTGCGGGGCTGCGGTGGCGCCAGCCTGGAGAGGAGGGAGGCGGGAGCAAGACGGTGTCATGAGGGCTGGAGGAATTCCTGGCGCGAAGCTCGGAGAGAGAAGAGGACGCGGCATTGCAGGCACCTGAGAGAAATTCTAGGCATCACTTCTTCTTAGGGCCATTGCTCGGGATGGGAAGGGGGGAGCGGAGAAGAAAGATATTTACTGGCGGTCAGATCCTTGAAAGTCTTTGTAGCTATGTATTATGTAACCCTCGGCTGTTATTTACCCAAACAACTAGGTTGTCTCGCTTGGAAGAGGTCTGGTGACCCATTGGTGTGTCAGAGTAGTTTCTCCCTGGGTTCGAGGGCTCTCCCCCTGCAGGCTCCGTACGCGTAGAAGCGGGAAGGTTAGAGCCGTCGCGAAGACCTACCTCATCCCGAATACGGGCTTGGGTCGAGAGGCTCATTGGTTCGCGATCAGCGTGGCCAGGTTCACGTTTTGTAGTTAGTGAATTTCTCTGTCTTGAGGGTTAAGGCTGATTACAAATACTTTTTTTTTTCTAATCTTCAGGAAAGTGGAAAGCCTCAAAAATCTATAGTGGAAGGTAAGTGCAATACGAAAACGACTAGAAATTTCGTTGTTAGATTTTTTTTTTTTTTTTTTTACTCCTAGATGTTGTGAATGTTAGAGACTGTGAAAATAAGGTGGTGGTTTGAATGGGGAGGGGGGAATGCAAAAGTAATCTTTTAAGTAATGGGTTCTGTAAGTCTGAGAAACTAGTCATGGGTTATTTCTTAGGTTTAAAAAAGTATGGTTCTTTTAACCTCTCTGACCAAGGTAAAATGTATTTACAGACATAAATAACTGAATTATCATGTTTTTTCTGAGTTTTTATAATTCACTGTTTGCACAGTGAAATGTAGGAATTTCATTAAGTATATGTTATGGAAGGGCAAACTACTTCGTTTTATAAAAACTTGGTTTTATAACTCACTGGAAAACAGTTTTAAAAGAAGCATTATAAACTGCTAAAATGTAAGCTGATCGAAATGTTGCCTTTAACTTAGAAGATAAGGCCTAATGCAGTATCAGCAAGTATACTATAATTTTCCTATTTCTATTACTAATTTATATTAGTATGTCGTAGAACCTAAATTTAAAAAATCCTTTATTTGTATAAATATCATTTGGTAAGGAGAGATGAATCATTAGAGTTTGTTTTTTAGTTCTGAAATGGAGTACTGAGATGTTTATTAGCGCTTCAGATAAAAATTTTGACAATTGGTATTTCATTGTATTTTTACTTTTTGCAAGAATAATACTATGTCAGTCACAAAGAATATTTCTGCTTCTGTTTTAGTTACAGTTCTGTAGTGCGAGTACCTGTGAACAAATCTGCTTTTATGTAGGGTGGTGTTTTTGTGTGTGTGTGTGTGTGTGTGTGTGTGTGTATATGTGTTTCTTATTATGTAATCAGCCTACCAGAGCTGTCAGTGGCTGATTTTTAATGGCCAGTAGGTGTCATTGTAGAATGCAATAAAGTTGAATAATTGTGTAGGAAATTACCAAGTGATTTAAGAAACACTAGTCCAAATTAAAATATAATAATAATTGGCTGATTATTTATACATCCTTAGAAGTCCATTTTTCTGACACATTTCAGTATTGGAGCTGTTTATAAGAAATTTGAAACAGTGGCTATAAAGAAGTATAATCATTTGCTCTAAATGGACCTTGAAAGCTTGTTTTTAAATCCAACTCTTAAGCAATCTTCACATGCAATAGATTTAGTTTGATTGTTTTTAATACAAAGTTTTGGCATCTTATAGTAGTTTATTTAGTTATAAAGTGATTAAGATTTTCAGCTTGACTGATCTTTATAATAGAAAAACCAATGCTACATAATAAAAAAAACTAAAATGATAAAATATGGGCAGAAAGTCTCCAAACAAGTTATCAGATGCACAAAATAGTACTTTGTTATTCTTCTTTTAATGCAAGAACAGAGGAATTTTTTGTGTTTCAGTGTCTGTGGCTTCTTAGTTTTTTTGATGTCCAGAATAGCTTCTTTTTACATTTTTGTCTGGCTAGTAGACTACGTGCTTTTCTCAGGATGATGACCTGAACATTTATCATTGTCTAAAATGTGATGCAGTGGATTCTGGAGGGAGTTGGCACAGAAAGCTCTGAAGGTTGCTTTACAACCCGTTTCAGTACAGCCTCTTACCTGCAGAGCCTTCTGTTGAGCTCTTGTCACTTTGTGCACTTCTCCTTTTGTCTGCTATTGATAAAATGTTAAAAATAGAGTTGGACCTAATTCAGAAAATCTCCATGAAAGTGGACAGTTTTATACACACACACATACACACACTTATCAGAATAATCTGGAGTTTTTCGTTAAAGGTACATACACATATCTATTATATCATTTCCACTTCCCTTCAGAATCTTAGTGGTAGGGAGAATATGAAGGGAGGTAGATATACATATTTTGAAGAAAAAAATCCCCTAGATTATATGGTTCACCACTGGCTTTCACTTTGAAATCATTGATCTAACTCAAGGCTGTATTACTTGTGATATGAACCAGTAACTAACTGTAGCTTTTGCTTGAGAGAAAGGGCTACCAAATCTGCCAATATTTTTACAGCTCAATAAATTTTCACCATTTAATGTCATAGCTGGGATAGATTTTCTAGCCAGGAGCTAAAGTTGCCAGAAATAAAAATTGTGCTGAATGTTTTGCTTTGGATTAGTTTTTACTTGACATTTAGCTGCTTTCCATAAACCAAGCTAATTTCTTTCATAATTCAGACCTGTGTTAATTTGCACAGATATTTACTTATATCTTGTTCTCTCAATGTGCCTGGAGGCTATCTAATTCTAGAATCAAACTGCAATTGGAAAATAAGAATTGGCAGATTTCTCGATTAAAGGTCGTTTTGCAATATTGCCATAATACAAAGAAGATATACATTTAGCTTTTGCATAAACATTCTCTCAATAATATATAGTAAAACTTGGAATTGTGAATGTATTGACTTTAACACAGATCCTGTTTAGAAATTCCTAGTTCATCCTTATGAATTCTAGACTTTTTGTTTGGGTATCTATCTGCCATGAAGACAAGTACTAGAAAAAGTAAAGGAGTAGAATTTAATTTTGGAGAAAGGAGTAAAAACTCAATTATGTAATATATTAAGAGGTGTGACTGATTATTTATAGAATTATAGTTCTTTCTTGGTTTGAAATCTAACTGCCAGAAAAGTAGTCATAAAATATGGTAAGTGGCACCAATTTATTGAATGGAAAAGCATGGGTTACAAAATAGTTATTTGTCTATTTGTAAAACACTGTACTCCAAAAAATATTAGAATCAGATTTTTTACTGAACCCATCCATGCTTCCTGAGCCCCCTTTCTGCTGCTCCCCATTCTGGATTCTCCTCTGGAAAAGGCACTTCCTTCTGCCTTCAGTCCATTCTGCCCCAGTCATTGCATGGGGTCATCCACCTGGCTGAGTTTGCTTAATAAGATTTCCTTGATGAAACATTTTAAAGAAAAAGCTAAAGAATCCTAGCCGGCTTAGCTTGGTGCTTAGAGCTTAGCTGATGGACTAAAGGGTCTTGAGTTTGAGTCCAGTGAAGTAGGCACTACCTTGGTTGCAGGCTCGATCCCCAGCCCAGGTCAGGGCGCTTGTGGGAGGCAACAATCCATTTGTCTCTTTCACGTTGATGTTTCTCGCCGCCCCCCCTTTCCACTCTGTCTGAAAAGCAACTGAAAAAATATCCTCCAGTGACGAATAAAAAAAGAAAGGAAAAGAAAAAGTTAAAGAAAAGCACATCTAATCTAATAAACCATAGATTAAACAAAATAATTGGGCCCGGCCGGGCGTGGCTCAGCAGTTGAGTGTCGACCTAGGATGCAGGCGATCGGGGTTCAATTCCCGGTCAGGGCACATGCCCGGGTTGCGGGCTCTATCAATGACTTTCTCATCATTGATGTTTCTGTCTCTCTCTCTCCCTCTCCTTTCCTTTCTGTGAAGTCAATTAAGATATATTTTAAAAAAATAAATTAAATAATTGGGGTTTTGATAGGATTGCATTGAATCTGTAGATCACTTTGGGTAATATTGACATTTTAACAGTATTAAATCTTTCAATCTATGAACATGGATGAGTTTTCATTTATTTATGTCTCCTTTAGTTTTATTTACCAATGTTTTGTAGTTTTCATTATACTGGTCTTTTACCTCAGTTAATTTCTTTTTTTTTATTTTAAATATGTCTTTATTGATTTCAGAGAGAGGAAAGGAGAGGGAGAGAGAGAGATAGAAACATCAATGATGAAAGTCATTGGTCGGCTGCCTCCATCTGGGGATCGAGCCCACAACCCGGGCATGTGCCCTGACCAGGAATCTAACCCCGATCACCTGGGTCCTAGGTTGATGCCCAACCGCTGAGCCATGCCTGGCCGGGCACCTGGGTTAATTTCTGAGTATTTTATTTTTGATGCTATTGTAAATAGAATTGTTTTTATAATTTCCTTTTCATATTGTTTATTCTTAATATATGGAAATGCAACTAATTTTTGTGTGTTGACTTTGATCCTGCTACTTGTGAATTCGTTTATTAGTTCTAACAGGTTTTGTTGTTTTTGTGGAAATCTGTAGGGTTTTCTACATAAAAGATCATAATGTGCAAACAGGTGATTTTGTTTTCCTTTCCAATTTGGATGCCTTTTATCTGTTTTTATTGCCTATTTACTCTGGCTAGGACTTCCAGTACTATATTGAATAGACATGGTGAAAGCAGGCATACTTGCCTTGTTCTTGATCTTACAGGAAAAGCTTTCAGTCTTTCACTGTTGTGTATGATGTTCTCTGGGTTTTTCACATATGGCTTTTATTATGTTCAGGTAGTTTCCTTCTAGTCCTAGTTTTTTTTACTGTTTTTATCGTAAAAGGTGTTGAATTTTGTCACATGCTTTTTGTGCATCAATTTAGATCTTTATGTTCTTTTTCCCTTTATTCTAGTATATTACGTTTTTTAAAATGTTGAACCATCCTTGCATTCCAGGAAAAAAAATCCTACTTCATCATGTTATATAATCTTTATTATATGCTGCTGAATTCTGTTTGTCAGTATTTTGAGTATTTCTGTGTCAGTGTTCATAAGGGATATTGGGCTGTAGTTTGTTTGTTTGATTTTTTTCTGTAGTGTCTTTGTCTGGCTTTGGTATCAGGGTAATGTTGGCCTCATAGAACAAGTTAAGAGGTGTTCCCTCCTCTTCAGTTTATTGGAAAAGTTTGAGAAGGATTGGTATTAGTTCTTCTCCATGTTTGTTGGAATTCACCAGTGAAACCATCAGGTTCAGGGCTTTTCTTTGTCAGATTTTTGATTACTGATTTAATCACATTACTAGTTATAGGTCTATTCAGATTTTCTTTCTTTTTTAATTTATTTTTTACAAGTTCATTCTTTTTGCTTATTTTTTTTTTAATTGAATTTGTTGGGTTGTATATTTTCTGTTTCTTGCTAATTTAATCTTGGTAAGTTTTGTGTTTCTGGGAATTTGATAATCCAATTTGTTGGTATACAATTGTTCATAATACTCTTTATAACACTTTTTATTTCTTTATTTTTAAACATATCTTTATTGATTTCAGAGAGAGGAAGGGAGAGGGAGAGGGAGAGATAGAAACATCAATGATGAGAGAGTCATTGATCAACTGCAGCCCGCAATCTGGGCATGTGCCCTGATCGGGAATCGAACCCTGATCGCCTGGATCCTAGGTCGATGCTCAACTGCTGAGCCGCGCCCGGCTGGGCAATAACACTTTTTATTTCTGTAGAATCAGCAGTAATGTCCCCTCTTTCATTTTTGATATTTGTTATTTGTGTTTCCTCTCTTTTTTTCTTAGTCCATCTAACTAAAGCTTTGTCAATTTTGTTAACCTTATCAAATAACCAGTTTTTGTGTTTTTTATTTTTATTTTCTCTATTGTTTTCTGTTCTCTATTTCACTTATCTCTGTGCTAATCTTTATTATTTTCATCCTTCTGCTAGCTTTGGGTCTAGTTTATTCTTTTTCTAGTTCCTTAAGTTGTAAAGTTAGGTTGTTGATTTGATAGTTTTCTTGTTTTTTAATGTAAGCTTTTATATCTATAAATTTCTCCCTTAGCACCACTCCCACACCATCCCATACATTTTGGAATATTGTGTTTTTTATTCTCATTTGGCTCTAAGTATTTTCTTATTTCCATTGTAATTTCTTCTTTGACCCATTGACTGTTTAAAAGTGTGTTGTTTCATTTCCTCAATCTTGTGAATTTTTCCAGTTTTCCTTCTGTTGATTTATAATTTCATCCCATTGTTGCCATGGAAGATACTGTGTATAATAATACCTGTCTTCTTAAATTTGTTGAGTCTTAATTTGTAGCCTAACATATGATCTATCTTGGAAAATGTTCACTTCAGAGGAATGTGTATTCTGTTTTTGTCTTAACTTTCAGTTACATATTTGTCACTTTGAATATTTAGTAAATTTTTATTGTGTGCCAGACTTTTTGTTTGAAAGATTCAGAGACAATGTTACCTTGCAGACAGGGTTCCCATTTCTTTCTGTGGCTCAAATGAGTGAGGGGCTAATTACCTCCAATTAATCAGGGATTGAGCTGTTTTAAAGCTGTGTTAAAGTTTAATAAAACTCAGTTTTCCTACCATTTGCCCTGTTGGGTTTTCTTGTGTTTTTGTTTTTTTTTTAATTGAGAGCCTAGTTAGTATCTGTATCCTTAGCACTGAAAGATTGTCAGAGATCTATCTCTACAGAGGTTCCCAGCATAGCTCTCAAATGTGCTTACCTGCACTGCTTCAAAACCTGGCAGTTGCCTTAGTGGTTCCTAATTCCCAAGGTACAAAAAGATAGAGTCTCCTTGACATGAAGTGCCCCTTCCCAAAGGGGCAACTGGTACAAGTTTCTTGTACATCTTTCCAGAGATATTCTTAGTCCTTTCCAAGTTTTTCCTCCCACTGCTGAACTTCTCATGAAAATAAAAATCTCATGTGATAATCCAAAATGTAAGAGATAAAGTCAGCTGCTGTGGTTGGAGTAGGAGGTTCTGACACATCTTTGGTTTGGAAAAAAATTGAATTATAATTATAATGTGATTAAATTTCAAGAGAATTTTATTGATGTATTTTTTCTGTTTAAAAAATCACATTTTGTTAATGAACATATTTTAAAATGTTAATTTTCTTTTGATGTTTTAGATTTAAAAACATAATGTGATCAGCAACTATATGAAAATAATTATCAATTTGTGACAAAAGTATACCTTTTGCAATTTGAAAATGATTCTCCCTGATCAAGAAGCCTTTAACATATTTTTGTGCCAAAAATTCAAGGAATAGCATTTTCTGTGTTCTTTTTAAAAATGATAACATTTTCAGTTCTGTGGGACTCATCCAAAATGATTTTATAGTCATTGATACTTATTATTTAAGCTTGGTGTTACACTGCATATTAAAACTTTAATGATTGCATGTGTGTGTATTTGTGTATGATATCACTGTACTAATGGATTCATAGAATTATTGTATGGAAATCTTAGTTTTATAGATTATTCAAGTGAGGCTCCAGAAAATTTAAATAACCTACTCATGGTCTTGCAGATAATTAATGACTAATTTGAAACTAAAACTCAGATTTCCTTTTAAATTTTTTTTTTTTAAATTAGGTTTGGTAATGGTGCACAAGTATATGCTAGTTATTATAGAAACTTTTCAGACCATAATTATTTCTTAAATTAGATAAATTATATTATAAATGTCTTACCAAAATTGTTCTTCTTTGTATTACATTCTTGAGAATGTGTCTCAATTTTTACTGATTTCTGTTTTAATTTTTTTATAGAGTTGGAAAATATTTAAGTCTCAACAAATGAATTCCACACTTGAACTCTGCCACATCCCTGTGCCACCTCCTCCTTTAGAAAACCGATCTTAAAACAAAGGTAAAAATTATAGAATTTAACTTTTTAAAGGATAAAGAATTAATTTCCCATACAGTTAGACGTATTAGAATTTTTGTTACTCTTTGGTGGGTAGCTTCTATTAAGCAATTTACCCAGGAGACTTGAAATAATGATCTTAATTAATGCCTTTGAAATTTACTTTTCTTCTTAAATCTTCACCTGAGGATATTTTTCCATTGCTTTCTCAAAGGGAATGGAAGGATGAGAGAGAGAAACATCAATGTGATGAGAGACACATCGAATGGTTGCTTCCCGCACTTGCCCTGACTGGGGCAAGGGATAGAGCTCGCAACCGAGACAAATGCCCTTGACTGGAATTGAACCTTGGAACCTTTAGTCTGCAGGCCGACACTCTAACCACTGAGCCAAACCAGCTAGGGCTGAAATTTACTTTTAAAAGTGGTGTGTGTTTTTTAAATAGTTGTGTCTCTTAACTTTTTTGTTGTCTAAACTTTACAGTTATTAATTTATCAAATTTACTTGGCATAACCATATCATATGGCTACATCTAGATCTGTGCTGTCCAATAGAATTTCTGTGATGATGTCTATGTTCTATATCTGTGCTGTCCAATATGGGAGACACAAGCTACATTTAGCTGAATAGCCACTTTAGCTAGTGGCTACGGTATTGGACAGTGTAGCTGTAGGTTTTTCCTTAGAGAACTTGGTATTTACAATAACAGCACATTTTAAGTGCTTAAATTTCAGACTTAATCTAAATAGTTGTTGACCTAGTTTGAAAATTTCCAATAGCAAAATTCATTTTTCACTATCTCATGTGTTATCCTAATACTTGTGTAGCTTTGTTTATCCAATAGTTTTCGTCCACTAGAAACTGATAAGAGCAGTTATCAGTTAGTCTTGCTCACTGATGTGTTAACTTATTTAATTTTTAAAAAATCAAACAAACCAAAAAAAATCCTTTGACATAGGTACTTATGTTGCATAGAATAAAATGCACAGTAAGCATAGTTCTATCATGAAATTCATTTTTAGGTGAAGAGCCAGGTTTTCAAGAGTTTAGTACCACTTAACTAATTGATATTTGAAAGGGGAAAAAGAGAATTCTGACAATGACTTGAAAAAAAATCATTGTAATAAGTGAAGGAACCTGATAAAATGAAGGACACTGTCATTTGGATATGTAGTTGTGCTCTATTTTGTGAAGTTATTTTTAAGAGCCTCATTTCTTCAGCAAGAGTTTTTAACATGGGATTCCATATCTACTTAATGGCTTTACTAGATCTTTGAACTCCCTAAAGTTATTTGAAAAACTGTGTACATATGGGCATTATATTTATCTTTTTCTGAATTAAGGCTTCTTAGTTTTGTTTGGGTATCAAGGGGGGGGGGCTGTGAATTTCTGCTTTTTCCCCCTAAAAGGTTAAAAACCAATATTGGCTGGTGTGTCTCAGTTGGAGCCTTGTCCCAGTATACCAAAAGGTCTTGGGTTTGATTCCTGGTCAGGGCACATGCCTGGGTTCTAGGTTCAATTCCTGGTCCAGGTGCATACAGGAGGCAACCAATCGATGTTTCTCTCTCGTTCCCTCTCTCTCCCTCTAAAATCAATAAACATATCTTGGGTGAGAATTTTTTTTTAAATCATTAAAAAAAAATAGGTTAAGAACCATTGCTTTATATCTTGTATATTATGATTTTATATGTAGGGTTAGTTTATCAGTTCTTTTTTTTTTTCTTACAGTTCACTATGGAACATTTCAAACCTGTGACAAAGTAGAGAAAATAGTGTAGTGAAATTTGAGTGTCGATAACCTTGATTACTCAGTTTCAGTGGTTATCAACTCATCATGGCCAGTCATATTTCATCTATACCCATTGTACTGTCCTTTTTTGGCTCTCCCTTCTGTCCTTGATTATTTTAAAGCAAATTCCAGACATCATTTCACTAATAAATATTTCAGTGTGTATCTCTAAGAGATAAGCGCAATTTTTATTTAGTTTTATATTTTAATCTTCACCCGAGGAGATACTTAGGGAGAGGAATGGCGGGAGGGTAAGGGAGAGAGAGAGAAAAATATCAATTGGTTGCCTTCTGTATGCTCCCACACTGGGGAACCCACAACTCAGGTAGGTACTCTGACTGGGAATCCAACAGGCAACCCTTCAGTGCACAGGACAACACTCAACCAACTGAGCCAGTCTGGCTGGGCAATAAGTGCTATTTTTGAAAACTATGATACCAGCCCTAGTCTGTTTTGCTCAGTGGTTAGAGTGTTAGCCCGTGGACTGAAGGGTCCTGGGTTTTGATTCCAGCCAAGGGCACATATCCCGGTTGCAGGCTCAATCCCCAGCCCCTGATGTAGCACGTGCAGGAGGCAGCCAGTTGATGTCTCTCTCATACTGATATGTCTCTCTCTCTTTCTACCCCTTCCACTCTCTCTGAAAGAGCAATGGAAAAAATATCCTTGGGTAAGGATTTAAAAAATTAAATTAAATTAAAATTAGAAACTATGATACCAGCCCGGCCGGTGTGGCTCAGTGGTTGAGCATTGACCTATGCACCAAGAGGTTGCTGGTTTGATTCTCTGTCAGAGCACATTCCGGGTTTTGGGCTCAATCCCTAGTAGGGGGCGTGCAAGGTGGCAGCCAATTGTTCCTTGCTCATCAATGTCTCTGTGTCTCTCCCTTCTTCGTCTCCGTTCCTCCTCTCTCTTTAAAAATCAATTAAAAAAACCCCATGCTAACAAGAAAAAGAACAAAAATGACTTTTAACAAAAGCCAAAAAACTATGATACCATTGTCAAATATAAAAATAACCTACAGTAATTCCTTAATTTAATACCATTAAATAACCAGTGATGCTCAACTTCCTCCACTTGTGTCATGCTATTTTTAATTGTTTGAAGCAGGGTCCAAATAAGATTCATACTTTGCTTATTGATTTTCTTTTTACATCTCTTAATCTGTGGGTTTCCCTACCATCTCTTTTTTTGTTGCAACTTATCAGTCTGTCTTAAAAACGTTTGGTATTTGAAAATACACCTTTTTGGACTTTTTGTTTACATAGTACTTGGTAAAGTGCAGTATATAGGGATATTTTTAAATCCTTTTGGAATTGAGAGGAGAAATTAGAAAATCTGGTTTCCTATTTTTAGGTAGAACTTTAGTGTGGAATTTTACACATTCTTAGGAAATGTTGTCCTTTTAATAAAGGAACTTTCATTTGCTTTGAAGACACTTTACTCCTCCCCCAAGAAGATCTTTATTTCTTCTAGTTTTTACCTTTTGAGCCCAATTAAAAACCAAAACTTTTTATTATTTTTCTCACTTTAAAAATAATACATACTTAATTATTTTTTTATAATTCAAAGTTGTATAATATAGCCTCAGTAATCCTTCCGTCAGAGGTAGACACTTAAAGTTTAGTGTATACTATATGCTTCCAAGCTTTTTTTTTTACATTTTATGTAGTTTTACAAAGGAGTTATAGTTTACATACTATTGTATGACTTGCTTTTTCTACTTGGACATATTTTCATTTTAGAAAACAGAAATCTACCTTCTTCAAAGGCTTTATTTCATGTAGTGTATATACATTTATAATCCGTTTGCTGAATATATGACCCGTGATTTCTAGCTTTTCTGTCTTTGTCATTTATAATTTGTTACATGGTCTATTCTATGATGTATAACTTATTTCAGTTGTATATTTGGTAAAAAGTTCTAGACACCGACTGTGCATTTGTCTTGGGTAATGTGCATTTCGATTTCACTCAATAGACTTGTTTTTGCCACCTTGAAGTATAATTGTTGGGGAAAATATAAAAGCATTAGGAAAATAGGTTTCAAATGTACCGATAAAAATAAAACTTTCTGTAAAAAATTTTAGTTTGAGTTCTATTCTAAAATTAAGCCTCCTTATCTACAATATGTACTAGATGAGCTACTACTTTAGAGAAAGGCACACATCATTTACCTTTGGTAGTTTCTGTAAGTAGTTATGCTATCCTCAATTCTGTTCTTTTTCTGTTCAGAGATAAGTGTAACAGAAGGTAGAAGAAGATGCTGGGATCTGAACGTGGTGTTGTGGAAGAATGGTTATCAGAATTCAAGGTAAATTGGATTGGGGATAAGAATATGTCATATGATTGTATATGTCAGTAATTCAAACAATGAAAAGGTGTTCTTTGGAGAAACTGAAATATTATGATGTGAAGTGGAAATGGCAAAGTATGAAATAACGTTTCTATAATTTGCAACTCTTTAAAAAGGTACTAATGTGAATAATGACTAGATAATATATAAAAATGAAAATTGTTAGGATTGGTGAAGGGAATATAAATTTTAAAATATTTCAATAAAAGGGGAAGCCTCCAATTTTACTTATTTTTTAAATTTATCTTTACTGTTGAAAGTATTACAGGTGTCCCATTTTTCTCCCCAATTGACCCCCTCCACCTTGCTTCCACCTCTTCCCCACGCCTTTACCCCATTATTGTCTGTGTCCATGGGTTATGTATATTTGCCTATAACTTCTTTGGTTAATCTCTTCCTACCCTCTACCTCCCTTCCCTCTTTCCTCTGAAATATGATCGTTTGCTGCATACATCAGTGTCGCTGGATCTATTTAGTTTGTCAGATTCTTTTGTTCATTAGCTTCTTCTCAAAGAAGACCCTTCAACATTTCATGTAGTACCGGTCTGGTGGTGATGAACTCCTTTAGCTTTTTCTTATCTGTGAAGCTCTTTATCTGACCTTCAGTTCTAAATGGTAGCTTTGCTGTGTAGAGCAATCGTGGTTGTACTTCCATGTTTTTCATCACTTTGAATATTTCTTGCCACTCCCTTCTGGCCTGTAAGGTTTCTGTTGAGAAATCAGCTGACAGTCATATGGGTGCTCCCTTGTAGGTAACTAACTGCTTTTCTCTTGCTGCTTGTAAGATTCTCTCTTTGTCTTTAACCTTTGGCATTTTAATTATGATGTGTCTTGGTGTGGGCCTCTTTGTGTTCCTCTTGTTTGGAACTCTCTGTGCTTCCTGAACTTGTAAATCTATTTCTTTCCCCTGGTAGGGGAAGTTTTCTGTTATTTTTTCAAATAGGTTTTCAATTCCTTGGTGTCTTTCTTCCCCTTCTGAAACCCCAATAATACAAATGTTGGGCCTCTTGAAGTTGTCCCAGAGACTCCTTATACTATCTTCATATTTCTGGATTCTTTTTTCTTTCCTGTCTTCTGGTTAGGTGTTTTTTGTTTCCTCATATTCCAAATTGCTGATGTGATTTTTAGCGTCCTCTACTCTACTGTAGATTCCCTGTAAACTATTCTTCATTTCAGTGCAGCCTTCATTTCTGATTGGTACTTTATCATGTAACTGATGATCTCACTAGTTTCCTTAATAGCCTTACTAAGATCCTTGAGCATCCTTATAACCATTATTCTGAACTCTGTATCTAGTAGCTTGCTTGGTTCTATTTCATTTAGTTCTTTTTCTGGAGATTTCTTCTGTTCTTTTTCTTTGTGACATGTTTCTTTGCCTCCACATTTTGGCTGCTTCCAGGTGTTTGTTTCTATGTATTAGGTAGAGCTGCTATGTCTCCTGGAATTTGTAGAGTGGCTTTGTGTAGTAGGTGTCCTGTAGGGCCCAGTGGCTCAGCCTCCCCAGTCACCTGAGCTGGGCCTTCTAGGTGCTCCCTTGTGTGGGCTGTGTGCACTGTCCTATTCTGGTTGAGCCTTGGTTGCTGTTGGCATCACTGGGAGAAACTGACGCACAGGCCAGTCGGCTGTGAGGACCAGCTGCAACTACAGGCAAAGAGTTGCTATGCTGGAGACATCCCTATGGAGCAGGATTTACTTCAGTGGGGCCTTGGCGTTCACCGAGTCTGCCCCTTGAGTGTGTCACTCGTGGATGTGGTAGGGTTGTAATCCAGTGTGGTCAAGTCTGACCACCAGGTGCACTGTCTCTGGGGCCTCCCGGGAGGTGCAAAGTCAGCCTCTGTCAATGCCTTGCCCAGGGCCACCCAGCATGAGCTACACAGCAACCTGTAGTTGGCTGCTCCTTGTGCTGGGCTTGGAGGAGCCCAGGAGAGGCCAAGCTATGAGCCAGTGCAGGCTGCCACTTGTGCCAGACCTGGGGCAACTTATCAAGACGTATGGGGAACGCTGCTGCTTGTTTGAGAGATTTTAGGAAAGTCCTAAGCATGGGGCTCAAGAGACCACTTGCATAGAAAAGCCCCTGGAAATGGCCTGGATGAGCTTGCAGGTGGGGAGGGATGGGGTCTCCTGGAATCACCGGGAAGGGGCCAAAGGTGTGAGTCAGATGCTGGCGATTCAAATATGGTGCCTGCCAGCCGGCTGTTTGGTGGGAGGACTCACCAGAGGAGCTATGGCCTCTGCCAGCTCTTCTGTCTGGGAGGAAGCTGCCCCTTCACCTCTCCCCAAATGTCCCAGGTTCCTTTCAAGCTGCTGTCCTGCATTGGAGCTCAGAGGGAGCGAGTCTGAATAAGTCTGTGCTCTGGCCCTTTAAGAGGAGCTGCCTGGGACTCCCGCACCCTACATGACCCTCATCCACTATCCCCACTGATTTTCATGGCCTGAAGTTGTGGGGACTTCTCTTCCCGGCCCTGAAACCTTGGGCTGGGGCGCCTCGCTCTTCTGGGAGACCTCCACCACCATGATAACCCTCCAGGTTTTAAACAGTGGCACCAGATGTGGGCCAGCTGCTGAGCCTCCGTGATTCAGCCCTGACCTGCCGGCGTCTCTGTCCCTCCTACCGGTCTCCTTGCTTTTTCAGTTCCCTGGTTGTAGGACTTCTGTGCAGCTAGATTTCAGGAGGTTCTGAGTGATGGTGGTTCTGTATTTTAGTTGTAATTTTGATGTGGTTGTGGGAGGTGGCGGGTACTGCTGTTACCTATGCCGCCATCCTGTTATCTCTCTCCAGTTTTTTATTTTTTTAAAAAAATATATCCTTTTTGATTTCAGAGAGAGGAAAGGAGAGGGAGAGACAGTGAGAGAGAAACATCAATGATGAGAGAGTCGTTGTTTGGCTGCAACCTGCAACACGGGCATGTGCCCTGACCGGGAATCGAACGCCAATCGCCTGGATCCTAGGCTAATGCTCAACCACTGAGCCACGCCCGGCCGGGCTCTCCAGTTTTTAATAAGGCATAGAAATGGGATTTTTACCTTATATTTTATTTCCTATCATTTAAAGTCATTCGTTGATTTGATTAAAAACTTTACTTTATGAACACTGTGGAAATAAGTGTTTTGTAAACATAAAATGCAAGAATTAAATATATCTTAACACTACTTTTTTAGACTAGGTTAGTTTAAGATGACCCATTTCAGCAAATCTTGGTGTAATATGTGATTTCTAATCATTTTTATGGTTGAGTAGTTAGAATTATACAGGGTAGGTCAAAAGTAGGGTTACAATTTTAATACAAATAAATAATACAATAATTAATAATAATACAAGAATAAACTGTTTTTCACAACTGTAAACCTACTTTTATCACACCCCATATAATAAAACTTTGTTTTATTAACATTCATGGTTATTTCTTGTATTAATCATTTTTTTCTTAGTTGACTCTGTTATAAATATTTTCAAGAGGAACTCCTTTAAAATAAAGTTTCTGACTTCCCAAATATTAAGGTCACTTTTGTTTTCCTTTTTTTTTCAGGCATTACCTGACACTCAGATCACCAATTATGCAGCGACTTTACACCGGAAGAAAACACTGGTACCAGCCCTCTATAAAGTTATTCAAGATTCAAATAATGAGGTAGGAGAGTTAAAAGAAAAATAATTTCAATATAGTAAAATCAAATATGTGTACTAAAACATATATTTAAGTTTTGTAGTTTTCCCTACTCTTTTTCTTTCTTTAAAATCCTTCTTAAGGGACTGGAAAACTTTTTTTTCTGCTGTTTTTCATTCTGATAGTTGCTTTGGCTTTCCCCATGCCCTCTCTCTCCATATTTTTAAATATTTTGATCAGATTTGTTCTTGTTGAGGACACTACATTTTGATTCTTCATCTGAGTGACCATCATCTCAGTAGATTATTTATTTAATTTGAAACTTTTCTCTGTTTCCTTTTCTGGAATGTTTCCTTTTCTGGAAGCCAAATTTTAACTGTACACTGATTGAGATTTACGTACTTTAAGTAATGTTTGCAGTTATTTCATTGACAGTATACAACTATGTATAATCACCCTAATCAGTGAACTTAGACTGGTAACATAAAATGATACTGCTAGTAAATTTAGCTTGAAAATGATCAGAGAAAGCACTTTTTAGCCTAAATAGTCAAGATTAATAAACTTAGAATTAGAGTTTTCTATTATTCAGTTTTGTCATAAAAGGAGAAAAATCCAGCTATTGAATATATTTGTTAACTTATGCAAAATACACACATTATCTTTTCATTAACACAATAGTATGACATACAGTTTTATCACCACTGGATTCATGTATGCTTTAAAGTGAAAATGAAAGGAACACACAGGAAAGTAGCTTCTTATCTTCCCAGATACAGCCTCCACGAGTGCCTCTGCTGTGTACTGGAATGAGTTTGAAGAAGTTCAGGTAATCATCTCCTAACCAGCAGCTTAACTTAAAGTGCATCTTCATTTTTGTCCTATCACTAAAAGCTTGCTTATTTACCTCTTTCTTTCCTATCTCCTAAACTTGGATTGGCTCTCAATTAGACTTGCATCTGTTTCTATTTGTAGCAGTAATTGCAGGATTCGTTTGCTTCTTTTTCTTTTGCTGTGTATTTATGAATGTTTTATAACTTTAGGTGTGGTAATGTACATATATGCATATCCTTGGTCAGGAGTTTTCAAAATTCTGTTTGAATAATGAATGTGTGTATTCCCCACCCCTTGTTTTGCATTGTATTAACATTTAAGCTTTGCTTATTAAAATTTGTTTTATGCTTTCTCTTTAGATTGTAAGCTCTTCATGGGCAGTGGTCATATATTCTATATTTGTTACTTTCTAGAATCTAGTATTTTATCATGCACATAATGAACACTTAATAAATATTGATTAGAAGAATACTGAAATATGAAGTGAGATTCTAAAATGCTATCGTTTTCATTGGGACTCACAAGTGTATAGAAAGTATCAGTTTACCCTGGGTGGATGGCTTAGTTGGCTGGAGCGTCGTTCCTTATGCCAGAAAGGTGATGGGTTCAGTTTCTAGTCAGGGCACATGCCTAGGTTGTGGGTTTGATCTCCGGTTGGGGTGGGTACGGCAGGTAACAAATCAATGTTTCTATCTCTCTCCCGTCTTCTCTCCAAAAGAAAATCAATGAAAACATCCTCGGGTGAGGATTAAAAAAAAGTATCAGTTTCCCTTTCTTCTCTTATGCTTGGAAGCTATGACATTAAAAAATGTTATTCACATTATTTTATATTGTCATACTTCAAGATATTACCATATCAGACCTCATCATGGCTAGAAATGGAAAAGTTACTACTTGAGAGATTCAGGGTCAAGACCCAGCAGTCATTATAATCAGCCAGTTGCCCGTGCAGGTCTATCTGTCCATTCTTTCTCGTATCAGGTCATAAAGTTCTAACCATGTGTTCATACCTCAGAAAAACAGCATTAAGCTCTATAGGATCTTAAAGCAATTCTGGACTTTAGTCCTAGAAGGAAGGCCCTTTTAGTTCCAATTTTGTTGTAATCTGAAACATAATCAGATGTACTATTTGTTTAGTTAACGGGAAATTATTTCTGAAAAATGTCATGTGCCATATATAACATTAATTGAAACTTATGACACACACACAAACAATTTTACTTTAAAGACCATAAAAGTTCTTAAGAAAGTATATTTCCAGGTAGTTTAATATATTACATATCATGGCCAACCTGTACTGTAGCTTAAGTTTTAATCTCTACACCAACATACTGCTTTACTTTTCTCCTTTCCCTCCTTCCAGATACCTTAGTCACTCTAGCAGTTCTTCTGCTGCAAGGAAACCTCCATCTTTCTGCACTTTAAATACAAGACTAAAAATCTCTTACAGTCTTACTTCTTTGGTACACTGTCCCACTGTTCATTTTACACCTTTTTTCTCATGTTCTTACCTTCCTTACTCCTCATTTTCAGCTTGCTTTTTATGTCATTAAAAAAGAATACAAAAGTAGTTGGGATCTCCCTTATTTTCCCATTCAAATATACCACTCAACCAGCACCTCTACCCACCCTCCCCTGCCTTTTCTGCTATTCAGTGGATGAAATATCCCAGGTTGTATCAAAGACCATCTCTTTCACTTAGGCCTGGATCCTATCTTCCCTAGCCACCTCAAAGTTTGCTCCTGATCTCCTCTTTCCTCCAAGATTGATTTTTTTCTCTTCTCAGTGAATGGAATATGATAAACAACCATATTCTATTTTTTAAAAACCTTCTTTGATTTACCTTTTTATTATCTACCCCATTTCTCTGTTCCTCTTCACAGATGAACCTTATAAAGTATTGCTTATTTATAGCTTCTTTTTATTTGACCCTGTTTCCTCACCTCACATTCTCTCTTTAACCCAAATTGGGCTTCAGTCTCCATTATTCCAGCCAGACTGTCTTAGTAGTTATCATATCAAACTGTTTGCTAATTTGGGGAATGTGTCAGTTATTCTTAAGGTTTTTTTTTAGCTAGAGGAAAATGACTTTTAATACCTTTTGATGTGAATGCTGTCATTTAGGGGAGGTCAGAGTCATGTATGATACTGAGAAATTGAGAGCATGATGGCCTAATACATATGCTGAGAATTAAAGATTTTTTTCACAGATAGCATTGGCAAGTTTTTAACAGTCTTATTTTGCAGTGGTATCTGATTAAAAGTTACTGGGTTTCTAGCCATTCCTCCTCCGACTTTTAAAAAAACAGAGTAATAATTTTCCTCAGCCTGTATTTCTTTGTTATGCTTAATTAAAACATAGTCTCCTGCCCTGGCTGGTTTGGTTCAGTGGTTAGAGCATCGGCCCACAGACTGAAGGGTCACTGGTTCAATTCCAAGTCAAGGGGACATATCTGGGTTACAGGTTCTCCCTGTCCCTATTGGGGTGCATGCAGGAGGCAACCAATGGATGTGTCTCGTCTCTCTCACATCAGTGTTGCTCTCTCTCTCCACTCCCTTCCTCCCTTCTACTCTCTTTCTGAAAAGCAATGGAAAAAAATATCCTCATGTGATGATTAATAAAAGAACAAAACAAAACAAAAATAGTCTCCTACATGTAGTTCTTGCTACTGAGGAAGGAAAGTTAAAATCTTTATAACATAAACAAATCATAATTGTTCCATGGCCAATAAAATTTAGAGAAGGTAATTTTAGAGTCTTACTAAACAGGAAAGTAGATTTAAAACTTGTATATATATTTTTTGGGAGCATTTGAGATCTTGCTTCTCAGCATATATCACCAGATTGACTCAAATAAACTTATAAAAATTAAAAAAACACCACACTATATATATGTAATTAATAAATTTATGATAGCAAAAATCTTTAATATCCCAAAAGACCTGAATATTATTGTCAGTACTTTAAAAAGATGCCAGCAGTTGACTATTTTCAAAACTTTATTATTTCATTATTGGCACTATGTGGAATATACTGTTTGTAATTGAACAACTCTCCCTTCCTACTCCACCTTGCTCTAATATAAAAAATGTGGTATAGTGGAAACATCAACTTGGTGTCGGAAGACTTGAATTCTGGTGTCTTCCTACACCACCAACTTCTGTGACCTTGGGCAAATTCTCTAATCTAGACTTCATTATAAGGAGAAAGTTGGAATGTTTTTCAAGATTTTGAATACAATGATTGTGATTTCACATAAACTGTTTAGTAGTTACTAGACTAGGATTTGTGTGTATAAATTTTTTTAGCTTTAGATTGTTCCGTAAGAGCTAAGCTTAACTCATCTAAATATATTATGTATACAATCAACATAGGATTTATTAGCTTTTTATTTACAATTGTGAAAGTAGTGACTTTATTCTAGAATGTTAGTTTATTAAAGATATATATATATAACCATATTTGAGCAGATTTCCAAATGTATATGCATTATTTTAATCATTCAAAATAGGGATAAACATATAAATTACTGAATAATTCATTTTTTTAAACTAGTGTTAAATTGTAAACATTATTTTATAGTATCCTGTCATTGTTTTTTCTGCATTTTAAATGATCTGGCCCAGCCGGGCATGGCTCAGCGGTTGGGCATCAACCTAGGATCTAGGCAATCGGCGTTCGATTCCTGGTCAGGGCACATGCCTGGGTTGCAGGCTCGATCCCCAGTTGGGGGCATGCAGGAGGCATCCGATCAATGACTCTCTCATCATTGATGTTTCTCTCTCTCTCTCCCTCTATTTTCCTCTCTTTGAAATCAATAAAGATATATTTTAAATAAATAAATAAATAAATATTCTGCAGTTATTCCAACAAAACCATTCTAAATTGGCAGTACATGGTTAGGGAAAAAAGGGGAAGATTTATTTAAACTGCTCATTTTCTTCAGTTTTCAAGGTTATAAAGTTCCTTGTAAGTTATATTATTTGATATCATATGAAGAATTATCCAATTAAACATTGGAAAAGCTATTTCTGAATAATTTCCTCCTTTTCAAAATCTTTCAAATAAATATAATTGGTAGAATTTATCAGTCACAAAAAATAAAAGTAATCTGTTTTGTTTTACTTATTAGCTAGCATTAAGTTAAAATATTAGCATTTTGGGTGTCCAAATACTATGTATTGCAAAATCCCTTTCTTTACTGAGTGTTATATAATTTGTTTAAATCAGTCTTATGTTGATATTTAACTTTAGACAAGATCATTTGAGATTATTTTCTTTCAATAGAAACTCTTTTAAATGGAGGATAGTAAGGGTTGGTAAGAACAGAAAAGGAAACTTGCTAAATATAAGTGGAGTACATTGGTTAACTAAATTTAGCAGTACAGTGTATTAAAAATTATGTTGACATTATGTGGGCACAATACTTCTTATAGTTAGTATATTAGTCAGTTTAATATATAGTCTCTGAACATAGAGATTAAGGTTTTGGTTGCATTGATTCAAAAATGCAAGAATTAATGTTGAGAACTTAGCTTGAAAATATTATATAAGTATATGTGCCTTTAAAAAAATCCAGTTATAACCAAAAGAACGGAAATAGCTAATGCACTTCATTTTCCTTTTAGCTTCTGGAACCTGTCTGCCACCAGCTGTTTGAGCTCTATCGTAGCTCTGAAGTTCGACTTAAGAGATTCACACTGCAGTTCTTGCCAGAATTGATGTGGGTTTATTTACGGCTTACAGTTAGCCGAGACAGACAGAGTAATGGTTGCATTGAAGCTCTACTGTTAGGAATTTATAATTTGGTAAGTTGAAAATGATAGTGTGGAGAATTTTAAGTATTTTTTAAAGTCCTCTGAAGTAATACTTAAAGAATATTTGAGGGAAAAATTGAAATGTCTACTGAATAATTTATTTGAGTTAAATTGAGTGCAGAGGTGCTTAATAAGTACTGATAATGCATTTTATAAAGTAGGTGAAGCTACTGTAATTGACAGCATTGTTAATATTTCATGGCATATTTCTTCAAGTTATTTTGTTTGACCAATATTTATAAATGCTGTGCAGTTAAAAAATTTTTAAAATAATTATTTGATAATATATTATGTATTTGATACAATATTATTTATAAAACTTTTTTTCTGAGGAATTCTTAAGTACTTTGAACATTATTCTTTTGTGTATTTTTTTTCTCATGATACCCATTTTAGAACATTGGTATTGAAACTCCTGCCCTTTGAAGTCTTATATCTTGTGTATTTGGTATGCATTATAAACAAACACTCCACATAATAAGGTTTTATAGTTGAGAGATAATAAAGTACCTCATAAAATATTGAATCTCACAATAAATGATATTCTGCACCAGTGGTTGCTCCTCTAAGTATTATCCTTAAATAATCATTAGAAAACATTTCTATCACTAGAACATATATCTGGAGGGAGGAGTGTGCATGGCCTTTGGAGTCACTTACATTTTGTTTAAAACCAGGCCCTGCTACTTGTTGGCTGTTTTAAATTTGGCCAAGTTACTTAATATCTGGACTCTAGTTGCCACCTCTGTAAAAGAGAAATAAAACATTGTTATAGGATTAAAAACTATTAGAAAAATCCAGCATGGTGCCTGTGCTGTTTAACTAATTATTTTTATGATTACTATTAGTATCAATTGAAGGTGAGTTTTTAAAATGAAAAGCTGACCTAGGTATAAAATTCTCTTTTTTGCTAATTTGCCTGATGGTTGTTTTTTTTTAAAAAGCAGGAAATTTGTATCCTATATCACTGTGTCTCCTCTAGTGCTTAGCACAGATATTTAATAAATGTTTGTTGGTTTAATAATTGAATTTAGTGTTTTAGATTATGTTTTGCATTATGCTATCATTTTTATTAATTTGATTAGTGTAATAAAATTCAGTAGTGGGACAAGTGAAGCAAAAATATTTTGTATAGCGGAATGCTTGACAAGTTCTTGACAGTACTTGGTGCTGTGGTTTAATTGTCTTTTGGCATCTCAAAAATACTGTACTATAAAAAAATTGCTCAATTGTATGTCAGAAATGTAACCTCAGGCTTTCGTTGTCCTTTAATTCCCTTGATATCTGTGTTCTTTCTTCTCTGTGGTACTCAGTTTTTCTTACCACACTGGTTTTCTTTTATATACATATTTCTCTTTTTTCTTTCCCTCTCTAGCACTTCTCCTTTGTTTAAGATAGCCTCAAGGAGAGTTTTATATTGCCCTTAGCTTAAACAAATTTCAGAACACACTTCTCCACAAATACTCACAAATGTACATCAAAAGTATTAGGCTTAATTTAAAATTTAGGAATAAAAATTAAAATTTTATTGCCTAACTTAAGTCATGTCCATTCATCTTAGCTAGCATACATAGACTATCTCTCTGAGGAACAATGGCCCAGATGTGGTGTTAACTAGTTTACCTACAAAGTAGGTAAATAATCTCTCTCAGGAATTTTAAAACCGATTTTCCTGCAAAATTAGAGGTAGGGTCATCATTCACATATAATTGGTACTCTCCTATGATACATAAAACTCAGAAATGAGCCCTGTAGGGATGTTTTTCTGGGTTTGTGTTTTGGTGATGGTAATTGTTTTTATAGTTGTTGCTTTCTTTTATGTTAACTACTTAGTCTTTCTCTGACCACCTTCGTGCTAGGTCTAGTAAGGGCAGTCTTCTCTATAAATTTTATGCCCATTATGTACTAATACGAGTTGTAAAAGAAACAGACTAAAGTGAGGCAGTAGAGATAGGGAGTGATTGCAGGAGGAGCATTTCACTCTAATTGCTGGCATCTGTAGGCAGATTTTTATTGATACCTGTAGAAGATTGGAGGTAAAAATGGACACATTGTCCTTTTCAATGAAAAATAAAGTGCTTTTAAAATTCACAAGAATTTTCTTGCAGTTCAGTAAGAATTACCTAAATATGATCTTATTTTTAGTCACTTAGAGTAATAATTAAGTTAATATGTAGCTTATTTGAAGTCATTAGTTTAAAGGTCTAATCACTTGTAATCTCCCTGTCCTGTGTGAAAATTTAACATGAAAACTGATTTGTGTGCCTGCCTCACGTCTGTGCTGTCATGCTGTATTCGATTTACTTAGTATTACACTCAAATCTCTCAAAGGATAATTCAACCACCAAAGTGTACGGATTTGCTAATTTAGCAAAGATAAACCAGGATAGTAATATTTTTTTATATATTACTATTTCGAAAAATCTTCCTCAGTTACCAATGATATGTTTGGTAAATTAAGAAAGTATTATTTCTAATAGTCCTGTGATTATTTATCTTTGTGTATTTTTTTTAACTATAGGAAATTGCTGATAAAGATGGAAACAATAAAGTTCTATCTTTTACTATCCCTTCTTTATCTAAGCCTTCAATATACCATGAGGTAAGTAAGATTTTTCACCAGCATCATTTTCAGTTTTTTTATTAGTCTTTTATGAATTTTCAAAAATATTCTTTAATTTTTTAATTTAAATTTTTTTTATTTTTCCATTACAGCTGACATACAATATTCTTTAAATTTTTAAGTCTTCCATTTTAATTAGAAATCATCTATGTTTGGATTTTATGATTTTTTAGGAAAATGGCTACTTAGAATATTACCCCGTAATTACTATATTTCCATTTAAAGGAGTCTGATGCATTCTAGTTTTTCACTAACATTCCACTTCTGTCTTTTGCTTATATTTATTTGGTTGAACAACGTGAGAATTCTGATTATCATATGGGCAATATGGCTCCTGTTGAGCTGAACTTCTTCTGTCTCCTCTCTTTAAGGATATGTGTTGTGAATCACGCTTCTGATCTCTAGTGGCTTTTAGTGCATAAAGTCATGAGGAAAGCATTTAAAGAAGCTTTACCAGTAGTCTAAAAATTATATTCCATTTTTCTTATCAACAGTCAGTATCCTGTTGTCTCATAGCTCTAGGCAGCTTTTTTTTTTCTTAATGAAGTCTCTGGGACTTTGTTTTCTGTTGGAAACAGAATGCCTCCTATTTAGCCAGTACTCATTTTAACAGAATATTTTTGAGTAATTTAATTTTAATTAAGTCCTGTGAATCATTTTATGAAATAAAATGGAGGATAGTAAAACATTTATGAATAGGTGGTTTTTCTAACTATAGAAACATAAAATCAGTTATGTCACTATTTAAAGAGACATTTGATCATAGCCTTCAATATTGTTTATAACTTTCTATACCTTGCTGTCTCCATTGTAGATTGGGATTAATGAGAGTACTTACCTACCTAAAGTTAGATAAACTTCACAGTTTGAATGCACAGTCCCCAAGACTGCTCATGTTCTAGAATACAGACAAATTAAAATTGATGTATTGTAACCTTTAGTCTTTTCAGCAACTTATATGTCCCCTAAATATAGATTCATTTCATAACCTTTCAAAAATTAAATCAGTATATTTTTAGTTTTATATATTTTAAATATATATATGTAAAATTTTAAAATTTTCAAAAAGAGCTGTAGAATGTATATAATTGAAAAGTGGGCCCAGTTGGTATGGCTCAGTGATTGACCAAGAGGTCAGGGTTTGATTTCCGGTCAGGGCACATGCCCGGGTTTCGGGCTTGATTCACAGAAGGGGGCGTGTAGGAGGCAACCGATCAATGACTCTCATCATTGGTGTTTTAACTCTCTCTTTCCCTCTCTTTCCTCCCTCTGAAATCAATAAAGATATATTTTTAAAAAATTTTAAAAAAATGGAAAGGGTTTTGAAAGAGAAGAAATGATCTGAAACTGCCTTTTGGTGAAACAAAATTAAATACCTTTATGTGATACAGACTTTTACTTCATTTTAGAGGCACAATCTCATACTTTACCTTATTTTTATAGCCCTCAACAATTGGATCCATGGCTTTGACTGAAGGGGCATTGTGTCAGCATGATCTCATCAGGGTTGTCTATAGTGATCTTCATCCTCAGAGGGAAACATTCACAGCACAAAACCGGTAATGGTCAAAACTGTAGACTGTAATAACTGTTAATTTATGCTTAGTAGTTAACTAATTACTTTGGTTCAAGTTTGGAATAAAAAGAGGCAAAAGGTTAAATATATGGTACTAGTGAAAGTACATCATAGCAGTAAAGTACCCATCCATCTAGTGCTAGTTACTATGTTGTGGTCATCTTGTATAAAGCAATGTAAAACCTAAAAGTTTAGGCATGAAGTCAGCCAAACTTAGAATATTG